>NC_141697.1:1234355243-1235555243 GCF_964263255.1 Lissotriton vulgaris
CTCGTTCTGCACCATCTGCAATCGCGTGAAAAGGTCGTCAGCCATACCCATGAACAGTGCGTTCCCATAGTCCAGTTTGCTAATGAGCAGGGCCTGTGCAATGGTCTTCCTACACTCTAGTGGGCTCCAGAGAAAAAATGTATTTTTAGCTATTTAAGGGTTGAAAGCTTTTCTCACAGAGTGCAGAGACAAGGTCCTTCATGGTGAGTGCATTATCCACAAGAATGTCTTTTGCAACCTGTTTTGGTACGGGCGCATTGTCAAGCGAAGAGAGTCACCAGGTTGCGTTCCAGACCGACTGTGCTCCCCCAAACAGTAGAATTTCAGATGTGTCTGCATTCAGTTTCAGACAGTGGTGGTTGGACGTCCATGCTGCCATTTCCGAAAGGCAGTTGGTTAATGTCTCTTCGAGCCCATCAAGAACAATCAGCAATTGTGTTCCATCTGCCTAATAGCATGAACCAACTACCCATTTATTGCTGATTTTTGCCAATGATGAGGAGGCCGTAATGCAAAACTGCCTCACAGAATTGGCTCTCCTGGAAGCCCCGGCCCGGTCTGCCCACCTTGCTCAGTCCATGAAGTAAGGGTGGCCCTTGGTAGCCTGAAATTAGGAAAAGCCCCGGGCCTGGACAGGATCCCTGGCGACCTCTACTGTAGTGAACAAAAGGTATGGGCTCCCTATATCTGTGTATATTTTAAAGCCATTTTTCAGGGTATAGAGATCCCTGAAACCTGGCTGGGAGCCAAAATAATCCCCATTCATAAGAAAGCCTCCCCTCTCGACCCGGCTAACTACCGCCTCATAAGTTTGATCGATGTCCTCCAGAAAATGTTTGCCCGCCTTTTGTTATCAAGGTTGCAGAGTTGGATGGATGACCAACACATCCTAACCTCCCTTCAGGCGGGCTTTCGAGCAAAGGTTTCCACTATAGACGAACTGTTTGGATTACAGTTGGTCTTCTGGAAGACGGTCACTATTGGGGCGGGTAGTTTGTTTTTGATCTTTGTGGACCTTCGGTCCACTTTTGACCTGGTCCATAGGGATAAGTTGTGGGCTTTACTGCTGGCGATGGGTGCCCCCCCTTATTTGTGCCACCTTCTTAAACGACTGCATCAGGGTACATATGCTAGGGTGAGGTGTGGGAGGAGTGGGGAGCTGTCGGCCCCCCTTCCCGGTTAAGAGGGGAGTAAGGCAGGGGTGCGTCTTGGCTCTTACCCTCTTCTCCCTTTTTCGTAATGGGCTAATAGACCATCTCTCGGGAGCAAAAGATCTGGACTCTCCCAGTTTAGCGCGGAGACGGATACCTGCCCTAATGTTCGCTGATGGTACTCTCCTGGAGTCAAAATCGTCAGGGGGTGTACAGTGCACATTAGAGGCATTCTGATCCTTATGTCATCTGAGAAATCTGGAGCTCAATATCTCGAAAAATAAAGTTCATAGTCTTTAACTATAAATTGGCCAATTGCCCCCGCCCGCATATGAACAGAACAGTGTTGGACCGTGTGTCCACCTTTGAGTACCTGGGGGTCACACTGAATGACAAGATGGACTGGGGGTCCCATAAGGCTAGGGCCAACCTAAAGCTGGCCCAATCATCGGGTGGTATTTTAAAGATTTTTAATGACACCTCATTGAAACTCCTGAGCCCGCCTCTTGAGATTTATAAGGCCCAAGCTAGAGGGGGCGCACTCTATGGCGTAGAGCTTTGGGGCCATACATCAGCTGCCCCTTTGATGCTCACGGAAAATAGTTTTATTAGGCGTTTGCTCCGTCTCCCTGTGAGGTCGCCTTTGATCCCTCTGAGGTTTGACCTGGGCCTGGTACCAATCCAGGAGATCGTAGCAAATCGCCCTCTCCTGTACTGGAGGCGTCTTTGGGCGACTCCTGAGCTTTCGAGCTATAGGGAGGACCTGAGAGACATTCTGCAGAGGGGGACCTCGGGGAAAATACCCTGGCTGAATTACATCAAGCACCTCTGCCATGCTTTAGGTAGAGGAGACATATGGTCGTTTCCCCAAGACTCCTGTCCTTTGCTTTCCAAAAAACGACTGAATGTAGCTCGAAGGAGGTACCGCATGGAGTGTACAACAAGTAATCCCTCGACGGGTAGGCTAACGGACACTTTTTTGAACATCAAGGCTTATCCCCGCTTTGAAGTCTTTTTGGATGATATCCAGCCCTCTTTGGCTAAGAAATTTTACACCCAGTTCAGACACAGCGCATTGCGATTGAGGGCGGTAACGCACAAATGACGGCACGCCTTCTCAACGGCAAGTACCTGCCCGGGGTGTTCAAGCGGCAGTGAGACAGATCTGCACGTTCTGCTCTTCTGCCCCACTTACGCTAGAGCAAGGGAGGAATGGATTTTGCATCTATGTAGGGCTAGGGGCTTTAGGGATTACAGGGAGGTTTTCAGGATTCTTAAATACGACACTACCCCCCTGATAGTGTTTGCCACAGCAAGATTTCTCCAATCTATGTGGTACACGAGATCTGCAATTCTAAAGCAGGAAGCTCATATTTCGCACTAAGGGCTACTTTTCAGAAGGTGCCATACTTTTTATACAATTTTAGATATTTTATTTATTAACATCTAGGTGTATTTATCCGATGTTTTTAATATTTGCAGGAACTGTTTGTATGAGACTTTTAACACAAGGTTTTACTTGTTTTATCCTTTGTTATTGTGTTGTGTTTATTGTGTATTGATGGCCTTTTTATGGTATGTTACCGGAATAAAGTACTTTGACTGACTGACTGATGCGTAAACGTTAAAAAGGGTAGGGCTCAGGGAAGCTCCCCGTGGAACACCATACTTTATAGGTTTTCGGCTTGAGGTAAAAGTGCCAAGTTGTAGGGCCTGTCTTCGATTAGTTAGGAAGGAATAAAGCCACTTAAGGGCTTTGGAGAGTATACCTTTTCCATGAAGCGTTTTCAACAGGAGATTGTGTGAGACCGTGTTGAAAGCCGCTGATAAATCCTACAGAATCAGGGGGTCGGCTTTGCTCTGATCAACCAAGAATCTGATGTTGTCAAGTACTGCCAGGAGGGTGGTTTCGGTACTGTCATTAGCTCTGAAACCAGTCTGGGTTGGGTTCAGTAGCTCATTGGTCTCAAGATAGTTGGTTAGTTGTTTATTTACCAGCTTCTCCATTACTTGAGCTAAGTATGAGAGCTGAGATATAGATCAGTAGTTGGCCGGGTTTTGAACATCAGAGCCCACTTTTTTGAGTAGGGGAACCTCCTCGGCTTTCTTCCAGATCTCTGGAAATACTGCAGTGTGCAGAGATTGGTTAACAATACAGGTTGCATGAGGGCATATAGTTGATATAATCCAGGAAAAGATAAAGTCAGGGCATGGGACTGGAGGGGATCCGGATTTGACTTCAGCCATTGCTATTGCAACCTGCTCCTCTGTGAAGGGGTTGAGGTTACTGAGATGGGACTGGACATCAGGGTGAGGACCTAGGGTTTCCCGGTCCGAGTGATCTAGTAGGTGCTGATGACCGAAAGAGGAATAGATCAAAGAGACTTTATCTGATTTTTATTTTACTGATTGCCTCGCAGCCCTCCCTAGAGGCGGGCATAGCTTGGGACAGGCTAGTCGGATTACATAGCTCCTTGACTATTTTATGGAGCTCTTTCGGTGAGTTGCTGTTATTATTTATACGTTTTGCAAAGTAGGCTTTTTTTTGCATTTTTGATAGCGTTGTTGTTCCTCATTTCTACTTTGAATGACATCCTGTCCGTGTCTTGTTAGTCTCCACTTATGCTCAAGTGTTTTACACTTTCTCTTCAGTGTTTTGAGATCTGCTGAGTATCATTTTTCTGAATGTCTCTTTCCTTGGGCTCTGTTCCCTAGTCTGGGGGCACGTGATTGGTCCAGCGTGTTGTAAATTTCCGCTTGACAGCCTTGCGCAATCATTTGTGCAGGCGTCAGCAGCTGGGCATTAATGCCGTTTAGAGTGAAATGGTGTTCAAATATGTCAGGAGTCACTGCCTCGGGCTCTTTTTCTCATAACTGATGGTATACGGGGACTACTTAATTTTAGCGGCAGGCTCGGGGTAAAGGAGATCAGGAAATGATCTGTTCACGATAGAGGCCAAACTTCTGACATGTTAATGGAATCCATGTTAGAAAATAGGGGGTCTCGGGTATGCCCAGCAATATGTGTGGGTTCCTCGATCCACTGTTTTAATTGCAAAATCTGCATGTCACCGTGGAGGCGCATGCCGCAGAGGAGTTAGAATCCTCAAAGTGAACATTAAAATCTTCTATCAATACATCATTCTTATGTTTTAAGCATGGGGGGAAAAGCTGAGTGAGAAGATGAGCGCTAAGATCTGGTGCATAGCTGGGGGATTATAAACGATTACTCCCCCAAATATTTTGTGGGCACTGTTTAATAGTTGAAACGCTAAAATGTCACGCTTCACCCATTGGACCACTGTTTCACCGGCCCTTACAACGAAAGTTGTTACAACGACTTGCGTTAGGGGGCAGAAGGTGTTGGATGTGTTGGATTTTCAATCCGACACCTTCCCTATTGTTGCACAGACTGGAGTTGGAATAGTAACAGATACTATTCCAAACTCCAGCGCCCCCCTACCGCATGTCATTGTAACGACTTGCGTTGTAATGGCATGCGATGTAACAACGCGTTGTTGTAACGACTTGCATTGTAATGGCATGTGATGGAACAACACGTCGTTGTAATGACTTGCGTCGTAATGGCATGCGATGTAACAACACGTCGTTGTAATGACATACGTAGAAAATGCATGCGTTGTAACAAGTGCTATTCTCTTGGGACGGCTAGGCTTTCACCATTGCTGTGTCATGGTGGCACGGCTAGACCATCACCATTGCTGTGTCATGGTGGCATGGCTAGACCGTCACTGTTGCTGTGTCATGGAGGCACGGCTAGCCCGCCACTATTGCTGTGTCATGATGGCATGGCTAGACCATCACTGTTGCTGTGTCATGGTGACACGGCTAGGCCATCACTGTTGCTGTGTTATGGTGACACGGCTAGACCGTCACTATTGCTGTGTCATGGTGGCATGGCTAGACCGTCACTGTTGCTGTGTCATGGAGGCACGGCTAGCCCGCCACTATTGCTGTGTCATGATGGCATGGCTAGACCATCACGGTTGCTGTGTCATGGTGACACGGCTAGACCATCACTGTTGCTGTGTTATGGTGACACGGCTAGACCGTCACTATTGCTGTGTCATGGTGGCACGGCTAGCCCGCCACTATTGCTGTGTCATGGTGGCACGGCTAGAAGAAAAGACCTTCTTCTGGCCAGAAATGGGGCAGGTTTGTGACTCCATATGAAGCTGAGGGACGTCCTCTGGTTCTCGAGGACGCTAAAGTGATGCTCAGAACATGCAATCTAAGGTTTGTGTATCAGACAGAAATCTTATGTTGTGAAAGTCAAAATACTGTTCCCCTGGGTGTAGAGATTCTAGTGTTAACATCAATTGGGGGATAGGTTTGTAAACAATACTTAGAACACTATATTTGTGCCAGACAGTATTTTGGTTACAATATTCGGGCCCATACCCATGGAAAGGGGGTTTTTGCCCCAACGGTCTCTCCGGAAAGGAGGCCCTGATGCCAACAGGGAGAGGGGAGAGCCGTGTGTCGGGGGTCAAACCCTCTGCTCTGGGCCTGTCCAGGGTCACAGGGTTACTGTATCTGGTGGGCACCTTAACTGTAGGTGGCCTTGGCATAGGGCGAGCGAGTCTGGGCATGGCATAGAGGGTTTAATATGACGTCACTGACAGGTGTAAGCAGAAGGCTGGCTGTTCACTGTGCAGCTATTTCGGGGTTTCTCAGAATTAGACCCCGTTTTCTGCCTCAGTGCAGTCCTTTGCAGACCCACGCAGGCGTCGCTCAAGGGGGCGGATGAATGTGTTAATAACCCAAGCAGCCTGGCCCTGGACACTGAGGAATTACTATGAGTATTGAAGTCCCCCACCTCCACCCTCGTACCCCCTCACCTCGACGCCTCCCACGCACAGTCCAGCCCCTGCTCGCGGCGGGACTGTGGAGGAGGCATTTCTAATCACCTTCCATCGAGCAGCTGCGAACCATGCCCCATTCACCAGCGCCGCCTGGGCGGCGCCCACGCACTGTGTGACCGGGGTCTGCGTGTTGAGGGAATATCCCGCGCGCTGGAGTAATTTATATAATGATACTTTTTATAATAGAGGGGATTTGAGAGCACCATTACAGTGGACGTCTCAGACTCTCAAAGCAACCCTACGTATTATATCGACCTTGAAAGGATGAAAGACTCAGTCAGTCCTGCGTGTATTCAAACACGTGACTTGCGGGTTGGCTATAAATCAGCACAGCAGGCACTCTGCTCACTGAGTTAATATAGAGATTGTGAGTTTTAACAAGCATTTGCAATGCAATCGGTCTCGCCTTTAGGACCTTATATGTATTTAGCTAGGCAGCACATTAGCCTGGGTGCTGAAACATCTACTATTCTTTAAAATGGAGGGAAAGTGAGCACCAAACTGCGTGACACGCCAGGGAACACATGGAGAGAAATATTGCCTTTCAGCAGGAAATGGTATAGTCCAAGGCTCTGTTTTTAATATAGAATCAGGGCCTTCTGGGGTCATATCACTGAAAATACAAGATTTGAAAAAAATATTATCTACAGGTGCGCATGGAAGACAATTTCTATGGACCAATCTCTGTTTGGGCAGAAGGACATGGAGGAGGCAGTATGGGTGGCAGGCAGTGTGTGGAAAGCTGGACACAGGAGACCGTAATAGCATTTAGCATGAATTAATGTACCTCACGAGGGGACCCCTATCGGCTTTCATCGCGGGGGCGGGGCTTACGCAAATCATGATTCAGAGAAAGCAGAGATTGTTAAATAGGGTAAATGTGGCTGCCCGAGGCCACACAGTGGCCATCAGGAGGGCGGGCCTTTAGTCGCGGAGGGCTGTCCCCCGTCCCCTACAGTGGCAGCCACTCCTCCCTAGGGCAGGCACTGCCCTGTTGGAGGTGGGCGGGTCTGTGTCGCACGTTCGGGGTGGCAGGCAGGCAGAGGGGCTATATCTCCCCCCCTTGCCATTTTCAGGCCTCTTTGCCGCTCCGGACGTCGACCGCAGTACTTCGGGGAAGCTCTTTTCCCTCCCTACCTCTAACCCAGAGTGTCAGCTAGGTGGGGAACTCATTAGGGAGTTTTAACGTGTTCCTTTTTCGTTGCAGGCGGAGTTACTGGGCGATCCGGAAGCTGAGAGGTGCAACACTGTAACACTGTACCTCACACGGCACATAGGGGTGCCAGAGCCTAACCTAGAACCTCATGGGAGGTCTAGGAACGTGTGTCGGCGCCCTAGTAGTCCTTCGGGCGGTTGTGGGCCTGTGCAACCGGGGGTTTGCCTGGATACGCCCCACAAGGGGTGTGAGTAATGTGATTACCATAATAGTGCAGCAGTTAGGTGGTTCGCCACTGTGCTGATTGGCTCATGAGGCGGGCAGGTGGCGAGAATGCGGCCTGCCCTTGGATCGCCCGTAAGATAACCCACCATCATTACATAATGTTGTATGTAATAATAAACCTGCAGCAACTTTTCCCAAACTTAACACTTGTGTCTGTGTGTTATTTGCGGGATGTTGTATATGTTGGGGCGGGGGATTCCGGTTGCCCTGAAGGGACTATGTGAGTGAATGCTGTGGCGCTCTTTTTTTCAGGCTACCTTAGAACCAAACTGTTACGTTTGCGGTGCGGCATGATGACACCGGGGACAGACCACCGGAGCAATGTCCGGGGGCAACAAGTACTATAACAGGGGAGGAGGTAATGGAATGGTGAAGGTAGAGTAACGGGCAGCGGCCCAATAATTAAACAAATCTGCAAAGTATAAGAGTACTATTGAGAGAGAAAACAGAAATTCACCGTCATATATGGTATCTGGAGGAACGAGCTGCATAAATGGCAAAATAGTTTGTTGAGGTAGGGGTAAAAAGGTCCCAATCCCTTACTGACCGGTATATGAGCGTAGATTTTCTCTTCAGGTTCTTGCCCTTGACAGGGGGAAGACCCCCTAATGTAAGCAAGGTTCAACAGGTTTGTCTGGGCAAATTTGATTAATCTGTTCTGGAAAAAATTCCAATCATGCACTGTTTTTTTTGTAGGGTGTTTATAATAATTTTTCGGACACTCTGTTTATAAGAGTTAGTGAACAACAACAGCCAACACGTGTTTCACCCCTTTACATGGCCGCCCGGCCTGGGGCTTCCTCAGGGCGGGTAAATTATTTATGATATCCCTCAACGTCGTGTAAGTAGTAGGCCCTAGGGTTCTCGTGATAACAGCATAACGCGCGTCCGTGTGGTGGTAGTTTTAGGCTGGAATCTTGCCCAGACATAAATGGCAAAACAGAAGGGAAAATAAAATAATGAGCAGCAGAAAGACTGGATGAGGCAGGAAGGTTGGCAACATTTTCTCAAATAAGCTCCAAGCACTCAATAGTACAATAACAAATGTGATTTCGGTAATTAATGTCCAAAGTCTTTTATTCAGACATAAATTCTTATTCCTCTATAATTTCATCCATACAAAGTTCTTGGTCGACAGCAACTTCAAGCCATGCCAACACGCGTTTCGTCCGTTTAGTTACCCCTGGACTTCATCAGGGCTCATAGCAATGGGCGCTCAGCTGTTAGTTGTGCACCAGGAGATTTTCAGCCGATGGAGCCCTCTATCTATCGGTTGTGAAGTGGGATTATATAAGTAACTATAGAGTCTGTGATCGAACACGGACTAACAGACGGATTTCGGATTTGGACTTGCCTTGATGATAGAATATAGGAGATAATAACAATTGCTATGAGCCCTGATGAAGCCCAGTTACAGAAACTTACAGCGGAGCTAAGGGTGGCTGAAGGGGGGTAATTATGATATTTTGAGTTAATGTGAAACACTTGGCTCCTAGCGCTGCCTTCCTCAATCAAGCATATCTCTCACTCATGCACTGCTCTCCCCTCAACCTTCTGAAGCTTGGAGGGGGGGGGGGGGGGCTCATCATGATATGCCCTCGTCCTTGTAAAAGTTCACTTTATGGGGGTTTAGCAGCAAAATTACACGAGTTTACTTTTATGAGCATATTTAAAGCACATTGAGCTTTGAATAAAACAATATTTATAGCCATTGTTGGGTCTTTCTTTGAAATGTACCACTTTTCACCCATGGCCTCTGGCTGCTCCACTGGTCTCTGGGCTCTAAATCTGTCAGTCGGGGGGTACCCTGCCCAGGGGGTGTCCGGGCCTCGGGAATGTCCAGCGTGTGGCAGGGGCGCGACCGGCCATAATATAAACAGTAGAATCGCCTGCCCATCCCTGGTTGTAGGGTAAAACAAAAAATGCTACTAACTGGGGTGACTCAGGCCCTTCACACCCCTGGGCCCAGGTGCCACTGCTCCTGCTGCACTGCAGAATGTAATGCCCCTGCCGAGCCCACACGCACAGAGGCGAGGCGGCCCATGCCGGTGAGGCACATGGGGGGGGGGGGGTGCTTGAGGAGGGGGGAGGAGCTAGGAGATATAGGAAAACCTGTATTTGTAAAGTGCACGCTCCGCCAAGCGTATCTTGGCGCTGATCAAAATATGTTTGTTACCCAACTCAATGATATTCATTTTACCGACCTCAGGAGGATGGGGGGCTCTGTGGACCCGCCAAGATTTGAGCCTGTGACCATGAGGTCGAACACAGCCCCATCGGTGGACGCTTTACACTAAGCCCACAAACCCACTCCCCTCAGCCCACAAGTGGGTGAGTTCAGGAGCCCGGCAATGTTAGCAACAAAAACAATGACCCTGCACCCTTCAGTCATCGTTACAGTGCACAAAATAGTTTGAAACATTTTTCGACTTCTTCAGGGCTTTTGAGCCTTCAGCGTCTGGTCCTAATGTGGTCATCTGGTCGACCAGATGACCACATTAGGACCAGACGCTGATACCTTTGCGGCTTACAACTTTCTCTATGAGCTTTCCTGTTGAGCGTTATGGGAGAACACTTACTCCTTGAAATTGTCTGACCTTCATCAATGTGTGAAGACTTTTTTTAATTGAACTTCGTAAGGAAGCCTCAAAAGCCCTGAAGAAGTCCGGTTACGGACGAAACCTGTTGGCTATCCTTTTTAAAGAAAAAAAAGTATTTGAATAAAGAATCCATTTTAAAGTGAAGAGACTTCGTGGAACTTCTTTGGAAAATATTTGGAATTACTATTGAGACGAAAAACGTTGCAAACTATTGTGTGCGCTGTAACGATTACTGAAGGGTGCAGGGTCATTGTTTTGTAACGATTACGGGTGGAAAAGTAGGGTTTCTTACTTCACTTAACCAATGGGACCTAAGGGATTGTGTCCCAGACCATTTGCACCTTCAACATAGTTGATACTTATAACAAGGACGTCAGTACTGGTGCAGGCAGAGCGGCCTTGAGCCCTGTTTGTTGTTATTAATGTTAGCAGCATGAAACATTTCAGAAGCACAATAGTATATTAGGGAGTATACTACAAATTGCATCCATAAAACACAGACAACCTTATTCAGCCTCTCACGGCCGCCTCCTGCAGGAAGGGTCCTTTTCTATCTCCTACCCCTGCCGTCCACACAGCCTCTCTGACCTGCACACCTCACTGAGGCCTTAGGGAGTGGCGCTGGCCCGTGCCCCCATGCTCCTCACCACACTGCGGACCTCGCTGAAGCGGGGCGGCTCACGGCGCTCGGGCAGTATTGAACTCCTACTGATTGCCTCAAAACCGCTTTCAGATCTTTTGAGGCGCTATAAATACACAAAAACACGAAAGCAGTGTGTTTCATCTTCCCGGGTGAGTCAGCGGCTGCACCTCTTCCCTCCATACTGGTTGACAGAGAGCACAGCTCCCAAACCACCCCTCCCCGAGACAGCAGCTGTCTGCCCTCCAGTAGTAAAATCCACTGCTCATCTGCCTGCACACGCTTTGGCCTCACGCTGTTACTTGCGGAGACAGTGTAGGCTCCTGCCTTCCCCCAGGCTGACTCGGGTACCCCCTTCAGTAAGACTTCCTAGGGCAAGCTCTGCCCTTGGTCGGGCAGTCCGCCTGACTTACGTTTTTTGCGGCTCTCTGTGGTGGTTTCAGCGGGGCATCGGCAATGCAGAGATTCCTAACAGCACGAACATGCGTGGTGTGCTCCCGCCAGGACTCCAGGCAATGCTGGGGAATCCAGGCATCGTGAGCATGTTAATGCGAACTACTTTAAAAACAAGTATTTGCAATGCAATAGAACTCACATTTACGCGAGTCCTATTGCATTTTAAATGGGAGTACAGGTGGGCAAAAAGGCATAAACGGGAGGGGGGAGGGGACTGGGTGTCCTGAGAAGTCATGGCCTGCGAAAGGGCAGGGGGTGAGCCATAGAACAAAATTGTGTTTACAGTAAAGAGGCCGATAGCCATTGAACGACACAATTGACAAGATGGCCATAGGAGGGACTAACAAGTCTAAAACCAATGGGAAGGCTGCATTTAGGACCTAAGCCAATGCAAAAGATGGGCAGAGAGTGGGCGGTAGCTTAAACGAAACTTCCACACTATAGTATATGCTGCATGTCTCAACGAGACAGCGCAAGCGTCGCCGAGGCGAGACCTAAAAATAGGCAACAAAACCTGACCTTAGCAAACAGTACTTATGAGAACATGGCATAGGTCACATTTTCCACATACTTTTGCCAATGACCAGCCTTCAAGCGGCAGGGGGGGAGTGGTTCCTGGCCAGCTGGCTACTTTCGTTTTAGATTAAAGGCCTTTTGCTAGAGATGAGAGCAAAATTAATAGAGGGTGGAAGTGGAGAGATGCGAAGGTTCCATCCAGAGATCGAAATGAAAGTAAACTTGTGGAGACAAATATAAAAGGTGTTTTTCACAGGTCAGAGAGGGGCTGATTGGAAACATCTCTATTGATTTATTTTTTCGATAGGGCACACTTGGCCCAAGAGCATTGTGGCTCCATATGACAACTAGACATTTACACAAGAGCCGGACACTGCACATTCTGTAGTCTTTGCAGAGGTCAGGGTTCAAACCTAGTTCCTCAGTTCCAAAGTCAGCAGCGATGAGCCTCTGTCCAGATCTAGCGCCTCCAAATGGAGAGGTTAAGCAGGCGTCTTAGGGCGCCACTCAGTGGTGGCACCAAGCTACTACAAAGGTGCAGAAGTCAAACTTCAAGGAGTTAGGCAAAGAAATCCCTTCTTCCTGAAGTGCCAAAGTTCCTCGCACCCTCCCCGCTTCGGCCTTACTGCTTCACAGCGATAGGTTAGAAGCCATGTCTACCAGTAGGGGGGTTGTTTTTCAGAGGTCAATAATATAAGGCCAACAAGGAGTCTCAATGCTTGGACACCTGTGTGTGGAAGGCCTTCACCGAGGTCAAACTCCTCATCTGAAGAAAAAGTCTGCTGCTAGGTGTCCACTGCTAGGCATTGCTGCTTGGCGTCCGCTGCTAGGTGTCCACTGCTAGGCGTCCGCTGCTAGGTGTCCACTGCTAGGCGTCCGCTGCTAGGTGACTGCTGCTAGGCGTCCGCTGCTAGGTGTCCACTGCTTGGCATCCGCTGCTTGGTGTCTGCTACTAGGTATCCACTGCTAGGCGTCCGCTGCTAGGTGTCTGCTGCTAAGTGTCCGCTGCTAGGTGTGCACTGCTAAGCGTCCACTGCTAGGTGTCTGGTGCTAGGCGTCCGCTGCTAGGTGTCCACTGCTAGGTGTCTGCTGTTAGGTGTCCACTGCTAGGCGTCCGCTGCTAGGTGTCCACTGCTAGGCGTCCGCTGCTAGGTGTCTGCTGCTAGGCGTCCGCTGCTAGGTGTCCACTGCTAGGTGTCTGCTGTTAGGTGTCCACTGCTAGGTGTCTGCTGCTAGGCGTCCGCTGCTAGGTGTCCACTGCTAGGTGTCTGCTGTTAGGTGTCCACTGCTAGGTGTCTGCTGCTAGGCGTCCGCTGCTAGGCGTCCGCTGCTACGTGTCCACTGCTAGGTGTCCGCTGCTAGGCGTCCGCTGCTAGGTGTCCACTGCTAGGCGTCCGCTGCTAGGTGTCTGCTGCTAGGCGTCCGCTGCTAGGTGTCCACTGCTGGGTGTCTGCTGTTAGGGATTGATGGGCAATCTTCATATACATTTTTGAATGTGTTTCTTAAATACAGGGGTCATTAAACTGCACACAACCGTATCTATTTATGGTAATGGTTTCTTTCAGGTATGAGAGACTCTTTTTTAAGTCTGGCCTAAAACAGCTTTAGCTGTTTTGCATCCTTGTATTTTTCAAAACATTAATAGTAAAAGTACAAAGATATCCATATGTAGACACATAGGAGCTTTCCTCCAGGCCTCTTACTCCATTGGCCTGGTTAATTGCCCTTCACACTTGGCTTCCTCCCACCACAGCCTACATTATAGTGCAGTGCACCCGCCCACTTCAGCCATTGGCTCTCTTACGGTGAGTGACAGCTTGCTTGCACACATGCACCTCTGTCTAAAAAGTAGTCACCCTTAGTGGGGGGGCTGGAAGGGCATTCCCTGCTTTTAGTTCAGCTTTCATTTCATGCTTTTTGGCTGATTTTTGTGATGCATTTTTTTTCTTTCAAGTAAACTTATGCACTCCACATTCAGCCAGCAGCATTTTTGCTTGTTATTACTTTCGCACCTCTGATGTATATTGCATAAGTATTACAAATAAAAGAATGTAAAGGTTTGTTGTAGTCGAGTTGCCATGGCAATACCCGTTAGCTTTGCTTGGCGCTCCCTCTAGCCGTGGTGGTGGTGGGGGGGGGGGGGGGGGGGGGGTCTCTGTGCGGGCATGGCTCCACTATAGCGCATTGAAGGCGGTGCCCATCAGCATCACACGCATGGCGCCCTCAGCCTGCACGCAGTCACCTGCCACTGACGTACCTGGGCAACGATCTCTGCCTCAATCTTCACTCAGTGAAAATGTGCACAGAGCTGCTATTGCGCATGTGTGCATCGGGGTTCTGTTCAGTGTGCCAGTCCCTCACACTGACACACTGGTGGAGTGGGCGGCACGTGGGAGCACGCTAAGCGTGTCTCGTGCAAGGTCAGCACCAGCGCGTTGTAGGCGCTATAATGTAGTGGCTGAAACGGCCCATCCATTCCTCCTCTTCCGTGGCACAGTGTAGGTGGGAAAGCAGCTGCCCTTGAAAATGCCCATAAAATGCCCTGGCTTCATTAAGGACATGTACCTATTCCTAGGAGGGTGCAAACATGAGCAACATATGTATGTACATCTTTGTAGCTTAATCCCAATCATTCTGCTAACCTATGGAAACAAAACTCAGATCTGTTAACAAATTGGTCGCTTTTCAAAAAATATATTATTCTGAAAAGCAGGTGCCTCTTAGTTTGCGGTGATAATTATGGAGCTGTGTGCCCGAGGGCGCAGCCATGACTTATTAAACAGGAGTTCAGCTCATCTGATGACTCAGACCCCCCCCCCCCCCCCGTGCCCCCTTCCCTTCCGCTCCTTCTGAAGCTCTGCTCCTCAGCCTGTATCCCAGGCAGTATCCTGTGGCCCTCGGGGGTCTGCCCAAGGGCCCCGGAGAGCGGTTCACCACAGAGACAAGGCCTTCAAACGCAACCTCAAGCGTTATCTCAGAGTTTTAAAAAAAATCCGCAATTTCAACAACACCTCCTGCCTGGCAGCGAGGAGGACGGATGTACGACCCCTTCTGAATTCCTTACAGTTGGCAAACCAGGCACGTATATATCACATCTGTTTTATATAGTGCAGAGAAGGCCCTGGCGACAGCAGAGCGCTTTACACGCAGCACGCTCTAGGGGGCAGATTTACAAGAAAGTGACGCATCTGTGAAGATGCGTCACTTTCCCTGCGCCACTTTGAGAAACCCTTATGCCACAATGGATGCGCCGTATTTACAATAAGGTGCACCATGACGCATTTGTTGATGCAAAAGTCGTGCATTGCTGGAGTTGTGTCGCAAGCACGACGCAACTCCAGCAATGCATGGGAGGCCTATCCTCATTGTGCTGCGTCACTCCTTACGCCTGCTTCAAGCAGGCATAAGAATTTGACGCAGTGGCGCCCTAAAAGTGGCGCAGTGAAATCTTGTACATTTCACTGCGTCACTTCTATGTGGCTTTTTTGCGTTGGAACACCCACCTGCATACATTATACCTGACGCAGGTATAATGTGACGCAGGGCTTTACAACGTGAAGGATCTTCCTCGATGCGTCATGTTGTAAATGGACCGCATTATTACGCTGCTGCTGCGTCACAAAAAGTGACGCAACGACGGCGCAAAAAGGACGCAGGGTGCTTGTAAATCCGCCCTAGGTGTCTGGTGATGCTACTAAGACTGGAGGGTGAACTGGGGTGAGGGGCTCCGAGGATGTCGAGTGTATGTTTCTAAAGGCGCCAATAACACACACCCTCGTACTTCACTGCACGAGCGTGCACCAGCGCACGTGTAGGGTGCTACACATATTATTGATACGCTGACAGGTCTGTGGGATGAGATTTGGGGGCCTGCTGGGATGCGTGGTCACTGCCACCGTGCCCACAGCTCACTCACCACCACCGTGTGTTCTGCACAAACCCCAGCGTCCCTGCTGGGAGATGCCAGACAGGGACAGGTAGATTCCAGCCACCACAGCTGCCCTCAGGAAGCCCTGCACGAAACTGCCCCAAGGCAGGGAAACTCTGGTGCATGAGACTCTCTTGGATTGTGGCAGATCTCACGAGTACGTCTCAACAAACCCAGCTGGTGAGTCAAATGGACACTGACCTGCACTGTCTGTGCATGCACACACGCACACACGTACGCACACAGCACCCCCACCCCAGTGCACACTGTACGGCTCTGAACATCAGCAGGAACATGAGTGTACACACAACATACATGTGAGGGCGTTGAATCACTCGCTCCAGTGTCAGAGCAGGTTTTGGTGCAGGGCAGCGCCAGAAGGAACCCTGCTGTGCTGTCCTGCGTCAAAGGAAACGGGCAGGAATGCGCCTTATCTATGAGATACGGCACTTTCCTGTCCTCTTTCACTGCGCTGGCGCACAAATGGCTGCCTCGCGCCAACACAGACACTCTTGCTCATGGTGCAAGGGAGCCTGTGTTGTTGGCATGATACTCATTGTGCAGGAAGGGGCACCTTCCTGCACAAAAACAATCACCAACAGCATTTTCCTCCTTCTACGTTTGCTGCAGAATGCAAAACACGTGGAAGGAGGGAGAAAAAAGGAAAATGTAAACATATCTCCTCGCTACACCTGTCTAGGAAAGCGCAAAGTTTTGGCGTTGCTCCAGGTTTACCTGATGATGTAAATCTGAGGCATTGTCAAAATCCATGGGTGCTGCATGGGAACACCCACAGCAACACCCACGGCAACACCCACAGCAACACCCACAGCAACACCCACAGCAACACCCACAGCAACACCCACAGCAACACCCACGGCAACACCCACAGCAACACCCACGGCAACACCCACAGCAACACCCACAGCAACACCCACAGCAACACCCACAGCAACACCCACGGCAACACCCACGGCAACACCCACAGCAACACCCACAGCAACACCCACAGCAACACCCACAGCAACACCCACAGCAACACCCACGGCAACACCCACAGCAACACCCACAGCAACACCCACGGCAACACCCACGGCAACACCCACAGCAACACTCGCAGCAACACCCACAGCAACACCCACAGCAACACCCACGGCAACACCCATGGCAACACCCACAGCAACACCCACGGCAACACCCATGGCAACACCCACAGCAACACCCACAGCAACACCCACAGCAACACCCACGGCAACACCCACAGCAACACCCACAGCAACACCCACGGCAACACCCACGGCAACACCCACAGCAACACCCACGGCAACACCCACGGCAACACCCACGGCAACACCCACAGCAACACCCACAGCAACACCCACAGCAACACCCACAGCAACACCCACAGCAACACCCATGGCAACACCCACAGCAACACCCACAGCAACACCCACAGCAACACCCAGAGCAACACCCAGAGCAACACCCACGGCAACACCCACAGCAACACCCACAGCAACACCCACAGCAACACCCACGGCAACACCCACGGCAACACCCACAGCAACACCCACAGCAACACCCACGGCAACACCCATAGCAGCACCCACAGCAACACCCACAGCAACACCCACGGCAACACCCACAGCAACACCCACAGCAACACCCACGGCAACACCCATAGCAGCACCCACAGCAACACCCATAGCAACACCCACGGCAACACCCACAGCAACACCCACAGCAACACCCACAGCAACACCCACAGCAACACCCACAGCAACACCCACGGCAACACCCATAGCAGCACCCACAGCAACACCCACAGCAACACCCACAGCAACACCCACAGCAACACCCACAGCAACACCCACAGCAACACCCACGGCAACACCCATAGCAGCACCCACAGCAACACCCATAGCAACACCCATAGCAACACCCACGGCAACACCCACGGCAACACCCATAGCAACACCCATAGCAACACCCATAGCAACACCCATAGCAACACCCACGGCAACACCCACGGCAACACCCATAGCAACACCCATAGCAACACCAATAGCAACACCCACAGCAGCACCCACAGCAACACCCACAGCAACACCCACAGCAACACACACAGCAAAACCCACAGCAACACCCACGGCAACACCCACAGCAACACCCACGGCAACACCCACAGCAACACCCACGGCAACACCCACGGCAACACCCACAGCAACACCCACAGCAACACCCACAGCAACACCCACAGCAACACACACAGCAAAACCCACGGCAACACCCACAGCAACACCCACAGCAACACCCACAGCAACACCCACGGCAACACCCACGGCAACACCCACAGCAACACCCACAGCAACACCCACAGCAACACCCACGGCAACACCCACAGCAGCACCCACGGCAACACCCACAGCAACACCCACGGCAACACCCACAGCAACACCCACAGCAACACCCACAGCAACACCCACAGCAACACCCACAGCAACACCCACAGCAAAACACACAGCAACACCCACAGCAACACCCACAGCAACACCCACAGCAACACCCACGGCAACACCCACGGCAACACCCACAGCAACACCCACGGCAGCACCCACAGCAACACCCACAGCAACACCCACAGCAATACCCACAGCAACACCCAGAGCAACACCCACGGCAACACCCACAGCACCACCCACGGCAACACCCACAGCAACACCCACAGCAACACCCACAGCAACACCCACGGCAACACCCACAGCAACACCCACGGCACGCCTCCGCGATGCAATGTAAGTCAACGGAGGGGCTTCCGCTGAGCGGCCTAACACCTTATCTACAAGGCCATGAAAGCCACGCAGGGTGACTTCGCATTGCCTTATAGATTCGGGCCTGCAGTGTGCGCCACCGGAGCATAACAAAAGTGACACGCCGGTGGTGCGAGTCGCTTGTAAATATGCCCCTATATTTCTGGCCAAAAAAAGGATACCAAAGGGGGATGATGGACGAAGTGTTTGAGCAAATCAAACACTCACCCCCAGTCGACTGATCTGGGTTTAATCCATCAAAGTTCTTTAGCTCAGTGGTGGAGTGAGCTAAACAATGATGATGGATTAAACCCAGATCAGTTGACTGGGGGTGAGTGTTTGATTTGCTCAAACACTCCGTCCATCTTCCCCTTTGGTATCACCCTATATTTCTGGCAGCAAAGAGGCAAGGTTTGTTCCTTCCACTAAACTCCTTCTGCAAGAGAAATTACTTGCAGCACAGAACATTCATCGGCAAAAAAACTTTTGCTTGTTTACTTTTTTGACTGGCAAAATCTACGACTGCCAGATTTTTCACCCGCGGTGTAACTACGCCTAAACCGTCTAAGTATTTTCGAAGAATTGCCAGGGAGTGGTATCAGAATATCTTGGCAGAAATATCCTCTGACAAAAATATAGTGCCATTGAGACCATTTATACAAATATTGTCCTTTTGGAGTTAATAATAGAAAATCTACCCCCCGGGGACCAATATTATTGCAAAGTATATTTAGGGCACAATATTCAAGCCAGATTTTTGGTATCAGCATTTTGACGAACAACCACACCAACTGTTCATATCTCCACCTGGGTAGAAAATAGAGACAGTGCATACAGGGGGGCAGATTTACAAGAACTGGCGCATCTCCGCATATTAGCAGAGATGCATCAGCCAAATTGTGTGACGGTAAAAAAGCATTGCGCCACCATGGATGCGTCACATTTACAATGCAGCGCACCGTGGTGCAAGGATAGACAGATGCATGCCGCATCTTTTGGTGGAAAGGCAGCGCATTGCAGGAGTCATGTAGTAAGCACGATGCAGCTCCAGCAGTGGCCAGGAATGCCTATTCCTATCATGCTGCGTCACTCCTTATGCCTGCTTCAATCAGGCACAAGGTTTTGACACAGTGGTGTCGTAAAAGTGACTCAGTGAAATCTTGTAGATTTCACTGCATCCCTTTTACGAGGCTTCCTTGCGATGGTACGCCCATTCTGCATACATTATACCTGACCCAGGTATAATTTAGCATAGGGCTTTACAACGTGACGCATCTCCCTAGTTGCGCCACGTTGTAAATATGTTGCATCGTGGCACATTGTTTACGACATCGCTGCGTCACAGAAGTGACGCAATGGCAGCGTAAAGTTGTCGCAGGGGGCTTGTAAATCTGTCCCAGGGTTTTTAAGTCATCTTTCTTTTCATATTTATTTATTTTTAGTTTTTATTTACACTAAAACACATTCAATTCATTACCAAAGAAAGGCATTCTCAGTCAAAACAGCAACTTATCCTCAAAGTGATGTTTCAGCTATGAATCTACTGAGAAACTTGATACGCTGTAAACATAGACAAGCACAAAAATGCAAGCATGGAATTCAGAAAACACAGCCATTTGCAGAGTGAGTATCATGCATGTGGATGCACACGGGGCGGTAAGCTGACTATGCACATCCCAAGTCCCCGAGACTTACCCAGCTCTCTGACAAAGGGTATCAAGGCAGTGATCAGCCTCTTGGCCCAAAGGTTTTGTAGGCTAGGGACATCCACCTGTTAAAAAGGGTTCCAAAGACAACCGGTAACCAAAGACCCTTTTATGTTGCCCGGCGGTATCGCCTCTATGACCCACCAATATTAATCAATGAAGAAGCAGGCGCTGGAGACTGGAAGGCGGGAAACGAGGATTTTATTCTCTCCGGAGGAGAACACATCAATTCAGACAGCAAGTATCGTCACGAGGTGCTCTAACCACATCTCTGAGGCCGGGCCTCTTATACTAGAGTTTACGACCTTTATTGCACATAACACATTCTCGTAATATTTTAATACTTGAAAGAACATCCTCGGAATCTCCCCTCCAGACCCGTTCCCACATACATTTACAGTTGGATTCCCCACCCCGGTCACAACAGGTGATGGTGGTCGCACAGCAGGGCATTCCGCCGATTCACGGAATGCGTGGGGTTGATCGGATCTCATGGAGTGGGGGCTTTGATCGGTTCGGGGGTCTTTTGATGGGGAGGGGAAGCTTCCTACTGTACGGGGTAATAAACAGTATCCGCAGGGTCAGGTGGCAGCCTGGGAACGAGGAAGACAAACGGGGACACAGGGAAAGGGGGTTTGCATCAAAAGGGTTTGAGGCCATGAAAGGAATGAAGGGAGGTGTCGCGCTGGGAACAGGATGGGGTTCCGTGGTGAAGCTGCGCTGGAGAGGGGTTTATGACCCAAGGCATGAGAGAGCGGGGGGGTTGTCAGCGTGCGGGGGAATGCTTGCGAGGTTAAGAGAGAAAGAGACGCGCTGGCTATTAGTGAGGGGCAGGGAGGCCATGGTGCTCAAAATGGCTGCCGCTTACGCGCACGAATGGGCCTGGAAAGGGGCAAGATGGCGCCGATAATGTTCACCAAGTTTGTATTTATTTTTCACAGTCCTCCCTTTAACATTTCCAAGACATCTTGCTGGCCTATTTCCTATCTACCCCTATATGCAGTGATCATAAGTAAGGGAGAGGGGACTTGGGTGAAAGAACTGTACGTAAACATCACATTATAAACATCATATAAAAAATCTCATCAGTCAGTAGGCGGGTTCATTGTTAAGTTGGTTGCAGGAAAAAGTCATCGTAATGCAATATCAGACTAGAATCACGTAGCGAGAGCGTTGGGTACAGATCATAGAATAAGAACTGGTAAATTATCATATAAATAAGTCCTTTTTGTATACGGTGGGTGCATAGTCAGTCCAATGGTGATTGGGAGAGAAAGGAGATACAGTAAAAATATCAGAGTTCTTCGTTGTCCTTTTGTCGTCTTCTGTCGGCACTGTTGAACACCTGGATTACCTATCAACAGAAATGTTCATGTGGATCGAGTCGTTGGGGGTAATTGTAAGATCAGTTCGTTTCTTGAGTCTCTGTGGTGGGCATTTCCTGTTGCTTCCATCATCTCCAAGGTGCTTGGTAGCGGGCAGAACCACAGACTTTGTTTATCTTTTCTTCGGGGGCGACCCTTGGTGGAGTTCTAGGTCACCGTTCTGGGATTTAACACAGTTCGTGGTCTACTTAGTCGGAGCTCCCTCCCTTTTGACGTAGGGAGTACTCTTCTCTGGGTAGCTCAGTAGGATTTGGAGGAACTTGGGAGTTCGGGTGGAAAGGTGCGGGTGTGAACAGTCCTTATGGTAGGTCGGAGGAAGAGGGGATGGAGCAAGGCCAAGTCGGGAACAGATCAGGGGGGGGGGGTCGGAGAGTTTTGCGTCAGGCGAGTCCGAGACCATGTTCAGAGAGCGGGGGCTTTTTGGCACACGTTGATCATAGAGCAGGGGCTTCAGGTCAGCCCTTTCCTTAGCTTTGTTTGAAACAGTGCCCCGTCCTGCGACTCCTTACTGCCGTGGTCTCGCCTTGGCCTCCGTTGCTGACGTTCCACAATCCGCAGTCAGGCCGCGTGCTCCCACATCCGGTCTCTTTCTCCTCCGACAGTGATATCCTTAAATGAGTGTTGAAAAGACAGTCTTTAGAGATTTTGCAGAAAAAGGTAATTACATGAATCTATTTTCTTTCCCAACACCAAGCGACTAGCGTAAGCACTCGCTACATTTGAGATTTTTGCGGCTTACGTATAAACAATTGATGATGGGTTTGCTGGATTCCTTGCTACTTCCTTTTATTGGCTAATTCTTTGACGCTTTGATGATTATTACGTTCATTTGTCATATGTCTATTATAGTAGATGTCAGTTCTTCTGGCAGAGACCCATTTCTCTAGTACGAGTCTTGCATGGCTAGGCTAGTCTTCAGGGCCTTGTATTTTACAAAAAGTGCAACGTGCTATTCACCATAGTCTGATAAGCATCCTTCTGAGGGATGAACATAGGCTAAACGAGTCTGCATTACATAAAAACATCTTATTTTCAACCATGCCTACTGCAACAAGTTCTTTCGTTTTTCAATCTAATTTTCAACTTTGCACACATCCTTCTAACTTTCTATATAAATCCTCGCAACCTGGTTACTACAAAAACTCGGGAGGGGTGGTTTGCAATAATTATTAAACTTATCCTCGGGGAAGGAGGGATCTGATGGATACCAAACTGGGGGCTTTTTGGGTAGATGGGGGTGTCTCGATCATTTCTTACAGCTTGGGGTACGGAGACAATTTTCAATGGGGATGGTCGCATCACCACAGACACATTTTTATCATAGGAGCCACTGACAAAGAGTTCCCTGAGAGTGGGTCAAATTTAGGGAACCTTAGTCGTCTTACCTGTCCCTTTCCTATCGGCCAATTTAAATTTCATCCATATTTTAGTAGAAAAGGAGAGGTAGTAACGTGGTACCAATACAATTTTATTTAGGACAGATTTGCACAAATACTTGTGGTATTTGGGGCCAATCAGGAGGTGCACCAGGTTCGCCAATTAGGTGCCAGTTGCTAGGAAGAGGGAAAGTGTGGAGGGGTGGAAGAGTGAGTGAGAGAAAGAGAGAGAGAGAGAGAGAGAGAGAGAGAGAGAGAGAGACAAATAGGCCGAACAGTACACGTGTGATATAGAGAATGACCGTGTATTGTTTGGGCTATTCAGTGCGTTACCCAACGTTAGACGTTTCGGGTCTGTGTTAGGAGGTGGGAAGCATGCAGTTTTGGGACAGAAAAGCGTTAGATTTGGTAAAAAGGTCGTGAGAGCGTCCTTGTTGTGCCATTTTGTAGCGCTAGTCCGTCTTCATGCATCGGGCGTGACGTGGTTCCAGATCCCTTATGATACTCTAATCGGGATTCTAAGGTAACCTGCAGAGGGAAAAAGGGGGAGAAAAAGGGGAGGTAGGGGGACAACATTCGAACACATCAAATGTAAGGGCACGAAAATCCTTTACTTACCACATACTCGTACTTGTCTCTTCGGGATATAATCCCTTAGGGTTCTGGTTTCTTAAAGTCATGGGGGCAGGCAATGTGATAGGTGGTTCATGGGGAGGTTCGAGGATGGCGTTAAGGATCGTGTGTAGTGAAAAACGCTAAAAAGAGGAATCAGAGGTACCTAGCGCGAGGTACCCGGTTTCGTAGATGTATCCGGTCATCGGGGTCCCAAAATCATTCCCAAAGCTGTGATGTTTTTAAGGCATACCAGTTCTTTGTTCAACCCTGTACCTTAGTACCTTCGACCACCATATCCTTATAGCAATTTATCAATCACACCATTTTACTTTACCCATTCTCTGAAGTCGAGGTCCTTCTTCATAAGCAGTGTATCATACCTTCGTTTTGACCATCAACCCAGGGCCGAACAACCATTTCTCGGATAACCTTAAAAAGAGAGCAGAACAGTTGCGCACAGAAAAACCCTCCCACCGATACCCGTATTTACAAAAGTACGCGGAGCCTATCCATAGCTTCTAAGACTTTTATTTGTAGAGTTATTCAGTACGTAAAAGGTGAGAGCGCAATTCATATTTTGGCCTGACATGTCGTCGATGGAAGCACATACAGTAGGGGGTTATTTTGTAGTACAAGAACATGTAAAAAGGTCTTAATTAATTATTTGTAAGTAACCAAAAACATTTCATTGCGTGACGAAGGAATCAGGGGCATTTCAGTTCATAGATGGAAACACAGTCAAGCTCATCGTAATCATATTTCCTAAATGCAAACCGCGGGCGTGCATCATGAGCGACGTTATGTATCAGTTACAACAAATATCAAAAATAAATTGTTCATTGAAATCAACATTTTTACAGAACCTCTTCTTAAATGTTTGCCAAGTGCACCCTCCTCCCTTTAACATTGAGTGCGCAATGGTTCATATATATACATATATATCTTAGTACATCAAGTTTCATTAGCTAAGGAACACCATGAGGCACCCGTAAGTTCCATTGATACCAGCGCCATTTTGGGCGAGGCCGGTTTAGTCCGGAAGTAGCATCAGGGGCAAAATATCCCCGACAATTGGCGGTTGGACCAGAGTCCCTTTCGGTAGTCCAAAAAGAAAACTGTGCTAACAAAGGGGCTGGTGGTGTGGACCGTCAATCAAGAGAGGGAGGGGGTAAAGTCTCTCTTACCGGGTCATGTTGATGTTCAGCCGGAACTTGCTCGAGTTCGTTAGCCCATAATGTTCCTGGGTGGTTCAGACGGAAGCTGATGCAGACACGAGAGCACCGCCATCTTGTTGCTGTGCCGTGGTTATTTCATTTGAGATTAATGCAGCTTTTCCTCACCGGAAGCCTGAAGGGGCCGAGGGCTCTTGGGACTTTGGTAGAATCTTCAAAGTCGAGGGGATGTTTTGTCGATGGTGGGGGCTTGCGCCCAGGTGGGCAAGCGCCCGAGTTGCAATTTCGGACAAAGTTACTCCAACGGCCTAGACCCGCCTTTCAAGGGCCCAGACGCCATTTTGAGGCCCTGCAGCAACCTTTGCCGTACCCATCAGGAGTGGAGGAAAACTGCTTGTGATGGCGAAAAACAGAGCCTCATGCGGTTGGAGCAGGACATTTTGGTTCGGGGCGCCAGGGTGCAGCAGTGGAGCCTTCATCTGGGGAGGTGAGGGAGGCTCACCGTGCCGTCTTCCTCTCCCGGTGCATCCTACGCCGTCTCTTGGAATCAGGGGCGCACATGATGACCACCCTACACCCCTGATTCCGACTCTTGGGGGACCACTGTACATCCGGTACTCCGGAAATATGCCCATCGGACATTGTGTGTCCTGTACCACGCAAGTATACCAGCCGGGTCTTGTATATCCTGTACTGAGAAAATATACGAGTCGGGCATTGTGTGTCCTGTGTTGCGGAAATATACCAGCCGGACATTATATTTCCTGTGCAGCGTAGGTATATGGCCGTCGCCCGGCTGGAGGACATCGGCGTCGGGCCAGGGCAGGGAAGCCTCCTACCTGTGGAGGTGGAAGAGGCTCGTCCGCGTCGCCTCTTCCTCCCTGCCCACCCTGCATCCGTTCGATGGAGGAATTCGTGATGGCCGGACCAGGAGATATGAGGGAGGGGGTCATTTTCATCCGCCCCCTCCCTACTCGCGGTCCGGGGGACGCCATCCCTGGAAGGGCAATATGGGAAGACCATTTCATTGCCCGCTGTGTGGGGTCTCCAGTACCTTCTCGCCAGCAATCTCTTTTTGGGCTCATGGTTGCTGGCAGGCCCCGCCCCACACGTGCTATGTGTTTCGGATGGGCGGGACCATCGAACTGTTACATTTCGAGGACTTCCGGAGTGAGCATAACATGTTTTGTATTTTTTTTTCTATTAGTCAAGTTTGCTTTTTAGAGAGTTCTACTAGTTATTCTATTTACTGTTGGTTGTGTGTTTTACCGTAATTAAATCCTAAGTTATATAATAGACGCTTGGCTTTCTTGAATCTTTTCTCTAACGGGGGGTTGTTTACACTGACCTGCAGTTGTGTTTGTTTTTCAGAGTGGGGGAGCAACAGAGAGCAATCAGTCCCAGAATTCCAACATGTCGTTAAAATTTGTCTGACGAAATCTGTGCCACCGAGCATAATCGAACGGGGTGGTCCTGTCTGTTCTGTCTGCACTAGTCTGATTGGTTTTTATCTCACGTCTTTTTCCTTTCTGTCGGTCCGTCCTTTCTGTCACCCCTTCATTCTTACCTATGCTTTGCAGAGTCGGGCATTGGGCTTTCCAGTGTCCAAGATATTTACAGAAAGCACATTGGTTTTGTTTTAAATCTGTCCGTCCTGTGCGTAATGTCGGGGGATTACCTTCAGGTCGTTGTGTTCCGGGGTTGGCTTGTCGGCACATCCCCTTACACCATTCGCTTTTCATGTCTACTCCTCGGGGCTGTGCCATCGCTGGCCCTTCCCTTTGCCTACTAGACGTTTGGAGGTTTGTCCGTCGTGTCCCTTCACCTTTTCTAAATTCGTCGCTCTCCCTTCGTTGCGTGGCTTCTTTGCGCCACATACCGAGACTATCGAGCATAATAGGTGTTGTTTCATTCCTACGAAGGGCTATTTCTACTGTTTCTATTTTGTCGAGATCAAAGGATCCTCTCAGTGGCCACTGTCTTTCTCGATCCTTTTTCGTATATTTATGCCACAGCTCACTATAGGCTATAGCAATTAATCCATGCTTCATGAACATGTCCTTATTAGGGGTGCCTTCCAGCGGAGCCGGATGGTTCATCTCTAATAAGCGGTCCGGGTTAAACAGGCTACTGACCAGTGGGGAGAAGACAGGCATGACGGATCACAATGGGATAATAATCAGCACTACCTATCTTATCACTGCGCGCAAAGACTAGACAGAATATTTCTATTCTACGTTGTTTGCACGTAGTGAATACCTCATGAACCAATTCTGAGCAATCAACGTTAGGTCAAAAATAAAAAATCAATATGGTCAATGGGGAGAATAAGTTGGCTCGCAAAAGTTCGCGTCACCTACCCTTTCACTATCTGTAAAGAGGGGACCTATTTTTCCCTGTTTGCAGACAGAGAATCTCCAGAAAACAATCTATAACAGTTAATCAATGTTTAGGTCGAAAATAAAAAATCAATATGGTCAATGGGGAGAATAAGTAGGCTCGCAAAAGTTCGCGTCACCTACCCTTTCACTATCTGTAAAGAGGGGACCTATTTTTCCCTGTTTGCAGACAGAGAATCTCCAGAAAACAATCTATAACAGTTAATCAATGGGGGAGAAAGATGGGTCCGATGGGTGCGTACCTATCCTTCGCTGTTTATAAAGGGAGAGCCTGTTGTTTCTCCGTTTGTAGACAGTGAATCTCCAATAAATTAACAAAGAGTAATACTAGTATTTTCACAACAATTATCAATTTCTTTCAATTATCTATTACTTTCGCAATTCGTCGTGTTTACACGACCTTACCCGGACCGCATGGACAGTTTCTCGTCTTCCGAATCCAGCGCCCGATCGTCCTCTTCTCTTCGTACTTCTCGTGGCACTCCTGATGGTTCCCAGTCAGGACCGCAGATCACTCGAGAGAGGTCTGTTCGGAACCAGTGAAGTTCGGATGATCGGCTGTCAGACGAGGGTCTATCGGACAGGGTACCTTCCGATCGTTGCAGTCGTTCACTCTGTCGTCAGGACCTCTCCCACTGGATCCACGAGTCGCTGATGGGCCCCACGTTTGGGACGCCAATTGTTAAAAAAGGGTTCCAAAGACAACCGGTAACCAAAGACCCTTTTATGTTGCCCGGCGGTATCGCCTCTATGACCCACCAATATTAATCAATGAAGAAGCAGGCGCTGGAGACTGGAAGGCGGGAAACGAGGATTTTATTCTCTCCGGAGGAGAACACATCAATTCAGACAGCAAGTATCGTCACGAGGTGCTCTAACCACATCTCTGAGGCCGGGCCTCTTATACTAGAGTTTACGACCTTTATTGCACATAACACATTCTCGTAATATTTTAATACTTGAAAGAACATCCTCGGAATCTCCCCTCCAGACCCGTTCCCACATACATTTACAGTTGGATTCCCCACCCCGGTCACAACAGGTGATGGTGGTCGCACAGCAGGGCATTCCGCCGATTCACGGAATGCGTGGGGTTGATCGGATCTCATGGAGTGGGGGCTTTGATCGGTTCGGGGGTCTTTTGATGGGGAGGGGAAGCTTCCTACTGTACGGGGTAATAAACAGTATCCGCAGGGTCAGGTGGCAGCCTGGGAACGAGGAAGACAAACGGGGACACAGGGAAAGGGGGTTTGCATCAAAAGGGTTTGAGGCCATGAAAGGAATGAAGGGAGGTGTCGCGCTGGGAACAGGATGGGGTTCCGTGGTGAAGCTGCGCTGGAGAGGGGTTTATGACCCAAGGCATGAGAGAGCGGGGGGGTTGTCAGCGTGCGGGGGAATGCTTGCGAGGTTAAGAGAGAAAGAGACGCGCTGGCTATTAGTGAGGGGCAGGGAGGCCATGGTGCTCAAAATGGCTGCCGCTTACGCGCACGAATGGGCCTGGAAAGGGGCAAGATGGCGCCGATAATGTTCACCAAGTTTGTATTTATTTTTCACACACCCAAGTTGACCCTCAGCGCCCACTGACCATGGTGGGTTGAGATTGGTTTTAAATTTCAGTTTCCAAAAGAATGTAAACATCCAGCCTTGTTTGGAAAACACATCTCTCCAAGGGTATTCTGGTATCCCTGCCTGAGACATCAATGATGTGGTGAGAACTGGTGAGTGTGAGTTTTTTGTGTGGCTTAAGGTAGGGTTTGAAGGTGGAAGCTGAAATCTGTGTGATTTGAAAATGCCCTGGTACTCTGTGGGCTGAACGATGCCCTGGTTGTATATGGGTTTAAAGTTTTTTTTTGTTTTTTTTACAGAGTTTTATATATCGTGAACTTGACCCGAAGGTATCAGGTATCAGAGCGCTTTACACAAGCACCAGTTGTGTTACATGAGGACACCTTAATTTTTGTTCGGCACAGGGAGATTAAGTGATTTTCCCAGAATCACAGGATGTTTTGTGTCCTTGCCGAGACTTGAACCCGGTTCCCCAGATTTGAGGTCGGCTGCCCTAGCCGTTAGGCCAACTCCTCTCCCCTTAGGTTGAAAGACATCCTAATTGTTCATGAGTTAAAAGATGCAATTATCTTAGATTGAAATATCACATGGTCTTAAGATGAAATATGACCTGGTCTTAGGTTGAAAGATGCTCTGGAATTAAGTGGAAAGATGCCATGGTCTTAGGTTGCAAAATGCCCTGGGCTTAGGTTGCAAAATGCCCTGGGCTTAGTTTGAAGGATGCCCTGGTCTTAGGTTGAAGGATGCCATGGTCTTAACTGGATAGATGCCATGGTCTTAAGTGGAAAGATTCCATGTTCTAAGGGTGGAAGACGCCATGGTCTTCCATTGATTGAAAGATACCCTGGGCTTATGTTGAAATATGCTTAGGTCTTAAGTTGAAAGGTGCCTTCAACTTAGGTTGAAAGATGCTCTGTTCTCATATGTATTGAAAGATACTCTGGTCTTACGTGAATTGAGAACATGTCTTGGTCTTCCTGTGGTTCAGAGATGCCCAGTTCTTTATTTGAGCAGGTGGTTTCCGGTGCTCGGCCCCAGCACTTAAATGTCAGCCCCAGCTATAAGGACAGTCTGTTACGTGGTGGCACTGTCTGCCTAGTTAGGGATGAGCACAACAAGAGCTGTTCATTCATTTAATATTCATTTGCATGGCCAATAACTTCCACCCCAGCCATGATTATAGCTTTGGGGGCTGGAATAGTCTGATTTTTACACTTGCTGGAGTGTGATGGTTAGTAGTTGTGTTGGTACTGTCACTGGCAGGCGTAGTGGATGGTGGAAGCTGCAGGGGCCACCTGACGAAGGCCCTCGCACCTATTTTCTTTACAAATTAAGCTCTGTCTACCCCGGTAAAAAGGTTCTCTTGAGTTCTTTTCGCTGGATGACATGTTGCTGCAGGCTCTGTAGTTTGTACTTGCGTTGTTATGTGTCAGCTGGGTTGTGTAAAATGCCCACCAATGTGACTTGTGGTTAGTGAGTAACCGCCAATGTTATGGGTGGTCTTGAGATAATCATTGACACGTTGGGTGGCATTAAGATAACCAATGACGAGTTGGGAGGTTTTGAGAAAACCAATGATGCGTTGGGTGGTTTTGAGATAACCAATGATGCGTTGGGTGGTTTTGAGATAACCAATGATGCGTTGGGTGGTTTTGAGATAACCAATGATGCGTTGGGTGGTTTTAAGCTAACCAATGACGCGTTGGTTGGTTGCTTTTGGATTTGAATGCAATGTATCCCTATCCATGCTCCCTGTGTGCAGTGGGAGGGAGTAATGCGGGGCATGGGCTGCACTTGTGCACACAGACCCTGCTCCGCCATCCATGCTCCCTGCGTGCAGTGGGAGGGAGTAATGCGGGGCATGGGCTGCACTTGTGCACACAGACCCTGCTCCGCCATCCATGCTCCCTGCGTGCAGTGGGAGGGAGTAATGCGGGGCCCGGGCTGCACTTGTGCACACAGACCCTGCTCCGCCATCCATGCTCCCTGCGTGCAGTGGGAGGGAGTAATGCAGGGCCCGGGCTGCACTTGTGCACACAGACCCTGCTCCCATCCATGCTCCCTGCGTGTGGTGGGAGGAGTCATGCAGGGCCCGGGCTGCACTTGTGCACACAGACCCTGCTCCCATCCATGCTCCCTGCGTGTGGTGGGAGGAGTCATGCAGGGCCCGGGCTGCACTTGCATACACAGACTCCACCCAATCTGCCTGCAGTTTCCCTGCTGGACTTTCTTGCCAGGGAGTCGGGTCTGTGTTTAGGCAACAAGGAATCCCAATGTGGGAGCCAGCGGGCATGTTTTGATCAGGTGTATTGGTTGGTATACTCCTGACAGGCAGCGCCTCGAGGCCCTCAGGGGTGATTTGCTGCGCTTTATAAATGTTTGATTGATTGATTGATTGATTGATTGATAGCACCCAGGGACACTGCTCTTCATCTAGCCCAGAGTGCAGGAGAATGATATTGTGCTATTTACATGTCCTGTTTCCCTCTTCCCTGTAGATGCATTCAAGGCGGACAAGGAAACACTGTGATGACAGGATCTGGGGGGAATCAATCAGAGGCGCCCAAGGCGCATGATTGGGAACAGAAGCGATGAATAGACCGCTGCCTCTAAGTGGCCTCAATTCTGCTCTCAGCTGGAGGTTCCATTTCACAGACAGACACTTCTTCCCCAACTCTGGCTGACAGGCTGATCTGTGCCTCAAACTACAGCAAATCTCAAATTGCTCATAAAATGGAAAAGCTGTCGGCATCCTCCCATTACCTATGCGTTTCCGGTGCATGCTGGGAAGGTCAGGCACGAGGCTTCATTTAAACGAACACATAGCGTATCTGTCTATTTTTTGTACCATACCCATCTTATTCTGTTTTGATTTTTCGTGTCTCGATGCCTCTGCTTTGCAGCGGTGTTAAAGCGCTCACCTGCAGGGTGGTGGAGACATACACGAATACAGCAAAGAGGCTCGAATTTGAAATGAGAATAGCGTTGCAGACCTCGAAGAAAAGCTAACATTTATAGCTTGTTTTCTTTATGTACAACTTTTGCATGCAACTCTCCTGCTATTTCTAATCACTGCCTGGGCGGTGAACTTCGCTCCATTCTCGGAGTTTGCAGAGTTTTCTGAACCCCGCAGAGCTCGTGGAGTGCAGAAAACTCCGCTTCGTGATGTGCCGTGGAGTTTTCTCCCCACTCGCGATCATAAACCGTAAGTTTTAGATCGTGAATGGTAAGTTCGCGAGCGCGAGATACCGCTCGGGTAGAATTTCTACCCGAGCTGCAGGAATTCCAGCACAAACTGCAGTTCGCACTGAACGTCGGAACATCGCAGAGATTTTTTGTAACGTCTCAGAGTTCTGCGTACGAAAACTCTGCGTACCACACCCAGGCCTGGAATAGGTTGTAATTAATTTACGGTTTGAAGGACAAAAGGTGAGGTGACTTTCCCTGAATTCAAACTTGTGATCTTTTGCTCACTGCGGATGGCGGATGGAAGAACTGAATTTGCTGAGCGATTTTACCCTTGGTTGATTATCACATGTATGCAGTGCACAGAAATATAAAATGTCTCTTTGCTCTTCTGTAAACCACCATCGCCATTTCAAGATGATGGACCAGGTGGCTCCAGAGTGGCAAACCCAGAAGGTGGCATCATCGGCCTTCAGAATGTCTATACTTAGAGACACAGGGAGCCGGCATCTTCAGAGAGCCGATCTAGGAGAAGGCTGGTACAGGTAACACCGGGGCTTTAAGTGGTCCGGGTCTCACCGGGTCTGAGCACCAGCAGTTTTTTTACGGGGGCCTCGAAAACGGTCTCTATCGGGCTCTGTTTTGTGCCCTGGCACACGCTGTCTGTTTTTTTCTGGACTGCTGTGACAGCTGGCACATGGATGTGCGCTGCTCACACTGCTCACTTCTCACTAGTGCAGAAGTCACGGCATGCCGTCATGCCTGGAGAGCGTTGTAGGGGAAGGCAAATCCTTTAAAGAGAGTCAAAAAGAGAAGGGAAATCAAGAGAGAAAATGAAACTCAGGAGCAGCAACATTGTTGTGGTGTCACCGGGGCTTTAAGTGGTAGTTCTTTTCAATATTATATATCATTTTTGGGGGGAGAAGGTCCACACAGCCCCCTCCCTGTGATAACTTTAGCCCTGGGGACCCCATCCCCCGGAACCTGGCCTTTCTTAAATGGTGGGAGGGCCCACCACCCGGGGCCTGGCCATGTCTGCTGGGAGCCCCAGGGCACCCAGTCTCAACTGGGAATGCAGGGGCAGCCTGAAGGCCCCCAACAGCAACCCGCCTCCTGCGGGAACCGGCATTTCTTTCACAGACAGGGAGCTTCTGGAAAGGCAGCTCCCTGTCTGTGGAAGGAATTCTTCCCCGCTTCCAGCAAGCGAGAGCATTTTTAATGCGTTTACTTGCTGTAGGTGAAGCGTTTGCTGTGGCTTGGTGGGAGTGGTAAAGCTCCCCAAACTGCAGCAAAAAGCTGTGTCCATGGGTGGGCACCCTCCGACACAGCAGGACCCGGCTTTGGGAGGATAGGGGTCCCCAGGGCAATCTTTAGTTCCAGGAGGGGGCTGTGTGGCCCCCTCCTTTGGTATTTCTTAGGGCCTGCCCCGCGGAGGTTGCCGCCCCCAGGGCTGAGAACAGGCCGGAACAAGGGCCATGGGGCTCCCCAGGGAACAATCATAAGTTTGGTGCCAGGAGATCGAAGCTGTCTACCCAGGCAGTACCATGAAAAAATGTTCCTTAGGAACAACAGTCCCATATTGTTCAAGACCTTAAAAGCTAGGTTTTAGAAATGGCGATTTCCGGGTGGCTAAGGCTTGCGCCAAAGCCGGGCAAAAACCACCATTCTAAGTCAGGGCAAGTAAGTCACCCGCCAAGATAACCCCTGCTCACCCCCTTGGTAGCTAGGCACGAGCAGTGTGGCTTATCTCAGAGGCAAGTTGTAAAGCGTTTGCGCGCGCACCCAGCAACAACACCCAAGGCCCACCACAAAGGAAACTCCACACAAGGTTATATATAAAAATAGCCTTTGTATTATACCAAACACATTAGATAATAAACACACACTTTACAATGTGCAGAATTTACAGGGGATTATACACATGGGACAGGGCCACATGGACCACTGTCAGGAATAAGCACTTTTAAAACTAGCACTTGGTAGAAAAAGCACTTTGTAGGAATAACGCTTAGCACAAAGCACATATAAAAACTGTAGCACCAAATAGCAAATGAAGCACAAAACCAGTAATCACTGGTAAAAGGTAAGTACCACCTACGCAATCCTAAACACCTAAGGCAAATATCACACAGGGAACCATGAACTCACTAACATCACCTATACTAGGAAAGCATAAAAATACATTTAAGGGTATAGGCATAAAAGCATTGCATATGATATAACAATCACATTAGGCAGGTAATCACAAATTGCGCAAAGATCACATAGGGCATAAACACGTACTCCCTGCAAGAGCCCAACACATAAACTGTCCCCGAGGCCAACTTGGCCTCTCAGGGTCTGAAACGCCCTGTGTCCAGCAAAGACAGGGCAGGCTGCGCAGGCAGCCAACAGAAATGCGCCAGAGGGACAATCCTAAACGTAGCAGCTGCCCACTAAGTGCTGGGCAGCTGGGGATCTCCTCTGGGCTTCCACAGAGACAATGTGGCCCAAGCACGATGTGGGAGCCACGTGGACTCTAGAAATAAAATGCGCCCTGGGAGGAGCCTTCTAGGCTCTAGATAAACAAATTGCGCCCTGGGAGCCTTCTAGGCTCTAGATCAGCAAATGCCCCCAGGTTGGAGCCACGGGGCTCTGTATTGCCAGGAAAAGGCTGTCCTCACTGAGGGAGCGGCCCGCTGCCAACTGGGGCCGCTCTACCAATGGAAATGCCCCAGGGGTCGTTGGAGCCTCGACAGGCTCTAAATAAACAAAATGTCCCCATGCAGGTGGAGCCTCTCAGGCTCTAAACAACAACAATGCCCACTGTTGGAGCGGCCCGCTGCCAAGTGGGGCCGCTCTAGTAGGGGCACCGGAGGGGTGCGTGACCTCGCACCTTCTACCCTGGCCAGCATTCACTCACCGGCTTCCTGTTGTCGGAGATCTCCTCTTTCTGCCCGGTCTTGCGGTGGCGGCAGCTGTTGTGCAGCAGCGCGGGCTCTCTCACCACACGGGGGCCCCGCCAGCCACTGCAATACTTCTCCGTGGGTTTTACAGCGTGGGCAGCACCCGGGGCTCTCCCTCGCTCTCTGGAGCTCCGAGGAGAGATGGAGGCTCACTCCTCCTTGTTTCCGGGTCGTCACATGGGCGCAGGGCTTCCTTTGGACAACAGGAAGTCCCACCCCACCTCAGGCAATACTCGGCCTGACTTCCGGTTTTGGAGCTCTCTGGCACCCGAGTCGCAGCGGTGGATTTCTCGGAGCAACCGAGGGGTAGGCACCCTCAGAACTTGTGATATCACGCAGGGTGGGCACCCATGATAAAAAATAATGCCGCAAGGTCCCTGGCGGGGTGGGCACCCGCTCGGGACGTAATAAATAGGTAAATATGCGGGGTGGGCATCCGCGAGGTGTAAGAGGAGGGGGGAATCCCCACGCCCGGGATTACCTCTCGAGGAAAGGCAGCACAGCGCTGCAAAGCCTACGTGCTCCCTGGGCAGGAAAAGGGCGCCTGCTCTGGTAATGCAGCGCCTTCCAGGCAATAGGGCTAAAGGTCCCACAGAGTCCAAAGCTTCAAGTCGAGGGCAAAGTTCAGGAAAGTTCTTGTAGGATGTGGGGGGCAAAGGCTGGGCCCAGGGGCCAGCTCACAGGGTCCTCCAGGTAGGGAGGCAGTCCCCAGTGGCGGTCCTCCTGGCGCCCAGCACCAGACGGCCCCCCTCAAGTTAGGATCAGGAAGAAGAACATTTTGTAAGGGGTCACAGCCCCTTTTTATACACAGAAACCCTTTGTCTGTGTCTGCAGGGTGGGGGGGAACCAGTTGCAGCTGGTTTTGGGTCACTCTGTTGTGCTCAGCCCCTCTCACCATTCACTGGCCAGGCTAGGGTCATCAGTTGCACCACAGGGGGCGGAGCCAGCATTGTGTGGTGAAAGCCCAGCCCTACTCAGGTCCCAGGTGCACTCCTCCCACCCATCTGGCTGTCAATCTTACTATTCACCACCGGGGCAGACCCATCCTGACTCTTGGAGCCAGGCTCACCAGCCAGCTCCAGCCAATCACAAGCCAGACAGGGTATTCACCTTTATTACACAGACAGGCCAACTTCTAGAAGTGGCACTTCCGCACTAGACACATTTATGCTGCACACATCATCGCGCAGCGTTCAATCTCACGAGTCCCCACATACCAAACTCGAGCTTGCACTCCCCGCGCATCAGGAACTACCATGGACACATACATTCCCCATGCATTCCTATGGGAGGGCAGGCCAACCTTACCACACGCACACACTTTACCCTGGGACAAAGTGGTAAAGTGCGCAGGAGCCAAAAATCACTAACACCAGGTCACAATTAAAAGCAAAAAGTTCAGGGGTGAACCTGCCAGAAGGGCCACGTCCAACACTAGGCATAGCGTCTTAAACTTTCCGCGACTTGCTACAGAAAGCCAGTGAAGTCTACGGATTTCGGTCGAGACTGACTCGTACTTGGGCAGGTTTAAGAGGAGTCTTGCGGCTGCATTCTATTTATTTATTTATTTATTTATAAATTTATAAAGCGCCTGGTGACCCGGAGGCATCCCCGCGCTATTCTGCACAATTAACAGTTTTTTATGATGTAGTTTTTTGCATATTCAGGTACAACTCATTGCAATAATACAATTTCGATAATACTAGTGCAGTCACCACCGCCTTCCTAGAATCCGTAGGGATATAAGGAAGAACCTTCCTCAGTTTCTTGAGCAACTAAAATGCACATGAAACAAATAGTACAATGTTGACATTTTTGTCATTTTCTTGTACGTGTGCATGCACGGCCAGAATACAAATAGTGCTCTGTTAACAGTTTGTGTGTCTGAACACAGCACCAACCCAACTTTTCTCTATGGAAATAGCCAGTTACATACGATATTAAGACATCATAACACAACACTAGGCAAACAAGACAAATCTGGCAGTATTTTTAGTCGCAGTTGTGTCTATCTGGGCTGAACAAGTGACAGAAACAGTGCAGAATGTGTGTCCTGTGTAAGGATTCTCTCCTTGCTGTGTCCCCGCACGCGAGCTATGCCGCTGCGGGTCATCAATGTAGCCATGAGCCGTTGAACTTCCCTATAGGTGAGCACACATCGGGTCCTCACCTAGCTCCATCTTTCTTTTCCTTGCCCGTGTTGGTTTCCCGACTACCCAGAGGATTGTGGGGCAGCTTCCTCATGCCAGCTCCTGGCATATGCATCATGCAGGAAAAAAGTATCATTGAATTCTGGGCATGTATTAGCTATTTTTTTTTAAACTTCAATAATATTGTTCCACTATCCATATTTTACGTTTATAATTTTAAATTTGCTAGTCATGTTGAAATCCTCTTTCTTCCCGATCCAAGATGGCCGAACAATTTCAAAATGGGTCACTTCCTGTTTTTCTCTATAAAAGGAGCTCAATTGAGTAGTTCAGTTGTGTCGCAATTGTTCCTGTGTTGTTTCTTGCTCACTGGACTGCTTGGACTCTGCTTCTTTCCAGTTCCTGCTGTTACTTTCTGCTTGTCTCTCTGTTGTTTGGCCTGGTCAACAGGAAGGTTTTCTGTTCTCCAGCTTTCTTTTTCCAGATGGGTTTGTATCTGGAGGAGTTCTTGACTTCCTGTTTCCGTCCAGTGCCTGCTACTACTTCTGGAAGTGAACGCCCTTATCGTTACACAAACAAGAGTCTGCAAGCGTCGCCAAGAAGATCAGCTCTTGACATCCTCTCCGAAGCAAGTAAGGGATACAATTATTTAATGTACATTTGTCTTTACTTGCCTGGCCTGAAGCCCGAACATCCAGGGGGCAGCGAGTGGCACGGAGTAGCAGTGTAGTTCCCATGACAATTGTGTGGCTACAAGGGGAAGATCCTGCTTGCACTCCAGTTTCAGAATAATTTATGGTGAAACTTGGATAATCTGTTGTCGGGGGACTGAAGAATGGCAAGTAAGGTCATTATACATTGGATGACTGTATCCCCATCCACAAAACTAAAAGTATAAGTAAGGGGTGGAAAAATAAGTGGGATCTCTGGGCACTGAGTAAGGCCAAACAACCCAGTTGGGCAATTGAGAGTGGCCGAAACATGTCGACAAGAGAGCACATAGGAGGGATGAAGGGGCCCTAATACCCACATTTAATTCCTGCTATCGATTTTTTAATTCTATCCAGGGAGTTCAATAATAAAGAAGGTTTAGAATATCCCTGGGGTAATTTTACTTCCCTTTTGTTCTGCAGAGTAGATACCCATAAATGTGTGTATTGTCTTCCCCATTTCCCTTTGCTCCATCTATTCACGCAGGGCTGTTGTAGCGCTTCCAATGAAGCATGGCCCCTGTTAATGAGTGAGGGCATTTTTAAAGAACCTTGTTTTTTTCCTATGTGGTGTTGTTCTTGATTCGATAGAATATTACATTTCCTCCGTTTTCTCTTTACTGAGTAAGTAAATTCCCTGCTGTGCCGTGGCTCTTGTCTCGCTATACATCAGTGGCGACGAGGATGTTCAGGGCCGGGCACGCAGCTGTGCGTGTTGTCCCCGGTGCCATACAATTCTGCTGCATATCCCTCATGCCAGGTTGCACTCAGCAGCCAGGGGTGACTGTGTTTACAGTGCACTGACTCTGCTCCAATACTTGTCACCACACCCTGCGGCAGCTGGGCACCACAGGTATTTTTGTGGCAGGCACAAGCTAGAAATGAAAGGAAGGCGCACGCTGTGTATGCCCTAAATCTCCAAGGATAGCTGCTCCTGCGAGTGTCTAATGGTCAATGCCTACTTGTAATCAAAGCATGCGCAACCTGCTCATAAATGGGCGAGTCCACGGGGTGACCCAGTCCACGGGGTGGCCCATCCCGATGTGGGAGTCGTCCTCATTCAAAAATCCAGACAGACGGAAGACCCCGCCCCGGCCCGACTGGCCTTATAAATGCACCGACCTGTGGGTACACCTGTCCATTGTGCTGCAGGCGTTTCTGCCCTGCCCCTCCATAAAAGTGAATGTCCCTGTAATCCTCTGACTCGCCTCCTCTCCATTCAGAGACAGGACTTCGGTCCTCCTTCCCAAGGGCGCCTTTGCGCGCAGGCCTGCATCCTTTCCCGCTCAGCGGGCCCCCACATCAGAGGGGCTCACATCACAGCGCCTTCCCCCAGTCAGACGTTTCATCGCCTCGGCGCTTTGTTCAGACTCAATGAAGCCCCTCCAAGCTGCGAGGCCGTCCCTGTGAAGTCTGAGAGGCTGGGGCGCCTCGTCGGGGCGCAGGCCTGCGAGGCGCTGGCCTCCTGGGTGGATGAGGGGAGAGACGAGGGCTCAGAGGGGCGGATTATTTACTTACAAAGCTCATCGCTGTAATTATCCGCCGCATTTTAATCACCGCTGAAGCCGCGGACGGTCATTAGAGCGGCTCTGACTCTTAACCTCGGCGGTTGCCATGGCAGCGGTACGCGGGCCTGGGTACCACAGCTGCGCCCCCTCCTCCTCCGCTCCATCCATCCCTCGGTGCCTCTGGTGGGCTCAGGGCAGAGTCAAGGGGGCAACCCAGGGCTCAGCCATGACCGTGATTGACATGCAGCGGTACGCGGGCCTGGGTACCACAGCTGCGCCCCCTCCTCCTCCGTTCCATCCATCCCTCGGTGCCTCCGGTGGGCTCAGGGCACGAGTCAAGGGGGCCACCCAGGGCTCAGCCATGACCGTGGCTGACAGGCAGCGCCTGGGTTCATGTGTATCTCTTTTTAAACAGTTTTATAATTGAATTATGGGACGGGATAAATTCATAGCCCAGACTGCAAAACCAAGGTCCGGAAACATGGGGAAATCCAACAGGTCTGACGTCATTGTTACAGTAAAACGCTCGTGCGTGCCTTGCACGCCGAGGGCGCAGCACTGCGCACAAACACACCTGTGGCTTGCCTAGGATCGGATGTGTAGAATCGAGGGGTCAAAGGGCAGCGGGGGCGGCCTTGAAAGATGAAGGGCGGCGCAGGCAGCATCTCAGGCTTGGGGCTGCGCGAGGCCGCTGACCTACATCTGATATGTGACAGACAGTGACACCACTAACCCTCGCCATTAAAGGGACAGGTGGCCATGGTGGTGACAGCGCACCGCCTGGTCAGGTGTGTGGGGGCGGTCCCAGGGGCTGGTGCGTCCCAGGTACAGCCAAACGCAAAAGGCCCCGTCCACAGTGCGGAATTTTTAGGGCGGCCTGGAGCCCTTGTAGATCGGCTGATTCTGAGGGCTGGGGCCCGGGCTCACCCCCCCGTCCATGGCTCTTTCCACAGCACCAGGTGACATTCTTCAGCTAAGACTCGAGGGCGCATCCCTTGGAGGCCACCAGTCTGCAAGGAGCGCCTACGACCCGCTCCCAGAGGCATCATGTCCTGTGCGGGGTCTGGGGTGACCCTACTGCAACCCGTGGTACCTACAACCCCTGTGACGCAACCCGTGGTACCTTCCAACCCCTGTGACGCAACCAGACTCACGAGGGGACGTCCCGCCAGGCCAGGCTTTCGGTTTCCATAAGTTTATTACATTTAATTAACCCCGTTTATTATTCATAAGTCGTTGAAATGTCTAAAGGCCGATTATTGGGGTCAGAAGGCCCACCCTTTGATGTTCATAGAGTAGCAACGGGTCTGTAATACCATCTTCGCTACTCTGAAGATGTTCGTACTTGACACCAGGGCTGAAACGTTTGAGTTTAATGGACCGCCCCTAACGCGCTGTGAGCATCGCTCGCATGGTTCATTGTTCCCGTGGTCTGAGCGGGGCTTGCACGTTAGGATATAAACTAGGGGGGGCGTAACTGGTGTAATTCTCTCTGGGGCAATTACTTCGAAATTACTCGCAATTATGTGAGAAGTAATCAAGCATTGTATTCTATTTTCTTGGTGCAAACTGCACCCTTGTGTTTAAACTGGGCCCAAGGATGCATTCTGCGCCGAGTAGATAACACCGTACACGAGCAGCCGCAGCCACCGCCCCCTCTCAGCTCATTGGAGGGGTGGACAGCACTGGCAGAGCGTCACTCCACGGATTCCACGGGTTCACGTGACAACTCTGCGGGATTCAGCGGAGTTCCGCGAGCGGGCGGAAACAGGCGAGTCGCACTGGTTTTTAGAGCCAGGAGCTCGCCGCATGCTGACAAGGCAGCATGATTACCTCGTAGGAAAGCCCCGTAAAACTGACGCAGTGAAATCTACAAGATTTCACTGAGTCAGTTTTACGACACTGCTGGGTCAAATCCTTACGCCTGCTTGAAGCAGGCGTAAGGAGTGACGCACCACGTTATGTATGGGTGGCCTCAGTACATTGCAGGAGTTGCGTCGCACTTGCGACGCTACTCCAGCAATGCGCCGCCCGTACACCACAAGATGCGTCACGCATCTGCCCTTCCTTGCACCATAGTGCGCCGCATTGTAAATGTCCTGCCCATGGACACCAGAGTAGAGGTGAATGAGACCTCTTTTAGGAAGAAATTGAAAACTTGCCTCTTTAATCTGTGATAGGTTCTTTCTCCATAAAACTTACTCTCTCCACAGAGCGGGGACACGCCGGGAGGCGTCACCAGGCGCTTTATAAGTTCCTTTAAACTAAACTAAACTAAATGAACTGCGCTGTCTGGCGCGCCAGAGGGCGCGGCTTTTTGAGTTGATTTTGCTGCCGCTCGAGTACATTTTCTACTTGACCTGTAGCTTTCTGACCACAAACAGTTGTGATGACCCATGTTGGGGACATCTTACCGAGTGCCCTATTAGCGAATGAAAATTGCACTAAGGGGTGCCAAATCTCGTTTGCCAACTTACCGCTGGTGAGTCACCTGCAACAAAAACCCTGCCATTGAGCGGTTGGCAGAATTTATCCGAAACTCCGTGTTACGCTTGTAATTTGGAGTGGCCAAATATCAGTCAACTCCGCCGGCACAGTGAAGTTTATCACCCACCCTGGCTTTGGGTCCTATTGTCCTACAGTAGGAGTTTTACCCCAGTGACTCTAAACTTCTGAAGCTGGCATACTCACGTATCTTCGACAGTGTTGGAATCACAAGAGTAATGCATAATGACTGAAATTACTCCAATGACTCTGGCATAATTAACATTTCACCCACGCATAATACAGACCTTTATCAAGCTACACCAGCAGAAGTCCCACTGAGCTGCCAGTCTGCAGTAAGTTTGATGCTACTGAAAAGAGAAAGTATGTAAATAAAGCATGAGGCCTCCTGGCACCCTCCAGGCACCGGCACCGGCACCAGCTGGCGCTCTTGAAGGCAGGTTCGTGCTGGCTTTGCCCAAGCTGGGAGGAAGGCTGTCTTGAGTTTATATGGACGAAACGCGTCAATGACCTCAGACTCAACCGTTTTACCCTCATTTCTTCCAAACTAGCTCCTAATAGCGGCATGAGACCCAATTTTTGTTGTTGATTAGTGATTTAAATCTCAGGCTTTATTTAATTCTTAATCAATAATCACGATTTGAAACATGCAAAACACTACACGGCACGCCTATTTACAGGGTTATCACAGAATTTTCTATTCACTGACATCAAGTCACCTATAACCCTAATATCTCCCTGTGTTTCAAAACATTCTGTGAACTCATGGGTTTGCTCTTCCTCCTGCCCCCCCCCCCCGAACCTTTTACCTTTCTGGGGTCTCGCAGGGCCTTTCCTTCGAGCAGAGAAAGGGCAACCACTCTCATGTGAACCCCACTCTTCTTAATAATGCCAGAGGCCTGTTCACTTCAGAGCAACCCAACCTGCATACCCCCAGCATCCACTGAACAGCGAGGCTGGGCAACGGGGCATGACTTGGTGCTCTGGTGCAGACAGCATCCTCCAACCACCCGCAAAGGGCCAAGAGGAAGAAATGTGCAGAAATAGGGATATTTCTCCTTGTTACGCCTCCCCTGGGCAGGTGTAAGATTTTGGTGCATCCCCAGGTATACACATTCTTGTAAATCTCTTGATGCGTCTAAATCCATGGGAGTTGCACGGGAACACCCACGCAACACCCACGGAAAGCTTTTCCAGGGCAGAGTAACACAAAGCAACGATTTGCACTGTGCTGTATTTCTCCAAATTTGCGAAGCCACTCAGAGCCAAGCAAAGTGGCTGTGCGTAGTTAAAATAATGTGGCTTAGAGTTTTGTGTCACACACGTACTACATTGTGTGGTGAAAACGTGACACAGCCTTCTCATAAATAAGCCCCTTTGTGTCTGAGCCAGGAAAAGGCACTTCTCGATTGTGACAGTTTACCCATGTTCGACCAGCACTTCAAAAGTGGAGGCGTTCCGGCAACGCTAAACAATGATGAAATCTGCCCGCCATGCCAAACCATTCAAGGCATTCATTGTTCTCACACTGACATACTGTTGCCCCAAAGAGTACCTGCAGGGGGGCTTGAATCCCAGATAGTCCTAAATAAACCATAGAACTCTCCATTAAGCCTACTATTTTGCATACCGTAACTCTCTCCTGTCATCAACTTTTATTCATTCTAAGGCAACACTAATTAAATGCTGCATTGGGGACCAACTCGGGGGCATATCATCAAGGGCAGTATCGCCGCTTTAGCAGCACTTTTTGCTGCTAAAGCGGCGATAATTCTAACGCCCTATCAGCATGGACATGTTAGCGCGTTTCTATGCCTTTTCTCCATTTCCCAGAGTGCCAAGCTTTGCATCTCTAAGAGATGCAAAGTGGGCGTTACTCCCCAAAATAACGTGAGAAATGACATTTCCCCAATTATCAAGGTAATCGCTAACCTGCTTGGTGATATAAAAGTAGCGCTAACCGCGCTGAACGCAGGTTTCTTTACACCTGCTTACAATCTGACAATCGGTTGGAATTATCACCGGCTCCCCGATACAGCTCTCTTGAGACCTTTTCAGCCCTGAAGAGTCGAAGGTAACTACCCGTCTGACGAAACACGTGTTGGCTGGTTTTCTCTTTGGATCTCCTCTTGAAGGGGGACTACTATCACATATAAAATCAAAAACACGAATTATCAAGTGTCGATCTTGTTCTCTTATTTGTGACATTACTTTTCAATTAACTCTACATGTGTGCTCTGGACTTTGAGTGTATAACAGATGAGAACTATGTCACAGTCGGTAAAAAGATGCTAGGTGTGTCCGACCCAGTTTTGTTCTGCTCGCCCAGACCCATTTCAGTGTGCCGCTAACAAGAAGCTTAGCTCTTGGAGATCCCGCCCAGCAGCGCCTTCCAATACCTGGGGTGGGTTCATGGCGGATGAAGGAGGCGGTCACGGCGAGGAAGGGTATGAACAAAGGGTCTGAGTTCTACCTCATCACAACTTTCAATTGCGTTGGCCAGAGGACACGCCGCTGCCACGAGATCTCCTCGCTGCACTAGGTCCTCGAGGGAAAGTAGTGGGCCAGGCCAACAAATGAGGTATTGCGTTCTGAGCCGCCACCTTACCCTTGTCGACCCAGTTGCGCCCTCCGTAATGTCAGCGCCCCCCATTCTGGAGGAGAGCCTTGGGACATCTCCATGGTGCCAACACTTGGGATGAAAGGATAGAGGTTCGATCAATATATCAGGGTGATTTATTTGCCAAGTGCGTCATTCATGACGCACGCCCTTAGGACCCGGCTCCCCGGGCCCCGCCTCCCGTCTCTCTTGGTTGGGCGGCCGGCTCGCCCAATCGGCGACCGGCCACCCCTTCTTTCCCTTCCGGGTCAAAGGGGGTAGGCGCTTCCGGAGGGGGGAAAGGGCGGAGACCTTTGGCCTATTTAGGGGCTAAGCCCTGTGGCCTCGGTCTCTGTTCCTTTTGCCACTCCGGTCGCCTGGACCTCGCACCGATGCTCCTGACCCCCCTGGACTGTTTCCCGGCCTTTGTTTCGACTCCCAACCACCCGTCCCTTAGTTTAGTGGCTTGAAGGGGGCGTTTTTTGCGGTAAAGAGACCTGCGATCCGTGAACAGTGACTAACACAATGGACAGGAGTCCGCCTTGCGCACTCCATAGGCCAGCACTGAGGGGCGATACGGTAAGCTCTCCGCTGGGAAGAAGTGACCACCGGCTGGGGCGACAGATTTCGAGCCTCCTGTGTCCCTGGGCAGCCTGGTGGTCGAGGGGTGGGCCCTGGTAATGGCGGACAAGGATCAGAGGTTGGGGCCAACCACTCTAAGGGGCAGGTGCACGGCACCTGGCGTAGGATGCTCAGTTGCGAGATGCGAGCCAGAGGGCCCCCTTGGTGCTGGGGGCATGAGGATCAGATCAATCATAAAAGTCATTATTAAAAGTGTGAATTTGAAGTATCATTTATGCATGTTATTTGCTTGTCATGTTTATGGATTGTTTGTGATTAAACATGGCCGTTTTATACCCACGCAAAATCTCTTTGGTGATTTGTACATGGGCTTGCATGTGAGTCAGGAGGAGCCGGGGACATTGCTGGGGGGTCCGGGTCCTATTCCTTTTGACTTGTATTGAACAGGAGACATTATTTGGCGGGAGACAGCTGAATGAAAGTCATTTTTGGCTTTAAAAATTGGGAGTCTCCTGCCTGAATCAGGTGTGTTGGCATGTATGCATCTCATAAAAATACTGCTCACACATCCTTTTCTAGACAGGTTGGCACTTTGGTGTGTCAGGCACTTTACATTCTTGTGAAACATACTTTCCAATCACGTTTTTTTTATAAGTAAGTCGCCACTGTCACCATTCTCAAGTGAAAAAGAGTCTCACCATTTGACAGTAAAAACAACAGTTAACAGCACAGTAAAAATCTTTTTTTTTTCAAATCTGTTCCTCTACACCATCTGTGGATATTACATGAACCATGTCATATTCAGCTTATTCTCCTGCCAGAGCTGCTGTGATTTTTGGGGTGTTTCTTTCATGTTTTATTCCATGTATTGGAATGCACAGCTGTCATTTTGGCATTGGAAAGGAACATTTATAGCTTTGAACGTTCACCCTCCGCTTCCCTCTGCTGCCACGTGACCCGCTCCCAGCCTGCACTGCACCGATCACTAGTGTCAGGAGAGAACAATAGTGCAAGTGGGGTACGGCCTGCTGTGTCGGGCCCTCCCCGAAATGGAGGGGAGCAGGAAGGATGACGCCCAGGGTCGGACTGGCCGTAGGGGCAGTGGGCGTTTCCCCGGGAGGCTGGAAGGGTCGGGCCGGTTTTGCAGTCTTGGGAGCCGGTTTTGCATTGGTGCTGCAATATTGGACCCCAGTAACAAAAGCAAGCAAGCAAGCGTTTCCAGCCTTCCGATGAGTGCTGCAATATTGGACCCCAGTAACAAAAGCAGCAAGCAAGCGTTTCCAGCCTTCTGATCCGTGTTGCAATATTGGACCCCAGTAACAAAAGCAGCAAGCAAGCGTTTCCAGCCTTCCGATCCGTGCTGCAATATTGGACCCCAGTAACAAAAGCAGCAAGCAAGCGTTTCCAGCCTTCCGATGAGTGCTGCAATATTGGCCCCCAGTAACAAAAGCAGCAAGCAAGCGTTTCCAGCCTTCCGATGAGTGCTGCAATATTGGCCCCCAGTAACAAAAGCAGCAAGCAAGCGTTTCCAGCCTCCTGGGGCTCGCAGTGCTGCTCCAGGGGCTGATCTGAGAAAATCGCCAGGGCTGCTTTGGGTTCCCAGTCCGGACCTAATGATGCCCTTGATTTAACCCCCACATATGATGTTTGTCCTTTTCACAAAGACAACAGATTACATACTGCAGTGCCCAAGACAGACGCTCAGGCTGCTGTGCCATGCAGAGCATCGCCCCCGAGTTCCAATCCCAGATAGCACTTTTTCTTCCAGGAGTGCATGCTTTATTTACAGTCCAATAACTTCACCTTTCAGTCTCACAACCAGGCAGTCACACGAGGTGATGCAGAACAAAATAACTGAGATGTTGGTGTATAATGTAGAAGGTGTGGGGAATCCAGGGCTCACGTCGGGGTACCACGCGGGTGGACGGCGTCCCCCCATTTATTTTACCGGGAGCCCAATAACTGGAGCAAATGGAGCCACACATTCACTCTTTGGCCTCTCTGGGGTGAGATCGGAGCTCATTCAGAACGCTGCTGATCCGCTGGCTTTTCTGATACACTTGCATCTAAGGGGTGAGCGAGGGGAGGCAATGAGTCTAATGGTGCAAGCCACCTTTTGTGATGTCACTTCCTGTTGTGAGGTCAGTGTACCCCCACTTCTTTTTTTAGGACTTGTGCCCTGGGGGAATCTCTTTCTCACCACAACTTGAATTCCACCGTGCCCATAGAGTCCGCTCACGGAATTCTACTTGTACTCAACAACCTAGTCACGTCCTGGCATGTTGCTTACGTCATCAACAGGTGAGACAAATCATCACAGAAGCAAGGAAACATGGACCATGCCTATATGACAAAATTCAGATTATCATTACCGCAGACTGCTCTCCTCCAACCAATCCCAAGAGGAAGCAGTTCCTAGCTTCATCATGACCTAGATCTAAAAAGAGAGAAATAAAATACGGATTGCTGGATCACGCCACAATGCTCGAAACTTTCCAAGGGAAACCCAAGGAATATTTGGACCTGCACCAATTGGAAGCTTGTTGAATGACTTGAGTAGTACTGAACTAGTGATGGAGTATAAAGATTATTCCCGGCCAAACACACTAACAAAGGGTGAAGTTGCTTCAGATGTGAACAAATATGATAAATGGGAAACTATGACTCAGAAATGGTCCTATAATATAAAGCTCGGAAAACGTCGACTCCGAGAGACAAATCGAGATCACCTCTGAAAACCTAAGTAGGACACTCGTAGCCTCTGATTATTGAATTACAAAGACTTGTAATGTGTAATTTACATGAACACATATTTTCTTTCTTCTCTTCTCCTCTTCTCTTTTTCTCTCTTTTCTTTTTTTCTACCTTTGCAGCACACGCAGCTCAACATACATAGTTTCCATCCGTTGGTCGTACTCCGTGTTTTTATGTAACTCCGAGAGTTCTGCCCCCCCTGCATTTTACCCCATTGGTCAAGGCATGCGCAGGAGTCATTCCCACCCACCAACTAGTGCCATTCATAAAAGTGCCATCTCGAGGTACCAACTTCAACATATTTTTGGAGCTGAGGATGATCAGACGAGGACTGGACATGCTGTATATGACACGAGAAGAGCCCTACAGGGCAGGCCCAGCTCTCTCTTGTACCCAGGACAAAGGAGTGAAGGGGCATAAGGCTGACCCCCTGTTCAAGCTACAGGGATACAACAAGACACCTTTCCTGCAACTGACCAGCAAGAACTGGAACTGGACCCAACCGATGGCCCCTTCATGACACCTGTGAGTCTCTAAGTGCCTCCTCCAAGATCCTGGGGGCTTTAGAAGTGCACGACTGTGGTGGGTTGGGACTTAGAAAACTAATCCAGAAGGTAAAATCTTTGACGAACATGGACCTGGTTGGTGTATCCGACTGTGCTCCATCATGGTAAGTCTCAAACTGCACCTAGGTTCCAGACTACTGTGGCCATTGACTATAATTAGAACGTTGTGCTTCTTGGCACTGTTCCTACTTAAAACTTCAAAAATCTGTATCTCAGTTCCCCTTATTAGATTTTTGTCCTTTTGAGTTGATCTTGTTTATTACATTTTACTCTGTTTGTCATTTTGGTTTGGGAATTGTATTGTTTTGCATTTTGACTTTGTTACTATGTTGGTACAGCACAAATACTTTACACATTGCCTTAAATTAAGCCTCTCTGCTCTGTGCCACAGCTACCAGGCTGTTCAGCGCCGCCTAATTTAGTGAATTTTAAGGGTTCACTCTAACTAGGGTTGAGGATTATTCCTTGAGGTGGGTAGTCGCCGATCTCAAATAATAATTCAATTTCTCACACCACCCACTGCTTACCATGGGTTGGTTTTATTGATACTCTCATTTGCCTGCTTCTTATTTGAGGGTTTGCTTTGTCCATCTTGTTTTTGTCCCTCACCTGGAGCACAGCCTCTTCACTTTTGTCCTTGCACTATTCACGTTTTAGGGAAGTGCTTTTTTTTTAACACTCCACGAGATTGAATGTGTTTTCCAGCTGTCACCTTTGTGTATTTCTCTCCCCCTCTGCTCCATGTTGCTCTCTCTCATTGGTCTGCTTTTTTCTAGGCGTGGACACATTATCATTTATGCTGGTGTGATTTCAGGAATTTTGTGTAATACTTTTTATTCAAAATTCCCTAAATCATGCCATAATGCCACTTTGAGTAATTATACCCCATTCGTGGTAAAAAAACATTATCTCAATGCAAGCAAACAACAGAACGCAAAAGGCTGTTGTTTGTGGCACTTTGTTTAAATGCATCTTCATGCCAAAATTGATGTGATGACACCTTTCTCACTAAAACATAGTATGAAATGATGAGTTTCCATTTTGCACAGTTTTTTGCAATTTGGCTGAAATTTTGTGCAATTGCACAAAACCAAATGAAGCATATTTTCTCACTCTCCAAGTTTTCTCGCCAGCACTGCTCTCTCTCAGTTTACTTTTTGGCTCAAGCGCCCCACAAGTGCACGCTGTCTCTCTCTTGTGCTTCTCTTAACCCCCGCTCTGCATTGTTCTCACTCATCCATGTGTTTATCTTCCCTAACCAAAAAAACAACAGATTTCCCTTTTCCACAATTTTATAAAGGATAAAAAATCCTAGCAGGTCACCAGATTCTAAAGCGGCCTCCCCATTAATATGAGTAAAGTCTTTTTACCAAATGTACAAAACTTCTTTGTAACAATTATTCATCAAGAGCACATTATCACACATGAGCTTATAATTTCAATTATTTATTGAAAATACTGTTAAAATATCAGTGTACTACTGAAGTCATATTGTACATCATTTCAAAGTCATTAATCACAATTATAAAAACCTTTTCATTAAAAACATACAGATACACAATTTATTATGAAAATATTTTTTCTTTTTTGGTCACACTACAGTTAATGATAAACAAACAAATTTTCGACGCGGCTTTCGGTGATATGCACAATCTTGCACCTTCTTCAGGACTTTGTTCATTACAAGCACATCTAAAAGATATACAATGACACTCCATTAGACCCTGCTCATGTTTATACTCATCACATTGATATCTTTATGCTTATACATCCTAATACATCACCCTGTTATTTGGTGACCCCACAAGACAATTTAGCAGCTATATTCTTTAAGTGCCCGTATTAGCTTTTTTTTTTTTTTAAACAGATTTTTTTGATAGGACGAGCACTACTCGCCCATTGGAACAAGATGTATATTCTTTTTCATATCCTTCCTATAGCAATCAAAGACAGGAAGTAAACATACTTGGTTATCCAAAAAACTTGCCAGGAACGAAATAATCCCTAGGTAAGAGGAAGCAGAAACAAGCTGAAGCCGGTAGACTAAATAAAGTACAAGGATGGAGTAAATATCTCTTCTCTCTCCTTAATCACAGCTTGACTTATTTGAGATTTGCCAAGTTTTTAAACGCACAGACCATTGGAGGTTTCATCTAGGTATGTGCAAAAGCAAAATGACTCTCTGTGGAGTAGTGCTCGTCCTATCAAAAAAATCTGGTTTGTTTTTTTAATAAGCTACTACGGGCACTTAAAGAATATAGATGCTAAATTGTCTTGTGGGGTTACCAAATAACAGGGTGATGTATTAGGATGTATAAGCATAAAGACATCAATGTGATGAGTATAAACATGAGCAGGGTCTAATGGAGTGTCATTGTATATCTTTTAGATGTGCTTGTAATGAACAAAGTCCTGAAGAAGGTGCAAGATTGTGTATATCACCGAAACGCCGCGTCGACAATTTGTTTGTTTATCATTAACTGTAGTGTGACCAGAAAATAACAAATATTTTCATAATAAATTGTGTATCTGTATGTTTTTAATGAAAAGGTTTTTATAATTGTGATTAATGACTTTGAAATTATGTACAATATGATTCAGTAGTACACTGATATTTTAACAGTATTTTCAATAAATAATAGAAATTTTAAGCTCGTGTGATAATGTGCTCTTGTTGAATAATTGTTGCAAAGAAGTTTTGTACATTTGGTAACTCACACAAAGACTTTACTCATATTAATGGGGAGGTCGCTTTAGAATCTGGTGACCTGCTAGGATTTTTTATCCTTGATAAAATTGTGGAAAAGGGAAATCTGTTGTTTTTTTGATATTGTAACCCATTCCTTTTCCAGTAAAAAGGGTAACTCCCTCCATAATTTGGTATCTTCGCTAACTCTGTGTTTCTCTCTCACCTATGCATGCTTGAGGTGTGCTCTCCTTTTTGTCCTTCTCCCCTCACCATCTGCAAACCTCTTCACCCTCCACCCACTTCTCTGCTTCTCCCCTCTGCACGCAAGAATTGCAGTCCTATTTTTTTGTACACTTTCGTCCTAAACAATTGTTATTTTTTTTGTTTGCCAATTCTACTTGAGTTCACCATCTTGTATCAGAAAATAGAAAAATGAAACCAAATAGTTCATACTTCATTCCGCTAGTGCACGCGTGCATTCTAACTCATGCACGCAGGGCACAAGTCCTATAAAAAGAAGTGGGGGTACTGGCAATATGCAAATGATCTCATGACGGCACGTGCTGAACGTGTCCCGGTGTCTGACAATTACACCGGGACAAGTTCAGCATATTTCTGTTGGGCCCAGCTTCTTGGCAGGGGGGACGGCGGTCACCCTGTGAAAAGAGTGGGGGGATGCTGTGTACTTGCATGTACCCCCAACTTGAGCCCTGCATGCGTGTTGCACAGTGCCCTGGTGGTTTACAGCAAATTTAGCCAATAGGACCCAAAGGCAAGACCTACTGGCTTCGACAGTGCTTGCTTTGCAGAAGTTCGACCTGTATGCATTGTGCAGCTGCACAGGAGTAGCACCAAGAAAGCCTGTCCAATCACCAGGAGCAGCCTTGACCTTGTGACCAGGGCACAAGTCCTAAAAAAAGAAGTGGGGGTATGCTGACATCACAACAGGAAGTGACGTCACAAAAGGTGGCTTGCACTCAGTTGCAGTTTATAGTTATCAAGCTCCCGGTAAAATAAGTGGGGGACGCCGCCCACCAGCGTGGTACCCCGACTCGAGCCCTGCGTCGTGACCAGCCAACAAGGCAGGCCAAGGGTGCAGACAAGCATATGGCAGTTCCAGGAGGTCCCTGCTCTTGGCCTCGGACAATGCAGGGCCCATTATGTGTGTCATCCGGTCATGCAAAGCGCACTGCATGACAGTGCACGTGGCCTGTGCTCATCTGCACAAGAGGATCTCACAACTGAGTTACTGAAAAACCTGCCAGCGCTGCACTGGCATGTGGGACGGGCTCTTACCCGCTGCACTGGAAAGTGGGACGGACTCCCACCCGATGCTCTGGCACGTGGAACGGGCTCCCACCCGATGCTCTGGCACGTGGAACGGGCTCCCACCCGATGCTCTGGCACGTGGAACGGGCTCCCACCCGATGCTCTGGCACGTGGAACGGGCTCCCACCCGATGCTCTGGCACGTGGAACGAGCTCCCACCCGATGCTCTGGCACGTGGAACGGGCTCTTACCCGCTGCTCTGGCACGTGGAACGGGCTCTTACCCGCTGCTCTGGCACGTGGAACGGGCTCTTACCCGCTGCACTGGCACGTGGAACGGGCTCTTACCCGCTGCACTGGCACTTGGAACAGGCTCTTACCCGCTGCTCTAGCACGTGGAACGGGCTCTTACCCACTGCTCTAGCACGTGGAACGGGCTCTTACCTGCTGCATGGCAAGTGGAACGGGCTCTTACCTGCTGCATGGCAAGTGGAACGGGCTCTTACCTGCTGCATGGCACGTGGGACAGGCTCTTACCCACTGCAGTGGCACGTGGAACGGGCTCTTACCCACTGCAGTGGCACGTGGAACGGGCTCTTACCCACTGCTCTGGCATGTAGGACGGGCTTTTACCCACTGCAGTGGGATGTGGGACGGGCTCTTACCCGCTGCTCTGGCACGTGGAACGGGCTCTTACCCGCTGCTCTGGCACGTGGAACGGGCTCTTACCCGCTGCTCTGGCACGTGGAACGGGCTCTTACCCACTGCTCTGGCACGTGCAACGGGTTCTTACCCGCTGCATGGCACGTGGAACGGGCTCTTACTTGCTGCATGGCACGTGCAACGGGCTCTAACCCACTGCAGTGGCACGTGGAACGGGCAATTTTCTGCTGCTCTGGCACGTGGAACGGGCTCTTACCCGCTGCTCTGGCACGTGGAACGGGCTCTTACACGCTGCTCTGGCACGTGGAACGGGCTCTTACCTGCTGCTCTGGCATGTGCAACGGGCTCTTACCCCCTGCAGTGGCACGTGGGACGAGCTCTTACCCCCTGCAGTGGCACGTGCAACGGGCTCTTACCCCCTGCAGTGGCACGTGGGACGGGCTCTTACCCCCTGCAGTGGCATGTGGGACGGGCTCTTACCCCCTGCAGTGGCACGTGGGACGGGCTCTTACCCCCTGCAGTGGCACGTGCAAAGGGCTCTTACCCCCTGCAGTGGCACGTGGGACGGGCTCTTACCCCCTGCAGTGGCATGTGGGACGGGCTCTTACCCACTGCAGTGGCACGTGCAACGGGCTCTTACCCCCTGCAGTGGCACGTGGGACGGGCTCTTACCCCCTGCAGTGGCACGTGGGACGGGCTCTTACCCGCTGCTCTGGCACGTGGGACGGGCTCTTACCTGCTGCTCTGGCACGTGGAACGGGCTCTTACCTGCTGCATGGCACGTGGGACAGGCTCTTACCCACTGCATGGCATGTGGGACGGGCTCTTACCCTTGCAGTGGCACGTGGGACTGGCTCTTACCCTTGCAGTGGCACGTGGGATGGGCTTTTACCCACTGCAGTGGCACGTGGGATGGGCTCTTACCCACTGCAGTGGCACGTGGGACGGGCTCTTACCCACTGCACTGGCACGTGGGACAGGCTCTTACCCGCTGCACTGGCACGTGGGACGGGCTCTTACCCTTGCAGTGGCACGTGGGACGGGCTTTTACCCACTGCAGTGGCACGTGGAACGGGCTCTTACCCACTGCAGTGGCACGTGGGATGGGCTCTTACCCGCTGCAGTGGCACTTGGAACGGGCTCTTACCCGCTGCTCTGGCACGTGGAACGGGCTCTTACCCGCTGCTCCGGCACGTGGGACGGGCTCTTACCCGCTGCACTGGCACGTGGGACGGGCTCTTACCCGCTGCACTGGCATGTTGGACGGGCTCTTACCCGCTGCTCCGGCACGTGGGACGGGCTCTTTTCTGCTGCTCTGGCACGTGGGACGGGCTTTTACCCGCTGCTCTAGCACGTGGAACGGGCTCTTACCCCCTGCAGTGGCACGTGGGACGGGCTCTTACCCGCTGCTCTGGCACGTGGGACGGGCTCTTACCTGCTGCTCTGGCACGTGGAACGGGCTCTTACCTGCTGCATGGCACGTGGGACAGGCTCTTACCCACTGCATGGCATGTGGGACGGGCTCTTACCCTTGCAGTGGCACGTGGGACTGGCTCTTACCCTTGCAGTGGCACGTGGGATGGGCTTTTACCCACTGCAGTGGCACGTGGGATGGGCTCTTACCCACTGCAGTGGCACGTGGGACGGGCTCTTACCCACTGCACTGGCACGTGGGACAGGCTCTTACCCGCTGCACTGGCACGTGGGACGGGCTCTTACCCTTGCAGTGGCACGTGGGACGGGCTTTTACCCACTGCAGTGGCACGTGGAACGGGCTCTTACCCACTGCAGTGGCACGTGGGATGGGCTCTTACCCGCTGCAGTGGCACTTGGAACGGGCTCTTACCCGCTGCTCTGGCACGTGGAACGGGCTCTTACCCGCTGCTCCGGCACGTGGGACGGGCTCTTACCCGCTGCACTGGCACGTGGGACGGGCTCTTACCCGCTGCACTGGCATGTTGGACGGGCTCTTACCCGCTGCTCCGGCACGTGGGACGGGCTCTTACCCGCTGCACTGGCACGTGGGAAGGACTCTTACCCGCTGCTCTGGCACGTGGAACGGGCTCTTACCCGCTGCACTGGCACGTGGGACGGGCTCTTTTCTGCTGCTCTGGCACGTGGGACGGGCTTTTACCCGCTGCTCTAGCACGTGGAACGGGCTCTTACCCGCTGCTCTAGCACTTGGAACGGGCTCTTACCCTCTGCTCTGGCACGTGGAACGGGCTCTTACCCGCTGCTCTGGCACGTGGAACGGGCTCTTACCCGCTGCTCTAGCACGTGGAATGGGCTCTTACCCGCTGCTCTGGCACGTGGGACGGGCTCTTACCCGCTGCTCTAGCACGTGGAACGGGCTCTTACCCGCTGCTCTAGCACATGGAACGGGCTCTTACCCGCTGCTCTAGCACGTGGAACGGGCTCTTACCCGCTGCTCTGGCACGTGGAACGGGCTCTTACCCGCTGCACTGGCATGTGGGACGGGCTCTTACCCGCTGCTCTTGCACGTGGGACGGGCTCTTACCCGCTGCTCTTGCACGTGGGACGGGCTCTTACCCGCTGCACTGGCACGTGGGACGGGCTCTTACCCGCTGCTCTTGCAGGTGGGACGGGCTCTTACCCGCTGCTCTTGCACGTGGGACGGGCTCTTACCCGCTGCACTGGCACGTGGGACGGGCTCTTACCCGCTGCTCTTGCACGTGGGACGGGCTCTTACCCGCTGCTCTTGCACGTGGGACGGGCTCTTACCTGCTGCACAGGCACGTGGGACGGGCTCTTACCCACAGCACTGGCACGTGGTACGGGCTCTTACCCGCTGCAGTGGCTCGTGGGACGGGCTCTTACCCTCTTTCGCACCGACCAGGATATTAGAATACATGTCATGTCAGTTAAAAACGGCCAGGTGGCAACCCTAGCCAGAACAGGTATTGTGGCCCATGGGACATTTTATTTCCACCTCGCCCACCTGGCCAAAATGCAGTTCTTCTCGTTTCACCAATCTTACTGACTCTACATGCTTTAAAACGCTTAGGTTATCAAACATTTCTCTTAAAATAATGAGTCCCATAAGACTAAACAATTGATGTTAACTGATAGGGCTCGACCCGCGGTTGTGGCCACTTTTTTGGGGACTGGCCTGGCCGAATTGCAATCCCTATCTGACCCTTCGGTCCAGGACGCATGGATTGCAATCAAACCTCCATCCAGCGCTCTTCAGATGCACTGGGACAAGACAGCTGCAGGAGCAGAACGCTGGACGTCTCAGCCCCGTCCTCAGCAGCACGAGTCTATCAAACACCTCCGCACGCGCCTCGAAAGCGCAGAGAAGACCACGTCAAAGCTCCTTCAGCAGAGGCACAAACTTGTGACGCACAGGATGTGATGCAGGAAGTCTCACAATTACATAACATGTCAGATTGAGACAAAAGCAGCTTCAAAGAAGGACATGTGGGGCGCTCGAAGAATGGCGCTCTGTCCAGGGTCAGAGGGGCCGGGGCGGGGTCAGTGCCTTCACGACCAGCACAGGTGCCTGGCAGATGACAACTAAGTGAGCCGCCGTGTGCTCCGACGGTGCCTGGGAAAGAGAGGGGGGAGTGAGGCTAGCGCCTCGAAGCCCTGTCTCCATCACCGAGCGCACCGCAGCCCTTCTCCAAACCACCCAATCACGCGCCTTGTTTGCAGCACAGCTGCCGTCCAAGAACATCTGGACACGCCGGAGGCGGGCTGGCCCCGGCCCAATCACCGCTCAGCTGGCGAGCGGCACAATTTGCATCCCAGTGCACTTCATAATGACATATGCAAAGCGGCGCCATTGACAAAGAAGGCCGGAAGCGCGTGGAGCCCAGGCGGACCCCCGGGGGACACCTCATTATCCAATACAATCAGAAACACCCGAGTGGTTGGGAGTAAATTGGAAAATGACAGTTCTGGAGCCTTTCAGAGTCCCGGCGCTCGGCGGACGCGCAGTCTGATCTCCGCCCCGCGCTCTTTTCATGAAAATGCAAAGTCGGGTTTAAAAATAGCGCAGGCGGGGCCGAGCAGGGAGCAGCAGCCAAGCACGCCCCCGAGGCCGCGCTATTGACTGCGGGGATTAAATACCAGGCGCGCGCCTTCCTTACAAGTGAAGCGGGGCTGGCCCGCGCCTGAAGAAGACCACAGGGAAGGGGGCAGCATGCAGGCTGAAACATCATGGGCTCTCAAGAGCGCAAGCAGGAGCGGCTCTAGGCTCATGGTAGCCCTGGGCAGGGAGCGTAGGTAGGGGGCCCCGGAAGAGGGGGTCCGGGCGGGACGGAGCGCAAAGGCCAGTGAAGAGGGGGGAGTCAGGGTGTTTGGAAGTGGAACAGAGCCGGAGGCCACCCAATCCCTGCCAGGGGCCGCCACGCAAATATGTATCCATCCTCAGAGGATTATTATATTAAGGATATAAATTGGTGTGGTGGCCCCTGGGATTTGGTGGCCCTGTGCAGGTGCACAGCTTGCACACGTTCCTTGGGCTGCCATGCGCTGGATATATGGAACTTGCTTGATAACTCCAATATATCCTGTCTTTTCTTACAGAAACATGGCTTACTGACACCTCGGCCCCTGACTTAGCCAACGCCATCCCTCCAAACTATTCCATCATTAGGAGGGATAGAACATCTGGGCGTGGGGGCGGTGTGGCTATCATAGTCAACAACCAGCTGCGCTGCACCACTTTCCCGATTGACAATATTCAGGATACCGAGACCCTCGGCTTCACACTTCATCTGTCACCCTCTCAGGCATGCGCCGGCATCCTCTTATATAGAACGCCCGGCCCCTTAGGCTCTTTCCTGGATGAACTACAGGAAGCACTCTCAGTCCCTTGTCTCAAATCGGAACACTGCATGCTCCTAGGTGACCTAAATATACACATGGATGACGCCACAAACCCTGACACAATCAAACTTACGGATGTTACTGCAGCATTAGGACTAATACCATACATTCATGATCCTACACATAACAAGGGCCACATCCTGGACCAAGTGTACTCTACCATCTCTATTAATGCACTTGCTCCACAGCCAGTACTATGGTCGGATCATTATCTAATCACCTTTTCCATATCATGTGCCCTCCTTTCTAGATCTAAACCCACTACCTCTTCCAAACGATTCTTCAGGCCTTTTCATCTGCTCTCAAATGAGATGCTACTGCAGGCCATATCACGCTCACGCTGCACTCTGTCAGGTAACGTGGAAAATGATCTCGCTCATTTTACTGAGTGGCTTGTGGCAAGACTGGCGACTCTCGTGCCTGAGAAAGTCGCTAAATCTGGAAACAATCGGCCCTCTGCCCCTTGGTTTACCTCTCAGCTTAGAGAAGCTCGCCAAAACTGCAAGAGAGCAGAAAGAGCCTGGAGGAAAGACTATATTCCTCTAGAGAAAGTTAAATTTAAAAATCTGACTAGATCCTACCACAAATTGTTATGGAGTGGAAAAAAAACTTATCTTGAACGTCGTATTGATGAATCAGAAAACTCCTGTAAGGAGATCTTTAAAATCGTCAAGGACTTTACTTCTCCGTCCCTAGGCACCCCCATTCAGTCTCACTCAGAACCCTGGCTGATTGAACTGGCGCACTACTTTGTAGACAAGATAACATCTATCCAAGCTTCCCTTGCTGTTTATTCTATACAATCTAAGGCTGTTTCTCTTGGTGCCCTCTCCTCTTCTCAACCTGCATCAGCTCCCACCCTTTGGGAATTTCCTCCGCTGAGTCCTGCTTCCTCATTGGATCACCTGACAGGACTGAAGTCGGGCTCACCTCTTGATCCCTGCCCTGTTTTTTGTCTCAATAAAATAGCCCCTGCGCTAAACGGCCTCATCAATGCCATCCTCAACTCCTCACTGTCTTCTGGCGTAGTCCCTCAGGCTTGGAAGAGTGCTCTCATTCTTCCACTTATAAAAAAAACAGCCCTTGACCCCATCGTTCATGCCAACTATAGGCCAATCTCTCTCCTCCCTGCTCTGGCGAAGGTGGCGGAAAGACATGTGCACAGATCAATCTCTGATTTCATCGAGGAGAACCATCTGTTGCACAACACTCAATCCGGGTTTCGTGCGAATTATAGCACAGAGACCGCACTACTTGAAGTCACTACCGCAATCAGTGAGGTTTTGGATGTGGGAGGAAAGGCCATGTTGGTCATGTTGGACTTGTCGGCGGCGTTCGACACCGTTCCCCATGATACCCTCCTAATACGACTCTGGGAATGTGGTCTTCGGGGGACGGTGTGGAACTGGCTCAAATCATTTCTAGCCAGCCGTCGGCAAACGATCTGGGCGCCACCACACTCCGCCGCTATGGCACCTCTGGAAGTAGGGGTCCCTCAGGGGTCTATTCTTAGCCCCCTGCTCTTTAACATCTTTTTGGCCCCCCTTGCAGAGGCAGCGGAGTCGTTTGGCGCTCAGATCGTATCTTACGCTGACGACACCCAGCTCTTGTTCACATATGACAAGAACGAGGTGTTCGATGGGACTCGCATCAGAGGTTGCGTAGAAGCAGTATTTGATTGGTTCAGACGACACGGCTTAAAATGCAACTCCGATAAGTCGGAGCTGCTTTTTTTTGGCTGCGCCACTGAACCAAATTGGAAAAGCTGGTGGCCACAAGACTTGTTTCCACCTACAAACGCAAGTGTTAAGGCCAAAAATCTAGGTATCATTGTCGACAATGATTTAACCTTTGGGCCTCAAATATCCTGTCTCTCGGGGAAATGCTTCGGGATCCTTTCTGATGCTTAGGAAATTTCTCCCCTTGATCTCTATTAACCATCGAAGGGTCATTGTTCAAGCACTTGTTGGGTCTAGATTAGACTACGCTAATGCCCTCTATCTAGGTCTCCCCAAATACCTTGTGAGGAGACTTCAAGTAGTCCAAAATTCAGCTGCCCGGGCTATTTATGGGCTCCCTAGACGCGCTAGTGCCTCAGACCTGTTAAAGGAACTGCACTGGCTTCCTATAGCCAAGAGGGTCCTTTTCAAAAGTCTGACGCTGACCTTCAAGGCCCTTCATGATATAGTCCCCAGCTACATCAGGAAACGTCTTGCTTTTTACAAACCCCACAGGGCCTTGCGATCCGCCTCCTTGTTCAAAATGGTCGTTCCGACCATTAAACGCACCAGACAAGGCGGCCGCTCTTTTCATTACTTGGCCCCCTGTGCCTGGAATGAGCTTCCCCTTTCCCTCAGACAGTCCCCTAGTCTGATGTCTTTCAGAAAGGCTTTAAAAACTTGGCTCTTCACTAGATAGCTCCCGCCTTTCCTTATGTTTTGCAGTTATGTCGCCACTCCCTAAGGACTTCTTCGCCAAAGCGCCGGGACACTCCTTCTGGAGTAGCCGTTGCGCTATAGAAGAATCCGATAATATAACATAACATAACATGCCTACGGCCGCCCCAGGCGCAAGGATGTCATCTCCCTCTTGGCTGCTGGATGTTACATCAAGGTCACCTACAAAGAAATCCGTCTACGACTATTCTTAACTCCACCTCAACCTTCCAAGGCATAGCGCCGGATTTAGATCTCGGCGGATGGGTCACTACTCCCTCAGAACGGTGACAGATATCCTGTTCGCTGAATAAATATACATCAATAATATCCTATAGGATTTATATTTCGGCGGACGGGATATTTATCACGGTTGTGTAACTTTTCCCCTGAAACACAAATCAGGCTCTTACTTTGCGATGTGTGGTTAGGTCGATATAGTGCATGCAATGCTTTAGACGTGCAATACATTGCATGTGAAATAGTGAGGATACGTCCACTCTTTACTCAGCAGAGTAACGCAATGCAAGCCACGTTCAAAGCGGTGCCTGCGATGAAGTAACAGGGTTGGTATGTTTGTGGACAAACCTTTGTGCGGATAAGAGGCCGTGAGTCCAGGTGACCACAGTGAGACTCCGAGTGAGCAACGAGACTCCGGGGCCGGCTCACCTTTTAGAAGGTGAGCCCAGGGCAAACGAGAAAAATGCTCCATCTTAGGATGAATGCGCTGCTCCCTGGACAGCTGCGAACTCGCGCTGCCCTGGGGATCAGCGCATTCAGGTGAACAACGGAGCGGCTGCTTAAAAGCCGATCCATGTTTCACTGTGGAGGCGGCAACCCACCTGCACTTTTCAGGGACCCTTTTTCGCCCCCTCCAGATGACTGCCGTCAAGGGGCGCAATGAGAATCAGAGCGCCTCCTACAGCTTCTTTGCCTCTGCGCCCACATCTGGAATATGTCTCAGGCACAGAGGCAAAGGGATTTCCTCATTTGCATGGGGTCATGATTTATGTGTGCCAGCGCTATCCGTATTACACAAGGGGATGCAGAAGCGGCTATGCCCCTTCTGTAATACAAATGTGCCCCTGGGGCACTTTCATTTTATGGTTCCAGGACACAAAACAATATGTAAACAAAAACAGCTGAATGAGTCTCAATGCTCGTCCTGTTCCTCAAGCCACACCTCACACCCTGCTTCTCAAGATCCTTAAAACGAAGGGACAGTGGTATCAGATCTGTGCAGATGACATAAAAGACCCCTCGGTACTACAGCATTGTTGGACTTGGCCCTCTCCAAGGTCATCCTCTTACTTATTGCCTTCATCCTCCTGTTTTCCTGAACCAGTTTGTGTTGGCTTTTAGGACTCTGTGCACTTTACTTCTGTTAACCAGGGCTAAAGTGCAGTGTCCACTCCTTTAAACATGGTAAAATTGGCGTACACCCGCTTACCACGTCTAATTTACCTGTAAGACCCTAGTAAAGTGGTAGGGCATGTAGCCAGGACCTGTCAAATAAATGCCACTAGTGGATCTGCACCACTTATTGTGCCACCCACTTTAGTAGCATTTTTAAAACATGTCTCAGGCCGGTCATTGCAGAACCTGAGTGTGCATTTTTAAACTGCCGTTTCAACCTGGCAAAATAAACATTTTGGTAGGCCCCAGCCTTCCTTTTTGATACACACACGTCACTCCTACGGTAGGCCCTAAACAGCCAGAGGGCAGGGTGCAGTGTATTTAAAAGTTGGACATGTGCTTTTAACTTTTACATGTCGTTGCAGTGAAATGCTTTTAAATTTGTTTTTCACTTTTGCAAGCCTACCTCTACCAAAGGGTAATATTGGGTAAAATTATTACATTTATGCGATTACCTTCAATTGGGAGAAGGTAGAAATGTCAACTTTGGTGTCTAAAGAATTCTAATTTTAAACACCTTTTAATGTCAAAGTTGAATTTTAAGTCACATTTCTGAAACACCACTTTCAGAAAGTTGGCATTTTCTTGTCCTAACAATTTAGTGGCTGCAGCCTGTACCTTGGGTCACAAGAGTGACAAGAGTGGGTGCAACTGGCAGTTGGTCTTTCTGTATTGCTTCCAGGCAGTATGACAAAGGGGGAATAGATGTTGGCAGGATGGGCCATCTCTGACTTTATAGGGAGGCACAGCTGTCAACTACCCCACTTGCAGACCACAAAGACTCTGCCTCAGCACTCTCACAAAGGGTTTCACCCTGACACAAATTGTGGTTGATGCTTGAGTAGGGTTTCAACCCCTTCAGCCAGTAACCCAATTTCCCACAAACATTAAACTAACTTATCTCTAATTTTGGATGCTTGCAGACATGTAGTACTACCCCACACATTAAGTTGTCTCATGGATCCTGCAACAGCCCCACAACCCTGCTTGACTTGCGCTCTACCTTTATTGCCAAGTCCTTCCAACGGATCACCAGAAACTTGTGACTAGAGCCTAACTCCGCCATTACTGGCTTCCCTCAAGCAACAGACCAGCCCAGAACTACAGCTGATGAAAAGAACTATCCTCCTTTCACTCCATACAGACGACTTTAACCCAGTCTGTTAACAGTATATTCTCTACTTAACAAATGCAACGTCAGACTCATTGCAACTCCGCCAGAGGACGCCAACAAATTACACACCATTTAAACTACCAGCAAAGCCGATCAGAGGCTTGAAGAAAACTGAAGGCATCAAACCAGCACTGAAAGCACCGATGCGGCCACCAGCTTAACAGATAATGTTTTCAGAACTCCCTGCCTCACCCAGGAGCCTGCTGAACTAATACCCAAGACATTGAAACCATCTGAGTTCTGCACACCATCTATAAATCACCCAGAAAGAGAACACTGCAAGAATCATCCAACACAAAACTGCAGAAAGAAGGAGAAAGAATCATACTGGCCCCGAGGAACACTCGTTCTTTGCAACTGGACTGAGACATTTAAAAAAACAAGATTTAATAAGACATCACATATACCCTGTTAAGTAAGGGAAGCCATGGCTTGGCAGTTTGGGCTGGACTGTTCCCATGAGGCACAGGGTCAGACTGATTTGCATATAGCCAGTGTCTAACCCAGGGTGGTGTGGAGTGAAAAAAAAAGATGGATTTAGGCCCAGATCTCTGTACTGGGGTGAATGTATGACATTGTCCTGCATTTTGCCCATCAACTGCTATTTTTGCAAGTAAGGGAAGCCTCCCATTGGTAGTTCCCAACAACATCCCACCACAACCAATGAAGAAACGGAGCCATGCGGATTGGCCACTGCAGAGATGAGTGCGATCACTATAAAAAGCTTCAGATCGTCGATGGAGTCTTCAGTTGACTCTTCTTCTGTCTAAGTCAACCGCATGAAAGGCTACTATTTGGGGCTTTATCCAGAATAGGAATGCTTTCGATTTCTTTACCGCTACATTGACAAAACGGTACCGTGACAATCAACCAGCAAAGGTTCTCGGACAGGCGAATGCTGGTGAATTTCAGGCTCCAGAGCATGAAAAGCTGCAGACCTGGTCCAGCGGGTAAGGGTCCAACTTAGAGTTTGGGGGTCAGGAAAAATATGAGAAGTGCTGAATCCAGACAGTAATCTAGTTGTGGGGCTACTTCGACCACGCTGCTAGTCCCCTGGAGGGACTTCTGCTGGTGGACTCTCGTCAAGAGTTTCTACTTCCTGAAGAAAGCAGAGAATTATTGGCTGCCACCAAACTCTACATCCGCCCTTAAGCTGCAGACCCAGAAGTAGGGGGACTTAGCTAAAATCCCCCCTCATAATTGTGAGTGAATTACTTGTCGTCAATTTGCTCATCTGCATGAAAAATCCATCCGTCTAGGGCGTTCTTGATTGACAAGATGCAAATCAATTTTACTCTTAAAATATCCCTAAATCAGAGAGACTAGAATATGCAATCAATCACTCCCCTGACTCGTTTGAAACTATGACACCAGCTGCTAAGACATCAGGGGCCATATTATCAAGCCTGGGCGATAAAATTATCGCTGCTTTATCGGCAGGAAACTGCCGCTAAAGTGGCGATAATGAGGTTGATAATATGCTCTATGGAATTCAAATCGAAGCTCATGTTAGACGTGAAGGACATCTAACATGAGATTCGATTGGAATTCCATAGAGCACATTATCAAGCACATTATTGCTGTTTTAGCAGCAGCTTCCTGCCGATAAAGCGGCGATAATTTTATCGCCCAGGCTTGATAATATGCCCCCAGGTTCTGCCAATCTCTGACGCCGACAACCACACTTTTGGAAAATGTTGTCTGTACAGCCTTCACTTTGAAATTGTATTCAAGGGTTTCCACTAAGGTGTTCGATAAATAAATACAGAAAGAAATTGTGTGATTCTGGCAAAATCAATGCCAATGTGAGTCCAAATTGAGACAATTTAGATGTAGGCCGAGCCCGAGAATTCAAATGAATGAAGCACCTGTTTGTTTGCACTTTAGTGTTGGAAGCAACCTTCGATGTCCCTGAAAATCTCACAATTCAGGGGGTCAGGAAAGGAGGGCTCTCTGGAGGAAGTAGGTCAAATTATAGGTTTGAGGCAAAAGTCTACTCAAAATATTTGTTTAAACATTAGACTCCATCTTAACCAGGTCACTGCACAGCAACTCAACATATTCAGTAGACCACGTCTCATCATAGGTGGTACATCACGCACCACTACACCACGTCACCTTCACCAGTATGGCTCATCACATCTTTGCTGCTACAAAGCACCTCTGCTTAGCCACAACAGCAGAGCTCACCTTAGCAGCTACAGTGCATATCGCCTATGTGAGTGCATCGCATCTCACCCTAGCCACCATGACACATCTCACCTGCGTCACTGCATCAAACATGGGGACATATTACCAAGAAATAGCGATAATTATCGCTATTGCTTGGTTAGAGACAAAAATTTACCGCTGAGCTGCGGCGATTTTTACCGCAAATAAACCTTGGTATTACCAAGGTTTATCGCAAATGCGATAAAAATCGCCGCAATGCATGAATATCGGTGAAAAGTCAACGATATTCATGCATTACCGAGCTAATGCTCTTAGCCATGTTATCCACCTCCCATTGGATAACATGGCTAAGAACTGCACAGGGCAGGTGTTAGCTTTTGGAGATATTTGCTCTTAGCGCGATTATCTCCAAAAGTTGGTAATAGGAGATAGCGATGTTAGCGACTGTTTCCAGTCGCTAACATCTTGGCACGCCCACTTTGCATGTCATTAGTGATAAATATCACTGATATGCAAAGCGGGGCCCAAGATGGTCGTTATCTCCTACTAGCTGTCGCTAACTGGTGTTAGTGACAGCTAGGTAATAGGGAGATAATTTTATCTCCGCTTTCTTGGCTTTTAAAGCCAAAAAAGCGGAGATAAACCCCCTTGATAATATGCCCCCACATTTTTAGAGTGGCCACTTGACCACATCTAAACATGGCCCCTAAGCAACTCAACTTGATAACTAGACCAGATATGGAAGTAGCTGCTGTACCACATCCTACCCTCACTCATTACCAATGTCTCCCATTGGCCCCTCCCACATCCCAGCTTACCATCACACCACACAATTCAACTCAGTCACCAGACTTCTCAACTTATTGACCCACCACAATCGAATAATCCATGAATCGCTTCTCATCGTATCCACAGGCCTTATCTATTCTTGGCCACCAGGCCACGCACAGTGTAAATACTAGACTGCATCTTGAATTACCGGCTAGATATATCTAGAGGTGGTCCCCGGACCCCATTATAGCTCAGTCTCTAAACCACGTCTGAAGTTCGTCCCACGACACAACACACGTCTCTACTAGACCTTGTCTGAACTTAGTCACTGCAGCGATTTTTAACTTGGGAAATGAACTGCACCTTAACTTAGTTCCCAGACTGCTAGTAGATCTCATCACTAAACCACATCCCATCCCAGGCACCAGACAGGTTTTGATGTGACTAGTAAACCACTTCACGACTTGACTACTAAAGTAAACCCTGCCAGACATCTACACTTAATCCCTCAACCACTTGTCAATATGGCCACCAAAGCAACTCAAAACTGAGCCTCCACACCAGAACTTAACTTAGCCACCTGAGCACAGCGACACCATGTATTGCATCATGTCGTATTGTGTTGGAGAGGTGTGGTGCAGCGGCCAGGGCAGCTGACTTCAGATCACAGGGTTCACGGTTCGATGCACATTCACAGCACCATGTGACTCTGGGCAATAGCTCACTTAATTTCCACAACGGCCCCCAGCGCCTTGACACCCGTAAGGGTGAGTAGTTCGCGCTTTACAAATACGTATTTACATTTTATTTTTGATATCATATCGTATTGCATTGTAATGTATTGTATTGTATTGTTTCGTATTGTATTACAGTATTTGTACAGCACGCGTGACTCCGGGGTAGTCACCAGAAATCATCTCAACTTTATCACATGTCAAAGGAATCAACAGACCACTTATTATCAGAGCCAATATTACGCATCCCCTCAACATTTTAAACTTTGAAAATTAGGCGGCCAGAAATATTATTTGAGGCAGCAAGAAGATGGAAAATTGAGATTTTGAAAATGTAAACCAGTTTTAACGAATACATGGACACAAAAAGGTCAACAGGAAAGTATTTAGTGGTCCCTACTTGTAAAATGAGTGAAGCGGACACAGCATGACGTCAGGGTCAGATGCATACATGGTGAGGTCAAGGGTTAGAAACACATACCATTAAGTCAGAGGTTAGTGGCTCCAACTTGTAAGCATGGGTGAAGCCAGAACAAACTGCAAGTTGATGGCCAGGCAGACATATGGTGATGTCAAGGGTCAGAAGGACACTCTGTGAGGTCAGAGGTCACTGGCTATAGCTAGTTTACTGGGCTGAAGAAAGGAGACAGTCTGGTGAGTGTCAGACTCACAAATAGTGAGGTCAAGGGTCAGAAGGACCCCTGTGACGTTATTAACTCCAGCTTGTAGGCATGGATGAAAATAGGGCACACTGTGAGGTCAGGGGTCAGTGACTGTAGCTTGTACGGATGGCTAAAGAAAGGATACTGTTGGGCTTGGCCCTCTCTGTTGGGTCACCCCCAAACGTTTTGGCTTTGCCCCTTCTGTTTTCTGGATCCTTTTTTGCTGGTTTTCAGGACTCTGTGCACTGTACCACTGCTAACCAGTGCTAAAATGCTTGAGCACGTCCCCTAAATCATGGTACAATTGGCTTACCCCTGATTGGTACATTCAATTGACTTGTGCATTCCACGTATATGCTACGAACGGTACCCAGGCCTGAAAATGAAATCCTACTAGTGGACGGCTCTCGTTGTGCCGCCCACTAAAAGTAGCCTTTTAAATCCTGTCTCAGGACTGCCATTACAGCCTGTCTGTGCAGTTTTAAACTGCCAATGCAACCTGCCAAAATAAACCATTGTGAGACCTAAACCTTCCTTTTTAATATATATATATGTCACCCCTAGGGCAGGACCTAAACAACCCATAGAGCAGGGTGCGTTATTTAAAAAGTTGGACATGTGATTTTAAGTTTTTGGTACTGTGAGCCCTACTTCTCCCATAGCATAACATGGGGTTACCTTATTACATTTAATATGTGGCAAATTTTAATTGGGATCTGCTTGAAATGTGATGTTTATAGTCCAATGAATTGTAGTTTAAATCCCTCTTTAATGGTAATATCGGATTTTAGATCACAATTTTGAAAATGCCAGTTTAAGAAAGTTGGCATTTTGTTGCCCAAAACTTTCAAAGGCCTTCTAGGAGTTTCCATTTGCCTGACCCTGTTAATTTCTCCCCATCAGGAATACGTTTCGGGCCCAGACATTGAACAATAGGACCGGTGTGTAGCTGGGGGACCATTCTGCCAAAATGGGAGGGGCGTAATTGTGCCCAGCCCCAACATACATTTCCAAGGCTCTGCCTCTGGAAGAACTTGACACCAGGCTTTTGTCACCCCATACATCTTGGGACCAGGGTAGGGAGGAAGGAAATTCCAAGACCATCTGTGGTGGGAGGGGGGCAGACTCCAGAAGATTTTTCCACTTCAAAACTGGCACCAGGTATAAGTGGACCCTCAGACCCCTACTCTGCTGTAAACTCCTGGACCTGCTGAAGACCACAGAAGGACTGCCTTGTACTCCAGGGACTGCCCTGCTGCTTGAGGCCTGCCATGCTTCTCAGAGGAGGACTGTCCAGCTGCTTCAGGCCTGCCATGCTTCTCAGAGGAGGACTGCCCTGCTGCATGAGGCCTGCCTTGCTTCTCAGAGGAGGACTGCCCAGCTGCTTGAGGCCTGCCTTGCCTCTCAGAGGAGGACTGCCCTGCTGCATGAGGCCTGCCTTGCTTCTCAGAGGAGGACTGCCCAGCTGCTTGAGGCTTGCCATGCTTCTCAGAGGAGGACTGTCCAGCTGCTTCAGGCCTGCCATGCTTCTCAGAGGAGGACTGCCCTGCTGCATGAGGCCTGCCTTGCTTCTCAGAGGAGGACTGCCCAGCTGCTTGAGGCCTGCCTTGCCTCTCAGAGGTGGAATGCCCAGATGCTTGAGGCCTGCCATGCTTCTCAGAGGTGGACTCCCCTGCTGCATGAGGACTGCCTTGCTTCTCAGGGGTTGACTGCCCTGCTTCTCAGAGGTTGACTGCCCTGCTGCTTGAGGCCTGCCTTGCTTCATTGAGGGTGACTGTCCTGCTGCTTTAGGCTTGCCATGCTTCTCAGAGGAGGGCTGCCCTGCTGCATGAGGCCTGCCTTGCTTCTCAGAGGAGGACTGTCGTGCTGCATGAGGCCTGCCTTGCTTCCCAGAGGAGGACTGCCCTGCTGCATGAGGCCTGCCATGCTTTTCAGAGGAGGACTGTTCTGCTGCCGGAGGCTTCCCTTGCTTCTCAGAGGAGGACTGTCGTGCTGCATGAGGCCTGCCTTGCTTCCCAGAGGAGGTCTGCCCTGCTGCATGAGGCCTGCCATGCTTTTCAGAGGAGGACTGTTCTGCTGCCGGAGGCTTCCCCTGCTTCTCAGAGGAGGACTGCCCTGCTGCATGAGGCCTGCCTTGCTTCTCAGAGGTTGACTACCCTGCTGCTTGAGGCCTGCCTTGCTTCATTGAGGGTGACTGTCCTGCTGCTTTAGGCTTGCCATGCTTCTCAGAGGAGGACTGCCCTGCTGCATGAGGCCTGCCTTGCTTCTCAGAGGAGGACTGCCCAGCTGCTTGAGGCCTGCCTTGCCTCTCAGAGGTGGAATGCCCAGCTGCTTGAGGCCTGCCATGCTTCACAGAGGAGGACTGCCCTGCTGCATGAGGCCTGCCATGCTTCTCAGAGGAGGACTGCTCTGCTGCACGAGTCCTGCCATGCTTCTCAGAGGAGGTCTGCCCTGCTGCATGAGGCCTGCCATGCTTCTCAGAGGAGGTCTGCCCTGTTGCACGAGTCCTGCCTTGCTTCCTGTAGGAGAGAGGCCCATCTCCTTGCACCAGGACTACCAGAGTGACTCCGAGGGTCCGTTGCAGACCTCCTGTTCTGAACTACAGGAACATAACAAGCTCCAGAGCCTTCTTTCAGTGGTCCAGCTGCCCTGATGCAACCAGCTCTGCCTGGCCTTGTAACCGGCCCTGCCTGGACCTGCAACGGGGCCAGCCAGAGCCCTGCTTGAGTGAGTTCCTGATCCCCAAGAGTTGCCCCCTCATGTTCTGGGTCCTTGGCTGCCGTCAGTTGAGCTCCTCCAGTGCAATACTGACGTTTTCAACTCTGCGCACCGGAGAAGGTGACTTTTTCAGCAAGACAAACCGGTCCCTGTTTCTTGTCCGCACTCCATCGCTTTCGGATGGAACGTGTGACTTTTTCCCAGACTAGCAGGACCAGTTACCCACAGTTCACACTTTCTGCTGCTTAGCTCTATTTTTAGCTAAACATTTCAAATTCCATCTCTCTTGCTCTCCTGATTGGATTTTCGTGGTTTTGGTCTCATTTTCTTTAATAAATTGTACATTCTTTTTCTCTATTGGTTTGAGATTTTTCTTGTGTCTTCACTTTATTACTGTTTGTGTGCTGCATTAATATTTAACACAGTGCCTCCATGTTAAGCCTCACTGCTTTTGTGTCAAGCTACCAGAGGACTAAGCACAGGTAAATGTAAGGACTTTAGTGGTTCATCCTGACAAGGACTGTGCCATTGCTTGAGAAGGGCTTTCACCCCTCAATCAAACACCCAATTTCTCACAGATGCACCGTGAGGTCAAGGTTTAGTGGGCTCTCGTTGTGCATCTGGATGAAGAAAAAACAGACTTTGAGGTTAAGGGTCAGAAGGACACTGTGAGGTCAGGGGTTGCTGGCTCCTGTTCAGCGCCAAGATGCCCCTAGGCATCTGAGCGCTATATAAAACCTAAAATCAAATCAAATCAAATCTGTTTGTATACATGGACAAAGAAGTGAGACACTGTGAGGTAAGGGGCATATTTACAAGCCGTGGGGTTAAGGGTCAGAAGGAGACACCTGTGAGGTCAAAGTTCAGAAGGACACACTCTGAGGTAAGAGGTTACTGGCTCCTGTTTGTATATATGGATGAAGAAAGAAGACACTGTTAGGTCAGGGTGAGTCTGACAAACTGTGAGGTCAAGGTTCAGAAGGTTACACTCTGAGGTCAGAGGTTACTGGCTCCTGTTTGTGTACATGGATGAAGAAAGAAGACACTGTGAGGTAAGGGGCATATTGGAAAGCTGTGGGGTTAAGGGTCAGAAGGACACACTGTGAGGTCAGGGGTTACTGGCGCCTGTTTGTGTACATGGATGAAGAAAGAAGACACTGTGAGGTCAGGGTCAGGATGAAAAATTGTGAGGTCAAGGTTCAGAAGGACACACTGAGAGGTCAAGGGTCATGGGCTGCAGTTTCTTTGACTGGATGAAGAAAGAACATTGTGAGCTCAAGTGAGAGGGACTCTCAGAGAGTTCCACTAATTGACCATGGCAGAAATCCCATTAGATGACAACATTTTGATTTCAGAGCTCGCCCAACCATTCTTTTTAACAAGAGTAACCCATTAATGGGCAGGCGAGGGCAGAGCAGGCTGGGGGGAGTGAGCCAGGGCAGAAGAAGAGCGAGGAGAGCCACAAAGACACTGAGGCAGTCTGTGCAGCGCACACAGTCCTGCGCAGGGGCGTAGATTGGTCAGTAAGATGGGGGGGGTGAGCTTTTGGTTCCCCAACAATCACACTGGTATATAGGCTTACAGGGCAGTGGAAAGGGAGAAGAAGGCAGATTGATAGGAGTACTAACTGAGAAAAACACAATATTTTGCTAAATACCCAACATTATGAGGCATTTAAAAACAGAGCTGGAGAGAGAGAGTGCACGTTTTTGTCTGTGTGCATGGAAAACTCCCAGGTGAAATCTGACAGACACGTCACCATAACCGGCGGAAAGCACCTGTACCCAACCATTCATCAGAAAATACATTTATTAGATGCAGGGCCGGACTGGGAAACAAAACCGCCCCGGCAAAGTGCTCGGCCGGCCCCCCTCCCCACTCGGGGGGTTGGAGGTGCCGCCGAGCTCTTTGCCGGGGCCGGTTTTCGGCCGATTTTGGTACAGGGCCGATTTTGCAGCTATCCAACCCCCCCCCCCCCCCCCCCCCCCACACACACACACACCCGTGCGGCGCACCGGGGGATTGCCCGGTGCCGCTATAGCCAGTCCGGGCCTGATTAGGTGGGTGTAACACCCCAAACACCACCACCACCCCCGATAGCTACGGCCCTGGTCACGTGCTGGAGACACACAGAGACGCCAAAACTGGGCGTAACCAGAGGGAGCCTTATACAGCAAATATGGTTTTTTTGCAGTTTTATATAACACAAACTTGACCAAGGTTATTTACATGAACACCAGTTATATCACACAAGCACACATTAATGTTGTTTCTTTGCAGGCACTGGTAGGTGTTGGGCAACGCCTAGACTCAAACCTCGTTCCCCAACTCCAAAGTCGCCAGCTCTGGCCCCAAGGTTACATCTCTGAGGCTGTCAGAACGTGAGAGGCAATTCTAGAGGGGAGATGAGGAAATTTCTCGCACAGATTTGGACATGCGAATTTCCCAGTTGCAACCCTATCTACGGGCTGTCTTCCTCGTTCAAGGCTTAAGGTAGCAGCATTCGTGTGATTGCTTCCGAAGTTTAGGAAACCATCATAAAATACGCAAGAGCAAGCTATGCAGCATCACACACCCTTTATTCGAGAGCCTTCTGCTGCAAAGGGTAAGGATGAGAGGTCACAGCGACGGTCCTCTCTGGACCCCGGCTTCTACGGAGGGGCATCACTCCAGCCTCTCTATGAGGTGGACTGAAGTCCAGGTCCAGGAGACCCGTCCCCCCAACCCCGGTGGTAGTGGTGGTGGGGGCTTAGTATCTTCGTATTGCTAGTACAGCTGGATTTACACTACTTCTCCCATAGCATAACATGGGGTTACCTTATTACATTTAATATGTGGCAAATTTTAATTGGGATCTGCTTGAAATGTGATGTTTATAGTCCAATGAATTGTAGTTTAAATCCCTCTTTAATGGTAATATCGGATTTTAGATCACAATTTTGAAAATGCCAGTTTAAGAAAGTTGGCATTTTGTTGCCCAAAACTTTCAAAGGCCTTCTAGGAGTTTCCATTTGCCTGACCCTGTTAATTTCTCCCCATCAGGAATACGTTTCGGGCCCAGACATTGAACAATAGGACCGGTGTGTAGCTGGGGGACCATTCTGCCAAAATGGGAGGGGCGTAATTGTGCCCAGCCCCAACATACATTTCCAAGGCTCTGCCTCTGGAAGAACTTGACACCAGGCTTTTGTCACCCCATACATCTTGGGACCAGGGTAGGGAGGAAGGAAATTCCAAGACCATCTGTGGTGGGAGGGGGGCAGACTCCAGAAGATTTTTCCACTTCAAAACTGGCACCAGGTATAAGTGGACCCTCAGACCCCTACTCTGCTGTAAACTCCTGGACCTGCTGAAGACCACAGAAGGACTGCCTTGTACTCCAGGGACTAGCCTGCTGCTTGAGGCCTGCTATGCTTCTCAGAGGTGGACTGCCCTGCTGCATGAGGACTGCTTTGCTTCTCAGAGGTTGACTGCCCTGCTTCTCAGAGGTTGACTGCCCTGCTGCTTGAGGCCTGCCTTGCTTCATTGAGGGTGACTGTCCTGCTGCTTTAGGCTTGCCATGCTTCTCAGAGGAGGGCTGCCCTGCTGCATGAGGCCTGCCTTGCTTCTCAGAGGAGGACTGCCCAGCTGCTTGAGGCCTGCCTTGCCTCTCAGAGGAGGACTGCCCTGCTGCATGAGGCCTGCCTTGCTTCTCAGAGGAGGACTGCCCAGCTGCTTGAGGCTTGCCATGCTTCTCAGAGGAGGACTGTCCAGCTGCTTCAGGCCTGCCATGCTTCTCAGAGGAGGACTGCCCTGCTGCATGAGGCCTGCCATGCTTCTCAGAGGAGGACTGTCCAGCTGCTTCAGGCCTGCCATGCTTCTCAGAGGAGGACTGCCCTACTGCATGAGGCCTGCCTTGCTTCTCAGAGGAGGACTGCCCAGCTGCTTGAGGCCTGCCTTGCCTCTCAGAGGAGGACTGCCCTGCTGCATGAGGCCTGCCTTGCTTCTCAGAGGAGGACTGCCCAGCTGCTTGAGGCTTGCCATGCTTCTCAGAGGAGGACTGTCCAGCTGCTTCAGGCCTGCCATGCTTCTCAGAGGAGGACTGCCCTGCTGCATGAGGCCTGCCTTGCTTCTCAGAGGAGGACTGCCCAGCTGCTTGAGGCCTGCCTTGCCTCTCAGAGGTGGAATGCCCAGCTGCTTGAGGCCTGCCATGCTTCTCAGAGGTGGACTGCCCTGCTGCATGAGGACTGCCTTGCTTCTCAGGGGTTGACTGCCCTGCTTCTCAGAGGTTGACTGCCCTGCTGCTTGAGGCCTGCCTTGCTTCATTGAGGGTGACTGTCCTGCTGCTTTAGGCTTGCCATGCTTCTCAGAGGAGGGCTGCCCTGCTGCATGAGGCCTGCCTTGCTTCTCAGAGGAGGACTGTCGTGCTGCATGAGGCCTGCCTTGCTTCCCAGAGGAGGTCTGCCCTGCTGCATGAGGCCTGCCATGCTTTTCAGAGGAGGACTGTTCTGCTGCCGGAGGCTTCCCCTGCTTCTCAGAGGAGGACTGCCCTGCTGCATGAGGCCTGCCTTGCTTCTCAGAGGTTGACTACCCTGCTGCTTGAGGCCTGCCTTGCTTCATTGAGGGTGACTGTCCTGCTGCTTTAGGCTTGCCATGCTTCTCAGAGGAGGACTGCCCTGCTGCATGAGGCCTGCCTTGCTTCTCAGAGGAGGACTGCCCAGCTGCTTGAGGCCTGCCTTGCCTCTCAGAGGTGGAATGCCCAGCTGCTTGAGGCCTGCCATGCTTCCCAGAGGAGGACTGCCCTGCTGCATGAGGCCTGCCATGCTTCTCAGAGGAGGACTGCTCTGCTGCACGAGTCCTGCCATGCTTCTCAGAGGAGGTCTGCCCTGCTGCATGAGGCCTGCCATGCTTCTCAGAGGAGGTCTGCCCTGCTGCACGAGTCCTGCCTTGCTTCCTGTAGGAGAGAGGCCCATCTCCTTGCACCAGGACTACCAGAGTGACTCTGAGGGTCCGTTGCAGACCTCCTGTTCTGAACTACAGGAACATAACAAGCTCCAGAGCCTTCTTTCAGTGGTCCAGCTGCCCTGATGCAACCAGCTCTGCCTGGCCTTGTAACCGGCCCTGCCTGGACCTGCAACGGGGCCAGCCAGAGCCCTGCTTGAGTGAGTTCCTGATCCCCAAGAGTTGCCCCCTCATGTTCTGGGTCCTTGGCTGCCGTCAGTTGAGCTCCTCCAGTGCAATACTGACGTTTCCAACTCTGCGCACCGGAGAAGGTGACTTTTTCAGCAAGACAAACCGGTCCCTGTTTCTTGTCCGCACTCCATCGCTTTCGGATGGAACGTGTGACTTTTTCCCAGACTAGCAGGACCAGTTACCCACAGTTCACACTTTCTGCTGCTTAGCTCTATTTTTAGCTAAACATTTCAAATTCCATCTCTCTTGCTCTCCTGATTGGATTTTCGTGGTTTTGGTCTCATTTTCTTTAATAAATTGTACATTCTTTTTCTCTATTGGTTTGAGATTTTTCTTGTGTCTTCACTTTATTACTGTTTGTGTGCTGCATTAATATTTAACACAGTGCCTCCATGTTAAGCCTCACTGCTTTTGTGTCAAGCTACCAGAGGACTAAGCACAGGTAAATGTAAGGACTTTAGTGGTTCACCCTGACAAGGACTGTGCCATTGCTTGAGAAGGGCTTTCACCCCTCAATCAAACACCCAATTTCTCACAGATGCACCGTGAGGTCAAGGTTTAGTGGGCTCTCGTTGTGCATCTGGATGAAGAAAAAACAGACTTTGAGGTTAAGGGTCAGAAGGACACTGTGAGGTCAGGGGTTGCTGGCTCCTGTTCAGCGCCAAGATGCCCCTAGGCATCTGAGCGCTATATAAAACCTAAAATCAAATCAAATCAAATCTGTTTGTATACATGGACAAAGAAGTGAGACACTGTGAGGTAAGGGGCATATTTACAAGCCGTGGGGTTAAGGGTCAGAAGGAGACACCTGTGAGGTCAAAGTTCAGAAGGACACACTCTGAGGTAAGAGGTTACTGGCTCCTGTTTGTATATATGGATGAAGAAAGAAGACACTGTTAGGTCAGGGTGAGTCTGACAAACTGTGAGGTCAAGGTTCAGAAGGTTACACTCTGAGGTCAGAGGTTACTGGCTCCTGTTTGTGTACATGGATGAAGAAAGAAGACACTGTGAGGTAAGGGGCATATTGGCAAGCTGTGGGGTTAAGGGTCAGAAGGACACACTGTGAGGTCAGGGGTTACTGGCGCCTGTTTGTGTACATGGATGAAGAAAGAAGACACTGTGAGGTCAGGGTCAGGATGAAAAATCGTGAGGTCAAGGTTCAGAAGGACACACTGAGAGGTCAAGGGTCATGGGCTGCAGTTTCTTTGACTGGATGAAGAAAGAACATTGTGAGCTCAAGTGAGAGGGACTCTCAGAGAGTTCCACTAATTGACCATGGCAGAAATCCCATTAGATGACAACATTTTGATTTCAGAGCTCGCCCAACCATTCTTTTTAACAAGAGTAACCCATTAATGGGCAGGCGAGGGCAGAGCAGGCTGGGGGGAGTGAGCCAGGGCAGAAGAAGAGCGAGGAGAGCCACAAAGACACTGAGGCAGTCTGTGCAGCGCACACAGTCCTGCGCAGGGGCGTAGATTGGTCAGTAAGATTGGGGGGGGTGAGCTTTTGGTTCCCCAACAATCACACTGGTATATAGGCTTACAGGGCAGTGGAAAGGGAGAAGAAGGCAGATTGATAGGAGTACTAACTGAGAAAAACACAATATTTTGCTAAATACCCAACATTATGAGGCATTTAAAAACAGAGCTGGAGAGAGAGAGTGCACGTTTTTGTCTGTGTGCATGGAAAAACTCCCAGGTGAAATCTGACAGACACGTCACCATAACCGGCGGAAAGCACCTGTACCCAACCATTCATCAGAAAATACATTTATTAGATGCAGGGCCGGACTGGGAAACAAAACCGCCCCGGCAAAGTGCTCGGCCGGCCCCCTCCCCACTCGGGGGGTTGGAGGTGCCGCCGAGCTCTTTGCCGGGGCCGGTTTTCGGCCGATTTTGGTACAGGGCCGATTTTGCAGCTATCCAACCCCCCCCCCCCCCACACACACACACCCGTGCGGCGCACCGGGGGATTGCCCGGTGCCGCTATAGCCAGTCCGGGCCTGATTAGGTGGGTGTAACACCCCAAACACCACCACCACCCCCGATAGCTACGGCCCTGGTCACGTGCTGGAGACACACAGAGACGCCAAAACTGGGCGTAACCAGAGGGAGCCTTATACAGCAAATATGTTTTTTTTGCAGTTTTATATAACACAAACTTGACCAAGGTTATTTACATGAACACCAGTTATATCACACAAGCACACATTAATGTTGTTTCTTTGCAGGCACTGGTAGGTGTTGGGCAACGCCTAGACTCAAACCTCGTTCCCCAACTCCAAAGTCGCCAGCTCTGGCCCCAAGGTTACATCTGTGAGGCTGTCAGAACGTGAGAGGCAATTCTAGAGGGGAGATGAGGAAATTTCTCGCACAGATTTGGACATGCGAATTTCCCAGTTGCAACCCTATCTACGGGCTGTCTTCCTCGTTCAAGGCTTAAGGTAGCAGCATTCGTGTGATTGCTTCCGAAGTTTAGGAAACCATCATAAAATACGCAAGAGCAGGCTATGCAGCATCACACACCCTTTATTCGAGAGCCTTCTGCTGCAAAGGGTAAGGATGAGAGGTCACAGCGACGGTCCTCTCTGGACCCCGGCTTCTACGGAGGGGCATCACTCCAGCCTCTCTATGAGGTGGACTGAAGTCCAGGTCCAGGAGACCCGTCCCCCCAACCCCGGTGGTAGTGGTGGTGGGGGCTTAGTATCTTCGTATTGCTAGTACAGCTGGATTTACACTACTTGCCCCCCCCCCACTGTGAGGCAGAGCGCTTGCGTTGAATTGTAGCGCAAAGAGCAGCGTTTACTGCAGCCTGCCTTCTAGGCGCTACTGTAGGCAGACTCACTGGGGCAGATTTACAAGTAACTGATGCATCTCTGCATTATAGCACAGATGCAACAGTTTACATGTGTCACGCAAAAAAAACCTTGTGCCACTATGGATGTGTTGTATTTACAATATGGCGCACCATGGAACAAGGATTGACACATGCATCACGAATCTGTTGGCGCAAAGGGCACGCATTGCTGGAGTTGTGTCGTAAGTATGAAGCAACTCCAGCACTGCTCAGGAAGGCCTATACCCATTGTGCTGCATCACTCCTTACGCCTGCTTCGAGCAGGCATACGTTTTTGACGCAGTGGCCTCGAAGTAGTGGCGCAGTGAAATCTTTTAGATTTTGTGTCACTTTTACGAGGCTTTCCTGCAGAGGAACGCCCACCCTACATACTTTCTACCTGATGCAGGTATAATGTGGCGCAGGGGTTTGCAAGGTTTGCAAGGTGCGTCACGCAACAGAGGCGCAAAAGTGTTTGATGCAGCATCATGGCTGCCCATCACATCACTTCTTACGTTATTTTTTTCAAATTTAACCCCTCCCAAAAATGGGATGGTTTTGTTAGCAGTCAGGCCTCTCCTCAGACCACAATCTCTGTCCGAGCAGCTACTTCTGTCAGTGGAGCCCGTTGTAGCCCAGAGAGCATTGGTCCAGCCTAGGGGTCAAGCCCCAGCGTGTTCTCTTGCTACGCATACGGTTACCCTCAAAGGAAATATTCGGGGAGCACAGAGGTACCATATATAGTCTGGTTCATAAAGCGTCCTAGGGCACGGGAATGTTTATAAATCATGTGTGCGCAACCTAGCGTCTCATTCTGACAGGGGCCGATACTTCAGGCAAAACAAGCAGTGGCAAAGCCAGTGGTCTGGCTTGCTTTTAGTTTTAATACTGATTAAAGCAATAAAAACCTGCAGCAATGGAATAGAAAAACGATTGCTTTCTCTTCACAGTGCACTCACGTGATACAGAACTTAGTGCCTCATAAACCAAGGGTTTTAGCGTGTGCAAACCTTCTAACTTGGTAGATCAGAGGGGTTGCATACACTAAGGCTGTTTAATAGTTCAGAAAAGCTGTTCCAAACCGTTAAGATTAAGAAATCATAGCGAATCAGCATTTGGAAGGAGTGTGTTTAGGGTGCCACAGTGGAGAAGTGTGGCTCAAGTGGTTGGAGCGGCAGACCCCGATGCAGAGGTCTGGACCGGACCAGGGTTCAATTCCCGCCTCGGCGGGTCTTGGGCTCAATTACCCCGGACCTGATAATTCTTGCCTCAGGGCCTATTCCAATCATGGAGTCCCACTCTGCAACTCTGGGCAATAGCTTGCTTAATCTCCACAACGGCCCCTCGCAGCGGGATGCCTGGCTTTCACCTTGGGGATGCCCAGTAATGGGATATCTAACAGGGGAATACCAGGACGGGTTCCCTAAGCAAGCGCTTAGAAACCGGTCGGTGATACAGCGCTATATAAATGAACTACATTTACAATACAAATACTGATTCCTAGTTGTATGCATTAATGTCTTGCGATCGAAATCCGGCTGCAAAACAATTCCACTATTGTATCGACAACACCACCCTTGTCCGAAGCACACTCTCCCGATGGCAAATCTTCTAAAGAGGGATCCAGGGATCCCACACTATGATTCCCCCCCCATCCATCCGGAACATTTTCCTCATGACGGGCCATTAATGTTTCATTGAATGACGCTCTTTCCCCTTGGGAGGTAAACTGACGCGGGCTAAGATATGAGGGTTCATTTCTATTAATCCACTTTTTTTACGCTATTGCACGACAATTTCTTTTTGTGTTTTTGAAACATTGTTCTATATTTTATTATTTACATATTTTATTCCATGTCGCACAAAGCTGGCTTTTCCTTTGATTTGTTCTCCTTTTTCTATGAAGACTTGTGCTCTTTTGGCAACACTGCTTATCTAGTCTGTACTCCATGATGCAATGTCATTAAACCCCCAATAAGGAATTGTGATAAAAAAAAATCCTGACAACTCAAGGGACCCCTTTGTGAATGTTGAAATGAAAAATCTGTTGAGAGTAGGAAGTGGTCCATGGCCTCACTGCTTACTCTTAGAAAAAACTTATGAAACGTATCACTTTTTAATGCTTTTTGTTTTCGTTTAACCCCTTCGGTGCGGTGGTTATTTTCCTGCTGTGCTGGGGGGGAGGGGGCGCGCACGGCGCCCGCATGCTCATGACGAGCTCAGCTCGTCATGACCACACCCGTTCCCGTGGAACGCTCAGCACAGCAGGGGAATTATCCTCGCATGCGAGCGTTCCACGGCTCATGACGAGCTCAGCTAGTCATGAGCATGGAAGGAGTTAAGGTAAATGAGCTGCATTCAAAAAATTCTTTATTTCGAAGCAATGACTGACATAGCGGCTGCAGGGCAGCATCCCTGTGGTCGCAGTGAAAGGTATTGGGTCACAATTTATGACCTACCTCATTAATATTCATGAGCTAGGTCAACTTGTGACTCACAATGTTTCAGTATTTGGTGCACTGACCTATTAGTACATAGATCAGTTTGCAAAATACCAATGCATTCTGTAAAGTTCAGTGCACAAATAACGCCCCTTTTTCCTGAAGGCATTCTTGGTTCAGCTAGCCATTAATGTACAACAATTCACTGTACTTTTGAAATGTAAAATAGTCCTTCATGCACTGAAATGAAAGCTCTCCATAGGAGGTGGAATAATGCACGCAACAGCCAATAGCATGACAGGAGAACTGAATACTTGTCGGGTGGAAGCTGAGGCTCCCTCGATGTATATTTTACAACAACTGTAACAATAGGTCTTTGATGCAACTGTGTTTAACACGCCAGACTTAGGAAACAGCATTATCACATGGTTATGGTTTTTCCTGGGTGGGTTTTGCACCCCATCCCAAGTTTTCCCCATTGGAATGCGGAATATAATACAGTTTCAGTCTTTCTCTGTGGTAAAACTCCACAATCTGCCCCATTTGCCTCTGGTAGTTTCCCCCAAATGATACATGGAGAGACTTGTGTATGGAACAAGTCCAGGTGCAAACACAGCAGGGAATTGGCTGCAAACACCGTTCACCTGTTTCCACCTTCACAGCAGGGCTTAGAAATAGCCCGTGTGTGCTGGTTCACACAGGCAGAAACACATTTCATGCACATCATGGAAATGTGAGACTTTTTGCAAAGTAGTTGTGACATTCCATCCATCCATTATTAGACCCCCCCCCCCACTGGGAACCAAAACCGGCCCTGGCAAAGTGCTGGGCCGCCCCCCCTTCCCCCCCCCCACCTCCCCGGCAGTTGTCGGTGCCGCCGAGCTCTCTGCCAGGGCCGGTTTTCGGCCGATTTTGTTACAGGGCCGATTTTGCAGCTATGCGGCCGTGTAACAAAATCGGCCCCCAGGGGCCCAAAACCGGCCCCCACCCGTGCGACGCACCGGGGGATTGCCCGCTACAGCAAGTTCGGGCCTGCCCCCCCCCCACACACACACCCAGATACGTGACAGGGGATGTTCCCTGTGTGCTGTGGTGATCAGGGAAACGCAGAAGTCAAGAGCACATCCACACACCTACGTGCACCTGGATGTCCATCAGGCGCGCAACACCCATTGGACTCACAGGGCTTCAGCCCCCCCTTAACCCCCCCCCCGCCCCTCGTGTGGGGCAGCCCGGGATGAGACAGATCCCGGGCGCACACACAGCCACACCTGAACGTTTCACAGGTCTTTAAAAGACCATTTGAATGTTAATTAGGCCTTGCTGTTGTTTCACCCCTTCTAAGAGCCCCTGCAGCTCCACTCTGCCTACTGAATAAAGGTTCAGCCCCCCCGAAATTTTTTCTTAGCCCCCCCCCCCGAAATTTGGCTCTAGTTGCGCCTCTGATGTCCATGTGCAAGGGCTACAGAAAGTGTGAAAAGTGCACGATGCCTTTAATATTCACAATGTGTGAGTAGAAAGACATTTCTTGGAGAAATATATTCCATGTAGTAAGAAGGTGTTACTTTTCCTCACTCTTATGTCGTGCACCAGTGGGAAGATTCGTGACACAACTAATTCCCACCATACACTGGTGCCGCCCACGAGCGCGGAAATGTGTAACTTTGTGCAATGTGCTACATACGTTCTAAAGAGTCAGAGGAGCAGAGCAAGAACAGATCCTTGTGATAGCGAGTGAGAGCAAGTGGTGAGGGAGCACGAGTGATGGTGAGTGAGGGCGAGTGATAGCAAGTGAGGGCGAGTGATGGTGAATGAGGGCAAGTGATGGTGAGTGAGGGCAAGTGATGGGGTGTGATGGTGACTGAGGGCAAGTGATGGCAAGTGAGAGCAAGTGGTGAGGGAGCACGAGTGATGGTGAGTGAGGGCGAGTGATAGCAAGTGAGGGCGAGTGATGGTGAATGAGGGCAAGTGATGGTGAGTGAGGGCAAGTGATGGGGTGTGATGGTGACTGAGGGCAAGTGATGGCAAGTGAGAGCAAGTGGTGAGGGAGCACGAGTGATGGTGAGTGAGGGCGAGTGATAGCAAGTGAGGGCGAGTGATGGTGAATGAGGGCAAGTGATGGTGAAGAAGGGCAAGTGATGGGGTGTGATGGCGACTGAGGGCAAGTGGTGGTGAATGAGCGTGAGTGATGGTGAGAGAGGGCGAGTAATGGTGAGTGAGGGCGAGTGATGGCAAGTGATGGCGAGTGATGGTGAATGAGGGCAAGTGATGGTGAGTGAGAGCAAGTGGTGGTGAGTGAGCGCAAGTGATGGTGAGTGAGGACGAGTAATGGTGAGTGAGGGTGAGTGATGGCAAATGATGGGCAGTGAGGACAAGTGGTGGTGAGTGATGGCCACTCAAGAAAAGTGATGGTGGGTGAGAGTAAGTGATGGCGTGTGAGGGCAAGTGATGGTGAGTGAGGGCGAGTGATGGTGAGTGAGGCTGAGTGATGGTGAGTGAGGGTGAGTGATGGCAAGTGAGGGTGAGTGATGGCAAGTGAGGGCGAGTGATGGCGAGTGAGGGCAAGTGATGGGCAGTGAGGACAAGTGGTGGTGAGTGAGAGCAAGTGATAGCAAGTGAGGGCGAGTGATGGCAAGTAATGGGCAGTGAGGACAATTGGTGGTGAGTGATGGCCACTGAGGAAAAGCGATGGTGAGTGAGAGTAAGTGATGGCGTGTGAGGGCAAGTGATGGTGAGTGAGGGCGAGTGATGGCGAGTGAGGGCGAGTGATAGTGAGTGAGGGTGAGTGATGGCAAGTGAGGGCAAGTGATGGTGAATGAGGGCAACTGATGGTGACTTAGGACAAGTGATGGGGAGTGAGAGCAATTGATGGGCAGTAAGGACGAATGGTGGCGAGTGATGGCCACTGAGGAAAAGTGATGGTGAGTGAGAGCAAGTGATGGCGTGTGAGCGCAAGTGATGGTGAGTGAGGGCGAGTGATGGCAAGTGAGGGCAAGTGATAGTGATTGAGGTTAAGTGATGGCGAGTGAGGGCATGTGATGGTGAGTGAGGACAAGTGATGGTGAGTGAGGGCAAGTGAGGGCGAATGTTGGTAAATGAAGGCAAGTTATGGTGAGTGAGGGCAAGTGATGACAAGCACTGGTCTTGTTGCAGCTTGGAGTAGGTGACATTTAATACAGACTTGTGAAAAGGTAACTATATGACCTTGTCACTAAATTGTCGACATCCGGTATGGTGTTGTACCACAATATCTCAGTGGAAATACTAATCAGCATATACATTGCGATTATAATATTGATTCCTCACTGGGACCTCACTGAGACTTAATAAGGGTAACTCTACACTTAACTTGACAATACATTTTTTGTCAATATCCTGACAAAATTTAATTTAAAAATACTGTGAAACACAAATTTTTTGTCAAAAATGTTCGAAGTTAAGAATATCAGTGAAAGGTATGAATTTGAATCTTTTGATCTTTAATATTAATTTTAATAGAGCTAAATAAAATGTTTTTTAATATGGTTATATATATATATATATATATATATATATATATATATATATATATATATATATATATATATATATATATATATATATATATATGTATAAATTAGGTAGATACGGTTTTTAATTTTACTATTATAATGTATTAGTATTGTAATAATATTATTTGTGTTTAATTTAGTTTAGCATATTTTGTCATTTGTTTTACATAACAATGTTTTTAAGTAAAATAGGAATTCTTTATTTAGCAGTGGGTTTTTCGGTTTGTAAGGATAAGAGTGGGAAGTTATTTGTATGTAAGTTATTATTTTTAATTTTAAATATTTTTTATTCAATATAGTCTAATAAATGATCATTTAAAATATACATAAGTTTTTTTTCATTTCTGATTATTGTTTTATTGTAAATTCGATGATCAATGTAGTTTTTAGTGCTGATAATTGTTTATTAATTGTTTTTTTATTTTAAAACACTATTAAGAATTAAGAATTTTTGTACTAAAATTGTTAAATCGTTTGGGCCATTTTTTTCGGGGGTAGTAGGGTGATGTGTGTTTTACTTGAAAACTTTAAAAAAAATAAGAATTTCTATTTTATTTGTAATACAAAATTCATATCATCATAATAAGCTACAGCATTTCTATTTTTTATGTAATTTATTTTATATGTAATGAATAGTTTTATGTTAAAAATATTTTTTAATTGTTTTTTTTTGTCCATATCTCACTTTTAAAAATTTCAGATCAGAGTGTAAATAGCACATTTAACCCTTCAAAAGTCCAACACTTTCATTACCTTTGCTTACATTAGAGCTTGAAAAGTAAATTTGACCTTTTAGAAGTAAATCGGACCTCTCCAGAGACCAACACTTCCCCCAATGTTGCTAAGACTAGAGTGGGACTTGTAACTCTGTCCTCTTAAAAGTTCAACACTTTTCCTAATTTTGCTTATGTTGGAAAAGGATTAGAAAATCTGATCCCTCCTAAATCGAACACTTTCCTTTCTGTTGCTCTATTGGAGCCGGAATAGTAAAGCTGACTCCTTCAAAGTCCAACACTTTCCCTACTGTCGCAAAGACCGTAGTGGAAACAGTAAATTTGAACCCTACAACGTCCGTCACTTTCCTGACTTTTGCTTTTGTTGGAGTGGGAATATTAAATATAACCCTCACAAAGTCATATTTCCATACTCAATCAATCTATCAGGGTTTTTGAAGCGCGCTATTCACCCGTGAGGGTCTCAAGGCACTGGGGGGAGGGTGGGTACGAGCAGCTCCCTTGGTCATTTGAAGAGCAGGTCTTGAGGTCCTTTCTGAACTTGTGCAGTATCGGTCTTCATCGGATGCGAAAGGGGAGTTCGTGACAGGTCTTGGCCGCGATGTAGGAGAAGGATTTGCCACCCGCTCTGGCCCTGTGGATGCGAGGGACCATGGCAAGGGCGAGTTTGGCTGAGTGGAGGGTCTCTTGGGGGCGTGAAAGGAGATTCTTTTGTTGAGGTACTGGAGTCTTATTCTTAGCGTTCTGCCTGAGAGGAAAGATCTGATCCAGTCTAAGGCTGTTCCCTGGATGCCGGCATCATGGAGTCTGGCAGCTAGTGTGCGGTAGGAGACGGTGTCAAAGACTGCTGAAAGGTCCAGGAGGATGAGGGCTGCCATGTGGCCTTGGTCGAGGAGGGCACAGATGTCATCACTGGCGGCTCTGAGGGCGGTCTCAGTGCTGTTGTTGCTGCAGAATCTGGACTGAGAGATGTCTAGGATGTTGTTGGTTTCTATGAAGTGAGCTAACTGGGTGTTGACAACTTTCTCTATGACTTTGGTGGCAAAAGGGAGTAGTGAGATGGGCCTGAAGTTCTTGAGGTCTGTCAGGTCTGCGGAGTGCTTCTTGAGGAGGGGTTTGACTTCAGCGCATTTCCAGTCATCGGGGAATGTGGCAGTCTTGAGGGAGCAGTTGATAGTTCGGATTAGTTCAGGTGTGATGGTGGTGTAGAAGATGTGCTGCAGGAAGGGGTCAGTAGGTGCTCTGAAGCGGATGCTTTTCATCATCTTTTCGGTGTCTTCTGTGGTGAGAGGGGTCCAGGTGAGGATGGTCTGCTGGATGGCGTCGCTGGGTGGGGTGTTGCGGTGGTGCTGTGGTCTTGGTCGTCAAAGTTGTCGTAGAGTGACTTGATCTTGCTGTGGAAGAAGGAGCTGAGTTTTTTGCAGAGGTCTTGGGAGGGAGGGACATCTGTAGTTTTGCTGTTGAGTCAGGTGAATTCTTGTATAATGACAAAGAGTTCCTTGGAGTTGTGGGAGTTGGACAGGATTCTATCTTCGATGAAGTTTCTTTTTGTTGATTTGAAGAGTTGGTTGTGTGCTGTGGTGGCGGCCTTGTAGGCGCAGCGTGCTTCCGGGGTTTTGCTGTTTCTCCACGCTTTCTCCAATCAGAGGTCAGTGGTGAACCAGGTGGCTTTCATGTTGTGTCATCTGGTGGAGTTGTGAAGGGGGCGAGAGTGTTGGCGCAATTGGCAATCCAACGGTGGAGGTTGCTTGCAGCTGTGTTGGCATCTGTCATAGTAGGGCGAGGAGTGCCGCTGAGGGCAGAGGTGAGGTGTTCTTTGGAGACTTTGTTCCGGTTTCTGCATGGGAAGCATGGAATGCGCTTATGAGTGGTGGGTTTCGAGAAGGAGAAATGGATGCAGTGGTGGTCTGTCAAGAGCCGTTCCATTGTGTGGCTGAAGCAAATGTTGTTTCCTATAGCAAAGAGGGGGTCGAGAGTGTGTCCTGCCGTGTGTGTGGGGGTGGAGATAAATTGCTTCAGTCCAATGATGGTGAGGTTCTCCAGGAGGGCGGTAGTGTTGGGATCGCTGAGGTTGTCTAGGTGGACGTTCAGGTCTCAGAGATGTATGTAGTCGGTCGAGGCGAGGGCATGGTGAGTAATGTAGTCTGCGATGCAGTTGGCAAAAGGGGAGCGGGCCCGGGCAGTCTGTAAGCGAGAGTTCTACAGAGCGTCGTTCTGGGGTTGGGCTAGGTCTGGATTGAAGTGGATGTGTTCCATGAGGGGCACGGCTTTGTCCGGGTTGGGGGTTGTTAGTCGGATAGAGCTTTTGTGCATGATGGCTCAGTCTCCTCCTTGAAGTTTAGGTGGTCTTTCCTCAGTATCTTGTACCCATCAGGGATGGCGGTTGCGATGTCGGGGGTGTAGCTGGCGTTCGTCTAGGTCTCTGTGAAGATCCAAAGGACATGATTTAGGCATAACGGCCCGTCTACATTCCGGTCGCAACAGACATGGAAGCACCAGCCTGTCCTCGTTTCCTATGAGGCGCAACCTACTCGATTCTCGAGTTTTAATTTTTCCTGAATCCAGAATTTGGAAGTTTATCCGCCTGACTGTGAGTAACAGTTAGGTCCAAAGACCCGAGGGCTGGGTGCACCTTAGCGTCTGCATACCGCTCAGGTTCCTTCTCCTTTCACTTTTGGTCCTGACGAAAACCTGGGAATCTCCTACACAGGTTGAAACATATAGACCCTAGCACTTTCGCATAGATATAGTCGGTCAATTTAACCTACTCTGATATCTTGATCTGTTTTTATTATAGTAACTTCATATTAAAGTTTTTATTAAAGGAATACTGTGTCAATTTTTAACTCACTTTTTGCACTACACTCACAAAAATATTACCTGCTCCACCCGCTCCACTGTAATTCAGGTGTCGCAGCACACCCGGATGGCACTCGGCTGTCCCCGATGATGAAGCATGCCACCAACCAGGTTGGTGAGTGAAGGGTCTTCTAAAAAAAGGAAAAACTTCCTTTTGACTTCATTTCTTTCCCCATTCTCCATTAGGACCACTTCCTGGTCCAATGGTGATACTCCTCTTTTTGTTTATATGTGTCTGTAGATGGAGCATACGTTGAGGAGGAAGCAGCGCAGGGGCTTGTGTGCGGTGGCGTCTGATGAGTTGGGGGTGGCTGTTGGATCCAGAGATGGGTGAAGGTACGGCGGCAGTGTGGGCAGGAGATCGGACCATGGGTGTTGCTCGGCATCGAGAGCCGGCAGTTGTTGTTGCATCCTGGGTTGAGTGCGTGGAGAGTGCAGGGGGGTTGGGGGACCAGGGTCCCTGGCACTGGTCGCGGATGGACACAGACGGGCTTGCCTTTGGCGCGCCTTAGGCATGCCAACGGTGTGGCCGCACGGCAGCCTCCGTCAAGTAGGGGGAGGGGGAGCAGCTGGGAGGCGGAAGCAGAACCCCGTTTGGGGTGGGGCCATAGGGGCAGCAGGAGCGGGGAAAAAACAGGAGAAGATGCAAAAAAAAAATGCAAAGAATTAAAAAGATAGAAGAGAAAAAGGCAGAAGCAAAAGGCAAAAGAGAAAAGCACAACAGAAAAAACAGAAAAGGCTGACACCCACATAGCGGCCTAGCAGAAGAGGGGGCTCTTCCACCAGACCACCAGGGTTTGTAATTATTCTTATTTATTTATAAATATTATTTTTTGTGACTATTTTAAACTATATATTTTTATTTTATGCCTATAAGTAATAATTTGTAATACCTTTTTGATATTATAAGTAGATCGTTTGTATTACAATATCATTTTCATAGTTAAATGTTTTAAAATTAATATAGCCTATAATAGTTGTAATTCAATATTCTTACCTATTTTCTGATGATATTGTGGTCATCCAAGTTTTAGTTGTCAATAGTTTTGACCTTACATGCAAGGCATGTAACGTTGTTATGTGTGTCCTTGTTATTGTTTTGGCAATTTCTTTGTCTCCAATATTTTTGACGGATTTTTCGTCAAGCAACTGAAATACTCCCCTACAACCTCAGGTACACACACGTTGTTGCACATCGCACCCAGTGAGTAGTATAGAGACCTGAGAAGAATCTGGGCAGCATTCCCAGCACCCCTAAATGACTTCCTGCTCTCTACTGATACTGAAATTAATCCAGAAACAGGTGCCTAGAGCTATACAGCACAGGCTGCACCCACAAGGGTGAACATTTAAAGACTACTACTGAAGTGTTATCATGCACTGCATTTACCATGATGCATTGGGGCAAATTGAATGCTGGGATGTGAGGAGGTGTGCACCCACCCTCCTTTCGAAGGAAAAGAAACTATACCCACCCCTTCCTGAAATCTATGGGTCTACCTCTGTAGAAATACTGCAATGGGGAAAGGACAGTCTATCCCACTGCAACTCACCCTGTATGTTTCTCTGAGTGACAGCGGCGTGTTCCTTGCAAGCCGTGCTTAGCACGAGGGGTGCCCCGGGAACGGGTGCTGCAGAACAGTGAACTCCATGCATGAGACATCAATCCTGATTGAGACAGCAGTCTGATGAGCTAACTAGGTCTTGAAGCAAGAGAACCTTTCAGAAAGAAATCAGAGATACTAAGTTCCATAGGGATTCATAAAACATGGTAAAATGATCAAATTAATAAAGTGGGAGCTTGTGATATGAATCACAGAGCTTTGACCTGCACGGAAGAGAAGAGAGGCCATTTAAAAAGAGGTTCCTATATCAGAAAATGCCTCTGCAGGGTTTGATGTGATAGGCCAGTGCTATTCTAGTACTCCTGAGGTGACCAATCAAAACCTGCAGAGGTATTCTGTGACATCCCTAGCAGGGACACACACAACACTGTAATGCTATTAAAGTGTCTTAGATAACTAGATAATTTATGGTGTCTTTCTCTGGCAGCAGCATAGAGGGGAGGAGAACCGCCATTAATATGCATGGATCTTTAGGCCTGGCTTGACAGTGCAAATGCCACCTGAACTTTAGACCTACACCAATATTATTCTACAGTGCTTTGCTTACATTCAAATACATATCCGTGTCCATGCTCTCCATTTACAACTGCCTTTAAGGGCATTCTATTGGCATTTCCAATTAACGTTCACGCTTAATTGTTGCTTGGGATTTGTATGCAAACTATTTTGTTATAGAGTGGTGCCTCGAAACTAGGCTTCTTCCTGGTATGAGCTGGGTCAAAAAAGCAGACTAAATTAAATTACATTCATTTAATCAAAGGGCATTTTCTATTCGGGCCTGCTGGCTTCCCGTTGACACCTGTAATGTGAATGCTGCCCATTTCAAAAACAGACTGAAAGCCATCAAACCAGAGGCAATCCTGACCCTGTTGGCTGCAGTGACAAGCATTTCCCGGGGTTTGGCAACTAGAGAGATGCAGAATTGAATGAGGGAAAGTGTTCCTGAAATGTTAATCGTTATTGACATTTCTAAAACGTTATTGATTTTCAAAGCTTCCATAGCTTTAATACTTTAATTGAATTTTGCTGAGCAAAATGGATTGTTTGTGGCTGAGATTAACCAACAAAATGTAAAGGCGTTTGCTGAAGACAAAATACCGATTTAAAATCTTCTGCGAGGCCCCCTGGTAGTGTCTATGTTATTGTTGTATTGTACTCGATTGAAGGTTTATACAGCGCTTACTACTAACCACGACGAGGCCTCTGATTCGCTTTCAGCAGAGGGTACACAGGCGTATCTGTGATAAGACCACAGGAAGCGTTTGGTTGAGACTGACTCTGTTCCACCCCTGCCAGCCCTGTCGGGCGTCACCCGTCTGTATGACGTGCGCATGCAGCCTGGTTTTTTTTTTTGTTGTGAAAATATATTTTTATTGCTGATTGGTATAACATACACTTATTCCGGTCAGCATCATTACAACCAATACGTACTATATATATGCCCCGTGATCTTACAGTACACAGCCATTTAGCCCACAACCCGGAGGGCGGGCGGCATTGTTCAGAAAAGTGGTGTGCACGTGTATGACATATAAATATATGCAAGACCGGTCAACAATGTAACCTTGCATCTGCTTTTCTTTTTCTCCCACGTCCCCAACAGCCAAAGGAAATAGCCCACTGAAGCCAGTGTCGACTGATCTGTACTGCCATTCTTAACAGCATCACTCCCGCCACCCCATGTCCATTTCACATCTCACGAAAAACCTACTACAGCAGGCTAGTGCAATCATCCTATAGTCAACAGCGAACATTCCCGTCGCACACTCTATCGTCAGTGATTCTCTCATATCCGTGCTCAATCCCCCCCTCAACTCCCCCCCCCCCCCCTACAACTATGGCGGTGTGGGCAGACTTTACAATTAAGGCTGGAATGGAACCTCCTACTCGACTCCTCCCAATCCGTATTCCGCAGCAACGACAGCTCTGAGAAAACCCTCAGCACGGCTACAGATGACAACAGAGTCCTACCTGACCGAGGAGAGACTGCGGCTCTGACCCTCCTAGACCTCTTGGAAGCCTTCGAAACGGTCTCCCATCACATACTTATCACAAGGCTGCACAACATAAGCATCCAAGGAGCAGCTCTCAGGTGGATCTTCCCTTTCCTCGCCGAGAGAAAGCAAAAAGTCCACATTCTCCCCTTCACCTCCGAACCCAAAGAAGTCATCTGTGGAGTACCCCAAGGATCCTCACTCAGCCCCACTATCTTCAACACTTATATGACACCTCTGGCCAGCATCGCCAAAACCTACAGAATAAACATCATATCCTAAGCTGATGACACACACAACCCATCCTCTCCCTCTCTGAAGAGACCACCAACACCATCTTCCACAACTGCATGGCCGACGTCGCCAAGTGAATGGAGGACGACTGCCTGAAGCTCAACTCAGACAAGACAGAGATATGGATTTTTAGAAACAAAAGCTCCCCGTGGAACACATCCTGGTGGCGCTCAGAACTCGGACCTACTCCTACCCCCAGCGAGCACACTAGGAACCGAGGCATCATTCTGGATAACAAGTTAACCATGATGACTCAGGCCACCTCCATCTTCTCCTGTTTCTTTATTCTCCTCATGTTTCGTAAGATATTCAAATTTCCTACACCAAAACTCAGGACGCACCATTCATCCAGGCTCTCATCTCCAGTCAACTGGACTGTGGCAACACTCTCTACGTAGAGATCGCTGCTCACTTCTTCTGACAACCACAGACCATGCAGAACACTGCAGCCAGACTCGTCCTGGATCTCCCTAAATTAACCCACATCACCCCCTACCTCAGGGAACTCCACGGGCTCCCTGCACTAAAAAGATGCCAGTTCCAGGCCCAGACCCTGCATACAAGGCCTTACACAACTTCGGACCCACCAACTTGAGCCACCACCTGAACTGTCATCAGCCCACCCGACACCTCTGCTCCTTGTCCCTTTCACTAACCCTCACCCCTGCATCCAACATAGCAGATTCAGAGGTCGCTACTTCTCCTATCTAGCAGCAAAGACATGGAACAAGCTTCAGTTTCATCTATGGGCCTCCCCATCTCGTTTAGAGTTCCAAAAATCCCTGAAGACCTGGCTGTTCTGCTAATCAACTGTACCCGGCCACAGGTGACTAGAAGCGCTCTACAAATCTGCTCATTGATTGAGTGTAAAAAAGCCACACCTGGTAGATGAACTGACTCTGTTCCATCCCAGTTGGCGCAGTGTGGCAGCACCGGTCTGTCTGGCAATATCTCTGTAAACCAGGGGTTTGTGGAAATTTTCTTAATTTGTTTTTGCGTAATTACGTGTAATTTTGACAAATTTTTTATAAAACTACCTAAAATGCAAAACTGACATTTGGCCCTACATGTTAGTGAAAAATGTGGCCACTTTGGAAGTGAGGATGCATTTTTGACTATGAAAAAGTGGGAAAAAATAAAAGCAACATGAACCATCAATTAAGGATTTGTAAAGCACAGCAAATCCCTTGTGACAGTCTCAGGGCACTGGGGTTTCATGCTGCATCGCGGTCATCTGTGCACTCGAACAGCCAGGTCTTGAGTTTGTTCCTGCATTGCCGGAGTGATGAGGTGGTGGTGAGGTGCTGGGGAAGGTTGTTCCAAGTTTTGGCAGCCAGGTGTGAGAAGGAGATTCCAATAGTGTGTAGGCAAGTAGGATCTGCTTCTATGGTTACCCCCACTTTTTTGCTTGATGTGATGCTATTTTTGACTAGTCTGACTGGGATCCTGCTAATAAGGACCCTAGTCTATCTGCTTGCTCCCTAAATTGTTGTATTTAGTACTTAGGTACATCCCAGATAGGATACTGGGGTACCCTTATCAGTCCCTAGTATATGGTACTAAGGTAACCAGGGCATAGGTACCCCAGAGGTCTCCCGTGGGCTGAAATACATATTATGCCACACATGAGAGACCATTCATAATGGAACTACAGGCTTGCCATTTCAGCCTGCTTAAGTTGGTGCTTGCACCTCTTACTAACGATATAGGTTTACTATATCAAAGGGTCACTGCACTTAAAACCTATAAGTCACCCCTATTGCCGGCCTTTACAATCCTGAAGGCAGGGTGCTTGGTTCTATGTGAGAGGGTGCCCCTGCATGAGCAGGAAACCCCTGCAGCCTATGGAGTCCATTCTCCCGGGTTGTCAGTGAAGCAGCCATGTACTATATGGAGGGGCATTGTGTAATTACGCGATGACCATCTCGAAAGCGGCTGCAACTAATCCCATCATGTTTGGTATCAAACATGTTGGAATCATACCCTGACCCTTAAACGGTATGATTACAGGCACTGGAAGAGCCCTCTGTTAGGCCCTCAGTGTTACCGGTGCCAACCTTCTAGGCCCGGACAGCACAAAATGGTTGATGCTGACCAGAGACACGTTTCTGCCCTCTTGATGCTGAGCCAAGCTTGAGCAGAAGAAGGTGGAACAATAGGCATCCTGTCACAGAGTGGTGTGACCACCTCCCAGACAGGATTTAGTGTATTGGGACCGGGTGGGTGCGCTAGCCAGTACCATAAAGTCTGCATGAGGGGCACACTTGGTGTCCCTGTGCATAGTCCAGTTCAAACCGGCTCTAGAAGCCATTGGCTCCTGCTCTGACCTCTCCCTTCCAGTCACCATCATACAGGAACCTTCCAAGGCCTGCTAAACATCAAATACACTAGAAGGAAATCTCCCCTGGAGTGAAGGAGTCACTCCCCTGCATTCGCAGGCACCTTAACACAGCTGACCAGCCTGCTGAGCTCAAGCTCCTGCAGACTCTGTAGTGTTCAACAACACAGGTGATAATTCTCTTTGTCCCTTGAGGCCTGCATTGTCCTCTCATTGAGTTTAAGACCAGTATCCCTCGTGAGGGCTGCAATAACTGAACTCCTGTGCACTACATTCTTTTGCAAGTGTAAAGGCTTGTTTGCAAATTTACAACAAGTGCATTGGGCTCAAAGTATCCTGAAACTCTGGCAACTCCTCCCACCAAGATCTTCAGCCACATCGCCTCATGGGCACAGTGGCTTTCTCCTTTGTTGAGCTGCTTGAGGTCCTCTTGCTACTCCCCTGCCTACAGCCTGTGGGTCCACTTGAGGGTCACACTTATTACTTTTGGGCTCCCTGTTTGTAGTGAGCCCCCTGGACCTTGCTGGTCCCAGCTTTGCAACTTTTTGACTTCCAGTGTGGGTTGCATTTGCCAAGGCTTGTTGATGCTCTTGCCAGACACAGACCCCTGAGCACTTGACACCTTTCATGGGACAGCTTGTACCCAAGTCCTGGTCTTCCTCAGCATCACCTGGTCCTCACAGCTGCAGAGTCAAGGTCATCATCATCTTCCCTGAAGCACCCTACATCGCAGGCATTCGTCTTCCAAGTCTCCTAGTCACTCCTGAGTGACGTAGACTCTGTCCCCTCTGCTTTCAGGTACTCCTCTTCAAGAATCTATGTTTGGATCCCCACTGACACTTTCTCCTCTTCCACCAGCGGCACTTTCCTGAAGTCCTCCATTGGGTTTGACTGCAGTTTCCAACACTACTTAATGCGTATGCACCCAGCTTCCCTGGTGCAGGTAATGTGGTTACTAGGGTATCCATGGTGGGGTGGCTCCCCAACCTTCTGTCTTCCAAAGGGTTCCTTGAGGGTCCACTGGGAAGGGTCCTTAATCTTTTAACATTCAACCGTGACTTTTACATAGACGTACGGAGCACGTGGTCATGTTCACACACTGCACACGCTCTCCGTGGGGTCCCCATCTAATTACCTTGGGTGGGTCTGTGGGTCCCCAGTGAATCAACGTCCTCTCGACATCGTCCTGACTCGAGTCTTGGTTCTTATACCACTTTCTTAATATATGGTTCGATCCTCCCTGGGGCCCTCTGTGTATTTTGTGCTATTTACTGTATTTCTTGCTAAAGAATTGTGTGCATTGTTTTTATCTCCGTCTGGGAGATACTTGAACGTATTAGAGAGTATTATATAATGAATGCATATTTTTTATAAATACTTGGTGTGGTTCTTTTCACTTTATCTATACTACTAGCAGCCCGCCCCAGCGTTGCCTGGGGCAGAAAGGGGCTGGGGGCAGCATTTGATGCTTGCGTGCCCGTCCCTCTGTGCACACCCTCTCCCGACCCCCTCCCTCCTTGACTCCCTCCCGCTCCGACTCCTCCCACCCGTCCCTTTGTGCACACCCGCTCCGACTCCCTCCCGCCCGACTCCCTCCCGTCCTGACTCCAATGTGCATTTACCTTACCTGAGCTGCCGCTTCCTTCCCGCGCTCCTCACTTCACCGCAGCTCCATGTCCGCCGCTCGTCATGACGCACCTGAGCCGCCGCTTCTCCCCGCGTTCCTCACGTCACCGCCGCTCCATGTCCGCCGCTCGTCATCACGCACGTTTCAGGGCACTACTTTTTTTTTGAAGTTATATTTTTAAATTTACGTTTTTTTTTTTAATTTTTTATCGCCTATGTCCATCTGCACGGTGCACAGACATATTATCGAGTCCAAAATATTGTTTGGACATAATATCGAGTAAATAATATAGACTGGACAAAATATCGACTGGACAGAATATAGACTACAAAAATATTGTTTTTAAGGTAAGTGAAGTAATACCGTCTGTATAAAATATAGATAGCAAAAATATCGATTTTTTAATAATATATAATATTTTATAGTGTATTTTTATGTAATAATATTAGTGAAAAGTGTGTATTTATGTTATAAATAATTTTATTAAATGATTTTTGTTTTTATAATTATTGCGTAATGTAATTCTGTAGCGGGTTGTGGGTTTATAGGGGAATAGGGTGGGAAGTAATTTAATTATAATTAATTAAATATGTAAATTTATTAATTGATATTAATTTGTAATTAATTGTTAATTAATTTATATGTGTCAATTAATGTAATAGTAATTGCAAAATAATTATTAATAATTGATTAATTGGTAATTATGTAAATTTTACTAATTTAATGCAGCAGCGGGTTGTGGGATTATAGGGGAATAGGGTGGGAAGTAATTTAATTAAAAATAATTAAATATGTAAATATATTTATTGATAGTAATTAGTAATTAATTGTTAATTAATTTATATGTGTTAATTAATTTAATAATAATTGTTAATTATTTTATATTAATTGAATAATTGATTATTATGTGAATTTTACTAATTTAATTTCTGTAGCGGGTTGTGAGTTTATAGGGGCATAGGGTGGAAAGTAATATATTAATAATTAATTAAATAATAAAATAAAATACACGTTATTTATTTGGAAATAATAGTGAAATAATTTTTCATTATAAAAAAATTAATTGTTTATGTTTAATTAATTTGTATTAATAGGTGAATAATTAAAAGAATTAATGTTAATTATTAAATGTCAATTATTATTTATTCTAATACATAACATTTTTATTTAATTTTTATTAATTATTGTTAGATATTTCTTGTTAGATTTTTTATTTATATATGAAAGATTATTTTCCCTAATGTTGTATTCTCTGGAGTGTGAATTGTAATTTTTACACCTACGCTTTCCAACGCTTTCCTTACTGTTGCACCCACTGGAGTTGGAATAGTAATTTTAACCCCTATGCTATCCAACGCTTTCCCTACTGTTGCACCACTGGAGTGGGAATAGTAATTTTAACCCCTACGCTATCCAACGCTTTCCCTAATGTTGCACCCACTGGAGTGGGAATAGTCATTTTAACCCCTACGCTATCCAACACTTTCCCTACTGTTGCACTCTTTGGAGTGGGAATAGTAATTCTAACCCATACGCTATCCAACGCTTTCCCTACTGTTGCACTCTTTGGAGTGGGAATAGTAATTTTAACCCCTACGCTATCCAACGCTTTCCCTACTGTTCAGACCCTCCAGCCTTTCGCGATTTCGCGATTTGCAAAAAAATCGCGAAATCGGCTGACTAGCGCGATTGCCGCGATATTTACAATTATTGCCGCGATAATTGTAACTAATTCAAACATTACCCTTTTATAGGCTGTTTGCGCACATGTCATTACTGCCGCCGTCCAGCCGCCGAATACCTGCTGTGTCACAATTGACCAGATCCAATCCTTTAGCCTGCGTGGCTTTGATGTGTAAATGCAGCTATTGGCACCTCGCTCCGGGAACAGGACTTTCTCTCATCATGACGCCTGAGGCCAATAACAAACTCTGAGCCTGCTGGCGAGTTCGCACCCCTTCCTACCTTCTGGCAGGCGAGTACTGTAAGAGCAAAGGGTCACGGCGCCTTACATAATTTCCCAAGCGCTAAAGTGTATCTCCCCGTCACCAAACCCTGTGTTTGAGGCTCGTGTGCAGCGTCTGTTTACCTGCTGCGTTCACCTTTCCCTTAGAAAGCTCAAGGCCGGTGCTCTGGGAGGGTGGGCACAAGGAATGCGACTCTTTGCCCCCAAGTGCTCGAATACCGCTCACTTTACCTGTGTAACTGAGTATTTAGAACTAATAAATAGTGGAGCGGCCCGAGGCACTGCCGCAGTAAGGAATTGCTACACTGAAGAAAGATGCGAGGACAATTCTTGCACCTCTGGTGTGTGGAAACAATGGCCTCTGCCCTGTCCTACATTTCAGCTTGAAAGCCGGCTTCAGAGAAACTGAATCTGTGATCTTTCGAGTACGGGGGCAGTCAAAAATAAAGCAGGAACATTACCGTATTACTGCTGCTCGAGTCCACAGTCCAACAAGTGAGCGAGCGGGCGTCTCTGCCTCTTGACCTAAAGCTAGTAATATGGATAGAAACAGTGAGGGAAGATTTAGCTTAAGAACACCCAGCGATGCCACATTCAAAGAAGGAGAAAAACGTCTAATGTTAGATTTGACCGGAAAAGCTGACTGCGAACAGAGAATCAAAGAATAAAGAATCACACGGAAACCAAATATAAGTACTGGTGAAAAGGTTCAAATGGACTCGTCACTGCAGATGGCCGTGACTAGATGGATGACGTGGGGCCTGGTTGGATTGTTGCAGTCCACTCTCTTCCTCACTCAGGACGCAACCCACCGAGAAAATGCTAGGATGGCAAGCCAATCATTCCCAGAGCAGGACGTCGCTTAATTTGAGAGGGGGGGGGGGGGGGGGGGGGTGAGCGGGGACACCGAATCAATGGGAAAACACACAGTTCGGGAAGAAAGACAATTAAGATGGCAACCCCGTCACAAAAGGAGAAAGCAGGGACCTGCCAGAGTGAGATAATAGAGCAGGGAGTGTCTGGCAGTGGAGTACCAGGCAGGAGGTGGATTTAAGACAGGCGCGCAACACCCATTGGGCTCACCGGGCTTCAGCCCCCCCACCCGTCGTTTGTGTCAGCCCAGGATGACACCGTTTGGCGGGCTGGCGACGTCTAATGCAGCCGCACCCGAGTACCAAACTGGTCTTTCAATCAGGTTACAAAGGCACTAGGCTAATGTCCTTCCTTTTCTGGTACTTTGCAGCAGTTTCAAGATATTCTTAGAGTTTCTAATTGCTCAAATGGGGGTATTTCTGATATTTATTTGTTTCCCTAGACTTCATTGCTTGATTTCGCTCAGGAGAAACTGTCACTCATAATCGTTGAACGTCACTTATATTTACACTTAATTTATGAAAATGTCACACATAAGCAATCTGAAGCCTTGGCAGTTATGTACCCTGCAGCAGCGCTTCAGAACTGCTAGGGATATTTTAAGGCCCTTTTAGGCCATTGGGTTTCAGATAGGAGGATAGTTTTTTTATGGATTTCCTTGCCTTTGTCCACTCACAAAGTGTCACTTGAATTGTCACACTTAATTCAATGCATTACTTTCTAGTAAAGCTCTCCAGCAGCAAAGCAAGACTTCCTGTATGGGTCATATTTGTATTATTAATATATTTTCAATGTTAAAAAGGGTGATAGAAATGACTGTTTTTTAAAATGGACGGGTCCAGGAGGTAGCGGTGCCCCGGCAGGGGTGCATACATGGGTGCTAGAACACCCCAGGGAGAAATAGGCCCCCTCTCACGAGGTGCAGATTGAAGCTGTGCTTCTGTAGAACTGAGACACTTTAAACATGCCAGCTTCACAGTGGAATTCCCTGTTAAATCAGTTTACATTGATTTAAGGCTGAAAAGGAATGCTTACGAGTAAAATAAAGTGCCGCAATAATGCCGCTAAATTTCAATTTTTGTGCCGCTAAATTTCCATTTTTGTGCCGCTAAATATGCAAATCTATGCCGCAATATCCTGGGGGGTCTGACTGTTGCACCCACTGGAGTGGGAATAGTAATTTTTAATCTCTCGCTATCTAACGCTTTCCCTACTGTTGCACCCACTGGAGTGGGAATAGTAATTTTTAATCTCCCGCTATCTAACGCTTTCCCTACTGTTGCACCCACTGGAGTGGGAATAGTAATTTTTAATCTCCCGCTATCTAACGCTTTCCCTACTGTTGCACCCACTGGAGTGGGAATAGTAATTTTAACCCCTAAGCTATCCAACGCTTTCCCTACTGTTGCACCCACTGGAGTGGGAATAGTAATTTTAACCCCTATGCTATCCAACGCTTTCCCTACTTTTGCACCCACTGGAGTGGGAATAGTAATTTTAACCCCTACGCTATCCAACGCTTTCCCTACTTTTGCACTCTTTGGAGTGGGAATAGTTATTTTAACCCCTACGCTGTCCAACGCCTCCCCTACTGTTGCACCCACTGGAGTGCGAATAGTCATTTTAACCCCTACGCTATCCAACGCTTTCCCTAATGTTGCACCCACTGGAGTGGGAATAGTAATTTTAACCCCTACGCTATCCAACACTTTCCCTACTGTTGCACCCACTGGAGTGGGAATAGTAATTTTAACCCCTATGCTATCCAACGCTTTCCCTACTTTTGCACCCACTGGAGTGGGAATAGTAATTTTAACCCCTACGCTATCCAACGCTTTCCCTACTTTTGCACTCTTTGGAGTGGGAATAGTTATTTTAACCCCTACGCTGTCCAACGCCTCCCCTACTGTTGCACCCACTGGAGTGCGAATAGTCATTTTAACCCCTACGCTATCCAACGCTTTCCCTAATGTTGCACCCACTGGAGTGGGAATAGTAATTTTAACCCCTACGCTATCCAACACTTTCCCTACTGTTGCACTCTTTGGAGTGGGAATAGTAATTGTAACCCATACGCTATCCAACGCTTTCCCTACTGTTGCACTCTTTGGAGTGGGAATAGTAATTTTAACCCCTACGCTATCCAACGCTTTCCCTACTGTTGCACCCACTGGAGTGGGAATAGTAATTTTAACCCCTACGCTATCCAACGCTTTCCCTACTTTTGCACCCACTGGAGTGGCAATAGTAATTTTAACCCCTACGCTATCCAACGCTTTCCCTACTTTTGCACTCTTTGGAGTGGGAATAGTTATTTTAACCTCTACGCTATCCAGCGCTTTCCCTACTGTTGCACCCACTGGAGTGGGAATAGTAAATTTTACCCCTACGCTATCCAACGCTTTAGCTATAGTAGAATTCACTACAGTTGTTACAATAATTGTTAACTATTTTGCTATGCTACGGTAAAATTATTAGATATGTTTATTTAATATAAAAAAATTATATAAATATATATGTAAATTTTTTTGGATTTATTTTTAATTCAAAATAAATATTTATTAATATAACATTATTTTAATAATTTAAAGTAAGTTTAGACTAAATATATTTATTACTGCATTAGTATTAACTTAATTTAAAGACATTTAAAAAAACTATATTTTTTACAGTCTATATTTTAGTAACTCGATATTTTAGAGTCGATATTTTTGTACTTACCTGTTTAAAGATAGCCAGTCGATATTTTGTCCAGCGATATTTTGTCAACGATATTTTGTCAACTCGATATTTGTGAGGTCGATATTATTTCAGTGATCCCATCTGCACACCCTGACAATTTCTACAATGTATTGGGTGTGTGGATTGGAGCTGTGGTTCCCGAGTTTACGTGGCTCAAAGGTGTGTGTTCTCGCTTTATAATAGTAGTATAGATAAGATTGCATTCTGGTGAAACAAGCTGCTTTACATTCCTTCAAGACTAAGCCTGAAGGCTTTTCTCCACAGCTACCACTTAGAGAGCTTTCTAAGGTTGTCTAAGACCTCTTAAATCACCATAAGGGTTGTCTGGATTGGTGCAAGGTGGCAGCTTACATAAGTGGACATAATATACTAGGCCAGCTTCTCACAGGGTGCCTGAGAGGAAGAGAGAGAGGCAGATAGTAGTTGTCTGGTCGGCCGGTTGAAAGTCCTGCGCTTGTTGATGTACGCTGGTCCTTCGTAATGCAGGGCTTTGTATGCGTAGGTCAACATCTTGAACCGGCATCTCTTCTGGATCAGGAGCCAGTGTCGTTTTTTGAGTTGGGGTGTGACGTAGGTCTGCCTGGGGAGGTTGAAAATGAGTCTAGCCACTGAGTTTTGTATTGTCTGTAGTCTCTTCAGGAGAACAACAGCTGTTTCCGTCTGTCACTGAGGCTGCATCCATTCATTTGCGGTTTATTTTTGCTACAAACGGCACGCAGTTAACCAAAGTGGTGTAACAGCGTAATTGTGCTTAACAAGAGTAGCGCTAAATTACCAAAATTACACTAATTACATCAGCGTAATTCAAATTTCATCTGGACCTACCATAAATCTCGAAAGATAGATGGTGTTCTGTGTTTCTGCCGAAGTTTGAATGCCTTCCTCGACTTCCATGTTGTGTGAGACAACGGGGGCCTTGTTTCCAAAGAATTACTACTACTGGTGGTGAATTAACTCTCTGCCACCGTTGCCACTCTGCCACCGTTGGTGCTGCAGCGATTTGCTACTGTTGGGGGTAGAGAGTTACCACTGACAGTAAATAACGTCAGTGGTAATTAGTGTTAAAAATACAGCTTGCTAAACACATAGGGGCAGATCTACAAGGATGTGTCGCAGCGTGGCACCACAATCCTGTTGGCTGTGCAATGCTACAGCGCTTTCAAAGCACAGGAATGCAACATATTTACAATATTATCCACAATCCCGTTGGCTGTGCAACGCTACAGCACTTTCAAAGCACAGGAATGCAACATATTTACAATATTATCCACAATCCCGTTGGCTGTGCAATGCTACAGCACTTTCAAAGCAAAGGAATGCAACATATTTACAATATTATCCACAATCCCTTTGGCTGTGCAACGCTACAGCACTTTCAAAGCAAAGGAATGCAACATATTTACAATATTATCCACAATCCCTTTGGCTGCGCCACGCTGCAGCACTTTCAAAGCACAGGAATGCGACAAATTTACAATATTATCCACAATCCCTTCGGCTGTGCAACGCTGCAGCACTTTCAAAGCACAGGAATGCAACATATGTACAATATTATCCACAATCCCTTTGGCTGCGCCACGCTGCAGCACTTTCAAAGCAAAGGAATGCAACATAATCACAATATTATCCACAATCCCGTTGGCTGTGCAACGCTACAGCACTTTCAAAGCAAAGGAATGCAACATATTTACAATATTATCCACAATCCCTTTGGCTGCGCCACGCTGCAGCACTTTCAAAGCACAGGAATGCGACAAATTTACAATATTATGTTGCATTCCTGTGCTCTCTCCTGCGCTGGTGCACAAGCAGCTGCCATGCGCCGGCGCAGGCACCCTTGCACCATGGTGCAAGGGTGCCTGCGTCATGGGGAGATTGTTTTTGTGCAGGAAGACGCGCATTCCTGCACAAAACCAATCCCTACAGGCATTTTCCTCTTTCAATGCGTGCTGTAGAATGCAGCACGCTTTGAAAGAGGAAAAAATTATGAGAAATTAAAGCATTTCTCCTCGTTGTGCCTGTGGCGTAGCATACTGACATTTCCAGGTTTGCGAATCCTCGTAAATCTGGAAATGTGTCAGGTTCCATGGGTGTTGCGTGGGAACACCCACAGCAACACCCATGGGACGTCCCTTTCACGTAAAGTGCTGCGTGTAAAGGGGCCGTATTTACAAGAACAGGAAAAGCCACCCTGTGGGGCTTTTCTTATCCTTGTAAATATGGGGCAGCGTACTGCGCTGCCAATGCGTCACAAAAAGTGACGTACTGGCAATGCAGGAGGCTTGTAAATATGCCCTGTAGAATCAGAGGTGAAAATGAGGATCGATAAGGAGTACGTGGAGCAGTTGTGAGGAGCACCGCTTCCGGTTTTGGTAAGCACGCATAACTCATGCCACAGGGAGAAGGAGACAGATGTGCTCTTTACAGGGCAGTTACCAGTGGTAATGCAACGACCAGTGGCAGTGGTGTTTCTACTCCTGCTGAAAATCTACGACTGGTGTGTAAGGGGAAGAGTGGATGTCATGGAACTCACTGCCTTGGGGAGGTAAGGAAGGTGTAAGACAGAAAAAGGTTACCCGTCGATGAGACCAACGGTGAGCTCAGGGAAACTGGAATTACCTGCAAGTGAATAATGCATGTTTCGAACACCAGTGCAGACTGGTGCTTTGGAAATATTCTGCAGACAGACGTGCGGGATATGAGCATTCATTGGCTACTGAGAGATCCTCTTCACTAAGTGAGGAAGAAAAAAAGATCCCTCCGCCGTCCTTAGTGTCTCCATTCCCCAAACACACCAGCGCTCCACAGACCCCACCCCCAAACCTCCCCCCGACCCCCCTCCCCGTTCAAGAGCAGTCCATGCTCCAGAGTTGTAAGTGGACGCTGCGCCTTCCCTTGTGTGTGTTTGTCCCGGGAGCTGGTCCACGCGGAGTGGGGGGAAGGCGGCGGAGGGAGACTGGATCAGGGGTATTAAGGAAAAGTCCCCGCGCCTAAGCCGGTGTTTGCTCTTTAATTACGGCGGGAGAGTAATAGCCTCGAACGAGCAATTCCCGAGTATTTCATGTGGCTGCAATGTCCGTGCCCATCATTAAAACGGGATTATGGCCTGGATGTCTCTCGTCTGCCCGTGGTGGGGTGGAGGCGAGGGGGGCGTCAAGATGCGTCCGCGATCACTTGGTAGCCGTCACTCCCCAGGAGGTCGCCCACACAAGGGCCTGCTTAGGAATCGGTTCCGGGGCTCATCAACGGAAATAGAGTGAGGTCTGGAGCCGGTCCAGGGGGCTCGAGGAGTGACTGACCCTAGGTCTGGACCAACCCTCATGGGTCTGAGAGTGACGGGGCTTGGATCTGGAACTGGTTCAGTGGGTTCCAGAAGTGACTGACCCCAGGGCAGGAGCAACCCTCATGGGCCTGAGAGTGACGGGGCTTGGATCTGGAACCGGTTCAGTGGGTTCGAGAAGTGACTGACCCCAGGACTGGACCAACCCTCATGGGCCTGAGAATGACGGGGCTTGGATCTGGAATCAGTTCAGTGGGTTCGAGAAGTGACTGATCCCATGTCTAGACCAACCCAAATGGGTCTGAGATAGGCCTGGGCAAAGCACTACGCTACGCTCGCGTAGTTTGCAAAGTTTGCGCAACTTCGCACTACGAGAACTGCACGTAGCACAGTGCGAACACGCGTAGTGTAGCGGTCATTTTTTGCTTGCTCGCGGTCCTCATCGTCAAGTTGGCGACCGCAAGCAAGCAAAATTACATCCTGGCGAGACTTTTTCCTCGTTCGCAATCAGCAACATCAAGTTGCCGATCGAGAACGTGGAAAATAAACCTCCCGGCGAGATTTGCAACGCGGGGAGGTCAGGTTTCTCATTGCGAGTGTTCGCGTATGCTCCCGACCGCTCGCAATGAGTAACTACCAGTCTGCGTTGAGAAAGCTGCCGCTTGAGTAAAAATCTCCTCAAGCAGCGGAAAACTACAGCTCGCACTGTGCAAGATGCAGTTTTCAATGATTGCACAGTGCCGGATGCTTGTCCGCACTGTGCAATCATTGAAAACGGCATCTTGCACAGTGCGAACATGTTACTACGCAGTTTGCGTAGTGCTACGCGAAGTTCGCGTAGTGCATTGTGCACTTCGCGTAGCTACGCATAGCGCTACTTCGCCAACTACGCCCAGGGTTAGTCTGAGAGTGACGGGGCTTGGATTTAGAATCGGTCACTGGGTTCGAGTAGTGACTGGTCCCAGGTCTGGACCAACCCTTATGGCCCTGAGAGTGACGGGCTTCGATCTGGAACCGGTCACTGGGTTCGAGAAGTCACTGACCCCAGGTCTGAACCAACCCTCAAGGGCCTGAGAGCGACGGGGCTTGGATCTGGAACCTGTCACTGGGTTCGAGAAGTGACTGACCCCAGGTCTGGACCAACCCAAATAGGAAACCTAGAAACGAGGGGAGGGAGAAAGGCTTAAAATTGGAAATGTAGAAACGAGGGGTGGGAGAAAGGCTGGAAGTGGGAAATCTAGAAACGAGGGGAGGGAAAAAGGCTGGAAGTGGGAAATCTAGAAACGAGTGGTAGGAGAAAGGCTGGAAGTTTGAGATCGAGAAACGAGGGGAGAGAGAAAGGCTGGAAGTGGGAGATTTAGAAATGAGGGGTAGGAGAAAGGCTGAAATTGGGAAATCTAGAAACGAGGGGTAGGAGAAAGGTTGAAAGCAGGAAATCTAGAAACGAGTGATAGGAGAACGGCTGGAAGTGGGAGATATAGAAACGAGTTGTGGGAGAAAGGCTGAAAGTGGGAAATCTAGAAACGAGGGGTGGGAGAAAGGCTGGAATAGCGTAATCTAGAAACGAGGGAAGGGAGAAAGGCTAAAAGTAGGAAATCCAGAAAAAAGGGGAGGGAGAAAGGCTGAAAGTGGGAAATCTAGAAACGAGGGGTGGCAGACAGGCAGGAAGCGGGAAATCAAAAACGAGGGGAGGGAGAAAGGCTGAAAGTGGGAGATCTAGAAACGAGGGGAGGGAGAAAGGCTGGAAGTGGGATATCTAGAAACGAGTGGTAGGAGAAAGGCTGAAAGTGAAAAATCTAGAAACGAGGGGTAGGAGAAAGGTTGAAAGCAGGAAATCTAGAAACGAGTGGTGGGAGAAAGGCTGGTAGTGAGAGATATAGAAACGAGGGGAGGGAGAAAGGCTGAAAGTGGGAATTCCAGACAAAGGGGAGGGAGAAAGGCTAGAAACGAGGGGTGGCAGACAGGCAGGAAGCGGGGGAGGGAGAAAGGCTGAAAGTGGGAAATCTAGAGACGAGTGGTGGGAAAAAGGCTGGAAGTGGGAGATCTAGAAACGAGGGGGAGGGAGAAAGGCTAGAAGTGGGATATCTAGAAAAGAGTGGTAGGAGAAAGGCTGAAAGTGGGAAATCTAGAAACGAGGGATAGGAGAAAGGTTGAAAGCAGGAAATCTAGAAACGAGTGGTGGGAGAAAGGTAGGAAGTGAGAGATATAGAAACGAGGGGAGGGAGAATGGCTGAAAGTGGGAAATCTAGTAACGAGGGTTGGGAGAAAGGCTGGAATCAGGAAATCTAGAAAGGAGGGGAGGGAGAAATGCTGAAAGTGGGAAATCTAGAAACGAGGGGCAGGAGAAAGGCTGGAAGTGAGGAATCCAGAAACGAGGGCTGGGAGAAAGGTTGGAAGAGGGAAATCAAGAAATGAGGTGAGGGAGAAAGGCTGAAAGTGGGAAATCTAGAAACGAGGGGTGGGAGAAAGGCTAGAAGTGGGAAATCTAGAAACAAGTAGTGGGAGTAAGGCTGGAAGTGGGAGATTTAGAAACGAGGGGAGGGAGAAATGCTGGAAGTGGGAGATCTACAAACGCAGGGTAGGAGAAAGGCTGAAAGTGGGAAATCTAGAAACAAGGGGTAGAAGAAAGGTTGAAAGCAGGAATTCTAGAAATGAGTGGTGGGAGAAAGGCTGGTACTAGGAGATATAGAAGCGAGTAGTGGGAGAAAGGCTGGTAGTGGGACATCTAGAAATGAGGGGTGGGAGAATGGCTGGAAGCTGGAAATCTAGAAACGAGGGGAGGGAGAAATGCTGCGAGTGGGAAATCTAGAAAGGAGGGATCAAAGAAAGCCTGCAAGTGGGAAGTCCAGAAACAAGTGTTGGGGGAAAGGCTGGAAGTGGGAGATCTAGAAACGAGGGGTGGGAGAAAGGCTGGAAGTGGGAGATCTAGAAATGAGAGGCGAGAGAAAGGCTGGAAGTGGGAGATCTAGAAACAGCGGGTGGAAGAAAGTGTGAAAGCAGGAAATCTAGAACCGAGGGGTGGGAGAAAGACTGCAAGTAGGAAATCTAGAAACAAGGGGTGGGAGAAAGGCTGCAAGTGGGAAATCTAGAAATGAGGGGAGGTAGAAAGGCTGGAAATGGGAAATCTAGAAAGGAGGGGTGGGAGAAAGGCTGGAAGTGGAGGACTTAGAAACGAGGGGAGGAGAAAGGCTGCAAGTGGGAAATCTAGAAACGAGAGGTGGGAGAAAGGCTGCAAGTGGGAGATCTAGAAAAGAGGGGAGGAGAAAGGCTGCAAGTGGGAAATCTAGAAATGACAGGTGGGATAAAGGCTGGAAGTTGAAGATCTAGAAACGAGAGGTGGGAGAAAGGCTGGAAGTGGGAAATCTAGAAACAGGGGTGGGAGAAAGGCTGGAAGTGGGAAATCTAGAAACGAGGGGGCGAGAGAAATGCTGCAAGTGGGAAATCTAGAAATGACAGGTGGGATAAAGGCTGGAAGTTGAAGATCTAGAACCGAGAGGTGGGAGAAAGGCTGGAAGTGGGAAATCTAGAAACAGGGGTGGGAGAAAGGCTGGAAGTGGGAAATCTAGAAACGAGGGGGCGAGAGAAATGCTGCAAGTGGGAAATCTAGAAAGGAGGGGTGGAGAACGGCTGGAAGTGTGAAATCTTGAAACAAAGGGGAGGGAGAAAAGCTGAAAGTGGGAGATCAGAAACGAGGGGTGGGGAAAGGCTGGAATTGGGAGATCGAGGGAGCTTCAGAGATAGGGCTCTGATGTAAGAATAAGATATAGGGCGAGTGAAGGGGAGAGAGCATGAAAAAAGAGGGGGTGACAGAGGGTACAAGAGAGACAGCGACAGGAACTAGAAGTGAACCTCAGAGTGAGAATGTGAGGGCGAAAGAGAGAGCCTCGGACAGCGACAGCGAGAGAGCAGGAGAGGACAGGGAGAGACACAGATAGAAAAGAGCAGAGAGTGCGAGAGTTTGTTTGAGAGAGTGTTAGTGACATACACATATAGTAAGCCGCCGGCTGTGGGTACAGATAGAGAGAGTCTTGTAAGTGAGGGCGGAAGTGGGAGGGGCCTCGAGATAGCCAGGGGGACTCAGAAAGGAAAAAAGAGAGAGAAGAACGAAGAAAGGGAGTGAGAAAAGAACAAAGAAAGGGAGTGAGAAAAGAACAAATAAAGGGAAAGATGGAGAGAAAAACCAAGAAATGGAGGGAGAGAAGAACAAAGAGAGTGAGAAAATAACAAATAAAGGGAGGGACAAGATAACAAAGAAAGGGAGAGAGATAATCCAAAAAGATGGAATGTATGAGACGGACAGGGGTCGACAGAGAGAACAAACAGAGAGAGCTGGAGAACGACGCTGCGAGGGACAGAAAGAGAGAGATGCAGGCGTGGACAGAGACCTACATTGTTAGCATGAGAAAAAAAAACCCTGAGAAAGCAAGAGAGAGGGACAGAAAAGACAAAGAAAGAGACAGGTGCGAGAGAGGGGTGTTACTATTGATGGAGAGCGAAAGAAACAGAGCTAGAGACATGGGCAGAGAGAACGCAGAGAGAACGATAGTGATAGAGCGCACGTGAGATAGTGTGTCTGAGAGAGAGAGAAACAGAGAGAAACAGAAACAGAAAGACGGAGAGTGGTGTGATTGAGAGAAAGCGCATGAGTGTGTGTTTCAGTGGGGGGTGTTACTGAGAGAGAGGCAGAGTGAAAAACAAATAGAGCGATAGAAAGAGAGCGCGTGAGACTAGATCCCAGATTACCGATTCTTAAATACCGAATCATACCGATTTGGTATTTAAGAACAGGCAAATGGGATGTAGGTATTTTTACCGAAAAAATGATGAATCGGTAAATACTGATTCGGTAATTGCCATTCATTCCTATGGGCCTGGAGGCCCATAATAATGAATGCAAATTACCAAATCAGTATTTACCGATTCAGTAAAAGGGGGAAACATTGAAGAGTGGCAGTGTGTCACTTTGACACCCTGTTGCACCCCTCAATTGTGTATGGGTACACATGTTGCAGACATACATGCCCTAAGGGCATGTATGTCTGCAATATGGCACTGTTGGAAAAGCAAATAAAATGCTTTTTCCAAGGTTTTCATTATTTACTACCAACTTGTAGTTGGTGGTAAATAACGAATCCTAAAAGGGGAAAAACCCTCATTTGAGTGCTCCCTACATAGCAAATTCGGTAATTTACTGATTCCTTAAAATACCGATTCAGGGCCCGAAGTTGAATAAAAGTCATTTACCGAATTTAAAATACCGATTTTTACCGAATCGGTATTTTGAATTCTGAAAATGAGATGTAGTTAAAAAAAAATCGGTAAAATACCGATTCGGAAACAATCGGTATCGTGTTTTGATACTTACTGAATCGGTATTCACCGAATCGGTATTTACCGAATCGGTAAATACAGAATCGGGAAATACCGATTCGGTAATGGCAATGCAACCATATGGGCCAAAAGGCCCATAGGAATGCATTGTAAATACCGATTCAGTATTTACCGATTCAAATACCGAATTGGTAAATACCGATTCGGTAAATACGGAATCGGCGAGCAAGTAAAAGTGAAACTAATGACAACAGCCAATGAGGTGGAACCACCCTCCCCCACCCTAGCAGGGAGTGGCTACCCAGGCAGGTGCAACTCATTAGAACTTTCTGGAGAGGCAGCCAGAGCTGAGCAGCAGAGAGAGTGGTAGCACAATCCTGATCACAGTGGAAATGGCAAGCAGCTCTGAGAGCCAGAAGGCTGAGCGAAAGCGCAAGGTCAAGTTCAGCAGCATGGAGCTGCAAGTATTGGTGGAGTAGGTGGTGAGGGTCCACAGGCAGCTGTTTGGGAGGCTGTCCCTCACAGTCCCTGAGTCCACCAAGAGGAAACTGTGGAGTGGCATCAGTGAGAGGGTGAATGCAGTTGGTGTGACCCCCAGGAGCATGGACGACCTCAAGAAGAGGTTTTATGACATACGCAGCCTCACCAAGAGGAAATTGGCGGAGCTGTACAAGCAGGCAGGTCTGACCGGTGGTGGCAGGAACCCCGCGCCACCCCTCACTGAACTGGAGGAACTGGTGTCCACAACGATTAAGACCAAGAGTGTGGTGGAAGTTGGGGACCTGGACAGCTCAGCCAGAGCTACATCAAAAGGTAAGAAGCATGCGCAGCATGACACACCCTACCAGACACCTCCCCTTTAGCCCCAATGCACAGCCAAACCCCAGCCCAGTACTGCTAGCAACATACATGAGCAATGCATCATGGTAAATGTAGTCAGCTATTGTAGTAACAAATGCCAGTGCACATTCAACTGAAATGCACCTAAAAACTGAATCAGAGTATTGAAAATGAGATGTACAATGCTTTTATTGTAGCGACTGTAAGACATTTGCACTCAGTTCACAAATGCTTCTTTATACCTAGGGGCACCATCAGGCAGTGGAGCAGCAGCTCCACAAGCGACAGCTCCAGCAACAGTGCGGTGGCAGGGCCAAGCAGCATGGTTCCTTCACAGAAGGAGGAGGAGGACAGCAGTGCCATGGCCAATGAGGATGACCCAGGACATGCCCTCTCCTTTCCCCACTCCCCCCTACTGTCACTATCTCCCCCATTGCAGTTCTCACCGGGGAACTCACCCACACGGACCCAGCCAGCACCTGCCACATCTCCTGCCAGGAGGATCATTGTGGCCCCATTGACCATCATGGAGGGAGCTGCGGGTCAGGCACCAGCACCCACACCTGCAACACCTGTGGCACAGCAGGCCACCCAGCAGGGCAGCACCAATCGGCGCAGGACACGCACTTCCAGCAGTGCTTTACCAGCACGGGAGGGCACCGTCTTCCAAGGGCTGGAGGGGTGCATGGTGCGGATCCAGCGAATGCAGGCCAAGTCCATCCTGGCTTGCCAGCGCAAATTGCGGAAACAAAACCTGCAGATGGGGGGGATGTCAAAAGGTTTTGTGAATTTCGTTGCAAGTAACAGGGAAATAGCAACAGGACTGGGGCACATGACAACTGCCATAACACAGCTGTGTGCCAAGATGGAGGAGCATGAGCACACTAGGTGCAGGGATGCCCGCGTACAAAATCGGGCAATCAACCGGCTTGCCGCAGCAACCGCCCTGCTATGCCGCCGAATGGCGAATATGGAAGACTGCCTCACTCAGAACACTGCAGAGGTGACCAGGGGCATGGCCCGCATCACCACTGCCATGGAGGCCCTCATCATCTCCAACACGGTGGTGAATCCTGCCCTGGACGTGGCCGAGGCTGGGGACAGCAGCAGCCGCAGCAGCCGGCCAGCGCTGTGTCTGAGCCGCGCCGGAACACCAGGCGCTCCGCTGAGGCAGCCGGACATGCAGAAGGGGGGGAGCCACATCCCAGTGGTTCAGCAAAGCGCAGCAGGAAGTGAGACTGCCAGGGTGGGTGAGGCAACCCGGCCCTTTTCCATTCCCCACCTTTACTGTACTTATTTCATTTGTTGCACATCAGTGCTGTAACGTTGTGCCAACATAATTAAATTTCTTTTTGTTCACATCCTTGACCAGTCTGTGCATCTGTACTCACTCAGAAATAGTTTTCTGTTATCTTCTCACGTCTGTATCTGCCATCACTTGGTGTAGACACCCCAGCAGGTTGTGTTTGTGGCACAGCAACGTCGTCATCATGGTCCTCGTAGTCTGACAACTCCACCTCAGTGCCCTTCTTCACCGCAAGATTGTGCAACATTGCACAGACAGCTATTATCTTGCAGTAGGTGATGGGGTATACTGCCTTGCACCTCCACTCTCGTGCAAGCATCTGAACCTGCTTTTCCAGATGCAAAAGGTCCGTTCTACTACATTCCTTGTGCTTTTGTGGGCCCGGTTATACCTCCTTTGGCTGGGTGTTGAGGGGTTGAGGTAGGGGGTGAGTATGAATGAGCGGAGGGCATATGCACTGTCGCCTAGAAGGAAAAGGGGTAACATTACTCACATGCATACATGTACTTCACAGTGCTATTTTTGTTATGGGGTATGATGATGTGTCTCACCTAGGAGGTATCCTTCACCAAATTCCCCTGCCGTCAGCCGTGCATAGATGCCGCTGTTTTGAAATATGTAGGAGTCGTGGGTACTCCCTGGGAATTTTGCCACCAGGTCTGTGATGGCGCACTTTGCATTGCAGATCACCTGCACATTGATGGTGTGCGTAGACTTCCTATTGCGGTATATGTATTCTGTGTCAGCAGGGGGGCAAATGGGAATGTGCGTGCCATCAATGCAGCCGATGATGTGGGGAAATCGTGCCATCTGGTAAAAGTCTGCTTTTGTTTGTACCAGTTCCGCATGGGTTGCAGGGAAAGAAATGTATTGGTCCATCCTCTGTATCATGGCGTCAAGGAATTTGTTGAAAAACCTTGACAGGCTGCTCTGGGTCACCCCTCCTACCGCAGCTACTCCACTTTGATATCTGCCAGACGCAAGCAGGTGTAGGCTGCATAGCACCTGCACGTGCGGTGGGATGGCATGTGCCCTTGGGGTGGGGTGGTCCAACAGTGGTTTGAGGTCCCTGATGAGCTCCAGAACGGTATCTGAGTACAGCCTGTACCTCTGTAGGATCTCTGCCTCTGTGAGCATGAACAGGGTGATCCTCTGTCTGTAGACCTGCTCCTCTCTTTGCCATTCCCTCTCTCCTTCCTGCTGTAGCCGTAGCCGCCTTGCAATGACATAAAATGCCGCCATCCTGCAAGTTGCATTGCATTTTGGGTCTCATTTTATAGGTTGCAGTTGGTTACCACCTGATTCAAATCCATAGTAAATACCGAATTTGAAATACCGATTTTGAGGAAAAATCGGTATTTCTGTGCTTCCCTACATCTCTATCTGAGTTTTTGCCTGTCCGAATCGGTAATTTACCGATTCGGTAACTCTACTGAATCGGTAGATTGTCCGAATCGGACTATTTACCGATTCGGTATATCTACCGATTCGGTACATGGTCCGATTCGGTATATTTACCGAATCGGTATGTTAGCGATTCGTTCTTTTACTGATTCGGTGTATTTCCGATTCGGTTTATTACCGATTCGGTATCTATACCGATTCGGTATAAATACCGATTCGGACGGTTTTCAGCCTCCTACATCCCGATGGCTGGATACCGCTCGGTAAGGGCCCGAAAATTGGTATTTTCGGCCGTTACTGATCGGTATTGGGCCACCTACATCGGGCCCTCAGTAAATTACTGAAGCAGTAAAATGCCCACCTACATCTCATTTCCCAAATACCGGTCGGTAACGGCCGAAATTAACGAATTTCGGCAGTTACCGACCGGTATTTGCCTACCTACTTCGGGCCCTTGATAAAGCGTGTTAGTGAGGGAGAAAGAGAAAGCAATAGTGATAAAAGAGAGCAGGTGAGACAATGTGTCTGAGAGAAGGTGTTAGTGAGAGAGAGAGAGAGAGAGAGAGAGAGAGAGAGAGAGAGAGAGAGGGGGGAGAGAGAGAGAGAGAGAGAGAGAGAGAGAGAGAGAGGCAGAAAGAGCATGTGAGACTATGCCTGAGAGAGGGGTGTTAGAGAGAGAGAGAGAGAGAGAGAGAGAGAGAGAGCGAGAGAGAGAGAAGAGAGTGAGAGAGAGAGAAAGAGAAAGAGAAAGAGAGAGAGGGAGAGAGAGAGAGAGAGAAAAAGCATATGAGACTGTGTCTGAGAGAGGGGTGTTAGTGAGAGAGGGAGAGAGAGAGAGAGAGAGAGAGAGAGACAGAAAGAGCATGTGAGACTGTGTCTGAGAGAGGGGTGTTAGTGAGAGAGAGAGACAGAGAGAGCGATAGTGATAAAGAGAGAGTGTGTGAGACAGTGTGTCTGAGAGAGAGAGAGTGACAGGGAGAGTGATAGTGATAAAGAGAGAGTGTGTGAGACAGTGTGTCTGAGAGAGAGAAAGAGTGTCAAAGAGAGTGATAGTGATAAAGAGAAGTCGTGTGAGATTGTGTCTGAAAGAGCGTGTGAGTGTGAGAGAGAGAGAAAGACAGAAAGAGCGATAATGATAGAGAGAGAGCGCATGAGACTGTGTGTGAGAGAGTGTGTTAGTGGAAGAGTCCAAAAGAGTGATGTGATAGAGAGTCCGTGAGACAGTGTGCCTGAGAGGGGTGTAAGTGAGAGAGAGAGAAGAGTGAGGAAGAGAGAAAGAGTCAGATAGAGGCAGTGCCGGGGAATAGAGGGCAGCAGGGAGACGGATGCTGAACAGCAGCTCCATGCCAAGGTGGAGACAGCATGAGCAGAGACAGTCCGTGCGGAGACGGCCTGGGCAGAGGCAGCCCGAGCACAGACAGTCCGTGCAGAGACAGTCCGGGTGGAGACGGCTTGAGCAGAGGGAGTCCGAGCACAGACAGCCAGAGCAGAGACAGCCCGCTCAAAAACGTCCTGTGCAGAGACAGCCCGTACAGAGGCACCTGCACCCCGTGCAGAGAGACAGCCTTAGCAGAGCCCGCTCGTGCAGAGACCGCCCAAGCACAGACAGACCGTGCAGAGAGACAGCCCGTGCAAAGCCTGCCCGTGAAGAGTCAGATCATTCAGAGACAGCCAGAACACAGGCAGTCCGTGCAGAGACAGCACGTGCAGAGAGTGTCCGAGCAGAGAAAGCTAGAGCAGACAGTTCGTGCAGAGACAGCCCCAGAGAGACAGTCCGTCCTGAGCAAACACCGCCCCAGAGAGACAGCCCATGCAGAGACAGTCCATTTAGAGAGACAGTTAATGCTCAGACAGCCCAAGCAAAGACAGCCTACGCAGAGAGACAGCCCGTGTAGACAGACAACCCGAGCAGAGGCAGCCCATGCGGAGAGACAGTGCATGAGAGACATCCGGAGCAGACAGTCCGTGTAGAGAGCCACCCGAGCAGAGAGACCCCCGAGCAGAGAGACCCCCCAGCAGAGGCAGCCCAGGCGGAGAAACAGCCCCTGCAGAGACAGCACAGGGCACGTGTGCCGCACGCGCTTCAACTCGCCTTGAAAGGGAGGGGGGGGGGGTCGCACAATATGATTCTTTCGTTTCCAACAGGGCAGACCGCCCCCCTCCCCCCTCCCATCAGACACACTCACACGTAGCTCTATGAATGAACAGCCCCAGAACCCGGGCAGGGGTGTTGGGGTGAGGGTGTGTGTGTGTGTGTGTGTGCGCGCGTGGGGGGGGGGGGGGGGGCAGGTTTTCAGAGCTCTGTAGATACATCCATGTGCCGGGGCGTGACGCCGCTCTTGCCCCGCTCAGCACGAGGTGTGTGTGTGTGTGTGTGGGGGGGGGGTCCGAGGGGAGAGATTCTGACGCCCCTTTCATTGGTGATTTGTTTTTAATTGAAACAAGTGCGCAGTCGTCGGCGGCGGCGGTAATTACATAAGCCCCCCCCCCCCTTTAATGGCATTATGTTACGGCTCCAGGAACTGTGAGCCGAGAGCCGAGGCCTGGACACGGAGGGGGCGTGAGGGGGCACACGCCGGCATGCGCGGGGTACGTGAGGGGGTACACGCAGGGTACATGAAGAGGCACACTCGTGGAGGGCGTGAGGAGGCACGCGCGGGGTACGCGAGGGGCACACGTGCGGTACGCAAAGAGGCACACCTGGGGTACTAAGAGGCACACGTGGGGTAAGTGAGGGGTCACACGTGGGGAGGTCGTGAGGAGGCACGCGCGGGGTACGCGAGGGGTCACACGTGGGGAGGTCGTGAGGAGGCACGCGCGGGGTACGCGAGGGGCACACGTGCGGTTAAGAGGCACACCTGGGGTACTAAGAGCCAGGCAGGAGAACAGGGTTAATGCGGTTCACGGGGGTATACGAGTGATACAAAGGGAAGTGAATAAACAAAACGGAAGTTCTTATAAACGTTATGGGGGTGTACACGGGGGCTTACACTGTGATTTACACAGGGGCACCAGTGGACGAGTGTGGGCACACACATGGGTAGGGTGGGCTTATACACTAGTATCTGCAACAGGTGTTGAGGGAGGGGGGGGGGCAGTTAGAATAGATCACGGTGGAGGTTTCCAAGCTGGGGAAGTGAGGGTTCACAGAGACCACGTGGGGTGAAAAGTGTTTTATTAGGTATATGTGCGTGGTGCACAAGTGTATTACTAGGTACAAATGTGGGGTGCACAAGCGCCTCACTAGGTATATGCTAGGGCTGTAAAAGTGCCTTACTGGTTATACCCCAGAAACCGGTCCCAGGGTGCTTGTTTCCGGTTCAGGCTGGACCGCTCCCATGAGGCACAGGGTCAGATTGATTTGCATATGGCTGGGTTCAAACTGGAATGGCATTGTGAGCAAAAAAATGATGGATTTAGGCCCAGATCTCTGTACTGGGGTGAATGTGTGACATTGTTCTGCATTCTGTCCATCAACTGTTGTTTTTGCATTTGTCCCCCAAGTGGGACGGGTATGCTCAGACGTGAGTCCTGCGCTCTCCATGCCACTGGAATCAAGCAATCCTGGCTGATGAGCAGGGCCGGACTGGAAACCCAAACGGCCCTGGCAAAGTGCTCGGCGGCCCCCGGGGGGAGTTTGGGGGTGCGACCGAGCTCTTTGCTGGGGCCGGTTTTTGGCCGATTTGGTACAGGGCCGATTTTGCAGCTATGCTGCAAAAACGGCCTTGTAACAAAAACGGCACCCAGGGGCCCAAAACTGTCCCCCACCCTTGTGGCGCACCGGGGGATTGCCCGGTGCCCACAACGGCCAGTCCGGCCCTGCTGCTGAGGGCTGAAAGCCCGAAACTGGTCCTAGAATGCTTGTTTCCAGTCAGAGAGGACCTAGCTTGGCTGTTTGGCTGGACTGTTCCCATTGGGTGCAGGGTGAAAACTGAATTGTACATGGCTGGGTCAGAACTGGATTGTCATGGTGAGCAAAAAAAACGATCCATATCACATATCAACAAGTTCCCAAGCTGCACCTAAGGAATACTAATAAAAGCTACAAGCCTTCCTCACACTGACAGTCTCCAAGCGTGACGTGGTCAACAGCACATACCAGGGCAACCCCAGGTTCATTCTGTGCAAAGTACAACTATTCCAAGACACTTTCACACGCCTATCTGCAAAGCCACCTCAGAGAACGCATGACACCAGTCCTGCCAGGTCTCCACTTTCTACCTGTAGCCAGGGCCACTGGAATTATGTGGCAGGAGAGGCCCGAAGTATGCAGCAGGGTTGAGTAAATTATGCGGCAAGAAAAGACAAATTATACAACATAACGCAGCACATTTTGTGATAGAATTACTACGTTCTTTCATCATTTTAAAACTTAGTCGCACTCTGTGGGCATTGGCGGCAGCTTGTTTGTACAAGTCTAACATCCAAACATAGCAATACGCAACAGGAAGTTGACCAGGCCAGCTTTTCACAGGGCCTTCCACTGTGCGACAACATGTGTCATTTTATTTTTAGTGAATTTTGAACTCTGTGACCTAGAAACAATTTTTTTTGCTAACATTTCCAGATTATGCAGCAAATGCTGGATTATGTGGCAAATGAGGCAAATCTATGGTCACGTGAAAATCGCCGTGGCCTCGCCACTGTATCATTCCAGTGGCCCTGCCTATAGCCAAACAACCAATATTCAAGGCACCCTGCATTGTCCACAGAGCATCTCAAGGAGGTAGAAACTGTATCTAGCCACTACAGCTCCTGGGCTGCACCACAGACCACCGTAACACCCCACTGTAAGAAACCTGTAGGAGGCGCTGCTTTCTCAGGTAAAGCTGCCAGGGTCTGGAGCTCACCGCCAGCCAAGATTTGAAGTATTCGGGAGCATTCACACTTGAAATGAGGGGGAAAAAAATAACTGTTTCTGAGTTAATGATGTGAACAACCTGTAATATTATTAGCTCCCTCAGGTAAGTCTACCGTCCACGCCGATGGAGCCGCGCAGCCAGCACGCAGCGTTCTATGTCCAGGTAAGGTACGAGGGGCGGTCCTGTGTCGAGCCTGGGTATTTGATCAGAATGTCAATTCATATCTTACCCTCCTGGTCCTCATTAAAACTGATTTTGTAAAACTCAGCGGTCGGGCAGTCAATTGCATTTGCAGCAAGGTGCACATGTAACTAGTTTATAATGCTTGACCCACCTGCGGGTCGTGCCCATCACCCAGCACAGCGCCAGTCCACAGCATTGAACCACCCATCAGACTACTGAAGAGGCACAGAAGAGATCCGAGGACAGGGCGTTCCGAGCTATGACCACTTCTTGACATCTCACAAACACAATCAGAAATGGGATAATATGAACCCCGTCCGACCCCCCAGATCCTTCCAGCACGCCGCTCTTCAACCTACGTCTGCTCACGACCATGCACTATAAACTCAAAATCAAAATGGCCAACCCAGTGCAGTAACCGGCTTCGCGGAGTTCAATCACGATAAATAACATCAGTGGCGGTCGCTGCTTATCTTCAGTGGTAGGGCAGCCACAGGGGGCAGGCAGGGGTTTGTGAAGGGGGGACTGAAATATTATCAAAGGAAAAAAAGAAAAGGACTGCCACTCTGCTCCTGCTAACATAACATAATGCATGTATTTGTAAAGCGCACTTATCACCTGTGAGTCTCAAGACGCTGAATAACAGATGTTTATTGTAACCCAACTCAATGGTACTTATTTTATCGACCTCAGATGGATGAAAGGCTGAGTGGAGCCACGGGGATTTGAACCTGTGACCATGAGGTCGAACACAGGCCCCTGCAGTGGATGCATTAGTCCACTGAGACACCAGACCCAGGTAACGACCACCTCACTGCTCCTCTTGTCGACATTGCTCCGGCAGAGGCTGGGCCTTAAGGGCACTGGCTCCACACCCAATCCAGAAGCTTCTCTTACATGAGAACAGCGCCAGGATTGGTCTGAGCGGTCAGGTTTGCCGCTCAGATGGTGCATTGGAGTCTGTGCCTTTTCTCCAACCCTGCTGTGTAACACAGCCGGGTTGTAGAAACATAAGTGGGAACATAAGAGGGCATGTGTGTTCGGCATGCCTAGGACGGCCGGCCAGGCACACATGCGCACTCTACTGCTCTTCACTGACAGGCCCGACCCCACCCCGCCCTGTTGTCATTGGGGGGCTCGACAGATATCTATCATCTGCTGGCGCGGGCGGTGAGGCAACGCTCCTCCGCCATTATGGAGGGGCCGCCCCTGAATATCGTCAGTAGCCCAGTAGGGCTTTTCGAAGCTCCCCACCTGGGGGTCCTCTTTGATGATAAATTAAACTTTTCAGCCCTGTTCATAGCTTGACATCGTCCTGTTTCTTTCTTTTAAAACTTTAAGAAAGTTTTTTCCATTCATATCATGTGACCTTCAGAAGACGGTGATGGTGAGCCTTTTCCTTTCCAAAGTAGATTCCTGCGACGCCCTGTTTATGGGCATAGATGAAACGCAGATGGGAAAGGTCCGGTCCCTTCAGAATGCAGCAGCCCGGCTGCTTCTGAACACCCCAGGGGGTGCACAACCTCAGCTGGCATCAAATCACTGCACTGGCGTCCAGTGCAGCAGCGTGTTGACTTTAAGGCGCTGTGCCTGGTTCATAAGGCGCTTTATAGAGGGGGTGCCGATGAAGTTTCAAAGTTATTCACGCCCTATCTGCCCCCACGTTATCTGAGATCTACTAATTTAGGGATACTTAAAAAGTCCAGGGTCAAAAGGGGCTGGATGGGGCGGCAGGACACTATCAAAGGGGCTAGATGGGGCGGCAGGACACTATCAAAGGGGCTAGATGGGGCGGCAGGACACTATCAAAGGGGCTGGATGGGGCGGCAGGACACTATCAAAGTAGCTGGATGGGGCGGCAGGACACTATCAAAGGGGCTGGATGGGGCGGCAGGACACTATCAAAGGGGCTGGATGGGGCGGCAGGACACTATCCAATGGGGCTGGATGGGGCGGCAGGAGACTATCAAAGGGGCTAGATGGGGCGGCAGGACACTATCCAATGGGGCTGGATGGGGAGGCAGGACACTATCAAAGGGGCTGGATGGGGCGGCAGGACACTATCCAATGGGGCTGGATGGGGCGGCAGGAGACTATCAAAGGGGCTAGATGGGGCGGCAGGACACTATCCAATGGGGCTGGATGGGGAGGCAGGACACAATCAAAGGGGCTGGATGGGGAGGCAGGACACTATCCAATGGGGCTGGATGGGGAGGCAGGACACTATCCAATGGGGCTGGATGGGGCGGCAGGACACTATCAAAGGGGCTGGATGGGGAGGCAGGACACTATCAAAGGGGCTGGATGGGGAGGCAGGACACTATCCAATGGGGCTGGATGGGGAGGCAGGACACTATCCAATGGGGCTGGATGGGGCGGCAGGACACTATCAAAGGGGCTGGATGGGGAGGCAGGACACTATCAAAGGGGCTGGATGGGGAGGCAGGACACTATCCAATGGGGCTGGATGGGGAGGCAGGACACTATCCAATGGGGCTGGATGGGGCGGCAGGAGACTATCAAAGGGGCTAGATGGGGCGGCAGGACACTATCCAATGGGGCTGGATGGGGCGGCAGGACACTATCAAAGGGGCTGGATGGGGAGGCAGGACACTATCAAAGGGGCTGGATGGGGAGGCAGGACACTATCCAATGGGGCTGGATGGGGAGGCAGGACACTATCCAATGGGGCTGGATGGGGAGCCAGAACACTATCAAAGGGGCTGGATGGGGAGGCAGGACACTATCAAAGGGGCTGGATGGGGAGGCAGGACACTATCCAAGGGGCTGGATGGGGAGGCAGGACACTATCCAATGGGGCTGGATGGGAGGCAGGACACTATCCAATGGGGCTGGATGGGGCGGCAGGAGACTATCAAAGGGGCTAGATGGGGCGGCAGGACACTATCCAATGGGGCTGGATGGGGCGGCAGGACACTATCAAAGGGGCTGGATGGGGAGGCAGGACACTATCAAAGGGGCTGGATGGGGCGGCAGGACACTATCAAAGGGGCAGTGCGATTGTGGCATAGACGACCCCTGGGGATGAGATTCCAACTTGACAGGAGGCTGCTTAGGAAGAACCTTAAGACGCTGCTTTTTGCAAGCTAGGCTGACATAAGATATGGTTTCTGGATGTTCATTCGTACACACCAGCGCCAAGATGCCACGGCATTCGAGCGCTTTATAAACTTTTATCCTAGCCTATCCTACACCTGCACGCCTTTCTCTCACATGTCCTCATCCAATGCGCCACGCGCTGCATCTCATAACATGATAACTGCACCTCGGTGGCCATCATCACGCACAGCAGCGAAACACTTCACGGATGAAAACAAAGACAGCAACCTTTCAACGTGGACCCTGCGTCGGGAAGCAGGGCACCACAGCGGGCACGCGATAAGCGCCCACATAGGATACTAAGCGCTATACCAATGCAATACGCCAGCATCACTCGGCCTCCCCCACTTGCCTCACCTCCACACATACCCTTTACACATCTGCACATCTGCACCCCTCCCCCCCCCCCCCCCCCCCCCCAACGAGGCCTCCACCCTCACGAGGAGGTGTGCATAGCAGTGAAGGGGAGGGCAGCAGGAAGAACTCAGCGAGCCTCCACATCCACCTCCACAGGATCGCACAGCGAGGCGCGGTGCACAACACGACAGGACACCGACGCAACCTGAATGACACGGAGAGTCCTGGGCCCCGCGCGGTGTCGTCACCTTTGACACTGCACATAACGTGGCAGGCAGTGTGCACAGCATTCCTCTGGAACCTGCACAAAGGGTTCATCTGTAATAGTAACATTACATCTGAAATACCACACACTGCGGCACAGCTCGCTGCACAAAGAGTACACGTGCACCGCATAGTGTGCATCAGCAACACTACACAAGGTATGCAACTGTAGCACTTCGCATTGTACACAGATGTAACATTACACGTTGAATCTATAACCCTGCACAAAACTTGCAGCTGTAACACTGCACATTGACTGCATCTGTAACCCTGACCACTGCCTGCATCTGTAACCCTGTGCACTGCCTGCATCTGTAACCCTGACCACTGCCTGCATCTGTAACCCTGTGCACTGCCTGCATCTGTAACACTGCGCACTGCCTGCATCTGTAACACTGCGCACTGCCTGCATCTGTAACACTGCGCACTGCCTGCATATGTAACCCTGCGCACTGCCTGCATCTGTAACACTGCGCACTGCCTGCATCTGTAACACTGCGCACTGCCTGCATCTGTAACCCTGCGCACTGCCTGCATCTGTAACACTGCGCACTGCCTGCATCTGTAACACTGCGCACTGCCTGCATCTGTAACCCTGACCACTGCCTGCATCTGTAACCCTGTGCACTGCCTGCATCTGTAACACTGCGCACTGCCTGCATCTGTAACACTGCGCACTGCCTGCATCTGTAACACTGCGCACTGCCTGCATATGTAACCCTGCGCACTGCCTGCATCTGTAACCCTGCACACTGCCTGCATCTGTAACCCTGCGCACAGCCTGCACCTGTAACCCTGTGCACTGCCTGCACCTGTAACCCTGTGCACTGCCTGCATCTGTAACCCTGGGCACTGCCTGCATCTGTAACCCTGCGCACTGCCTGCATCTGTAAACCTGCGCACTTCCTGCATCTGTAACACTGCGCACAGCCTGCACCTGTAACCCTGCGCACTGCCTGCATCTGTAACCCTGCGCACTGCCTGCATCTGTAACCCTGGGCACTGGCTGCATCTGTAACCCTGCGCACTGCCTGCATCTGTAACACTGCGCACTGCCTGCATCTGTAACACTGCGCACTGCCTGCATCTGTAACCCTGCGCACTGCCTGCATATGTAACCCTGCGCACTGCCTGCATATGTAACCCTGCGCACTGCCTGCATCTGTAACCCTGCACACTGCCTGCATCTGTAACCCTGCGCACAGCCTGCACCTGTAACCCTGTGCACTGCCTGCATCTGTAACCCTGAACACTGCCTGCATCTGTAACCCTGCGCACTGCCTGCATCTGTAAACCTGCGCACTTCCTGCATCTGTAACACTGCGCACAGCCTGCACCTGTAACCCTGCGCACTGCCTGCATCTGTAACCCTGCGCACTGCCTGCATCTGTAACCCTGGGCACTGGCTGCATCTGTAACCCTGCGCACTGCCTGCATCTGTAACACTGCGCACTGCCTGCATCTGTAACACTGCGCACTGCCTGCATCTGTAACCCTGCACACTGCCTGCATCTGTAACCCTGCGCACTGCCTGCATCTGTAACACTGCGCACTGCCTGCATATGTAACCCTGCGCACTGCCTGCATATGTAACCCTGCGCACTGCCTGCATCTGTAACCCTGCACACTGCCTGCATCTGTAACCCTGTGCACTGCCTGCATCTGTAACACTGCGCACTGCCTGCATATGTAACCCTGCGCACTGCCTGCATATGTAACCCTGCGCACTGCCTGCATCTGTAACCCTGCACACTGCCTGCATCTGTAACCCTGTGCACTGCCTGCACCTGTAACCCTGTGCACTGCCTGCATCTGTAACACTGCGCACTGCCTGCATATGTAACCCTGCGCACTGCCTGCATATGTAACCCTGCGCACTGCCTGCATCTGTAACCCTGCACACTGCCTGCACCTGTAACCCTGCGCACAGCCTGCACCTGTAACCCTGTGCACTGCCTGCATCTGTAACCCTGGGCACTGCCTGCATCTGTAACCCTGCGCACTGCCTGCATCTGTAAACCTGCGCACTTCCTGCATCTGTAACACTGCGCACAGCCTGCACCTGTAACCCTGCGCACTGCCTGCATCTGTAACCCTGCGCACTGCCTGCATCTGTAACCCTGGGCACTGGCTGCATCTGTAACCCTGCGCACTGCCTGCATCTGTAACACTGCGCACTGCCTGCATCTGTAACACTGCGCACTGCCTGCATCTGTAACCCTGCACACTGCCTGCATCTGTAACCCTGCGCACTGCCTGCATCTGTAACACTGCGCACTGCCTGCATATGTAACCCTGCGCACTGCCTGCATCTGTAACCCTGCACACTGCCTGCATATGTAACCCTGGGCACTGGCTGCATCTGTAACCCTGCGCACTGCCTGCATCTGTAACACTGCGCACTGCCTGCATCTGTAACACTGCGCACTGCCTGCATCTGTAACCCTGCGCACTGCCTGCATCTGTAACCCTGCGCACAGCCTGCACCTGTAACCCTGGGCACTGCCTGCATCTGTAACCCTGACCACTGCCTGCATCTGTAACCCTGTGCACTGCCTGCATCTGTAACACTGCGCACTGCCTGCATATGTAACCCTGCGCACTGCCTGCATCTGTAACCCTGCACACTGCCTGCATCTGTAACCCTGCGCACAGCCTGCACCTGTAACCCTGTGCACTGCCTGCATCTGTAACCCTGGGCACTGCCTGCATCTGTAACCCTGTGCACTGCCTGCATCTGTAACACTGCGCACTGCCTGCATATGTAACCCTGCGCACTGCCTGCATCTGTAACCCTGCACACTGCCTGCATCTGTAACCCTGCGCACAGCCTGCACCTGTAACCCTGTGCACTGCCTGCATCTGTAACCCTGGGCACTGCCTGCATCTGTAACCCTGTGCACTGCCTGCATCTGTAACCCTGCGCACTGCCTGCATCTGTAACCCTGGGCACTGGCTGCATCTGTAACCCTGCGCACTGCCTGCATCTGTAACACTGCGCACTGCCTGCATCTGTAACACTGCGCACTGCCTGCATCTGTAACCCTGCGCACTGCCTGCATCTGTAACACTGCGCACAGCCTGCATCTGTAACCCTGCACACTGCCTGCATCTGTAACCCTGCGCACTGCCTGCATCTGTAACCCTGCGCACTGCCTGCATCTGTAACCCTGCGCACTGCCTGCATCTGTAACCCTGCGCACTGCCTGCATCTGTAACCCTGCGCACTGCCTGCATCTGTAACCCTGGGCACGCAAGTAACCCTGCGCACTGCCTGCATCTGTAACCCTGCGCACTGCCTGCATCTGTAACCCTGCGCACTGCCTGCATCTGTAACCCTGGGCACTGCCTGCATCTGTAACACTGTGCACTGCCTGCATCTGTAACACTGGGCACTGCCTGCATCTGTAACACTGAGTGCTGCCTGGATCTGTAACCCTGCACGCTGCCTGCATCTGTAACACTGTACACTGCCTGCCTCTGTAACCCTGCACACTGCCTGCATCTGTAACACTGCGCACTGCCTGCATCTGTAACACTGCACACTGCCAGCATCTGTAACCCTGCGCACTGCCTGCATCTGTAACACTGCACACTGCCTGCATCTGTAACCATGCGCACTGCCTGCATCTGTAACCCTGCGCACTGCCTGCATCTATAACCCTGCGCACTGCCTGCATCTGTAACACTGCGCACTGCCTGCATCTGTAACCCTGCGCACTGCCTGCATCTGTAACCCTGGGCACTGCCTGCATCTGTAACACTGTGCACTGCCTGCATCTGTAACACTGGGCACTGCCTGCATCTGTAACACTGAGTGCTGCCTGGATCTGTAACCCTGCACACTGCCTGCATCTGTAACACTGTACACTGCCTGCATCTGTAACCCTGCACACTGCCTGCATCTGTAACACTGCGCACTGCCTGCATCTGTAACACTGCACACTGCCAGCATCTGTAACCCTGCGCACTGCCTGCATCTGTAACCATGCGCACTGCCTGCATCTGTAACCCTGCGCACTGCCTGCATCTATAACCCTGCGCACTGCCTGCAACTGTAACCCTGCGCACTGCCTGCATCTGTAACCCTGCGCACTGCCTGCATCTGTAACCATGCGCACTGCCTGCATCTGTAACCCTGCGCACTGCCTGCATCTATAACCCTGCGCACTGCCTGCATCTGTAACCCTGCGCACTGCCTGCATCTGTAACACTGCACACTGCCTGCATCTGTAACCCTGCACACTGCCTGCATCTGTAACCCTGCACACTGCCTGCATCTGTAACCCTGCACACTGCCTGCATCTGTAACACTGCGCACTGCCTGCATCTGTAACTTTGCACACTGCCTGCATCTGTAACCCTGCACACTGCCTGCATCTGTAACCCTACGCACTGCCTGCCTCTGTAACCCTGCGCACTGCCTGCATCTGAAACCCTGCGCACTGCCTGCATCTGTAACCCTGCACACTGCCTGCGTCTGTAACACTGAGTGCTGCCTGCATCTGTAACCCTGCACACTGCCTGCATCTGTAACACTGCACACTGCCTGCATCTGTAACACTGCACACTGCCTGCATCTGTAACCCTGCACACTGCCTGCATCTGTAACCCTGCGTACTGCCTGCATCTGTAACACTGCGCACTGCCTGCATCTGTAACACTGCACACTGCCTGCATCTGTAACCCTGCGCACTGCCTGCATCTGTAACCCTGTGCACTGCCTGCATCTGTAACCCTGCGCACTGCCTGCATCTGTAACCCTGCGCACTGCCTGCATCTATAACCCTGCGCACTGCCTGCATCTGTAACCCTGCGCACTGCCTGCATCTGTACCCCTGCGCACTGCCTGCATCTGTAACCCTGCGCACTGCCTGCATCTGTAACCCTGCGCACTGCCTGCGTCTGTAACACTGAGTGCTGCCTGCATCTGTAACCCTGCACACTGCCTGCATCTGTAACCCTGCGCACTGCCTGCGTCTGTAACACTGAGTGCTGCCTGCATCTGTAACCCTGCACACTGCCTGCATCTGTAACCCTGCGCACTGCCTGCATCGGTAACCCTGCACACTGCCTGCATCTGTAACCCTGCGCACTGCCTGCATCTATAACCCTGCACACTGCCTGCATCTGTAACCCTGCGCACTGCCTGCATCTGTAACCCTGCGCACTGCCTGCATCTGTAACCCTGCGCACTGCCTGCATCTGTAACCCTGCACACTGCCTGCATCTGTAACACTGCACATGGCCTGCATCTGTAACCCTGCACATGGCCTGCATCTGTAACACTGCCTGCATCTGTAACACTGCACACTGCCTGCATGTGTAACAATGCCTGCATCGGTAACCGTGCGCACTGCCTGCATCTGTAACACTACATATGTCCTGCATCTGTTACACTGCCTGCATCTGTAACACTGCACACTTCCTGCATCTGTAACCCTGCCCACTGCCTGCATCTGTAGCCCTGCGCACTGCCTGCATCTGTAACCCTGCGCACTGCCTGCATATGTAACACTGCACATGGCCTGCATCTGTATCACTGCCTGCATCTGTAACACGGCACACTGCCTGCATCTATAACCCTGCCCACTGGCTGCATCTGTAACCCTGCGCACTGCCTGCATCTGTAACACTGCGCACTGCCTGCATCTGTAACACTGCGCACTGCCTGCATCTGTAACCCTGCGCACTGCCTGCATCTGTAACACTGCGCACAGCCTGCATCTGTAACCCTGCACACTGCCTACATCTGTAACCCTGCGCACTGCCTGCATCTGTAACCCTGCGCACTGCCTGCATCTGTAACCCGGGGCACTGCCTGCATCTGTAACCCTGCGCACTGCCTGCATCTGTAACACTGCGCACTGCCTGCATCTGTAACCCTGCGCACTGCCTGCATCTGTAACCCTGGGCACTGCCTGCATCTGTAACACTGTGCACTGCCTGCATCTGTAACACTGGGCACTGCCTGCATCTGTAACACTGAGTGCTGCCTGGATCTGTAACCCTGCACACTGCCTGCATCTGTAACACTGTACACTGCCTGCATCTGTAACCCTGCACACTGCCTGCATCTGTAACAATGCGCACTGCCTGCATCTGTAACACTGCACACTGCCAGCATCTGTAACCCTGCGCACTGCCTGCATCTGTAACACTGCACACTGCCTGCATCTGTAACCATGCGCACTGCCTGCATCTGTAACCCTGCGCACTGCCTGCATCTATAACCCTGCGCACTGCCTGCATCTGTAACACTGCGCACTGCCTGCATCTGTAACCCTGCGCACTGCCTGCATCTGTAACCCTGGGCACTGCCTGCATCTGTAACACTGTGCACTGCCTGCATCTGTAACACTGGGCACTGCCTGCATCTGTAACACTGAGTGCTGCCTGGATCTGTAACCCTGCGCACTGCCTGCATCTGTAACACTGTACACTGCCTGCATCTGTAACCCTGCACACTGCCTGCATCTGTAACACTGCGCACTGCCTGCATCTGTAACACTGCACACTGCCAGCATCTGTAACCCTGCGCACTGCCTGCATCTGTAACCATGCGCACTGCCTGCATCTGTAACCCTGCGCACTGCCTGCATCTATAACCCTGCGCACTGCCTGCATCTGTAACCCTGCGCACTGCCTGCATCTGTAACCCTGCGCACTGCCTGCATCTGTAACCATGCGCACTGCCTGCATCTGTAACCCTGCGCACTGCCTGCATCTATAACCCTGCGCACTGCCTGCATCTGTAACCCTGCGCACTGCCTGCATCTGTAACACTGCACACTGCCTGCATCTGTAACCCTGCACACTGCCTGCATCTGTAACCCTGCACACTGCCTGCATCTGTAACACTGCGCACTGCCTGCATCTGTAACTTTGCACACTGCCTGCATCTGTAACCCTGCACACTGCCTGCATCTGTAACCCTGCGCACTGCCTGCATCTGTAACACTGCACACTGCCTTCATCTGTAACCCTGCGCACTGCCTGCATCTGAAACCCTGCGCACTGCCTGCATCTGTAACCCTGCACACTGCCTGCGTCTGTAACACTGAGTGCTGCCTGCATCTGTAACCCTGCACACTGCCTGCATCTGTAACACTGCACACTGCCTGCATCTGTAACCCTGCACACTGCCTGCATCTGTAACCCTGCGTACTGCCTGCATCTGTAACACTGCGCACTGCCTGCATCTGTAACACTGCCTGCATCTGTAACCCTGCGCACTGCCTGCATCTGTAACCCTGTGCACTGCCTGCATCTGTAACCCTGCGCACTGCCTGCATCTGTAACCCTGCGCACTGCCTGCTTCTATAACCCTGCGCACTGCCTGCATCTGTAACCCTGCGCACTGCCTGCATCTGTACCCCTGCGCACTGCCTGCATCTGTAACCCTGCGCACTGCCTGCATCTGTAACCCTGCGCACTGCCTGCATCTGTAACACTGAGTGCTGCCTGCATCTGCAACCCTGCACACTGCCTGCATCTGTAACCCTGCGCACTGCCTGCATCGGTAACCCTGCACACTGCCTGCATCTGTAACCCTGCGCACTGCCTGCATCTATAACCCTGCACACTGCCTGCATCTGTAACCCTGCACACTGCCTGCATCTGTAACCCTGCGCACTGCCTGCATCTGTAACCCTGCGCACTGCCTGCATCTGAAACCCTGCACACTGCCTGCATCTGTAACACTGCACATGGCCTGCATCTGTAACCCTGCACATGGCCTGCATCTGTAACACTGCCTGCATCTGTAACACTGCACACTGCCTGCATGTGTAACAATGCCTGCATCGGTAACCGTGCGCACTGCCTGCATCTGTAACACTACATATGTCCTGCATCTGTTACACTGCCTGCATCTGTAACACTGCACACTTCCTGCATCTGTAACCCTGCCCACTGCCTGCATCTGTAGCCCTGCGCACTGCCTGCATCTGTAACCCTGCGCACTGCCTGCATATGTAACACTGCACATGGCTTGCATCTGTATCACTGCCTGCATCTTTAACACGGCACACTGCCTGCATCTATAACCCTGCCCACTGCCTGCATCTGTAACCCTGTGCACTGCCTGCATCTATAACCCTGCACACTGCCTGCATCTGTAACCCTGTGCACTGCCTGCATCTATAACCATGCACACTGCCTGCATCTGTAACACTGTGCACTGCCTGCATCTGTAACACTGCGCACTGCCTGCATCTGTAACACTGCGCACTACCTGCATCTGTAACCCTGCACACTGCCTGCATCTGTAACCCTGCGCACTGCCTGCATCTGTAACCCTGCGCACTGCCTGCATCTGTAACCCTGCGCACTGCCTGCATCTATAACCCTGCCCACTGCCTGCATCAGTAATATTGCACATCTGTAACAACCAACGCTGCCTGCATCCTTAAGACAGAACACTATTTGCATCTGTAACACTTCACACTTCCTGCACCTGGTACACAAAATATTGTCTACTTCATGAATACTGAAATTGCATCATTGTGTTACGCTGTATTTGGGGTATGAAGAGTTCGGTTTATGTGCAGTTGTACCGCTGCACTCCACAGTGCTTGGACCTGTAACATTGTACATTGCACCTCTGTGTACTTTCCTATAACCGTACAGTGCACGTGTAGACATCCGAACAGTGCGCGTCTGTGCACGCGGATACAAGTGCACGTCTGTGCACACCGCTCCCAACAGTGCACGTCTGTGTACACCGGTACAAGTGCACGTGTGTACACCCGTGCAGTGCACGACGCGCGCATTCAGTCCCTCACGGCAGGCAGACGACGCCTGATGCCCACAGGAGCTGCCACTGACCCCGATTTCCCCGGGGCCGTGATGGGGGGGGGGGGGGGGGGGGGTCACCGGTGCCAGGGGAGGGCAGCGCCCAGGAGCCGGTCCCTCCACTTTCCCCGCGTCCCCTTTGTATTCCCACCGCTTCGCCCCCCCCCCCGCACTTTCACAGTCACCCCCCCCCCACCCCCCCCCCCCGCACTGCCACAGACCTCCTTCCATGAAACTCACCCCGCACCTGGTACTCTCTCGGCATTCCGTTGTACCCCGCTTCTCTCCCCTATACACGGCCTCTGCCTCTCAGTGCTCCTCCCGCACCCCCCGTGTGCCTCGTTATCCCCGCACCTCCGCACCCCGTAATCCCCCAGGCTGTGACCCGCACCTCCGCGACACGCACCCCCTGTGTCCCATTCCTAAGCATCCCTGCGTGTCATACCTACACACACCCCTGCCCCATACCTCCGCAGTCCCTGTGTCTCATACCTCCGCACCCCCTGTGCCCCATACTTAAGCACCCCCTGTGCCCCAAACTTAAGCACCCCCTGTGCCCCATACTTATGCACTCCATGTGCCCCATACTTATGCACTCCATGTGCCCCATACTTAAGGATCCCCTGTGCCCCATACTTAAGGATCCCCTGTGCCCCAAACTTAAGCACCCCCTGTGCCCCAAACTTAAGCATCCCCTGTGCCCCATACTTAAGCATCCCCTGTGCCCCATACTTAAGGATCCCCTGTGCCCCATACTTAAGGATCCCCTGTGCCCCTACCTCCTCACTTCCCTGTGCCCCATACTTAAGGATCCCCTGTGCCCCATACTTAAGGATCCCCTGTGCCCCTACCTCCTCACTTCCCTGTGCCCCATACATCAGCACTCCAATGTCTCATACCCCCGCACTCCCCCGTGCCACGAACCTACGCACCCCCTGTGTCTCATAACCACGCACCATTCTACGCTCCGACCCCCGCACTCTTCCGTGCCCGTACCTCCGCACTCTCTTGTGCCACATACCCACGCACCCCCCTGAGCTCCTGCCTCCGCACTCCGTACCCCCACATTTCCCTTGCGCCCTGTACCTCCACCCTCCCCCTGTGCCCCTACCTCCGCACTCTACCCGTGGTCCGTACCGCCACATTTTCTCTGTACCCCGTACCTCTGCACTCCCCATGTCGCTGTACCTGTTCTGGGTACATTTTGATCCCCGCGGGCCCCCCTACAGTGAGCCCCCGCGGGACCCCCCCCCCCCCCACAGTGAGCCCCCTCCCCTCTGCTCGGAGCATCTCTCCTCCTGCCACCTGTGGAGTGGGAAGGGGGCGCGAGAGTTTGCACCCCATACTCTGGGCTTCTGGGGGGAGTGATGGGGGTGCTTGTGAGGTCCCCTGCATGGGGGGGGGGGGGAGGGGGTCTTACCTGCAGGACACGGTGATCTCGATCTTGGTGGCTGGCACGCTGGTGGTCACCGGGTCGAAGTCCCCTATGGATGCCATGCTGTCCCTCCTGGACACCGGGCACGGGGCTCCCCCGTGCAGGCTGGTCCGTGCCACGGGCGGGGGGGCGGGGGTCCCGGGATCAAGGCTCCGAGGAGAGTGGGGGGCCCTGGAGCGGAGAGAGGCGCAGACGAGCGCCGTCCATCAGGCTGCGGATCACAGACTGCCCCCCCACCCCCCGGCACAGGCACCGCGCGGCAGTGCCAGCCGGAGCGCTGCAGGGGGCAGCACTGCCGGGCACTCCCCCTGCCGGAGCGGACCTCCCCCCCCAGGCACGAGACCCGCCCCCTCCCACGGGGGCAGCCTTGCCAGGGCGCCCCACCCCCACAGACTCACCTCCAAGCGCAGGGAACCCCCACCCCCCCCCCCCCACACAAGGCAGCAACGCCACCCCACCACCCCTCCTACTACCAAAGCACCCACTCTCCATGACCACACCCCCGCCCCCAGGTCCCTGACAGAGTACCCCGAGGCATCAACACCTACCCACCCCACCCCACACGGGGGCAGCACTTCCAAAAGGTCCCCAACTCACACTGCAAGAGCAACCCCCCCCAGCCAAGATCACCTGCCCCTGTCTATAGTGGGCAACACCCCCCCCCCCCCCGCCAGAGCATCCCCTCCCCAGCCATGATCACCTGCCCCTTCCTATAGCCCCCCCCCCCCCGCCAGAACACTCTTCCCCAGCCATGATACCCTGCCCCTGTCTATAGCGGGCAACACCCCCCCCCCCCCCCAGCCACGAACACCTGCCCATGTCTGTAGTGGGCAACACCCCCCCCCCCCCCCCCGCCAGAAGACCCCCCCCCCCCCCAGCCACGAACACCTGCCCCTGTCTATAGTGGGCAACACAACCCCCTACCTGAGGACCCCCCCCCCATCCACCACTACCTGCCCCTGTCTATAGTAGGCAACACCCCCCGCCCCCCACCAGAGCACCGCCTCCCCAGCCAAGATCACCTGCCCCTTCCTATAGTAGGCAGCACTACAACCCCCACCCCCGCCAGAACACCCTTTCCCAGCCATGATCGCCTGCCCCTGTCTATAGTGAGCAACACAACCCCCACCCCCCCCCGCCAGAGCACCCCCCCCCCCAGAACACTCTCCCCCGCCAGCCATGATCACCTGCCCCTTTATATAATGGGCAACACTGACAACATACTCTCGCCAGGCATGAACCCCTGCACAAGAGGCCCGCGGAAAGACCCCTCCACATATAGCAACACGTGCCCCAGATACACCGTGCCCCCACTCACAGGAGAACAGCAGAGGGCGGCACTCTCACACCGGGGCACACCCCTAACCACTCTCAGAGGGTGCCACACACCAAGCATGGCATCTGCCACCCATCGCCAGCGAGGTCCGTGTGCTGCAGTATCAGAAGGAGAGCTGCAGGGGGCAGCAGTGCCAGACCTTGCTACCAAGGATAGAGAAAGTGAAAGAAAGGAAGACAAAGAGAGCAAGAAATACAGATGCATTGATAGAGGAAAAAAGAAGCAAAGAAAAAAGATTCAACGATAGAGAAAGAAAAGAGAACGAGAAAGAAAGAAAGACAAGCATCTGCAATGCAATGGTCTCGGCATTTTTAAAGTTAGAGCTATTGGAATTGCTCATGACATTATTTTTATTTATGTTTTTTTAAAAACATAAATAAATGGCATTGTCATTTACAATGCCAATAGCAGGGCAGGAGAGCAAGCACAAGCAACGAGGGGGCAGGACAGCAAGCACAAGCAACAAGGGGGGCAGGGGAGCAAGCACAAGCAACGAGGGGGGGAGGACAGCAACCACGAGCAATGAGGGGGGGCAGGGGAGCAAGCACAAGCATCGATGGGGGGAGGGGAGCAAGCACGAGCAATAAGGGGGGTAGGGGAGCAAGCACAAGCAACGAGGGGGCAGGACAGCAAGCAAAAGCAACGAGGGGGGAGGACAGCAAGCACAAGCAACGAGGGGGCAGGGAGCAAGCACAAGCAACAAGGGGGGCAGGACAGCAAGCACAAGCAATGAGGGGGGACAGGACAGCAAGCACAAGCAACGAGGGGGGGCAGGACCGCAAGCACGAGCAACGAGGAGGGAGGACAGCAAGCACGAGCAACGAGGGGGATGGGAGCAAGTACAAGCAATGGGGGGCCAGGGGAGGAAGCACAAGCAACGGGGGGAGGACAGCAAGCACGAGCAACGATGGGGGGGCAGGACAGCAAGCACGCGCAATGAGGAGGGAGAACAGCAAGCACGAGCAACGAGGGGGCAGGACCACAAGGGGGGCAGGACAGCGAGCTCAAGCAACGGGGGGCATGGGAGCAAGTACAAGCAATGGGGGGGCGGGGGAGCAAGCACAAGCAACGGGGGGAGGACAGAAAGCACGAGCAACGATGGGGGGGCAGGGGTGCAAGCACAAGCAACAAGGGGGCAAGACAGCAAGCACAAGCAACGAGGGGGGGCAGGACAGCGAGCTCAAGCAACGGGGGGCATGGGAGCAAGTACAAGCAATGGGGGGGCAGGGGAGCAAGCACAAGCAACGGGGGAGGACAGCAAGCACGAGCAACGGGGGGCAGGGGAGCAAGCAAGAGCAACAAGGGGGGGCAGGACAGCAAGCACGAGCAACGAGGGGGCAGGACAGCAAGCACGAGCAACGAGGGGGAGCAGGACAGCAAGCATGAACAACGGGGGGCAGGGAAGCAAGCACAAGCAAAAAGGGGGGGCAGGACAGAAAGCACGAGAATCGAGGGGGCAGGACAGCAAGGGGGAGCAGGACAGCAAGCACAAGCAACGGGGGGGGGCAGGGGAGCAAGCACAAGCAATGAGGGGGAGGCAGGAGAGCAACACAAAAACCGGATCACAAGCAGGGCACAGAGGCACAGGCAGGGAACAGAGGCACAGGCAGGGAACAGAGGCACAAGCAGGGAACAGAGGCAAAAGCAGGGAACAGAGGCATAAGCAGGGAACAGAGGCACAAGCAGGGAACAGAGGCACGAGCAGGGAACAGAGGCAGAAGCAGGGCACAGAGGCTCATCCCCTCCCTAGTCCCCCGTTAATACAATCCTCTTCCTAGGCACAGTGTTAAGCGCGCACATACTGTCATTGTGCCCATGAGGGTGGTGTGAACTGATATATTAAGCATAGCATGACAGGACAGCGTTGGGGTGCAGGGCGATGGGTGGTCAAGCAGGTTAACGCAGACATTAGTTTTTTATGGGTAGGACTAGTACTGTGTTTTCGGTACCTCGCGCTCCCGGATGTTGTTGCTGGTGACGAAAATGCCGATTCCGATGGGGATGAAGATTAGGCCAATGACGAAAAAAGCAGGTAGCACGGTACCGGCTGTCAGGATGGGCTGCCAGGCGGGCAATGGCTGCTGCTTGAAGGCAGTATTATCTGGCTTCTTACTCTTTGAAGCCACCCCAGACCTGGCGCCCGAGTGGTGCCCGCCGCCGTCTTCCGCCTTGGCGTTGTAATTCATGGCGGGGCGGCAAGTCGAGTCTACTGTAGGACTGAAACTGAGACTCTCCTACACTTCCGGGTTTCTCGTCGCCACTGGGTTCCTCCTGGTAACCACCGCAGACGTAAATCTCATAGGAAGTGATGTCACAGCAACAACGCTACAAAGCAGGAGCGTTTCACAGCTAGCAATGATTCGTTTCTTGTGGGGTTTTTTCCGACTTTCGTAGGCGTGCCCTGGCTGTGCAGGAGAGGAGAGCCTGGCGATGTGAGCAAGTGGTTTATTTTTAGAGGTACAAGGAAACCATACCTGCTGAGCTCACCGAGCTCTGTGGCAGTTTTACAGCGTTAATGTGTGTAGTTACTTTTGGTGACTTACCTATCAAAATACCTGAACGCTTGTCACTATTTTCAGGTAATTTATTTTAGATTTTGGTTAACGATGATTTTATCTGCAAAATGCAATTGTAGTTGTAAATTGTATTTATATCGTGCTTAAAATCTAGAACCATAATTTAAGAATGCGGCTAATTAAGTGTTGAATAGAAGAGGCTCCAAACGAAGTAGATGAAAACTCAGGATTTATTTGCGAGTAAACAATAATAATAGAAGTCATGTAAGCATGCATAATATCACCAAAATTACAATGCAGTGAGCTTAACAGTAACAAGGAACAAGAGACATGAGCTGTGACTGCGATCACGTTTCTCAGAGGCAAAGCAGAAATGCCTCGGAGAAACCACTGCCATTTTCGGGATTGGGGGCCTGTTTTCGTTCTCTCCTCTTCCCATTGGCTGGAAGGTGAAATTCCAGCCAATGGGAAGAAGAGAGAACAAAAACAAGAAAGAAGAGAAAAAACACGCCCCCGAATCTGGAAAAGATGGGTCTTGAACCAAGTGACGCCCCTCTCCTCCAATGGCTGGCCTCCTTTTAGGAAGCCAGCCAATGGAGAAGAGGGGCGGGTTCAAGCCCCCTACTAAGAGACATTCATTCTCGGCTGCGCAAGCACTGCTGCGCAGTGCAGCGCTAGTCCGAGACCTAAAAAAAAATGAGAAAGAACAGGAAAAAAAAAGAGCGAGAAAGAAACAAGGGAAGAAGGAAAGAGGGAGAGACAAAAAAGCCAGGGGAGATAGAAGAAGAAGAAAGACAAGAGAAAGGAAATTGAGGAAATATAAATAGAGAATGGAGCAAAACAAAAATGAAAAAAGAAGTGAGAAAATAAAAAGGAAGAAAAAGAAAATGAGAACATGAGGAAGAAAACAGTAAGAAACAAAAAGAAGAATAGAAAAAAAGAGACCAAATAGAGAACTACAGGATAAAAATAAAGAAGTAGCGAAAGAAAGAAAGAAAAATAGAATGAAATGGGGACGAAAAAGAAACTGTAAAAGATAATACAAAAAGAGAAAGGTACAGGAGAAAAGAGCAAAGAAATCGAAAGGAGCGAAGGTATGAAAGAGGGCAGACAAATCAAATGGAGAAATGACAGAATGCAAGGAAGAACAACAAGCATTTGCACTGCAATAGGTCTCGCATTTGCGCACGTTTAAGCTATTGGCATTGTAAATGACAAGGTGTTTTTTTATGTTTCAAAAACCAAAACATAAATAAAAGGCATTGTCATTTACAATGCCAATAGCCCAAACTTGCGTAAATGCAAGACCTATTGCATTGCAAATGCTTATTTGTTCTGCAATCCATCCCTCACAATGTTACTATCACCCATGTTCTTGCAAACAGTCCCCATGTGCTCGCACATACACTTTGCTGTCCTTTGGAATGCGCCCTGTTGCTGCTCCCTGCAGCCCTCCAAGGATGGGTTAGAACCGCACAAATGACAATCTAGGTCAACGCTGTCACACATCTTTCTTTTTAAAGTCATTAACGAGGTCAAGCGCCTTTGAAAGTAAAAGAGATTGTTGGTTTGTGGTCGAGATCCTTTTCAGGCATTTATTCTGGCGTCTGCAGGAGGCCAGTGGTTTCTTTATTCCTCTAGGTTTTGACAATGTAATCACCCAAGAATTCTAGAGTTATGAAAGTCATTAAAGCTGTGAACTACTTCATCTGAAGATAACATTTCAATCCATCCATGCAGTTTTACACGTCAAGTGTCAAAAAAGAGATATGTAAAGTCAGCCTTACAATGGTACAGTTAAAGTAATTGTGATTCACACAGCTGCTGATAAGATGGGTAACTCTATATATCTTGGGTTACAAAGTACAGGAGCTTTCTAAAAGGCGGTCAGTTCTTTGCCCCAACTTCCATACACCATCAGTTCAGACTACACCGGTTGGATGGAAAACAAAGACTGGAGGAGGACACCCCGGAAACCTGTGAGAGGTAAGGATGGCGACTAGAGAGACGCGGTTCAGGTCCAGGGATGTTGTGGGGGGAGTTGTAATACAAGTGTGGTAGCAGATGTGCTCCTGCTACATAGTGGCGCGCGCATCCTGAACGCTGGCAACAGAATAGGCACAAATGAGGTACTAATCAGGATAAAAATGTGTTGTATTGATTTTTAGCATAACACATAACCTTGCCTACTATCAGTGGTCGGCGCGTTGCTGAACCATTACCAAACGGGTACCAACAAAAAGAACAAACTAGGCGAGACTTAAAAATGAGTTGAGCGCGCATGCGCATTAAGAAAGTGAAACTGTATGAGGCTTGCGTGGATGGGCATATCGCGTGTCTGTACGCATGCAGATCACCTCAGTAAAAGAGACGCCGTACACGTGCACATTGCGTGTCTACACGTAGTTTCGGAGAGAGGGAAACCGGTGTCCTGGAGCTGTCCCTGGGCAGGTGAACGTTATGTGGCAGAGTAATTATGCAACAAAGAGGGGTTGCCGGAGGAGCGCCTGATCTCTCCCACGGGGTTTGCAACGGCTTAAGGTGGGGGTCCATTGCGGAAGTTCGTTTTCAAGCTTTCTGGAACTAATTTAGGTTAATGGTGTGCTTTGATTCGGCTATTGTCAGTCAGAGAACTGTTATAGGAAAGACAGGCTGTTAGAATAAAAGCGCGTTGCTCACCGGGCTTGAGGACATCCCGAGTTGAGTGCGCAAGCCCATCAAGAAAAAGAAAGTGAAATTGCATGAGGCTTGCGAGGACGGAAGGGGGACAGGAGATGTGCACATCGCATGTCTTTACGGTCATGTTCATGGGCGCGTTCATAATTGCAGTCCTTCCGGCGTGTGCACATGTACTGTCTCCCTTCCAAATCAAGTCTATAACAATAGATCTCACTAGCGACAGCGCTTTCCCGCTGCGTCGCTAGGCGAGACCTAAGAAAGGAACAAAAGAAAGAGAAAGACGGAGTAATGAGGAAAGAAAGGACAAAGAAGTAGAAAGAAAAAGGGTGAAAGAGAAAGAAATCATTTTTAAGATGAAGACAGGAATCATGGTCCTACACTGTCAGCTTCCGAGGCATAGTTGAAGTGACTCGCAACTTTTAAAGTGTTATGTTTGCAGGTGGTCATTGTATATTTTTAAACCAGCTGACAAGCATCATGTTCGTGTGTGACCTACTCATAAGCTGCTCCCAGCTTAACACCTGCCTGTTGGTGACACAGGTCTAGATGCAGTGTGACGGCCATCTTGGAAGCATAAAAATCTTATTTGTACACTTATTGTTGCACTGTTTCATGAGGGCAGTAGGACCTCCGTTCGCGGAGTTTGCGGAGTTTCGGCAACTCCGCGTTCCGCGGAGAACGCAAAGTTGTCGAATACTCCGCAAACTGCTGCGTAGCGTAGTTCTCGCGCGCTCAGTAGCATTTTCGCGTACGCGAGGATGCTTGTCGGTAAGATCGAGTTGCCGAACACGCAGAAACTGCAATCTGGCACAGAATAACTCGCGAACACGTTAGTAGTGACCGGAAATAAGGGGACACGAGCGGGCGGGACAAACCTCATGGGTAACTTCGTGCGCTACACATCCCGAGCATGCAGGCAATCAATCAATCAATCAGGATATTTGTATAGCGCGCTACTCACCCAGAGGGTCTCAAGGCGCTTGGGGGAGGGGGGTCCGCTACTGCACGAACAGCCATGTCTTGAGTTGCTTCCTGAAGCAGAGGTGGTCTTGTGTCAGGCGGAGGTGGATGGGGAGGGAGTTCCAAGTCTTGGCTGCCAGGTAGGAGAAGGATCTTCCTCCCATGGTGGATCTTCGGATGCGTGGCACGGCGGCGAGGGCGTGGCTGGTCGATCGTAGCTGGCGGATGGGAGTGTAGAAGGTCAGGCGGTTGTTGAGGTACCTGGGGCCAAGGTCGTGGAGGGCCTTGTGTGCGAGGGTGAGGAGTTGGAACGTGATTCTCTTGCTGACGGGGAGCCAGTGAAGGTCTCTCAGGTGTCCGGAGATGTGGCTGTGTCGGGGGATGTCCAAGATAAGTCGTGCGGAGGCGTTCTGGATGTGTTAGAGTCTTTTCGGGAGTTTGGCTGTGGTTCCGGTATAGAGGGTGTTTCCGTAGTCCAGTCGGCTGGTGACGAGTGCCTGTGTGACCGTCTTCCTGGTTTCGGAGGTGATGAGCCATCGGAAGATCTTTCGGAGCATGCGTAGGATGTTGAAGCATAATGATGAGACGGCGTTGACTTGTCTGGTCATCGAGAGGGAGGAGTCCAGGATGAAGCCCAGGTTGCGTGCGTGGTCCGTTGGTTTGGGTGCGATGCCCAGGACAGGGGGCCACCAGGAGTCGTCCCAGGCGGAGGGTGATGATCCAAGGATGAGAACTTCCATCTTGTCTGAGTTCAGTTTCAGGCGGCTGTTCCTCATCCACTCGACTACGTCTTTCATCCCTTTGTGTAGGTTGATTCTGGCGGTTCCTGGGTCATTGGTGAGGGAGAGGATCAGCTGGGTGTCGTCGGCGTAGGAGATGATGTTGAGGTTGTGTTGGCGTACGATGGCTGCGAGTGGGCTCATGTAGACGTTGAAGAGGGTGGGGCTGAGTGATGATCCTTGTGGTACGCCGCATATGACTTCGGTGGCTTTGGATCTGTACGGGGGGAGGCGGACTCTCTGGGTTCTTCCAGTGAGGAACGAGATGATCCACTCCAGTGCCTTCTCTTGGATTCCGATGTTGCTGAGGCGCTGCACTAGGGTGCGGTGGCAGACCGTATCGAATGTTGCAGAGAGGTCCAGGAGGATGAGGGCCGCTGTTTCCCAGTTGTTGAACAGAGCTCGGATGTCGTCAGTGGCTGCGATGAGGGCGGTCTCGGTGCTGTGGTTGGCGCGGAAGCCGGACTGCGAGTGGTCGAGGCTGGTTGGGCGAGCTCAATTGGTGATCCACTGTGTGAGGTTGTTGGCTGCTTGGTTGGGGTCCGTTGAGCTGGCGGGAGGGTTCTGGCTCAGTGAAGTGGTGAGCAGGTCAGTGGTGATCTTGTTCCAGTTCCTGCGGGGAACCTGTTGCAGGTGGTGGTGAGTCGTGGTCTTTCTGAAGCTGAAGTGGACGCAGCTGTGGTCTGTCCAGTGGAGTCCGGTGGAGTGGCTGAAGGAGATGTACTTGCTGGAGGAGAGGACTGGGTCAAGCGTGTGTCCGGCGTTGTAGGTGGGGGTGTTCACCAGTTGCATGAGTCCGAGGTTGGCGAGGTTGTCCAGCAGGGTGGTGGTGGTGTTGTCGTTGTTGTTCTCCAGGTGAAAGTTGAGGTCCTCTAGGAGGATGTAGTCAGCGGAGGCGAGGGCGTGCGGGCTGATGAAGTCTGCGATGTCTTCGCTGAATTGTGTGCGAGGTCCTGGGGGTCTGTAGATGAGGGTGACTCTGAGTGTGGTCTTGGGGTCGGTGTGTATCTGGAAGTGAAGATGTTAAGCGGCTTTGAGGGTGTCGTCTGAGTTGGTCGTGATGCGGATGGTGTTCTTGTGGACGATGGCAATGCCTCCTCTTGTCTCGTTGACGCGGTCTCTCCGGATGATCTTGTATCCGTCCGGGATGGCGACGGCGATGTCGGGCGCTGAGGAGGCGTTTATCCATGTTTCCGTGAGGGAGGCGACGTCTGGAGATGTGGTGTCGAGCAGGTTCCAGAGTTCCACGGCGATCCCGAAGATGAAAAATGGCTCGCGAACGGGTCAAGCAAGCTACTACGCATGCTCGCGGAGCTATGCGTAGTTCGTGGAGTGCAAGTGCATCTTCGCGTAGCTCCGCGGAGTGCGGCTACGCGAACTACGCCCAGGCTTAAAAACCACAATGCTATACAAAATTACACAAAATGCTAATTTGGCATCTAGCTCTATACTTGTGCAAGATATGTTTCGTTTCCATTTTGGACACAAGGTCTCAGTTTGTGCTAAAAGAATGGTTCAAAAAGTAGGAGTGCAGTACACAACAGCTACTCACATGCTGTTCAATCATGTTGTTCCTGTGCTGCTACAGTAGGATTTTTACTAGAGGTGGGCAGTGAGTCCTGCTCCGCCCGTGGAGTTTGCCGGGTTTTGCCAACTCCTCGCCCTGTTGGGATCACGGAGTTTGTCAAAAAACTCAGATTCCACAGCATGGGGAAGTTTTCTCCCGACGCCCACCCCTAATTTTGAATGAAATTAATTATAATGGGGGGAACCCAGTAACCCTCAGAACCTGGGTGTGAAAGTTAAACATAAACAGTGGTTCTGTTGGGAAAAAACAATAGATTTGAAAAACCGTAATTAATACATTTCGTGAAACATATCCCGTGAAGAATATAAGGAGACACACGACACCAAATTACTCACAAAAGGTAAATCTTTAGTATTAGCCTTTTTCTGATTCAATCCAAAAAACAATAGGTAGCTGCCCATAACAAGGAACATACACATATATACACATTTAGTGATTGGTCGTGACTGGTGACATAGTGCTGTACAAAAATAAAACAAATGCCATATATTCATACATATAGGTAAAACAATAGATAATGGATGTCCACTTCAGAGTACAAGGGTCACAACGTGATAAATTATTTCCTAATTTCTGTTTGGACAGATGATCATAAAGAACGTCGACGTTTCGACCCTATATAATAGTGCAGACTTCTATGCATCTGTGTCGGGTCTTCATCAGGACTCAGGAGAGGGGTTGGACAGCCTGAATGAAAGAAGGAAGCGTGTTTACTGACTTCCGATGATTCTAAGGTTGGAGAATGTTAGCCGACAATCTCGGTATGCAATCTTGGAACAAATCTCTTCTGTATATTTAGCGATCTACTTCCCCAGCCGGCGGGGTACCGCCTTAGTGATCACAAAGCATCAGAGACGCCCTCGTCTGTCAACGTGCCCTGCAGAATGCCATCTACAAAGCTATTGTGTTTTCTTTCATTTTGAATGAGCATTTCATAATCGAAATGCACAGTGCGTCCTAGAGACAGAAACTTAGCTGTCCCGTAACGCTTTTTTTTCCTCTGACCCTAAATGACGTGCAACCAAACACAAACGCTGAGTAGGCCGGAGTGAGGGCTAGAGAGAATTAAGATTCCCGCCGATTTGGATTAAGAACTGGAAGGACTCTGGCAAAACCGATTCGTAAGTACAGACCTTTCATGCAGTGGACAGTGTATTGAATGTCACAGGAAACTGCGGCGGGGAGGAGAGAGTGTTTTCTCCAATCCTCAGTCGGCAACGGTAGATTGGCGTCAGTTACACGGAATGTTTGTACACTTGCTCATGCTCAATATTGTTTGTGGTATAAAGTCATAATATCGATGTTTAAATATCGATCTGACACAATATCGACCTGCAAGAATATCGTCGACCAGAATATCGACATGATGGTAAGAAATATTGTTTTTGTTAATATCGAAGTTATTAATATCATTAGTCAAAATATTGTTGTTAATAATATCGAAATTTATTTCAGTGTTCTGTATTGTAGTATATGTTTTAAAAGTATAGTTTGTTTTTCTAATGTATGTTTGAAATTTTTAGAAGCAATGAATTTTATGTTAAGTAATTTTTGCGTATTTTATTTCTGTAGCGGGTTGTGGGTTTATAGGGGAATAGGGTGGGAAGTACTTTAATTATAATATATTTAATAATAATTTTTAGAAGTTGTTAATTTTATAAAAATTAAATAGTGCAGTTTAGTTCCCTAGTGGGTTGTGGGTTAATAGGGGAATAGGGTGGCAAGTATTTTAATTATAATTAATTATTTATTATTTTTAATTAATTAATATTTGTGTATTTAATAATTTATATTGTTAATTGTGTTAATTCATTTGTTATTAATTAGTTATTAATTGGTTATTAATTATTTATTGGTAAATAAGTTCATTGTGTCATTTTTTTTGGAGTGGGTTGTGGGTTTTATAGGGAGTTGGTTGGGAAGTAATGTAATTATAAATAATCAATAAATTATTGTATCAATAAATATTTATGTATTTAATATTTTATACGGTTAATTGTGTTAAATAATTTATTATTAATTAATTATTAATTGAGTAATAATTATTAATAATTAATTGGTAAATATGTACATTGTGTAATTTTTTTAGGAGCGGGTTGTGGATTTATAGGGGAGTATTGTGGGAAGCAATTAAAATGTAATATATTTTTAATTAAATATGAACTTCGGGGCATATTAGAATGGCGGGCGGACCTGAGTCCGCCCGCCATGCAGCGGTCCCGCACCGCGAATTAGGATGTGACCGGCACCCTGGCGGTCGCATTCCGCATTTTGACATTGCGGCGGGTGCTGATTACAGCAGCACCGACCAGGATGCACAAATCGTACGCCTGGCATTTCCTTGCACCACGTGGCAGGCACCACACAGTGCCTGCCACGTGGTGCTGGGAACTGCAGGGGGTACCATGGGTATCACCTAAGGGTACCCCCTATCCCCCATATTAGTGGAGCATATCCGCCCAGCCGGCAATTGGAACGATTGCCGACGGCGGGAAAAGCGGGGGACGGACTTTCTGTCCGTCGCAACACCACCCCGTCATCATGATATGGCGGGGTTAATTCACGTTACAAAGGTGCAACGGTTGCCACCGCCAGTTCGGCGGTGGCGTTCATTACGCCATCGTAATGGGTTTATTAGTTTTCTGTATTAAACGTTCGACCAGAGCTGGGGAGGGAAGGCAGAACAAAGAGGAAGACAATGAAAGGACCACGTGACAAAGGGAGGAAGCAGAAATGAAAAAGAACTTGCAAGAAGAAGATAAAGAGAGTATAGGGTGGTGGAAGAAATATAAATGAGGTGGTACCAAAACTAGGCATACCTGACGTGGCAGCCCCAGCTATCATTAGTCCCAGCAGTAGCCTTTAAAGAAAATCTTTGGGCCCACGAATTCAGTGGTTTTGTGGAAAATGGTTACAACTAGCTACCGGGGGGGAGGGGGGTGAAATTCACCTAATATAATATTACGTCATTATGTGAAATTGTGGAAAAAGCACTTCAAGTTAGGAATAATTATGCAAATACAGATCACTCATTTAGCCCAATATTTTTATGCACAATGAGTCCATGTGTCGATTTTTGATGCAACGGTGCATTTTGTGCACAAAAAATTGCCCAAAAAAATAACAAATTGCTGCGAACAAGAGCAGCTCAGTGTCTAGTTGTTCAAATTGCTTCTCCTCAATCATTTTGCGACGGATGGCAGTGTCATTACAAGATGTGGCATAATGGTGTAATTTCAGGAATTTTGTGTAACAAGCTTAACACAAAATTTCCAAAATTGCATGAATTGCAATGGCAAATTTCACAGGGCCATACTGATAACCCTACCAGAACACTTGTGGCCAGTAGCAAGGATCAAGGCGGCCAGAAGAGCCAGTTTGGAGAACAAATGGGCACGAAACGGAGGGTTCAGTCATGGTGGGGATCAAACAGGTTGATATAGGTTTGAGGTCTCCTCTGATGAGCTCTTTTTTAAGTAGTGAAATGTGAGTTGCACTTATCTTGCACGACTTCATTACACAAGGTCATATCTTTTGAGTAAAAAAAGTCACACAAGATACGGTCATATTGCAGGTTTAAGCATAAAATGTCTCTCACTGAGACAGTTTCTACAAAAACCACTCTACCCTGGGCAAAAATTATGTGAAATTTGCCCCTGGGCGATATGTAAATTAGACAGGCATCATTCACCTACTTTTGGGGATTACAAGCTACACTTTAGAGACAAAGGGGCTCATTACGATGGCGTAACAATCACCACTGCCGAACCGGCGGTGGTGACCGTCACGCCATTGTAACGAGAAATACCCCCTTCCATATTAGGATGGCGGTGGGTATCGCAGCGGACGCAAAGTCCGTCCGCCGCTTTTACCAATATGGACAGTGCTGCAGACAGCAGCACCATCTACAATGGTAAAAGGGCAGGATGCGCCCGCCATACTGGCGGGCGCAAAAACAACAATTGATGGACAGAATGCAGAACAATGTCATACATTCACCCCAGTACTGAGTTCTGGGCCTAAATCCATTGGTTTTTTTCACTCTACACCACCCCAGTTCTGACATGGCCATATGCAAATCAGCCTTGACCCAGTGCCTCATGGGAACAGTCCAGCCCGAACTGCCAAGCCATGTCTTTCCTGGACCGGAATAAAGCATCCTAGGACCGGTTTCTGGCTATCAGCCGTCTTCAGCCAGGATAGCTTGACTCCAGTGGTGTGGAGAGCCTGGGACTCACGTCTGAGCATACCCATCCCACTCGGGGTGACAAATGCAAAAACAAGGGTCAAGGCTGATTTGCATATGGTCATGTCTGAACTGGGGTGGTGTGGAGTGCAAAAAAACAATGGATTTAGGCCCAGATCTCTGTACTGGGGTGAATGTATAACATTGTTCTGGATTCTGTCCATCAACTGTTGTTTTTGCATTTGTCACCTCGAGTGGGATGGGTATGCTCAGACGTGAGTTTCATGCTCTCCACACCACTGGAGTCAAGCTATCCTGGCTGAAGATGGCTGATAGCCAGAAACCGGTCCTAGGATGCTTGATTCCGGTCCAGGAAAGACATGGCTTGGCAGTTCGGGCTGGACTGTTCCCATGAGGCACAGGGTCGAGGCTGATTTGCATATGGCCATGTCTGAACTGGGGTAGTGTGCAGTGCAAAAACACGATGGATTTAGGCCCAGATCGCTGTACTGGGGTGAATGTATGACATTGTTCTGCATTCTGTCCATCAATTGTTGTTTTTGCAGTATGGTGGACGCATCCTAATTGGGCCGGTGGAACCGCCGCATATCTGGCTGTCAGTCGCATCCTGTAATGATGGCAGGCGGACTGATGTCACAGGTGAGTCTGGGAATGGTGCAATTCTTGGTAAACAATTACAGGAAATGCAAGGGAACAAGCGACTGTTCGAGGTGTTTTTATGTAATGAATCCTCGCACCAAAAAATAACATAAAAACGCATTTAATGCTAAAATGTAATACTAAATGACAAATTTGCATTTTACTTAATTCTGTGTAGATTCGCATAATTTTGGGTAATTAAAGTAAAGCACATTACATGAATGTCTCACACTCCTGGTGATGGGAGAAAAGAGAATCCAATTTTTGGGAGTTTTTTTCTAATCTATTATCTTTCTGACATTAAAAAGATATGAACATTTTGTCTAGAGGAGAGAAGGCCAATAAAAGTGAAATAGAGTAACGGAATTTATACTGAGATGGTGGATTATTGGAAATTCTTAAACTCAGATGTCCCATTTTAATTATATTTCTCGGTGCTGATTCAAATGGCACATGAAGTTCTGTGGAGTTTATAATTAAGTCTAGCAAGAAAGAAAGAGAAATGCTATTACTCAGGAGGCAGAAGACTGAGACAGTAATTGTTTTTTAACAACCAGACCCTTCTGTTTTGCTTTCTTTTGACTCCTAGACGGCATTTATTTGCTAAATGTTGAGAAAGGAAATAAAACAGATGAAGGGATATCATTTGTTTATTTAGATTTCCCTGTTTTATCATCCTGACCTGGTGATGCTTGTGTTTTTTTTAGAAATGCTGCCTGGAGAGAAGAGGGTTGTCCTACTACCTGCAAGAAAAGAAACAAGAGACAATTAAGAGAAGGATTTATTTATTTAGGAGAGAATCAATCTACAATATCTGGAAATAAACTCATATTTAGACTATCTTAGACAATTCTACGGTGTAATTATTAGCCACCTTCCCACACGTGGTGTCAGAAGAGGGGCACATCGAACTATGTGGAAATGTGTAACCCACTCATCCATTAGATGAAGCCAGATGCAACTGGCCGTGCGCCAAGATACCCTTTCGGGCGTGATTCGAGCATGCTAACAGAACAAACATCTCCGAACAAGACAGAGAGAGATAATGTGGCAAACACTGCCAACACAAACTTGGCAAACCAGTTCTGTTTCCCAAAATCAGGATCCAGCAAATGGGAACCTGGTGGATGTTTTAGGACAACAAAGACACTCTAGTTTATTTTCCGCTGTGCTGCAAAATATGCGTTGGGAGAAGACCCTGTGGCGTATTCACAATGAAGTGGCAGAGAGTGGCGTTAGCCTTCGTGGCATAACACCTCTCTCGGCCACTTCGGAAAAGCAAGGCTGCATCATATTCACAAGGACATGGTGCAGCCTTGCTTTTCTCCCTGCGATGGTGCTAAGTTTCACAACTTAGCGCCAACGCAGGCACCATTCACCAGAGTGCAAGGAGGTCTGCAAGCAGGGAGGTTTGTTTATGTACAGGAAGGTGTCCCTTCCTGTACATGAACAAACATAAAAAGCAAGATTGTAACTTACATGTGTGCTGCTTCATGCAGCAGACATGTAAATTACAAAACAGCATTTTTAAGAAAATGTTTGTTTATATACAGAAAGGGACACCTTCCTGTACATAAACAAAACATGGCATTTTGCATTTTCCATGTGTGCTGCACAATGCAGCACACATGGAAAATGCAAAAACGAGGTGAAATAATGCATTTCTACTCTTACCGCCAACTTAAGACCACGGTTTTCCTGGTCTTAAGTTTGGCATTAGCTCCTATTTACGTTGCCTTGTGAACAGGGGGCTGCGTAAATATCAATGGGTGTTGCAGTGGAACGCCCACCACAACACCCACTGCACGCCTCATTCATGCTAAACACAGCGTGAAAAGTGGCCTATTCACAAGGCAGCGTTAAGCCACGTTAAGTGGCTTAACGCTGCCTTGTGAATAAGGCGAGGCCCCTATCGCCACCACAACATCACTGAAAGTGACATTGTGGTGCCGATAGGGGCGTGTGAATATGCCCCTGGGTGTTTTAAATTTTGAAAGGATAGCCTGAAGCGCTGCATGGCCTGTAGAAAAATGGGGACAATATCTTGCTCGACTTTTAACGGAAATTACAAGCGGCGCAGTAGTGGCCCGTTTTGGGAGTTCTGTGGGGTGGAAAGGCAGGGCGGGGGAGGGGCAGGGTGGGGGGTAGTAAACACCAGAATATGGATGATCGGAGGTAAGTAAACAATTAAATAAATCAAACGAATTTCGTTGCGCGCACTGCATCGCAGTTTGCGACGCCGCTACTGAAGCGGCGTATCAGGCTGCTAACCCAAGGGGCCTAATCCTTTAAGAAGAAGTGAAGAAAACATTCTGGGAGTTTGGAATTGATGAAGAAACCTAAAGAAAGTGATTTAGATGAAATGAGAGAAACCGGAAGAACCCCCTGGTGAGCGACATTATCAACTCAGAGCGTTAGGGGACAAATAGTTAAGGCCTGAGAGCACCTCAAAAGAAGAGATTTCAGAAAAAAAAATCAAAGCAGTTTTTAAATGCCCTTAATCCACAAGTACAGGAATAGGAAAAACACATAATAACATAATTTGAATGAGGCTATTGAGAGTATGTCTGCCTTTTCCAAAGTTCATGATACATGAATCGAAAAGAAAGAAAATAACACAAGAAGGACACAATTTAGATTTGTCAACATCCCAGAAACTCAATTCCCTCTGAAGCAAGAGGGTTCATTGCATCTGAAGACAAAACCTAACCCATGACAAGTGAGGGACCATAATGTTTTGACTGTGATGGCACATCACTTGTTTTTGGCTATGTAAATTTGGGTTGGTATTACACCCACATGTTACAAATGGAAACAAACCTGTATGGGTTTCATTGCCCCATACACGTTTACATAATAGAAGTCAAAACATTAATAAATCTATACATCCCTTTTAATAAATAAAAAGGCATTATAAAATATGCATTTCTTTACTTTAGGTGGGAGCTTAGTTTTTCATTTAAGCTTCTAAAAAAATATTTTTTATCTATTTTATATTAGTGATAGTAATATATTTAATTTAAAAGTATGTTGATCATGCTGTGGTATTTTTTATGCTACATTTATAATAAATATATAACATTAATTTACTTTAATATTTAACAGAAAAATAGCTTTAATATTTTATTATAAAATGTAATCAAGTCCCAGTATTTTACCATAGGAAGATTTCCACACTACCTGTGTAGTCTCCCTGCGGAAAAGTATAGAGAAAAGTTAAAAAAAAAACTTACATAACACAGTAAAAACTAGCAAAAATAATTTATACTAAATATTAAGGTAAATAAAGTTTTTATATTTATTTTAAAAGTAGAAGAACATTAAAAAAAGAATTGCTACTATACCATTAAGTTAATGTAGTAGTAATTACTTATTAGCTTAAATACATTAAGTTAAATAAAAAGTACTTTTCTGAAGTTTAACTTAAAAAATACTGGCCCACCTCGCGCAAAAAATATGTTTTTATTAAACATTAATAATCTAATATTAAAAGTGAAGTATGCAGTAAATTAAAAGTAATGTAACTATATTTTAATAAAAATGTATGTTTCACTCATATATATTCAAAGATGGCTCAGATAGCTTATAAAGAAATACATGAATATCATTTATTTTTAGATTCTCCAATCCCCACCCCCCTCCATTGCCTCTTTACTTCCCCTTCGATGTCCACTCTCAATGTCTGTGTGCATCCCCTCCTGCCCAGCCTCCGGTGGGTGTGCTTCCCTGTGCCCCACCCTCTGTTGTTATTGTGTGATCCATGGCTGTCTCTTGCTTGCCCTTCTCTCCCTCCTCCAGTCGCATACTTCCATCGCGCCCTCCATGTTGCCTCGCCCCCCCCGTCCACTTCTAACCCAGTTTTCAATTTGTCTGCTTGCTTTTTTTTAAACAAATCCCCAGAGAGCCCGCCCACTTCGACGTCCCAGTGAGGGAAGGTGTGTGTGTGCGCGCGGGCATACACAGTATGAATGCAGGCTATGAGTGCAGTTTGTAGTATGTGTGTGCATAGTTATTAATACAGGACAGTGGGTGAGGGTAGGGTGTGATGACAAAGGGGGGGGGGGGAACAGTGTGTGAAGAAAGCGTGCTGTGAAAGGCTTGAGGGCAGGTGTGTTATAGCATTATTTGCACATTTCTCAGTATGTCTGATATAATGTTATAGCAATGTATAAGGGAGAATTTTGTATTGTATGTAAAGTTCGTTCTTTTAATTGTTGGTGTGTTTTTGTGGACCTCCGAAGGAGTTCTAAAACAAAATAAGTAAATACATTGAAATTGAGGGCAGGTGTGGGAGGAGTAAATACTGTTGGTGAGGGTTGTGCCTAAGAGTTTGTGATAGAGGGTAGTTTGTGCGTCTCGGTGTGAGGACAGCATGAGAGGGCAGTGTTTGAGAGCCCGTGCCCCCGGGGTTCATGGGACAGCGTGTAAAGGAAGTGTGTGATGGCAGTCGTGAATGCAGGGTGTGAGGGCAGTGAAGGATAGTGTGAGAGGGCACTTGTGGAGACAGTCTTGAGGTCATAGTTTGTGTCTGTGAATCAAAGCGGCGCGTGACAGCAGTGTGCGGGGGATGCACCCGAGAGAGGCGCGTGAGAGCAGCATTCAGCGACTGTGCGCAGATGTAGTGCCTGGAAGTAACTCACGAGGGCGCTGTGCGCGCGGATTGTGCGAGGGGAGGGCGTAAGGGAGGAGTGCGGAGGCAGGGGCCGGGGCACTGTTTGAGACACTCGTGAGAGCAGCGTGCAAGGCCAGACGTCAATGAAAGCACGACTTGCACCAGCGTTTGAGGCTCAGGCAACGCCGCCTGCTAGGGCCTGCTGAGATCTGTCCAAGGGGCTGAACTCCAGCTGCTAGTGAAGCTGAGACGTGTCTTTCTGAGACCTGCTGAGATCCGTCCAAGGTGCTGAACTCCAGCTGCTAGTGAAGCTGAGACGTGTCTTTCTAAGACCTGCTGAGAACTATCCAAGGTGCTGAACTCCAGCTGCTAGTGAAGCTGAGACGTGTCTTTCTGAGACCTGCTGAGATCCGTCCAAGGTGCTGAACTCCAGCTGCTAGTGAAGCTGAGACGTGTCTTTCTGAGACCTGCTGAGATCCGTCCAAGGTGCTGAACTCCAGCTGCTAGTGAAGCTGAGACGTGTCTTTCTGAGACCTGCTGAGATCCGTCCAAGGTGCTGAACTCCAGCTGCTAGTGAAGCTGAGACGTGTCTTTCTGAGACCTGCTGAGATCTGTCCAAGGTGCTGAACTCCAGCTCCTAGTGAAGCTGAGACGTGTCTATCTGAGACCTGCTGAGATCCGTCCAAGGTGCTGAACTCCAGCTGCTAGTGAAGCTGAGACGTGTCTATTTGAGACCTGCTGAGATCTGTCCAAGTGCTGAACTCCAGCTGCTAGTGAAGCTGAGACGTGTCTTTCTGAGACCTGCTGAGATCTGTCCAAGGTGCTGAACTCCAGCTGCTAGTAAAGCTGAGACGTGTCTTTCTGAGACCTGCTGAGATCCGTCCAAGGTGCTGAACTCCAGCTGCAAGTGAAGCTGAGACGTGTCTTTCTGAGACCTGCTGAGAACAGTCCAAGGTGCTGAACTCCAGCTGCTAGTGAAGCTGAGACGTGTCTTTCTGAGACCTGCTGAGAACAGTCCAAGGTGCTGAACTCCAGCTGCTAGTGAAGCTGAGACGTGTCTTTCTGAGACCAGCTGAGATCCGTCCAAGGTGCTGAACTCCAGCTGCTAGTAAAGCTGAGACGTGTCTTTCTGAGACCTGCTGAGATCCGTCCAAGGTGCTGAACTCCAGCTGCAAGTGAAGCTGAGACGTGTCTTTCTGAGACCTGCTGAGAACAGTCCAAGGTGCTGAACTCCAGCTGCTAGTGAAGCTGAGACGTGTCTTTCTGAGACCTGCTGAGAACAGTCCAAGGTGCTGAACTCCAGCTGCTAGTGAAGCTGAGACGTGTCTATCTGAGACCAGCTGAGATCTGTCCAAGTGCTAAACTCCAGCTGCTAGTGAAGCTGAGACGTGTCTATCTGAGACCTGCTGTCCAAGGTGCTGAACTCCATCTGCTAGTGAAGCTGAGACGTGTCTTTCTGAGACCTGCTGAGATCTGTCCAAGTGCTGAACTCCAGCTGCTAGTGAAGCTGGGACGTGTCTTTCTGAGACCTGCTGAGATCTGTCCAAGGTGCTGAACTCCAGCTCCTAGTGAAGCTGAGACGTGTCTATCTGAGACCTGCTGAGATCCGTCCAAGGTGCTGAACTCCAGCTGCTAGTGAAGCTGAGACGTGTCTATTTGAGACCTGCTGAGATCTGTCCAAGTGCTGAACTCCAGCTGCTAGTGAAGCTGAGACGTGTCTTTCTGAGACCTGCTGAGATCTGTCCAAGGTGCTGAACTCCAGCTGCTAGTAAAGCTGAGACGTGTCTTTCTGAGACCTGCTGAGATCCGTCCAAGGTGCTGAACTCCAGCTGCAAGTGAAGCTGAGACGTGTCTTTCTGAGACCTGCTGAGAACAGTCCAAGGTGCTGAACTCCAGCTGCTAGTGAAGCTGAGACGTGTCTTTCTGAGACCTGCTGAGAACAGTCCAAGGTGCTGAACTCCAGCTGCTAGTGAAGCTGAGACGTGTCTTTCTGAGACCAGCTGAGATCCGTCCAAGGTGCTGAACTCCAGCTGCTAGTAAAGCTGAGACGTGTCTTTCTGAGACCTGCTGAGATCCGTCCAAGGTGCTGAACTCCAGCTGCAAGTGAAGCTGAGACGTGTCTTTCTGAGACCTGCTGAGAACAGTCCAAGGTGCTGAACTCCAGCTGCTAGTGAAGCTGAGACGTGTCTTTCTGAGACCTGCTGAGAACAGTCCAAGGTGCTGAACTCCAGCTGCTAGTGAAGCTGAGACGTGTCTATCTGAGACCAGCTGAGATCTGTCCAAGTGCTGAACTCCAGCTGCTAGTGAAGCTGAGACGTGTCTATCTGAGACCTGCTGTCCAAGGTGCTGAACTCCATCTGCTAGTGAAGCTGAGGCGTGTCTTTCTGAGACCTGCTGAGATCCGTCCAAGGTGCTGAACTCCAGCTGCTAGTGAAGCTGAGACGTGTCTATTTGAGACCTGCTGAGATCTGTCCAAGTGCTGAACTCCAGCTGCTAGTGAAGCTGAGACGTGTCTTTCTGAGACCTGCTGAGATCTGTCCAAGGTGCTGAACTCCAGCTGCTAGTGAACTGAGACGTGTCTTTCTGAGACCTGCTGAGATCTGTTCAAGGTGCTGAACTCAGGCTGCTAGTGAAGCTGAGACGTGTCTTTATGAGACCTGCTGAGATCTGTCCAAGGTGCTGAACTCCAGCTGCTAGTGAAGCTGAGACGTGTCTTTCTGAGACCTGCTGAGAACAGTACAAGGTGCTGAACTCCATCTGCTAGTGAAGCTGAGACGTGTCTTTCTGAGACCTGCTGAGATCCGTCCAAGGTGCTGAACTCCAGCTGCTAGTGAAGCTGAGACGTGTCTTTCTGAGACCTGCTGAGATCTGTCCAAGGTGCTGAACTCCAGCTGCTAGTGAAGCTGAGACGTGTCTTTCTGAGACCTGCTGAGATCTCTCCGAGGTGCTGAACTCCAGATGCTAGTGAAGCTGAGACGTGTCTTTCTGAGACCTGCTGAGATCTGTCCAAGGTGCTGAACTCCAGCTGCTAGTGAAGCTGAGCCGTGTCTTTCGGAGACCTGCTGAGATCTGTCCAAGGTGCTGAACTCCAGCTGCTAGTGAAGCTGAGACGTGTCTTTCTGAGACCTGCTGAGATCTGTCCAAGGGGCTGACCTCCAGCTGGTAGTGAAGCTGAGACGTGTCTTTCTGAGACCTGCTGAGATCTGTCCAAGGTGCTGAACTCCAGCTGCTAGTGAAGCTGAGACGTGTCTTTCTGAGACCTGCTGAGATCTGTCCAAGGTGCTGAACTTCAAATGCGAGTGAAGCTGAGACTTTTCCGAGGACCCGAGGATGTGCCTCGCTGAGGCCTGCTGAGAACTGCCCAAGGCGCTGACCATCAGCTGCTAGTTAAGCTGAGATATGGCCAGGGAATGACTATAAGATGTGCCTCGCTGAGATCTGCTGATAACTGTCCAAGGCGCTCAACATCAGCTGCTGCAGAAACCTGAGCCATGGCAGGGAACAGATGCGCCTCTCTGAGACCTGCTGGAAACTTTCCTAGCAGTTGAACATCACCTGCTACAGAAAGCTGAGACGTGTGCCAGGGGTGCTGAGACCTGCTGAGATCCGTCCAAGGTGCTGAACTCCAGCTGCTAGTGAAGCTGAGACGTGTCTTTCTGAGACCTGCTGAGATCCGTCCAAGGTGCTGAACTCCAGCTGCAAGTGAAGCTGCGACGTGTCTTTCTGAGACCTGCTGAGATCCGTCCAAGGTGCTGAACTCCAGCTGCTAGTGAAGCTGAGACGTGTCTTTCTGAGACCTGCTGAGATCCGTCCAAGGTGCTGAACTCCAGCTGCTAGTGAAGCTGAGACGTGTCTTTCTGAGACCTGCTGAGATCCGTCCAAGGTGCTGAACTCCAGCTGCTAGTGAAGCTGAGACGTGTCTTTCTGAGACCTGCTGAGATCTGTCCAAGGTGCTGAACTCCAGCTCCTAGTGAAGCTGAGACGTGTCTATTTGAGACCTGCTGAGATCTGTCCAAGTGCTGAACTCCAGCTGCTAGTGAAGCTGAGACGTGTCTTTCTGAGACCTGCTGAGATCTGTCCAAGGTGCTGAACTCCAGCTGCTAGTAAAGCTGAGACGTGTCTTTCTGAGACCTGCTGAGATCTGTCCAAGGTGCTGAACTCCAGCTGCTAGTAAAGCTGAGACGTGTCTTTCTGAGACCTGCTGAGATCCGTCCAAGGTGCTGAACTCCAGCTGCAAGTGAAGCTGAGACGTGTCTTTCTGAGACCTGCTGAGATCCGTCCAAGGTGCTGAACTCCAGCTGCTAGTGAAGCTGGGACGTGTCTTTCTGAGACCTGCTGAGATCCGTCCAAGGTGCTGAACTCCAGCTGCTAGTGAAGCTGAGACGTGTCTATTTGAGACCTGCTGAGATCTGTCCAAGTGCTGAACTCCAGCTGCTAGTGAAGCTGAGACGTGTCTTTCTGAGACCTGCTGAGATCTGTCCAAGGTGCTGAACTCCAGCTGCTAGTGAACTGAGACGTGTCTTTCTGAGACCTGCTGAGATCTGTTCAAGGTGCTGAACTCAGGCTGCTAGTGAAGCTGAGACGTGTCTTTATGAGACCTGCTGAGATCTGTCCAAGGTGCTGAACTCCAGCTGCTAGTGAAGCTGAGACGTGTCTTTCTGAGACCTGCTGAGAACAGTACAAGGTGCTGAACTCCATCTGCTAGTGAAGCTGAGACGTGTCTTTCTGAGACCTGCTGAGATCCGTCCAAGGTGCTGAACTCCAGCTGCTAGTGAAGCTGAGACGTGTCTTTCTGAGACCTGCTGAGATCTGTCCAAGGTGCTGAACTCCAGCTGCTAGTGAAGCTGAGACGTGTCTTTCTGAGACCTGCTGAGATCTCTCCGAGGTGCTGAACTCCAGATGCTAGTGAAGCTGAGACGTGTCTTTCTGAGACCTGCTGAGATCTGTCCAAGGTGCTGAACTCCAGCTGCTAGTGAAGCTGAGCCGTGTCTTTCTGAGACCTGCTGAGATCTGTCCAAGGTGCTGAACTCCAGCTGCTAGTGAAGCTGAGACGTGTCTTTCTGAGACCTGCTGAGATCTGTCCAAGGGGCTGACCTCCAGCTGGTAGTGAAGCTGAGACGTGTCTTTCTGAGACCTGCTGAGATCTGTCCAAGGTGCTGAACTCCAGCTGCTAGTGAAGCTGAGACGTGTCTTTCTGAGACCTGCTGAGATCTGTCCAAGGTGCTGAACTTCAACTGCGAGTGAAGCTGAGACTTTTCCGAGGACCCGAGGATGTGCCTCGCTGAGGCCTGCTGAGAACTGCCCAAGGCGCTGAACATCAGCTGCTAGTTAAGCTGAGATATGGCCAGGGAATGACTATAAGATGTGCCTCGCTGAGATCTGCTGATAACTGTCCAAGGCGCTCAACATCAGCTGCTGCAGAAACCTGAGACATGGCAGGGAACAGATGCGCCTCTCCGAGACCTGCTGGAAACTTTCCTAGCAGTTGAACATCACCTGCTACAGAAAGCTGAGACGTGTGCCAGGGGTGCTGAGACTAAGCATGAGCGAATTTTGCGGATCTCGCGTTCGCGAATTTTGCGGATTTGCGGATTCGCAATCCGCAAAATCCGCGAATTCCCGCGAATTTGCGGATTTTTTTTTTTTTTGTGTTCGCCCGTGTTTCTGCCAGTTCGCGAGGGTTTTGTACACTTTCGCAAATTGCGAACTTACCTGTCGGGTCGCAAGTTTCGCGAACTTGTTGTTTCTACGTGTCCAGCCTGTTTGGGACACTCTTCTTCATCACTGCCACTCTCTGTCACCACTGCCACTCTCTGACTACTCATGCCACCCTCTGGCCCACCCATGCCACCCTCTGTTTCATCACCACACCCTCTGGTTGTCCAGTGTACATTATTTTCGGCAAAGCAAAGCACACCTTCCCTGCCTCAAGTGACCTGAATTAATTTGGGGCTGATTCATGTGTCACAGAATATTTTTTTAGCTGGCACCTGCTTCCTTAGTGCGCCCTGATTAGTGATCTTTTGCACTTGCTAAGTGCTTTCATTGTTGCAAAATTAGTTACAACACCTGCCCTGCCCCAACTGACAATAATGAATTAGGGGCTGATTAATGGATTTTAACTTCCAGCCTGGCTCCTGCTTGTCTCCCTTAGCTGTAATTCAGGACCTTTGTGGCATATGTGTAACTATTCTGAGGTTCAGAGCAGGGTCACATACTAGTTTCAACTGGCAACTGAACTCTGGAGGGGCCCCTCAGGAAGCACTCCAGGAAATGGCTACTAATGATGAGCCTGAACTTTTGAACCTGGTAAGTAGTTACTTTCAGTTTTGCTAAAATCGTATTTCTGCAATTTTGCACTTATTCGCGGGGCGCGAACTCACGCGAACAGTGCGAGCAGTGCGAGCAAAATCCGCTGCTCGCGGATTTGCGGATTTTGCGGGAAATTCGCAAATCTCGCGGATTGCGGATTTCCCGAAAATCCGCAAAATCCGCGAGCGGAACGGATTTTCCGCCCACGCCTAGCTGAGACCTGCTGAGATCCGTCCAAGGTGCTGAACTCCAGCTGCTAGTGAAGCTGAGACGTGTCTATCTGAGACCTGCTGTCCAAGGTGCTGAACTCCAGCTGCTAGTGAAGCTGATACGTGTCTATCTGTGACCTGCTGAGATCTGTCCAAGGTGCTGAACTCCAGCTGCTAGTGAAGCTGAGACGTGTCTATCTGAGACCTGCTGTCCAAGGTGCTGAACTCCAGCTGCTAGTGAAGCTGAGACGTGTCTTTCTGAGACCTGCTGAGATCTGCCGAAGGTGCTGAACTCCAGCTGCTAGTGAAGCTGAGACGTGTCTTTCTGAGACCTGCTGAGAACAGTCCAAGGTGCTGAACTCCAGCTGCTAGTGAAGTTGAGACGTGTCTTTCTGAGACCAGCTGAGATCCGTCCAAGGTGCTGAACTCGGCTGCTAGTGAAGCTGAGACCTGTCTTTCTGAGACCTGCTGAGATCCGTCCAAGGTGCTGAACTCCAGCTGCTAGTGAAGCTGAGACGTGTCTTTCTGAGACCTGCTGAGATCCGTCCAAGGTGCTGAACTCCAGCTGCAAGTGAAGCTGCGACGTGTCTTTCTGAGACCTGCTGAGATCCGTCCAAGGTGCTGAACTCCAGCTGCTAGTGAAGCTGAGACGTGTCTTTCTGAGACCTGCTGAGATCTGTCCAAGGTGCTGAACTCCAGCTGCTAGTGAAGCTGAGACGTGTCTTTCTGAGACCTGCTGAGAACAGTCCAAGGTGCTGAACTCAAGCTGCTAGTGAAGCTGAGACGTGTCTTTCTGAGACCTGCTGAGATCTGTCCAAGTGCTGAACTCCAGCTGCTAGTGAAGCTGAGACGTGTCTATCTGAGACCTGCTGTCCAAGGTGCTGAACTCCAGCTGCTAGTGAAGCTGAGACGTGTCTTTCTGAGACATGCTGAGATCTGCCGAAGGTGCTGAACTCCAGCTGCTAGTGAAGCTGACACGTGTCTTTCTGAGACCTGCTGAGAACAGTCCAAGGTGCTGAACTCCAGCTGCTAGTGAAGTTGAGACGTGTCTTTCTGAGACCAGCTGAGATCCGTCCAAGGTGCTGAACTCAGGCTGCTAGTGAAGCTGAGACGTGTCTTTCTGAGACCTGCTGAGATCTGTCCAAGGTGCTGAACTCCAGCTGCTAGTGAAGCTGAGCCGTGTCTTTCTGAGACCTGCTGAGATCTGTCCAAGGTGCTGAACTCCAGCTGCTAGTGAAGCTGAGACGTGTCTTTCTGAGACCAGCTGAGATCCGTCCAAGGTGCTGAACTCCAGCTGCTAGTGAAGCTGAGACGTGTCTTTTTGAGACCTGCTGAGATCAGTCCAAGGTGCTGAACTCCAGCTGCTAGTGAAGCTGAGACGTGTCTTTCTGAGACCTGCTGAGAACAGTCCAAGGTGCTGAACTCCAGCTGCTAGTGAAGCTGAGACGTGTCTATCTGAGACCTGCTGAGACCTGTCCAAGGTGCTGAACTCCAGCTGCTAGTGAAGCTGAGACGTTTCTTTCTGAGACCTGCTGAAAACAGTCCAAGGTGCTGAACTCCAGCTGCTAGTGAAGCTGAGACGTGACTTTCTGAGACCTGCTGTCCAAGGTGCTGAACTCCAGCTGCTAGTGAAGCTGAGACGTGTCTTTCTGAGACCTGTTGAGATCCGTCCAAGGTGCTGAACTCCAGCTGCTAGTGAAGCTGAGACGTGTCTTTCTGAGACCTGCTGAGATCTGTCCAAGGTGCTGAACTCCAGCTGCTAGTGAAGCTGAGACGTGTCTTTCTGAGACCTGCTGAGATCTGTCCAAGGTGCTGAACTCCAGCTGCTAGTGAAGCTGAGACGTGTCTTTCTGAGACCTGCTGAGATCTGTCCAAGGTGCTGAACTCCAGCTGCTAGTGAAGCTGAAACGTGTCTTTCTGAGACCTGCTGAGATCTGTCCAAGATGCTGAACTCCAGCTGCTAGTGAAGCTGAGACGTGTCTTTCTGAGACCTGCTGAGATCCGTCCAAGGTGCTGAACTCCAGCTGCGAGTGAAGCTGAGACGTGTCTTTCTGAGACCTGCGGAGAACAGTCCAAGGTGCTGAACTCCAGCTGCTAGTGAAGCTGAGACGTGTCTATCTGAGACCTGCTGAGGTCTGTCCAAATTGCTGAACTCCAGCTGCTAGTGAAGCTGAGACGTGTCTTTCTGAGACCTGCTGAGAACAGTCCAAGGTGCTGAACTCCAGCTGCTAGTGAAGCTGAGACGTGTCTTTCTGAGACCTGCTGAGATCCGTCCAAGGTGCTGAACTCCAGCTGCTAGAGAAGCTGAGACGTGACTTTCTGAGACCTGCTGTCCAAGGTGCTGAACTCCAGCTGCTAGTGAAGCTGAGACGTGTCTTTCTGAGACCTGCTGAGATCCGTCCAAGTGCTGAACTCCAGCTGCTAGTGAAGCTGAGACGTGTCTTTCTGAGACCTGCTGAGATCTTTCCAAGGTGCTGAACTCCAGCTGCTAGTGAAGCTGAGACGTGTCTTTCTGAGACCTGCTGACATCCGTCCAAGGTGCTGAACTCCAGCTGCTAGAGAAGCTGAGACGTGACTTTCTGAGACCTGCTGTCCAAGGTGCTGAACTCCAGCTGCTAGTGAAGCTGAGACGTGTCTTTCTGAGACCTGCTGAGACCCGTCCAAGTGCTGAACTCCAGCTGCTAGTGAAGCTGAGACGTGTTTTTCTGAGACCTGCTGAGATCTGTCCAAGGTGCTGAACTCCAGCTGCTAGTGAAGCTGAGACGTGTCTTTCTGAGACCTGCTGAGATCTGTCCAAGGTGCTGAACTCCAGCTGCTAGTGAAGCTGAGACGTGTCTTTCTGAGACCTGCTGAGGTCTGTCCAAGGTGCTGAACTCCAGCTGCTAGTGAAGCTGAGGCGTGTCTTTCTGAGACCTGCTGAGATCTGTCCAAGGTGCTGAACTCCAGCTGCTAGTGAAGCTGAGACGTGTCTTTCTGAGACCTGCTGAGATCCGTCCATGGTGCTGAACTTCAGCTGCTAGTGAAGCTGAGACGTGTCTTTCTGAGACCTGCTGAGATCCGTCCATGGTGCTGAACTTCAACTGCGAGTGAAGCTGAGACTTTTCCGAGGACCCGAGGATGTGCCTCGCTGAGGCCTGCTGAGAACTGCCCAAGGCGCTGAACATCAGCTGCTAGTTAAGCTGAGATATGGCCAGGGAATGACTATAAGATGTGCCTCGCTGAGATCTGCTGATAACTGTCCAAGGTGCTCAACATCAGCTGCTGCAGAAACCTGAGACATGGCAGGAAACAGATGCGCCTCTCTGAGACCTGCTGGAAACTTTCCAAGCAGTTGAACATCACCTGCTAGTGAAGCTGAGACGTGGCCAGGGGTGCTGAGATCTGCTGAGAACTGCCCAAGGTGCTGAACATCAGCTGCTACAGAAAGCTGAGACTAAGCCTGGGCGGAGTTCACAAAGTTCAGCGAAGTTACAAAATAACTCCAACAAGCTACACAGAGTTCTGCGAGTGGTGGAGTGGGTTACCTCGTGCTGTTCACACTGCTGCACTGTAAAAACACTGCAAACGGCATCTCGCACAGTGCAAGAAGGCGCTGCTTCTTTCTGCTGCTCAAGTAGCTTCCTCAATGCGAAGGGAAGGTTTCTCAACAAGAGGGGTAGCGACCATTTGCAACCGACCGTGTTGAGAAATCTCGCTGGGAAGTGCTTTAGCATTGGATTTCCCTCGCTCGCTCTCACCAACTTACCGTTGACGAGCAAGAGCGAGGACAAGACCACTCTACGGAGCATCGAGCGCAAAAAACTCCACAAACTTCATGAACGGAGCGGAGTTCACAGCCCAGGCTTAGCTGAGATATGGCCAGGGAGGGACCCGTAGCTGTGCCTCGCTGAGACCTGCTGAGCTCTGTCGGTTGTCCCAATATTTTCTTCTGAACTGGTGTCCAGAATTGCATATTCCAGACTCTAAAACCTTGTTCTGTGAGCAGCTATGACTTGCTCTTGTAGCACACCTGACTTACTCCTGAATTCCAGGAGTACCTCACTACTAAGCTGCCACAAGGACTTGGTGAACTGAGTATGTCAGCTACACTAGACCCTGCAGAAACCTTTTCTGAAATAGCGAGACTTTGTGAAAGTTACACAAGACTTTAAGTCGCAAAAAATCGCTTTGCAGAAAACAATTCTTCATACGTCCGCCACTACGCAGAGAAAACCACTTTGCAAAATGTAAATTTACAGAGAAAGCCTCAGCATACATTTTGCAACTTGGCTAAGTTTAATTAAAGTAAAATAGTCTCCCAATGTTTTTGAAATTATTTTATAATTGGCAGTAAAACTTTCTAGGGAAAAGGGCAAAGTTAAAGTGGGAAATTGTAAAAACCCGCAAAGGGTGAAACCCTGAACTTCGCAAAACGCCGCCTGCTAAAAAGTAAATTTCACTCCACTTAACCGATTAGTCTATGGAACCTTCTGAGAGCTGTTTGTGAGTCTGATAATTGGGTTTTGACCCTGATGAGAGCTGTGCAACGTTATGAAAATATCACACGCGGGGGTTGCTAGAACAGTTTTAGGTTATAACAACATAACGTATCCATTGGTGCCCCTCAAAAGGACACAGTTCAGAACTAAGTAAGAGCGCAAAGCCTTCAGTGAACTCCTCCCCCAGCCCACCCACCCCCACCCCTGGGGGTGTCTCCTGATAACTGTCTTAGGGGCATCTTTATTAAGGGAAACATCCTTTACGACGCAACTTTTACCACGCAGTGCCTTTACAACGCAGGTTTTTCAACGCAAGTCATTACAACGAATTGCACTGGGGGGCGCTGTAGGATAGGTAATAGTTTAATTTACTATCCAACACCTTCCCTACTATCCACGGGGACTGGAGTTGGAATAGTAAATTAAACTATTCACTTTCCAGCACCCCCCAACGCAAGTCGTTGTAACGACTTGCGTTGAAAAAGCTGCATTGTAAAGGCATGCGTGGTAAAAGCATGCGTTGTAACAACGTACATCCCTTTATTAAAAAGTCATTCAGGGCAGCAAGCAACCCACTTTGCTGCGCTGCGTGAGAGGGAACGTGTCTGGACACCTCAGGGCTTAAAGTGGCACAAGGGGCTTGTAAATCTGCCCCACCATATTTAACATTATGCAGCGCGTTCCTGTCTTTTTCCTGTGTTGGAGCCCAATGTGCTGCCTAGCAATAACACAGGTACCAAGGGTGGGGTGCCTGCGTTGTAAGTAGGACTATTTTGAGCAGGAAGGGACAACACCCTGAGCATTTTCCTCTTTCCATGTGTGCTGCAAAATGCGCCACACATAGAAAGAGGAAGTAACGAGGAGAAATAAAGATACTTCGCCTCGGTACACCTCACCTGGGAATGCGTAGACTTTGGACACATTCCTAGGTCGACCAGAAATCTACTTCTAAGTCCCTCGGGGCATATTTATCCAAGAGTTGCGTTGACCTTGAGCCATGCAAGGGGGGGCACGCAAGGGCGATGCAACCACTAAATCAGATTTACCACGCCACGCAGGGCCACCTTGCAGGCTCTCTGCGCTGCGTTACTCTGCCCCAGGGAGGCGGTCCATGCGTGGGGCGCGGGAGTTCCCACACAACACTTATTGATTTTGGCACCATCCCTGATTAATATTACTAATAGACCAAGAAATGCTTCAATTGCTGCCCCTCCCCAGGTGAGGCAAAGCAAGGAGAACTATCTTTATTTCTCCTCATTGTTTTTCTGCAGCACATCATTCATTCAGCAGCACAGAGGTGTCCTTCCTGCACAAAAACAATCCTACCCACAGTGCAGGAACCCTTGCACCACGGTGCACGGATGCCTGCTTTGATGCGAGGCAGCGCAATGTGTGCTAGTGCAAGGAAAGACAGCCATGCACCGTATAATGTTAAAGACAGCGCATCTGCCCTTTCCCTTTCATTCAGCACAGGAAGGTGTCTTACTGCGTTGCGTGATTTTTTACTAAATATGTCCCCAAGGATGCGTGAAACCACAAAGCTCCAAGTGTTTCAACTTCAAATCTGTGAAACTTGCTAAGATTAACAAAAAGGACGATAGAAACAGGCCCTGCTCTGCAGCTGGGACGTTGCAGAGCAGAACGTGCGTGTGTGTGTGTGTGTGTGTGTGTGTGTGTGCTTGGTAGCTGACCACAAGTTCCTAGAGTGACGCATCTATCCTGTCCCTGCAGATGGAAACTCCAGGCCAGGACTTCCGGCAATGGGCAATGGAGATGATGTGGCCACCTATTGCTCTGTATCGCTGCTCCTTGGCGATAGCGAGCCCGAAGTTGCAGCGGTGAACACAATTCCTGCAGCCCGAACTCCTATCTTTGTTCAACGGGACATTTCACTGCAGGGATGAGGGAAGGCGCAGGATGTGACGTTTCCACCTGCGCCCACATAGAAGACATGTTTTCTTCATCCTGATCTGATTTTGGCAACTTTCAGGATCAATGAGCTAGTCCCAAGGAAGATGCTACTGAAGGAACATGTGTTTGAAAGAAGTCAGGATTGTGCATGAGGATGGCTTTGGGAATGATGTTGATTTGGGATGATGCATGCTGGGAATGAGAGTAAGTGAAGGTTTCTTCATGTAGGGGTGGTGTCCCCAGGACGAGGTGGATGCTACATGGCAGGCAGGTTTCAGAGATGAGTGGAAGGAGGTGAACTAGTGAGGAGTGCGTTGGCGCAAAAGGGCGCACAAAATCACAAACTTTTCATATGACTTTTACTGAAATTCCATAAGAATTTGACAAAATTATGTGGTTAGAAGATAATGTGGTTGGTGGTATCTCCTGTGAATATTTCACACTAGCACACACTTCTCATAAAAAGGTATTGCTAGCTAATGCCACTAGACTGGTGAGAGCAGAAACTGCACCTCCACTGGGCATTTCCAGTGCAAAACAAACAAAAGAGTTGCATGCATGTAGAAGAGGCCAGTATGTGGCACTGGACGTATGACATGCACATCTGTTAAATACAAGTATGAGAGGCCGGTATGATTCACTGGCAGTTGATATATGACACTCACAGCTACAACATGCAGGGCACAAGTTGGGTAAACAGCATCTGCAGACTATTTTCACAAGGTGGACACCGTCCACCCTGCCAAGAAGTTACCGCCACATAAATATGCTGACCTCATCCCGCTGTCGTTTTCAGACACCCAGATACATTCAGCAGCGCCTGCACATTGTCTGCTTTCAATCCCAGCAGCAACATGCAGACGGGGATGGGGCTTATCAGATTCCAGCTGGGCCTGTAACAAAGGCCGGAGTAAAGGGGCCATCAGGACTCCCTGTGGCTCAGTATCCTAGCTGGGAGATATCTGGAAGCTCGCACCAAAATACAAACACAATGGCGGGGAAACAGAGGCTCACAGCTTGTTATTACTTCACAGGTATAATCCCTATTTACGAGATAGGCATGCATTGTAAGAATGTCAGATGTTTTGCTCTGTCACAGTATTTACACAAATAATTCAAATACTTCTATTGTGTTTTCTTTCTATTATAGAGCTGCTCATCCCAATGCAAACGGGATTTGTATAGTGCTGCTAATCACCCGCTAGGGTATCCAGGCGCTGGGAGTTCTGCTGCTTGGGTGAAGTAAATTGAGTTTCTTTTTGAATACTTTCAGGGAGGATGAGTTCTGGAGGTGGAGGGGGAGGGGGAGGCTGTTCCTGACCTTCATGGCCCGGTAGGAGAATGAGTGTCCACCACTCTTGCTTCGGTGGATGCGGGGAATGATGGAGAGGGAGGCAGAGCGCAGGTGTCTAGAGGATTGGTGAAAGCTCAGGCAGTGGTTGATGTACGCTGGTCCTTGATTGTGCAGTGTGTTTGTAGGCACGGGTCAGCATCTTGAATTGACACCGCTGGTGGACGTGGGGCCAGAGGAGTTTTCTAAGGCGTGGGGTTGTCCCATGTCAGGATTGGCCTAGCAGAAACACCGCCATTTACATACTCAAATTTCTTAAGTTGGCTTCCCTTTTACACATGATGGCATTTGACATACATTTGCGTGCGTGACCATGCAGAATAGCATACTTTGAATCTCCATTGCTTACATTTCTACTTTGTGGGTCCATTATCACCAGGCCTTGAACATTTAGTACGGTGGATAAAGTTCACTGCGTAAATGTCATATTTGTCATTTGTTCAGCTGGCGACACAGCTATCCAACTAGGATAAACAATTGCGGCCTAAGCAGAGATTGTGACATAGTCACATGGGTACTGCTGTTTTATAAAAATGCAACCACTTCCGTATTTCGGCAGCGGAGTACTCGGCTGACACAGAGAGGTGACTCCACACTGGATTCCCGGCTCAGCTGACTCCTGTTTACTGACACAAAGTTTGTTCAGCTTTACATCAAAACAGACAGCTCAATGACTCTTACACACAGGTAATGGGGAGCTAGTCCACTCGGCATGGACTGGCAGATGAAACATATTAGGCAAGACTGTCAGAAGTCACAATAGTTCGCCAGAACCTGATGGATTGCCTGGTGGCAGTAGCGTTGAGTGACCATATCCAGGTGGAAACACCAGATAATAGGGTGAGTGCCCCGCTTCAATCATGCTAGATACAACTCCAATTGGAGTACAAAGATACACTAATGATCTCTTTTGGGAGAACTTGTCATTTGGCTATGACATTCTCTTCCCTGGTAAGGATTGGTCACCTGAATTTGTAATGGATTGCCTAAATACTGAAACAGGAATTTTACCTGCCTTCTCCGACCTCGTTCCAGAATCAGTAAAACATTCATACGCCTAGGAGTGGGCGCTAGCTCCTGTGTTATACCGCAACCATGTGGGGTGGAATGATGGTTCCCCATATCATGTAATACCACAACCTTAAAGACAATACCCAATTAGAAAGTGGTATAAAAAAAGTTAGAGATTCTCACACAACTTTAATACCATGGTGTAATCGAAAGTTGCACCTCTCCTATGAATAATCTGCTGTTTCCAGTAATGAAACCAGACCATTCATATCACCTAGTATTAGATTACAGACACCTGAACACAGCTACATATACATTTGCAGTACAAAATGCGCATAGCGTAGTACTAATTAACAAAATAGTGTATACAAAATACAACATTAGATATCTTGAATGGATTTTTATGCCAAAATATAGTGCCTAAAAGTAGGTATTTGACAAGCTTCAGCACTCTGAGATCTCAAAGATAGTTCTGTCAGATGCCCCAGGGGTAAAATAATAGCCCCAGGCTGCTTTCAGCACTTCTTGTGATGTAACTTCCTGTGAGGTATTGGATTGATGCCATATGTGGTCACTCATCGTGATGTCACGCGTTGTGACATCATTTGCATACTGCCTAACTTGGTTAGTCCCACCACTTCTTTTTTTAGGACTTGTGCCCTGGTTGCACGCATGTATAGGAGGCCAGTATGTAGCACTGGCAGTGAACATATGATACACACAGCTGGTACACTTATGTATAGGAGGCTAGTGTGTTGCACTGGCAGTGGACATATGACACATAAAGATGTGTAGGAGGCTAGTATGTAACACTCAAAGTGGACTTATAATGCACACACAGCTGTTACACATATGTATAGGAGGTAACTATGTAGCACTGGCAGCATATATATGACACACAGCTATTACACACATGTATGGTAGGTCAGTATGTGGCACTGGACATTAGACACACACACAACTGTTACCTGCATGTGTAGAAGGCCATATATGGCACTGGCAGTGGACATATGACACACAACTCCTACATGCATATGGAAGGTCAGTATGTGGCACTGGCCATGCCCATATGACACACACAGTTGTTACATGCATGTATGGGAGCCCAGTATGTTGCACTGGTAGGGCATGTACGAAACAACTGTTACGCACATGTATAGGAGGCTAGTATGCAGCTCTGGCAGTGGGCATATGACACTCCTGGCTGTTACATGTATGTCAGGAAGGCACTATGTAGCCCTGGCAGAGTACATATGACACAACTGTTACATACATGTATAGGAGGCTAGTATGTGGCACTGGCAGTGGACATAGGACACACAAAGATGTTACACACATTTATGGGATGCTAGCATGTGGCACTGGCAGTAGACAAATGACACATACAGCATTTACGTGCATGTACGTGAGGCAAGTGTGTGGCACTGGCAGGGGTCATGTGATATTCACATCTGTTACATGCATGTAGGGAAAGGCCAGTATGCCGCACTGGCAGGTTACATATGACGCACACAGCTGTTACACGCATATCTAGAAGACCAGTGTGCAGCACTGACTGGGTACATATGACAAAGCAGTTGCATATATGGGAGGTCAATATGCGTCACTGGCTGCGGACATATGACACAGCAGATGCAAGTATGGGAGACCAGTATGTAGCACTGACAGTGCTCATATGTTATGCATAGCTGCTACAGTCTTGTATAGGAGGCTAGTATGTAGCACTGGCAGTGAACATATGACACATCTGTATAGGAGGCTAGAATGTAGAACTGGCAGTGGACATATGGCACACACGTTTGTTACACACATGTATAGGAGTCTACTATGTAGAACTGGCAGTAGACATATTATACACGCAGCTATTACACACATGTATGGTAGGCCAGTATGTGGCACTGCCAGTGGACTATGACTCACACAGCTGTTACATGCATATGGGAGGCCAGTATGTGGTACTAGTAGAGGACATACATGACACACACAGCTGTCACATGCATGTATAGGAGGCAAGTATGCAGCACTGGCAGTAAACATATGACACTCCCAGCTGCTACATGCATGTATGGAAGGCCAGTATGCTGCACTGACAGTGAACCCATGACACCCACAGCTGTTACATATATGTATAAGAAGGCCAGTATGTGCCACTGGCAATGGACATGACACTCCCACATGTTACTTGCATGTATAGGAGGCTGGTATGCAGCAAGGGACATCTGACAGTCACAGTTGTTACATGTATGTATAGGAGGCCGGTATGTAACACTGGCAGGGTACATATGAGACACAGCTGTTACATCACATGTATTGGGGGTTAGTATGCAGTATGCGGCACTGGCAGGGTACATTTGAGATGCATGTATAGGAGGTCAGTGTGTAGCACTGAAAGGGCGCACGTGTCCTGGTGGGAGTGGCATCAGGGGTCTCGGTCATTGGTGGACTTTCCACCGAAACGCTTCTCTACCATAGCAGGGTCCAGTGAGATGTATCATATGTGCTGGCACAGGTGATAGAGCGCGCGGGTCACCCGGGTCACTTAGATTACCAATTTTCCCACGCACTGGGCCCTGGCGTGCATATGATGACAGTGTTTTGCAAATGAACCGGGTGAAAACCTCTATCACGCTACTATCAGTAATCGGGGTGGGTGACTCTTACACCACTCACTATTCATGTACCTGACTTACCACAGGCACATTACTCCTGACAGATCAGGAGCTAGTAGTGGACAGGTGATAAGGGTTTTCCTAAAAGGGAGAAAATTCTAATTTACACATTCAATACCTTTAATATTTCTTTAATGTATAATGACCACAGACACCTTGATGGTTTTAAGGGTTTTATATAGTTTAAGTTTAGGACGAAAATGCCATTACAAGGAGGCAAATGCAAAGCAATACATCGATGATTAAAATCAGAACCAGGATGTAACTATGTAGGAGAGTGAGTATCATAGAGTAAAAGGGAACACTATAGGGCATGAATTATAATGAACATTTATCTAATACAGTTTAATCTAGGGCAAGGACGTGAGGAAAAATCTAATGTGTGACCTAATAATTTTATACTATTTCCTAAACCTTATGCTATCTTACTAACTTCACGGCAACCATACTAAGGGAAAGGGAATAAGTGGAACAATCTGAATAAACAGTCGGGATCAACAATGTCCTAAAAGGAAGGGTAAGAAGTGGAACATTTACTAATAATCAATTGCATAAAATTACATTCAAAGGAGATATGGAGAATATCACAGGCAAGATTGCTTTAATCAGAGGAGGAAAAGTTGAGGGTATAGTATAGACAGACACCTATGTCAATAGTTACCTAGGTGAGAATGAGGACTAACCCTGGCCACGGGTCAGTTGGGAAAGAACGGGACAAGGACCCTCAAGGATTCAGGGAATACCAGAAGGTGAGCAGGTACAGCTCATGGACAGTCAGGACAGGATACCCCTCAGGTCTGGGTCAGGACTGGGTTTACCAAGGCACGACCAACCCCTCACAGCTTCGGATGCAACGCCAGCGTTACCCCCTCTTCTGCACGGAATCTGCCAATAACCCCGATTGGGTTTTCGAATCTCCCAGCAAAGTGCTTTGCTTAGCACTTAGGACTAATTTCCACCCCTTGGAGTTTGTGGAAAGTTTCAGGCAGAATGCTCCGCAGCACTCTGTATCAGGCACCTATAGAGTTCGTAGGGTCAGTGACAGGTCTGCTAGTCGGACAAGTCGGACAATTTCTCTAAGCTAAGCTAGGCTATTTATACAGGTTTAGATCCCCAAGACCACCCATAAATGTTGCAAAATGACAAAGTCCCATCTTCTGATTGGTCAAGGGAGGTGGTTTAAGACATTTGTCACCACCTATATTTCTATTACGTAAGTTCACGTGACATTACCCTCCCCCTAACATCTGGGTTCCCAGGCATACGTGTGGGAAAGTACAATAGTGAAGAAAAGGTTTGCAACATTGTTGCGCATTTCAGAATAGAAATAGCACATCTTCAAGGGCAAAGGTGCGCCTGGAAAGGACAGTCCCCTTTTCAATGGCCAACTGGCCAGGTTCCATTGGTGCACGTCCCAGATCTTTGATCACGTGATGAGGGATACGTCAGCTGCAAAATGGATTCCATCCCCGCTTCAAGGCCCTCATTTACGCGGTACATGAAAAGTAAGCGAAAACAAATTAATAACACAGAATAAAATGAATACACTGTACACCATGACCAACTACTCTTAATCCCTTATTTTATAATACTTATAGCATTAAGAGTTAGTGCAGAAAAGATGCATAGACAAAAGCGGCTTAAGATAGCATGAAGCATGATTAGTGACAAGCGGCCATTTTAGCAACAATGCGCATGTGCGAACTTTTCCCTCCAGATTGCGAGTGCGTCACATCACATGGGTATGACCGACGCATGCGCAGACTGAATTTCTGCAAAGCGGCCATTTTATTAATGTGCAAGCTTGATTACGATGAAAAACACATAGGCAAGCCTCCTAGGGACACCCGTGTGTTGGGGAAATACAAATAAATGACAAACAATCAGAGTTAGTACAGTTATGATTTAAGGCGAGGTTCATGAAGAGAGCAAGTCGCGTTACGTGCGAATCCTTGCTCCATCAATCCCCTCTTTGATGATATTTACTATCATCACTACACATGAAAACAGATGCCAACTTCATTCATCCAATTCGTCCATCTCAACCTCAATGAACTTATTGTTGAGCTTTCTCTCCGCCTCTCTGTGTGTATGATTGTTCTTTATTTTCTTATATATCTGGTTTCTTAATTCTTCTAATTCTAAGTCTTCAGCCTTTCGCTTTCCTCTTTTATTCACTATATATTTTCTGCATTTCTGGCACTTGCAACAGATGAATATGATCAGAACAATCAAACCTATTCCAGCTATTGGCATCAGTATTTTCCATAGAAGACTTTTACCTAAGTTAGAGAACCAACTACCTACAGAGGAGAGACCATCAGTCAGTCTCTTCCAGGCACTGTCAACCTCTAATGGTTTGAGTTCTTTTTCCAAATTAGTAATGTTTCTTATATACTTCTTAATTTCAACACTTTTATCAGGAATGTAAGTGCAACAATGTTGTGCCCTCAGCATCCTGCAGACTCCGCCCTCTTTTGCCAATAAGGTATCAAGAGCAAGGCGATTCTGTAAAACCATCGATCTGATCGCAACCATTTCGGTATTGATCATCAGAAATCCAGCAGCAGTGTCAGTTGATAACCGATCCACTACTGTAGATAATTTGCAGATTCTATGAGTATTCAGAGCTACCCCCATTCCAGGTATCAGTGCGCTAAAAATATCACCTATAATTTCTCCTACACTTTCACGTTTTCTACGCACTAAGCCATTAGTAATCTCATTGCTTCCAGCTGCATTGTTCACATGGTATATTTTCGGAAAGACAATGCCAAAGTAGCAGCTTCCATACCAGTGATCCGGCAATTTGAAATAAGCCTTGTTTCCACATATATAATAAATTCCTGGAAACACAGGTTCTGACCCATTTTTGAAACCCCAACCTCCAATTACCTTGTAATTATGTTCACACTCGCTGGAACCAATGAATACATTGTTATAATAACTAGTCTTTTCTCTATGAAGACAGAGTTTCCCTTTCCGTTCAAAATCCAGCAACAGAGCAGGAGTAACTTCGCTTTGTGAGGTGTTATCCATGTTTTCTGCCCATCTAGGGGTTCTGTTCTGTTCGTCATTTGCCTTTTTCTGAAACTTTTCCCTTCTCTTCTCTGCCATTTTCAAGAACATTTTCTCTTGTGCATGTAAGGAACACGTCAAGTTGTCTCTACGAGCTTCATTCAGATCTATGTCACCTATAGTCAGGAAATATTCCCCCATGTAGCGAGTCACTCCACCAAGGGTATGTACAAGGTTCAGATTCCCTCTAATAGGAAGTTCTGAAAAGATAACGTCAGTGTTTGAGTAATAATATTGTAAAGTGCTTCTATAGAATAAACTAGCTAAAATACTACAGGAAATTCCATAGGTCAGGGGTAAATGGTGGTATGTCACGCCTTCAGCTACTGAAGTAGGTAGCATCATGCAGACATAGCAATCTTCTATTTCCATAGCTTCTACATAGTGCACTAAAAGGTTTGCGAAAACATTTAAGTGTGTCCTGTTCTTCATTTGGGGATAATGTAGTTCTCCCTCATCTGATGCTTCTAAGTCGGGTCGTGTATGTCTCAGACTCATTACATTGTCAGGTCTTTCTACTCTTCGTGGTGTTTCTTCAGTATGTACAACTTCTGCGTCTTGTGTCGTCAAGTCTGTAGGATATATGTTAGGGTCTTTGCTTATCATAAAAGGTATAAACACTGTTAATCCTATCCATATCATTACTAGCATCACTACACTACAGATGCATATTTTACAGCATGTCTTGCAACAACTAAATCTGGACCTTCCAGTGACATTTGAATCAGACATTTTATCTTACAGGTGGCTTTCTGAACCCCTCTTCGTTTCTTCTCAGCAGAGGTTTTACTTCGCTTCACCTCAAGGAGGGTCTTCGTCAGAACTCCGACCAGCAATGGACCCTTCGTCGCTTTTGCCACAAGCTTCGGGCTCATCAATTTCTTCCAACACCAGATAGGTCCACTCAGGGCTTCGATACAGTCTGTTCTGTTTCTTTACTCTGCCGCCCTTTCGGATGGACTTTCCTCGGGCTTCTTTCCTTTCACTTTCAGCCCGTTGTTGGTCCTTTAGTTTTTCTTCGACTGTTTTTATTCTTATTCTTAGTCTTTTTACATATCGGGGTTCATCCTTCTTTTCGATCCTGTTTGTAGTCGAGGAAACTTGCTCTTCCTCGTGAACTCTTTTGCTTTTTCTTCTTTGTCGCTCTATTGCTTCAGCAGAGTCTTTTTCCCTTCCTGTCTGACTAGTTCCAGGTCTTTCATCTATTTCTTCTGCCTGGTCCTTAAGCTGACCTAGTTCAGGTTTAGACTGTATTTGATCTTCGTTTGTGAGTGATTCACTGGACTCTTCTTCCTGAACACGTTCATCTATTACTAACTGGCCTGGTTCATGCTCTTCGATCTCTTGATTTTCTTCCGCATGAACTTCTGCTTTGATCACTATCTGTCCCTTTCCAGTCTCCTCTGTCTCAGAAGGAGTGTCGATGACTTGATCTGTCCCTACTTGGCCTATTCCCTGATCAGATTTTATGATGTCTTTGATGATCTGACCTTCTTCTTCTTGTTCTGACTCACCTGCACTGTCCCACTCACTACCTAGGTAAGAGTATTTTCTGGTTCTTATTGGATCAAGAACCTGGTCATCAGCAGGGAACCATTCAACTTCTTGACTTGTGCCTGGTAGTTCGATGTCAGCGGGATCCGGACCCTCTTCTGGAGTCTCCTCAGCTGGACCACCTTCGGCTTCAGTCGCGTTTTCTCCAGTCACCTTCTTCGTGTGACTTGCATGGATCCACTTTGGTACACCAGCACACTTCACGGCAGTTGTGGTGACAAGGATCACTTGTCGAGGCTTGCCCCACTTCGGTTTAAGGCAACTCTTCCGGGTATGTTTCTTCAACACCACCCAATCACCTGGTTTCAGCTTGTGTGCTGGGGTTGTAGGCCATTCGACAGCAGTCTCTCCAATCTGGTGAGAGATAGAACGCACTTGGTCACCCAACTGCCTGCAGTATTCTAGCACCATATCATCAGAAATACTTAGCAGTTTGTGTCCAGGTACCCATGCTTGTCGCATCATTCTTCCCATCAGCACTTCATGGGGGCTCAAGCCTGTCTTTCTGTTTGGAATACTTCTCAAGCTCATCAGCACCATGGGCAAAGCTTCTATCCAGTTCATTTTTGTGGAGTCACACAGTTTTGCCAGCCTGGACTTGAGAGTGCCGTTTATCTGCTCGACTATTCCAGAAGCCTCTGGATGATAGGCACAGTGCAGCCTTTGCTCCATTTTGAATGCTTTGCAGAGTTCTTTTAGGACTTCGTTTGAAAAATGTCCACCTTGGTCTGTTTCAATTGTCTCAGGAATTCCAAAGCGGGGGATCAGTTCCCTAAGTAACAATTTAGCTACCGTCAGGGCATCATTCTTCTTTGTTGGATAAGCCTCCACCCACCGGGAAAACAAGCAAACTATGACCAGGACATATCTATATCCTTTGCACAGGGGCATTGTTATGAAGTCTGCCTGCATCCTAATGAAAGGACCTTCTGCTCTCCCAATGGTACTTTGTTCCACTACTGTCTTCTTTCCTGCATTGAACTGTTGACACACTAAACACCTCTGACAAAGTTTGTCTGCTGTGCTCCTGAATTTTGGACTGTAGAACACCTTTTCAAACATACGGCACATGGCATCCCTCCCAATATGTGTTGGTTCATGTATTATCCGTGCCATTGCGGTAACCAGTCGTTCAGGTAGTACAGGCATACCAGTCACGTGGACCACAACACCATCTCCTTTCCTGGGTTGACATTCATCCTGCCTCCACATGTCCCTTTCTTTCTTGTCTGTTGTCTGTTGTAGTTCTCTCAATTCATCCCATGTTCCCAATCTTTCAAATAACATCAGTTGGCAGCTGCTTTCACCTCCCCATAATTTAATTAGGAGGGACATTTTGTGTCGGGCGCAGTACTGGGCAATTTGGTCAGCATATCTGTTTCCGGCTGTCACCTCGTCATTTCCAGATCGGTGAGCCGCACACTTGACCACAGCCAATTCTTTGGGCAATTGGATGGCTTCTAGTAAGTTTTGTACTGGTTTTCCATTTCGGATAGGAGAACCTGAGGAAGTCATGAATTCTCTTTGCAACCAGAGCTGGCCGAAGTCATGAACAACCCCATAACAGTACTGACTGTCAGTATAAACAGTTACTCTTTTGTTTTTCCCTATTTTACAAGCTCTTGTTAGAGCAATAAGCTCCGCTACTTGAGCAGATTTAACTTCGCAAAGATAGGAAGCTTCCAGGGTCTTTTCCAAAGTGACTACAGCATAGGCAGCACTCAAACCTCCATTCTCATGTATCAAGCATGAACCATCCACAAACATTTTGAGGTCTTCATCAACCAAGGCCACTTCTCTGATATCAGGACGGGGTTTTGTGCTAAATTCAGTCAAGTCTATGCAGCTATGGTCAATTTCACCTCCTGCCTCTACATCAATGGGGAGGGGCAATAGAGTGGCAGGGTTTAGAATGTTACATCGGGAAATTATTACATTTTCTGCACCAATGAGAATCCTCTCATACTTAGTCAGCCGACTAGGGGTGAGATACTGTGTCTTGGTTCGGGTGAGCAAGATCACAACTGAATGTGGAACAAATACAGTGACAGGATGTCCCATCACAATGTTCTCACTCTGCTCTAGGCTTGTACAGGTAGCAGCTACTGCTTTCAGGCACCCAGGTAATCCAGCAGCCACTGGATCTAGGGCGGCCGAAAAGTAGGCCACGGGACGTCTAATCAGACCATGTTCCTGGGTTAAGACCGAGAGCGCACAATTGTCTCTCGTGTCACAGAACAGTTCAAAGTTCTTAGAATAGTCAGGCATTCCTAAGGCTGGAGCTGTGCACAGACAATTTCGCAATGTTGCCCAAGCAGTCATGCATTCATCATTCCAACAAACTGGGTCTTCCGCTCCTTTCTTTGTCATGTTAATCAAGGGTTTAGCTATAGCCGCGAAACCCACTATCCATTGTCTGCAGTACCCAACAACTCCTAGGAACATTCTTACTTCTTTCTGGGTTACGGGTAGTGACATTTCTCGAATTATTTTAATTCTTTCTGTAGTGACTTTCCTGATCCCTTTCTCTATCTGGTGCCCCAGATATTTTACTGAAGTTTTGCAGAACTGTAATTTGTCTGGTGAGACCTTATGTCCTCCCTTTCCTAGGTGATTCAGCAAGGCAATGGTATCAGTTACACAGTCGTCTTGACTTCTAGATGCTACCAGCAGGTCATCTATGTACTGTACCAGGACAGACTCTTTAGGCAGTACTAAGGATTCAAGACATTTCTTTAGAATCTGGTTGAAAATCGATGGACTTTCGGTGTACCCCTGGGGGACACGATTCCAGACATAGACCTGGCTGTTGAATTCAAAACTGAAAAGGAATTTGCTTTCTGGATGCAATGGGATAGAAAAGAACGCATGGCACAAGTCTATGACAGTGAACCATTCCGCATCCCAAGGAATTTGATACAGTATTACTGCGGGGTTAGGCACTATGGGACAGCAAGGTACTACAATTTGGTTTACCTTGCGCAGGTCCTGCACTACCCTATACTTTCCGCTAGGCTTCTTAATTCCAAGTATGGGTGAATTACAGGGACTGCTCATCACTTCCTGAATGATGTTTGCTTTGAGCAATCTGTTTAATTCCTTTGCGACTCCTTCTTTCACTTCTGCACTCATTTTATACTGTTTGGTATTAGGGTATACAGCATTTGCTTTTATAGTTATTTTAACTGGGTCTACATTTGCCATTAAGCCTACATCTTTTCCAGTAAAATCCCAAACTTCAGGTATTACGCTCGATTGGAGTTCTTCAGGTAGACTTTCAATGGACATGGGCTTAATTTCTGTGTCGGGCCTCAGTAACATCAATTTATACAGGCCATCTTCATCTGGGGTCTGGATTTCAACACCATTTGGTGAGCAAAAGATGGTGCAACGCATTTTGCACAACAAATCTCGTCCTAATAGGTTTACGGGACTGGAATCACAGACCACAAATCTGTGCATTTCCTTGAAATTTCCTATGGAAATTTCCATAGGTTCGGTTACCGGAGTACTGATTATCTGATTTGAAACTCCCACTACTTGGATAGCTTCTCCCGAGAGGGGTAGGTTAGGAACGTCCGCTGTTCTCACAGTGGAACGGGTAGCACCAGTGTCCAACAGAAAGGTGACATCTGTCCCTTCAACCTTTCCTTCAATGTATGGTCCAGTCTGGTCTACCGGTAAGGAGGCGCCAAGCACGCACTCCTTGTCCTCCCCTCTCAGGCCCCGTCAGTATTGATCATCACAGAGAAAAGTATCATTTAACAGGTATTGTGGAATGGGTGCATTTCTTTCATTCTCTCCTTCCCACAGTTCGACCCTTTCATTCTGTTGACCCTGATTCCTATAATTCTGTCTAGGTGCGCATGGCACCGGGGGTTGATTTACCTGCTGTTGGGTCTTTCGGATCCCCTCTTTCTGCACCTGTGGATTTAAACCATTTACGGGGGCATTACCAGCCTGCAAGTGCGGACATTTATCTCTCCAATGTCCCATGTGACCACATCCGTGACAGGGGAATTTTTCCATAGCCTCTTCCCTACTCATCTTTACCCGGGGCCTGCCTCCACCCCCAGCATTCGGATTTGGAGCATTATTACTGTTAGTCATTTTACTTAACTGTTTTTCTTGTTGTTCAGCTAATTTCACCTGAGCCCACATAACCTTCTCCTTTAGGGCTTTCTTTTTGTTCTCGATCTCATCTTCGCAGTATTTGGCATATTTGAGAACATCATCAATGGGTTTCCCTTGCCAACTGATTTTGTTATCCCTAATCCACTGGGATATTTCAGGTCTCAATCCTAACACGAATCGATAACAGAAATGTGTCATATCCTTCAGGTCCACATTATCGATTCCACTATAAGTTTTGAAGACCTGCAGTAACCTTTCATAATAGGAGTGGACGGATTCATCACGCTCTTGGGTAGTTCTATCTATGCGGGTCCAATCAGTTTCTTTTGCGGGCACCTTCTTCTTGAGGTACTGTATGACTTGCTCATACTTCCTCATTACTTCAGGTGCGGGAGCTCCTGTTATCTCGTCTCTCGCATATTCTTCGCTAGGCCAATCAATTTCAATTTTGCAGTCGGTCCACAAATCTACGGGGACCACAATGTCGAAAAAACCATCCAGGTCTTTCAGAAGACATTTCTGAACTTTTATGAAGCGTTCGACCTGTCGGTACCAATCGACTGGTTTCTCCCGTAATTTTGGAAAGTCATTGGTAAATGATACTATATCTTGTCTGGACCAAGGGACATGGACATATTTTCCCCCTGGGACTTCTCTCATGGGACATAATTTTTCTGGTTTGTCAGCTTCTTGTAAGACGTACTCAGCAGTCCGTGGTCTCTCCTTGCTATCCTCCTTTTTCTTTGCCCATCTGGCTTTCCACTTGTCTAGATCTCCCCATTTCTGTGCTAAGTTTATCAGTTCTTTAATCTGCGTCTTCTTCCCTGCGGTATTCAGGTTTTCTAGATCTTTGTCTGAAAATTCTACCCTATAGGATTTCTGTAGTACCTTGGATCTGCTGATATCTATTCCCATACAAACTGCCGTGTCCATTAATTTGTCATAGTATATTTTTGCGTTCCGAGTAAGGTGTTTGCACATGAACAACAACTCATCTTCCTCCCGGACATTCAATCGTTCTAAACCCACATTCCCTGCGCTTAGTTCCTCTAGCTCTATTCTTAGCTTATAAATATCTAGTGGTTTCGGATGAGGGGTTCCTTTTTCTAATTCTCGGGTCCATCTTTCTATTTCCTCGGGAGTTACCACTGTCGCACTTTGAGTTCCTGATGAGGACTCTATTAGTACGCCTTTGTTTCCAGTCTGAGTTCTCATTCGAGACATACTAGGTCCCTGCTCCCTATTGGGCAGATCCATCAAGGAAACCATGGACTCGCATTCACTTGCTTGGTCATCAATAATGAGTGGTTGCCTTCTGGGCGGGGGCATCATCGGGGTTATGACTGGAGTTTTAGGAGTATTCATTCTGTCCCCATATAGAGGAAAAACTGGACCAATGGTTACTGGAATCGTCAGGGCTTCAGGATTTGGATTTATCTGAGCTATGGCATGTATGAGATCATTCCGCTGTCCTCTCAGGGCATCCCTTTCCTGCTCGTGTAATACTCGATTCATGGGGGGATCCTGTATCATTTGGGGTACTAGAGAAGGATATATATTCGGAGCAGATGGAGTGGATAAAACTGATCTTTCCTCACCAAAGGGGTTGTAATTCGGGACCACGGGGTCGGGTCTACCAAATCCCTCTCCTCCCGCTCTTTTCTGTTCTATCCCTGTGGAATCGGCTTCACTAGTGCTTCTTCTTGCTGAAGGTCTCAATGGAGTAGTTAAGCTTTGAGATCTGGTGTCTTCATTATAAGGCGGGGGACCTTTCATAAATAAGTCCTCTAAAAATTCATCTTCCGATTCACCCAGGGGCATCATGTGTCGGGTTTTCTCAGTACATTTCTTCCCTCCCGCCATTTCATTAGCTCCGAACATGGGGAATAACCCTTCTACCATCATATTTTGTCTCCACTGTTTCAATTTCTGCTCCTTGGTTTCTTTTACCATTTTTGGATACCATCGGGTCACTCCATTGTCCATCCGGGGTCTGTCTCGCTCTAGAGCCTCAATTTCCCATTCCTCTAAAGCTTCATACTGGGTTAATCTAGGTCTGGGATGTAATTCATTCATTCGGGTCCTTAGGTTAAATAGGACTCTCCCGTTAAAAGTACCATCAATGGGAAAGGCTAAAACTCCATCCTCCGCAGTGTACTTTACCCAGTTCTCTAACCATACACAGGTATGATACCCTTTTTCTAACATCATGAAAGAGGCTGGAGTATTTGGCGGAGGAATGATCACGCCCTCCCTAGTTCGTACGGGTTTGTCAGTTTTGAAGAAATTCTTTATTTTGCTGACAAATGACATTTTTCTCTTTCCTCCGTACATGTTGTGAGGTCTGCCTTTGCTCATCAACTCTTTATGACACCCTAGATTTCGTGGATCAGGCAGAAAATCAGGGTACCACATACACCGCTCGTAACAATCTATAAGCTCGGTGCGGAAAATGTTTACTTAGTTTGTGCTTCCAATGCTAGCGCGACTCCAATTTCTCAAGCAACCAATCAGTGCAGAGGTTGCAAAGGTTCTCGACCAATGGGTGTGCGGCCTTTTCGCGAGACGCGTTCTCACGCTCAGGCACTCACCCCTCCCTTACAATTTCGGCTTCACTACACACCCGCTGGTTTAACCAATACCAGCGCGGCACGGAGTGACGTCAGAGCAGCCCTTCGACTATCTCCCTCCTTTACAAGGTAACGGAAACTTTGTATTTTCTCTAAGGTGCTATGGTTAATTTTAGTCAACAACGTATAACATTCGCCATTGTGTAGGAGTGTTCTAAAGAGATAGAAAGTTCTTCTTTTACTGCAAGTAAACCACTTCTGTCTACTTTTCATACACTTCGGATAGACTTCTCTTGCCTACCCTCACGCAAGCATTAGAAAACCTGCTATTACCCAGTCTCATCCACTTCTTTCCGGGATATATACTAAGCCTGGGGTTCGTCAGCGTTTCCCTTTGCTATCATACAAGCTCCGATGACTCTATTACTCCCTTAGTGTGACCCTTACTAGGTGATATCAGACCAAGGTTTCTATCAGCAGTCCCGTTACTGTCATTCACTCAGTTTTTCTGAAAAGACCTAATTAGCGCTTCCAGTTCCACTTGAACCATGCACTAACCTTTCCTCCCTACAAATGACCTCAGAACGCGATGGATTCTACTCACCATCCGTTATACAATTCCCCGGGGATTTCAGACAACACTCAACAAGCACACACAATTAGTTAATAAAACATATAATATTTAGCAGCAATACATATATAAAATCATTTAAAACAATTTTGAAATCGATTTCTTTTGCAATAAAATATTAAGTAACATAATCAATATTAAAAAAACAATTTTAGCAGCACATTTATTTTTCACGGTTTATTTTCTAACTATCTTATCTACCTATCTTACTAGTCCTAACCATTCCTCTGCTTACCAGAAATTACTGATAGAGCGCGCGGGTCACCCGGGTCACTTAGATTACCAATTTTCCCACGCACTGGGCCCTGGCGTGCATATGATGACAGTGTTTTGCAAATGAACCGGGTGAAAACCTCTATCACGCTACTATCAGTAATCGGGGTGGGTGACTCTTACACCACTCACTATTCATGTACCTGACTTACCACAGGCACATTACTCCTGACAGATCAGGAGCTAGTAGTGGACAGGTGATAAGGGTCTTCCTAAAAGGGAGAAAATTCTAATTTACACATTCAATACCTTTAATATTTCTTTAATGTATAATGACCACAGACACCTTGATGGTTTTAAGGGTTTTATATAGTTTAAGTTTAGGACGAAAATGCCATTACAAGGAGGCAAATGCAAAGCAATACATCGATGATTAAAATCAGAACCAGGATGTAGCTATGGAGGAGAGTGAGTATCATAGAGTAAAAGGGAACACTATAGGGCATGAATTATAATGAACATTTATCTAATACAGTTTAATCTAGGGCAAGGACGTGAGGAAAAATCTAATGTGTGACCTAATAATTTTATACTATTTCCTAAACCTTATGCTATCTTACTAACTTCACGGCAACCATACTAAGGGAAAGGGAATAAGTGGAACAATCTGAATAAACAGTCGGGATCAACAATGTCCTAAAAGGAAGGGTAAGAAGTGGAACATTTACTAATAATAAATTGCATAAAATTACATTCAAAGGAGATATGGAGAATATCACAGGCAAGATTGCTTTAATCAGAGGAGGAAAAGTTGAGGGTATAGTATAGACAGACACCTATGTCAATAGTTACCTAGGTGAGAATGAGGACTAACCCTGGCCACGGGTCAGTTGGGAAAGAACGGGACAAGGACCCTCAAGGATTCAGGGAATACCAGAAGGTGAGCAGGTACAGCTCATGGACAGTCAGGACAGGATACCCCTCAGGTCTGGGTCAGGACTGGGTTCACCAAGGCACGACCAACCCCTCACAGCTTCGGATGCAACGCCAGCGTTACCCCCTCTTCTGCACGGAATCTGCCAATAACCCCGATTGGGTTTTCGAATCTCCCAGCAAAGTGCTTCGCTTAGCACTTAGGACTAATTTCCACCCCTTGGAGTTTGTGGAAAGTTTCAGGCAGAATGCTCCGCAGCACTCTGTATCAGGCACCTATAGAGTTCGTAGGGTCAGTGACAGGTCTGCTAGTCGGACAAGTCGGACAATTTCTCTAAGCTAAGCTAGGCTATTTATACAGGTTTAGATCCCCAAGACCACCCATAAATGTTGCAAAATGACAAAGTCCCATCTTCTGATTGGTCAAGGGAGGTGGTTTAAGACATTTGTCACCACCTATATTTCTATTACGTAAGTTCACGTGACATTACCCTCCCCCTAACATCTGGGTTCCCAGGCATACGTGTGGGAAAGTACAATAGTGAAGAAAAGGTTTGCAACATTGTTGCGCATTTCAGAATAAAAATAGCACATCTTCAAGGGCAAAGGTGCGCCTGGAAAGGACAGTCCCCTTTTCAATGGCCAACTGGCCAGGTTCCATTGCTGCACGTCCCAGATCTTTGATCACGTGATGAGGGATACGTCAGCTGCAAAATGGATTCCATCCCCGCTTCAAGGCCCTCATTTACGCGGTACATGAAAAGTAAGCGAAAACAAATTAATAACACAGAATAAAATGAATACACTGTACACCATGACCAACTACTCTTAATCCCTTATTTTATAATACTTATAGCATTAAGAGTTAGTGCAGAAAAGATGCATAGACAAAAGCGGCTTAAGATAGCATGAAGCATGATTAGTGACAAGCGGCCATTTTAGCAACAATGCGCATGTGCGAACTTTTCCCTCCAGATTGCAAGTGCGTCACATCACATGGGTATGACCGACGCATGCGCAGACTGAATTTCTGCAAAAGCGGCCATTTTATTAATGTGCAAGCTTGATTACGATGAAAAACACATAGGCAAGCCTCCTAGGGACACCCGTGTGTTGGGGAAATACAAATAAATGACAAACAATCAGAGTTAGTACAGTTATGATTTAAGGCGAGGTTAATGAAGAGAGCAAGTCGCGTTACGTGCGAATCCTTGCTCCATCACAGGCACCTTTAAGACCCCTTGCCAGGGTTCAGTGCCAGGGTTCAGTGCCAGGGTTCAGTGCTAGGGTGCAGTGCCCGAGCACAGAGCCAGGGTTCAGTGCCAGGGTTCAGTTCTAGGGTGCAGTGCCCGAGTGCAGAGACAGGGTGCAGTGCCAGGGTTCAGTGCCAGGATACAGTGCCAGGGTTCAGTGCCAGGGTTCAGTGGCACTGTGCTAGGATACAGTGCCCACGTGCAGTGCCTGGGTTCGGTGCCTGGGTTCGGTGGTGCCAGGGTGTAGTTCCAGGATGCAGTGGCCAGGTGCAGTGCCCGGATGCAGTGCCAGGATGCAGTGCTAGGGTGCAGTGATACCAGGGTGCAGTGGCCCCAGGGTGCAGGGTGGCACCGCCGCGGTTCGTGGGAGGATTCGGCCCAGACTGATGATTAATAACCACGGGCCTCGTGTTCCCAAAGCCGGCGGGATTCGAAGCGCCAGTCACCATGACTGCAGCTGCTGCGTGTGAAACAGATGCGGGGCTCGGAGAATCCCTCTCCACCATCCAAGGCGTCACCCCTAGGGGGCCTCTCCCGGGGACCCTCTCCCGGGGGCCCTCCCTCACCACGAGACGGCGCGTGTCGTGGGTTCAGATGAGCCGCTGTGCTCATTTCAGTTCTATTCCAGACCCGAGAGACGTCGGGGAAACTATTCCAAGGGGCCATTAAGGGGTGTCGGGCATTCCCCGCACGTGGCCCCGGCGCGGTCCCTCCATCAGGCGAGGACCAGGCACGTAGATGCTCCTGGCAGCAGACTCCTCTCATCTGCATCCGGAGGCGCCCAGCGTCCAGTGCAACACCTGGGCCTCGTGGGAGCGCGCGTGGAGGATCAGGGGCCTTGTGGGAGCGCGCGTGGAGGATCAGGGGCCTCGTGGGAGCGCGCGATGGATCAGGGGCCTCGTGGGAGCGTGCGTGGAGGATCAGGGGCCTCGTGGGGGCGCGCAATGGATCAGGGGCCTTGTGGGAGTGTGCGTGGAGGATCAGGGGCCTCGTGGGAGCGCGCGTGGAGGATCAGGGGCCTCGTGGGAGCGCGCGTGGAGGATCAGGGTCCTCGTGGGAGCGCGCGTGGAGGATCAGGGTCCTGGTGGGAGCGCGCGTGGAGGATCAGGGGCCTCGTGGGGGCGCGCGGCGGACCAGGGGCCTCGTGGGAGCGCGCGTAGAGGATCAGGGGCCTCGTGGGAGCGCGCGATGGATCAGGGGCCTCGTGGCAGCGCGCGTGGAGGATCAGGGGCCTCGTGGGGGCGCGCGGCGGACCAGGGGCCTCGTGAGAACGCGCGATGGATCAGGGGCCTCGTGGGAGTGTGCGTGGAGGATCAGGGGCCTCATGGGAGCACGCGTGGAGGATCAGGGGCCTCGTGGGAGCGCGCATGGAGGATCGGGGGCCTCGTGGGAGCACGCGTGGAGGATCAGGGGCCTCATGGGGGCATGCGTGGAGGATCAGGGGCCTCGTGGGGGCGTGCGACGGACCAGGGGCCTCGTGGGAGCGTGCGTAGAGGATCAGGGGCCTCGTGGGAGCGCGCGATGGATCAGGGGCCTCGTGGGAGCGCGCGTGGAGGATCAGGGGCCTCGTGGGAGCGCACGGCGGATCAGGGGCCTCGTGGGAGTGCGCGATGGATCAGGGGCCTCGTGGGAGTGTGCGTGGAGGATCAGGGGCATCGTGGGAGCGTGCGTGGAGGATAAGGGGCCTCGTGGGAGCGCTCGTGGAGGATCAGGGGCCTTGTGGGAGCGCGCGTGGAGGATCAGGGGCCTCGTGAGGGCACGCGACGGACCGGAGCCTCGTGGGAGCGTGCAATGGATCAGGGGCCTCGTGGGGGCGCGCGTGGAGGATCAGGGGCCTCGTGGGAGCACGCATGGAGGATCATGGGCCTCGTGGAAGCGCGCGTGGAGGATCAGGAGCTTTGTGGGAGCGCGTGTGGAGGATCAGGGGCCCTCGTGGGAGTGTGCATGGAGGATCAGGGGCCTCGTGGGGGCGCGCGATTGATAAGCGGCCTCGTGGGAGCGCGTGTGGAGGATCAGGGGCCTCGTGGGGGCGCACGGTGGACCAGGGGCCTCGTGGGAGCGTGCGTGGAGGATCAGGGGCCTCATGGGAGAGCGCGATGGATCAAGGGCTTCGTGGGGGCGCGTGTGGAGGATCAGGAGCCTCGTGGGATCGCGCGTGGAGGATCAGGGGCCTTGTGGGAGCGCGCTTGGAGGATCAGGGGCCTCGTGGGAGCGCGCGTGGAGGATCAGGGGCCTCGTGGGAGCGCGCGTGGAGGATCAGGGGCCTCGTGGGAGCGCGCGTGGAGGATCAGTGGTCACGTGGGGGCACGCGTGGAGGATCAGGGGCCTCGTGGGAGCGCGCGTGGAGGATCAGGGGCCTCGTGGGGGCGCACGGTGGACCAGGGGCCTCGTGGGGGAGCGCGGCGGACAAGGGGCTGAGTCACATGTGATCATGATGTGAAATGGCGCACGCCCCACAACCTCCTGAGCGAACGTCCAGCAGGGAGCGCTGTTGAGAAGATAGCTCGGTGGGTTCGTGCTCCGGCTGTAATGGGATGAGAGGGCGAGAGCTCACTCATCCTTGCATCCGCCCAAAGGCTAAGGAGAGGTTCATGAGGTAGGATACATTTAAGAGCTATAATAATAATTTAAGTGGCAAGAGGTACATCAGATTATCAAGCCGCCCACCTTGCATGGCCCTGCATTGCTTGGTATATGTTCAGTAACGCAAGACAGTGCAAGTCGGAGGGCACTACATGGGCAGAGCATGGGTGGAGTGAGGGTGGAGTGTGGGTGGAGCGTCGGTGGAGTGTGGGTGGAGAGTGGGTGGAGCGTGGGTGGAGTGTGGGCGGAGCGCGGGTGGAGCGTGGGTAGGGCATGGGTGGAGCATGGGTGGAGCGTGGGTGGAGCGTGGGTGGAGCGTGGGTGGAGCGTGGGTGGAGCGTGGGTGGAGCGTGGGTGAAGCAAGGGTGGAGCGTGGGTGAAGCAAGGGTGGAGCGTGGGTGAGGCAAGGGTGGAGCGGGGGTAGAGCGTGGGTGGAGCAAGGGTGAAGCATGGGTGGAGCATGGGTGGAGCATGGGTGGAGCAAGGGTGGAGCCTGGGTGGAGCATGGGTGGAGCATGGGTGGAGAATGGGTGGAGCATGGGTGGAGCAAGGATGGAGCGTGGGTGGAGCAAGGGTGGAGCGTGGGTGGAGCGTGGGTGGAGCGTGGGTGGAGCTTGGGTGTGGCATGGGTGGAGCGTGGGTGGAGCGTGGGTGGAGCAAGGGTGGAGCATGGGTGGAGCCTGGGTGGAGCAAGGGTGGAGCCTGGGTGGAGCGTGGGTGGAGAATGGGTGGAGCGTGGGTGGAGCGTGGGTGGAGCGTGGGTGGAGCGTGGGTGGAGCGTGGGTGGAGCTTGGGTGGAGCGTGGGTGGAGCGTGGGTGGAGCAAGGGTGGAGCGTGGGTGGAGCATGGGTGGAGCGTGGGTGGAGCGTGGGTGGAGCGTGGGTGGAGCGTGGGTGGAGCGTGGGAGGAGCGTGGGGGGAGCATTGGTGGAGCGTGGGTGGAGCAAGGGTGGAGCATGGGTGGAGCATGGGTGGAGCAAGGGTGGAGCAAGGGTGGAGCAAGGGTGGAGCAAGGGTGGAGCAAGGGTGGAGCAAGGGTGGAGCAAGGGTGGAGCAAGGGTGGAGCGTGGGTGGAGCGTGGGTGGAGCAAGAGTGGAGCAAGGGTGGAGTGTGGGTGGAGCATGGGTGGAGCATGGGTGGAGCATGGGTGGAGCGTGGCTGGAGCAAGGGTGGAGCAAGGGTGGAGCGTGGGTTGAGCGTGGGTGGAGCGTGGGTGGAGCGTGGGTAGAGCATGGGTGGGGCATGGGTGGAGCATGGGTGGAGCATGGATGGAGCATGGTTGGTGCAAGGGTGGAGCAAGGGTGGAGCAAGGGTGGAGCGTGGGTGGAGCATGGGTGGAGCAAGGGTGGAGCAAGGGTGGAGCAAGGGTGGAGTGTGGGTGGAGCGTGGGTGGAGCGTGGGTGGAGCGTGGGTGGAGCAAGGGTGGAGCGTGGGTGGAGCGTGGGTGGAGCAAGAGTGGAGCGTGGGTGGAGCAAGGGTGGAGCGTGGGTGGAGCGTGGGTGTCTTTTTTGGAAAAAATGGGGCCCCTGCCTATTAGGATAAACCCTGGCAAGGTAAAATTGTTTTTCAGAAAGGGAAAGTGCACACCGGGTTTCGTGTATTATTAATCTGAGAGTAATTTAGACATGTGTATTAGCAATAAATCATTCTTCACCCATATATTTGTGGTTGATGTTATTTATTTTTTTGGTTTTAGAATATTATAAGTTTCTGTTTTTCTATCTTTTTTTTAGCTTATTGTACTTTTGCTCATATATATACTTTTTTTGTTTACCAAAGACATTATCATATACAAAACATACAAAAATTATCATATAAATAGTTGCTTATTTTAAAAATAACCACATAATCATTGTAAGAAACTTAATGTAAACGCAGAATTAATTCCTTCAACGCGTTTCGGCTGTCGCCTTCCTCAGGAAATCTGCCTTGTTCTGTACTATAGTTAGCGTGGCTTAATATTGAGAGCAAACGGCTTCCACTTAATATGTTTTGTTTACTTTTGTGCGAAGGCCGAGGGTCCAGATCTGTGTATCTTGTCTAGTGCTTATGTAATAAGCTAGGTGTCTCCGTCTATCAGACTTGTTTGTAGCGCAGCAGGGTTGATTCCTTTGTATTTGCTGGGTTTAGCGGGGGTGGTTAAAAACTCCTACTTCAGAGTGTCCGAGGACTTCACCATAATTGCTGCCTCATTCTATTTCATGGATTTGCGTTCCGGTGGTAGGTAATTTTGGACCTAATGTTGTTCTACGGGTTCTTCCGTGCGCTGCCTCGTGGTCTGCTTAAATAGTTAACTTTTAGGGTGCTCTGGCTCTGGATGCTGCACGCTCGGTGATCTATTCTGATATGCGAGCGTCTCGCCCTAAATGTGTGCCGCCCTCGTTGTGTCCCGATTGTCAATCTAGGGTGGAGCATGGGTGGAGCATGGGTGGAGCATGGGTGGAGCCTGGGTGGAGCAAGGGTGGAGCAAGGGTGGAGCTTGGGTGGAGCATGGGTGGAGAATGGGTGGAGCGTGGGTGGAGCAAGGATGGAGCGTGGGTGGAGCAAGGGTGGAGCGTGGGTGGAGCGTGGGTGGAGCGTGGGTGTGGCATGGGTGGAGCGTGGGTGGAGCGTGGGTGAAGCAAGGGTGGAGCGTGGGTGAGGCAAGGGTGGAGCGGGGGTAGAGCGTGGGTGGAGCAAGGGTGGAGCATGGGTGGAGCATGGGTGGAGCCTGGGTGGAGCAAGGGTGGAGCCTGGGTGGAGCATGGGTGGAGCATGGGTGGAGAATGGGTGGAGCGTGGGTGGAGCAAGGGTGGAGCAAGGATGGAGCGTGGGTGGAGGATCAGGGGCCTCGTGGGAGCGCGCGTGGAGGATCAGGGTCCTCGTGGGAGCGCGCGTGGAGGATCAGGGGCCTCGTGGGGGCACGCGTGGAGGATCAGGGGCCTCGTGGGGGCGCGCGGCGGACCAGGGGCCTCGTGGGAGCGCGCGTAGAGGATCAGGGGCCTCGTGGGAGCGCGCGATGGATCAGGGGCCTCGTGGCAGCGCGCGTGGAGGATCAGGGGCCTCGTGGGGGCGCGCGGCGGACCAGGGGCCTCGTGGGAACGTGCGATGGATCAGGGGCCTCGTGAGAGTGTGCGTGGAGGATCAGGGGCCTCATGGGAGCGCGCGTGGAGGATCAGGGGCCTCGTGGGAGCGCGCATGGAGGATCAGGGGCCTCGTGGGAGCACGCGTGGAGGATCAGGGGCCTCATGGGGGCGTGCGTGGAGGATCAGGGGCCTCGTGGGGGCGTGCTGCGGACCAGGGGCCTCGTGGGAGCGTGCGTAGAGGATCAGGGGCCTCGTGGGAGCGCGCGATGGATCAGGGGCCTCGTGGGAGCGCGCGTGGAGGATCAGGGGCCTCGTGGGAGTGCACGGCGGATCAGGGGCCTCGTGGGAGTGCGCAATGGATCAGGGGCCTCGTGGGAGTGTGCGTGGAGGATAAGGGGCCTCGTGGGAGCGCTCGTGGAGGATCAGGGGCCTTGTGGGAGCGCGCGTGGAGGATCAGGGGCCTCGTGAGGGCACGCGACGGACCGGGGCCTCGTGGGAGCGTGCAATGGATCAGGGGCCTCTTGGGGGCGCGCGTGGAGGATCAGGGGCCTCGTGGGAGCACGCATGGAGGATCATGGGCCTCGTGGAAGCGCGCGTGGAGGATCAGGAGCTTTGTGGGAGCGCGTGTGGAGGATCAGGAGCCTCGTGGGATCGCGCGTGGAGGATCAGGGGCCTTGTTGGAGCGCGTGTGGAGGATCAGGGGCCCTCGTGGGAGTGTGCATGGAGGATCAGGGGCCTCGTGGGGGCGCGCGATTGATAAGCGGCCTCGTGGGAGCGCGTGTGGAGGATCAGGGGCCTCGTGGGGGCGCACGGTGGACCAGGGGCCTCGTGGGAGCGTGCGTGGAGGATCAGGGGCCTCATGGGAGAGCGCGATGGATCAAGGGCTTCGTGGGGGCGCGTGTGGAGGATCAGGAGCCTCGTGGGATCGCGCGTGGAGGATCAGGGGCCTTGTTGGAGCGCGCGTGGAGGATCAGGGGCCTCGTGGGAGCGCGCGTGGAGGATCAGGGGCCTCGTGGGAGCGCGCGTGGAGGATCAGGGTCCTCGTGGGAGCGCGCGTGGAGGATCAGGGGCCTCGTGGGGGCACGCGTGGAGGATCAGGGGCCTCGTGGGGGCGCGCGGCGGACCAGGGGCCTCGTGGGAGCGCGCGTAGAGGATCAGGGGCCTCGTGGGAGCGCGCGATGGATCAGGGGCCTCGTGGCAGCGCCCGTGGAGGATCAGGGGCCTCGTGGGGGCGCGCGGCGGACCAGGGGCCTCGTGGGAACGCGCGATGGATCAGGGGCCTCGTGGGAGTGTGCGTGGAGGATCAGGGGCCTCATGGGAGCGCGCGTGGAGGATCAGGGGCCTCGTGGGAGCGCGCATGGAGGATCGGGGGCCTCGTGGGAGCATGCGTGGAGGATCAGGGGCCTCATGGGGGCATGCGTGGAGGATCAGGGGCCTCGTGGGGGCGTGCGGCGGACCAGGGGCCTCGTGGGAGCGTGCGTAGAGGATCAGGGGCCTCGTGGGAGCGCGCGTGGAGGATCAGGGGCCTCGTGGGAGCGCACGGCGGATCAGGGGCCTCGTAGGAGTGCGCGATGGATCAGGGGCCTCGTGGGAGTGTGCGTGGAGGATCAGGGGCATCGTGGGAGCGTGCGTGGAGGATAAGGGGCCTCGTGGGAGCGCTCGTGGAGGATCAGGGGCCTTGTGGGAGCGCGCGTGGAGGATCAGGGGCCTCGTGAGGGCACGCGACGGACCGGGGCCTCGTGGGAGCGTGCAATGGATCAGGGGCCTCGTGGGGGCGCGCGTGGAGGATCAGGGGCCTCGTGGGAGCACGCATGGAGGATCATGGGCCTCATGGAAGCGCGCGTGGAGGATCAGGAGCTTTGTGGGAGCGCGTGTGGAGGATCAGGGGCCCTCGTGGGAGTGTGCATGGAGGATCAGGGGCCTCGTGGGGGCGCGCGATTGATAAGCGGCCTCGTGGGAGCGCGTGTGGAGGATCAGGGGCCTCGTGGGGGCGCACGGTGGACCAGGGGCCTCGTGGGAGCGTGCGTGGAGGATCAGGGGCCTCATGGGAGAGCGCGATGGATCAAGGGCTTCGTGGGGGCGCGTGTGGAGGATCAGGAGCCTCGTGGGATCGCGCGTGGAGGATCAGGGGCCTTGTGGGAGCGCGCTTGGAGGATCAGGGGTCTCGTGGGAGCGCGCGTGGAGGATCAGGGGCCTCGTGGGAGCGTGCGTGGAGGATCAGTGGTCACGTGGGGGCACGCGTGGAGGATCAGGGGCCTCGTGGGAGCGCGCGTGGAGGATCAGGGGCCTCGTGGGGCGCACGGTGGACCAGGGGCCTCGTGGGGGAGCGTGGCGGACAAGGGGCTGAGTCACATGTGATCATGATGTGAAATGGTGCACGCCCCACAACCTCCTGAGCGAACGTCCAGCAGGGAGCGCTGTTGAGAAGATAGCTCGGTGGCTTCGTGCTCCGGCTGTAATGGGATGAGAGGGCGAGAGCTCACTCATCCTTGCATCCGCCCAAAGGCTGAGGAGAGGTTCATGAGGTAGGATACATTTAAGAGCTATAATAATAATTTAAGTGGCAAGAGGTACATCAGATTATCAAGCCGCCCACCTTGCATGGCCCTGCATTGCTTGGTATATGTGCAGTAACGCAAGACAGTGCAAGTCGGAGGGCACTACATGGGCAGAGCATGGGTGGAGTGAGGGTGGAGTGTGGGTGGAGCGTCGGTGGAGTGTGGGTGGAGAGTGGGTGGAGTGTGGGCGGAGCGCGGGTGGAGCGTGGGTAGGGCATGGGTGGAGCATGGGTGGCGCATGGGTGGAGCGTGGGTGGAGCGTGGGTGGAGCGTGGGTGAAGCAAGGGTGGAGCGTGGGTGAAGCAAGGGTGGAGCGTGGGTGAGGCAAGGGTGGAGCGGGGGTAGAGCGTGGGTGGAGCAAGGGTGGAGCATGGGTGGAGCATGGGTGGAGCATGGGTGGAGCCTGGGTGGAGTGTGGGTGGAGCAAGGGTGGAGCGTGGGTGGAGCGTGGGTGGAGCAAGGGTGGAGCGTGGGTGGAGCGTGGGTGGAGCAAGGGTGGAGCAAGGGTGGAGTGTGGGTGGAGCAAGGGTGGAGCGTGGGTGGAGCGTGGGTGGAGCAAGGGTGGAGCGTGGGTGGAGCGTGGGTGGAGCAAGAGTGGAGCGTGGGTGGAGCAAGGGTGGAGCGTGGGTGGAGCGTGGGTGTCTCCACGCATCCACCCATGTATTTTGGTGCATTTCCAGATGGGCCAAGACTGGTAACCCTGTGAATGCGTCACAACGCTGCACCTTCCTGACAGAGTGTAACTGTGAAGCTTTCCACCGCTCTTGCTCTCTCCTGCTTCCTTCCATGAAGGAAAGCGGATTTATAGAGCACAAACAAATGCCCAAGGGCGTCAAGGCGCTATAGGCCACAGGACAGTCCTTCCCCAACAGGCCATGGCCAGAAGAATCACTACCTCACCAGAAGGATTCTTTGGTTCCAGTGAAACCCTGCAACATGGGGCACTGTTTACAAAAAATAACCCTGGGTTTGCAGCATTTCAGTGTGTTTATTTTCAGTGCACCAGCACACATGATTTTGGTTTCTGGAGTGTTTGTGTGTTTTTATTTCGGCACACACAGCTCTCAGTATAATCAGGCACATGGAGAGTGATATATAGCACATTAAGGGAATGGTTACAACATTATGAAGGCTGAGTGTGTTTTTTTGTGGTGTAGAATTATCTTCATTGTTATCGGGCTTTCTTTAAATTTCAGTTACCCCTGAAGAAGAGCTTTCAATCTGAAATGCATTGGGTCAATATATTCATGATTAACCAGGGTGCACCATTCATTCCATCATGTTGCAAGAAAGGCCTGGATGGGCATGTCTGTAGCATTTGAAGCTTGGAATGAAGTTGCCTCCGTTGAGAAAAAAATACTGATGAAACATGGAATAAATATAATTCAGTTGGAAAAAATATTGGAGTTATGTTTTGACTTGAGCAAACTCACCACAAATTCTGTGCAGCTTGTAACTGGAGCAAAGTGAAGTTGTTTGGATGTCAACATGTGCTGTTGGTTCAACAACACACAACAAGCTTGCATTCACAACATTCTGCCTTTCAGCATTTCTTAAAACAAGCAAAAATTGAGAAAAACTTGGTGGCATATTATCGAGGGAAACATCGCCACGCTTTCGGCACTTAGCGCCGAAAATGTGGTGATTTTTTATCACCCTATTCACAAGGACACACTTACAAGGGTTAGCGCGTGTTTCCTTGTGACTTTGCATGTCAGCGATCAATTTCACTAATGATATGCAAAGTAGGCATTCCTGAACACAACAACATGGGAATCCTCGCTAACACAGCTTCGCAATATTTACAAGCCATGCAGCAGACCCCTAAAGCGATAAAAATAACCCTGCTAAGTGCAGTTATCGCAGGAATGTAACGCCTGCTTTCAAATTGACTTAGGCATACTGATAATAGGAGGTGGATTGCCAGGTTAAGTCCACACTCCCCTATCAGCAAGCTTCCCCTTAGCCGGTGAAATCATCGCTGAATTTCACACACTATTCCGGATAATCGGCCTCTCACGCTGGAATTACATTGCCTGTTAGCAAAACGTTGATAATACGTCGCTAACAAAGCGATGTGATCCAGCGATAAAGTAAATCACTTTAAGCGCGATTTGCGATAATTATCCCATCTCCTTGATAATATGCCCCTTGGTGCGCGAGGACGTATTGTCTTGTTATATTGCAAAGCTCCCTTACAATACCTCTAATTAAGAATACATGCCTGTCATTAGGAAGCTTCAAGTCCTCACATCAAATCAAGACAGTGTCAGCTTCCAGGCACCCTTTACATCTGCAGATTGAGCAGTTGTGCACATTTATATTTCTTTCAGCCAGCAGCACCCTGGCAGGAAGGCTTGTTTAGCCGTCTGCCCATCTCTCGGTTTCACAGCACAGGAGACTCCCTGCCTTACGCTTTAGCTGAAAAATGTCAGCTCTCTGAATTAACTGCCCCCACAGGGTTTGACACAAGAAGGGGAACTGTTTTTCTAAAATTAAAAAACTTCAACCACTGCTCTCCGTCCTTTCTCTCAGCACTAGCAAGCACCTCTTTCCTCCTCCCTCGTGCTGAAGCACTCAGCACTGCCCCCATCCAGCCCCCCCCCCCACCACACACCTGGAGCCGGCCTGTCCTGCAGAGTCCGCCCAGCAATTAGCATCCCTAAATACTGCCTAATTAGTACAACTAGGTCTGTCTGCTTTCCTAAAGGGAATATGCAATTACCGAATTTCAACCTTGAAAAGTAATCTTGGCAGCTGTGCCAAGCAGTGGACTGGCCTACAAACCTAATTTCCCAATAGACCAGTGATAGTGAAATACGTCAGACCCCAGGTGCGGCCCCCGCCCCTCCGGCCTCTCATAGGAAATAGATTAGAGGTGATCGCTCTGCCCCAGCCCCAGTTCTATCCCAGCCCCAGCTGCTTTTCAGGGACACCAGCTAGGATGTGACTGATTCTAATCCAGCCCCTCTGGCCTTTCACAGTCTCAGTGCACCGCCCCGCTCCACCGGCCCTTCGCAGGAAAATCTAAAGGTGAGCACAAAATGCAAACCTCAGACTGAAATCTCTTAGGGGCATATCATCAAGCGGCAGCGATAATTATCGCTGGCCGCGTTTAACGTGCACATTGCTAACGCCGTCTATCGCCGCATTCTATCGCACGGCTAGCGCACTATTACCAACGCGCATCGTTGAGGCGATAGAAATCCTGGCAATAGCGCCGGAAAGAGGCAATATCGCAGGAATTCCAGCGATATAAACCTGCATTAGGGAAAACATTGTAGATAGAGAGATGTGAACTCAGCATGACAATCCGCCTCCTGTGATAGAGATGGCTAAGTAGGAAAAATATCAGGAGTAAGAAAACGGTGATATACCCGGTTAGCGCTACTTTTTATGTCGCTAGGCGGCTTAGCGATTTACTTGTTAATAGGGGGTAGCTGTTTTAGCGATCATTTTTGCTGGATTACAGACGGGAATGCCTACCTTGCATCTCATTAGCGATAGGAGGCGAGGCGCAAAGGAAATGGGCGCTAAGGCATGGATTTACGCATTAGCGTGTCTATGCTGATAGGGCGTTAAAATTATTGCTGTTTTTTGCCCGAAAATGGACGCTAAAGCAGCGATAATTTTAACGCCGGGCCTTGTTGATATGCCCCCTAGTCCTCCAAAGCGAACACTCATCTTCACAGCCAAAGCCCTCGATAACAAGTCAACAACTATGCTGTATCTTCAAAGCCACGAAGACCACCATCAAGGGGTCAGGCATCGCCGGAATGTCGTCTCCAGATACAATGAATGCTGCACTCAACTTGCAATGGCATTAATCAACCGGACGTAACAACCCAACCACCCCACCCCCTCCAACGACACCGGAAGATGCTTTCTGCTCTGGATCTCACTTCACTTGCTGAATGTTTATCAAACAGGTAGTCACGCCTCTCGATTTTGAATAATAGTGTGTTCATTTTTCTTTATGCGGGTTCTCGTGCCAGCTCCCCCTGCAACAGTTCCCCAGTCCAGCTTCCCCGCAGTCCATAACCTTCTGCTGTCCGTTACCTCTGCTTGTCTTCTGCTCGCTATGTTGCTATTTCTAATCGTTTTTCTGCCTTACTTCTGCTCGTTTTTCTGCCTTTCTTCTGCTCGTTTTTCTGCCTTTCTTCTGCTCGTTTTTCTGCCTTTCTTCCTCTCATTTTCTTTGCCTCTTTGTGCTCGTTCTGTCCATTATTTTGCCTCTTTCTGCTCGTTTCTGTCCATTATCTTTCCTGATTCTGCTCCTTTCCTCCCTCTTATTGCTGCTTCCTTCCTCATGCCACGTCCCTCCCTGGCAGACTTCAGGAAGAAACTCAAGACATGGCTTCGATGGAGATGTAGTATCCACTGCGCCAAGATACCTCTAGGGGCAACAGCGGAGCGCCACACAAACGCTGATTGATTGATTAACAACCCTTGTTCTGGAGAGTCTAACTCTCCTTGATTTCCAGTTCCTCGTAGATAAATTCAATATAAACAAGCATTGGAAATGCAATAGGGCTCGCATTAGGAAAGTTTGAGCTATTGGTCTTATAAATGAATTTTTTTTTATTTATGTGTTCTTTTTTTTAAATAGCTAAATTAATAGCTTTGTCATTTACAATGCCAATAGTTTTAACTTTCGCAAATGTATCACGTATAGCATTTGTAATGCAACATGTTTTGTATTTACGTGACTTAGATGTATAGATATTACAAATAACAATGGCTTTTCATTTTTTTAAATAATTAATACTTAAATAATGTATTTAATTTGTAATGGCAATAGCTTAAACTTTTGTAAATAACTTTTGTGAAGATTATGTTCAGTGTTTTTTATTGTGATGAAAATCCAAGAACAGAAATGAAATATTAACATCTTTTTGTGATTTCTAATAAAGCGTGAAAGCTTGAAAACAGCTTGAAACATTGAAAGAACATATTTGAACCAGTGATGCTGTGGTTGCGCTGAGTGATGCTGTGGTTGCGCTAAGTGATGCTGTGGTTGCGCTGAGTGATGCTGTGGTTGCGCTGAGTGATGCTCTGGTGGTGCTGAGTGATGCTGTGGTTGCGCTGAGTGCTGTGTGCATCGGTGGAGCTTAGTAGGTGCATTGGTGGAGCTGTTTGGTGGGTGCATTGGTGGAGCTTAGTTGGAGCATCGGTGGAGCTGTATGGTGGGCGCCTCAGTGGAGCTGTGTGGTGGGTGCATCGGCGGAGCTGTGTGGTGGGTGCATCGGCGGAGCTGTGTGGTGGGTGCAACAGCGGAGCTGTGTGGTGGGTGCATCGGTGGAGCTGTGTGGTAAGTGCTTCAGTGGAGCTGTGTGGTGGGTGCATCTGTGGAGTTGTGTGGTGGGTGCATCTGCGGAGCTGTGTGGTGGGTGCATCTGCGGAGCTGTGTGGTGGGTGCCTTGGTGGAGCTGTGTGCTGGGTGCCTCGGTGGAGCTTTGTGGAGGGTACCTTGGTGGAACTGTATGGTGGGTGCCTTGGCGGAGCTGTGTGGTGGGTGCATCTGCGGAGCTGTGTGGTGGGTGCCTTGGTGGAGCTGTGTGCTGGGTGCATCGGTGGAGCTTTGTGGAGGGTACCTTGGTGGAACTGTATGGTGGGTGCCTTGGTGGAGCTGTGTGGTGGGTGCATCAGTGGAGCTTTGTGGTGGGTGCATAGGTGGAGCTGTGTCGGTGGAGCTGTGTTGTGGGTGCATCGGTGGAGCTGGGTGGTGGGTGCATCAGTGGAGCTGTGTCGGTGGAGCTGTGTGGTGGCTGCATCGGTGGAGCTGTGTGGTGGGTGCCTCGGTGGAGCTGTGTGGTGGGTGCCTTGGTGGAGCTGTGTGGTGGGTGCATTGGTGGAGTTGTGTGGTGGGTGAATTGGTGGAGCTGTGTAGGTGGAGCTGTGTGGTGGGTGCATCGGAGGAGCTATGTGGTGGGTGCAGTGGTGGAGCTGTGTGGTGGGTGCATCGGTGGAGCTGTGTGGTGGGTGTATTGGTGGAGCTCTGTGGTGGGTGCATCGGTGGAGCTGTGTTGGTGGAGCTGTGTGGTGGATGCATTGGTGGAGCTGGGTGGTGGGTGCATCGGTGGAGCTGTGCAGGTGAAGCTGTGTGGTGGGTGCATTGGTGGAGCTGGGTGGTGGGTGCATCAGTGGAGCTGTGTGGTGGGTGCATCGGTGGAGCTGTGTGGTGGGTGCATCGGTGGAGCTTAGTGGGTGCATTGGTGGAGCTTAGTTGATGCATCAGTGGAGCTGGTTGGTGGGTGCATTGGTGGAGCTGCGTGGTGGGTGCCTCGGCGGAGCTGTGTGGTGGGTGCATCGGTGGAGCTGTGTCGGTGGAGCTGTGTGGTGGGTGCATCGGTGGAGCTGGGTGGTGGGTGCATCGGTGGAGCTGTGTAGGTTGAGCTGTGTGGTGGGTGCATCGTGGAGCTGGGTGGTGGGTGCATCAGTGGAGCTGTGTGGTGGGTGCATCGGTGGAGCTGTGTGGTGGGTGCATTGGTGGAGCTTAGTGGGTGCATTGGTGGAGCTGTGTGGTGGGTGCATCGGTGGAGCTTAGTTAGTGCATCAGTGGAGCTGTGTGGTGGGTGCATCAGTGGAGCTGTGTGGTGGGTGCCTCAGCGGAGCTGTGTGGTGGGTGCCTCGGCGGGGCTGTGTGGTGGGTGCCTCGGCGGAGCTGTCTGGTGGGTGCATCAGCGGAGCTGTGTGGTGAGTGCATCGGTGGAGCTGTGTGGTGGGTGCTTCTGTGTAGCTGTGTGGTGGGTGCATCTGTGGAGCTGTGTGGTGGGTGCATCTGTGGAGCTGTGTGGTGGGTGCCTCTTTGGAGCTGTGTGGTGGGTGCATCTGTTGAGCTGTGTGGTGGGTGCCTCGGTGGAGCTGTGTGGTGGGTGCATAGGTGGAGCTGTGTGGTGGGTGCCTCGGTGGAGCTGTGTGGTGGGTGCATTGGTGGAGCTGTGTGGAGGGTGCATCGGTGGAGCTGTGTGGTGGGTGCCTCTGTGGAGCTGTATGGGGGGTGCCTCGGTGGAGCTGTGTGGTGGGTGCATCGGTGGAGCTGTGTGGTGGGTGCCTCGGTGGAGTTGTGTGGTGGGTGCATCGGTGGAGCTGTGTGGTGGGTGCATTGGTGGAGCTGTGTTGGTGGAGCTATGTGGTGGCTGCATCGCTGGAGCTGTGTGGGAGGTGCATCGGTGAAGCTGTGTGGTGGGTGCATCGGTGAAGCTGTGTGGTGGGTGCCTCGGTGGAGCTGTGTGGTGGGTGCATCGGTGGAGCTTTGTGGTGGGTGCATCGGTGGAGCTGTGTGGTGGGTGCTTTGGTGGAGCTGTGTGGTGGGTGCATCTTTGGAGCTGTGTGGTGGTTGCCTCTGTGGAGGTGTGTGGTGGGTGCATCTGTTGAGCTGTGTGGTGGGTGCCTCGGTGGAGCTGTGTGGTGGGTGCATAGGTGGAGCTGTGTGGTGAGTGTATCGGTGGAGCTGTGTGGTGGCTGCCTTGATGGAGCTGTGTGGTGGGTGCCTCGGTGGAGCTGTGTCTTGGGTGCATCAGTGGAGCTGTGTGGTGGGGTCATCTGTGGAGATCTGTGGTGGGTGCATCGGTGGAGCTGTGTCAGTGGAGCTGTGTGGTGGTTGCATCAGTGGAGCTGTGTGGTGGGTGCATCGGTGGAGCTGTGTCAGTGGAGCTGTGTGGTGGTTGCATTAGTGCAGCTGTGTGGTGGGTGCATCGGTGGAGCTGTGTCAGTGGAGCTGTGTGGTGGGTGCATCGGTGGAGCTGGGTGGTGGGTGCATCAGTGGAGCTGTGTGGTGGGTGCATCGGTGGAGCTGGGTGGTGTGTGCATCTGTGGAGCTGTGTGGTAGGTGCATCTGTGGAGCTGTGTGGTGGGTGCATCTGTGGAGCTGTTTGGTGGGTGCATCGGTGGAGCTGTGTGGTGGGTGCATAGGTGAAGCTGTGTGGTGGGTGCATCGGTGGAGCTGTGTGGTGGGTGCATCGGTGGAGCTGTGTGGTAGGTGCCTCAGTGGAGCTGTGTGGTGGGTGCATCTGTGGAGCTGGGTGGCAGGTGCAACGGTGGAGCTGTGTGGTGGGTGCATCGGTTGAACTGTGTGGTGGGTGCATCGGTGGAGCTGTTTGGTGGGTGCATCAGTGGAGCTGTGTAGGTGGAGCTGTGTGGTGGGTGGCACTTTTTATAAATCATTAGTAAAAGAGATCAATGAAATTCAACTAAAACCCATATATAGCAGAAGAGGAGAAAGCTCTAGTGACGGGATTCAGGATGAATGTATTCCTTTGAAGCAAATCGCCAGCATGTGAAAGGTGTAAAATAGCAATCAGCATAAAACGAAAATGCCAGCAAAAGACTTTATAAAATTCTGTGTGGCCCTGATAAAATAATTAGAGCGTTTAATAATATAATGACCAACAACGGTTATTGTTTCAAGAGCAGCGTGCAAGATGGTTAGGCTGCAATATAAACAAGCCCTCGGCATTGCTGTGGTGGGAAGGGGGGGTCGGGGAGAGGCAAGAAGGGAAGAATAGGGGCCGGGAGCAGCAGCCTTTGATGTCCCGGCCGGCTGGCCGTGTAGTGAATAATTAGGGGAGGAGAAATGCCGGCTGGGGGAAGCTTGAGATGCCTGGGGAGGCTGGTGGCTTTGATGTGCACGCGCTCTCGGGCACTGCAACAAATCGCCGAGATGGTTAAACTCTGTTTAAGCCACAATATAGCTCGCCAGCTATGGGCTTGAGCGCATCAGCAGGCGAGCCCTAAAAATCGACCAATCGAAGATATTGAACAGTTAAATATTTCAGCGAGTCTGACATTGCACAACACGTATTATAGTGTTGGCGTGTTGACTACGTACTAATCTTCTCACCTAGAATATGACAGCTCTGTAAGACATTTAGAAGAGATCACACCTAGAAGTTAACTCGCTTATAACTGAGTTATGAGGTGTGTTCTAACTCGTAGGTTGAACTACCGCCACTTTACACCGAAGTATACGACTTCTAAAGCACAGCTCGTCACCGCGAGTTTATCCAGGGGTGTGATCTGCAGAAACTAAGGCATCCCTGTGGTGTCTACATCACAACGGAGGGAATATATTCTATGTACAGAGGATGATTTTGATTTTAGAATTTTAAACCCTCTGGATGTTTACTATTGAGAATCCGGATTTCTGTATTTGGCCCTCTTGGGGTTTTACTCACAGACTATCGGGTTCACTGTTCTTCGTGGGCGCGATGCCTCAGCTTCTATTCGCAGACCCTTGGTTGTGAGTCCAGATGTGAGCACAGGTTACTCTTGATATGTCCCTGCTCTGGGTGCCACGCTATGGCGTTGGGTATATCCTGTAAATGCTATTTGGTTATAGATGTATTTGTCTGTACATATCTTCTACCTTTGAGGAAATCAAGGTGGTAAACTCCTGACGAATCACAAGTTGGCAAAGAAGGCAGGAGCGCCTTTGAATGAAAGAATGAAGTAAAGAAACCTTTCTGTTCAATTCCACGGAGGACCCATCCCGGTGCACCGTTGAGCGTCCAAGAACCCTCATCTACAATTGGGACCTGTCTTGAGCTTGGGGAGGATTGGTTTGCAGCTCACTTTCTTGCTGGTGCACCCAAAATGAACTTTTTAAGTGTTACTTAACATTTTGGGACTAAGAGTGTTTTGACATAAGTCTGGCCACCCACTTTCGAAAACAAGACTCCCAGGGGAGCACAGGCTGGTGTGACGTATGACTGCCACAACATTTCCCTACTGAAAGTGCCCCGCAAACCTCAAATTTTGGCTAAAATGACACATTTTCTAATATTTCTGTGAGGTAAAGGGCCAGCAGTGTGGGAATGCTGAGTAGTAGGAGTTGTGTGGACAACGCATAGTCTGGAACTTTCCTTCACAGAAATGTGAGAAAGACTATGGGTGCAGGTTAGGCCGCCACAGGTGCAGACTTCTGCAATCCCACTTTAGGTTTTCGAAAATTTCGAGAAATAAATCCTGGTGGCTAATGTGCTTTCTGCCATGCTTGGGGACAGACTGTGGGTAAATCCCCCCCAAACTGCCTTTTTCAAAGGGGGCAGCAAGACTGTTGGGGCTGTTTTGGGCTAGGGGTATGTCCCAATATCTGGGTGCACCAGCAAACCCCCTTTTTTTGTGTGTTCCCTTGTATCTACTGCGCTCCTAGCCGTCCATGCTGAAACTTCCTTCACACTGCGCTATGGTAAGAAGGGCAAGAAAGATTGCAAGGCTCTTTTGGGGTGGCCGGACAGGTCATGCCCACTGTTTGTAAATAATTTTTCATAGTAGTTAGTCGGTTTTCTGAACTCCCCAAAGGAACGGATCGGGGTTAAGTACACAGTCTGCCTTCCAGGAAGAACAGAAAGACTGTTGTTACCATTTTGGGGTGAGGCATGGCCCATTTGCAGTGTAGGCAAAACCAACACCATCTTTTTCATGATTTTCTAGAGGGTCTAATGGTCTTTCTCTTCCCTTTGAGGGTGTCACATTTTGGGGGAATGAATCCCACCCAATCTGCCACCTAGGAAAGACACATGTTTTTGCCCCTTTTTGTGGCCCATACCAGGGTGGGGCTGCCCCACTGCCCTTAAAAAACACATATCCTTTATGGTTTAGTGAACTTTCTTCCCTGAACCTCTATAGCAGCAGATTAGGGTAAACCCTCCAGATCTCCCCCCCTAGGGGTGCAGAAAGGCTCTTGCACCCAGTTTGCAGCGGGCATGTCCCAATGGCAGGTATGCCACCCACACCTCTTGTCTAGTGGGTGGATCCCTGCCGGTGGATCACAGTCCTGGAGTGATCTAGGAAGGGTTCCATCTGGGAGCAATATTACTAGAGAGGGGGCATTGTCCCTCTGCTGCGGTCCCTCTCCTGATCAGCGCTCGGGCAGAGTTGTGCCCCAGTGATCACTGGTCAAAGTGAAATCACTCCGCATCAAAGGACGTCCACTGCTTTCAGCTTCAAGTGTGTGACATCAGCCCACTGTCAATATAAGTTATTATTTCTTTATAATATGACATTCATTGTGTCTGTGCAAATACATTGTGCTTCGTTGGACATATTTTTGTTTAGATTACACTGGGCAGCAAAACATAAGAAAAGCTTTCTCTGAGAACATTCATCAATAGACTTCCACCCATCACACCTCCACGCTCTGTGGAAAAAATAAATGTAACACATTTATAAAAATATATCTATATTTACTCAGCGACTGGAATACCTGGCAGGAGGACATGCCAGGCTCGGGGAGGCAAGTGAACAACCTGTCATGATGATGCTTATTAAAGAGTGGCGCCCTGGGCAATTGCCCACTTGCCCAAGGGCATCAGAATAACAAACATAACGTGTATTTGTAAAGCACACGCGCACCCAGAAGGGTATGTTGGCTCCGAATAACAGATGTTTATTGTTACCCAACTTAATTGTACTCATTTTATTGACCTCAGAAGGATGAACAGCTGAGTGAACCTGCCGAGATTTGAACCTGTGACCATGAGGTCAAACACAGTCCCCTACAGAGGATGTATTAATCCACTAAGCCACCAGAAAAGGAATCTGACCCAAAGAACTGTAGTAATCTTGAAAAGGCTTCATGTCTAGAAAGCCTTCAGTCAGGCATTTCCTTCTCCTTTTTAGCTGTTCTCAAATGAATGTCAGTTTTTGGAACCCTCACAATGGTGAACTCAAGGCTAATGCCATCGATTCCATGGCCGACTCAGACCATGAGAGCTCATGACGTGGAGCGTGTGCCAAATCAGAATGGAGAACAGGGGGCAAGCATGATGGGAGTAGGACACCCTGGTGGTTCAACCCCATTTATTTGCAGATTTGCCTTTTTAGGTCTCGCCTAGGCAGCGCATGCACGATCTCTTCGAGACATGCTGTGTTCAGTATGAGGGCTTTCATCCCCCCCCCTTGCTGCCGATTTGTTAAAGGTTGTGTCATTCTGAAAAGCTTCTTTCTGTATGGTTTATTAGCATTATATGTTACACCTTCTCGTGTCTTGCTCCTCCCCTGGAGTATTGGCCTATTACGGGTATCCTTTCTCTGTAGTGTATTTAAGTTTGTGTTTGCAAACCTTTTTTTATGTTGCAGAGTGCACACACACGTTGCTCGAATTACACTCTGTGTCCGCATACACTTCATGCTCCATTTGTCTTAACCCCTTCCTGGCTTCTCTACCACCTTGCGTTCATGTCTTCCCAGTACCTGCAAACCTTCGTTCACTCATCGCTGCCGCTAGTCTTGCGGAGTTCTTGTATTTTTCCAGGGACAGACATTCTGTTTGTTTAGTTCCCATTGGCATCTCCTATTGCCTACACAGTTTGTGCATGGATGACACATATGCCATGTTACAGATACAAATGGCTTTGCCGGGCTTGCTGGGCACAGATGGGGTGCTCAATGGACCCATGAGACTTAAAGCACTGCCGAAGATCAGTATCACATTGGTGAGATTTGTCGCCATTGGAGACACATCAGAGCTCATATTACTGGTCTTTTGAGATCTCTGCAAGGAATGAATGGGACTGATCTTGGGATAAGGAAAGGAACACGTGTAAAAGTGCCAGCAAGTGAGCCGTAATGAACTGTCTGCAGCGACCCCCTGGCCCCACTGGCTGGGGATGGACAATACCGAGAATGCCGACTTATTCTGGGTTAGGCAGAAGGGCAGTGGGTTGAGGATTATCATCGATGCCAGTGGATTATTCTGATAGTTCCACAGGATGCCGTGTCACAGGGAACTAGGCTACTTGGGAAGTTTAGTGTCAAGAGAGAGTTGTAGAGCCAGAGAATTGTATGTAAAAAAAACTAAGGGCCAGATTCACAGAACTAATTTAAGACAAAATCCTAAACTTACTACCGTTTTGGTATTCACAGAAGGCACTTACTCATTTCGATATTCACAGAAGTTAGGACTCCTAACTTTAAGGATGACTAAATGCCTTCTGTGAATACCGAAATGGTAGTAAGTTTGTGATTTTGTAGTAAGTTAGTTCTGCCAATCGGGCCCTAACTCTTTAATTCACAAACCCTGGTGAAAGTGTGCCTGAGACTTTGTCTTGTAGAACTCCAGAGTTACTCATGATTTTAAGACTAAAACAGGCTAACTCGTCCAGTACTCCTGAATTCCAGGAGTAAGTCACAGCAAAATCTTTGTGAACTGGCACTTGCGATGTCGCAGGGACTTGAGAGGTTCGGTGGATCAAGACGACGCCCACAGGCTCATCCACAATAGAGCCAAGAAGTGATTGCTGCAGCGCATTAATGGCAGCCCCTGTGAGGAGGCAGCGTGCAAAGTGGTGCAAGGATGGAGACTGGTGCAAGAGTGTGGAGACGGGCACGGGTACTGTGGGGATCAGGGTGAGGAGAGCAGGGTACCCAGACCTCCCACGGCAGGCAAGTAGAGTGAACTGAGGGGGGATGCACCTGAGAAAGGGTCAGTAAGGACAAGGGGGTGAAACAGTGTGCACAGGAGACAAAGAGAGGCATGGTGGTCCTTCCTGTTTGCCACAGAATGTGTACAGTTTTTTTCAATGAAAATAGTTTTGTAAAAACTATTAAATTAAAATGAAATAACACAAAAATAAAACAAGCTGGAGGGAAGAGAGGGGAGGGGGGAGGAGAAGTGCGACAGGGGAAATGCGAGACGGCGGGAAGGGGAGGGGGCGGAGCGGGTCTGTGCAGGGGAAGCTGCCTCGGGCTGGGGGTGCTAGGAGAGGAGGAGGGGGGAGGAGACCTTGGAAGCAGAATTTGGTGGCCGGTGATGATGTTTAACATGGCAGTTAGGTCTAATAAAAAAATGACGTCAGTGGCTTTTTTTAAAAGGTGCGGAGTGTGTCATTGGTCACCATTAGTGCTGCCAGTTTTGTACATGGTTTGGACCAAGCTTCGATTTTTAAGGGTGAGTTTTGACATGATGGCGGTGACTCATGGCTGCAGGGCTCTGGAGTGAGAATTGAAGCGGGGCAATTGTGGTGACTCCGCGATCGCTGCTGTGGTGAAGGCTCCGCGCCCGTGCTGCCAGATGATTTCTTCCTGCTCGCTGAGGAACGCCTAACACCCCCGCGCTAGATTGCTGCGCAGCCGAGGATTACCCAGGGCAAAGCTGCGGAGAGCTGTAACGGCGCATACGGGGTAGACGCTGCTGGCATCGGTTTGGCGGTCTTAAAGAGTAGCCACTATACACCCCTGATAGCCGTGTAGATTGCTGGGCTGCGCGAAACAACGTGGAGCGTTACGGCGGCCTGTGCTCATCTGGCGAGACAAGACAGCGAGCAGGTCAGGGTCTGTGACCCGCGTGGGAGAGTGCCGGACGATCCAGCCGAGTGCACCAAAATCGTGTGAGTATAGTGGATTCAACAGCGGAGCAGATATCCTCGGCGCCGGTACCGGAGCTGAAAACAAGCGCTTACCTGGGCACCGGTAGGCAGAGTACCGAGAGGCTGCATGCCCTGAGGGCCCATTAGAGGTGATTGGCGTACTGCTGCAGCCTGGCTTCTGTCGGCATACGGAGAGAGTGAGAGTGTCTGGGGCTGCGTGCCTCTAATTGCACAAACGGTTGATACAGTGGCAAACACTGTGGCCACGTGAGAGAGGCGCGGAAACTACTGCGGTGCATATCCTCGGTCTCTGACAGAGTACTCACACGCCGGTGGACCATGCGGTGCAGCCTACGAGGAGATTGCTGGCGGACCGCCTGTGCTGCTGTTTGAATGTTTGCCACAGTCACATCGTAATCTTCTGGTGTCCTGGTCAATGTGACTGTCTGCAGGCAGGGGAGGAGAGGAGGAGGGGGGAGGAGAGCGAAAGGATCGGAGACATGGCGGGTAAAATAAACAAAACAAAAAAAAAAAAAGCCGGAGGGAAGAGAGGGGAGGGGGGAGGAGAAATGCGACACGGCGGGAAGGGGAGGGGGCGGAACGGGGGCGGAGAGGGGAGAGAGAGAGTAGGCAAGGGTAAACAAACACGGACGTGCACGCGCCCGTGACTTTTAAGGTCAATGCGCATGCGCATAAGCTTAATGCGCATGCGCATTGACCTTAAAAGTCACGGGCACTGCAAGGAATCGCCACGATTCCTTGCAGTTAGATAAAGAGTGGATGAGCCCCTATAGTCTCGCTTGCTCGATGCGCATGCGCATCGACAGGCGAGACCTAAAAATAAGGTAATTACAGAAAAACATAAAGGAAACAGTGGGAAAGAAATAAAGGAAATACAATGGAAAGAAAAAAAAATTGAGTGACATCTAATCAGTCCCAATTTGCAGTCTACTAACAACAATTAAGAAATCGTCATTACAGGTCACTGCCACTAACATGAAGTCTGTCACAAATGTATCCAGAGAGGGGAGGTTCCATGCTGCATGGCACAGAGTAATGGGCTGGCTCAATACTCCTGTAGTAGTAATGTAGGAGGTGATGTAGAGTTTGGTAAAGTGGTAGCACCTCCGTAAACCACAGCTGCTCCTGCCCGGTCAGACTGGTGAAGCGGCAGCTGCTGGAGCCAAAGGAAACCCATGATTTGACCACCCGTTCGCCAGGGGTCAATCGCATCATAGACAAGGGTACCCCAGTCTAATGACGGCAAGACCACCACTGCAGATCCTTGCTCTGGCACCCCTTGCAAGGCAAAGTGGCCCTCGGCGGGGATAGATCTCAATGGGGCCAGATGACACCCTACGCGTCAAGGCATTTGATTTTTACAGAACGGATCCCACTTTGGGACTTCCTTTTTGAAAAACAAAAAAGTTTGCAGAGAGAACATATCAAACATGTCACCTGCTAAGCAAAGTCTTCCATCTTTGAGTCAAACACCACTCTGGCAGCGGCTGTGAAGGGTTCGAGCTCCCCAGAGCAATGGCAGGGCTTGTAAACACTCCGGCGGACCTTTGCCGCATCAGCAAGGCCACTGGGTCATTTGACGGAAAGATCTAACCCCCAGATGCATAAAAGTTATGTTTTGCGAGTCCTTAATAGCGAATTTTAAGGAATCGCTATTAAAGACTCACGAAACAGGATGCATGTAGGAATCGCAATATTATTTGCGATTTCTACTGATTACTTATTTGCGATTCGCTAATCGCAAATAAGGAATGGCTTTCCCATTCATTCCTATGGGCTAGGCCCATAGAAATGAATGGGAAAGCCATTCCTTATTTGCGATTCGCAATTAGCGAATCGCAAATGTGCCGCAATTTCAAGGGTGCCAAGGTGTCCGAAGGACACCCTGTTGCACCCCTGAAATGCTAATGTTCACTGGTGTTGCGCACACACATGTCCCAAGGACATGTGTGTGTGTGTGTGTAACACACAACTTAGAAAAATGCCCTAAAGTGCATATTTCTAAGTTTTTGCTATTTACCACGTAGTTTGACTTCGTGGGAATTAGCGGCCCCAGATTGCGAATTCGCAATCTTGGAATGGTTCATGCATTGCATTTAAGGAATCGCAAATTGCGATTCCTTAAATGCAATCGCAATTTGAGAACTTGCAATTATTTGCAAATTCTTAAATTGAGAGTGCATGAACTCTTGATGCATCTCAAATGCCATTTTTGTGGGCGCAAACGGCATACTTTTGCGATTCGCACAGTTTGCGCTCGCAAAAATGCTTATTGCATCTACCTGTATGTGACCCGGTTTGTCTCTCTCCAGGGCAGGTAGATGGCGCTCTTCATTGTCCTACACAGCAATACTTTGTGAGAACAAGGAGTTTGGTTTCAAGTCGTTCATAAAGCAAGCGCTAATAGTTAATGGAATCAACTTACAAGAGGGGGGTCAGGAGGTTTCAGTCCTCATGTGGGCCACTGCTGCAGCCTGGGCCCCCGTCAATAAGTGCGCCACTCATGGGGAGTGTAAGTCAGAATTCAACATTCTAAACCTGCCTTAACTCATCCCTCCTTTGCTTATGTCACAGGCCTACGGTGCACAGTGGGAACCAAAAGAGTTCCGGTGTTCTTTTATTACAAGACCCTACGATAGCCGTGGACTCATTGACTCTCCAGAACTCCTCCCTGGAGAAGCATGTCTGATGACAGTCTCCCTCTAGCACACAGATGGACTCAGCTCCAGAGGCATCTCACCGTCTGAAACCTGTCAGTGTGAGTCCTTTAACATACATTTTAGAGCACACAGGACCCGGCCCTAAGATCATGAGGTCAAACATACAGTGAGGACCAACATTGATCGAAAGAGAACCACGGGACAGCAGGCGATTTCATCTCATTCTCTTTCTGACTTGATATCAAAGAGGTTTGGAGTGATATGCGCTCGAATTTGTAGAACTTTCAATTGCAAAAAGAACAATTAATGGACGGAATGCTGAACAATGTCAAACACTCACCCCGAGTACAGAGATCTGGGCCAAAACCTATCTGCTTTTTTGTTCACCGTGCCATTCCAGTTTTGACCCAGCCATATGCAAATCAGTCTTGACCCTGCGCCCCTTGGGAACAGTCCAGCCCGAACTGCCAGGCCAGGTCCTCCTCCCCTGTCCAGAATCAATCATTCAGAAAAGTGGCGTAACAAAACTTGAGGGGCCCCCCCAGCAAGGTACATGGAGGGGGGCCCTCTCCGGACTCAATCAGCCAGTGGCGGCTGGTGGATTTAGAAAATGTTGCGACATAAACAACGTTTTTGATTTTGACTAAGCAAGACAGCAAGGCGAATGAGATAACTTGCTAGGCCACATATAGGGCGGGCATTACAGCACACTTCCCTTTTAGTTCACTAATTGCATTGAAGTTTGATGGGGAGGGTGAATATTGAAGGAAATGTTGCCTAGTGGGTATAGCTGCTGTTCATGCAACAGTAGGAAGCAATTTTGAATCTCAGATAATCTCCTTGCGCCAAAACATTGAGCATGGCCTGTGCCTTTGGTGAAGCGCACTTATGTCCTTCGGCAAGATTCTCTCTCTGTAAAACTACTAAGCATGGGCGAATTTTGCGAATCTGGCGTTCGCGAATTTGCGGATTTGCGAACTCGCAATCCGCAAAATCCGCAAATTTTCGCGGATTTTTTTTGTGTGTGTTCGCAAGGATTTCTGCCAGTTCGCGAGGGTTTTGTACCAGTTTGCAATTGCAAACTTACATGTTGGCTCGCAACGGTCGCGATTATGTTGTTTCTACGTCTGGTTCATCATCACAGGTTCCCAGCACCCTCTGTTTCACCACTGCCACCCTCTGTTTCACCCATGCAACCCTCTGGTACATCAATGCCACCCTCTGGTTCATCATCACTGTAGATTATGGGGGGAAAAAGCAAGCACACCTGCCCTGCTTCAACTAACATGAATTAATTTGGGGTTGATTTATTAATGTGTCACTGTTTTAAAATTCCAGTCTGGCACCTGCTTCCTTATCTGTAATTTGCTTTCTGTTGCAGTGCAATTTTTTTTCCAGGACCTTTTTGGCCTATTTGTAGCTATTCTATGAGCCTGCTGTGAGGGTCAGAGCAGGGTCATACAATTGTTGCAACTAGCAACTGAACTCTGGAGGGGCCCCAGTCAGGAAGCACTACAGGGAATGGTTACTAATGATGAGTTTGAACTTTTGGACCTGCTGAATGCTTTCACTTTTGCAAAACTTGTTTTTCTGCAGAACAGCATTACAGCAACTGTAATGCCCCAAACAAACTTACTTGTGAAAGTTGATTTCTAATCCAAAAGTGATCCAAAGAAAGTCAAAAGGCCTCAAATCCAAAAAAGTGCAGGCAAATGTCAACCTGAGGAGTTATTCTGATAAAAATCATCATTTTCAGAAGGTCTATGCTGCTTGCTAGTGGATTTCTTGTGCAGAATTGCAAATTTTGTAATTTCGCGAGTGCGAGACTGTTGCTGCCCGCCGCACCTACATGTTCGCAATTGCGAACTTATGCCGCACGCCGCAAAATTATATCACCAAGAAAAAAAAATCCGCTGCGTGCGAATTTGCGGATTTTTGGTAAATTCGCGAGCGTTCGCGGATCGCGAATTTACCGAAAATCCGCAAAATCCGCGAGCGGAACGGATTTTCCGCCCATGCTTAAAAACTGCTTTTGCATAGATCTTTCATGTATTGGTCTTTAGTCAGTAAAATGGGCACTGAAAGGGATGTGATAGATTGTTGTACTGAAATGTGCTAGGCACATGTGACAAGATGGTCTATGTTGTGTGGGCTAGTGGTATGCTGAAGTGAGTTAAGGCAAGAGTGACCTGGTGGTGTATGGTGAGATGTATTACGTGATGCTGTTGACCATATCTCTGCAGTGTTGATTCATATGCCTAAGTGTGAAGGCAGGTGGTGTTCAAGATGTGGAGTTTGTCTGATATGCTGTGACCTGGGTTGTATGCATTGGAATAGTGTGGTACTGTAAGAAGAGAAGGCAAAGAAGGGACCAGGGATGAAGTACCCGGTGAGTTTTATTTGAAGACTGAGTTTTAGTGGTGGCGTGTTGTTGACTACGTGATGGTCTAGAACAGGTGTGGACAGTGAGCAGGAGAGGGAGAAGCAGGGGAGGGAGCACAAGAAAGAGAGGAACTCACAGTAGAGAGAATATTAGCCAAATGCAGAAGTATCTTATGGTTATGTGAGGTGAGATTATAGGAAATGGTAAGGTGTTGGCTGTATTGTGTGGGAAGTTGTGATGCCGACTTCTGATGTGGGAGATGGCCAGGAGCCATGTATAGTAGTTGCTGGTGGGGGAATTGGGGAGTGTGGGGGAGGGAGACAGGAGGACAAGATGTTTACAACTGGAGGGAAAGATGAAAAGAGTGAAGAGAAGAGAGGAAGTGGGTCCTTGAAGTTAAATGTGAGAGGGGATGAGAGGAGCCGGCATGAGGAAGTGAAGTAATAGATAGGGTGATAAGGGTGACATGAGGGTGGTGAAATAGAGAGGGTTTCAGATGATGGGTGGGAGCTGTTGTGATGCTGTGACGTGTCCACATTCTCAAGAATATTATACTGGTAGACAAATTATTTTCAGGTATGGGAGGAATTTAGGTGTGTGGAACTAGATGTGCTGTGAGGCTCTGTGTAAAAGAGATTAGAAGTGCATTAGGAGTAAATTTAGGGAGAAGAGGAAAGATGAGCAAAATTCGAGAAAATAAGAAAAAGAAAATAAGGGAGAGCAAATTAGGAGAGGAAAAATAGACAGAAAACATGAAAAGGGAAGGGGAGAGGAGAAAGACGTAGAGGAAGGTGGACAGCAGAATGAAAGAGGTGGGAGAAAAATGAATGGAATGAAAAGATAAGGGATCATGTAAAGAAAGAGAAGTAAGAGGAGAGCAAACAAAAGGAGAGGCAAGAAAAATGGAGAGAGTTAATAGTGGAGATTATCAAATTGTGAAGAGTGGTAATGGAAATGGGTAAAACAGCAAGAAGGAGATGAGAATAAACAATGTGAGAATAAAATAACATAAGGGGAATACAGAAGGGAAGAAAGTAATGAGCAAAGCAGATGACGAAGAGAACACGCAAAACAAGGAGAGGGTATGAAAACACAAGGGGAGAGAAAGAAAGAGGAAAAGATGAGGTGAGGAGAGGAGAGAAAAACTAAAAGAGGGAACTAGCGATGGGATGAGTTGTGGGAATGTGAGAGATAAAAGGAAATGAGAAGAAAGAAAAAAGTAAAGAGAAGATTGAAAGCAAGAAAGTGAAGAGAAAGAAACGAGGAAGGAGAAAGGGGGGACAATGGCACCACAAGGAACATGAAAGAGGAGAGAATGGAAAAAGGGCAAAACATAAAGCGGAGGTAATGAGTAAGAAGAGAGGGAGAAACACAGGGAAGGAAGAAGCCTCTCCAACTGCTTTTCAGCTATTTTAGCACATATTTTGTGATCCATGAACATAATTACCTCCGGATGCTCCTTCCCCCCACACACACACATCAATACATTTTAATGAACATTTAGGACACAGAATAAGTAACTACATTCCTTCGCAGTATCTATTTTTACATGGATCTGCTGTTTTTGTCAGCCCTTCTGTCTGGGCCAATTTCTAGTTCACGCTTCACTGGGTTGTAATGCCCTTTATTATCTTAACCTATGTAAACATACAATTCTGTGATAACGTTCTATTTTTATAACCATGTGCAGCACCTGAGTCAACCATTGTTAAACCCAAAGGCCATTCCTATGGACACCTTAAAATAAAGTTGAGGCTGCAAATGGAGTTTTTATGTTCATCTGGATTGCTACGCCCCCTAGCATTACACTTCAATGAGGCCCCCGATTCTGCCCAGGACTACAGCCAGATTTATTTATTCCAAATGCTGCTTGTTAATGTGGAGCTGAGCCATAGATCAGAAAATAACACACATTGTGAAACTGCAATTTTACACATAAGAAATGTAAGGGTGTCAGAGTCTTCTATTTATGTCAGTAGCATTCCATATGAACCGGATATGTATGACCCTTATCACTGGTACTGACTGTCTCTTCTCCGTGGTGAATGCATTGGCAGAATATTTTTTTGTGGGGAGGGGGAACGTTTGAAATGTTTTTTGTAGCTTCCTGGGAAGTTATTATTTGGACCTAGACTGCACTGGCAGGGTGAAGGGGTGAGGGGAAGTGACGCAGTTGGCAGTGCCACAAAGGCCATTTTTTAAAGGTATGCTGATACCATTTTGTCCTATCTCATGCATACACATATTCAAAGACACATCCACTGGTGTAGGCTGCCAGACACACAGAAACAATATGGAGATGCTCTCAGACATACACATCAGGTGAAACTCACCCGAGGCAGTCCTCGACATGCCCTTCACAAACGACGATTCCCAACTGCCCAGATTCAGTAGAGTGCGCCAGAGCGAGGCTCACAGCCTTATGCCCAATCAGGAGCTCTGATAGGACAGAAGGCTGTCCTTTTCCATTATCGTGGCCTCTGATGGGTCATAAGGGCGCGGCCCCAACTCACCATTTCCTGACAGGCTGCCCTGCCTGAGCCTAGTACCATGACGCCGGATTTGTTTTGCATCTGTGAGAGGACGGGCTGGAGGAGCCCACGCCTGACACCTGTGCAATACAGCCCTGGGGAGCCCTCTTCTGGTGAAGGGTGGTATCACAGCTTTTACATGCAAACTAACAATCAGTAAGATCGTTCTTTCATGCAAAAGCTGTAATATCATAACAATTAGGTGCGGAGTAAGCAGCGGCGTCACTATGGGGGTGCGGGGGGTGCGGCCCGCACCGGGTGTCACCATCCCACTGGGGTGACACCAAGGCAGTCAGCAGCAGTGTGTGCTGTCAACAGTGCAGGCTTTCAGCGAAAGTAAACGACGTTGCAACCGCAACGTACGTGCAAGTGCACCAACGCTAACTTTTCTGCTCTTTCTGGAGGACTGTAAAAGGTGCCTGTGCGCAGTGCGCACTGTCTCCTCCTCCGCAGCGTCATCGCGCCTCTAAGGCCCGCCGCCCGCGTACAGGCGGATCGCGGATGATGTCATTCTTCCTCTCGGATTGATTCTCAATCCGCATGCGCATTGGGCCCTAAGTGCGCGTGACTGGCAAGCAGCAGGAGGATCAGAGGTGAGGCGACACGTGTCCACCGGTTGGGTTGGGGTCCGCCATAATTTAATGTTGTTCCCCTTCCCCTGCCTACACGCATGGAGCTGGCCGCCACCGTGACCGTGACCGACGTAGACCCCCTCCCTCCCTCCCGTCTAGCAGCAGGACAGGTGAGTTTCTCCAGACCGGTCTAACTGTGACAAGCGCTGTAGCAGTCAAGATTTTACTAAGAATGTTTACATTGACATTGAGCATCAACAGTGGGATGATCGAATGTCACCTCTGAATCATTCTTAACTGGTTTGGGCAACATAACAATGAGCGGCTCCCTTACAGAGGCTGGAGGCCTCCCCCTTCCGTATCCTTCATTGTGAATATCCAGCAAGCAGTCTGGGTTGGTACATTTCAGCCGGCAGGCCATCCCCTCTTGGGGCCTTAGCTATCTTCAATGCCCTTATCGCTAACACTATTTATTCTCTGGTTATGTGAGCGTCCAAACTTTCTCTCTCTTATCTCAATAAAGAGGCCTTCTGCAAATCAGTCAGGTACGACTACGCACACCCCCAACTGAGCTCTGTCACGCAGCACGTGTAAACCCTCTGCAGGTGCGCTGCACAGACTTCCATTATGCCTTGTTGCATACAGATCATCTGCCCCCGGCCGCCCCGAACCCCCACCATGGGAGGGCTATGAGAAAGAGGATTTCTTTGGTCTGAAATGGGTTGTGACTTGTGAGGTGAGCAGCGAGATCGATGTCAGCTTTCTACATAGTTCCTTTGGTGATTCTGGACTGTTCCTGGAGCTGCTATTTTACTTTCTTTTTGCCCACTGCCTTTAATGGGTTGTAGTTTTTGCTGGAAATCAATGTCGTATTTTTCTGACATTTAATTCCAAAATGCAGCATTTGAATAAAAGTTAAAAAATATGAAAAATTATTAACTAAATAAAGTAAGACAGACTAGTGGTAGCAAACTGGCAAGAATGACTTTATTCACACTCAAATACATTTAGCGCCACTTTTACAGAGTTTGCTAGTGAAGCGCTATTTTTGTTGTCTTGGCATTGTTTTCCCTGGGCTTGGAACTAGTGCACCAATCCTGGAGGTACTGCAATGTGAGGATTCAAGAACAAAATTTGTACTGCTGATCTGCATCTAGAGATGTTGTCTTTTTTACCATAGATATTGCTTACGTTTCGTTAGGATATAAGCAATGGCCATTGAAATGGGTCCATTCAGGGCCCCGAGTCATGTCCTTAACTTTTCAGACAAAAGCACTCATTTCTGAACACTGAGTGTAAAAGCGTTAAGGTAACCATGTTGTTCCTGCTTACATTTCACATGGTTTGCAACATTTTGCATTCCCTTTGATTGTTTGCTTTTTCCAGGATGCTGTCACTTTTGTTTTGTAGGCCACATATTGCTCTTCTTGCCTAGTGCGTAATTGAGCCGCAACCAGGTGTTTGTAGCGCAGTGGCAACAATTGGGTTGTAGTTGAAGGCAGTCTGAGTTTTTCTCAGTGGGGCACTGCAGTATGGTGTTCAGTGGGGGAGAGGATGTGGCACTATGGGCAGAGGCGCTGCTGAATTTGGAACTGGGGAACCAAGTTCAGCCAGCCTTAATAACCAGTGCCTCCTCCCTGCCCTCTAGCAATTTTCGGTAACAACAAAAATGTCATGATGACTCTGGTGTTTAATGTTCTTACTAGAGAGAGATCGGAATTTTGTCTAATGAAAGATTTGACTCATGGAAAGGTAGCTCAGAGGGTTAATGTACCTGCTGCAAAGAACATGTCCCATGCAGATCACAAAGTGCACATAATCATGTAAATAGGCCAGTGGGTGGTGGGCTACTGCTTTTGTCAGAGCGATCCTTTTGTTACTTGCAGGTTATACGTTAACATCCTAACATAGAACATTGAGCTATACCATCTACTCCGCAGCAACACAAGTCACATTTTTTCTTAACTTTTGATACGTTTGAGCTACAAACAGTTTATTAGTTGAAATGGTCGCATCATGCTGCAGATCTTGCATTATGAGGCAAATATGGCTGAGTCATTATTATTTAGAAAAGTTTTGCAAACTAGGATATTTAGCCATTCATGTTTGAACTGCTGTTGTGGAAAAGGGAGAAGTGCTGAATGATGACAGAAACTCCATGGCTCGGAGAGAAATGGCTTGTGCTTCCACATTTTATCATATTTGGGGACATTCTGCTATTAGAAGCATATCCCACGGCCACTTTCTGAATACATTTTACTGTCAATAACTCATTATAACCTTAAATCAATCTAATTTGTGTTGAAAAATGCTTTGTTTTTGACCTTTCTGTCTCCCAAATTTTCTTGGGAGGGGAGAAGTTCAACCCCCAATACTCCCCCTAGTAGTGGTTGCTCACTGCGCTTGCTCGCTACACACCATGTGGGGGCTGGTCTCACTTTTACTTTGTTCTCTCTCTGATTCACTACTTGTGTCTATTTTTGGTGCTCTCTGAAAGAATGTCTATGAGTACATATGACTGGGTGGGTAACCTGATGTTCTTTAAGGTCATCATCTACTATTTGCTGTGCTTTGAAAGTTGATACAATTTTAATATGTAATGAAAAATGTGCTGTAAAATTCACTATCATGGGACCTGGTACTGGCAGCCATCTGTAATTTGAAATGTGAAGACGACACAAGGGGTGAATCTGTGGCGCTATCATTTTTCAGACCATTTACTTCTGTCACTCCCATCACAGTACAGGAAGGGGGTCAGGGGCTATATTTGTCTGTCCTTTATTAGGCATTTATGTGCTATTGAACTGAGACCTTTATTTGGAATAGCTTGTAGGATGTCCAAGCCTGGGTGGGAGGCTCAACTACGGTGTCATTGTCACACGATTCCACCATGGTGGAGAGCTGCCTGGCAGAAACGCATCCACCAGTTAAATCTGGTTAAACCGCCAGGTTCGCCATGAAATGAGGGGGAAGCCGTCTCCTCTGGGCTAGCAGGGCTGCCCCCTCCTCATGAGCAATGATTATAGACTTCGCTATCCCCTTAAATAGGGGTGTGACAAATTAAATTTACAAACGTTACTAAGGATTCTATATGGTCCCGTTATTTGCCAACTGTGTCCACTGGCAGGCTCGGAGCGGAGGAGGTCCATGCGGTAAGTCGTGAGGGGGTGACAACATGAGTTACCCGCACCGGGTGACACCAACCCTAGTGACGCCACTGGGAGTAAGGCATGATGGTTTGGGGGTCGCCGCACTTTTGTCCCATATAAAGGAGGGTATGCTGAGGGCCCCCCTGGAGATTGGGGCCAACCCGCACTGCGGGGGCTGCGGGGGCCTGTGCTACACCCTGAACCTGAGACGGTTTCAGCGTCAAGACTAATTTGCATATGGTTGGGTCCACACAAGGTGGCAATGGCATGGTGAGCAAAAAAATGATGGATGTAACCCAGATCCGTGACTGTGTGTGAATGGCATGTTTGGCACTGCTGAGCATTCCGCCCATCATCTTTTAGTGGAACTTTCAATAGCTCCATGGTACCCAGGTTTGGATTGAGAACGAAAATCGGCCCGGGCACCCTGAAAAAAGGGCTCACATTTGCGGATTGCACCTTTCCCCCAAATATTGTTTCAGTGTTTTAAGTATGATGAAGAGAAGGAGGGGGGGGGGGGGGTGTTGGGGGCTCTTGAATAAAGGCATGTTTTCTGAACTTCACTGAGATAAAATCATGCAAAATGTTGCCAGGGCTCTTGTGCACGGATTAGTTCACAATGGTGAACCACAACTGAGTGTAAGTGAGGCCCCTTCTGCTCAGGCCCCCTGCCCCGGCTCAATCTGCATACATTAATGGGCGGGCCCACCAGCAAGAGACTGGGAGTTATACCTGCACCTCCTTGATAAAAGGGAGGCAATAGAGGCCCAGTTGCCTCTAGAAAGGCTGCTCAGTAGGGTGGCCATATTTTGAAAACCAAAAACATTTACCAAACATAGAAGAAGGACTACAATTTTACATTGGCGCAGAACGACTTTTATTACTGCGCTCATCAACACAGAAACATGGACGAGGCACTAAGGGCCAGATAAAGGTAATCTCGATTTACCTACTCTTAAATACCGAATCATACCGATTCGGTATTTAAGAGTAGGTAAATGGGATGTAGGTAATTTCACTTTTGAAATTACCGAATCGGAATGATTTGGTAATTACCGAATCGGTATTTACCGATTCGGTAATTGCCATTGATTCCTATGGGCCTTCAGGCCCATAGGAATCAATGCCAATTACCGAATCGGTAAATACCGATTCAGTAAAATTACCGAATTTGCAAGCGGGACAGGGTGTCACTTTGACACCCAGTTGCACCCCTCAATTGTGCATAGGTGCACATGTTGCTGACATACATGCCCTTAGGGAATGTTTGTCTGCAACATGGCACGTTTTGTAAAGCAAAAAAAATGCTTTTTGAAGGGTTTTCATTATTTACCACCAACTTTTAGTTGGTGGTAAATAACGAATTCTTAAACCCTTGTAGTACTGATTACAGTGCTACCTACATGTTGAATTACAGAATGGTAATTTTAACAAATCGGTATTTTACAGAATCGGAAAAATTACAAATTCGGTAAAACTACCGATTCTGTAATTTAACATGCCCCTACATCTCAATATCCAAATACCGGTCGGAAACGGCCAGAAATCGGTATATTCGGCCATTTCCGACCGGCATTTGGATACCTACATCTGGCCCTAAGAGACTAAATTAAATGCAACATTTAACCCAGCCTCCGGTGTGTTTTGTTTACTCTTAAGAGCTGCTAGCTAGTCATATCTTGGAAAACATGAAAATGTCTCTTCCATATTTACAATCGACCCTTTCAGAAAACTGGGACTTGTGCAAATATAGCTGAAATCTGCCGGGACAGCGGGTGAAATCCGGGTCTCCTGGTCACCCTACTGCTCAGGCCCCCCCCCCCCCACTGGGCTGCATCTGAACAGCACAGACACAGCCCAAGTCTGCCAAGGCCAGACTGGCCGTAGCGGGCATCGGGCGTTTCCCCGGTGGGCCGTCAGGGTGGAGGCTGGTTTTGGGCCCCTAGAGGGCCCTTTTTGTCACTGGGGGTCGGCAAAATCAGCCCCTTGTAACAAAATAGCCCGAAACTGCAACCCCAATCCCTCCAGGGGGCGCTGGCCGAGAAGATTGCCAGGACCATTGGTTCCCAGTCCGCCCTGAAGTCGGCCATCGCACTGCCCAAAAAGCGGCCTATAAATGCAACTCAGATACCAGCTCATCACCCATTGCCTAAGTGCCCACCTTACCAATCCGACCCTGATGGCAACTCGTTCCACCAATCAGGGCTGTGCTCACTGTGTCACAGTGCACACCATTAAACAGTCACGTGACAATGCAGGGATTAAACCCACAACCTCCTCACCACATACCTCTGGCCTTCTGCAAGCATCCACGGAGGATCCCTCCTTAAATAAACTCGAGGGCGCCAAATTATTCCTGCAATGGAAAGAAGCGTGTTAGCAATTACAGATCTGAGGAGCGGGAAAAGAGTTCCTGGCACGACAAAATGCAGAGCAGTTAAAGATAAAAGGAAGCGCCTCGCTGCTGAAGGAGCGAATCTACACGGAAGGCAATTAGGGAGGGCTGGTTCAAGTGGGCGCCGCACCGCCAGATATCAAAAGGGCGGGAAGAGCTTTGATTCGACGACACCGACCTGCTTTACGGAGCTGCCTCTGAAGGCCTGTTAATGCAGAGGTGCACGTGCTCGACGCGAATCGGGGTGCAAGCAGGACACAAGTCCTAAAAAAAGAAGTGAGGGACTAACCTAGTTAATCAGTATGCAAGTGGCATCACAGCGCGTGGCCTCTCAGCGCGTGACATCGCAGCGCGCGGCATCACAGGAACTGGCATCACAAGAAGTGACATCAAATCTTAAGCCCTATATATGTTCAGCAGGTCTATCATGAGTACATTTGAGCACATTTCAAGTATACAGGGAAACCCTTCTGATTTAGGCAGAAGATTCACACTGAGAGAGGGCGAGAGAGAGACAGAGAAGGTGAGAGACAGAGAGGGCGAGAGAGAGAGACAGAGAGGCGAGAGAGAGAGACAGAGAGGGCGAGAGACAGAGAAGGCGAGAGGCAGAGAAGGCAAGAGACAGAGAGGGCGAGAGAGAGATAGAGAGAGCGAGAGCGAGAGAAAGTGAGGTTCCGAGAGAGAGAGAGGGCGAGAGAGAGAGAGAGAGACAGAGAGGGTGAGAGAGAGAGAGAGAGAGAGACAGAGAGGGCGAGAGAGACAGAGAGAGACAGAGAGGGCGAGAAAGTGAGGTTCAGAGAGAGAGAGAGAGAGAGAGAGAGAGAGAGAGAGACAGAGAGGGCGAGAGAGAGAGAGAGAGACAGAGAGGGCGAGAGAGAGACAGAGAGGGCGAGAAAGAGAGACAGAGAGGGCGAGAGAGAGACAGAGAGGGCGAGAGAGAGAGAGAGAGAGAGACAGAGAAGGCGAGAGACAGAGAAGGCGAGAGACAGAGACAGAGAGGGCAAGAGAGACAGAGAGAGACAGAGAGGGCGAGAGACAGAGAGGGCGAGAAAGTGAGGTTCCGAGAGAGAGAGAGAGAGAGAGAGAGACAGAGAGGGCGAGAGACAGAGGGCGAGAGGGCGAAAGAGAGAGAGAGAGAAAGAGAGAAAGAGAGAGAGAGAGACAGAGAGGGTGAGAGAGAGAGAGACAGAGAGGGCGAGAGACAGAGAAGGCAAGAGACAGAGAGGGCGAGAGAGAGAGAGAGAGAGAGAGAGAGAGAGAGAGAGACCTAGGGCAAGAGAGAGTGAGAGAGAGAGACAGAGGGCGCGAGACAGAGAGGGCGAGAGAGAGAGAGACAGAGAGGGCGAGAGAGAGAGAGAGAGAGAGAGACAGAGAGGGCAAGAGAGAGACAGAGGGCGAGAGAGAGAGAGACAGAGGGTGAGAGAGAGAGAGAGAGACAGAGAGGGCGAGAGAGAGAAAGAGAGAGAGACACAGAGAGGGTGAGAGACAGAGAGGGCGAAAGAGAGAGGGCGCGAGAGAGAGAGAGAGATTATCTGGACATGGATTTAAATAAAAGTGAGCGATGGGACAGGATATGTAAATCGAGTCTGTCCTGTTCAACGAAAAACAAACAAAAAACTGAAATGTAGGTTTTGGGAAAGCATCACCATTGGCCATACAGAGACCACGGCCAGCTGAGTTGGGGGTTTCGACATCAGTGTGCAAACATATAGGGGCGCGATTGGACACTCATTTCAAGCGCATCTACAGTCGACTGTCCTCTCGCCTTGTCCCTTTAAAATCTTCAAGACGTTAACATTCCTCCCAGTTGGTACCCGGAAGGCCATGGTGCACGCCTCACTCCCATCCAGGCTGGGGGAACCAATCAAAGTTGAGCAGGCTGCGCATAGTGCAGCAGAGGAGGGCTGCCCCCGTTGGGTACTTGGTATGGAAAGGTAACGAGTCTCCAACCCACCCTCCCACTCGAGGTTAGCCTGGTTGAGCAGTCGGGGCCTCGCTCACGGGGGGTGCTGTGAAGGGGGAGCCAGGGACAGTATAGCACATTTAGTGTCACACTATACATTGATGCACAGTGACGGTTGGGACTTCGGTAGGAAGATGCACTTTATTAAATGATGTTAAATTGTAGACCAGTAACATATAGATACACTGTGACGTCACAGGCTTCTAGTCCTAACACAAGAAACGAACACTGAGGTTGGGCCTTTCGGCTGAGTGCAGACCAGGGCAGTCTTCTGTTCTGCAATCCAGATCTCCAGTTTGTTTCGGTGGATAATGTCTAATAGGATATAAAAAAAATACAAATAAATGAAAGGACATGCTTGGCTAATGTTATCAAAACCGTTGTAGCCCAGCTGTGTTCCAACTCAGGTTTTTTAAGGTGTAATAGGGAGGGCTTCCTGTTGTGCTCGAGCCTGGCATAACCAGGATTCAGCTTATTGGGTGCCAAACCTGGCCTATCAGGGGGCATATACCTCAGTCAATCCGTCCCACCGAAATCCTCTAAGACGCAAACATATTCCCTTGTATGAGGTTAAAGGAAGGGGAAAAAAGCCTTATTGTTGACGGTTTGCAAAAGTAGCCTGGACTTAATTAAAAATTGCATTTTAAGCTATGAAATCCATCAACATTTTTGTATCACAGTTCGCATGTGTTTACAAATGTGCAGCCCATGAAACTATTAGAAATTTGAATTTTAGTCAAATATCTGAAAAGTTATACCCAAAAAAGTGAGTGTAATCTTGTGTCGATTATCATATTGGCACGATAATATGTCTATGCACACAGGAGGATAAATAGCTGGTCACTGTGTAATTTGGTCCTGTAAGGCCACTTACGGCCCTTTGGTGACATGGTATTGACGAACAAGAGTGTGAATGGTTTGTGAATGTCCCCAGAACTCTGTCTTTTTATATTCCATGTTTTCTGAAGCAGTGAAATGTATGTTGAAAATGATTCTACATAACAGTGAATATTAGTTACAACACAGAAACTGGTGGCAGGTGCTATTGCTGCACTAACGGACAGTTATGAAAACCGTTCCTTGGTTCTGGCTACTGTTTGCACTATTGCCCACCTCCTTAAACCAGCCACCAATGTTGGGCTTAAATAGACATAAGCTTTTTAACACAAATGTGGAGTGGCAACGTGTATCAAATATGATATTGCCTTCAGATGCCATACATACCGGTTTGGAGACCAGGTGATGCAAATGCTGTTCCGTTATTCCGCCACACTTTCAGCGTGTCTGGGTACATGTTCCATGGAAGCGTGCTGAAGTTTTAGCCCTTAAGCAGACTTTGCCTGATCCACATAAAAATCCTGCAGGGTACTATAAGGAATTATCTCATACTGCAGATTCATGCATTATGAATTTGGCTGATATAGACATGTTGTTTGGAAATGAAGTTCCACAGCCTTTATGGGGATTGATTCGTCATACAGATCATGCACAGGAATTGGGTGATACATGGAATAATCTTAGAGCCGCAGATGCTAGACAAGTGGGTGGTGCTAAACCAGAGGACGTGATTGCTGATCTCCCTGGTAGGATTATTGATTATATGAAGACTATGATGCCTGCTATGCGTGTTAATTGGGACAAGTTGTCTGTGTGTGAGCAGAAGAAAGACGAAAATGTGTCCGACTTTTTCACTAGGTTCGAAGAGACGTTTATCGACCACAGTGGTCAGGATTTGAGTACGGAAGGTGGTCAACGGTTGTTCGTTGACAAGTTTGTGCATAAGAAGACTAAAGAGCTTAAAACTAAGGTTCTTTTTCAGCAAGCTTATCCGCCTCGTAATAATCAGCGCGATTATCAGCAACCTCAGCAATATCAGGGAAACTCGCAAAGGTTCGAGTCTTCTCAACAGCGTTTTCCCGTAGGCCCTAATCAGTGTGCGTATTACAAAGAAGAGGGTAATTTTAAGAGAAGTTGTCCGGTTCTGTTACAGCGCACAAATGGTGCTTCTGGTGTGAGAGGTCGAGGTGTTCAGCAAGCTCCTAGAGGTAGAGGTCGTGGTCAAAATGCGCGTCCTTTGCCTCCACAGAATTCTATGAATAGCTTTGATCAGCAAAATGGTGCGTCTGGTAGGACGGCACAGTACTATGCAGACGATTACTATGTCGAAGGTGAGAATGTGGATGGTAATGATTGCTAGGACACCCATAGACAAAGAGAGGGAGTTGTTTCAGTTCCAGTAGATCAGAGTGGACCTTATGTTGAAGTGATTGCATCAGGTGTGTCAGAGCCTTTTCTGTTGGATACCGGTGCTGCGAAGAGTTCTATCATGCACTCTAAACTCCCTGGCGCACCTTTGTCTGGCTTTACGAATGTTTTAGTAGGTTTTTCTGGTGCCCCAGTTAGTAATACGATTTCCAGTCCTTTGTCTCTTTCTGTTGGACCTTGTGATTTCAAAGCACCCCTTATTCTGACGACAGGTTGTGGTTAGAACTTGTTGGGATTGGACTTGTTGAAGAGATTGTATGCAACGCTAAATTGTTCTTCTTCAGGAGTACACCTTACATTGGGTAAGAGAGTGATCTCTCCGATGTATTTGTCTAAAGATAAACTTCCACCTGAATTGTCTTCTCTCCCTGATTCTCTTTGGGCTACTGGTCCGAACGATGTGGGTCTCTTGGATATTCCACCATATGTTGTGACGTTGAAAGCGAATGCTAGATTGCCTCGTATTCCCCAATATCGAATTTCCAGCGATGGTAAAAGAGCACTTTTGGCGATCATCTATGATCTAATTGAGAAAGGTGTGATCGAAGAAACGAGAGGTAATGTGTGCAATAGTCCGGTTTTGCCAGTTCTGAAAAGAACTGATTCTTCACAGCCTCCTGTATTTAGGTTTGTGATCGATCTCCGCGAGGTGAATAAGATAGTTGTTCCGCAATTTCCTGTTGTGCCTGATATCACCGCTTTACTGACATTGATTCCGGCTACAGCCACGTGGTTTTCGGTGATTGACTTGAAGAATGCTTTCTTCAGCATCCCGATTGCCGTGTAGAGTAGGAATATTTTTGGCTTCTCTTTAGGAGGCCGAAGTTTCCGGTTTAAGCGCGCTCCTCAAGGCTATTGTGAGAGTCCATCGATCTATAGTCAGGCTTTGAAAACACAACTTGATTTGTTTGTTTTACCTGATGGTGCTGCTCTTATTCAGTATGTTGACGATCTATTAGTTGCCGCCGACAATGAAGAGATTTGTAGAGAGGCTACTTTGTCGTTGTTACGTCATTTGTCTGATTGCCATCATAAGGTTTCTCTTACGAAGTTGCAATATTGCCGACAAGAAGTTACCTACTTAGGTCACCTCTTATTGAAGGAGGGAAGGAAACTGACCCCAGAAAGAATTCAAGCGATTGCGAAAATGAGTGTGCCTACGACACAGAGAGAATTACGTGCTTTTCTAGGTATTACGTCGTACTGTAGACAGTGGATCCCTAATTTTTCATTGCTCGCGAACCCTTTGATAGCTCTTACGGTTAAGGATACTCCAAATCCTATTCCTTAGACTGACTAATGTCAGAAGAGCTTTTCAGAATGCGCTATGCGTTGTGTCCGGCTCCTGTGTTGGGTACCCCCGACTACAGCAAGCCTTTCACATTGTATGTCCACGAGAGAGAGAGGGATGTGCATTGTCAGTTTTGACTCAACAGTTCGGCGATAAGCAGCGTCCATGTGCTTATTTTTCGTCGACTTTGGATCCGGTAGCTAAAGCTTTGCCGAGTTGTTTGAGAGCTACAGCAGCAGCGGCTGTTTCGATTCGACAGTCTGCTGGTTTGGTGATGGACAATACACTGATTGTGATGGTTCCACATGCAGTGGATACCTTGTTGAATCGTACCAAGACACAGCACTTAACTAGTGCTCGGTTGTAGGGTTACGAATTGACACTGTTAGCAAGTCATGTGCATATGAAGAGATGCAACACGTTGAATCCAGCCACGTTGTTGCCGATTTTGGTTGAGACAGAGGTTACTGAACAGCATGATTGCTTCCTTAGGACAGAGGAAGAAACGAAAGGGAGGATAGACCTTAGGGACACTCCTCTTCCAGATTGTTATGGTACCTTATGGGTTGATGGTTCATGCTTCAAGCTTCCGAATGGTGATATGACTGCGGCATATGCTGTTATGACTTTGCATACGATTGTTGAAGCTGCACGTATCCCACATAATTCAGCGCAAGCAGCAGAGTTGATTGCATTGACAAGAGCGTGTGTGTTGTTCAAAGGAAAACGTGTGACTGTGTACACCGATAGCCAGTATGTGTTTGGTGTGGCTCATAGTTCTGGACGTTTATGGAAAGAGTGTGGGTTCCTGACTTCGCATGGAACTAAGATTCAGCATGGTCAGTTGGTGAATGAACTTCTTGAGTCTCTGACTTTGCCGTTGCAAGTTGCGATTGTGAAATGCAGTGCGCATAAGAAAGTTACTGATGATGTTGGTCGTGGTAATGCGTTTGCAGATGAAGTCGCGAAAGAAACTGCAAGAGATGTGATGAGTCGAATGTATGTTGCGGGTCCGGCGAGATGGGTTCCGGATAGAAGTATGTGTGAAGATACGATTGAGAATGTGAAATCCATCCAAGCTGAAGCTACAGAGAAAGAGTTGAATGAATGGAGAGAAAGCAAGGGTAAATTGGATTCGAATGGTTGTTGGATTGAGTTGTCAGACCTTCAAAGATGGTTGTTACCCGATGCGTATGTACTTCCAGTGGTTACAATGGCTCATGGATTGGCTCATATCAGCGTGAAAGGGATTTGCAAGTTGTTAGCTCCAGTATGGCAGAATGCTGGTATTCCTAAGTGTGCAGAGAACCTGGTTAAGAATTGTATGGTGTGTTTGATGTACAATCCTGGAAAGGGAACTCCAACTCCAGCTGGTCATTTTGCTCCTCCAACGTATCCGTTTGAGGCTTTGCAGCTAGATTTCATCCACATGGAGAGGTGCAACAACCTGAAATACGTCTTAGTGGTTGTGTTTACTCTTTTTCGAGATGGGTGGAAGCCTACCCTTTGAAAGATAACCCTGCCTTGTCCACAGCGAAAGCCCTTATTAAGGAATTTTTCCCTAGTTTTGGTTTTCCGAGAATGATCTGGAGTGACAATGGGAGTGAATTTGTGGGTCAAGTGATGAAGAGAGTATGTGATGGATTAGGTATTCGGCAGAAGTTCCACGCTGCAAATCACCCCCAATCTGCTGGCTTAGTTGAGTGCTATAATGGCACCCTTAAGCTGAAACTAGCCAAGATTCAAGCGAGCTCTGGTTTACAATGGCCAGATGCCTTGCCGTTAGCCCTTTTGTCCAGTAGAATGACTGTGCATTCACGAATGGGCCTTAGTCCGTATGAGGTAGTGTTTGGTCGCCCGGCAAATATTTGGGGAGTGCCGCGGCCGACGAAATTTAGTGAGATAGAACACCCTGTGCTGCTTGACTACCTGTATGAATTGACGGCTAAATTGCGTGTTTTGGACCAACAGGTTCACAATACACTGCCACAAGCTTCTGAAGATCCAGGACACGCCATTGAACCTGGCACCTGGGTGTTGGTGAAGAATTTCCAGCGAACCAAGAACGAGCAGCCCCGCTGGAACGGCCCCTACTTAGTCCTTTTGGCCACCCGTTCCGCAGTACGAGTGCACGGTAAAAAGAACTGGATCCACGGTGTACATTGTAAGAGAGCCCCTTTGCCTCTGCTGTACGACTGGTGGGTCCAGAAAGGACTTCCTGATTCTGAAACTGAGACCGTGCCTCGTTTTCTGCCTTTTAGCGATGCCCGTTTGATTGGAACGAACACTGAACGAGAAAGTGACGATCTTCTGCAAGAAGCTGTACCTCCGTTGAATAGTTTGAACAATGTTGAACATGAGCTCCTATTCCGTGAACAGACATTGCCTGGCAAAGAGCGTTATAATTTGCGACCGAGAGTCGCTGGACTAATAAAAAGATAAAATTCTTTCTTTACTGCTTTTGAAGGTTAGCTCTCCTCCGAGGAACTATTTTGATTTTTGTTTTTCGAACCACCATCCGGGTTCAGCTGTAGGGTCACGGTGTCAAGTCTTTGGAGTGCAAGCCGAAGACGTTAGGTCGACGGTTCTGGTTGGTCTGAGGGAGTTTCCCTGGACTGACAGACGCATTCCTTAGCACAGAACACCCTACCGCCGCGAGCAGCAATTAGAGAGGATGGAGTTTTTCGAGATGGAGAGACCTGTTGAAAGAATAAACTTCAAGAGCAAAATCTGTAAATTAATGAGCAGAAAATGTTTTTAATATTGTGTTTGTTTATGTTGTTTAGCTTAATGATGTTTTTAATTGGATATGTGACATTCTCTTTTCAAGTGACGTTCATGCCCACTATGCAACCTATGCCTCCTCCTACTGTTTCTTCACATTCTTTTCACCCTCTGCCCGAACATGAAACTGTTAGAAGATTGGAATTTGCTAACAATTCCTTTGTTCAGCTCCTGCATCAACATCAGCTAGTAATGAACACGACAAATTGTTGGGTGTGTTGCCTCATGCCCCATACTACGGATAAAGGTATTCCTTACCTGGTTTTGCCTTTTAGCTACAACAATGGTTCTATTTGGGCATACAGAACGATGTTAATTTCTGCTCATGGAGTCTATCCCCAACGTTTTGTGAAAGATAGTCCGAAGACTAGTGCTCTGGTCAAGGGTGTAGTCAACATGATATGGGGAATTAGTTTGTATGAGACTATCCCGAGAGATGAGACACAACATTACATTGGTTGGAACGTTACTGGATACGGAGTTAGTCTGAGTGTTAACCAGCGAGCGAAGAAATCCCCTCCGATTTGGATAGTGCCCCATCAGGGTCAGTATTGTCTGCAAGGTAATGGCAAGAATCCGAGAGCTCAGTTAAGGAAGAGTGTTTGCCCTGAGACTTATGTATTTGCGTCTCAGACTTCCCCAGCGTTTCTAGCAGCTAAGGGTACCTATTTCATCTGTTATGATAAAGCATATACATGGTTGCCCCCTGACTTTTCGGGCACATGTTTTGTTTCGTTCCTGTTGGCTCCCACATTTACAGCTGCAGCAGATTACCACAAGACGAGAGTTGCTAGAGGTGTCTTCAGTAAGGAAGATACCGCAGGACAAGATTTTTGGAGATTTCTTTAAGGGTTTTCTGCCGTTCTGGGGACCTATGGCTAATAGCAGGAACATTCGACAGTTGACGAGAGTGGTTGAGTCCACCATAGTCGAAACTGCCGGTGCCCTTAGTAACTTGACTGCTGAGCTCCAGTCGGATCGCCTTATGACTCTTCAGAACAGAGTTGCGCTAGATGTCATACTTGCAGATAGAGGTGGGGTGTGTAAATTGATTCAATCGAGCTGCTGCGTTTTCATTCCAGACAACGCTCCGACAGTTTTCCAGGCCATTTGCAAACTACATAAGATCTCCGAGTCTGTACATATAGACGAAGGGGATTGGTCGTTGATGGGATGGTTTTGGGGATTGTTATCCACGTGGGGATGGAAGATTCTGATGGTCATTGGGATGATCTTAGCTATCCTTTTCCTGTTCTGTCTTTGCGTACAGTGTGCTCCTGCTACATGTGGCCTTTGTGCTACTTCGTGTGCAAGGAGACCTGTCCAGAGAGAGTTGCTAAGTACTAGGATGATGCTACAGCAACATCTTGATGATCTGATGTATATAGACCTGGATTCAGACTGACATGGGTTTGGGTGTGTTGCCTATGTAAGGGCAAAAGGAGGGACTGTGGTTCTGTGGTTCTGTGGTTCTGTGGTTCTGTGATTCTGAACCCGTTCAATAAAGGTCGTCGTATCTAGACGATTTTGGTATCAGCGGATCGCAAATGACAAGTGCGATGTGTACGAGTGTTTTCGTTAATATCGATCAATGAGAACACTATGTATTCAGGGATTCCGTTTGAACCCTTGGGTTCCATTTTGTGTACGGCAGCCATTTTGTGTGGTTGCCCTCACATAGGCCGATGACTACGGCTGAACGAGTCCTTGGGACACGTACACCTTTAGCTGACTTTTGTGTGACCTGAACGAACTGACTCCCTTGCCCGAGGCTGACCTCATTGAGCCAGTTCCTTGTTAAGCAGCTGGTCAGATAGAGATCAAAGAGCAGGACATTGCTGAGTTTATGGTACATGCACACACCCTTCTATCTTGCTTCTCATCTGCTTCTGTTCCTTCCTTTATGGCTTAATTACTGATTTGGGTTGAGGTCTTTTATTATGGGTCCGTCCGGCCTGTTCGAGCAAGAATGTTGGATTTTGCCTAGTCATTTCTGGTGGGCTGGACAACAGAAAGTGGGATTGTCGTCATGCGATATGTTTGAAATGTCATCCTCCGATTGGTCAGTTTTTTATGTAATCGATGCTAGCCAGGAATGTGAATTTTAGCATAAAAGATGATGCTCCGCTCTATGAATTTGTGCAGTCTCTAGCGAACCACCTGTGTTGTGCTTCGTAGACCTCTGTTCCTGGTTGCAGCCAATAAACTTGGTCTTTGACGTCACCGAGAAGTATCCCGTGTCTCTGTATTCTAAGACAGGTGAACCCGAAGACATCGGGCGTTTCCCCTGGCGCCGCTGGGTTCTAAAACCCGGTTCTTCACTTCCCCAAGGGATTATAACCATGCAGTTGCAGTCCGGAATCCCACAATATTCTGTGAAGATGGGTAGCATTATAAAGCTGCTTCTCATTCCCCTTGACCTCTGGTCAGTTGTCCTGTGAGGCACTATCCGGGGGGGTGGGAGGTTGCTGGGAGTGCAAGGAGGCCTGGAAGAGTACCTTTAGGTTGGTGCAGTTTAGACTCCCCGGCAGTGCATCATGTCCAGAGCCAGGCAGGTGAAGCAGCAGCCAGACCCAAGGAGAGCCGCAGCTGATGACGTTTCGTGTCCTCCAAGCTGTCCACAGGCTGCTCTTTGGACCTCTTGTGGTGCAATGTTATGGAACCAAACATTCCCTCCCAGCGCAGAAACCCAATCCTGCCCTGTACGCTTTTCATGGCTTGTGTGATTCCAGTAGTAGTGGTGCCTCCCCCTTTTTTGCTCTGTGCTTCGCTCTACTGACATGAGTCACTCAAAATTAATGTCAAACTAAACCCAAGGGTGATCACTGCCCCCTCATCGCAGGCTATGAAGTGACTGGCGTTGATGGCAGAATGATTATAATTAGGACTCCCGGTTTTATGGTATTTATTTTATGGACTTTTCCGTCTGTATTTATCCATACTTATTTTGGGATTGTGGAAATATGAAGCTGAAATTAGTATATTTCCGCATTTATTTGACCGGTAAATATGCACTCATGCTGGAATGCCTACTAGGTTTCAATGCTGTAAACATCCGCAGAAAATAAATCAATGCACTTACAAGAAAATATGCACATTTCAGTATCAACATTGTGCATATCTACTGCTGTTAAAGCCGTTTTCCTACAATTCCTTTCTATTTTTAGCACCCTTACCTAGCCATCCACACAGCTATTGCCCTGGCAGTCCTGGCAGACAGTATTTAGAATTACTCAAAAAGCATCACAATTTCCGTTTTTATCCAAATTTAAAAATAAATACAGATAAGAAAATAAATGTTTTCTGTCTGTATTTATCTGCAAAAATCTGTAAAAAACGGAAAACAGGGAGCCCTAATTATAATCCAGAAATCAAGGCGTGTTACCTGAAATCTAGTGGTGATGTTACTTTCTGGCTCTCCCTCTTCCTGGTCCATCCGATCTCCCCTAAGTGGGGTCTGTTACCGGTACTCAAGTGTCTGGATAGTCTTTGGTATGAGTGTTTTATTGTAACTGTGTGGGTGTTTATGTGCATGTGGACACCTAGCTCATGGGTAAACAAGCTGCAGGTCTCTCTGCAGACTACCTTTGTCCAGGTTGGACACAACAGCCGCCATGCATGTCCCTGTGTCCTCTACCTGTGGAAGCTCCCACCCCCTTCCTTTGGTCAGTGTAGGGTTCCCTTGCTAGAGGGAAACCCGCCCCGCGGCTGCCACATCACAGCCGTGGCATGCAGGGACTCTGTTATATCTTGGCCAGCTCAGACGGATCGGATGGTCAACTTCTTGCTCTGAAAGATAGTGAAGACTAGACACAGAGAAAGGGGATGCCTTTCTTCGTGATCGAGAAGTAATTTTCAATTTGATAGCAAGCAGGTCTTTGAGATGGATCTTCTTTCCCTTCTGCATCAAAGGGGGTTCACACTGGCCCCTAGAGTCAGTAGCTAATACTACAAGTGGTCTTCAAGATGAGCCTTTGCAGCAGCTGCTGTTGGATGCTCTACCTCCGGCCAAACCTGGATTCCTGGAGACTATTGCACTGTAACTTTGAAGTTAGACTTGTGCCAGCCTGGGAGAATTGGAGATTCCGAGTCCTGCAGAATCTACTGTGTATCCAACTTCCTGAAGCACCTCAGTGGAGGACACCTAAAGGCACAGAGACCTCAGAGGTGCCTTCAGACTCCTACAGCCCATCAGGGCAAGAAGCAAAGATCAACACACAAACCACCATAGACCATCACTGGATACTGGAGCCGTAGCAAATTTTTCTTGCAAAATAACTGATGAGCTTGCGTTATCCCCACCAGAGTAGCTTTGCTGTGCCTTACCAGTGCTTCTTAGTCACAGAGAGACGTGGATCAACCTTCACATCCCCGGGGCGGATATCTGGTCTTGTTGGCTGGAACGGTCTGTCCTGATTCTTAATTAGTCTTTTCATTTTCTAGACCAAGCGATTCCAGGGATATTGTTGTCCAAAGTTGGTATGGTGAGTACCCCAGCGAAAAATGCTACAAAGATGGTAGTTTTTGAGCTATGGGACACTAATGTTTAGTGCCCATGTAGGATGTGACGGGTGCTTCTCCACTGCAGCATCTCACCACAAAAGGTTAAATCTACTGGATATCTTAACGTTTTTGAACAGCGCTGTTTGAAACGGAGTACGAGTTCTAGGAGCTGTGATAATCACAATCCTGTACACCAGGACTTTGCACCCTAATACCGCTGCAATGTACCAGAATGCCGTGGACCTTGTGAAGGATGTGGTTACAGATACAGTGAGCTCCTAAGTCCTCGGAGTGCCACCCCTTGGGATAATATTGACACGTGGACCACTCTTACAGCAATTCTGAAGCTCAAACATCATACAACAGTTTGCAGTTTTCTCTAATCAATTTGTATTATTTTAGGTGCATATATTGATTATACCCAAGATTCCTCTTCTTTATCGAAGATTTAGCAGTGGTTGGACATTGAGTTGTATTTACTGTTTCATGCGATATGCGAGTCTGAGCTTCCAGCACCTCCCAAGGTAAGGTTGACTCAGACTGCTCGACTTTGATGCCCCTGGTGACTCAAGTGCCAAAAAGGAATCACTTAGCTATCCAACTAAGTATTAGTGCTGGTGGCATTGGGACACCAGTTATGAACAACAGTTCTCAATCAAACTATTTCACAGTGACTGGTCTTCCCCAGTACCCCTGGAACAAGCCTTTGCCTGCTTCCATATTGAACACTGATCTTAGACATCTATGCCGTTAACACAGGAGGGGTTTCGATAGAGCACAGGACAACCAGAATCTTCCAAAAATACCTTCAAATTGTCCTTTCAAAAGTGATTGGATCAGATAAGAAGCCACATCCATATTTACTTCCTTTGCCTCGCTCGTCTAGTAACTTGAAACATTTCTGCTAGGCGACAAAGATGTTCGTATATTTATGGATCTTCGTTGTCCTCGTTTGAGCCCAATCGATTTCTATTCTAGACTCTTGTTTTGATCTTCTCTCTACTCTAGATCATAGTGTCTCACACGATGGGTGCACAGGTCTTATCTACTCAGCCTGATAAACCAAGTCACTAAGATCTAAACCTCACATCCACCTTCCCTCCCCAATACCACACTTTTTCGCATCGCCTCACCCAGATTATTTAAACGCTGTACGAATCTGTGTGTGTTGCAGTTACCTTTGTTACTGAAGGTGCAGATGCTCTTTTTGAAGCAAGCCAGAGAATCCCTTTAGAGTGTCAGCCTCTCATCTCTAGAATTCTCACAATTGATGGTTGCAACGAGTCTCAAATAGTATGCATTGAGCAGCTCCAGTCGCGCGTCAAGAGGTCCTTCTGGATCACCGTAAATCCAGCTTTGGCCGACCACTGCTGTCATCACCCTGGAGAAGATCTAAGGATCCACTTTGGAATTGGCTTTGCAAGAATGTACCTGCACTTTAATAGCAGGGGCCGAAGGTTTGTTTGCGGAAGACTTTGGAATGCTCTCTTTGCATGGTATCCTTTTTAGGTGCCGGAGAAGAATTTATTGTAAATCTCAAATAGTTTAATGCAAAACAAACAATTTAAAACTGGAATAACTAATAAACTTGGCAAAACAATTCTGGTCCCACAGGTCTTCATTAAATGTATTGAAAAGACTTCTTGTGCCTGCAGAATGCTGGGAAGAATTCCCAGTGTCTCCTTGATATGGGCAAGGGCTCGGGGGCCTGGCGCGTGCTGGCACCGCAGACTGAGGCAGAAGGAAGGAGTGCCCTAGGCTGCCTGCAAAAGGAAGTGCAGACTGACAAGGTGGTTCTAGGAGGCAGGCAGAGGGAAAAAAGCATGACTTGGTACAAGTGGAATACAAGCAGGCAGGATGGCAGAGAAGTAGGACACGGTTGGTGGACGGTAACACTGCTAAAAAAAACTACCACTGTGTCAAAATAGACAGACCTGGAAATGCCATTTTGATCATCCGTTTGGATGGAGCTTTTTGAGCTCAAGCTGATCACATGCACTCAGAGGACACATAGTTTGAAGAACATTGCAAGTGCCCTGTGACTGGCCCTCCGCAGAGCTTTGCTTGTAGCAGCCTATGCTTTGTTGGGTTTACAGGTGAGTCCATGTAAAATGCCCAAGCTGACTGGTGAGATGCTCCAACGTGAGCCCCTTCTGCAGTGCATCATTCTGAGGGTAAAAATGCACGTAGGCCAAAGTTTGATCTACTCCCAAACAAGGCCTTCCGACGCAGAGACGCCTCCATACCCGAGATAAGAGTAGTGCATGAATCTTTTTAATTTAAAAAAACTGGGAACCTTATTTTTTTCATTTTGGTGAGGTGGTTTCCAGACTGCTCTCTCGGACGTCCTGTAAAGTTTTTGGGAAAACATCAACTAACCAAAACTACTGCTGCATAAATTGGCCATTGATACATTTAGACCAAGAATGCTCCTTCGTTTACTTTGAAAGTGTATCTTGGCTGCTGAACAGGACAGCTGTAGGAAAAACAGTTGTGCAAGAATACTGCATATGGACATTAGAGGTAGCTGGCAGCGCCCTTTTAGCACTGGTGTCTGGTCAAGAAGGCAGCAATGGCAGCTTGAAGAAAGCAGGGCTCCAAGAGATGTTTACTTCTGGTACTTTCCATTACCCGCCTCGTCACTCACCTAGCCTGTGTGAGCAAGAGACCTTCAGTAAAACAGCCAATAGCCTCTACCACGGATCACCTTTAACAACCATGAAAAGACTACAACGGATTCAGGACTCCGCTGCCAGACTACTCTTGCATATCAAACCGCGAGACCACATCTCCCCTGCCTTGAAAGCCCGGCATTGGCTACCGGATGCCACAAGATCCGCGCTCAAGCTGCTTTTTGATACATGGAACTGGACCGCTCTTCATCAGGGATAAAACCACCAAACACATTCAGCAATGGAACCTGCACTCTAGAGTGGCGCCTCGCCTCAAAATCGCCTCACAATCCCAAGATACAGCCAAACTATGAAACTCTTTACCTCCCCAACTTAAGATCCTCAGACAACCACCTTATTTTTAGAAAACTACTCAGGAATTGGCTCTTCCTCACATAACCAACGTATGCAAATAGATAGAAACATACAGCATATCTCTCTGTATATAAGCACATATTTGTCCTATAGATATGTACATATATATGGATATTTCCTTGGATAAACATGTAGAATACTTATGTTTAAACAAATTATTATATATATATCCATTAGTTTTGCCTAACAAATGTACATATTAGTGATAGTTACATTATTATATGTTTTTAACATGTATATAAGTGACTGCATGAATCTTTTTATCAGAACTGTTATCTACAATTGCTTCACTATTAATCTAAAAAAGAATATATATATATATATATATATATATATATATATTCCAAAAACTAGGTTGCCCTTTATAGAAGCGCCAACACAACTGGAAGATATTTCCTTCTTTTATTGAGGGTTTGCAGGAACAGCATGCTGAATCCTCCAACAGAAATCGCCATACGCGTTTCAGGCGGTATGGCCTTGATCACTGGCTAAGCACACATCACCAGCAGCTGTGCAAACTAAATACTATTCAGACCCTCCCACAAGGGATTTCATACCACATCATCCCGGTGCATCCTGGGTCAAGTAGTTCATACAACTTCCCACAGTGGGTGTGGTCTATGGTGAGTACTTCAAAAACTGCAAATATAAATAAAACTAAGTTAAAGTACAACACTTGAAAGCCAGAGTTTATTTAATGCATCTTTAATCTACCTTCCTTTATGCATCTATATCCCTTCCATGTACTTATGGATCTATATATTTATTAATTTTGGATCTATATATTTATTACTTTTTCTTATTTATTACTTTTCCTCTATTTCAGAATATTCAATTGATTACCCTATTTTTCACCCTATACCGCTCTCAATACATCCCCTACATCAACTCTCTGACTCATCTCAAACCTCTTTCTACTACTCTTTCCAATTCACTACCCTATTTCTCACCCTGTACCTCTATCAATATATCCATTACCTCCGCTGTCTCATTCATCCCAAACCCCATACCACTAATATGATCCCCAAAATAACCCTTTTGAGACTCTTTCCTACTCCACCCCTCATTGCATCATCTCATACCTCTTTTTACCATTCCGTTCCTCCAAAACAAGCCTTTCTAAACCCTCCCTTTTACTCATCTCTCTCCACCACATTTCTGCTCATCCCAAGCCTCCGCCTACTGCTACGAGCTGCAAAACAAAAACAAAAATCTAAATCCTTCCTTTCTATCCCTCCACTATCCTTCTCAATCCAAATAATTGACTAACCTATCCACCACTTTAATTACTTTCATATTTTCACTATACTAATTCACCACTAATCCTCTATGGGTTCCTTCGACGCCTCATCAAGGGTGGTAAGCACTATATAAATGCAAATACAATACAATTACAATACATGGTGCGGCGGCAAGATTAGTCCTAAGTATTCCCAAAAGGCAGTCTACTCTGAAAGGTCTGGACCCACTGCAGTGGTTACCAGTCAAGCAAAGAATTAAGAATGAAGCATTAGTGATTATCCATAGGGCCCTACATAAACAAGCATTTGCAATGCAATAGGTTTCGCATTATGAAAGTTTGAGCTATTGGTATTGTAAATGACACATTTCTTATTTATGTGTTAGTTTGGAAAATAGCGAAATTAATAGCTTTGTCATTTACAATGCTAATAGTTTTAACTTTCGCAAATGTGAGACCTATAGTATTTGTAATGCAATATGTGTTGTATTTACGTGACTTCGATGTATTAATATTACAAATAACAATGGCTTTTTTTAAAAATAATTAATACTTAAATGAAAGCTATTATAATTTATTACGGCAATAGCTTAAACTTTTGTAAATATCTTTTGTGAAGATTATGTTCAGTGTATTTTATTGTGACGAAAATCCAAGAACAGAAGTGAAATATTAACATCTTTTTGTGACATTTGTAATAAAGCTTGAAACATTGAGAGAACACATTTGAACCAATTGTTGTTGAATGGTTACACAGATCGATGCTGTGGTGGCGCTGAGTGATGTGGTAGCGACGAGTGATGCTGTGGCGTACAGTGATGCTGTGGTAGCGCATAGTGATGTTGTGGTGCCCCTGAGTGATGCACTGGTGGTGCTGAGTGATGCTGTGGTGGTGCTGAGTGATTCTGTGGTGATGCGATAGATAGAGTGAGGGCGATAGATAGATAGAGGGAGGGCGATAGATAGATAGATAGAGTGAGGGCGATCAATAGATAGATAGAGTGATGACGATAGATGGAGTGAGTGTGATAGATAGATAGAGTGAGGGCGATCAATAGATAGATAGAGTGATGACGATAGATAGAGTGAGTGTGATAGATAGACAGATAGAGTGAGTGTGATAGATAGACAGATAGAGTGAGGGCGCTAGATAGATAGATAGATAGATAGATAGATAGATAGATAGATAGAGGGGTGATAGATAGAGTGAGGGCGATAGATAGATAGAGTGAGGGCGATAGATAGATAGATAGAGGGCGATAGATAGACAGAGTGAGGGTGATAGATAGAGTGAGGGCAATAGAGTGAGGGCGATAGATATATAGAGTGAGGGTGATAGATAGATAGAATGAGGGCGATAGATAGATAGAGTGAGGGGCGATAGATAGAGTGAGGGGCGATAGATAGATAGAGTGAGGGGCGATAGATAGATAGATAGATAGAGTGAGGGCAATAGATAGATAGAGTGAGGGCGATAGATACATAGATAGAGAGAGGGTGATAGATACATACAGTGAGGGCGATAAATAGAGTGAGGGCAATAGATAGACAGAGTGAGGGAAATAGATAGAGTGAGGGCAATAGATAGAGTGAGGGCAATAGATAGATAGAGTGAGGGCAATAGATAGATAGAGTGAGGGCGATAGATATATACAGTGAGGGCGATAGATAGATAGAGTGAGGGTGATAGATAGATAGATAGATAGATAGATAGATAGATAGTGGTGGATGTGTTGGTGGTGGATGTGGTGGTGGTGGTGGTGGTGGACTTGTTGGACGTGGTGGTGGTGGAAGTGGTGGTGGTGGATGTGGTGGTGGTGGATGTGGTGGTGGTGGACGTGGTGGTGGTGGTGGTGGATGTGGTAGAGGTGGGTGTGGTGGTAGTCCTGCAGGAGTCTGCCAGCGATAGATAAATAGATAGAGGGTGATAGATAGATAGAGTGAGGGCGATCGATAGATAGATAGACAGATAGACAGATAGATAGACAGATAGACAGATAGACAGATTGATAGATAGACAGATAGATAGAGGGTGATAGATAGAGTGAGGGCGATAGATAGATAGACAGACAGACAGACAGACAGACAGACAGATAGACAGATAGACAGGTAGACAGGTAGATAGATAGACAGATAGACAGATAGACAGATAGACAGATAGACAGATAGACAGATAGACAGATAGACAGATAGACAGATAGACAGATAGATAGATAGATAGAGTGAGGGCAATAGATAGAGTGAGGGCGACAGATAGATAGAGTGAAGGTGACAGATAGATAGCGTGAGGGCGATAGAGTGGGGTGGCCTCATGGTGGACATGCTGCTGGTGGTGGACGTGGTGGTGGACCTGGTGGCGGTGGTGGTGGACGTGGTGGTGGTGGAGGTGGGTGTGGTGGTGGTGGAGGTGGGTGTGGTGGTGGTGGTGGATGTGGTGGTGGTGGAGGATGTGGTGGTGGTGGACATAGTGGTGGTGGATGTGGTGGTGGTGGATGTGGTGGTGGTGGATGTGGTGGACGTGATGGTGGAGGTGGTGGTTGTAGACGTGGTGGTGGAGGTGGTGGTGGGTGTGGTGGTGGATGTGGTGTTGTTGGTGGTGGACGTGGTGGTGTACGTGGTGGTGGTGGTGGACATGGTGGTGGTGGTGGTAGACCTGGTGGTGGTGGATGTAGTGGTTGACTTGGTGGCGGACTTGGTGGCAGTAGTGGATGTGCTGGTGGTGGAGGTAGACGTGGAGGTGGGCGTGGTAGTGGCCTCGTGGTGGGCATGGTGGTGGCCGTTGTGGTGGTGTACATGGTGGTGGTGGACATGGTGGTGGTAGACGTGGTGGTGGTGGAGGTGGGTGTGGTGGTGGATGTGGTGGACATGATGGTGGTGGACATGATGGTGGTGGACGTAGTGGTGGTGGACGTAGTGGTCATGGATGTGGTGGTGGTGGACGTGGTAGTGGTGGCTGTGGACATGGTGGTGGATGTGGTGGTGGACATGGTGGTGGTGGATGTGGTGGTGGACGCGGTGGTGGTGGACATGGTGATGGTGGTGGTGGACATGGTGATGGTGGTGGAGGTGGTAGTGGTAGGGTAGACATGGTGGTGGTGGATGTGGTGGTGGATGTGGTGGTGGTGGACGTGAAGGTGGACGTGGAGGTGGTGGACGTGGTGGTGGTGGACGTAGTGGTGGTGGTGGACGTAGTGGTGGTCGTGGTCATGGACGTGGTGGTGGTGGACGTGGTGGTGGTGGAAGTGGTGGTGGATGTGGTGGTGGTGGACGTGGTGGTGGTGGACGTGGTGGTGGTGGTGGAGGTTGGTGTGGTGATAATCCTGCAGGAGTCTGCCAGAGATAGATAGATAGATAGATAGATAGATAGATAGATAGATAGATAGATAGATAGATAGATAGATAGACGACAGATAGAGTGAGGGCGACAGATAGATAGAGTGAAGGTGACAGATAGATAACGTGAGGGCGATAGAGTGAGGTGGCCTCGTGGTGGACGTGGTGGTGGCAGTGGTGGTGGACGTGGTGGTGGTGTTGGACCTGGTGGCGGTGGTGGTGGACGTGGTGGTGGTGGAGGTGGGTTTGGCAGTGGTGGTGGATGTGGTGGTGGTGGAGGACGTGGTGGTGGTGGACAAGGTGGTGCGGGACGTAGTGGTGGTGGATGTGGTGGCGGTGGACGTGGTGGTGGAGGTGGTGGTTGTAGACGTGGTGGTGGAGGTTGTGGTGGGTGTGGTGGTGGATGTGGTGGTGTTGGTGGTGGACGTGGTGGTGGTGGACGTGGTGGTGGAGGACGCAGTGGTGGTGGTGGACGTGGTGGTGGTGGACGTGATGGACGTGGTAGTGGTGGTGGACATGGTGCTGAACATGGTGGTGGTGGATGTAGTGGTGGACTTGGTTGTGGACTTGGTGGCAGTAGTGGATGTGGTGGTGGTGGAGGTAGACATGGAGGTGGACGTGGTAGTGGCCTCGTGGTGGGTGTGGTGGTGGCCGTTGTGGTGGTGGACATGGTGGTGGTGGACATGGTGGTGGTGGACATGGTGGTGGTGGACGTGGTGGTGGTGGAGGTGGGTGTGGTGGTGGACGTGGTGGACATGATGGTGGTGGATATGATGGTGGTGGACGTAGTGGTGGTGGACGTAGTGGTCATGGATGTGGTGGTGGTGGACGTGGAAGTGGTGGCTGTGGTGGTGGTCATGGAGGTGGTGGATGTGGTGGTGGATGCGGTGGTGGTGGATATGGTGGTGGTGGTGGAGGTGGACGTGGTAGTGGTAGACATGGTGGTGGTGGACGTGGTGGTGGACGTGGTGGTGGTGGACGTGGTGGTGGTGGACGTGGTGGTAGTCGTGGACGTGGTGGTGGTGGATGTGGTGGTGGTGGATGTGGTGGTGGTGGTGGACGTGGGTGTGGTGGTAATCCTGCAGGAGTCTGCCAGCGATAGATAGATAGAGTGTGATAGATAGACGGATAGAGTGAGGGCGCTAGATAGATAGATAGATAGATAGATAGATAGATAGATAGATAGGTTTATCAGTGATGGACAGACAAAAGCATGGTGAGGGTAAGCAAACACGGACAATAAACAGAAGGAGGGTGAGGGTAAACCAATGCGGACAATAAACAGAATGAGGGTGAGAGTAAGCCAACACGGACAATGAACAGAGGCAGGGTAAGGGAAAAGCCAACACTGACAATGAACAGAGGGAGGGTGAGGGTAAGCAAACACGGACAATAAACAGAGGGAGGGTGAGGGTAAGCTAACACAGACAATGAACAGAGGAAAGGTGAGGTTAAGCAAACATGGACAATAAACAGAAGGTGGGTGAGGGTAAGCAAACATGGACAATGAAAAGAGAATGGGTGAGGGTAAGCAAACACGGATAACAGAGGAATGGAGGATGGTGGCAAGCCAGTCGGACAACTGAAGGAGAGGGTAAGAAGACAGGCAGGAGTGGACTACGGAGGAAGAGAAGTACACAAGGGAGCCAGCTGAAAAAGACTCACTCTGGTAAAGTGTTAAAATGTAAAGAAAAAAGTAGCGCCTAAACAAATGAGCAGTGGAAGGACACAAGTATTGCATCCACGCTTCAGGTGATGGACAAGCACATGAGATGAAGAAGGCCTATGGCAGCCAACAAATAGGAAGCAAGCAAATTAGATTGACACTGAAGTCAACCAATGGAAATCACTGTGTGACCTCTAAACGCACTGATAGAAAACACAAGGTCTTGAAGAGACTGCGCATGCACAGTCTAGGCAAGACCTACAAATGGAGCTGATCTGACAGCTTTTTCCAGCTCTTCAGAAGCAGGTGGCCAACATGTGTCTGCCCTTCGCTTGCCCTGCAGGGGTCTGTACCCTTCTTCAGGATCTTGTTGCTCTACATGGGCATGTCATGGGGTTGCATGAAAGACAAACCCAGAGGTGCTGTTCTTCTGTGTGGAACGAGGATACATGTCCTGGTTGGCATCGATTTCTGGCCCTATCAGTCTGCGTGCCAGGGGAAGGGAAGGCCTTTGGCACTGCCCGGAGTCTTCGCTTCGTCATCAGTTGAAACAGAGTCCGAGCCTGTTTAATCTGCTGGTTTGTCGCCTGAATGTCCAAGCGTGTGGACTCTACCAACTAATACAGGGGATGGTGCAAACTACTCTCATATCGGCGTACACTCCCCAGTGCGTTCTGTTAATTGCAGTGCGAGATACTTTCAGGAGTTCACGAGCCAATAAGTATTCACCTCCAGCGGGTGCAGTCTGGACACCTGTTTGTGTGTGTGTCTACCAAACAAAGACTCGGGGCAGTGGTAGAAGTTCACCTTTACCAGCAGAAGAACCATTACAACAGTGTGTCTTTTGTGAAGGACCTTTCACACCAGGCCCAGCCAGGGTACCTCCCTGCGGAGTCCAGACGCACGCCTGTTTAACTGCCGAATGGGTCCGAGCATTCTTTCACTGGATTAGTTTTAAATCTACTGACACTGTTGATGCAACGGTTGATCTTGCTGCCATAGATACTGCCTTGGGTGGCTGTACCTTTCCCCAGCCTCGCCCAGCATTGTACTGGACTCTTGTGAAAGGTGCTGTTTCATCTTGCACAAGAGCGCGGGGAGGCCAAGTCAGCCCAGAAGCTTCAACGAAGCCCGGATGTATATTTACGTTTCCCTGTCGCATTACTGCAATCTTACATCATTGTGGACATCATAAGCGAATTCAGTCTCTCTCCTCCATGCCCTGCTGCATGCGCCGGGCTCGTCTGGGGTAGAGTAGGCGTTATTCAAAGGGCACCCCATGTGTTTGGGGGAGAACGAAAGAGACAAAGAGTGGATCGGGTCAAGAAAATGGAAGTGTGTGTGAGAGAGAGCGAGAGACAGAAGAGAGTGTGTGAGAGAGAGCGAGAGACAGAAGGGAGTTTTGAGACAGAGCGAGAGACAGAAGAGTTTGTGAGACAGAGCGAGAGACAGAAGAGAGTGTGTGAGAGAAAGCGAGAGACAGTCGAGACAGAAGAGAGTGTTTGAGACAGAGCGAGAGACAGAAGAGAGTGTGTGAGAGAGAGCGAGAGACAGAAGAGAGTGTGTGAGAGAGAGAGACAGACGAGAGACAAAAGAGAGTGTGTGAGACAGAGCGAGAGACAGAAGAGAGTGTGTGAGAGAGAGAGCGAGAGAGAGAAGAACTGGTGTGAGAGAGAACGCGAAGCCAGAAGATATGACATGAAGAGGGGGCGTGATTGAGAGAGAAGGGGGGCAAAGAGTGAAAGAAAGGGAGGGAGCGGATGCCGGGATGGAGGGCACAGAGAGGCGAGGACTAAGAGACAGGGTGAGGCTGAAAAGACAGAAGCGTGGTTAGAGAAAAGAAAGCATCGCAGCAAGTTAGCAGAGCTGGATAGAAAGGAGAATTCTGCATGAGGGACAGAAGTGAGTAGGGTATGGAATGCAGTAGTTGGGCGAGGGAGTGGGGAAGAGGGACAGGAAGAGAGAAGACAAGGTTTGGAGATGGGCAGAGAGAACTGCAGGACGAGCACTGAAGAGGATAGAAATAACAAGCTCTCGGCATTGGTGGCAGGGAAGCGGATTCCTTTGAAGTCTGATGCAGGAGGCGGGGGGCGGGGAGCGGATTCCTTTGAAGTCTGATGCAGAGGCTCACAAGCTGACCAAATGGTGCGCTATGTGCACGCACCCTTCTCCCATTCACTGTAGGGAATCCGCACTTTGGGTGCACTTTTGAAAGCCCTTACTTTAATCTCGCCAAACTATCCCTAATGGGATGGCTTTCAGCGAGACCTAAAAAGGCTCACTTTATGTACAGGAGAAAGTTACAAACATATACCTCAAGGGGCACTTCGCTCAGCAAACCAAAATCTTCTTTGCATCCCTCGGATACAAAAGGTCAGATTGGGCGGGGGGACCTTTGCTCGTCAGGCTGACAGCGTCTAGAACTCTCTGCCAGATCAGCTTTGAGGCACTTTTAGAGCCCGTTTTTAAGGATAAACTAAAATCTCTTCTGTTTAGAGAATGGCAGAGACTTTTGATAGTAAAGAGCAAGGGTTGCAGTTTTCTTGTGCGTTTGTCTAGCATTGAGAAGCTTCCTTTGGTAGCAGCTGTTCGTGCTTTGGATTCATTCATTCATTCAAATGCACCCCCAAAAATACACAAACAACTAATGACAACCTGCAAATATGGCTATTTTCTAAATTCTCTCAGGAAGCTTGGCTGCTCCCTACACCCAGTCTAACTTTCTCCACCGACCTGGACATTGTACCTTAAATACTTTGGGGTACGGCCACCTACTAAAGGCCAAATCAATCGGAGTACAAAGACAAACAAGCATTTACAATGCAATGGTCTCGGCAATATTATAGTTAGAGCTGTTGGCATTGCTCTTTTTTTATTTAAAAAAAAATGTTATCCCTAAATAAATGGCATTGTCATTTCTATTGGCAATAGCTTAATTTTTTGCATATGTGAGACTTATTGCATTAGCAGAGAGAGAGTGAGGTATTTAAATAGAGAGAGTGAGGTAGTGAAAGAGAGAGTGAAAGTGAGTTAGTGAGATAGAAAGAGAGTGAGTGAGATAAAGAGTGAGTGAGGTGGTGAGTTAGAGAGAGAGTGAAGTTGTTATGTAGTGAGATAGAGAGTGAGGTAGTGTGAGAGGGGTGGCAAGCAGGTGACCACAGATCTCTTACCTTGATCCTAGCTCCTATGCCTCGATGCCTCACATTTTCCGCGGCGTGCCAGTGAGGCCGTGCAGAAGGTGACCAGCAGGAGACCAGACCCTAATCTCTTGAGTGCAATCATACACGGACAGCGGGGCAGAAGGCAAGAAAAACACGAGTGCAATCAGGGGGAAGAATCCCTCAATGGAGCAACACTCGCCAACGAAAACAGTTAGCAGTGCAAGCTCGTGCAAGTACCTTTATGGAGGGAAGCGCTCCGCAGATAGGTATATGTTGCACCATGCCTCCGCTTAAACGCATACCTTGCCAAAGCACCTAAGAATAAACGCAAGCACTGATCCCAGGCTAAGCATGTGCAAGCTGGCCTTGAGCATCAAATGCAAGGAGGAGCGGACGCACTAAGACACAGGCAAAGTAGGAGAGCAGTCAGGTACATACAGCTCTTGCAGAGCTTCACATGTACATGGCCCGGGGTCTTGCTTTCGCTGAGTGTATCCCGAGAGCCGTTAGAGAGGCAGCACATGCTCATTACACTCATTGTGTGATACGTCACAGCATTGCACTGATCACTGGAAGGTTGCATGCTATGCTGAAGCGATGACGGGCGCCAGTATCTGGAGGGAGGGGGGTTGTGAAGAGCATTAAATTGGAGGGGGGTACAGATGTTCCGGGGAGGGAATTCCAGATGCAGGCTCCACTATCACAGAAGCGCCCGTCTCCCGCGTCTGACACTGTTCCCTTGGTTCATCGGCGTGATCCGAGGGTTGGCAATGTGGCCTCAGTGCCTGAAAGTGAGGGTCCTTCTAGTGGGCGGGGCGTAGAATCATGAATAACATCCTGCAGTGCACTGTCAGTCAGTGAAGGCTTCCCCGTCCCTTCAGAGCTGGCCCACCGATGCTTCCTAATTGCGAAATGAGACGTACTTCCCTATTTTGAGACATTTGAACCTTTGTGTCGAGTTTGGAGAGGGCATTGCAGTATTCCAAGCATGCAGAGAACAGCGGCAAGGTGTGTTTTTAAAGTAGGGGAGTGCAAAGTTTCTCTATGCAAGCATAGTCTAAATCAGTGTTTGCTGTGTTTCATATCCTTATGTATTTGTGCATTTTTTTCTCCGAGCAGTGATTGGAGCTGGTAACTCAAGTATTTTGGATGCGAGCGACTGGCATGTTTCCCTTTATGCCGGTAACTTGTGAGCAGTATGTGCCCCAGTGCATACCTTGCTCAGCACAAATTAAACTGATATATATTGTGTTACGTATTTCTAGAAGAGCTGCCCCATGCACATTTTTTGTTCACAGCTGGTCTTGGCAGAGGCTCTCTAAGACATGAGACTTGTTCCTATTGATTTTTATATTAAGATTGTTGCAGTATTCAACCATCAGATTCCAAAACATTGGCATGTAGCAATAGCTGCATTTCTGAGCCATTTATCTGAAGGACATCAGAAAAGTTTAGATGTATACACTGGACGGGAGAGGTGCAAAGAGGAAGCCGTTTTACACCAGTATCAACCTGGAATGTTGTTGCCAGTTCACCTGGCGAGCGGCACAGAACCTAAATAGTTCTGTTAATGAGCAGTATCACAGGTGAAATACACTAGGAGCATATTAGGATGGACTTCTTCAGCTTTGACAATAGTTGTCCTCTATGGACTAGGATAAAGGACGTTACGATCCTCTACCCACACTTTGACAACCTGGGTGAATATTTTGGTGAGAGATCAAGTCTCCTGAGATACCCACTATAACAAAAAATGCAGCAAGTCTGTCAGCAGAACCCTGCCCTTGCGACATCGCTCTGCCCTAGACCAAGTCATCGAATCACTCAGTTCAAGACATTTACCTGTACTGTCCTTTACAAGTGATTACTTCGCCAGCACTAGTGTTAGGATGACTACTCCTTAGCTGCCAGCCTCCTCACTGTGGCCAACTTAGTAAAATGATGTCAATATAGAGTCGCCCGGAGATGCTTACAGTCTCAAATGAGTTATGGAATAGGGGTACTAGTTGGGTCGTCACCCCAACGTACGTTTTTTCATAAAGGCTTTCTTTTGTAAATAGGCTAGATTCCAACCTCCCCTTCCATTTACTTATCCACAGGATGTAGAAACCGGTTTAAAACATACGTTATCAGGCAGGCAGTACTGGGCGTGTAAGAGCTTTTTTCTTAAGGCGGTTGGTGGTGGAGGGAATTTGCAAGATGGACAACGAGGGGGTGGCCGGATAATAGCAAAACTGATTGGAGGGGATTAAGGGGGGGGGGAGGTGGTGGTAAATTAAGAAAAATGGGAAATAAGCAACACGACCATGGGATGGGTGGGGTAAGAGGGGAATATGCAGCAGGGCTGGCCTTGTTGGTGGGGATTAGGCAAAAGGGCAAGGGGTGGGAGGGGAATAAGTAACACAGCCGTAAGGGGGGAAAAAACCGACACAGACAGAGGTGGGAGAGGAAGAAGCAACAAAGATGGGGGTGAGAGCAGAAGAAGGAACACGGACGGGAGTGGGAGGGAAAGATGCAATAAAAACGGGGGTGTGGGAAGAAACAGCACACACGGGGAAGAAGCAGCACAAACGGGGAGGGGAAGAAGCTGCACAAACGGGGAGGGGAAGCAGCACAGACGGGGAGGGGAAAGAAGCAGCACAGGCGTGGAGGGGAAAGAAGCAGCACAGACGGGGAGGGGAAAGAAGCAGCACAGACGTGGAGGGGAAAGAAGCAGCACAGACGGGGAAGAGATGAAGCAGCACAGGCGGGGAAGAGATGAAGCAGCACAGACGGGGAAGGGATGAAGCAGCAGAGACAGGGAGGGAGAAAAAGCAGCATAGACAGGGAGGGGAAGTAGCAACACGGATGGGGGTGGAAGGGAAGAAGCAACACGGACAGAAGAAAGAAAATACATTAAAAAATAGTACCTCAATCATAGCAGAAGGACCATAATCCAGATGAAGCAACCAGTTCTTGTTCCGTGCTCAAGCCGTAAGAGTGAAACCGTCTCACCCTGCCCGATTAGAAGGTAGCAAATAATGACAGTGACGCCCACTGTTACTCATTTGCTACGCTATGGGCAAGCTACAAGACCCTTGTTCAACACACTACACCTCGCAAGCCAGAGCATACGCTACTGCATGCTCAAGCAGGTGGGATCTAAAAAAGTGACGGACACATTGGTACACATTTTCCCGCAACATGGAAAGGGGCTGTTGATAGATGATGGCAAACGGGATATACATATACATTTTATATTTACCAAAAAACTACATGTGCTATTCCCTAATAAGACGACCCTGACAGTATCTGTGCAACACTGCACTGCCAGCTCTGCACTGGCAATAATGCAAAAAATCACGCCCCCAAATCCGAAAAAGACGGGGCTTGTTTGAAGTGATGCATCTCTCCTCCAATGGCTGGCCTCCTTTTAGGAAGCCAGCCAATGGTGGAGAGACGGGGCAGGGAGGCGGGTTCTGAAGCCCCACTAGAGGACATTAATTCTCTGACCGGAAGCTGCTTCGCAGCTTCGCCCCGAGACCTAAAAAAAGGAAAGATGAGTCAGCTAAGAGCTTGGGGTGCTATTGTTACTGCCACATCTTTGTTGCTGTGATATTAAGGAGCAGACCAGCGACCCTTGCGGTCAGTCCATCTCTGCCCAGTGCAGAGGTCATGATTGTCCCTTTGATATTGCTGGGCAGCACCATCTCTTCTGTTAAGGAAGCCAGTGTCCTCTCAACTTTGGGGTCACCGCAGTAGACATGGGTGATCAGAAAGGTTGGGAGGTAAGACCACTGCTGCCGGTCTTAGGCGTATGCTGTAGAGCCGCAGAAGCTGGCCCTCAAGGTTACACTTGCATTCCCACTGGCATGGGCCGGCCTCCTTGGACCAAAGCTGGACACCCCTGGTATATCCATAACGAGACACTGCTGGACTTCACTGCGAACATAGCAGATATCGACCACTCCCGTTGGGTTTCTTCTGTGGCTCTCAGGTCTTGCACCCTCACCGCAAAGGGCAGTCCGTGTTCCCTGGACGTCACTCAAGTGAGTAACCGTCACTTACCACCCATGCCCAGGGCGTTGGGTACTGTTCCAAGGCTCACAAATGCTAAAGGCTCCCATTGTTATCTCGACTCTCGTGGCATTATTGTAGGGGTGCTATGAGCCTGAAACACCGCCAGGTGACCTGATCAGACCAGGCTCACTCCAGCAAGAGCTGCAGATTATTAACACATTGGTTTTTATTGTTCTGCACAGCAGACCAGAAGGACACGGGTAGAAACATGTTGCCAGGTATTTTGATAGAGTTACCAAAGCAACTAGAAACAGTTCTTGTGTCATTGCACAGCATCTGAATCCATAAAGGCTGAATGCAGAAATCCTCTCCAACCTTGTAAACACACCGAGCACAGCCTTTTCTGCTTTCTTATCAAAATATCAACATATCATCAATTCATGAATCCTGTAGGGGGAATAACGTCTGTAACTGGATATACAGATCAACCACATAAACCCAACTTCCGTATTTACGGTAGTAGCAAGAATATGGCTCAAGCCACCAGCATCAATCTGCATTTAATTACATTACACTCCTTGACATCTAACATTCATTACACTCCGTCTCCCCATCACACATTTATTACAATCCCTGCCATCACACATGTATTACACTCCTTGACATCTAACATTCATTACACTCCTTGCCATCTAACATTCATTACACTCCTTGACATCTAACATTCATTACACTCCTTGACATCTAACATTCATTGCACTCCTTGACATCTAACATTCATTACACTCCCTCTCCCCATCACACATTTATTACACTCCCTGCCATCACACATTTATTACACTCCCTGCCATCACACATGTATTATACTCCTTGACATCTAACATTCATTACAATCCCTGACATCACACATGTATTACACTCCCTACCATCACACATGTATTACACTCCCTGCCATCACACTTGTATTACACTCCCTGCCATCACACATTTATTACACTCCCTGCCATCACACATGTATTACACTCCTTGACATCTAACATTCATTACACTCCCTGCCATCACACACATGTATTACACTCCCTACCATCACACATGTATTACACTCCCTGCCATCACACATGTATTACACTCCCTGCCATCACACATGTATTACACTCCCTGCCATCACATATGTATTACACTCCCTGCCATCACACATTCATTACACCCCAGCCATCACACATGTGTGGGAAAGCACCCCTTTTTTGCACAAAGTTCTTTCTCACATGGAAGCATATTTCAGGAGTTCAATATCTGTGGGATAAGACATATCTCCCAAAATACCTCCTGAAGAACAAGTTACTTACCTTCGGTAACAATAGATCTGTAAGAAACAGTAGTTAGTATTAGATTCCTTACCTTAGAATATCCCCAGGCGTTAGACTGGATCCGGAAATTTTTGCGTAGCAGTACCCTTGCGCGTCGGTAGGCGTCGTCTGTGGCTCTTTGTCCGTCGTCGGCGTCGTGGGCGCCGTGATGACGTCGTCCGAGTACTTAGACGCCGCCTCTGCGTGCTGACGTCAGTTCTTAGACACAGCTTTTCCGCGCCAGAAGCGCAGAGCCATGTTATTACCAACACTGGTGCCATTGAAACTAGGGCCCTGAAAGGGGATGACCTTAACCCTAGATATCGGTTCGCAGAACGGGGAGGATGGGTGGGGCGGTAAGGAATCTAATACTAACTACTGTTTCTTACAGATATATCGTTACCGAAGGTAAGTAACTTGTTCATCTGAAAGAAACAGGTTAGTATTAGATTCCTTACCTCAGAATACATACCCCAGCAATACCAACCCCAGTGGGGGGTCTGCGAACCAATAATCACACCAGAAAGTCCTGGAGGACGGAACGGCCAAAGAAGCCATCCCTCCGGACTTGGCTGTCCAGGCAGTAGTGTCTTGCAAACGTGTGCAACGATTTCCACGTAGCTGCCTGACAGATGTCCTGCAAGGGGACACCCCGGCCCAGGGCAGTGGTAGCTGACATGGACTGAGTGGAATGGGCCCGCAGCCCAACAGGAGGCTCCTTCCTTGCCAAGGAGTAACAAGCCTTGATACACAAGACGACCCACCGAGAGATGATCCGCTTGTGTACTGCCCGTCCCTTCTTAGCGCCCACGTAACCAACAAAGAGTTGGTCATCCACCCGGAACTGGCGTGTGCGATCCAAATAGAATGAGAGCGCACGTTTTGGGTCCAGATGGTGGAGCCGCTCTTCCTCATTTGAGGGATTCGGAGGTGGAAAGAAGGTGGGCAAGGTGGGCAAGGTGATAGACTGCCCGATGTGGAAGGCTGTGACAACCTTGGGCAGGAAAGAGGGCCTAGTCCGCAACACAACCTTGTCCGGATGGACAGAAAGGAAAGGAAGTTTAGAGGAAAAAGCCTGGAGCTCACTCACTCTCCTGGCAGAGGTGATGGCAACCAGGAAAGCAGTCTTCAAAGTAAGAAGGCGGATAGGACAGTTGTGAAGTGGCTCAAAGGGAGCGCACATCAGATAAGTAAGAACCAGGTTCAAGTCCCACTGAGGCATCACGAAGGGAACAGGTGGAAACGTGTGAGGGATGCCTTTCAGAAAACGAGTTACAATAGGGGACTTGAACAAAGATGGTTGATCAGGCAGCCTTAGAAAGGCTGAACGGGCAGAAAGGTAGCCCTTGATGTATGTATGTATGTATGTATTGGTATATTTATATAGCGCAATGGCTGTCACCCAACAGGTATCCCGGCGCTTAGACGTAGGTGATACATACACAATGTTTTAGCAGCTGCCCAACTTACATTGTTCTCGGAAAAAGATGTGTTTTCAGAGCTTTCTTGAAGGAAGTAAGATCTCCCATGCTTCTCAAGCACAGCGGTAAGGAATTCCACAGTCTTGCTGCGGTGAACCTAAAAGACCGACCTCCCATCCGGGTACTCAAAATCCTGGGAACTACCAACCAGACAAGCTGATGCCGAGCGGAGAGATCTGGACGGTACATACCAAGAAAACAAGTCCTGCAAAGGAGATGGGCCCTGTCCATGAAGGGCCCTAAATACCAGACAAAGGGCTTTGAAATCAATCCGCTGAAGGATTGGCAGCCAGTGAAGATCCCTGAGTGCCATAGTAGATGAATCAGAACGTCGGCGCGAGAGGGCCAATTTGGCGGCAAAGTTCTGTACACGCTGCAGTTTTCCCACCAGGGTCGTAGGCGCCCCCAGGAGTAGTGAGTTACAGTAGTCGAGCCTACTTAAGATGATGCTCCGCACTACCTCTGGCCTGGTCTGCACAGGGAGCATGGGTAATATCTTCCGCAGCATCCGCAGCAGTGCCATACAAGTGGCCACCGTTTTATTCACGGACACGTCTAGCTGCAGGCTGGAGCCGAACATTACCCCCAGGTTACGAATGGATTCAGCCGGCAAACTGGTACCCTGAAAAGAAGGTGGCCAGAAATTCGATGGAAGAGGCCTAGGGGTGCGATCCATTGAACAGTGTAGCACCTCGGTTTTGGAGCTGTTAAATTGCAAGGAGTTGTGGCTCAACCATTCTGCCGTAGTGGACATACAACGGTGAAAGATCTCCTGTGACACAGCCTCCTTACCCTCAAACGAGAAGATAAGTTGGGTGTCGTCAGCATAATTGGTGACTGCTATACCGAAAGATTTTATCAATTTGATCAGGGGACGGAGGTAGAGATTGAATAGGATCGGGCTGATGGCCGATCCTTGAGGCACCTCCTGCCCAACCCTTCTGATGTTAGATTTAAAGGGTGGCAGGGCCACCATCTGGTGCATATTACCAAGGTAAGACACCAACCAGTCAAGGGCCAAACCAGACACCCCTACTTCCTCCAGTCTCCCGATCAAGATCGTATGGCTGACAGTGCCGTACGCGGCCGACATGTCGAGCAGTACTAAAAAGGCTGCTCGACCTTGGTCGGCACGCGTCCGAAGATCATCCAAAACAGTCACCAGTGCAGACTCCGTCCCATGGGCTGGTCTAAAGCCGAATTGGGCCACGGTAGCTTGTTTCCGGTCCAGGGAAGGCATGGCTTGGCAGTTCGGGATGGACTGTTCCCATGAGGCACAGGGTCAGACTGATTTGCTTATGGCCATGTCTGAACAGGGGTGGCAGAGTGGGCTAAAGAACGGTGATGGGTTAAACCCAGATCAGTTGACTGGGGGTGAGTGCTTGTATTGTCAACGCTCCGTCCATCATTTCCTTTGGTTTTTCTCTGCGGTTTAAGGACCTCACGGCCTCGACGGGGAGCTCAAGGCCCAAGGCCTTGGCTGCCCGCGTCAACACCACACTGAAGGTTGCCCCCTCCTCCGAAGCTACGGTAGGAGGTGAGACAAAGCCAGTGTCTGGCGAAGTGTCCAGACCACTGGCATCCCCAAGTCCACCTGTCCAGTCCTCCTGGTCCTCAAACCCCTCCCAATACTCCTCATCACCCATCTAATGATAATCAGGGTCGTCAAAGGATGGGGCCAGTTCATTGAAGTAGAACTCCCCAAGCGGCGTCGAGAGCGGCGCCCAGCGGCGCCGATCCGACACCGGAACCGGGTAGAAGGAGGTATTGGGGATGGCACCGCCTGAGGACGGCGCCGGAGGTGACACCTGTGGAACCGGCGCCGGTGAGGTCGTCAGGTCGACTTGCGACGATCCGGATCCAGAAGCAGATCCAGTGGGGCCCTGCGACGCCGGGCCCTGCGGCGCCGCGGCCGAAGCACCCGCCGGCATCGGGGCCAAAGCACCCAACCTGCTAGGGCCCCCAGACGGGTCCGCTGGGCCCGAAGGTGCCGCGGAACCCGCCGGAGGAGTGAGGGACCTCATGGCCACGAGGAAGCGCTCTATCTCCTCCGGCGTCGCTTGCTGCCCAGGGACCGGAGGGTATGGGGCAGGTCGCGACGCCCGCAACTCCGACGGAGCCGCGTGGGCAATGTCACTCGAACACCCGTCCGTATCGCGCGAGCGTCGAGGGGAGTCGGAAGAGCGATGACGTCTCTTCGACTTCTTGTGCTTACCCGACGACTTCGATCCTGAGGAGTGATGTCAACTCCCGGAGCTATGATGGCTCCGCCCCCACGACCGGTCCCTCGACCTCCGTCCCGACAGGGACCTCTCACGGCGCGGGGCCGACTGCCGGAGCCTGAGCAAGCTTGCAGGACCGCTCCTGCCTAGCTTTTGAGGTTAAGGCCCGACAGTCGGAAGAGCAGGTCTTGTCATAATGATCGACGCCGAGACAGTGGAGGCACCGTCGGTGAGGGTCGGTGATCGACATCAGTCGGTCGCAGTCCCCACAAGGCTTAAAATCTGCCATCCCTATCGGCACCGATCGGAGTTGAAGACTCAAAGAATGATCAAAAAAGATCTCAAAAAAGTTAGTCAAAAAGGTACCACTTTTTCCGGATCTGCGCTGCTGGCGCGGAAAAAAGAAGAACTGACGTCAGCACGCGGAGGCGGTGTCTAAGTACTCCGACGATGTCATCACGGTGCCCACAACGGCGACAACGGACGCAGAGCCGCAGACGCCTACCGTCGCGCAAGGGTTCTGCTACACAAAAATTTCCGGATCCAGTCTGACGCATGGGAATATTCTAAGTTAAGGAATCTAATACTAACCTGTTTCTTTTAGATATGCTTTCTACTCTAGGCGAAAGCGCTCTCTTCCGTCTCTCCAGATCCTCCACGCACAAGAAAGGAGCTGTTTTTGACCTTATTGTTGCCAAGAAAGAGATCATACACACTCACTCTCCTCTTTCAGTAAATGTATCCAATGAGGGTAACACCATTTTCTCCTATATAGCAGTCCTGCTGGTTAGACACCCACACAGCCATTCACTGAGAACTACCATCGACCTCAGGAACATTGACCCCAAACTGAACCCCAAGGTCATGTCCAACGCAGACCAACAGATGGTAAGTCAGAGTCCTTCCTCTCTGTTCCAAAATTACCACTGCAGCCAAACTCACAGGCTGGACACAACTGCACCTCAAACTCACAGGCTGGACACAGCAGCACCTCAAACTCACAGGCTGGACACAGCTGCACCTCAAACTCACAGGCTGGACAACTGCACCTCAAACTCACAGGCTGGACACAACTGCACCTCAAACTCACAGGCTGGACTCAGCTGCACCTCAAACTCACAGGCTGGACACAGCAGCACCTCAAACTCCCAGGCTGGACACAGCAGCACCTCAAACTCACAGGCTGGACACAGCAGCACCTCAAACTCACAGGCTGGACACAGCAGCACCTCAAACTCCCAGGCTGGACACAGCAGCACCTCAAACTCACAGGCTGGACACAGCTGCACCTCAAACTCACAGGCTGGACACAGCAGCACCGCAAACTCACAGGCTGGATACAGCAGCACCGCAAACTCACAGGCTGGATACAGCTGCACCTCAAACTCACAGGCTGGACACAGCAGCACCTCAAACTCACAGGCTGGACACAGCAGCACCGCAAAAGAAACTAACAAGAGTGAGAAAGACATCCCACTGGTAAAGTCTCCAAAGTAAAGGCACCGAAGCAAATAGTGAAAACAACTGAGCACGAGGACATTGGGAGATACACCGGCATTACTCAAGGCTACAACCACAGCTACATAAAGCTTCTTTTTTAGGCTAAACCCACATTCTTTCAGAGTCTACTAAAGAGGTTTAAAACATCCAAAATATTTTTTTCACTAATCTGACATGACAATGCACCACACTCCCATACAAGCTAAGTGAGTCTAGGTCCATCCATCCATCCATCCATCCATCCATCCATCCATCCATCCATCCATCCATCCATCCATCCATCCATCCCACCCACCCATCCATCCATCCATCCATCAGCCGTCCGACGGACCCGTCCGTCAATCCATCCATCCATCCATCCATCCATCCATCCATCCACCCACCCACCCACCCATCCATCCAACCCACCCACCCATCCATTCATCCATCCGCCGTCCCTCCGACCGACGGACCCGACGGACCCGTCCGTCCATCCACCGTTAAAGAATCCAGGCCACTCTGGGTGAAATGCATCAACGCCTCACTGCAAAGGGACATTGTTCCAAATCCCTTTACATCCTGCCGCCTATTCCTCTGATCAAGAAAGATGACACAGACCCCCCAATCGAAAAGAATTGTTTAGACCTATCACCAGCCTGTCTTACCTAACAAAAGTGCTCAACAAATGTGCGGCTGAGCAGGTAAACAAATGCGTCAACAAACACCAACTTCGAGGTCCCTTTTAATCTGGATTTAAAACCAGACTCAACATGGAAACCAGCCTCCTCAGGATAGCCAATGGAACCCTCAACTCCATGCCAACAGAAACCTGCGCCTGCTTCAGCTACTCGATTGGGCATCCGCTTTGGGAAATACTCCATGCATTCCTCCTTCTTTTTTCTATTTCAAAGATTTGGTTCTAAAATTATTCAGATGATACCACAGAATCCAGTTTCAACAACTAAGGAAAGTCACTAAAACTTTCAATGCATACTTTCTGTTAGACGGACCGGGAGGGTCGGCCGAGTATAAGGGGAGAGGTCTCCAGGGAGAGCCGTCTCCAGCGATCGTACAGACAAGTAACTTCCCCCCTACAGACGGACACCACACAAGGATAAGGTTAAACGATACTTTATCAGCAATTCTTCGAGTACGGTCAAATGGTACAAGGAGGTCTGGACTCAGGGGTCCCCTCGGTTCGGGTCTCCGGTGGGGAAAACGGGGTAGCGGGACAGTCTTGTTACCAAATGGGTGGATGGATAGCTCTCAATCCTCGAGCTCGGCGTTCTAGATGATCGGGCCGCGGCGGAGCCAGCAGGTCCCGAGATGGTTGAAGGTGGCGACGGTCCGCGGCGGAGCCAGCAGGTCCCGATGAAGATGGAGGTACAAACGGTCCGCGGCCACGCCAGCAGGTCCCGACGACGATGAAGGTTTACGGAGGTTACGGCAGCGCCAGCAGGCAGGACGATAGTTCACAAGGTAGGGCTACGGCAGCGCCAGTAGTCCGTCAAGGATGAGTTCTTCTCTGCGTCTCTCGACTCCAAGATACAACTGCCTTCCTGCTCTGGAGCTGCCTCAGTTATAGGGCTGTTGCCCTTTGATGTCCGGACCCTCGCACTTGGAGGTCGGTGGGTCCAGGATGAGGGAGTCCAGACACCCAGCAGGGGGGTGGAGCCAGCGCCCGGGGAGGCTGGGGGCGAGCGGTACCTGGCGGGGGAGAGCCATCGACACCTCTTTCTCCCATTGACCTTTCAAGTAGTCCACTCACCTCCTGGGTGGATGTTGGTGCCGGGATGTCTGAGGCCTGGCCAGGCCCAGGGTTAGGGTCGGTCGGAGGCCACGCGGCCTCGTGGTGCAGTGTCCAAGATGGCGCCCAGGTCGGGCGCGCGGCCCAGTAGTGGATCGGGCCCAAGGGGTCGAGATGTTCAGAGGCAGGGGTCCCGGAGGGGACGGAAAACGTGAAGTGGTGGTGTGTAACACTTGAGGGACCGGGCTCGGGCCTGGTCGGGCAGAGGGGGAGCGGGTCCTTCATGTGGCCTGTCCAACATGCGTCCCCCCCAGCTGAAGGCGGGGAGAGTCACCCATCCTATTGGGGACTCTCCTCGTCGAGGCGGAAAAAGCGTGACAGGCCATCCGCGTTGGCGTGGTCTTGCCCAGGTCGATGTTCCACAGTGAAGTCCATCCCCTGTAGGGAGATGGACCAACGTAGTAGTTTTGGGTTCTCCCCCCGCATCTGCATCAGCCACTGCAGGGGTCGATGATCGGTCTGGACCCGAAAGTGTGTGCCAAAGAGATAGGGCCGGAGCTTTTTGAGGGCCCATACCACGGCGAAGGCCTCCCTCTCGATGGTGCTCCAGCGTTGTTCTCGAGGCAGGAGTCGCCTGCTGATGAAGGCCACTGGCTGATCAAGGCCTTCGGGGTTCAATTGAGACAGGACCGCCCCAATGCCGTGGTCAGAGGCATCCGTCTGGACGACGAATTCCCGGCTGTAGTCGGGGGCCTGAAGCACAGGGGCGGAGCACATGGCGGCCTTCAGTTGTTCGAAGGCTGTTTGACAATCTGGGGTCCAGTTGACCTTCTTTGGTTGATTTTTGGACGTGAGTTCTGGGAGGGGCCCCACTATGCTACCATAGTCCTTCACGAACCGTCGGTAATAGCCCGTGAGTCCCAGAAAGGCGCGTACCTCGGTCTGGGTGATGGGGGGCTGCCAGGACTGGATGGCGGCGATCTTGAGCTGCAGAGGGGCCACCAGGCCGCTTCCCACCTGGTGTCCGAGGTAGGTCACGGACCCCTGACCAATCTGGCATTTGCTGGCCTTGATCGTGAGGCCAGCTCGCTGAAGGGCCGTCAGCACCTCTCGGAGGTGGTGGAGGTGGTCGGACCAGTGGTGGCTGTATACAGCGATGTCGTCTAGGTAGGCGGCACTGAATCCTTCGAGTCCGGCCAAGACCTGATTAACGAGTCGCTGAAACGTTGCTGGGGCATTCCTCATGCCGAAGGGCATGACCTTGAAATGATAATGGCCGTCAGGAGTGGAAAACGCAGATCGTTCTTGGGCCCGGGGTGTGAGGCCGATCTGCCAGTAGCCCGCCGTCAGGTCGAAAATGCTGAGGTAGCGGGCAGCTCCCATGCGGTCGATTAGTTCATCTGCCCGGGGGATGGGATGTGCGTCTGTTCTGGTGACTGCATTCAAGCCCCGGTAGTCGACGCAGAACCGGAGTTCCGGTGTGGTGCCGGGGGTGGCTGCTTTGGGGACCAGTACTACTGGGCTGGCCCAGGGGCTGTCTGAGGGCTCAATGACCCCAAGCGTGAGCATCTTGGTTACTTCTTCCTGGATGCAGGCCCGTACCCGATCTGGTACGCGGTAGGCCCGGTGGCGGATAGGGGGGCTGTCCCCCGTGTCCACGTCGTGCACACACCAGGAGGTGACACCTGGGGTGAGGGAGAACAGGCTGGCGAACTGCAACAGAAGGTCTCGGCATTCTTGGCGTTGTTCCAGGGTGAGGGCCTCCGAGAGTCGGACCCCGTCCACGGAGCCGTCTTTCTCCCGAGTCCGTAGGAGGTCAGGGAGGGGTTCGGAGTCTTCTTCGGCTCCATTGTCTGTGGCCATTAGGAGGCTGAGTTCTGAACGCACGAAATGGGGTTTCAGTCTATTAGCGTGGAGGACCCGGAGGGGGTTCCGTGAGGTTTCCAGGTCGATGAGATAGGTGACAGGGCCCTTGCGCTCGACTACTTTGAAGGGCCCCGTCCACTTGTCTTGCAGGGCGCATGGTTCGGTGGGGGACATCACCCATACTTGTTGGCCGGGTTCAAATTCGATGGAGGAGGCATTTTGGTCATACCACTTTTTCATGTCCTCTTGACTGGCCTCCAAGTTTGCTTTTGCCAGCTCTCTGAACCGTCGGGTCTGGTTGCGGAGGGTTAGGAGGTATTTGAAGACATCTGGAGGGTTCATTAGAGGGGGCATTTCCCAGCCTTCCTTGACCAGGCTGAGCGGTCCCCGTACGGGGTGTCCATACAACAGTTCAAACGGGCTGAAGCCGAGGGACTTCTGGGGGACCTCTCGATATGCGAAGAGGAGGCACGGCAGTAGCACATCCCACTGGCGACGGAGGGGCTCTTCCAACCCCCCAATCACCCCTTTGAGCGTGCCGTTGAACCGCTCAACGAGTCCGTTTCCTTGAGGGTGATAGGGGGTCGTGAATCGGTAGGTGACCCCACACTGTTGCCAGAGGGACTTCATATATTTTGAAATAAAGTTCGTGCCTCTGTCGCTGACGACTTCTCGGGGGAAGCCCACACGGGAGAAGATCCCCATCAGGGCCCGGCCGACTACCGGGGCTGTCACAGTTCGCAGGGGAACAGCCTCGGGGTAGCGGGTGGCGTGGTCCACCAGTACCAGGATGAACCGATGTCCTTGTGCTGTACGGGGGTCCAGGGGCCCCACAATGTCTATCCCGACCCTCTCGAACGGGGTGGTAACCACTGGAAATGGTTGCAGGGGGGCTTTTAGTTTGCGGCCGCTCTTCCCACTGGCTTGGCACGTGGGGCAAGATCGGCAATGCTGGAGTACATCATTCCTCATTTTAGGCCAGAAGAAGTGGGTCACTAGGCGGCTGTAAGTTTTATCCTGGCCCAGGTGTCCAGCCAGGGGGACATCGTGGGCCAGATTTAGCAAGAAGTCTCTAAAACGGAGGGGCACCACTAGCACTCGACTGGCCCCCAACTCCGCGATCCTTTGTTCACTGTATAGCAGCTCATTGTCCCAATAGACCCAATGTGTTCCGGAGGTATCCCCTGCGTTCTGGGCGAGGGCTTGTTGGCGGAGTCCCTCGAGGGAGGGACAGGTCTTCTGCTCTTGGCGAAACTGCTCCTGTGTGGGCCCCCCCTCTTGATGCCACTGGTCGAGGCCAGAGAGGTCCGGAGGTTGAGCTGGTTCTGGGGGGACGGCACGGTCGGCGTCTTCGACTGGAGCGACCGGGGGAGGAGGCGCCGGCCATTCAGGTTCCTCGGGTCGGGGATTGGTCCGGGCGGCCATGGACCGGGTGGTGACGCACGCCCAGTCCGGGATGCCTAACATCCCCAGGTGTTCTCTTCGTTCTACGGCTGCCCACGGGGAGCTTTCAAGGTCATTCCCCAGGAGGCAGTCTACGGGGGCATCATCTCGGACCGTCACCTTCAACATGCCGGAGACTCCTCCCCATTCGAAAGGGACGCAGGCCATCCGACACAGACTTTCCGAGTTATCGGCTGAACGGACAGGGCAGAGAATATTTGGTAGGAACTGTTCTGGGGTCACCAGGTGACAGCGGACGGCTGTTACACTGGCCCCGGTGTCACGGAGGGCTTCGGCCCGGCGTCCATTGATGCTCACCCATTGGCTGTACTTCCGGGTGTTAGCGGGTAGGGGGACCCGCGGGACCATGTCTTTCCCCCCTAAGCAGGCTAGAGCCATGGCGGCTGGCTCCCATTCTTGATGTTCTTGCTCATATTCTTCCTGTTCCTCGGAGATCTGTTCTTCCCCCAGGGCAGCGGCAGCCACCTGGCGGGGTCTCGGGCTCTGGTTCTGTGGGCAATTTGGGTCGTTTGCGTAGTGGCCGACTCGCTGGCATCGGTGACACGTGACATTGGCCCTATATCCCGGTCGTGCCGGGGTGCTGCCCCGGTTGGCCGGGGGAGTGGTGCTGGCAGCGGGGGCGGCCGGAGTGCTGTCTCTTCCTCTTCCTTGGCCCCCCCCTCCTCCTCCTCGGGGACGGTGCTGACCGTGGTGGTTTCGGTTCTGTTCATAGGACCCATTTCGGCCCACTCTGGTGATTTCCCACCGGTCAGCTTCGGCTGCGAGTTGCCGTGGATCAGTCAATTTGCTATCGAGGAGGTGCTGCCGGAGCTCGATGAAGCAATTGTTTGACAGATGCTCCCACACCATTAGATTGAAGAGTTGTTCGTAAGTTGTGACATTGCTTCCTTTGATCCAACCCTCGAAGGCTCTGCTGAAATAGTTAACGTACTCCACCCAAGTTGTACCCGGGATGCGGGTGCAGTCTCTGAACCTCTGGCGGTACATCTCGGGTGTGAGCCCATAGCGGGTGAGGAGGGCCGCTTTCATGTGGTCATAGGAGGTCATCAGATGGTCCGGGAGCTGTAGCAGGGCATCGCGGCCCTCATTGAGGAATCTCCCCCATAGACCGGCTCCCCAGTCGCTTCGATCGATCCGGTGGGAGGTCATAGCTATTTCGTAGGCCTTGAACCATTGTTGGATGTCGTCCTCTCGGAAGTATTCTCGGACGACATCCTTGGGGATGTGTACCTTCTTATCTGTTGCTCCCGGGGTGCGGGGTTGCTCGGTCGCCCCTGATTCCTTGTTCTGCTTGCGTAAGTCTATCTCAGCTAATTTGCGCTCATGTTCATATGCCAGTCTTTTTTCCTCGAGCTCTCTTTGTCTCTGTTTTTCCTCTCTTTCTTCTCGGAGCCTCAGATGTTCTAAGTTCAGTTTCTGTTCGGCCAACTTGAGTTCACCATCCATTTTGAGCCGGGCCATTTCTAGTTCATGTAGTCTTGTTCTTTCTCGTTCCTGGATCTCGTCTTGCGAGAGACCCGTTCTTCGCTCCTCGGGAGCCGCGGTGTCTTTTTCTACTGCTGCGATATTTTGGTCCGGGGGTCTGACGGCCCCGGTTTCTGCCCAGGACTCCAGGGCCTGTTTGAAATCATCTTTGGTACTTAGACCGGTGGTAGCGATACCTAGTTCGATGCAGAATTGTTTTAATTCACGATGGCTGTATTCTTCCACTTTCTCCATCTGAAATTTCTCGGTGGATCCGCTTTCTTTGGTAGTCATCGTGATTTCGTCGTGGGGTGAGCTACTCTCTGTACGATTATGCGGTGATTCGGATCGCGCCGCTGGCCACCAATGTTAGACGGACCGGGAGGGTCGGCCGAGTATAAGGGGAGAGGTCTCCAGGGAGAGCCGTCTCCAGCGATCGTACAGACAAGTAACTTCCCCCCCACAGACGGACACCACACAAGGATAAGGTTAAACGATACTTTATCAGCAATTCTTCGAGTACGGTCAAATGGTACAAGGAGGTCTGGACTCAGGGGTCCCCTCGGTTCGGGTCTCCGGTGGGGAAAACGGGGTAGCGGGACAGTCTTGTTACCAAATGGGTGGATGGATAGCTCTCAATCCTCGAGCTCGGCGTTCTAGATGATCGGGCCGCGGCGGAGCCAGCAGGTCCCGAGATGGTTGAAGGTGGCGACGGTCCGCGGCGGAGCCAGCAGGTCCCGATGAAGATGGAGGTACAAACGGTCCGCGGCCACGCCAGCAGGTCCCGACGACGATGAAGGTTTACGGAGGTTACGGCAGCGCCAGCAGGCAGGACGATAGTTCACAAGGTAGGGCTACGGCAGCGCCAGTAGTCCGTCAAGGATGAGTTCTTCTCTGCGTCTCTCGACTCCAAGATACAACTGCCTTCCTGCTCTGGAGCTGCCTCAGTTATAGGGCTGTTGCCCTTTGATGTCCGGACCCTCGCACTTGGAGGTCGGTGGGTCCAGGATGAGGGAGTCCAGACACCCAGCAGGGGGGTGGAGCCAGCGCCCGGGGAGGCTGGGGGCGAGCGGTACCTGGCGGGGGAGAGCCATCGACACCTCTTTCTCCCATTGACCTGCCAAGTAGTCCACTCACCTCCTGGGTGGATGTTGGTGCCGGGATGTCTGAGGCCTGGCCAGGCCCAGGGTTAGGGTCGGTCGGAGGCCACGCGGCCTCGTGGTGCAGTGTCCAAGATGGCGCCCAGGTCGGGCGCGCGGCCCAGTAGTGGATCGGGCCCAAGGGGTCGAGATGTTCAGAGGCAGGGGTCCCGGAGGGGACGGAAAACGTGAAGTGGTGGTGTGTAACACTTGAGGGACCGGGCTCGGGCCTGGTCGGGCAGAGGGGGAGCGGGTCCTTCATGTGGCCTGTCCAACACTTTCTAAAAAAAAAAATTACAGGGGGCGTGGCCAAGATGGCGGGGTGAGCGGTCGCTTCCTCCCGTAGCTCCTCCGGCCCGGCTCAGCTCGAGCCCCGATTTCTGCGCATCTCTCCCCCCGCAGCTGCTTTGCGGGTGAGAGGAATGTGCCGGAGTTCCTGGTGCACCTATTGATACTACTTTGACTCCTATCGCCCCGGGGGAAGTACCCCGAAAGTTTGCTCAAAGTTCGGAGCACGGAGGAGAGCCTGGGAGGCGGAGCGTATTGCAGTGCTGTCCAGGCGCCTCGGCTGGGCCTGGTGCTGAAAGCTGGTGATCCCGAGTGTTCGGACCCGACGTGCTCCGGAGAATAACAGCGCCCCCCGGCCGAAGCCTACGTGACCGGTGCCACCGACACGCAGCGGAACCTGGACCTTAGCTGGCACTTAGGCCCCTCGCTACCGACAACGGTGCATGGCGCGGCGTGGGCCCCGGACCTGGTGGCGAGGGACGGAGGCATCTATGCGGCAGCCGACCTGGGCGGACCCACTGGCGAAAATGTGAGACACTAGCTGTGGACTTTCCTTGCTTATTGTGCCCCGGGGGTCGCCGACGGTCTCGCCAGCACGGGCCGCTCTCTCGGGCCCCGCCCTGCCGCCATCTTCTCCCTGAGGAGCTGGAGCTGGCGACCTCCACCCGTGCCTTTGGCGGGCGGGTGCCTACTTTCGCACTGGCTCATGACCTAATCACCCAAGGGGTGCGCTTCTGAAAGACCCTGACTTTGGCCCCCCGATTGCCACCCTGGTCGGTACGACGATTGTCTCGCCCCGGCCTGAGCCGCCATTTTGTCGCTTGTGACGCAGCACCCTTGTCTTCGGCGGGGTCTCACATCTGGTGCCCGCGGGCGACTGAACGCATCTACAGCGGCCGGCCCTGAACCTTGCCCACTGCAGCGGCCACGATGACTGGGAGAGGAGGCTCGAAAAGGGGTGACCGCACTCTGCCGGACATGCTCAGCAGGGCCCAGCAGCTAAGGGACAGGACGCAGCCGTCGCCGGGGTCCTCCCGGGCCTCGGCAGACGCAACTGGAGGCGAACCGCCGGTCACGAGGTCCTTTATGGAGGACTTATTTAGCTCCCTCAAGGACGACTTCCAGACGCTAAAGAAGGAAGTGGCCAGCGAGGTGCGGGAAGTGCGCAAGGAGGTGGAGGGCCTTGGCGAGCGTGTTGACGCGGTGGAAACGGCGGCCCAGCGCCGTGATGAGGAGATAGTCCATCTCCAGCAGGACGTTCTCCGTCTCCGAGAGCAGTGTGTCGAGCTCCAGGCCCACTCTGAGGACCTCGAGAACAGGTCCAGACGGAACAACATCCGGGTGCGGGGTGTCCCATCCGCGGACGAGGGGACGGATCTGGTGGCCTATCTACAGGACTTGTTCTGGGAGATTTTGGGAGAGGACGCAGAATTCCCGATCCGCATAGATAGAGCGCACAGAGTGGGCCGACAGCGCCAGTATTCAGCACCCCCACCGGACATTCTGGCGTTCCTGCCTGATTTCCCCTTGAAGGAGCGCATCATGGCAGAGGCCCCCAGGAAGCAGCCTTTCACTTTCAGAGAGCGGCCTGTGGCGCTCTATCAGGACCTGTCCGCCATCACGCTGCAGAAGCGCAGGTCCTTCCGGATTGCTACAGACTTTCTGCGGGAGCACGAGACGCCCTACTCCTGGGGTCACCCCTTCCGCCTCATCTTTCGATGGAACGGAGTGTTACACCAGCTGCGCTCCCTCCAAGACATCTGTGGGGTGTTGGGACTCACGGCCACGGAGGAAGATGGAGCGACGCCCACATGGAGGCGCTCGGAGAGACGGAGCCGGCGGAGATCGACGAGGAGACGATCGTCGGCGACTGCGAGTCGCCCTGATTCCCCTACCATCAGGGCAGATATGGAGGAAGCCCTGAGAACGGCGGCCAGGAACTTGCCTGACTCCAACGGCGTGGCCTTGACGGCCTAACTTCACTCCGGGGGGAGAGATGCTTAGCTTCTACGATGCTGGGTTGGGGCTGGGGGTTGGGAGGGAACGGTTGGAGGTGAGTGGCTGAACGTCCACTTGATTGTTTTCTACAGACTTGCCCTTCCGGGCTGGACTGAGACAATGGGGTGTTTTTACTTGTTTGTGGTTTTGGCTAGTTGCCATGGGTTGGTTTTGGGAGGGCTTAAGAGTTGTTTTGTTGTTGGTGGGGTCCCGTCCGATAATGCCCAAGCACGCGTGAGGCCGGTCCTGGCCTTCCCTGGGCGCCTGCCCCGCGCGCCCCCTCCGCTGATCCCTCGCCTGCTGCACAGCGCTTCGATTCCCTGGGGGAGATGCTATCCTTGAAAGTGGTGACCCTTTATGTTAAGGGTCTGAACAATCCCGTGAAGCGCAGAGCGATCCTATCCCTACTAGAAGGGACGCAAGCGGACATATGCCTTTTGCAGGAAACTCATCTGCTACCCAAAGATTGTCATAGGCTGCGCTCTGCCAAGTTCCCCACCCAATTCTTCTCTTCGGCGGCGACCAAGACTGCAGGCGTAGCCATTCTTTTAGCTAGCTCTTTCAGGGGCGAGGTATTGTACAAATATGCCGAACAAAAGGGGAGGCTCCTAGCGTATCGCATGCGGCTTGGGGGTATTGCCTTCACGGTTGGCTCCGTTTACAGCCCGAATGATCACCAGGATCGTTTCCTGGAATCAGTGTTGGTGGACGTCACTGCCTCGCCCGATCGCCATGTTGTCTTGGGGGGAGACCTGAACATTGTCTTCAACTCGGCTATGGATAGGTCTGCCCAGCGCTCCCCACAGACGGGGGAGCTTTCCCGCGTGGTGCAAGACCGGATTGCAGAGCTGGATCTGCATGACCTCTGGCGCGCTATGCACCCCACCGATAGGGACTATTCCTATTTCTCCCACGCGCACCGCACTTATTCGCGGTTGGACTACCTCCTGGTGAGTGGACCGCTGCGCACGGCCGCCACGGCGGCGGACATCGGGGTCCTGTCCCTGTCCGATCATGCACCGGTTTCCGGCGTCTTTACATGGCTGGCGGCCTCCCCCTCCAGAGGGTTGTGGCGGCTTCGGGATACTCTTCTACATAAGAAGTCGGTCGTGAAGCGAGTGGAGGAGGTCATTCAGGACTATTTGGTCCACAATGGCAACTCCGACACGTCTCAAGCGACGCAGTGGGCGGCCTTGAAGGCGGTCCTACGGGGGGAATTTATCTCCATCTCCTCGGCCGAGAACAGGGAGCGGCAATGTAAGAGGGACGAACTGACTGCGCAGGTCAGGGAACTTGAGCAGGTTCACCGCCGCACGGGGGCTCCTCGAGTCTGGAGGCAGCTGAAAGCGGCGAGGAAACTCCTTTCTGCGCTGGACCTAGATCGAGCGGAATATGCGGCGTTGCGTCTGAAGCATGCCTTTTACACGGGCGGGGACAGATGCGGTAAGCTCCTGGCCCATCGGCTCAGGGCTGCGCAGCAACGCAATGTGGTGAAGGAGCTAGTGGGTGCAGACGGGGTTTCTGTTTCCGGTGACGCGGAGGTGGCGGACTCCTTTCGTAGCTTCTACGAGGCGTTATATGCCGCGGAACCCTCCTCGCCGAGGGACGCTGAGGATTATTTGGAGTCGGTGACCCTCCCGGTGCTAGAGCCCGCCCAAGCGAACCACCTAGAGCGGGACATCCATGTGGAGGAGGTCATCTCCGCCATAGCACGATTGAAACACGGTAAAGCCCCGGGCCCGGATGGCTACACGGCCTTGTTTTACAAGACCTTCTGTTCCACAGTGGCGCCTATCCTGGCTCGCCTGTTCAACTCCTTCTCCGAACCGGGGGCTATTCCGCCGGACCTTCTTTCCGCGACTGTGTCGGTTATTCCGAAACCCGGGAAGGACCGGACCCTGTGTGGTTCTTATAGGCCTATTTCGCTTCTGAATGTTGACCTTAAGCTCTACACAGGGATCCTAGCGGCCAGACTTGGACTGCACCTACCGGGCCTGGTGGAGGCGGACCAGGCTGGCTTCGTACCCGGTAGACAGACAGTTGACAACACCAAGAGTGTAACACACATATTAGAAAAGGCCTCGCGCGTCCCGGGGGAGCGGATGTTACTGTCGGTCGACGCGGAGAAGGCCTTTGATAGAGTTCATTGGCCGTACCTTGAGCTGGTTCTCGGGAAACTGGGAATCGGCGAGAAGTTCCGCACCATGATCTTCAATTGCTATAAAAGACCATCAGCATCGGTACGGGTCAATGGGCACAGCTCTAGTAGTTTTGACATTGAGCGCGGTACGAGACAGGGCTGCCCCCTCTCGCCGCTTTTGTTCGCCCTCTACATGGAGCCGTTTGCCCAGAGGATACGCGATAATCCGGACGCTATTGGGGTTAAGATGGGTCAATATACCCATACTGTTAGCCTTTATGCGGACGATGTCCTGTTGACCCTGGATGGCCCCAGGAGGTCACTCCCTGCTTGCGTCCAGGAACTGAACGCCTTTGCAAGCGTGGCCGGTTTTAAAATGAATATGGCTAAATCGGCTGCCCTGGACGTGTCGCTTGCCGCGGACACCAGGAGAGACCTTCAGCGTCTCTTCCCCATGCAGTGGTCCTCTTCCACGGTGCCATACCTAGGGATCCTGCTGGCGCCTTCGCTGCCTGAAATGGTTAAAGCAAATTACTCTTCCCTTAGCAAGAAGATTAAGGAGGAACTCGGCCGATGGAACAAGGGCCTGCTCTCGTGGCTGGGCCGTATTGCAGCGGTGAAGATGACGGTGCTGCCTCAGATCTTGTACCTTTTTTGCGCTCTACCTCTCTAGCCCCCTGTGGGTTGGATACAGCAAGCGCAGGCTGACATTTCCCGTTTCGTGTGGCAAGGCCGCAGGCCTCGGATGAAGAGAGTTCTCTCCACGCTTGCTCCGGAGGCGGGGGGTCTTGGTATCCCGGATCTCCGGAAGTATTTTCAGGCGGCGCAACTTCGATATTTGGTGGAATGGAGCAGGTGGGAATCTGACAAGCACTGGCTCTTTCAGGATCAGGCGGTAGCGGGACGTACCCTTCAGGAGGTTCCATTCCTGCGGCGCGCACATCGCCCGGCTAACCTCTACGCCTCCTTTGTCACCCGGGTTCCCCTGCGGGTGTGGGATGCGGTTTGCGAGCTCCGCGAGCTAACTACCTTCCCATCACCGTTTACACCTATAGTTGGTAACCCGGACTTTACTCCAGGCTTAGAGCCGGGAGCTTTTTCCCACTGGGTGAGCGCGGGTTGCAGGGCACTTTTTCAGATTTACGGGCCGGAGGGAGTGCTTCCTTTCCAGCAACTTCGACAGGAATTTGGCCTGACGGAGGTAGACAGATTGCGCTACATGCAGGTCCGCCACTGGGCTCTCCAACTCCAGGTGCGCGACGTTGCAGCCCGTCAGATCACTCCTTACGAACGGTGGCTAGTGACCCGGACCTCGGAGGCCAAGCTTATTTCCGACCTATATAAGTTTCTCCAACCCCCGACGTTTCATTTCCATAATCCGGGGAGGGAGCGCTGGCACAGAGAGTTGGGCAGGACCCTGAGCCACAAGGAGTGGGACAAGATCGCATATCGGGCGAGGCACTCTGCATACCACACTGGGCTGACAGAGACCTTTACTAAGGTGTCCACCTACTGGTATTACACCCCGGAGAGGCTCTATGAGATGCACAAACTCGTCGACAAGGGATGTTGGCGGGGCTGCGGACAGGAGGGTACTCTATCGCACATTCTGTGGGATTGCCCGGTACTGACTGCTTACTGGAAAGAGGTCTTGGATGAGGTGGATAGACACTTTGAGATTGAGCTGCCGCGCTTCCCGGCGTATGTCTTGCTAGGCCTGCCCAACGACTTAATGTACCCGCTGAAGTCCCGCAGGGGTAGGCAGATTGCTATTGCGCTAGGCTCAGCGGTCCAAAATATCCTTATCCACTGGCGCACCTCCACTGCCCCCTCCATCACTGGTTGGCTACATAGACTCTGGCAGGTACTGGGTATGGAGAAGATGTCGCTTACAGTGGCTGGAAATGTAGATCAGTTCGAGGAGCTCTGGCACCCCTTCCTGGCACTGCTGTCCACAGAATTCCGGGAGCTCACATGTCCGAGGTACCTGCGCCTTCTTAGGCTGACGCCACCGGCGGCCCCGGCAGATTAGGAGGGATGGGGCTGGGGGGATTAGGGGTTGGGGGTAGGCTGTTTGGGGCGGATGCTTCTATTAAGGGCTATTGGACGGGAATGTTGGGGTATTGTTTTTTTCTTTTTCCTTTTCTGGGGGCGGGGGGCTTGGAGGGACTGCGTTGTATTTTGCTGTGTTGCAGGAAGTTACTTGCTCTTAGCTTTGGTTGGGAGGTCGGGGAATATAGGAGGGTTGTGCGCACTGCCTTACTGCCTTACAGCTGATGCCTCCCCTTCCCCTCCTGGACCACCGACCTCCCCCCTTTCGACCAGAACTGCTGCAACATGTCTCTTTTCATTGTACTGTATGTAACCTTGACCTCCTACTTCCCTTCCCCATGTTTCTTTCGTTTTAATAAAAATGCTTTAAACCTAAAAAAAATTACAAAATTCAAACCTTTAAGCTCCTAAAAAGTGTGACAATTCAGAATATTACAGGCCGAAAATGCTATAAGAAGTGCGTGGGGGAGGAGGGCACAGGTATTTCCAATGTACATTGAATTAATAAACAACTGATGTTGCATTTATCTCTACATTAGACAAACAGTGCCACCATGTGGCAGTGATGGCAACTAAGTGCAGGGCACCAAAAATCACCGCCTTAAATTAAGCACTGCTGAAAACTGGAAAATCACACCTGACATCTCGGTCTACCACAAGGCTTGGTATTGGCCCCATTATTGCATTACATGTGCTTTGGACGAATAGGTGAATGTCTACAGAAATATTGTGTCTTCTTTTGCAACTAAGCTGAGGACACACACAGTTGTTATACGTGAGAAATTGACTGTGCATGCAGCCATCAGACACCTACCACTTGCATATCCAAAAGAGACTAAAAAGTTGAAGCTCTTGAAAATTAAACTTCAATTCTCAAAAATAATGTCCTTGTTCTCCTTTGTAAAAACAAAAATAACTGCAAAATCCCAAATGATTGGAACAACCTCATAAGAGAATAAGGGAACCTAATATTGTCACATCAGCAAAATCTCAATATTTTTGTTGGTACCATTGGTAATCGCCTCACCCCACCATGCTCACTTATCAATATCCTCCGAATATCCACTACAAGAAACGTGCGGATTAAACGACTCTGGGCTTTACCTTCAGCCTCCAATCCCTCAACTCTGGGCTGAACTACTGCAGGACACCGTCACCGCATCTTCCAATGAACTCATTCCATTAACAAGAAGTGCACCATCTCACCCTCTCAGCCCTCAGACCATGACACATCTTGGTTTCCTCTGACTAACCCCTCTCTTCAACTATCCCTTCACTTATGAGACCTTATTGATCTAGGCAACATGTTTTAAGCCTGCAGCGGTCCTACCTCTGCTATAAAAACACAATAAAAACACAATGTTATCAATGAGTCTACGTCAAACTTTCACCCAAACACTCTGCTTCACATTCTTTGGAATAGTTCCTCTTTAACTGTTGTATATTTGTTAATCCACTAACAACTTAGACTCCAAAAATCTGGTTGCTGTACCCTAAACTCAACAGATATGATGAATGTTGCTGACTGAATGAAGGGCAACTCTCTCAAAATCAATATAGACGAGACGGAAGTCCTCATCTTTGGGAACAACTCCTTGCCAATGAACACTGCATGGTGGTCAGCAGAACTCAGCCCATCCCCCGCCCTACTAGACCACACCCACAACCTCAGCATCATCTTGGACAGCCAGTTATCTATGAAGAAACAGGTAAACACAGTCTCCTCCACCTGCTTTTACACCCTAGGCATGCTCCGCAAGATCTTCAGGTGGCTCCCAATCACCACCAGAAGGACCGTCACACAGGCCCTCATCACCAGCAGGCTGGACTACAGCAACACACTCTACGTAGGAATCATCGTTCACCGCCTAAAGAGGCTACACCATACAAAACTCAGCAGAAGGACTCATCCTCGACATTCCCAGACAAATCCACAGCACCCCTCAAGAAGCTACACTGGCTCTATATCCAGAAGAGATGCCAGTTCAAGATGTTGACCCACGCATACAAAGCCCTGTAGAAAGAAGGACCAGCGTACATCAACAACCTCATGACCTTCCACCAACCGACCAGACACCTACGATCCACCTCCTCTGCAGACACCCGTCGATCCGTGCAGGCAACAGCAGAGGATGCTCCATCACACATCTGGAGGCCAAAGCCTGGAACGACCTTCCTTTGCACTTCAAGGCCGCCCAATCGCTCCAGCAATCCAGGAAAGAACTCAAGAGCTGTCTGTTCGAATGAACGGATCATCTTGTAGCAGCAGCAACTCCAGCGCCTTGAGACCATCATGGGTGACGTGCTGTGCTCTTCTAAATCCTTGATTGATCGACTGATTGAAGGAACGGAAACTGCACTCTGGCTCAAACGTACTAGATCACGGATTTACTTTACTTGTTCTGTTGTCGCCTCTCCTCTACCCTCATGTCCCTAGACCCATCTGCTACTGTGACAGTGTCTCAAATCTTGAAGGATGTTCTTACATGGTCTACCTCACTTCCAGTGGTTGTACCAAATGGTTCTCTAGGAGAAACCCTGCTTTTCTCAGAGTACTCCGGCTCTATCAAGGCGTCTCGGATATTCTCTCACTACAAATTGACTTGGAATAGGTGATCACTTAACCATGACTTTCTAGTCCCGCCCACCCCCAAACCACTCCGTGAAGCCCCCAACCCCAGTCCTACCTCAAAGGGCCTCTCCATTGGACTCACTACCACTAGGCACTTGGGAAATGTCCCTGCCTCCAAGAGTAGAAACAGCTTTGAAATGTCATCTGTTGGAACTTGAAAAAGGATTGGACACTTCCCACTCCGAGGTAGATTTGTATATTTCATGTCTGCATCAACAGTTCACTGTAGTAACGTGTCTTGGCTAGTGATAAAATACACATCACGTTGCAAGTAATCCAGCCTCATCTTGTTTTTCTTCTAATATAAACAGTTATGCTCCTTGTAACAATAGCGTTATTCTAGCAAAATGCTTCCCATCAAAATGTTACTGTTGATAAATACATAATTGAATAAATTATATCCTAAACTCAAATCTGAACAAACACACCAAGGCTACAGCAAAAGGGGCAACTCCCAAGTGGAACTTATGAAATACCAGATATTTTCTCCGAGATATGGTCAATGTACCTAAAGGTTAAGTCATCTCAAGAAATGAACATGGCAAAACTCAATTCACTAACTTTACAAAGACCAGCCTTGCATTAGCAAGAGGAGTCTTACACTCGCCTCCAAAACTAGCAAACGCGATCACATCAGACTAGCCCTGATCTCACCGGACTTGCTGCATGTAACATGTACAGGAAACAAAGCGGTACAAAAGGGGGTGTGATGGACAGAGCCTGAATCCGGTCCATGGAAGGCATGGCTTGGCAGTTCGGGCTGGACTGTTCTCATGAGGCACAGGGTCAGACTGATTTGAATATGGCCATGTCTGAACTGGGCTGGCAGAGTGAGCTAAAGAACGGTGATGGATTAAACCTAGATCTGTTGACTGGGTGTGACTGTTTGATTGGTTCAGATGCTCCGTCCATTACCACCCCCTTTTGTACCGCTTTGTTTCCTGTACATGTTACATGCAGCAAGTACGGTGCTTTGTTCCCCATAAGTTGGCAGGGTATGCTCAGACGCGAGTCCCTTGCTCACTTTGCCACTGGATTCAAGCAAGCCTGGCTGAAGACGGCTGTAATGCCAGAAACCGGTCCTAGGAAGCTTGTTTCCGGTCCAGGGAAGGCATGGCTTGGCAGTTCAGGCTGGACTGTTCCCATGAGGCACAGGGTCAGACTGATTTGCATATGGCAATGTCTGAACTGGGGTGGCAGATTGGGCTAAAGAACGGTGATGGATTAAACCCAGATCTGTTGACTGGGTGGAAGTGTTTGATTGGTTCAGATCTCCGTCCATAACCACCCCCTTTTGTACCGCTATGTACAGGAAACAGTCACAATATTGAGGAATGGACATGAACGGAGAGCGTGGCGATAAGGACAAATGATCGAACTGAGCTGATAATTGGCTTCATAATGGGCATAGTAGCCAGGAGCGGATTGCTTTCAACACTGTTTTAATAGACTGTTGTGTAAATTCATCTTGCCAGCCTCAGCTAAGGACATTTTGACAGGTTAAAAAATTGTGATATACAATCTCAGGATATAATTGTTATGGATATGGACTTCAAATAGGCATAACCCAGTGGCCTGAATTCACAAACTACACTTCTGAAGTAACTTACACCTTTGAGTATGCTTACTACTTTTTGCTATCCACAAACTGCACTTTTGTGGTAACTTACACTTTTGTAGTATCTTAAACTTTTGAGTATGTTTACTACTTTTTGATTTCCACAAACTGCACTTTTGTACTAACTTAAACTTTTGAGTATGTTTACTACTTTTTGATATCCACAAACTGCACTTTTGTACTAACTTAAACTAAAACCTTTATTGAACTTTTGCACGCAAATACAGACAAGGGCCTACAACCCCCAGGGCTGGCCGCTAATCATAGGATCTCAATTCAAAAGCGTACCGGTTGCAAAGATAAATCGATGTAAACACAGGATAGGAGGTTTTCATTTTTAAATAATAAGTAGAAGAGTCAAACTCGCTATCCACTGAGTCAATGAAGTTGAGACATGAGTCATCAGGATAAACTAGCACATTTTGTTAGCCGACTCCATCAGTATTGACCGCCCCAGAGCACCAAAACCCCGAATAATCAAGGTGCAGGTATAGAGACCAGGATGCAAGAAAGCCGAACCCACTACACTAACCCGAAAAAGAAAGGAAAAAAGGAAAGGACAAGAAAAGAGAAGGAAGAGAAGAGGCCATAGAACAAAAACGAACACCCATCCCCACACCCCCCCACCCTGCACCCCTGCTGATGACTACGGCCACCCCCCTGCAGCATGCCTGCCGCCCAATAATAGAAACCGAAATATAGAAGGGAGAGAGAAAGAAAAGGCAAAAGACCCTACTTGTGAGGGAAATCGGAGGAGGGCATGTTACTACGGACTCCCGGTCTCCTTCCCCCGTCATGACTAACCCCGCCCCGGACTCCGTTAGATCAAAAAAGACACAGTCCCGTTATACCTATGCGACAGTGAGAGACCCAAAGAACAATCTCAACCCTGGCCCCGTCTATCAAATGCACTAAAGTCATTGGGTAAAGAAAGCCATTTCCGCGAAGCTGAAAAAAGTGCGGCAATTCTCAATATGGATGATTGGTGACGAAGGCGCCCCTCCCCGTCTCCGAAGCCAAGTCGTAGTCCATCCGCCATCTTGAGAGACCGACAGGGGAGGGGAGTCAACAAGGTCCAAAACAACAAAGGATAAAAAATAGACGATTCCAGAATGGGGGTATCTTGCAAATGTTCCAGGGGATACACAATCGGGGGTCTCAACGGCTCCATAGGGAGATCGGGCACAGTACAGTCGGGTAGATGTAGTATAGTAGGAGCAAACACCGCTTTCAGCGCCGGGTCAAGACAAGTCTCCGAGAAAGATATTAAAATGCAGGCTGATTGCCGGGGCGTGGGTATCAAGTCAGGGTCCGCTCTCAGAACTGTGAGGCCATCAGTCGCAGACAACAAACTGCAAGTCCGGACTGCAATGGTTTCCCTGAGTGCCATGAGTGCCTCCAGCACCGTTCGCAATGACGGGCCAGGTCTAGCCTGCTCCGCTAGCTGCATTTCTTCCTCCAGGATGGTAGACCCCACGGAGTGGCGCCTTCTCCGGGGAAAAATTACACGGAGCAGGAGTAAGCCATGAGGGACTGAAGTTTAGCAATCAATAATACGCAGCGAGGCACCGACCCGGGGGGATCGACGAGCGATTGTCGAACCCCCGGTCAGGGACCCCCGCGACACATCACCGTGCATCACTCGTCTCCTCACTTACTACTGAAACACCAGGCAGTTGGCAGTAGCATACTAATCAAAAGTCCGAATGTTCCGGAGAGCGGGCCCTACCACATTCGGCAGTCCGTTGTTGTTCCACTCGGACCCGGCAGAGCTTGCACTCGAGACCCCGGCGTCCCCGCTGGGTGAGGCCTCACACAACCATCGACGTATCTCCGCTCCACGACTGCAGAGAAACTCCAGGACTGCACCACCGAAAAGCAGGTCAGATCACACACACGGATCCGGTGCGGGAAATCAGGATAGTCAACAGGATAACAGACCGAAAGACGGAGGTCGGCGGAGCCGGGAGACTATGCGGCCATCTTGGTTGGTGACGTAGCTCCTCCCCCCTAACTTAAATTTTTGAGTATGTTTACTACTTTTTGATATCCAAAAACTGCACTTTTGTAATAACTTACACTTTTGAGTATGTTTACTACTTTTTGATATCCACAAACTGCACTTTTGTAGTAACTTACTTTTGAGTATGTGTACTACTTTTGATATCCACAAACTGCACTTTTGTAGTACCTTTCACTTTTTTAGTAATTTACACTTTTGAGTATGTTTACTACTTGATATCCAAAACTGCACTTTTGTAGTAACTTAAATTTCTTTGTAAATCGGTGCCTCCATTATTTTTTATGTGAGGGTGTTGCAGTACCATTGGCTGACCCTGTGCAGTGTTGGACTCACTACAAACGCTTGAGCTGTGAGACAGTTGTGTAAAAAAGTGCAAAGTATGCAAGGATGACCACATTGCTGCTAGGTAGATGTTCATCACCAGAAGTTCACTGTCAGAGCTGGGGACGCAGCAATAGCTCCAGTATAGTGGACTTTAATGTCCTCTGGAGGTTTTTCTTTGGACACATCATAATAGACCTTAATGCAGAGTATGACCCAAGACAAAATGGTGGACTTGGTCACCTCTTTGCCCTTCTTGGCACTGGTCAACCCCACAGAGTTGGAATCCACTCTATTCACATTGTGCGTTAGGGGTCAGGTCTATGCACCCATTCATCCGCCTTGGTGGGAAGATGAGGAGGAGGAAAGAAAGATGAAAGAGTGATGGACTGGCCCATGTGACTTACAGACACCACTCTCTGTAAGAAAGACTGAAAATTATGAATTACCTGCTTGTCCTGATAGAAGACTGAGTGGCTCAATTGGAGGTGCTTATCAAGAACAAATGGAGTGGGAGAAAACAAGTAAAGCAAATCTTTAAGAAAAAGTGCCGCCTGCGGCAACTTTAACAGAGTAGACTGGTGAGGAAGACATGAGAAGTTAAATAATATTTTCAAGTAGCCATTGCAAGACCCTGCGGGGCGAGGAGCAGTGATAAGCATAGAACATTGAAAAGGACTATGTGACGTTATAACGCATGCCATTACATTGCATGCCAAATTTCTGTCGGAGGAGCGCTGGAAGTTGGAATAGATTAATTTTCTATTCCAACTTCAGTGTGTGCAACAGTAGGGAAGGTGTTGGAGTTAAATCCAACACCTTCGTCCCACTACTGCACACCTTTTGCGTTGCAACGACATGCAATGTAATTGCACACGTTGTAGCTGTTGCGTTGAAAAGGCTGTTTCCCATTGAAAAGACATGGCAGGAAAGGGTTCAAACCGTCTGACCCGCATCATTGGATAAACTTGTTGAACGTGAACCACAAATGGATTTTGTGGCAGGTTTCCTAGCAGCAGAGATGATGTCGGTAACCTCAAGCTGAAAGAAGGACTCTAGGACACTGTCCAATCTCCACACAAGCAGCCGCAGTATTTGGGGGCTGGGATAAAGGCTCCGGTCACCGAGCTGCAAGAGCTGGCCACCCTGAGTGAGAGATGGCAGAGTTCTTAGTAATCAGCAGAACTAATCCTCCTTGCAGAGGTCAGGGTGATAGTTACTTTTATACACCTATAACTAGTGAATGTTAGTGTTTTTTTAAGTTTAAAATGGCTTGTTTTAATAAACATCCTCATTTAACTGTATTGTCACTTTAACCTTTGTTTTTTCAATAAATTACTAGAGTATTTTTTTAAAGTAAAGTAATATTTTATTACTATACGTAAAGCCAACCCTTGACACGCACGACCAGTGGCCAGGCTTTGCAGCCAATCCCCACCACCAGCCCGTAGGCAGCCAACTCCCTGTGCGTGGCATGAGGTTGACTGCAGCGCCTGGACTCTGAGAAGCCAATCCTATGCCATGCACGACCTTCTGCAACACCAAAGTATACAAAGTGAGCCTTCTGGATTTATCAAAGGGGTGGGTGTGTGTGTGTGTGTATATATATATATATATATATATATATACACACATACATTTTGGAAGGCACAAGAACTGAATAAAACATCTTGCCTGGAAAGCGTGGGGTCTGTCTCTTCATTCGCCGCTGTGCCGTGGAGGTTTGGAGATTCTTTACTGATATATATATATATATATATATATATTCACTAAAAGAAAAACACATAGGTTTTTGGGAAGTTATAGTTAGTTGGACATTTCACTCGTACAAAACCATAGAAATTCCCCCATTATAGTTAGTTCAGCTAACTATAACTCACGCCCCCGCAATGCACTGCTGATGACGTCACATATTACATCACTCATCACATGGTCAGTGACTGATATCTCAAATGACATGACAATGATTGTGTGTTTCTGTAAAGTTTAAATATGTTTAATATATATAGGGAAAGGTGTATTGAAGAATGAGTGGGTGTATAAGTGACTGAATGGATGAATGAATTAGTAGGTGCGTGACTGACTCTATAAGTTAGTGATTAAACTTATCTTACTGAATGCATGGGTTAATGAGTAAACTGTGTGAATGGCTGTCTCGGTCTGTCTGTTGGTGTGTAAGCGGCTGCATGGGTTTGCGAATAGCTACATGAGTGTCTATATGGGTTATTGATTGGTTGTCTGAGTATCGGTATGGGTGCCTGAGAGTTTGTTTGGGTGGCGTGTGTAAGACTCTGTACATATATGTGTGAGTGGGTGATTCACTGGGTGCAGGTTTCAAGAGTGCATCTGTGATGGTTCAAGTTCAAGTTCAAGTTCAGGAATTTGTATAGCGCACTACTCACCCAGAGGGTCTCAAGGCGCTTGAGGGAGGGTGGGTGCATTACTTATCGAATAGCCAGGTTTTTGGTTGCTTTCTGAAGGAGAGGTGGTTCTGTGTAAGTCAGAGGTGAGTGGGGAGAGAATTCCGCTAAGTAGGAGAAGGATCTTCCTCCTATGGTGGATCTGTGGATGCGCAGAATTGCGGCGAGGGCTTGATTGGATGACCGTAGTTGGCGGGTGGGTGTGTAGAAGGACAGTCGTGTGTTGAGGCATTCAGGTCCTAGGTCGTAGAGGGCCTTGTGTGCGTGGGTGAGGAGACAGAACGTTATTCTCTTGTTGACGGGGAGCCAGTGGAGATCCTTCAGGTGACCGGAAATGTGAGGATGACGGGGAATGTCCAGTATGAGTCTGGCTGAGGCGTTTTGGATGCGTTGGAGTTTTTTCTGTAGTTTGGCTGTGGTCCCGGCGTAAAGGGTATTTCCATAATCCAGTCGGCTGGTGACCAGTGCGTGGGTGACTGTCTTTCTTGTTTCGGTGGGGATCCAGCGGAAGATTTTTTTGAGCATGCGTAGGATGTTGAAGCATGAAGAGGAGACGGCGTTGACTTGTCTGGTCATCGAGAGGGAGGAGTCTAGGATGAAGCCCAGGTTACGTGCGTGATCTGTAGGTATGGGTGCTGTACCCAGGGCCGGTGGCCACCATGAGTCATCCCAGGCTGAGGGGGATGATCCTAAGATGAGGACTTCCGTTTTGTCCGAGTTAAGTTTTAAACGGCTGTTCTTCATCCATTCGGCTACTTCTTTCATGCCTTTGTGTAGATTGGTTTTGGCGGTGTTTGGGTCTTTGGTGAGGGAGAGGATCAGCTGGGTGTCGTCTGCGTAGGAGATGATGTTGAGGTTGTGTTGGCGCGCGATGGACGCGAGGGGACTCATGTATACGTTGAAGAGGGTAGTGCTGAGTGAAGATCCTTGTGGTACACCGCAGATGACTTTGGTGGCCTCTGATTTGAATGGGGGGAGGCGGACTCTCTGGGTTCTTCCGGCGAGGAACGAGATGATCCAATCCAAAGCTTTTCCTTGTATTCCGACGTTGTTGAGGCGTTGTATGAGTGTGCTATGACATACTGTGTCGAAGGCGGCGGAGAGGTCGAGTAGGATGAGGGCAACTGTTTCTCCGTTGTCCAGTAGTGTTCGGATGTCATCTGTAGCTGCGATGAGGGCGGTTTCGGTGCTGTGTTTGGCTCGGAAGCCGGACTGTGAAGAGTCGAGGGAATTGTTGGATTCAAGGAAGGCGGCGAGCTGACTATTGGCGGCTTTCTCAATGACTTTGGCAGGGAATGGGAGGAGTGAGATGGGGCGGTAGTTCTTAAGTTCAGAGGGGTCTGCTGTGGGTTTCTTCAGAAGGGCGCTGAGTTCAGCATGTTTCCAGCTTTCAGGGAAGGTTGCGGATTTGAAGGAACAGTTGATGACATCGCGGAGATGGGGTGTGATGATGGAGTCTGCTTTGTTGAAGATGTGGTGGGGACATGGGTCGGTTTGCGATCCTGAGTGAATGGAGTTCATCAGGCGGATGGTGTCTTCAGTGGTGAGTGGGTTCCAGGCGAAAAGGTTGTGAGAGTGATGTTTTCGTTCGGAGGTGGGTGGGGTGGGCTGTTCATCGGACTGGTTTTCAAAGCTGTTATGTATGTCGGCGATTTTGTTGTGGAAGAAAGAGGATAAAGAATCGCAGAGGTCTTGGGAGGGAGTGATGTCGTTGGTGCCGGCGGTGGGGTTGGTAAATTCTTTGACGATGTTGAATAGTTCCTTGCTGTTGTGGGCGTTGTTGTCGAGTCGATCCTTGAATGCTGAGTTCTTGATGGATCGGATCAATTGGTGGTGTTTGCGGGTGGCGTCCTTGAAGGTGGTCAGGTTGTCAGAGGTTGGGTTTTTTCTCCATGTTTTCTCGAGGGTACAGCATAGCTTCTTGGATTTCTGAAGGTCATCGTTGAACCAGGGGGCCTTTTTGCTACCTTGTTTGATCTGATGGTTTTTCAAGGGTGCTAATACGTCAGCGCTGTGGGTGATCCATTGTGTGAGTTTGGTGGCCGCTTGGTTTGGGTCCGTATGAGTGTGTGTATGGGTGTGTTAGTGAGTGAATGTATATCTCAGTTGTATATGTGTGGGTAACTACATATGTGAAAGGCAGTATATATGTGTATTTGAGTATATAAATGATTATATAAGTGAGAGTGTGTGTGATTGTGAAAGTGGCTGTGTGGATGACAGTGCTTGTATCAGTGATTGTATAAGAGCTTAAGAACGTGGTAGTATTTGTTTGAGTAAGTGAGCTGGTCTGTATATAACTGTATAGGTGAGTAAATGGCAGTGTGATTAATTATTTGCATGACTGACTAGGTGTGTGAGTAACTCTATGGATGAGTGGTGGTGTATGAGTTTCTTTATAGGTGTACAAGTGCATATGATAGTCCTGTACTGAGTGACCATAAGTATGAGTGGCTATACGGGTGAGTGAGTGGCTGTGTGTGTAAACCTATAAATCAGTGAGTGTGTATGCAGTTATTGGTGTTGGTGTCTATGGTTTTTGAGAATGGCAGTCTGTAATTTAGAGTGGGTGTATGAAAGGTTATATTAGGGTGTGAGAAGATGTATAAATTTATCACATGGAAGATGTCAGTGATATCATTTGAGATGTCATCAGTAGTGTGATGTGACGTCATCAGCAGCGCATTGCGGGGGCGCAAGTTATAGTTAGTTGAACTAACTATAACAGGGGAATTTATATGGCTTTGTACGAGTGAAATGTCCAACTAACTTTCCCAAAAATCTATGCTTTTTTCATTCATTTCAAAGTTTTCTTTAATGCTAATTCCTTACTATAACGTGCCTGAAACCTATGGTTTTTTAGTGAATTTTAAAGGTTTTTTAAATGCTAATTCCTAACTATGCCTACAGAGGTAGGACATGTGAAGAAAGAATAAAAAACACACAGAAAGAAGCAACAGAAATCCACAAAGATGAAGAAAAGTGCAGGAAGAAGAAAGACGTGTGCAGAAAGAACCAACAGAAGAGCAGAAAGAAGCCTTGTTGCAAAATCATCCTGTGCCCACAACTTTTTCAGACTGGTACTGGTAGCAACTGACTAACCAGGCCTAGAACCAGTGCTATTCTAAAAGACACTTAGAATACAGTGAAAACATCTACATACACTAGGGAACAATGTGCGTTGGGGTACCCCTGTGATTAGCATGACCTCTTCTGTAAGACCCTAGTACATAATAGGGCAGGGGGATTAAAACTACCTCCTAAAACGCACCACGGGCGCGTTTGCACACTGGTGAAGGGTGGGGGCCTGAGGTGACAGGTGTGCCAACACGCCCTGTGGCACGTCTTAAGTTGGGGAATTAATTCCTCTTCAATGCGGAGGGTCCCTGAGGGCCAACTAGCCCACCAGGTACCTCCAGTATGCGCCAGGGACCTGTGTTGTAGAGAGGTGGTCTGAGGCCATGCCCCATTTTAAATCTCTCTGCAATGCAACTCTGTGGCACTTACTGGACATAACTGGTGGATTAGTTGGCCCCCAGGGACCCTCAGGATTCAAGGGGACTTAATTCCCCAACTTAAAACGAGCCATAAGGCGCGTTTCTACACTTGTGACATCAGGCCACGCCCCCTCCCTGCACCACTGCGCAAACGCACCCCCTGGTGCATTGTAAATTGGGGGATTAAGTCCCCTTGAGTCCTGAGGGTCACTGGGGGCTAACTAGTCCACCACTTACCTCCAGTAAGCGCCACAGAGCTGCGTTGCACAGTGGTGTAAAAAGTGGCATGGCCTGGGCCACCTCTGTGCAACGCAGTGCAGTGGCACTTACTGGACATAACTGGTGGATTAGTTGGACCACAGGGACCCCCAGGATTGAAGAAGAATTAATTCCCCAACCTGAAACGCGCCACAGGGTGTTTTTGCACACATGTCACCTTCGCCCCGCCCCCTCCTTTCACCACAGTACAAACGCACCCCTTGCCGCATTTTGAGTTGGGGGATAAAGTCCCCTTGAATCCTGAGAGTCCAACTAGCTCACCAGGTACCTCCAGTAAGCGCCGCAGAGCTGCGTTGCAGAGAAGTGTAAAAAGGGGCGTGGCCTCTGAACACCTCTCTGCAACGCAGCTCCCTGGCGCATACTGAAGGTACCTGGTGGGCTAGTTGGCCCCCAGGCACCCTCAGTATTCAAGGGGAATTAATTCCCGAACTTTAAACGCGCCAGGGGGCGCGTTTGCTGAGTGTTGCAGGAAGGGGGCTGGGCCTAGACGCGATGGCAGCTTTTTTAGTTTTAGGGTTTTTTTTTATGAAGGGGGGCTGTGTGAACACCTTCTCTTGCTTTTTTTGTGCCCCGTGGAACCCATCCCCCAGGGCCCGGCCCCCTTTTTTTTTTAAAATAGAAAAGTAAATGGGATGGGGGCCGTTTGGGCCCTTCTCCCGTGGCCAATCCAGGCCCGGGGACCCCATCCCCCGGGGCATGGCCACACACTTTGTTTTTTTATAGAAGGGGGGCTGCATGGCCCCCCTTCTAAGACCTCAATTGGCCCCAAAATTACACAGGGGAGGGAAGCCGCGTGCCCCCCCCCCCCCGGGCCACTCCTAGCCCCCGGAGCTGGCCCTCTCCTTTGGGGACCGTGGGGGAAGTCCCAATGCCCCCACGGTCCGTGCCTCCTCCCCGCTTCCTGCAGGAGCCGGCATTGCTTTTCCTGCATGTTAGCAGCTCCCCATGTGGAAAAGCAATCTGATTTACTTCATTGAAGCAAGAGCAGGTTTCCCTGCTCTCGCTTCAATGAAGCCAATCAGTTTGCAATGAAAGGGCGGGAGCCGCAAGGCTCCCACCCTGTCATTGCAAACAGCAGTGTCCCGGGGGTGGGCACCCCAGGACACTGCAGGAGCCGGCCCTGGGGAGTGGCGGTCCCCAGGGCCATCACTGGCTCCATGAGGGGAGCCACCGGGCCCCCCTCACAACCAATGCACAGCCCTCGGGGGTCTGTAACGGACCCCCAAATTAGAATATTAGTGCCCTGGGCGGTGGCGGTTCCCGAGGCGTGTGGGGGGCCGTGTGCCCCTGCTAATTAATGAAAGTCCTGGGGGGTGGTGGTCCACGGGGCTTGGGGGGCTTAGAGGCCCTCCCACAGATTAAAAAAAGAAGCCCCGGAGGGTGGCGGACCCCAGGGCTGCGGGAAGGCCGTGTGCCCCACAAATATTTTTGAAAAGCCCCGGGGTGGCTGTCCCCAGGGCAGTGTGGGAGGGATTGGGGCCCCCCACATTTTTTTACTGCCTCGGGGACTTGGGCCACCAGGGAGTCTTAATAATAACGAAGCGCGGCAGCCCGCGCTTCATTTTTTTTTTTTTTCGCGGCCGGATCCAAGTATCCTCCACGCATCTTGCAGATTAAAAAAATATGCTTTTTTTGGTCCTGGGGGTCCTTGTGGGAACCCCTGAGCTGGCCTAGGGGGTCAGGGTGTTTCTACCCTGCCCCCTTTTCTTGTTTTGCATGTTTCTTTTTCTATTTTCTTGTGCCTCGGTTCTACCAAGGCACAAGATGACTGCCAACACTTCCTGGTTTGAAGTGTTGACAACCAATTAGAATACAGCTCGTGATCAGCAGGGTGCGCGGATCCACTGCGCCTCTATATATCTATATATCGATGCTTTTTATTTTCTCAACTACTGAACGGATTTACACCATTTAACAAAAAGAGTTCTTTCTCAACCAAGGGCTACCTTTTTGCCAAATTTGGTGTAATTCCATTCAGCAGTTCGAGCTGTAGCCGTGTCTAAAGTTTCCTATTGGAATTAACATGGAGAAAACATGGAGAAAACACGCTTTGGGACCCCCCTTTTTTCTCAGCCCCTCCTTGTGGAATCACCCCAAAACTTTCAAGATAGGAGGTGACTGGAGCCCCCCACGAGTTTTGAAAAATTCGCAAAGATTCGTCAACCGGCGCCAAAGTTATAGGAAAATAAAAAACGAGTTTCCTATGGAAACTAGGTCCTAACTATAACTATCTACTGGTGACACGCCAGAAGATATATATATATATATATATATATATAAATATATATATATATAGCAGATGTATCATCTTTCTCCAAAATCCACCAATAATTTTTATCAAATGTATATTTCAATAAATCACTCAATGTAATGTTTATTAATATTGATTAGAAAAAATTTCCCTAAAATTATGCCTGTGACTCCTTTTTTCATAGTTTTATTACATCGTGTGTGTGATAAATGTGAAAGTAAATAGTCTTTTATCGACCATTTTTCAGCCAAAAAAATGCAATCATAAAACAACCACAAGAGGGACTTCCAACTTTTCTTAAAATATCTCCAGGCCACATATTAATGCAGCTATATAACCATCCTCTAGAAAGAACTGCTCTGTGGAACAAAACCTCCTGCCTGGGAACTGCTTTAAAAACATATGTCAAGTTCTCATGGGATCATGGATTCAATGACTTACTGTGTGTTTTTTTTTTTTTAAATGTTGCTGGGGGGGGGGAGCTGCAGTACTCCTTGCAGCTACCAAAATATTAAAAAAAATGTTTTGGCAGTACCCCTACACCTTTTAAGTATATTATAAAAAATATGTAAATAGGCCTCGCAGGTCATGGCTCGCTCCTTGAAGAAGCAGTGGGTGCTATGACCACTCACTTATTATTCAGTTTTTGAGCTATTCATTTTTTGTCTTTTCTGGGTGTCCCCGTGGAAAAATGAATGGTGAAAATGTGTTTTGGGAACCCCTTTTTTCTCGGCTCCCGCTTGATGGATCACCCCAAAACTTTCCAGGAATGAGCTCAGATGAAAGTATTTTTGGGCGGGAAATTTGTGAAGATTTACACCTATCTATAAATATATACACACACACACACACAGCTTCCCAACTTCCTCAAGAATGAGAGTACACCAACAAAGACTGAAGAAATCAGAAACCGTTTAAAGTGTTGGGCCGCTCCCGACCCTGTAGCTCAGACAGAAAGGTTTCAACTGTTTGACAGCCTTTTTCAATCTGAAAAGTGTCATTTTCAACACATCTTTATATACCAAAATTTAATTACCATAAACATACATCAAAATACTCTTTATCCATAGTTTACATCTATGGGTACTCCAAAAAGAATATGTACATACAACATAATTACCCAGTGTTCACATGAATTATGCTATAAATTTCAAACTAGAAGAAAAAATATAAATAAAAAAGTACATACACATATCGAGCATTTCCGCACGTGTAATTAGTCTGCATTTAAGCCATGTGAACAACTACACTTCATATTTTTAACACTCATATAATCAAGAGACCATAATATATATTGATGTGCATCATGTCACCATTTAATCATGGGCTGAAATCCTGCTTTCATTTTTGATGATACTGCTCTAAGCTCACCAGCAGCAAAACAATGAGAGACATGTCACCTTAAATGCAATGCTGCCATTGATACAACCAGGGAGGCTCACCCATTTGAGTGGAGGTGTGTCGCCCAACAAGCAAAAGCCCAAGGCCAGAGCTGAAAATAAAATAGTAATAAAGTTGATTACCACTGTATTTTTCCGCAACTGACCCATCCCGAACTGAGCGTCAGGACAGGGCGGGCCATTGCTGCTGAGTGGCAGCAGGGAGCTGTGTGCTCTCGAGTTTAAAGTGTGCTTGTCTCTTTAAGCCAGGCATACGCATTTTAGATCTAACCCAGCTGTTTTAAGACAGCTGGATTAGAAAATGCAACGGCCTCCAGTGCTCGTGTGAGCACTGATAGCGGCTGCTCCCACCAATCCTGGCCCTACTCTCATGCCCAAAGTGGCCATACCCATTTTTTTAATAAAAATAAAAATAAAAGCATTAGGCCCGGCCCCTGGGTAAGGGGTCCCCGAGCCAAAATCCGCCTGGGAAAGAGGGGGCCACTTCGAAGAAAAAAATGCATATATAAAGTACCTGCCACGGGGGATGGGGGCCCCAGGGCAGAAACCGGCCTGGGAAGGGGGGCTGTGTAGTCCCCTCACGTATTATAACAATAAAAAAATTAAAAAATGGGTTATGCCACGGGGGATGGGGGCCCAGGGCCCAGAAGGGTAATGAATGGGAGGGGGGGGGGGGGGGGGGGGCACACAACCCCCTTCCGAAAATCAAAGCCAAAAAACGGAGGCTGGCAACTCGCCAGAGGCCCTGCTCCTTTTCCCCACTACTCTGCAAACACGCCTCCTGGTGCGCTCTTGACTGGGGGATGAAGGCCCCTTCACTGCTAAGGGTCCTTAGGGGCCAATTACCCCACCTGTTACCTCCAGTAAACACCACACAGTGGGATTGCCAAGAGGTCTTCGGAGGTAAGGCCCCCCTTTCTCCACCACTCTGCGAACTTGCCTCCTGGCGCACTAATGGTTGGGGATGAGGTCCACTTTACTCCTGAGGGACCTTGTGGACCAAGGAGCCCTCCGGGTACCCCTAAGTTCTATGCAGCAGAATTACTGAGCGTGGTTAGTGGCCCAGACCCCTTTGCCATCAGGGATATCCTCAGTGATGTCAATGACTAGGTCATGGGTGATCTAATATATGAGGTCTTAAGCAGTGCATTGCTGAGCGCAAGTTATATTTAACTCCGCTAACTATACCAGCTGAATTTCTCTGGGTTTGTATGAGTGAAATGTCACCCTATCTATAACGTCCCTGTAACCTTTTTTTTCCCGTGAATTTTGAAGGTTTTTAAATGCTAATTTCTAACTATAACATCCCTGAAACTTGTTTTTTCAGTAAATATATATCTCACAGTGGGGGTTGTCACGGGGAAGTTCTAGATAGTTCAACTGTTCCCAAAAGAAAAGCATTTTTTGTGGTGCACATAACTTTGGCCCTGTTGAATGAATCTTCAGAAAGCTTTCCAACGATGTGCTACCTTTGAACTAGTTTGTGCATCAAAAGTTTCAGGGTGATCCATCAAGTGGAAAAGAAGGGGGTCCCAAAATGCAAAATCCACTTGAACCCCTCCCCTTAAAAAGAAAAGGCCCATCGAAGCACCTTTCCTCTACTGAAGTTTGGTGGCATGGTGGAGAGGGGCTCAGTGGTTTTTGAGGCAATGGTACTAGTGAAAGGTGGCAGGGACTGGAGCTGCTGATGGTGACAGTAGTGGTGTCTTAGATTCACCCCTTACCAGAAAGGAGCGTTGCATATTCTGGGAGGTTTTAATCAGCTGCAAAGGTTGGCACTGTTATATCCTGGAGTAGCCTTGAAACATCCAGTACAGATGCTAGAATTGTTTTGCCAGTAAGGCTAGACACAGAGAGCATGCCATGTCTCTGCCTTTTATGAAGCGACCCAGAGAGGAGTCTCCTCCAGTCCAAACAGCTATCCGTCCTCAAAGGGCATGTCGATGATGGTTACCTGGACATCACCAGAGAATCTGGTGGTACGCATCTAAGCCTGGTGAGATAATGTGGCACCTGTGTCCATGAACTGAGCCATGGTGTTGACAGAATTCAGGCCATACTTCAGGGCCTGTTTGGAAGAGTGTAAACCATTGTTGACCCGATTAGAGAAAGGCTTTTTCATAGTCAGGTCAACCAATGACAGTCTTTCCAACTCCCAGTGGCTAGTAGGAACAAGGCATTTGCAGCGCAAAAGGTAAGGCTATCAAAAGCCAAGAGTTCATGTACTATAGTGGCCAGTCTAGACTCTCAGTTTGAAGTGACCTTAAAAAAGCGTTTGCAATTAAGTTTGTGGAGGGAGCTTGAAGCTGTGACAATAAGAAATCTGGGTCACAACGTGCAGACCTGTGTTGTTGAGCAATAGGTCTCTGGACTGCTGAGCCCAGGAAGAACTACTCCAAGGAACCCAGTTAGACTCATAGTGCCTCACTGAAGGGTAGCACAGGCACTTAGAAGGCAGAGGAAGCTGCAAGAGATTTATCAAAATGTTGATTTTGCATCAGTAGTGCCCTAGTGGAGCCCCGTCCCCAGCGCCCAGACCCTCTGATGGCTTGCAGGACGGGGGGCTCACGCACCCCGGGTCGGCCAGATGGAGCTCAAGCCCCGGGCCCGGTCCCACCTTCCGAACCCTAGCCAGGCCGGGGAGAACCTCCCTGGGCCCCGGTGGAGCCCTGTCCCCAGCGCACGGACCCTTGGCCGGACCCAAGGAGGGTTAAGCCCAGGCCATGTCCACTCCCCGACCGGCTGCCCGAGGAGCCCATTTTTCTCGACTATTAAGCCGGGAGCCCTGGGGAAGGACAAAAGTTGGAGTTAGCCCGGCCGCCAGCCCACAGGGCCATCTGGTCACCCTGCCCACAGGGTCATCTGGTCCCCCTGCCCGCAGGGCCATCTGGTCCCCCTGCCCGCAGGGCCATCTGGTCGCGCAGCTAAGCGACCAGATGGCCCCTGACGACCCAGCGCCCAGATGGCCCGGGAAGCTGTCGTACCCAGTCGCCCTTGCAGTCCGGCGATGGTGGCCGGGCGCACCAAGGCAGCTGCTCTGGAGCTTCCTTCCCCCGGGTGGCTTCTGCTCACCTCCCTGCCCGACTTGCCCGGGAGCAGCGGGAAGGGGAGGCCATCTGGTCACCCTGCTGACCCACAAGGGATGGTGGCCCCTGTCCCCGCACCATGGTGGGGCAGGGACAGGAGGGGGAGGTCCCCGTGCCGAAGGGCACGTGGTGAAGGCAGCCTTCCACGGACCGGTGTTACCCCCTCCGCGTCCCTCCCACCGGCCCGGCGGCAGAGGAACCCACCCCTGGGTGTGGTGGAGGGAGGCGTTTACGGGCACCCACGCACGGAGAGACAAAAGCTTGGCTTGGAGGATGACTTTCAATAGATCGCAGCAAAGTAGCTGCTCTGCTACTTACAAACCTTGACCCAGAATCAGGTCGACTACAAATGATTTAACACCGGGTGTCCCACGAACATGCAGTGCACTAAGGGCGATGGAGGCGGTCCCCTTCAGTCCGCGCTCCGGTCCTCAAGCGAGTGGCTCTACGCACCGGCCCCCCGAAAGAGGCCGGCTATCCGAGGATAACCGAGGCTGCACAGCACTGCGATATCGTTACGGTTTAGGGGGGATTCTGACTTAGAGGCGTTCAGTCATAATCCCACAGATGGTAGCTTCGCCCCATTGGCTCCTCAGCCAAGCACGTACACCAAATGTCTGAACGTGCGGTTCCTCTCGTACTGAGCAGGATTACAACACATCATCAGTAGAGTAAAACTAACCTGTCTCACGACGGTCTAAACCCAGCTCACGTTCCCTATTATTGGGTGAACAATCCAACGCTTGGTGAATTCGCCGGGCGCTTGGAGTCAGAAGCGAGAGCCCCACGGGGCTCGCGCCCCCACCTCACCCGGTAAGTGAAAAAACGATAAGAGTAGTGGTATTTTACCGGCAGCCCGAGGGCCTCCCACTTATCCTACACCTCTCATGTCTCTTCACAGTGCCAGACTAGAGTAAAGCTCAACGGGGGACTTGTTTCCCTGCTGATTCCGCCAAGCCCGTTCCCTTGGCTGTGGTTTTGCTAGATAGTAGGTAGGGACAGTGGGAGTCTCGTTCATCCATTCATGCGCGTCATTAATTAGATGACGAGGCATTCGGCTAATCCGTACCACCTCGCGGGGGCTCTTTCTGGGTTATTATGCTGCCCATCAGCGTCAATTCGGTTTTGCTTCCAACAATACAACATTCTTTCGCTCCAGAGTACAGCCACACTGAACGCTGTCCTCACTGGAACTGGGATCACGTACAGGCCAGAAATTGTACACATTACAGTACTATTCCAACAATTTTAAGATTGTCTACGAACAGTTCTGAGAATTAAAATACAATTAGCAGGACATCAATAATCGATGTGTGATATGTATGTGAATGCGATTATTTGAGACCTATTCATCATTCAAGACATTTCAAAAAGTACGATGTACACACTATATCTATATTGTTATAAGCTCATATATATAAAACAAAAAATACACATCTACAAATTGCACATCTAATTAGAAAGCACATCTATAAAAATTCACATCTATAAAATTCACATCTATACTAACTCTTATATAAACCTATGTGTTCAAACATTATGTTTTATATGGGTGACGTGTGCTGCAAGAAAGTGTACATCTCAGTATAAGGTTGATACTCAATTGTCCATGAATACTTGGCACATTTTAAGAGTGTCCATTAAAGTAGTCAGGCAAACATTTTTCTTGAATGGAAATGCCATTTGTAGACCTAAATCAGCCAGAACATCATTACATTGAGTCCAGATACCACGACATCCTACGATAAAGCCATGAAATTTAACAGTTTTGCATTTTGTGAGATCTTTGATTTGCTTTGACAGATCCTGATAGTATTTCACCTTACTCTCAAACGCTAATTCAAGGGAATTCTGAGAGTTTTCATAACGAATTGAAACATCAATCACTACAGCTGTATCCTTTTTCGTAAAAACTACATCTGGTTTTCGTAGTTCTCCTTGATTATTCTTAACATGAGGTTCCCTATATGCCATCCAACCACACCTTTTTGCTCTGTCAAAGAGCAATTCCAGAATTTTATGTCTCTTTATTCGGTTTTAGGACATGCACCTGAGATATGAGAAATTGTTTCACATTACAATACCTACATGTAGCAAATGCACAATTTCTTCCCCTGGAGATGGTTTCTCTGGTATATAAAACATCAGCGCAGCTATGTACTGGTTTTCTTTCATTTTGTTATGCTTGTTGATCCAGAAGTTTGAGGTTGGATTGCTTGCTAATTATTTTATACCATCACCTTGGACAGGGAGATTTGCCCATTTCTCAAACTCTTCTTTGCTCCAATCATATGTTGCTAACAAACTCAAATCAGAACTCAGAAAGCAACTGTCCAAAATGTTTAGTTTGTGTGTTTTGATTATGTTATCAATTTTTTCATTTATATTTTCTCCTACATACATAAATGGATGCGCTATGTACAAGTTTGAAGCTGCCCTGAGATACAATAAACTATTGACTTTATTGAGACCAATTTGTGTACATAGTTTTGTTATACTGAGGCCCCCAAATGACCTTTTCGAATATAGGAGACCATCACATGTGTATGCAGGAAGGTGTAGAAAGTGTTTGACATACTTTTTTATTGTTTGATCAAGAACATTCAACGTTTTTGCTTCTGTTCCTGTCATTTCTAATTTGAATGATAGTTTAGGTACCAAGTACTGACACAACATTTCAATTTTCTGCGTGGGCTTAAGTGGTAGATTTTCAAGTTTTTGAGCCCAATTGACAAGAACCTCATTGATTTTGTTGTTGCTTGTATGACCAGTGTGTGGATCAAAGTTCAATCCGAGGTGTCTCTCACTTTCTCATGGATGAATAATTTCAATATTTTCTCTTTCAAATTGCCATGGTTTACAGTTGTTAATCAATATTTTATCTGTATGGTGACGGATATAGAATCCATGTGTCTTTTTCACATTCAGTTTTAGTCCTGTAGCTTTACTGAACTTTTCAATGATCTTCAGATTTGTACTCATTCCTTCCCAGGTACTGCGGAGTACTGCGATGTCATCAGCAAAGGCGAGAGGGTTATTTGCTCAATAGGACCATCTGATCCAAATGTGAAGCCCTTGCCATTTTTTTTGAATATCACAGATCAGAGGATCCATGGCTACATTAAATAGTAGTGGGGATAAAGAGTCACCTTGTTTGACCCCAGATTTCATTGTTAGTTCAGGAGTTGATTCGTTGTTCTTTCCCTTGAAAGATGTTGTTGAGTCAGTGTATAGGTCTTTTATTATTTCTCTGATGTTTGGTGGAACTCTTTGCCTTGCGAGACCCTGTATACTGTGACCATGGCTGACAGAGTCGAAGGCTTTTGATATATCAATGAACACAACCGCTAATGAGTGACTGTTTTTTCGTGCTCCTTTTATGATATTTTGAGGAGAGTCAGATTCTCGAGACAACCTCTCCCCTTCATGAAGCCTTTTTGTCTCGTATTCAATTCAACAAAAAAATGAGTGTTCTAGTTAATTTTTTGTGAATAACTTCATGAATGCAGTACAGATGGTAATTGGACGCCAGTTACTGATTTTTGTAAGTTCACTAATCGGTACATTCTTGGGTATCAAAATTGACCGATTCTTTTTGATAATTTCTGGTACTCTTCTCATCAACAACCAAGATGTTAGAACTCTGGGCAGCAGTCTTGGTTGCCTGCTGTGCACTTTATTTAGTTAATTCAGACCTATCTTATCAGGCCCCACTGCTTTCTTCAGATTGGAACTCTCAAAGGCATGAGTTATTTCGAGCAGTGTTATTTCTTTGCAAAGACTATCAATTTCATAGTCCTCTGGTATTCGATCTATCGGCATGAATTTAGGGTTCTTTTTGTTTTCTTTTTCAATTATGCCTTTGTAGTAATGAAAGATTTCATCAGCACTGATTTGGCAAGTGGCATCTTCTGCCCCATCAGTGATAATCCTGGCAATTTTCTTTTTATCTTTTTTAAACATTGCTGGTATTCTTTAAAGCTGCCCTTTGCTTTTGCATAATTTTTCTTGTGCGTCCGATTAAGCCTTCCGTTTTTCTTGTCTTTTTTTGTTATCTTGTTTCCTATTGAGGCATTCTGGTGATCATCTTGAGCAGAGTTCATAGGCTCATTATTGATTACACTTGGTGGTTCATTTGTTGTTACACGTGCTAGAGCAGGACTTATATCAGTGGTGTTTTCTGCGATATAGGTCACTACTTCATCCATCAGATCCATAGCAGCATTGTGCTGTTCTACGTTTTGGGAGGATTTCTCGATTTCTGAAATTCTTTCTTCCAGTTCATCAAAGTTCTTGATTTTTTGCGCACGATTTCGATTGATAAAGTCTCTGTGCTTTTCTGTTGTTTCTTCCACTGTAATCTCTGGTTCATCGCAAGAGTCATTTTCAGAAACATTTGATGCTTGCAGTACATCTTTTGCAGATTTTTTGCTTTTATCTCTTCTATCTCTTTTTTTCTGCAATTTGTTTGCATTAATATTCCTCTTATTTTCATATATCTTTTCCAATTCGGCTAGTAGCAGTATTTCCTCCTGTGACCATAACTTTGAAGGTTTACTGCTTGCTAGAGCTGCTAGTCTAGCTTCATTTTGCGCTCTTGGATACGCATGTCGAGCATGTTGAGAAACACCAATTTTTGTTCCAAACCGGAGGTCACAGAAGCTGCACAGGAATGGCAGCTCTCCTTTTTGAGGTCTTCCTTTACATTTGGCATAATGGCATGCAATATTGTGGTATTCGGCTTCTTTGTCACATTTTGAACAGTACGTTTTGAGTTAGAAGCCTTTGTGCTTGTTGGAGACATGTTTTCTCAGTTCTTTAAAAGTTCCCAATATGTCTCCAAACATGTCACATTCATATTTTTCGTTTGGGTAATTCCAATAAGTGACTTTTTTTGTGTAATCACTTTTCTTTGTTACTACATCTTTGCTGACCTAGTACACATCGGGAAGATTTTCAAATGTTGCTGTACCAATGTCATTCTTATCTGAGGTGGCTACAAACTCAATGGATGTGCTGTGGTCTACTGTTGTGTCTTCTGCTATAAGGGGTGAACTAAGGCCTATATCGTGATCTGATCGTTGTTATTCATTGCATTGTTGGAAGCTAGTGCTGGTTTGTCAAATTCGGTGAGGAGGTTAATGATTTCTGGGAAAGACAGCACCTCCTTACGCCATCTTAACGGGGTTTTTATTCTCCAGGAACTACCCCATCTGGAATTGGGTTTGTTTGCTTTGCCATTTCTCACTACCACACTCGCTGCCATGATAGAACCATGTTTGACCGGTCTCTATATGCTTCTCTACGCAGAGTCTAGCACTTCAGAGGCAGTTACCGGCAGGACAACTGGGAGGTAACGGCTGTAGGAAGGTAGATACCAGACTATGGTTGCCCCCAACTTTTGGCCTAGTGTTTAGCTGGTTTAGTGTAGCCCCAGCGATTCCCTAGGCCTCTTCCTTTCCCAAGTTGTTGTTCTTATACCACTTACTTAGTATATGGTTTTACACGCCCCTAGGGCCTAACTGTAAATTGTGCTATTTAAAGTATTTCTAAGTGTATCTTGTTATGTGCTTTTGCCTCCAACCTCTTAAAGAAGTCAGAGGAGTGTGTTAGTGAATAAATACATATATATTTTATATATATCCTGTGTGGTGTCCTTTCATTTGGTATTCTAGGGGTTACATATGGTAAAACAGCTGGCTTTACACGCCATCAAGAGTCTTTTAGCCTAAGACTGTTCTGTCCACGCTACCTCTAGGATAGCTGGTCTATAAGGTTGACTTTACAATGATAACCATAAGGGTTGTTTGGACTGGTGCAAGGTGTTCACTAGAATACTGAACATCATATACCAGGCCAACTTCTCACAGCAACCATAATTCTCCCCGGAACACAAAGACTTTGGTTTCCCGGAAGCTGCTCGGCGGGTCATGTGAATAACACCGCCGGATCGCTAGTCGGCATCGTTTATGGTCGGAACTTCGACAGTATCCGATAATCTTCGAACCTCAGACTTTCGTTCTGGATTAATAAAAACATTCTTGGCAAATGCTTTCGGTTTCGTTCGTCTTGCGCCGGTCCAAGAATTTCACCTCTAGCGGCACAATACGAATGCCACCGGCAGTACCTCTTAATCATGGCCCCAGTTACGAAAACCAACAAAATAGAATTGGAGTCCTATTCCATTATTCCTAGCTGAAGTATTCAGGCTACCGGCCTGCTTTGAACACTCTAATTTGTTTCAAAGTAAACGCTTAGGACCCCCAGGACACTCAGTCAAGAGCATCAAGGGGGCGCCGAGAGGCAGGGGCTGGGACAGGCGGTAGCTCGCCTCGGATCGCCAGCTCGATCACAAGATCCAACTACGAGCTTTTTAACTGCAGCAACTTTAATATACGCTATTGGAGCTGGAATTACCGTGGCTGCTGGCACCAGACTTGCCCTCCAATGGATCCTCGTTAAAGGATTTAAAGTGTACTCATTCCAATTACAGGACCTCAAAAGAGTCCTTTTATGTTATTTTTTTGTCACTACCTCCCCGAGTCGGGAGTGGGAAATTTGCGCGCCTGCTGCCTTCCTTGGATGTGGTAGCAGTTTCTCAGGCTCCCTCTCCGGAATCGAACCCCGATTCCCCGTTACCCGTGGTCACCATGGTAGGCACAGAAAGTACCATCGAAAGTTGATAGGGCAGACATCCAAATGTATCGTCGCCGTCACGGGGACGTGCGATCGGCTCGAGGTTATCTAGAGTCACCAAAGCAGCCGGGCGAGCCCGGATTGGTCTTGGTCTGATAAATGCACGCATCCCGGGAGGTCAGCGCTCGTCGGCATGTATTAGCTCTAGAATTACCACAGTTATCCAAGTAACAGATGGAGCGATCAAAGGATCCATAACTGATTTAATGAGCCATTCGCAGTTTCACTGTACCGGCCGTGTGTACTTACACGTGCATGGTTTAATCTTTGAGACAAGCATATGCTACTGGCAATATCAACCAGGTAGCCGCACCTGATGACCGGGTCGGGAGCCGCATGCCCATCTCCCTGACCAGCAACCTTCACACACCCCTCCGTCTCTCGGGAGCCTGCCTGGGGAAGGAGCCCACCCGCCGGGGCAGGAGGGCTCGGTGGAGGGGCATGGAGAGGTGCGGTCACATGGGCACCGGCAGGACCAGCCGTCTCCCCTGGGAGGGAGAGGCAGGCCGAGGCGCAGCCTGAATGAGGAGGAAGGGGTGCCGGAGCCTGGCGGCACCGGCACCCCTCAGAACGGTCGTTCCGAGCTGCTGTGGAAATGTGCTGGGCAGAGAGGGGTGACGGAATGACACGCTGGGCCTTCGGACCTGCTGGGCAGCAGAATCCAAGGGACTGGCGCCAGCCGACCCCTTCCACTCGGGTCAGACCACTGGGGGACACGAGCTGCTGGGGCCGCTCGGCCTTCGCTCTGCTGGGTAGGGTGAACCCTCAAGTTGAACGGTCCATGCGGGGCGGGATCTCTGTGCTTGAAACAACAGCCAAGGCTGGCCAAGCAGTCCATACCTAAACGAACCGAGAGTGTCCTATCGATCAGAGTACAGCCAGGGCATCCCCCGACGGGCCGCCCTGCACAGGGGATATGCTTGCTTAGCATCGCCTGCCTGCCTGCCTGCCTGCCTGCCTGCCTGCCTGCCTGCCTGCCTGCCTGCCTGCCTGCCTGCCTGCCTGCCTGCCTGCCTGCCTGCCCGCCCCCAGGGCAAGCAGACTCAGAGAAAAAGGACCATCGGCAAGTGGCTGAGAGGCAGGAGCGTCCCTGGGCCCCGTCAGGCGGGCCCCAGGACTACCTTCCCCCTCTGAGCATGGCCAGACCTCACAGAGGTCTGCCTGAGCAAACTCGGAAAAAAAGGACCACCGGCAAGGGGCTGAGAGGCAGGAGTGTCCCCTGGCCCCTGGGGGCAGGCCCCGGGACTGCCTTCCCCCTCTCAGCATGGCCGGACCTCACGGAGGTCTGCCTGAGAAACCTCAGAGAAAAAAGACCATCGGCAAGGGGCTGAGAGGCAGGAGTGTACCCGGGCCCCTGGGGTCCCAGGCGGGCGGGCCCCGGGACTGTCTTCCCCTGATTGAGAATCGCCAGACCTCACGGAGGTCTTACTGACCCTCTCCCTATTAATCCAGAGGAATATTACCCCCCTTTCTTGTAAAACGTGCACTCAAGGTGACAGAGGGAACCCAAGGCACGAAAGTATCCGACCTCCTGGAGCCCTCCCTGGGATACGGGAGGCAAATGCCACCCCATCGGGACTTCCAGGGAAGCCCGGCCATCTGGTCACCCCATAGAAAAGTATTGAGGATGACCAGATGGCAGAGGGGATCTGGGCGACCAGATGGCTGGGCACGAAAGGGAAGCCATCTGGACACCCTGTGCCCCAACGAAGGAGTGAGCGGGCGCCGGGGCATGGCGGACCAGAGGCCTGGGGCCCCAGCCATGGAGGCTGCAAGGGGGCCCCCGACAGGCCCTTTGGCCGGGGGCCTGCGCACACCTTGACAGCAGGGGAGGCCTGCTCGGGCACAACGGAACCCAGTCCCAGGCCTTTGGCAGTGCGGCAGGCCCAGGGCACGAGCACCCGACCCGGGGCCCGGCAGGGCCCCTGGTCCCAGCTGGGTCTCGCAGGCCCGGAGGCGCAGGGGAAGCCTCCCCGGGCCTGCGGGACACCATCCCGGGCACCCAGGACAGAGCCCGGGTTGACTAGGCCACCCTCCCCGGGGCCCTCAGGGGCCTCGGATGTAGCTCCTGAACCCAGCCAAGCAAGGGGAGGCTCCCCAGGCACAACGGAACCCCGTCCCGGGCCTTTGGCAGTGCGGCAGGCCCGAGGACAGGGCCCAGGGCCCGAGTACCCGACCCAGGGCCCAGACGGGCCCCTGGCCCGAGCCAGGGGCCCGAGCCTGGAGGCGCAGGGGGAGCCTCCCCGGGCCCTCCAAACCCTGTCCCAGGCACCCTGCCACGCGCGAGGACCCAGGAGGGAGCCCCGGGTGGGGAGGCCGCACTCCACAGGGCCATCGGGGCAGGGGGGCATTCTGGCCAGTCCAGCTGCCAGCTGAGGACTGCTAGGCCAAGAGGGGTCCCAGAGTACCTTGCCCCTAGTAATCCAGAGGAAGGCTACCCCTCTTTCTGGGAACAAGTGCGCACTGCAAAGCTCAAGGGACCCTGGGCGCGAACATGCCCGACCTCCTGAAGCCCTGGCTGGTATCCAGGAGGCGGATGGCACCTCATCGGGACTTCCAGGAAAGCCCAGACATATGATCGCCCCGGGACTTCCAGGAAAGCCCGGACATCTGGTCGCCCCATTGGGAAGCATTGGGTGCGACCAGATGGCCGAGTGGAAAGGTGCGACCAGATGGCCGGGACCGACATGACGCCAATCTACCTGCCGGAGCCTCCACAGGAGGGCTCTCGCCTGCCCTTCCAGGGCTCCGGGGCCGCAGGGCTCCGGGGCTGCAGGGCCGCAGGGCTCAGGGGGGGGCTCTGAAACCCAACGCTGGGCCTCAGGCACGGAGAGGACTGCCCGGGACCCATGGAGCCTGTCCCGGGTACTTTGCCATGCTGCGGGCTGGAGGATGAGCCCCGGACGCCTGGGAGGTGTGGCCCGGTCATCGTCCATCTGGACCCCAGCAGGGAATAGCCAGCCCCGGAAGGGTGTTCGGGCATACCCTTGCCCATAGTAATCCGGAGGAAGGCTACCCCTCTTTCCGGGAACCCGTGCGTGCCGAGTGACTGTGGAGACCCAGGGCACCAACGTGCCCGACCTCCTGGAGCTCTGGCTGGGATCTGGGAGGCGAATGGCACTTTATCGGGACTTCCAAGGAAACCCAGCCATCTGGTCGCCCCATTGGAAAGCATTGGGTGCTACCAGATGGCCGGGACCGACATGACGTCAATCTGCCTGCCCCGAGCCTCCGCGGGAGGGCTCCCGCTTGCCCTTCCAGGGCTCCGGGGCAGCATGGCTCGGGGGCCGCAGGGCTCCAAGGCTCCAGGGATCCGGGGCTGCAGGGCTCCAGGGCTCCAGGGGGTGCTCTGAAACCCCACGCTGGGCCTCAGGCACGGGGAGGACTGCCCGGGACCCTTGGAGCCCGTCCCGGGTACTTTGCCACTCCGCGGGCTGGAGGAGGGAGCCCCGGACGCCTGGGAGGTGTTGCCCAGTCATCGCTCATCTGGTCCCTGGCAGGGAACCACAAGCCCCGGAAGGGTGTCCGGGCATACCCTTGCCCCTAGTAATCCGGACGAAGGCTACCCCTCTTTCTGGGAACCAGATGGCCGAGTGGAAAGGTGCGACCAGATGGCCGGGACTGACATGACGCCAATCTGACTGCCCCAAGCCTCAGCGGGAGGGCTCCCGCCTGCCCTTCCAGGGCTCGGGGGCCGCAGGGCTCTGGGGGCCGCAGGGCCCAGGGCTCCGGGGCTGCAGAGCTCCAGGGCTTTGGGGATCCAGGGCTTCGGGGATCCAGGGCTTCGGGGATCCAACCAGGCCGGCGAGATCAGGGAGTCTGCCCAGGCACGAGGGACCCCTGTCCCGGGCACACGGACACTCAGGATGCGCCCCCGTTTTCCACAGTTTTTTTCCCAAAATTCTGCATAGTGTGCGTAGTGGCGCTACGCAAACTACGCCCAGCCCAACCAGTCGTAATCTGGAACTCTAGCAACAAAGGCGGTAGCATTTCAAAAAGGTATCTGCTGATGACCACGTCTCTGCCTGGCAGGTGTCTAGTCCTGGCACCCATTGTACAAGGGCTGTTACAGTGGCTTTGGCCCTGGTGGGATGAGCAAGGGGCTCCTTCTCGGTCAGTGCATAGCAGATTGTGATACAAATGACTATCCACCTCGACAGGTCCTCTTTTGTGGGGCTTTCACTTCGCTCCAGATAAATCCACAAAGAGCTGATGATGTGATGGTCCCTTGCCAGAGGCTTAACATACTCCTGGGCAGACCTTCACCTCCTGAAATGCCCATCAATCACACTGGATAATAGGGTAGCGTCCAGTCTTAAATCCGAAGGGCTACTGAGGCCTTCTATCCAGAGGGACACTGGTAAGCCGCTGTGAGCCGCTGGCCCACAAAAACCCCTGACCCTCACTTTTGCTTCACTAAACACCCGCTCACTACAAAAACACCACCTGGAGGTATTTACACTACTGCAAGACGAAACAATCGATATGCTAGGAATCACAGAGACCTTTTCGAGGACTCATCTACCTCGGACCTTGTAGCATCCATTCCCCCCAAACTACGCGGCCCTCCATCACAACAGGTCAGGCAGCACACGAGGAGGAGGGGTGGCCATCCTTCACAAAAACTCCCTGAAGGCTGAGACCTTCCTCACTGAAAGCATTGAAGGGGCGGATGTACTTGGGGCTAAATTCCACTCTCCCTCAGCGTGTGTCACCGTCCTGGTCGTGTACCGTCCCCCAAAAACACCACCCAAATTCATCAAGTGGTTGACGGAACTGGTACACAACCTATGCACACGCTACCAATGCCTCCTTATACTGGGAGATTTAAACTTCCATTGGGAAGGATCCCCCAAAGAGAGCCAAGCCAACCAATTAGATGAGGCTCTGACCACCTTGGGACTGTCAATACGTCACCGGTCCCACCCATGCAAAAGGTCATACACTGGACCTAGTGTGGTCCTCACTGCCCCTCATCGGCCCCCCAGGCTATCAGACCATGCTCTTGGTCCAATCACCTAATCATCTATGGCACCATCCAACCCCCCAAGCAGGGACTCACCACCCCCCAGCTGGAGAACAATCAGAAGATGGAACAAAATTAGGGTGGACGACCTCGTCTCTACCCTCAGAAAATCTCGTCCACCAGACCACCCAGCTGGGGACACCAATGCACAATATAGCACCCTCAGGAATAGATTAAACAGTGCCATCGACACGCTAGCACCCGCTCGCAGGGAAAAGATCAGAGACATGGGGAAGGGGGCCCCTTGGTTCAATGAAAACCTGCACAGTCTAAAACAACAGCTTCGCCAAGGTGAAAGAGCCTGGCAGAAAGCATACGACCCAATTGCCCTCTCAAATTATCTTGAAGCCTTTGCCACTTATAAAAACGTTATTCAAACCGGGAAAGCGGTTTTCTATGAAAATTAAATTTCATCTGCTCACAACATGCAAAAAGAAACGTTTAAAGTCCTGAAAGAACTTAGACCGGTCAAAGAGCAGAAGCCTTCCTTTGGCATAGAAGACTGCGATAAGTTCCAAACCTTCTTTACCACCAAAGTGAAGGATCTCCTGACCACAATTGAGAATACCCCCAGGCTCCCATGCCCATTAAATCCACTACCAATCTATCCTCCTGTGGAGCAAACCCTAACCTCATTCCCCCCTTGCTCTCGCACAAAGCCCTGACCCCACTTTTAGGGTACGTGAAGTCTGGCTCTCCAGCAGATCCCTGTCCACCTGGGACCTATAGGATGGCCCTCCCTGGGATTGAAGACGAGATTCTATCACTCTTGAATTCTTCCCTTGAAACGGGAGCGGTCCCGAGAGACTTCAAGGAGGCACGTGTGATCCCGCTCTTGAAAAAACCCAGGGCCGATATTAAAAGCCTAAAGAATTTTAAGCCAATATCCCAGCTCCCATTCCTTTCCAAGGTACTTGAACAGCACGTACTCGCCTCACTCGCACACCATCTGGAGACCAACCACCTCCTATAATTTAATCAGGCAGGCTTTCGGGCGCACCACAGTACAGAACTAGTGATGCTGGCAGTACTAGATGGACTGAGATTACGGGCCGACTCTAAGGATCCCTGTGCCCTGATCCTTTTAGACTGGTCAGCAGCGTTCGACACTGTAAACCACGAGCTGCTCCTGTGGCGGCTGTCTAACTTTGGGGTGCAGGGCATAGCCATGTCATGGCTTACATCCTTTCTGAAAGACCGCTGTCAGAGTGCAGCTGGGTGATGTGGTGTCTAGGCCGGGTACTCTTCTATGTGGAGTCCCACAGGGATCGGCATGGTCTCCCCTCATGTTCAATGCATATCTCCAACCCCTGATAGCTGCACGCAACCAGCTGGAGTGCCAAGTATACAACTACGCAGATGATACCCAAATCATCATCCAGATCGACAACTCGACATCCGCCCACTACAGAGTGCAGAACATCCTTAAACTCAAAATTCGCTGGATGTCGGCCAACAGCCTCAAAATCAATCCAGATAAGACTGAGGTACTGGCCGTCACCACCGACACCAACCCTTGGAATAGCCTTTTCTGGCCACCAGAGTTGGGCAAATACCCCGAGCCTGCCCCGGCCGTTAAAAACCTGGGCATCAAGATCGATAATAAACTAACTATGGCCTTACAGGTATCTACAATAGTAGGGGTTTGCTCAAGAATTTTAAGGCAGTTGTGGAAACTGGCCCCTCTCCTCACTGTCGAAACCCTTAAACGAGTGGTAGTTGCACTGATTATATCCAGACTGGACTACAGAAACTCGCTCTACCTCGGACTCCAAGACTACCAATTGTCTAGACTCCAGATCATCATGAACGACGCGGCCCGTTTAGTGTTCAAGGTTCCGGGTCGCACTCATGCCTCCCCCCCTCCTGCGCCAACTTCACTAGCTTCCCATCAGGCAAAGGATAAAATTCAAGGGCCTCTGCATTGCTTATAAAGCTGTTTACGGCAAGGCTCCGGAATACATCAAAAAGGGCTTAACCAACTATGCCCCTACGAGAGCACTTCGATCTTCGGAAGCTAGGATGTTAGTCTGCCCCCGCTCTCGCCTGGTATCCCTTGGAGGCAGAGCTTTCTCTACCATCATCCCACAGATCTGGAACAAACTCCCCGACAACCTCCGAAAGGAACACTCCCTGCTTCCTTTCAGGAAACGACTCAAAACCATTCTCTTTAAGGAAGCCTGGGGCGCACAGTAAAGTACTGCCTTCCCACCAGTAATCCAGAGCAGGTTCCTCTCTCTCAGCGCTTAGAGACCGTTGGTGATAACGCGCTATACAAATGCAAATTACAAACTACAAATGTGTTATGGATGTAAGAACTTGTAGCCATATTAGGGTCAGATCAATAAAATCTCTGCACTTCTTTTGAAGGGTGAGGCGGGGAAAAAATGCCTGCAGAGTAATTGATTAGCCAGCATAGAGGGGCATCACGGCCTTTAGCATGAAGGCCACCCTGGTGGTCAGTGCTAGTTTGCCGGAAATGATGAGGTATAAGGAGGCTGTACTAAGGCTGCTCCTAAGTCAAGTCACCCAATGTTCTGAGAATCACAGTGAGGAAGACTTTTCGGCTTGAACAGACAAAGAACAGCGGTGCATTGTCTCAAGAGCCATGTACATGAGAAAAGCTAAGACCATCTTCAAGCACCACTAAGACAAGCAAAATAGTTTAGTGGAAACAGAGTAGTCTCACTTTTTGTATAGTGCATCACAAGTGGCAACTAAAAACATAAAATAAAAAAATTAAGATAGTTGGTCAAGAAAACTTGGAAAGGCCTGATAAATGACCATTACCTGTACAGACCACAAGGCCTTGCTGGTCTAACAAAAGAGCAAGCATAGAAAGGTCAGAAAGTTTGCATTGCATGGGGTCGGTGTTCCAGGTACAACAAACAACACATTTGTCCTAGCACCCAGCGTAGCTAGACTTTGTGGAAAGGCATCTTGTTTCAAGGGTGACATCAACCAACTCTGTTGGTAAATTGATCTTTCTTGGAAACCAGGGCAGGAGAGGTAGCAGTGGAATGGCGTACAGGAGTCCATCTTTCCAGGAGAAAGGTGTGGGCAGCAGCCAGAGCGGCTGACTCCGGAGCACAGGACTCACGGTTCAATCACCGGTGGCAGCTCAGCTCTGCACCCTGGGACTCTGGGCAGTAGCTCATTTAATCTCCCTGAAGGCCCCCCGCACCTTGAGACCCCTAGGGGTGATTCGTTTGTGCTTTAAAAATACCAGATACATACACACACTACAGCCAGAATGTGCATCCTAATGAGCAGCTTGGAGGAAAGGCCAACGCATGAAGAGTTATAGCCACGTTATATCCCACTGATTGAAGAAGAACCGAGCCTCCTGGATGGAGACGCCACCTCTAGTCTGCAAGACCATGCTTGCTTAGTTTGTCTGCTCTGCTGTTCAGGGACCCCGGCAAGAGGTTGCTGAGGTTCCCACTTCAAATCCTTCAACATCTCCAACATTTGGATGGAGTTCGGGAGGCAGCCCCAACTGTGCGCCCACTGGGGTCGAAGGGTCTGCATGTGTCATCTGGAATTGGGAGATACACAAGAAGAGAACAAGAAACCTGTGAGTCATCCTCACCTTATTCCAGGATTGATGTTCAAACAGCAGAATCAGATCATGATTGTGCTGGGCTTGCTGAGATGAGGTCGAGGAATGGCCTTGAAAGCCTCTGTGTCTAAAATTGCCCCAATGAATGGAACCCTCTGCATGAGACTCACGCGAGACTGATTGATGGTAAAATCCAACAATGTCAGGAGTTTGCCACCATCTGAAGGATGTCTATGACTGACTGCAACACGCTGGTCTTATAGCAGTCGGTCATCGAGGAATGGTAATCAACAAACCATCAACCTCCATAGATGGACAGTGATACCCACAAGCTCTTTCATGAACCCCCTTAGAAGTCAGGGTACAGCTAAAGGAAACATAAAACATTGGAAGGGTTTCTATCCTCCGTTGAACAGCAGGTAATGCCTGAGGAACTGCAGAGCATGACGCATAGAAATACACATTTGTCAATTCCAAGGACAACAGTTAGCCCCCCCCCTCTTATCCAGAGCTGTTCAGATCTGAGCCAGAGTGAGCAATTAGCATCTGTCCTTAGAAAGGGGTAGAGGTTGAAAACAGGCCCGAGGCCTTCAACTTTCTTTGCAACTAAGAAAGAAGTGTAAACAGCTTCCATGTCCCTCTCAAAGTCTGGCAGCTTGTCAATGGCAACCTTGAACAACAGAAAGCCGACTTCCTGCATCAGTGTAGCAGAGTGCTCCTGGAAAGTCACCCCAGTGTAAGAGGAAGGGGGAGTAGTGTGGAGGAAGGGGGAGTAGTTTGGAAGAAAGGAAGAGCAGGGCACAGCCCCTTAGGACAACCTGTAGGACCCACCTGTCTAATGTGATGGACTCCTGGTGGGAGGAAAATGCTGCTGTCTTTTCCTGGCCAAACATGAACCTGGGAGGAAAAATGAAAGTGTCTAGGTAGTTACTGTCGCAGGAGAGGCAGACCTTCAGGATTACTGGACCTGCTTTGAATGATGTCACTGGTGCCATAGCTCTGAAAAGAGTTGGTTAGCTGTTGTAGTCCAGAATGGGAGGACAGCCAAGTCCAGAGAGACTGATTCTATGGCCACTCTGTTCTTGAGGCCTCCCTGGTGTGAACTTGGTTCGCAGACCCACCCCTAGGGTTGGTATTGCTGGGGTATCTATTCTAAGTTAAGGAATCCATAACTAAGTCTCTTTCAGAGGAACAAGTAACTTACCTTTGGCAACAATATATCGGTAAGAGACATATTAGGTTGATGTGGAACCCAGACTCTTCCGGAGACCAGAGGCCTCTGATCTCTGCCTCCCCCATGAGGCCGCCCACCGCAGAAGTGATGCATCTGTCACCACTGTGAACTCTGGTTGGGGAAGTGAGAGGAATCTGCCGTTGATCCAATCCTGGTTTGTTAGCCATCACTGGAATTGGTGTGCAATGCTCTCCGAGATCTGGACGCAATCTGAAAGATTCCCATATGCTGTGCACACTGGAACTTCAGGTCCCACTGCAGCGCCCGCATATGGCGCGATCCACCAGCGGAATGCAGGAGGCCATGAGGTCCAGCAGCCTCATGGTCATTCTCACCGAAACACAGGATAGAGGCTAAAACATCGGAATATTAGCCTGAATATTCCAGACTTGCTGCTCAGAAAGACAAGCCGGAAACTGCGCTGTGTCCAGAACCGCTTTGATGAAAAGGAGCTTCTGAGAGGGAATCAGGTGCGACTTTGGCACGTTGATAGTGACCCCAGCAGATGCAGGAGGTCCGCCATAGTCTGGAAGTGGGAGACTGGGCGACCCCGCCTTCAACAGCCAGTCGTCGAGATAGGGGAAGGCTGGAACCCCTGATCTGCGCAGATGAGCTGCGGCCACCACCATCACTTTTGGGAACACCCAAGGGGTTCTGGAAAGGCCAAAGGGGAGCAACTTAAACTGAAAATTTTCATAGCCTACCGTGAACCGTAGGTAACGCCTGTGGGCGGACAAGACAGGGATGTGGAAATAGGCATTCTGCAAGTCCAACGCTACCATTCAGTCTCCAGGGTTGAGGGCAGATAGGACCAGAGCCAACATCTCAGCTGTGGATGCCCCAGAGATCCAAGATAGGACGCAGGCCTTTGTCCTTCTTGGGGACCAGAAAGTAGTGGGAGTAATAACCAGAACCTATTATGGGGCAGGGACTCGCTCCATAGATCCCTTGGCCAAGTCAGCCGTAACTTCCTGGTGGAGAAGGGCCAAGTGATCCTCCAACATGCGATGGAGTGTAGGTGGTATGGATGGAAGGGTAGTCTCAAAGGGGAGGGAGTACCCCTTTGGACTATCTGCAAAAACCGCCTGTCTGACGTGAAAGCTTGCCAGTGGGCGAGGTCGTCAGGGATCCTGCGGCCCACTGGCAACGGTTGGCCCTGAAAGGTCAGATTAGGAGGTTTTGGAGGCTGCTGCAGAGGGGCACTGGTGGCCTGGCCCACCCACTGGCCACCATACCCACGCCACTGGGGGCCGGTGAGTTGGTCCAGTGACTCTGGGTGGAAAGTGGTGGGGTAACCCTTCCGTAGCCACGAAAGAGGCGAAAAGCAGACTGCATGGGGCAAGAGGTGGCAACGAGACCCAAGGATCTGGCCGTAGCCCTAGAATCCTTGAAGAGCTCGAGGCAGTTGTCCGCTTTGTCACCAAACAAGCGACAGCCATCAAAGGGAATGCCCAAAAGTGTAGATTGGACATCACTGGGAAGCCAGTGGACCTCTGCCAGGCAAAGCGTCCTAGGGCTACGGACATTGGACACCACTGACTCGCTAGGCAGGATGATTTCAGCCACAGAGTATGGCAAACTTTGCTGCGTCCCTCCCTTCTGCAACCGCACTGCAGTGTATTGCCTGGGCCTCCTCCTGGCACTGTGGCAGCACCTGCGCAACGGTGTCCCACACGGAGTGGGTGCAACAGCCCAAGAGACATGCTGTGTTCACCGACCGCAGTCCTAAGCTGGCAGAAGAAAACATCTTCCCAAGATGATCCAGCTACTTGGATTCCCTATCTGGGGGAGCAGTAGGGAAAGCACCCTTAGATATCGAGGCCTGGATGACCAAGATCTCAGGAGTAGGGTGTTGGGAGAAGAAATTGGGGTCGCCAGAAGACAGGCGGCGGCGTCGGGCAATCATCCTATCCTCAGGAGCCTCTGTACTGGCTTGGACCAAGTGCCCAGTAGGATGTCTGAGGGCCTCATTGAATGCCAGCAGGGGCTCCAAAGAGGCAGCTGCTGGTCGAAGCACCTCAGTCAGGGTAGTCCTGAGTGCCGCAGTAGGTAGCTCAGGATTCAAGGCCTCAACCGCCCTATTGAACAACACAGCATAGGAGGCTCGCTCCACTCTAGCCATGCTAGGGGAAGAAAGCATACCAAGGACTGGAGAAGTATCCAGACCACTGGACTCACCCAGTTTCTCTCTCCAGTCTGGTTCTTCCAGCTGGTCTGCTGGAGAGTCAACAGACCCCTCCCAGTCCTCCTCACCCTCCTCTAGCTGCCACTCAGGGTGATAAGGAATGCCAGGATAGAACAGGGGTACAAAAGGTACGGGTTGGCGCTGGTACCGGCGTCGGTAGACGTGGTCCGGCTCAGTGTTCATGTTGAGGGGGAGGCCGGGGTCGATGCCAGGCTGAGAAGACAACCAGAGTCGGAGGGGGCAGAGGTGTCGTCAATAGATTCAGTACCAGAGGAGGTGTCGTAAGGTCGACCAGCGCCAATCCGGATCCAGGCCTGGATCCTTGGGGGCCCTGTGGCGCCGGAGCCGAAGGCATGAATGGCCTAGAACCCCCAGCTGAGTCAGCAGGACCTGTAGGGGCGCCAGCGGAGTCGGGTTACCCAAAGATTGAGTGGAGGGCTTCGTAAAAGCTACAAAGTTGGGCAGGGGTTGCCCCGGCTCCTGGAAAGGAAGGGAGGGAGGGTTGTTGTAGACCAAACAGGCCTCCGCAGGCAAAGCTGGATGACTACCTTCCGCATCCCATGTTGCGTAGGCTGGCGGATGGGGCGAAGGCGAAGAGAGACTGTTCTTCTTCGCTTTCTTCTTGTGCTTCGACTTACCCGGGTACTTCGAAGAGAAGTGATGGTGGTGGCTCCGGGACCGGTCCCGCAACCTGCCTCTCGACCGGGACATTGATCAGCACGGAGCAGATTGCCGGGCCTCGAGAAACTTCGGGACGTGGTCGCACTCCGGGCACCAGAGGCACACGAGATGTGGGTCCGTGGCCAACATCAACTTGTGACATCCCTTGCACCAGGAGTCGAATGACTTGAAAAGAAAAAAAAAAAAAGAAGTTGACAGAAAGTAAAAAAAACTAGTAAAAGACTGGTACCGCTCTCTCCGGATCTGAGCTGGCTGTCACTGTAAAAGAAAGAACAGACGTCAGCACACAGGGGCGGCGTATAAGTAGATACTGCGACATCATTCCGGCGAGCACGATGCCAACAACGAACATGGATTCGACTGACGCCACCTACCAACGCACAGGGGTACTGCTGAAAAAAGACTCTCCAGATCCAGTCTGACGCCTGGGGTAATTCTAAGGTAAGGAATCCATAAATAATAGTCTCTTTCAGATTACAGCTTACTTAAGTACATGTCTCGCACCACCTGCCAATCGAAAGGCGCAAGCTGGCATGAGGAGACTAGATTTAGTGCTGTCAATTCAAACATTAGAGAGCAGGCTACATAATACAACATTGGTTGACTCTGCAAAATAAAAAGCTATTTCAGAATTGAAAAAAGTTGCAGACTAAACATAAAAACATCTGTCACAGGAAATGACGGGTTAGTAAGCTTCATCATTTTGACTGCAGTGAAGACATTGGTGCATTATTAACTTTGACGATGTTGGAGAGGTCTCAAATTGACTGAAGCAGTGATACATCCTGCTATGCATTTAGAGGTCTCATCTATGTAAGTGGTATGGAGGTTTTTTTTTTTAGGTGTGGTATGACGGCGCATTGCCAGACCTTATGGGATCAACAAAAAAAGAGCTGCAAGAAGTACCGCAGAGAGAAGGACTTTGGCTTCACCCACACATTGGCTAGTCAGAGTACAGCATTTTACTGGAAGGAAGCTTTGCGCTTCCGCAGAAAGAGTGCTTGATTTGTAGTCTTATAAGCTGTTGGAGTATCTCCCCTCACGTATTAGAACTGCTGTGATAAAACTAGATGGCATGCCCGCATGCAAGGAAAAGTCCTCTGTGTTACTGTTATTCAATTCGCTTAGACTGTTCTTTGCCAATCTGCGTCAGCCAGCAGCACTACAGCTGCCATAAAGCAACACTGGCAGTGTAGTAGTAAGGGGCATACGTTTTGGGGGGCTGACGCCTCCACCCCTTACCTGCAGCCATCATGGGCAGCAAACACAGGAAACGCCAGCACCCCCTACCCCTCGCTCCTACATTCTTTCCCAACGGGCGGCATAAGCCCTAGCTCCGCCACGGGGCACTGCTCTCACTGTCTCCAACAGCAATAACCATCTACCAAGAGGCAAGTGGTAACTCCAAAAACCCTGCAGCTGCAGGCACTGGGTAACACTGAGAAAACACAAGCAGATGATGGCTGGAGCGGTGCAACTTTTCAGACACTCACCCCAGTCACAGATCTGGGTTGAATCCATCATGGTTTAACTCACTTCGCAACCCCAGTTGGACCCAGCCATACGCAGTCCAGCCTGAACTGCCAAGCCAGGTCTTCTATGTTCCATGAACCAGAAACAAGCATCCTGGGACTGGTTTCGGGGTAGCACCCCTCTTCAGCCAGGCCAGCTTGAATCCGGTGGCAAAGTGAGCAAGGGACCTATGTATGGGCGTACCCTGCCAATAATAATTTGAATTTAAATTTAAAAACATTTATACAGCGCTCGTTTACCCAGCGGTTTCATGGCGCTAGTGGTGAGCAGTGGACGGCAGCAGCTAAAGGGATTTAAGTCGAGTAGGCTTGCATAAAAAGGAAGGTTTTAAGATCCTTCCGAAACTGGAGGTAAGAAGGTGAGGTGCGCAGGGTAGCCGGGAGGGAGTTCCAAAAGGCTGGAGCCAAGACAGCAAATCTCGCTCCACCCGCCTTCTGTTTTTTAAAACGGGGGATGGTTAGAAGGGCCAAATGAGTGGAGCGAAGTTCTCTGCCTGGGAGGTAGGGCTTAATGGCAGAGCAAATGAATTCGGGAGTAGTGCCCGATCTGGCCTGGTAGGTGAGGCAACCGAGTTTGAAAAGGGCACGTTCTTTCACAGGGAGCCAATGTAATGATTTGAGTAGTGGGGTGGTCCGGTGGTATTTGGGCAGGCCATGGATCAGGCGGGCAGCCTGATTCTGTACCAGTTGCAAGTGGTGGATCGCGTAGGCAGGGGCCCCGTTATAGACTATGTTGCCATAGTCTATACGAGACAGTACCATGGCCAGCACGATTATTTTTAGAGCAGAGGGAGAAAAAAAACGGGAGACTTTCCTGATTATTCTGAGGGAAAAAAAACAGGAGGAAACCACGGAACCAACTTGTGAGTGGACAGTGAGTTGAGAGTTAAGAAGGATCCCAAGGGTTTTTACTTAGGGTACAGGGAGTGGGGGGCACCATGGGAAGGGGGCCAGAAAGAGGGGGACCATGGACGGCAACCACCTCCGGTCAGGACCAGCTCGGTCTTGTCCGGATTGAGTTTGAGGTGGTTGCAGTTCATCCAATCTTGAATGAACGTCATTACTGTCTGGACGTTCAGGGCGGATGAAGATGAGTGGGACAGGTTGAAAATTAGCTGGAGGTCATCCGCATAGTTGAACACGGTGACCTCCAGTTGCTTTAACATAAAAATGAGGGGGAAATGTATAGGTTAAACAAAAGGGGGGAAAGTGATGAGCCCTGGGGGACCCCACACTCTACCTTGCGGGAGGCCGCGGCGAAGCCAGCCAAATGGACCGCTTGAGCTCTCCCAGAGAGAAAAGACTCAAGCCATGAGAAGGCCAAGCCTTCTATGCCCGCCGCCCTGACACGGTTGAGGAGGATGGAATGGTCCACCGTGTCAAAAGCGGCGGACAGGTCTAGAAATATCAAGGCTTGCGGAAGGTTGGTGTCGATACCTTCACGCAGTTTGTCCATTACTGAGATGACCACTTTCTCCGTAGAGTGCAGGGGACGGAAACCGGCTTGACAGGGGGAGAGGCAATGATTTGCCTCAACATGGGTGCTCAAAATGGTGGTAACATGGGTTTCCAGGACTTTTGCAAGGTAAGGCCGGAGGGAAATGGGGCGGTAGTTGGAGGGGGAGGATGAGTCGGCGTCAGGTTTTTTTAGGATTGGAATAACAACCGCCGATTTGTGTGGGCTGAGGACAGTACCATGTGTAAGTGAATCATTTAGAAGGGTCAAAGGTGGTGTGGGGCAGGCTGAGTAGATTTCCTTGAGGATACGAGCAGGGGCAAAATCCAAGGGAGAGCCTGATTTGACCCGATGAAACAAAGGAAGGAGTGTGTCATAGGTTAATAATGGAATGTTGGTCAATTTGAGGGTTGTGGGGGGTGGGGAGGGGTTGACAAATGTGGGGGAGGGCAGGGGAATGTTGCGTTTAATTTTGACAACCTTGTCAATGAAAAACTCGTTGAGCGAGTCGCAGAGGGGCTGGGAAGGGGGGATGGTGACCGTGGCTCTGCTGGATGATGCTAGTTCATGGACGGTGGAGAAGATTTCCTTCGATTGGGATTCAGCTGTCATTATCCTGTTGGTATAGTATTCAGTTTTTGCTTCAAGAATGCCCTTTTTGTAAATTTGTAAGACAGACAGATAGGTAGACTTTTGTGCGGGGCAGTAAGTTCTCCTCTAAACTCGCTCGGCCCTCCTTGCAGCTAGTTTCTTTGCTTTGAGGTCGGGAGTAAACCAGCGATTGGCAGCGTGGGCCCGTTTGACTGTTAGCCGCCTTAAGGGAGCGAATTCATCACCCGCCACAGTAAGCCAGTTGTTGATAGCGGCCAACTGGGAGGTAGCTGCAAGGCCGGATAAGTCAGGGCTGGTTTTGGCCATGGCTGAGCAGAGAGAAGGCATGTCTGTTTTGCCCCATTTCTGAACCCAGGTGTTTTTGGGAAGCGGGCGTTTGACCAGGGGCGCTAGAGCAAGGGAGAACGTGATGGTGGAATGGTCTGACCACGAACATGGAGATATTATGGGGGATGTGGATGGGACGTTCAGTGACCAGATTTGGTCTAGCGTATGACCATGTATATGGGTGGGACTATGGATGAGCGACGAGAAGTTCAAACTATTCATAAGGCTGGTAAACTCCTTTGATTGAAGGCTTTCGGCAGGATCGTTAGGCCAAAAGTTGAGGTCCCCTAAAACTAGTACAGATGAGTTGTTAATAACCAGGGTAGCCAGGAGGGTCTGGATATTGGAAAGAAATGAGGGAGTGGGTTGGGGGGGGGGGGGGGGCGATAGATTAAGACGATAGTGAGGGGAGACTGGTGGGAGGTCGAACGGGCTACGAGGTGATCAACATCGGGGATAGGGGGGGAAGGGAGAGAAGGGAGAACTTGGAAGTTAAGATTAGTACGAGCTATTAGGGCCACTCCTCCACCCCACTTGCCTTCTGGGCGGTCCGCTCGAATGGCGGAATATGAAGATGGTAAGGCGGCAAGCACGTTGGGCAGGGAGTCGGTCTTGAACCAGGTCTTGGTTAAGAATAAGAGATCTGGTTCATGGGAGTCGATGTAATCGAATAGTTCGTATTGGTGATTAACTGCAGACCTGGTGTTTAGGAGTGTGGCCGAAGTGCAGAATAAAGGAACGGGAGGAGCCGGAAGTGAGGGGGAAGCAGAAGGAAGAGTGGAGGGTGGTGAGGCTAGATGTGATGCAATCTCGGGAAGGGAGGGGGGTGTATAGACCGAGATGTATCAGATAGGTCATTGTGGAGGGGTCGATGGAGCCTGGGGCCCAAAGCAGGCATAACTGAGATGGTGAGTACGTGACAAAACCGGTAGTATCTCGTGCCCCTGGCCCCGATCGGCCGCGGACGGGCGCAGACGGGCTTAACTCAGGCGCAACTCCGGCACGCCTCCGTTGCGCCCGCTGCGCTCGTCCGCTGCGCTGCCTCATAATGCCTGTTTAAATAGGGGCGGAGCGGCGGGGGAGTGGCAGGGCTGTGATGGAGAGTTCGGCCCAAGCTAAGATGGCGCCCGCTGCCGCTGGGAGCCCGCGAGAACACGATCAGCCCCAGCCGGCAGCTCACCCCTAGAAGCAAGATTATAGCAGCACCTGCATAATTTTAAAACAAGTTAGTGGCAATATTTAAAAGCAATCGCAGAAAGATGAGGTTTGTTGTAAAAAATGTCGGGTATACACACAGATTGAGTTACTTGGTCTGATTATACCGCTTAAAAGTTCAAAAAAACTTGTCAACATGTTTCTGCCCCACCTCGTCCAGCCGGGTCTAGGGGGCATTCGTCAGGACAAACAAACTCAAAATGGAACTGTACTCACACGATTTGTGTAGCAGTCACAGTGGATTTTGTGTTACCACTTTAGTTTCTAAGGAGGTATTGTGTACCTGTAGTAAGAGAAACATACACAAAAAAAAGGGGGGGGTGTATATACAGCACTTAATAATTACCCTGTTCTTGCAAAGCCATTGCACTTCCATGGAGAGCGCTTTTGCTCCATCAGTAGCAGGTCTGTACGTTAGTGAATTTGAATCACGGCATGTGCTTACTGACACAAATCCATTTGTTACCAATATTTTATATTGAAAATGTTACATAGACTATATCCTAATGGTTTGGAAAAATGACAATGACCTCATCAATTTTGTTGAGTGGCTGAACCAAAGAGATAAATGTCTGAAATTTACTTTTACATCTGACAAAAATAGCATAGACTTCCTTGACCTTACAATTTTCATTGAAAGAGGACAAATTGAGACAAGAACTTATTACAAACCAACAGCTAAAAATAGTCTCCTGTCATACAAAAGCTTCCTTCCCAAGCCTTTACGAGACAATTTGCCTTATAGTCAATTTCTAAGGCTAAAAAGAAATTGCCGTAAAGAAAATGACTATAAAGTACAGGCCAGAGAACGGAGTCAGAAATTGGAGAACAGTGATTATACACCCACAACTATATCGAAATGTCAGAAAAGAGCTAAACATCAGCAGAGAGAATGTCTCCTACAAACCAATGTAAAAGAATCAATCCCTGATCTTGTAACATGTGTTACAACATACTGCCCAGCTACATACGCAGTGCAAAAAATAGTTGACAAAAACTGGCGAATACTAACATCAGGCAAATTCAATTGGCCTAAACCAAGATTCACAAACAAAAGAACACGAAACTTAAGAGATATGCTCGTGCACACACGACCTAAGAAACAACTGAATGCAACAGTAACAAGGAACACAGACAGGACCCCAGTTACTGGCCATTACACTTGCGGCTCTTGCCTAGTGTGCAAATTAACAACAGCAACTAAATCTCTACAACTTACAGATTCACTGCTCTGGACTCAAAGACAACACACTAATAGTAACTCGACTCATGTAATTTACATGATTCTATGCCCCTGCAAAAAGAAATATATTGGCATGACTTGCAGAAAAGTAAAGACAAGAATCGGGGAGCAAAAAAGTAATATCAAGGCAAAAAAGATCACCACGAAATTATGTGCCCATTTCACGGAGTATGGTCACGAAGCAGAAGAACTCGGGTGGACTGTGATTGAAATGCTACATGACAAAACTACCAATGCTGAGAGAACATTGTTCGAAAAAGAGCAAAGATGGGTAGATTGATTGAAAACAAATCTATTTTTTTTGGGGGGGGGTTCAAATCTGCTTTATTGCATAAGATGACTTGCATTACACAGCTTCTTGTGCCCACAACCCGGAGGCCGGCAGCAGAGTAGTATGGTCAGTACACAGCCATGGAACCGGTGGCACGTCACACATACAGGTAAAGTTAGTTCCATAGGCGGTGTTGGAGGGCAGGTAAGGATGAGCAGCAGTAGAACAGAGTTTTTTCGAGGACAGTTTCTCCTCCTTTTTGTTGAAGAGTAAAACAACGAACAAAACACCCCAACTGGGCAGCAACTAAGAGGCAATTCACGGCTGTGTAGTAGGATAGGTGATAGTGTTCTGGCATGGCATCCCAGGCAAACAGAGGTGGGTATGATATCTTGTGTCCGGTACATCTGCCCTAGCATAAAAGAAACCAGCAATGGCTGTGTGTAAAAGGTGTACAAAGCCTTGGAGTGTCACCCGCAGAGGATGCGAGAGCGTGTGGTGTGTATGGCACAGGGTACATATGTGCAGAGAGCGGGGGGGGGGGGGCAACAGGCCAGCCCAGGCGGGGCAATCTAAAATGTCTGTTACCGTGTGGGGACACCGGTGGTATAGACAAAGGAGCTTATGTGTCTAAGCAGGGACTGCGGCTAGGTCCAGAATAGAAGACTGGGTTCTATATCAGGGCGGGTTGACTGTCCGACTGAGCGTTATCATCCGAGCGCGTGAGCAGATAGCGCACCAGTGGATCCCAGATGTCACTGGGACGACACGAAAGAGGCAGTAGTTCAGCAAACGTAGTATGCTGATCTTGGCAGTATATCATATCAGTAAGCCAGTCCTTGAATTTGGGCGCCCGTCCTCTGCCCCATCGGCACGCAACTCGCCGCTTGGCCAAGAGTAGGGATGTGTCAATGAATTTCCTGCAATCCTTAGGCAGCTGCATCGTGTACCCGAGGAGGGCTACCAGAGGGTCCGCAGGGACTGGTTCTCCTATCATCTCCGCAAGAGCCTCCGTCACCTGCCGCCAGTAGCATGCCACCTGGGAACAATCCCACGCCAGATGAAGAAATTCAGCATGGATGGCACGGCAGCGCTCGCATCGGTCATCGTCAGTCAGCCCAAATCTACGCTTCCGCACCGGCATGTAGTACACCTGCTGAAGGAATTTATAGTGAATGATTTTTAATCTACTACTGGCAGAGATGCGGGAAGTGAGCGCGCAGCAATGGTGCCATTGTTCGTCGGACACCTCGGTGGCAAGCTCAGTAGACCAGCGGAGCCGAGCACTGGATTCCGGCACTGGAGCAGCGCCACGAAGCTGACAGTAGAGTCCAGAGACGAAGTGTGCCCCGTCCTGCGAGCCTAATAGGAAGTGTAGCGGAGGTAGGACCTCGGGTTCGTCAGGATATTCGGGTAAGATGTCCCTCATCCCCGCACACAAGCATATATAATAAAAGAGCTCGAGGGGAGTACGCTCATGTGCGTTAAAGAAAAGCTCTGCCGATTTGAAGTGACCATCAGAGAACAAGTCACCCCAACAAGTAATATGGAGTTCAGCACAGAGGCACCGGAAACCCGGTTCTGACAAGAGGGTAAGCTTTGGGTGATAGGTAAGCGGCAACCTGGGTGAGTAGGGCAGTGGGCACGACAAGTTTTTAGTTATGCGGCGCCACGCATCCAAGGTGCAGAAAACTGAAGTATTCCGTGTGGTTATGGAGGACTCAGGGCAATGTATCAGCTCGTTGAGCGGGAGTGGGTGCACTATCCAGTCCTCTACCGCTATATGTGGCATGAAGGGAGTAGGAGCCATCCAGTGGTAGGCGAAGTGTGCCTGTGCACACTGGTAGTATGCCTCAAAATCAGGGACATTGAATGCCCCCCTGTCATAGGGAAGGGTCAACGTGGGCCACTTAAGCCGGGGACTCTTTCCTCCCCAAAAAAGCCTGCGCAACTCCATCCGTAGCGTCTTGAAGAAGAAGGCGCCAGGGAAATAAGGTACGTTGAGGAAAAGATAGAGAAAACGGGGTAACACCACCATTTTTATGAGCGATGCTCTCCCGGCCATGGAAAGTGGCAACGTGATCCATCTGTCCACGGAGGCAGTCAGTTTGGTTATGGCCACCCCATAATTGGATCGCAGTGCCTCGTCCTTATCGCAAGAGATGCGTATTCCCAGATAGTGAATGTCTGTACGACACCACTCCAATGGATAATCGAGAGGGAAGTCAGTCACCGCGTCTGTTAAGGGGAAGAATTGTGACTTGGTCCAGTTGATGTGGACTCCTGACACCCCGCCAAACATGATAAATTCTCGAAGTAGGGGATTGAGTTGCGTCTCAGGGTGCTTAACGTACAGCGTGATGTCATCCGCGTAAAGGGATACGTCAATTTGCCGCTGAAGGCACTGCACCGCCCCAGTTCGGTGCAGCTGGCGCAGGCGACAGGCAAGAGGCTCAACCGCTATAGCAAATAACAGGGGAGAGAGTGGGCATCCCTGCCGGGTGCCCCTTGTGAGTGCGATAGGTTGTTACAGGCGGCCGTTAATCATCACCCTTGCCGTGGGATCAGTATAGAGGAGGCGGACCCAAGATATAAACAATTTAGGGAACCCCATGATGGCAAGAACCGAAAAGAGATAAGGCCACTCGACCGAGTCAAACGCCTTGGTGGCATTGAGAAATACAGCAGCCACAGGTGTATCAGGGTGAACCGTGCGGAGTAAGGAGAAGAGGGTGCGAAGGTTATGGGAAGTGGATCTGCCCGCTACAAAGCCAGATTGATCAGGCAGTATGAGTCTGGTCATTAATAGCGATAGCCGGGTGGCCAGTACCTTAGCAAATATTTTAACATCGCAGTTCAAGAGGGAGAGCGGGCGGTAAGAGTCGCATGATGTGGGATCTTTATCTGGCTTTAAAAGGGAGGTGATCACCACCTCGCGCATAGAACAGGGAAGTATTCCATCAGTAAGGGATTCCGCAAACACCTCGCGAAGCACAGGGGCCATTATGTCTATGTAGGTCTTGTAAAACTCGGCTGGTATGCCATCAAGTCCCGGAGCCTTGCCATTCTTAAGGGACATGATGGCCTCGCGGACCTCATCGAGTTCAAAAGGTGCCGCAAGGAATGCCCTGTCCCCGTCGCTGAGCCAGCAGAGCGCCACATCGTTGAGGTATGCAGCATAGGGCGCGTCCGTCCCCGCCGTGGAGGTGTATAGTGAGCGGTAGTGTGCTGTGAATGTGAGCAGTATTGCATCTGAGTCCCTGACAGTGGAGCCGGAGGCATCAGTGAGTTCCAGTACGGTATTATGCACTCGTGAGGATTGCGTGAGAGCAGCAAGCACCCTCCCAGGCCTATCACCCTCACAGTATTTACGGGCTGTCCAATGTTTACCCCGGTATTTCGCCTCCCTGGCAGTCTCCTCCTCATACCTTGACAGTGTTTCTCTAAAGGTAGCATGTAGTTAAGGGTCGGTTCTAGATACCATGCGGAGTTCTAACGCCCGCAGTTCCTTCTCCAGTGTGCTGATCGAATATAAGATATTGCGTAGTACCTCATGGCTCTTAGAGATGCAGTACCCCCTAATAGTGACCTTGAAAGCCTCCTATATGTGTTCAACTGAGTCAACGGATCCCTTATTTCTAGGAAAGAAATCCGCTATCTCCTCCCCCAGCTCAGTACGGAACAGGTTATCGAGAAGAATATCAGGGCGTAGTCTCCACTGTGGTCGCGGATTTTCCCACCCAGGTGTACGGAACCGTACCAATACGGGGCTGTGATCAGAGTAGGTTCTCGGCAGATGTTCCACCCCTACCAGCTCCACAGCAATACCCCTGGTGATCAAATAGTAATCCAAGCGTGCCCATGTCCGGGTGTGAAAAGTGAAGTGCGTGCCCTCCCTTCCATGGGGGTGTAAGTGTCTCCAGGCATCTAGTTGACCACCCTCCTCCACAACTCCCTCCAAGGCCTCTCTAGCCCTAGGCTTATAGGAGCGAACACCATCCGCTCTATCTAATGAGGGCGCCAGCGCCAGGTTGAAATCCCCACCCCAAACTATGTGCCGTGCCCCAACAGTCACAATCTTGCCCCACAGAGTGGTAAAAAAGGCAGGTGTATCAACATTAGGTGCATACATAGATACAAACAGGTATACGCCGCGGCCTATTCTGCCCCACAACACTGCATAACGGCCCTCTCTGTCAACCAATTCCCCAATTCTTTGAAAAGTCACATTTCGGGCGATGAGAATGACAACACCTCTTGCATAAGTCGAATACGAGGAGAAGGTGCGGTTTCCGGCCCATCTGCTCGCAAAAGTGGCTCTACTCTGTGCGGGCAGATGCGTCTCCTGCAACATGGCAACCTGAACATGATGTCTATCAAGGTAGGCAATAACATTACGGCATTTCTTGGCATTATTCAATCCCTGGACATTCCAAGACAAGCAAGTCAGTTGTGCATTCGTATTCAAAGCAGCCATGGATAGAGCAACAATGAACATTGTAGCGCCCGAGAGGGCAGTGTATCGTGACCACCTCCGCCCTTCCAGTGCCAGAGCACACACCAGGTCAGTATACACACACATAGTCTAGTCGATGAAAGCCTCTCAAAACCTTCCCCTCCCCCACCCCAGCATCCCAATCATGCCAGTGGTCGCACAATCCCCCCCAGCAGTCCCCCCTCCCCCCCCACCCCCAACTGTAGTAGCACGAACAACAAAAACAGTAACAAGGCCATGGGGATCACCCAGTAGGGGTAAGACAGAGTGCGCACAGCCACTTCCCGGTCCTTAGCTCCAAAACTGTAACCGCCCTCGGTGGAGACTAGGGCCGAGAGAGTGGTCCTTGGTGTACATTACCACAGGGGTGTAGAGTCCATGCAGGTTCATCGTTCAGAAAGCACCCCAACGTCTGCAGTCCGATCAGTAGAGTGAGTGCCAGTCGGCGTAGAGAAGACATGATCCGCAGTTCATATAGATGATCATTCGCCGTGTGGCTCTGGCGATAGGTCAGCATCCTCCCGCTAGTCTGCAGCATCCCGATCCTCTCTGCGTGCCCTCTGAACCGATTTCAGGAAGTCCTCCACTTTTTGCGGGTTAGTGAAAAATCTTTGCTTACCCTGATGGGTAACTCGAAGCTTCGCAGGGCACAAAAGGGCATAGTCTATTTGGGCCTCTCGTAGCTTTTTCTTCACTGGTAGAAACTTGCGCCGTTCATCCTGAACCGTTGGCGTGAAGTCTGGGTAGACGGAGAAGGTGACCCCGTTGTACTGCAGCGATCTCTGGGTTCGGGCCGCCCTGAGGGCAGTGTCACGATCGCGGTAGTTCAGGAGCCGAGCAATGATGGGTCGCGGCGGAAGGCCAGGCTGAGGCACAGGCGCCAGGGAACGGTGGGCCCTCTCTACAATGAATTGAGGTGAGAAAGCGTCCTCCCCGATCGAGCCTTTGAGCAGTTTCTCAACATACAATTCCATCCTGCCTGCATCTGTGGATTCCGGCACATTGGCGATTCGTATGTTGTTCCGGCGGCTGCGTGCTTCTAAGTCCTCGTTCTTTGCCGCTATGATCCGGAGAAAGTTATCCATCCTAGTCAGTTGCGCCGCATGGGTCGAGGTGATGTCGGAGGTGTCGGATATTCGTTGCTCCGCGGTCGTGATCCGCTCCTCATGTCGGTCAACCTTGTGTACCAGAGCATCCAGCCGGGCTGTGACCCCATCCATCTTCGACAACAGTGGCGAAGCCCTGTCTCATCTCCTGAATCAGGTTGGTGAGGTCCATCTCGTTAGTAGGAGGTGGGGTAGCTTGTGGAGACTATGCGCTAGGCCCAGGATTCATCTGAGTCGATTTTGCGCATTTTTTTGCGCCATCAAAGCTCAGTTTAGTTTGGCAATTCTCAGGCCGTACCATGGTGGTGATCGGAGGCGGCTTCTAGGCGTTGTGAAGTGCAGTGTCCACCCAGCCTGTCTCTATGGGATGCAAGCGTATAATCCCCCCGGAGAGGGCACAGCTGACGCCGGGCAGGAGAGAGCAGACGCAGTGCCACCGAGGTGGTCGTAAGGGGGGCGCAGTTCGTAGTCAGTTCCTCTCGTCCTCCAAACGTTATGATCGTGAAGGGGGCAAGAAAAAAAATGTCCAGGCAGAGGTGGCTCTAGATGCCTCCCACTGGGCGCCGGTAGGGAAACTGCCTGGCAACGCCGTTGCGCCGCAATCAGGAGGGTCCAGCCTAGAATAGCAAGGAGTGGCGATTCCCCACTAAGTAGAGCGCTGCAGGGGGTCGCATTCCGCAGGGGGACAGTCCAGGGTCTCCTCGCGTGGCACCCACACACAGATGTAGCGGGCGATAGCGTTCTCCACTCTCAATGCAGTGCGGTGACGTCACATCAGCAGAGGTGGCGTGGAGTGGTGGTATCAGACACAGGGGGCCAGTCCTAACCTCCGATCTGGTGGCTCAATATCTCGCGCTGCTTGACCAGGAGCGCCAGTCAGGCGGAGGGCCGCCACAAGAGTCCGGGGGGGGGGGCGCTCGGTCCCGCGGCCTCCTCCGTCGCGTAGGAAGCAGTTCCCACCACAGCGCCGGCAAAGGGAGCTTGCAGGGGAGGGGGGGGGGGGGGGGGGGTTCTCACAGCAGGGAGATCAGCAGCCGCCTACCTTCGCCCTGGGCCCCCGCGTGACGTCTTCTCAAGATCTTCACGGCTGTACCGTGACGCGGCCCAACGCCTCGTGGCGATCCCCAGGGTCTCGCAGGCAGCAGTAGCCGGCCGCACGCGCACACCAGCTCCAAAGCGATTACCGGGCAAAGTTCAGCAGTCCGTAACTCCGGTCCGAAGCTCGCAGGCTCACCAGCGTTGGGACGATTGTGGGCAACGATGACCTGCAGCGAATTCCTGAATGTGGAGGCGATACAGCGCCCCGTGGCACACGATTAATCAAGGATTAACTGCCAAGGAGCGGGAGCTACACACCTAGGCAGCCATTCCGCTTGTGCGCCCTCTAGCGCCCCGATTGAAAACTAATCTTGAAGGACTAAATGATAATATACAGTGGCATCAATTTGCGTAATCTAGATCTTAAATCTGAGTACATTAAGATTACAACTACATTTTCGCCCAGTCATGAAGTGAAAATTAAATCTGATCACTTTTACATTCACCGCCCAGCCCTAAAATAAGAACAATGTTTTAAACAACATAAGCTCATTTTCCAAGTTCTATCAAGCATTGAGATGTGTATGTATTCCCAGCAGTTCTTTTGTTTATGTCTATGACCCTTAGGATGATGAAGTGTGCAGAGGAAAGATTAAACCTCTACAATAAGAACTGCTTTTACATCTAGTTTAAGGACAGGGAGACAATGTATTACAATCTCACCCTTCAAATTTCATATAAAACTTCCATAAAATTGAGTAGTATGCGAACACCTAGTTGTCCGTATTTCAGGTCTATGAGATATGGCAATAGGACAGATGTCCAAAATGCATGCCAAAAGTACCAAAAACTACACCTTTTTTAAAATTTATTTATTTATTTATTTAGGAGATTTATAGAGCGCATGGCTGCCCGAGAGCGTCCCAGCGCTGACAGAAATCCACTATGATCTCCAAGGGAGGGGGCCGGAGGGGAAGCAAGGGATCAAGGGAACAGCCATGTCTTCAGGGATTTGCGGAATGCTAGGAGATTAGGTTGGGCCCGGAGGTCCGGTGGAAGAGTATTCCACATCTTGGACGCCTGAAATGAGAATTGTCGACCTCCAAAACGTGATTTTTTGATCTTGGGTATTTTGGTCAGGTGGGCATTGGTAGAGCGTAGGGTTCTGGTTGTCGTGTGGGGAGTCACAAGATCTTTCAGAACCGGGGGGGCTTTTCCGTGCAGGATTTTGTGGGTTAGGCACATGGCCTTGAAATGCACCCTTTGTTCCACCGGGAGCCAATGGAGTTCTTTGAGTGCAGGTTTGGCAGAGCAGCGTTTTTTGGTGCCAGTGAGGATTCTGGCGGCCGCATTTTGCACCACCTGAAGCCTAGAGATGACTTTCTTTGGGGATCCAAGATATAAGGCATTGCCGTAGTCCAGTCTGGACAGTATGAGGCCCTGGATGACCAATTTTCTTGACTGGAATGGTAAGAGTGGGAGAATTTTGCGGATGGAGCGGAGCAAGCCAAAGCAAGTTCCTGCAGTTTTTTTGGCCTAGGTGTTGAGAGTAAGTTTGTCATCCAGCCAAATCCCTAGGCTTTTGATATCAGTTTTTGGGGATTGGTGGTGGGCCCATACTGGGAGGCCATAGAGACTCCAGGCGGAAAAGGGACTGGTTACCTAGTACCATTAGCTCGTTTTTTTCCCCATTGAGCTTTAAATGGGAGTCGCTCATCCAGCTGACTATATTCTCCAGGCAGGAATACAGATCGATGGAGGGGGGTTCTGACTGGCTCAGGGAAACGACCAGCTGTGTGTCGTCCGCGTAGGTCAGGAGTTTAATGCCATAGGGGACGACGATTTGTTCCAGAGGTGCCATATATACGTTGAAGAGTGTCGGGCTCAAAGAGGAGCCCTGAGGCACTCCGCAACGTATCGGGGTTTCCTTAGAGATACAGTCTCCATCTGCCACCTGAAAGGAGCGGTTGTGGAGGAAGGATTTTAGCCATTTGAGGGCCGTCCCGGAGATGGCAAGGTTTTCTAGGCGTTGGGCAAGGATGCTATGGTTGACGGTGTCGAATGCTGCGCTGAGGTCCAGGAGGATCACCGCCACTGATCCTCCTGCATCGATGACTTTCCTGGTTTCTTCGACTACCGCCACCATTGCTGTTTCTGTCCCTTGGCCCGGGCGGAAGCCCGTTTGAGAGGTTTTTAGCAGCTCATTGGACTCCAGATAATGTGAAAGCTGGGAGTTTATGTGTTTTTCCGCCAGTTTACTGATACCTGGGAGGAGAGATATAGGTCTGAAGTTGGCCGGGTTGTCCGGGTCAAGGTTAGGTTTTTTTATGAGTGCCTTCACCACCGCTTTTTTCCAGCTTGTGGGCACTGTTCCAGATTCAAAGGAGGTATTTAGTAAGTTGGTCATAAGAGGTAGGATGCTCGGGGCCACCTGTTTAAGATGTCTCATCGGGGCTGAGTCATGGGGCGATCCGCTTTTGAGGGCTTGTAATATAAAACCAAGAGTTTCCGTGTTGATGAGTTGGAATTTGCTTAGCTCAATGCCTTTGCTCTGATGTTGGGAGGTGGGAAGGGGGGAGGGGTCTAAGGGGGAGAGAGGCGGAAGTTGTTTGAGTATAGTTTGTATTTTAGAGTCAAAGAAGTTGGCTAACTCATTACAGTGTTCGGTTGTAGGGTCTCGCGCAGCTGGGAGAGGGGGGGGGTTTTAGAAGCTTTTTCAAAGTGAGAAGAGATATATATATAGGCCCACAGAAATTATCTAAAAACAAACCTACCTCAAAGAAAGTATTTTATTCGCCGAAAAATGAGGTTTGTTGTCAAAAAAAGTCGGGTATACACACAGATCGAGTTACTTGGTCTGATTATACCGCTTAAAAGTTCAAAAAAATCATCACCTTTTAAATTTAGGAAGCTCTAGGGATACCCACTGTACTAGCCTGACGATTTTAATCATTTTAATTAAAAAAATTCGAACACATAATATCGTGGTACAAAATCTAGATGACTATTGTATATATAGATTATATATGACAAACACGTCAAGAGGCTTTATGTAATACCCTAAGACAGTTTTAGGAAACGAACACAAAAAAAGATAAGACGCGAGTCCTCCTTTTATGATGATGCCTCGCTGAACACACAGTAAAGGAAGGCTCCGATCGAGACTTCCACGTCCAGGGGCAGAGCCAGCACAAGACGCTGAGGAACCTCCATTAGCGGGTGAGAATTAGAGCCGGTCCTGAGAGGGAGAACACCGCGGGGTAAGAATAACTCAATACAAACCCCCTTATGCTTTCCTTACAGCCTGGGACCATTGTGTCCACTTTCCCCTGAAGACAAGCGGCGAAAATATTACAGAGGTAAGGTTTGTTTTAACCCTGTTAAATGGGAGTGCCTAAGAGGGTGTGGTTAGTGATATCAGAGAACTTGAATATTGACCCTTAAGAGAGATTGACATTTCTACACATAAGTAAGAACCTAATATTAACCTCCGAGTATACAGAACAAGACACCATCCTCCACATAAACGTGAACACGATGGCCTCCATATAGGACTATTCCTGTGAATTTAACAAGCATAATTATGCATTTGTCTCAAGTCGAGAATTTAATCATTAAGTGCTGTATATACACCTTCCCTTTTTTTTGTATGTTTCTCTTACTACAGGTACACAATACCTCCTTAGAAACTAAAGTGGTAACACAAAATCCACTACGACTACTACACAAATCGTGTGAGTATAGTTCCATTTTGAGTTTGTTTGTCCTGACGAATGCCCTCTAGCCCCGGCTGGGAGAGGAGGGGCAGAAACATGTTGACGATTTTTTTGAACTTTTAAGCGGTATAATCAGACCAAGTAACTCGATCTGTGTGTATACCCGACTTTTTTTGACAACAAACCTCATTTTTCGGCGAATAAAATACTTTCTTTGAGGTAGGTTTGTTTTTAGATAATTTCTGTGGGCCTATATATATCTCTGGACACTACTGCACTACACCAGAGGTTGCCTCAGGCTTGAGGCGGGCATACAGCACAAATTTAGATAACCTGATGATAATGCCATAACGCATATGTGGGGCAGAGAAACTATATAAACCGCAACTTAGATCAACATAGCGTTTATGAGGATTGTTTAAGAGAACCACTGCAACGCAGTTACAAGTGTCCATTCTCTTATTGATTATTTAGACCTTAACACAAACCTCCCTGAATTTCCCCCCAACCCAGAGTAGCAATTAAAATCTTAGAGATTTCCATCAACTTTGAGATACTACTCTGGACACACGCTACTTGTAACTACAAGTTAAATAAATCACATCTTAATGAGAACACTATAAGAAGCACACCATAGAGCATCTTTATAATCCAACTATCAGCAAATAAATGTTCTCTCATTTCTCATCCACACAATACCTTTCCCTAGAAAAGATGGCTCCCTGTGTAGTCACCCACCTAAACCACATTCGACCAACCCCCACACAGAATCCATACTGCTCTCTGACCATGCTTGCATCTCCCTAGACCGCTCTCCAAACCAAAAACTAGTGGAGTGGGTTCACACATGTACCTTGATTCAGACCCTGGTACCCGATGCTTCGTGGCAGCAGTTTAAAAACTTTGGGCTACCAACTTGAGCCAGCAGGTTGCTCGGATTGTGTGTCCTGTGCTGTGACCAGCTCACTGACCCTTGGAGTCTCTTGTCATTGACTGGGCTCTGTAGACTGCTTCTCCTCGAACAGGACACAGTCCCTCTGCTTTGCTAGACTAAGGTGTAGTCCACACTGGAGCAGCGCCTCTTTGCTGGATCCATGGTAAAGCAGGACAGTCCTTCGGCCCTTCTTCCAGTCCAGTTGAGATTGGAGTCCGGCGTGCCAGGTGAGCTCTACTTGTGCTCATAAAATGCCCTCAGGGTAGATTAGGTTGGCTGCCAATGGGCAACCAGGTTCCCTCCGACCTGATGGCCACTTGCTGGCAGTGTGGCATCTGGGCATTCTAGGATGCACCATCCGGCCCACTCTCAGTAGTTCAAGTTCAAGAATTTATATAGCGCACTACTCACCCAGAGGGTCTCAAGGCGCTTGGGGAGGGGGTTCATTATTTATCGAAAAGCCAGGTTTGAAGTTCTTTTCTGAAGGAGATGTGGTCCTGTGTAAGGCGGAGGTGAGTGGGGAGTGAGTTCCAGGTCTTGGCCGCCAAGTAGGAGAAGGATCTCCCTCCCATGGTGGATCTTTGGATACGTGGAACTGCGGCGAGGCCTAGGTTGGAGGATCTTAGTTGGCGGGTGGGTGTGTAGAAGGATAGTCGAGTGTTGAGGCATTCGGGCCCTAGTTTGTAGAGGGCCTTGTGCGCGTGGGTGAGGAGGCGGAATGTTATTCTCTTGTTGACGGGAAGCCAGTGGAGGTCTTTCAGGGTGGCCGGTAATATGATCTTGGCGAGGGATGTCCAAAATGAGTCTCGCTGATGCGTTTTGGATGCGTTGGAGTTTTTTCTGTAATTTGGCTGTAATTCCGGCGTAGAGGGTGTTTCCGTAGTCTAGTCGACTCGTAACCAGTGCGTGGGTGACAGTCTTTCTTGTCTCGGCGGGGATCCAATGGAAGATTTTTTTGAGCATACGAAGTACGTTGAAGCAGGAGGATGAGACGGCGTTGACTTGTTTGGTCATCGAGAGTGAGGAGTCTAGGATGAAGCCAAGGATACGTGAATGTGGTCTGTGGGTATGGGTGCTGAGCCCAGATCCGAAGGCCACCATGAGTCGTCCCAGGCAGAGGGGGATGATCCTAGGATGAGCACTTCCGTTTTGTCTGAGTTGAGTTTTAGGCGGCTGTTTTTCATCCATACGGCTACTTCTTTCATGCCTTCGTGAAGATTGGTTTTGGCGGTGTTGGGGTCTTTGGTGAGGGAAAGGATCAGCTGGGTGTCGTCAGCATAGGAGATGATGTTAAGGTTGTGTTGACGCGCGATAGAGGAGAGTGGACTCATGTAAACGTTGAAGAGGGTGGGACTGAGTGATGATCCTTGTGGTACACCGCAGATGACTTTGGTGGCCTCTGATTTGAATGGGTGAAGTCGGACTCAGTTCTCCCAGCTAGGAACGAGATGATCCAGTCCAAGGCTTTTCCTTTTATGCCGATGTTGCTGAGGCGTTGTATGAGGGTGCTGTGACAGACAGTGTCGAAGGCGGCAGAGAGGTCGAGTAGAATGAGGGCCACTGTTTCTCAGTTGTCCAGTAGTGTTCGGATGTCGTCTGTTGCTGCGATGAGGGCGGTTTCGGTGCTGTGTTTGGCTCGAAAGCCGGATTGTGAGGGATCGAGGGAGTTGTTGGATTTGAGGAAGGCGGCGAGTTGGCTATTGGCGGCTTTCTCAATGACTTTGGCCGGGAATGGGAGGAGGGATATGGGGCAGTAGTTTTTAAGTTCAGAGGGGTCTGCTGAGGGTTTCTTCAGGAGGGCGCTGACTTTGGCATGTTTCCAGCTTTCTGGGAAGGTAGCAGAGTTGAAGGAGCAGTTGATGACATCACGGAGGTGGGGTGCGATGATGGAGTCTGCTTTGTTGAAGATGTGGTGGGGACATGGGTCGGTTGGCGAGCCAGAGTGGATGGAATTCATTAGGCGGATGGTGTCTTCAGTGGTGATTGGGTTCCAGGCGCTGAGGTTGTTAGAGGGCGGTTTAGGTTCTGAGGGGGGTGGAGAGGATTGTTCTTTGGAACTGTTTTCGAAGCCGTTATGTATGTCGGCAATTTTGTTGTAGAAGGAGGCTATCGAATCGCAGAGGTCTTGGGAGGGGGTGATGTCGTTTGAGGCTGCGGTGGGGTTGGTGAATTCTTTGACGATGTTGAATAGTTCCTTGCTGTTATAAGCGTTGTTGTCGAGTCGATTCTTGAATGCTGATTACTTGGTGGAACTAATCAGCTGGTGGTGTTTGCGGGTGGCTGCCTTGAAGGTGGTCATGTTGTCGGTGGTTGGGTTTTTTCTCCATGTTTTCTCGAGAGTACGGCATAGCTTCTTGGATTTCTTAAGGTCATCGTTGAACCAGGGGGCCTTTTTGCTGTCTTGTTTGGTGGGATGGTTTTTCAAGGGTGCTAATTCGTCAGCGCTGTGAGTGATCCATTGTTTGAATTTGATGGCAGCTTGGTTTGGGTCCGATGAGAGGGCGGGTGGGTTTTGGTTGAGAGATGTGAGGAGTTGGTCGGTGGTGATTCTGTTCCATTTTCTTCAGGGAATAGGTGGGGGGAGGTTGTGAGTCGAGGTGGTTTTGTAGCTGAAGTAAACACAACTGTGGTCTGTCCAATGGAGAGCTGTGGCGCGATCGAAGGAGATGCGTTTGCTGGAGGTGAAGATTGGGTCGAGCGTATGTCCGGCTACATGGGTGGGGGTGTCAACAAGTTGTTTGAGGCCGAGATTGGCCAGGTTGTCAAGAAGGGTGGTGGTGTTGCTGTCGTTTTTCTTTTCCAGGTGGAAGTTGAGGTCTCCTAGTAGAATGTAGTTCTCGGAGGCGAGGGCATGTGGACTGATGAAGTCAGTGATGTCTTCGCTGAATTGTTTACGGGTTCCTGGAGGCCTGTAGATGAGGGTGCCTCTGAGTGTGGTCCTAGGGTCGGTGTGGATCTGGAATTGGAGGTGTTCGGCGGTTGTAAGGTTATCGTCGGAGCTGGTCGTGATTTTGATGGTGTTCTTTTCGGATGATCTTGTAATTGTCCGTTGTGGCTATGGCGATGTCGGGTGCTGATGAGGCGTTCATCCATGTTTCAGTAAGGAAGGCGACGTCCGGTGATGTAGTGTCGAGTAGATCCCAGAGTTCAGTGGCGTGTCTGTGGACCGAGCGGGTGTTCAGCAGGATGCACTTCAGGTGGTTAGAGTCGGAGCTGTGTTTGGGGTTAGTGGATGTGGTATGGGTCTTGATGCTGGTAAATTTGCAGGAGTGGCAAGCAAAGGGACCGTGGGTACGCCCCGGGGCAGCTTTGTAGCATTGAGGTGTGCGTCCGGAGTTAAGGGCAAAGAGGGTAGCGGCGTCGCACAAGTTACTACTTGTGTAACAATATATCTGTAAGAGACATTAGTTAGTGATAGATTCCTTACCTTAGAATAACCCCAGGCGTCAGACTGGATCCGGAACGTTTTGCGTAGCAGTACCCTTGCGCGTCGGTAGGCGCCGTCTGCGGCTCCGCGTCCGTCGTCGGCATCGTGGGCGCCGTGATGACATCGTCGGAGTACTTAGACGCCGCCTCCGCGTGCTGACGTCAGATCTTAGACACAGCTTTTCCGCACCAGAAGCGCAGAGCCATGACAAAAACCAACACTGGTGCCAAGAAACTAGGGCCCTGAAAGGGGATGACCTTAACCCTAGATATCGGTTCGCAGAATGGGGAGGATGGGTGGGTCGGTAAGGAATCTATCACTAACTAATGTCTCTTACGGATATAGCGTTACACAAGTAGTAACTTGTGCATCTGAAAGAGACACGTTAGTGATAGATTCCTTACCTTAGAATAGATACCCCAGCAAAACCATCCCCGTGGTGGTGGCTCTGCGAACCAATAATCACACCAGAAAGTCCTGGAGGACGGAACGGCCAAAGTAGCCGTCCCTCCGGACTGGACTGTCCAGGCAGTAGTGCCTTGCAAACGTGTGTAGCGAGGCCCACGTAGCTGCCTGGCAAATGTCCTGCAAGGGCACACCTCAGCCCAAGGCAGTAGTAGTGGCCGTGGCTCGAGTGGAATGAGCCCTCAGCCCAAAAGGGGGTTCCTTCTTAGCCAAGGAGTAACACGAGTGGATGCACAAGATAATCCACCGAGAGATGGTCCGTTTGTGCACCGCTTTCCCTTTCTTTGCACCCGCGTACCCAACAAAGAGTTGATCATCCACCCGGAACTGTTGTGTGCGATTCAGATAAAATGAGAGCGCACGTTTTGGGTCCAGACGGTGGAGCCTCTCCTCCTCTCTCGAGGGGTGCGGAGGCGGAAAGAAGGTGGGCAATGTGATGGATTGGGCAATGTGATGGATTGCCCAATGTGGAAGGCTGTGACTACCTTAGGCAAGAAGGAGGGCCTAGTCCTTAAAACAACCTTGTCCGGATGGACTGAAAGGAAAGGAGGCTTACAAGAGAGAGCCTGGAGCTCACTCACTCTCCTGGCAGAGGTGATGGCTACCAGGAAGGCAGTCTTCAGAGAAAGAAGGCGAAGAGGACAGTTGTGAAGTGGCTCAAAGGGAGCGCACATCAGAAACATTAGAACCAGGTTCAAGTCCCACTGAGGCATCACGAAGGGAACAGGAGGAAAGGTATGAGTGATGCCCTTCAGGAATCGATTAACGATAGGGGACTTGAACAAAGAAGGTTGGTCAGGCAGCCTTAGAAAGGCTGAAAGAGCTGAAAGATAGCCCTTGACAGTGCCCACAGCAGAGCCCTGCTGGGCAAGAGAGAAGAAAGAGGAGAACCTCAGAGAGAGGGGCATTGAGGGGATCCACAGCCTTTGCTGTGCACCATGCCACAAATCTGTTCCACCTGCAGGCGTATACCGACTTTGTGGAGGGACGCCTGGCTGCCAGAATGATGTTGCAAACTTCAGGAGGCAAGTCAAATGGCCTCAACTGTCACCGCTCAATCTCCAAGCATGGAGGTGGAGACTGGACAGGTTCGGGTGGAGGTCCGTCCCCTGCTGCTGCGACAGAAGGTCCTCCTGAAGAGGCAGACGAACCGGGGGATCGACTGACATACTGAGTAGCTCGGGATACCAGTACCTTCGTGCCCAGTCCGGAGCCACAAGGATGACTTAAACCGGTCGCGCTTGATCTTCTTCAGCACTCTGGGCAGAAGTGGTGTAGGCGGAAAGGCGTACAACAGACCGCAAATCCACTCGAGATGAAAAGAGTCTCCGAGCGAGTGCCGCCTTGGAAATTCCAACGCGCAGAACTTATGACATTGCGCGCTCTCTTTGGTGGCGAATAGATCTAACCAAGGCTCTCCCCATCGCAGAAAGAGGCCTTGGGCCAAGTCCGAGTTCAGACGCCATTCGTGATCCATCGAGCACCGACGGCTGAGTTCGTCCGCCCTGGTGTTCAGAGAACCTGCCAGGTGTTGAACCACCAGAGTCACGCCCTGATGTTGCAGCCATTGCCAGAGACGCAGAGCCTCCTGGCAAAGGGTCCACGACCCCACTCCGCCCTGTTTGTTGCAGTACCACATGGCGGTGGTGTTGTCCGTGAACACCTGCACTGCGCTCCCTCGGACAGATAGGAGGAATGCTTTCAAAGCCAGACGAATCGCCCGCAGCTCCAACAGATTGATATGGAGCCGGGACTCTGCCGGAGACCAGAGTCCTCTGATCTCCGCCTCTCCCAAGTGGCCTCCCCAGCCCTGGAGGGACGCGTCCGTCACAACTACGTGCTCCGGTTGGGGAAGGGAGAGGGATCTGCCGTTGACCCAATCGCGGTCCGTGAGCCACCACTGCAGATATCTCGCAGTGCCCTCCGAGATCAGGACATGGTTGGACAGGTTGCCCCGGTGCTGGGCCCACTGAAACTTCAGGTCCCACTGCAGAGCCCGCATCCGCCACCATGCGTGATGCACCAGAAGGATGCAGGAGGACATCAGCCCCAGAAGCCGCAGCGTCAACCTGACCGAAACTCGGGATAACGGCTCGAAGATCGGAATCAGAGCCTGAATATCCCATACCCGCTGTTCGGGCAGATAAACCCGAAACTGCGCCGAGTCGAGAACCGCTCCGATGAAAAGGAGCTTCTGAGAGGGGCACAGGTGGGACTTCGGCACATTGATGGAAAATCCCAGCTGGTGCAGGAGATCCGCCGTAGTCTGGAGGTGGCTGACGACTGTCTGGGGCGAGCCCGCCTTCAACAACCAGTCGTCTAGGTAGGGGAAGACTGAGACCCCTAACCTGCGCAGATGAGCTGCGACCACCGCCATCACCTTCGTGAACACCCGTGGGGCGCTGGTAAGGCCGAAGGGGAGCACGGTAAACTGAAAGTGCTCGAGGCCTACCGTGACCCGCAGGTAACGCCGGTGGGCCAGCAGGACGGGGATGTGGAAATACGCGTCCTGCAAGTCCAACGCTACCATCCAGTCTCCTGGGTCTAGGGCAGCCAAGACCTGAGCCAGTGTCAGCATTTTGAACTTCTCCCGGAGGAAGCCGTTGACGTTCCTCAGATCCAAGATAGGGCGTAGGCCCCCTTTGCTCTTCTTGGGTACCAGGAAGTAGTGGGAGTAGGAACCACGTCCTACTTCTGGCCCAGGAACGCGCTCGATGGCCCCCTTGGCAAAGAGGGCCGAAACTTCCTCATGCAGGAGCCGCAAATGATCCCCCGATACGTGGTGGTGTTGCGGTGGCATTGCTTGAGGGGTAGTCTCTAAGGGGAGGGAGTAGCCCCTTCGGACGATCTGCAGCACCCACCTGTCCAAAGTGACTGTGCGCCAGTGAGAGTGGTGAATGCGAACTCTGCCTCCCACTGGCGTCACATGGGCCGAAAAGCACGGACTAGGAGGGTTTAGAGGTGGATGCCGCTGGGGCAGATGTGGACTGACTCCTCTTGTTCCCCCGACCGCCTCCACGGCGGCTCCCACGACCGCCGCCGCGCTGGACGACAGTTTGCGGCGAGTGGCTGGCGGCACGTGTGGGGACGCCCCTTTCTTGGCCACAAAAGGAGCGAAAGGCATCCATTTGCTGGCGCGGGCCGAGAGGCCCAAGGACTTGGCCGTAGCCCTGGAGTCCTTAAAGCGCTCAAGCGCGTGGTCTGCCTTGTCGCCAAAGAGGTGACGGCCATCGAACAGCATGTCCATGAGGGTATATTGGACATCTGCCGAAAAATTGGCGGATCTCAGCCTGGCGTGGAGTCGTACCGCCACCGTCGTAGCCATCTCTCTGCCCAGCGAGTCAGTAGTATCCAGTCCACACCTGATTGAATACTTGGCTGCGTCCCGGACCTCCACAAGGGCTTGGCAGAGTTTAGCCCGGACCTCCAACGGGCACTCTGGCAGCACTTCCGCCACAGTTTCCCACAGAGAGTCGGTGTAACGGCCCAAGAGACATGCGGTGTTGGAAGTCCGCAGTCCCAAGCTAAGGGACGAGAAGATCTTACCATAGTTCTCGTACCTCTTGGACTCCCTGTCCGGCGGGGCCGTCGGGAAGGCGGTCTGGGAGTTAGAGGCCTGGATGACCAGACTCTCGGGGGTGGGGTGGGAGGACAGGAAACATGGGTCGCCCGGGCCCGGGTGGTGGCATCTGGCCACGTTCCCATCTACAGGCGAACCTGTAGCGGGCCTGGACCAAGTGCCCAAAAGAACGTCCGTTAAGGCCTCATTAAACAGCAGCAGAGGCTCCATGGAGCATGACTGCGGCTTAAGGACCTCAGTGAGGAGGTTAGTCCTCACGGCCGCGACGGGGAGCTCAAGGCCCAAGGCCTTGGCAGCCCTCATCAACACCACACCATAGGTAGCTTCCTCCTCCGAAGCCACGGTAGGAGGAGAGACAAATCCAGTGTCTGGAGGTGTCCAGGCCACTGGCCTCCCCAAGGTCTCCGGTCCAGTCCATGTTAGACTGGCACTCTCTGGCCAGAGGGTCCTCAGACCCCTCCCAATCCTCCTCATCCCTCATCTCCTGAGATTCAGGGTCGTAATTGAATGAGGTCGGTTCATAGAAACTAAAATCTCCAAACGGCGTAGAGATCGGCGCAGATCGGAGTTGTCCCGACGTCGGAACCGAATGAAAGGAGGCATCGGGGACAGAGCCGCCCGAGGACGGCGCCGGAGGGGACACCACACGGACCGACGCCGGGGGGGTCGTAAGGTCCACCAGTGACGATCCATCGCCCGAGGAAGGTCCAGCGGCGGCCTGCGGCGCCGGGCCCGAAGGCGCCGGCGACGCCGGGGCCGCTGTACCCTGCGGCGCCGGGCCCGAGGGCACCGGCGGTGTCAGGATCGTGGGGCCCTGCGGCGCCGGGCCCGAAGGCGCCGGCAACGCCGGGGCCGCTGTACCCTGCGGCGCCGGGCCCGAGGGCACCGGCGGTGTCAGGATCGTGGGGCCCTGCGGCGCCGGGCCCGAAGGAGTCGGCGGCGTCAAGGCCGAAGCACCCAACGGCGTCTGGGTCTAAGCCCTGACCCACTAGGGCCCCCAGACGGGTTCGCTGGGCCCGAAGGCGCCACGGAACCCGTTGGAGGAGAAAGGGACCTCATGGCCATGAGGAAACGCTCAATGTCCTCCGGCGTCTCGTTCAGTCCAGGGAACTGCTCTTTCCAGATCTGCGCTGGCTGGGGCGGAAAAAAGAAGAACTGACGTCAGCACGCAGAGGCGGCGTCTAAGTACTCAGACGACGTCATGATGGCGCCCACGACGCGGACGACGGACGTGGAGCCGCAGACGACGCCTACCGACGCGCAAGGGTACTGCTGCGCAAAACTTTCCGGATCCAGTCGGACGCCTGGGGTTATTCTAAGGTAAGGAATCTATCACTAACGCGTCTCTTTCAGATATACGTTATGCGGGTGGAGTGGGATTTGCGGGGGCCAGGTGGTCTGGCGCTGGGCGCGGTCCAGGCGCGAATGGGCGTAGACGGGCTTACCTTTGGCGCACCTTCGGCGCGCATGGGGCGCGACCGCTGCGCGTGTACGCTGCACGCAAAGACATCTGTCATATATAGATAGTGGAGGGGGGAGGGGCGAGGGCGGAGCAGCTGGGAGGCGGGAGGCGGGGTGGAGATCCGGGGAGGGAAGGCAAAACAACAACAAGCAAAACAAGATGGCAGTCGGCCAAATTCAATGCAGGGTTGGGGCACTAAGTATGTAAAAACGCTACGACAATGCTAGTGGGACCGGCACAGGACACAATTAAGCAAAAAGTTAAATGCAGGCAGCACAAACAAAGCAGAGCGTTGCAGTGCGCTATGGGAGGCTAGCTCTACGCTAATATGCTAATCAGCACAATTGGGACTAGCGCTACGCTACTATGTTAATCAGCACAATTTATCCGGTAATGAAGCGCTATGCGGCGCTCTGGCTCGCGAAGGAAAAATATTCAGCAATTCAAGCGCAGTTAAATGCAGGCAGTGGTCTTGTGGTCACGATACCAGAATGAAGGTCGGGGAAGCAGCGTGAGGAGGAGCAACCGCTTCTGACGAGTCAAGACGGGCAGGACCCCTCTCCCGGTGTGTGGAGCTCCTAAGCCTAACCCAGAGGTGTGGGTTGCACGGAGGCTATGGGCCCCATAAAATATGGTTCAGTAACGGGTTTCCCCATCTTGGTCTCTAGTACCAGCCTGTCTGCCTGAATGATTAAGCAGCCTCTCTCCCAACGCCCTTCAAAGGCAGCTTCTCTTTCAAAGCTCGCCTTTTTGAGGGAAAAGACCCCTCCTTCCAGAGCATGCCCATATTGTAACCTTTCCTGGCAGTCGGTAGCACGTCTTTTCAGGAAGCTAGAAAGATGTATCAGCTACAGGACACTATGTGGGCTCCAAGTTCTTTCGGCCACAGAAACCCATGAGCAACCAGTAAGGGACAGGGGGACTAAAGGCAACTAATAAAGCTGCACACTGCAACTAGTTAATTTCGACCTGAGAATCAAGTCGGGCTAAGTTGAATAAGTTGTTTGATACCTTGGATGCCCAACTTTGGTCGCACCATTTGAGTTAGCACAGATAAGGAGTCAGAATGTAACTCTGCACTTCTACTACATTTTTACATACTAAAAACAACAGTTTACTGATTGTACTACCAGAACATGTAAAATACATTTTCTGACCAACGAGATAGGTTGCACTCTGCCCTTGGACTTGCTAGCCCTGCCAAAGAGGTAACTTACATCTCAGGAGGAATTATGGCCTCTTCATTGCTTTGAATGGGGAGAGAAAAAAAGAAATCAGGTCAGCTGTTAAATTGTTCTTTCAGCCTGCAACTGGCGGGCTGGGAGTCACATCCCACCCAGGGTGGCACAACCAGTGTTGCAATCACTGGGGAGGGGTCCCTCTAGCTTTCCCACCTGGGTACCATTTACAGGTAAGCTAGTTCAGCCATTTGGTTTGAGGACCATTCAATATAAGGGTAAGAGTACAGGCACCGAGGTATGGTTAGCGGTCAAAACAGCAAAATCAGTCAACATTTTAGGGTGCCCACACAAAAAGTGGCATATACTTACAATGTCTCTCCCATCACACAAGGTAATTGTTTTCCCCCTCATTTCACTGTTTTTCTCCCAAACAATAAAATTCAATAAAATTCTCTGAACTGAAAAAAATGACAAACAAGAACTCTAGGGATGACAAAATCAGACTGCACCTACGCCTGTATACGCTCGCGGGTATACAGGCGTAGGTGCAGATTCATACATTTATTTAGCGTTCGAAGGATACTTTGTGGTGAAAAATAACTTTTACGTTTTTTAACTTGTTTATTTGTGCTTTTTTACTGCCACCTACTTGGCTGACATTATCAGTTATTGTTTTACCTTGGTGCCTGGATTTATGCCCACAAGCTCAGCGTGGCCTTTCTCGGCACTCCGGTCAAGAGTACCAATCTATTCAGGATCGGAAGCAGTCATGTTGCATCAATCATACGTGCTATGAATGTTTGCATGTCAAGCAAGGATGTCCTTGTATTTGGAGTGCCACTCCCGAAGGCTTTTTTGCCTGAATAAATGTTTGCAGTTGCATGGACCTTGCCTTTCTCCAATATCTTTAGAACAAATGAGTAATCATAGATAGTTTTTAGGGTCATTTTTGTCTTGTGAAGCTTTTTTTTTCTTTTAGTCTGAGGTGACTGAAAGATTTTTATGCACCTTTTGGTATGTTCCTTCTTTGGCAGAAACAGTTAATCGTTTGGTGCAATGCATGGGGCAAATTTGTGCATTCTTACAAATTTCAAAGCATTGGTTTCCTGGTCAAGCTGTTGAGGTGGCTGGAAAACGTTTTCAGTCGTTCAGTTTCTTTAAATAGGACACATTTCTTCCCTACCTGTGAGAGTAGACTGATTCTTTTACAGGATCATTGTAGTGTTTTGTTCTGAGAACTTTATCTGGTTTGCTTAAAATAATGAAGTAGAGACTCAATAGGAAATTAGGTAAGTGGAAAAGGACATGTTCTCTTCATTCACCGTTGTAAAGAGGGCAGTTGTAAAAGCAGGAGGTGTAAGATAGTTTCAAAAAGCGGCTTATCCAAGCAATGTGGTGAACCTTTCCCACTTGGAGCATAATCTGGTGCTAGCTCCATCACATCTACTGCTGTGAAAGGAAAAAGGGAAAGAAAATAAACCTTCAGCTGAGCCAAGCAGCAACTGAGAAACTAAGGGACGCCTCGTTTGTACTGTTTTGACTTATACCAGAGACTGTCCACACAGAGATGTTTGCTACCTGGTGTCAAAACAGTAATCGCATCACCTTCGCGTAAGAAGTTGATGAGAATATTAATATGAACTTTGAAGTACTCCATGTCAGGAATCAGGCTTCGAAACAGAGTTTATGAATATAGGAGCGATGCTCGATGTCAGGAATGCCAGAGCCTCAATCGTTCTAGCAGCTCCTGTACCTCCAAAGAAGATGCAAAGGGTGTCAATCTTGCTCCAGGATGTACATCAGGCATACCAGTCCTCCTTTTAAATGCAGCAGAGGATCTCACATATCAGCTATGATCCTCAGCTACTGAGATACAGCAAACTTCTATTTGAGGAAAAATATCAGCACTTCAACAGCAATTCTCTTTGCTAAAGCACATTATAGTAATGCCCTATATTTAGTACCAGAAAATCAATTCTGGGATAACACAAGTATCTCAGTCAGTAGCCCTCGGTTAGAGCAGTCAACGGCATGCCTTGGTGAAGTTCTCTCACTCCTCCACTGCAACAGGTGAATTTTCTGCCAGTATGGCAGCAAGTTAGATTTGAATGTCTGACTTTGGGTTGCAAATCCCGCAGCCTGTCAAATGCTTGTGGGGACAGAGGGGCTGTTCCATGTACTGCTTAGTGAACCAAAGAGGGAGATCTGGTTGGGGTCACAATGTGTATAAAGCACACTCAAAGTCAAAGGACAGAGCTGGGGAAGGTGTTGCCCTTAGACTTTCCTAGCATGTACACATCTCTGTCCCTATAGGTTGCAGTTCAGAAAGGCATGGTTATTTTAATCAGGGTGGTTAAATCAGTTGCGGGATTGGATGCCCTTAGGTAGTTGTCACTATAAAAATGTACAAGACTATTATGACGACAATAATAAAGAAGTTAGAGAAACGTCAGAAAACATTCTATAGGGAAAATTATGAATAAGGTCATAAGAGACATTAATGTGTTCAGGAACCTTCCTTGGGCGAGCAGAAAATAAACAGGTTAGTGTAGGGGAAGTGCATTTTGGGTTCTGTAGAGGTGGAGGTCTTAAAGGTTCAACAAGTCTTATGTTGCCTCTACTACAGCAAATGTTAAAAAATACATTCTTAAGAGCCTGGCTAAACATCCTTCATCCTCAAGTGAAATTCCTAAAATTGTGCAGACGAGTATTTAACTTCCAATCTAAACCAGTGGCAAGTACTGAAGAAGACGGATATATAATTGCTCCACCGAAGAGAATCACAAAATGACTTGGACAAGCAGAAGTTCTAAAGAAATAAAAGATTTTATAAAATTCCATTTTTAAAAAAAAGCTCAAAACCAGTATTGGTAAATAAAGAAATCATATATACAGAATTAAGTCTGCAGTTTCTAAAAACAGGAGATTAACAGATTACTGTACAGAAACAATGCCTTTTAAAATCCACCTGCACTTTTGGAACGGAGATTTAACCAACAGGACGATGGAAAAGTTTACACGAATAGTACAATCACTTATATACCTTTTGTTGAGCTCTTTTGATTGTGAAACAGCTGCACAGAGGAACACAGAAGAGCATTTGTTGTCAAAGGATAAAATGCTGAAACCATAATATTTGGCAGTATTATACAGAGGCAATGGGTGTCTGCCAAACGTAGTCCATTAAAGATTACGAATAATGTAGCAAATGAAAACATCAAAAATGAGAACCGTCAGGATAAGACGTACAATGGTCCTTTTTTTAATTCAGATTTGCATTGAACTTCAAGATAATGATGCATTTGTGCAACGAACACAAACTGCTCAAAGGTAGAACTGGGCCGAAGGATTGTCAATTTACCACTTAAAGGGGCAAGAAAACGTATAAGGCCTTCTAAAGGAAGAAGCAGCTGAGCCTTCCGGTAATATAGGGTCTCGGAGCACATTTCAGAGCTCTTAGAACAGTGTGATGCTCGGAAATAACTCACCGAGGTTGATTTAAGCAGCAGTGCATCAAGAAATTAAATGGGTCCGCAACGAAGCAAGGGATTCCCACTCCCAGACTTCCAATTGCCAAGTAGATAACTCATTTTAAACGGCAAGCAACATCTAACAAATTAAGATTTTATTGAGTAAATTCTTTTGACTATTAAGGCGCAAGATCAGAGCAGATAATAAATTAAACACAGTGGATCAGAAAACTTTATAAAGCGGAACTGGTTTAATAAGAGGACCGATTGTGTGAATCTTCCCAGAAGTGTTCCACTTCCCCCGTTGGGGATGCTGATGGGATTATCAGTAGACTTCAACTTTAAGTATGAAACAGGCCGACTTCAGGGAAGCTCTTATAGCCGCAAGATCACTTCTACACGATCGATAAATAACGGACACACGAGTGCCTGGGAGACCAGATCTTCAGTTTCCTTTGACACAATGTTGTACTCGTTCAACATATCCATGGATATTGATTTGAGCGGTTGGGTGCCACTTGCACTTCCTCTCCACACAGTCCCCAACTCAATATTTTGCTGTTTCCCCAAAGCGAACCTCTTTCCAAACACCTTTTCCTCAAATTCAGAACTGGGAGAAGTATGCATTTTGAAACAAAAACCTATTTATGATTAAAAGGTGACATTTAGTTGAGCCTTCCCTTGTCAAGGTGGAAAGGCCCTTCTCCTCCAGTAGAAAGCCTGGGAAACCAGCCCCAAGATCAATAGCCCATAACTGCTAAAGAAACTCATGCAAATGTCTCAAAAATATAAAGTTGAGGCAGAATGGCGGTCAGAAATTCACAGTGGTAGGGTAGCAGGGGAAAGGCAGTGATCACTTTAAAGCAGTCTGGAACAGTGCGGTCCACCCAGCCGATGCAGAGCAAACTGTTTACTTCTCCGAAGATGTTCCTATGGCTTATAAAATCTTGCATCCTTCATGTTTTAGGGCAAGGATAAGATGGCGTTCACACAATAGAGCTCGGACCTCTGAGCCCAACTCCCCTTGCAAAGTGTTCTAAGAGACCACCGATGGCTCCAGAGGGGCTCGGAGACACCGTCTTCAGTCCAATGGTGCTGCTGTAAGCCGCCCGAAAGATAGCACGCACTGCCTCTAACCGGGACTCCCGTTCAGTCTGTGTAACAACCCTGAAAGACAAAAATATACTATTAGACTACAAATTAAATGAAATATTTTAGAGGCTCCCACAGCGAAGAAACAGGAGACGAGGTGGGATATGTCCTTAAATTGAGAAAACTGTTAGGTAGGATAGATTTATTTTTACTGCAGTTTTTCTATAGTGCAGAAAAGATTCAATGGGTGAGAGCCCTATAAATAGAGGAGACAAGTAGATGAAGGTAAAAGAAAAATGCATTCACTAGTGTCTTTCGGACAGTCATAATTCATAACTTGAATATCTATGACAATGACATACCATCACACTGACAACCACCTATTAGGTTGATTTTATAGCGAGGCTTACCACCCGGTAATACCTCAACATTTCTATTTTAACATCACAAACATTAGAATTACCATAGCTCGAACACTGAACTTACCATAACTTAGACATCCCCCTCCCACTCCACCACTAACCCTAACATTTGTTCCAACAGTAAAACTTACCCTTAACTGAAATGTAACTAAGTTAAAAATAATTACAAGCCTTACGCTGCCTCTAAAACATTTGGCATTGTGTAACATTCTTCTAGTGGTAAAATATATGCAAACTAGCTTTTTTTGTGTGTTTTTTTTTTCTTAAAGGCTAGCTCTACCTACCTTTATAAAATAACGTACCTTGGCTCTATGCTAATAAGAGGCTTACGTTACATCAACATAATAAAAACTTCTTATCCAAACGCAAACCCCAGCCCCACATTGATTTAAATATAAAATACGTTTCTATGCAGTTTGGATGCAGTGGTAATGTTTCAGTGAGTGCAGGGGAAGTAATGCTATTGAAGTAATATGAAGTTACCCTTCAGGGAGACCCCAGGAGTTCTAAACTTGCAACAGTAGATTCCTTCTTAAAGCCAACACTACCCAAGATACATTACTCTCTTGTAGGGTAAAGTACTAACAAACCAATGCACAGCTGAAGTCTAAGTGTTCGATCACATCTAGAGACACTGGTGTGTGAATCACAATATCTATTTCATGTCTCACTTGCCCGTAATACACAAACATTCTCAGATTCAAAGGGCCCAATGGTGTGGAGGGGAGTGTTCCTCTTGGCCCATATCTAGCCATCCCTAGCACCATACCGGAACTTTCATCAGCCCGAGCCTCGGGGGGAGAGCGGGGGGGCGGCTAGGAATAGTACCTGTTGACTTATAGCAGGTTTTCAACCTCTGCAGATTCTAGGGATCCTATTCCTTTAACTCATGGCGCCTCAGGGATACAGGTGCTGTGGCAATGTGGTTCCGCAGTCGAAAGGCACGCCTGTGGTACAAACTCAGGGTCAAGGTATTTTGGTGATGCTGGGTAATTTCGCATTTCAAACTTGCTAAAAGCACTTTAAAAGTAACTGCCAAAGAGTAACTTCTTTACCAAGTTACCAACACAAAGTAATCTGTCCACAGACGAAACAAGCATTTGCAATGCAATAGGTCTTGCATTCGCGAGAGTTTAAGCTGTTGGCATTTTAAATGTTAATGCCTTTTATTTATCTGTTTTAAAAACCCACACATAAATAAAAGGCATTGTCATTTACAATGCCAATAGCTTAAACTCTTGCAAATGCGAAACCTATTGCATTGCAAATGCTTGTTAATAAGTATTTTGTTTTCCTGGATGTCCGTGCCTCTTGCTGCTTCACTCCAAGCACACTGAAAGGGAGCGGGTGGTGGAGGGAAATGCTGCGTCCACTTTAAGGAATTTGTTTAGGGTATTTAGATTTCGGTGGTGTGACACACAAGTGTTTTTTCACATATTTTTTGTAAATATTTTTATTAAATGCCATTACTGTACTGCTTCCTGCAGTTTTTTTGTTACTTTCCAATATGAAACGAGTTTTAGCTATTGCAAACAACAATGCCTTTTATTTTTGTTTTAGTTTATAAAAACATAAAAGGCATTGTTATTTACAATGACAATAGCTAAAAATCACGTTAATGCGTGACCTATTGCATTGCAAATGCTGGTTTATTAATTATTGTGGAGGGAGGCATGTAGACCCCCTCATCGAGCCTTTACAGGTCCAGAGGACCCATCCTCTGGAGCCGTATTATTGATAAAGGGGAGGGGGATGCGCAAGCCATCTCCAGCCTTTAGGGCGACAGACGCCCCACATACACCTATGCACACTGAAAGGAGAAATGAAAAGTTAAGCAGCAACACCCTCTTGATTGTCACGCTCATTGCTGATACTCTAATCATCTTGTCCCACAAAATGTTACCATTAAACCAGTCATCCACACGCTTACATTCTAATGCTGTACTCTATAAAAAGCCAAACTTGTCAGTGCTTGTTAAAATAGCCAAAGTTAGGCAGCTTGGGTACAATGTGACAAAGGAAGGGAGGTTTAAAGTTTTATACTTCATAGAATATAAAGAGAAACACAGACAAAAAAACAATACAGCCCTTTGCCTGAACTACAAAAATGAAGTGATACAACACACACAGTATTATTTATGGCTCATGTTTTGTTCGCCACTTTAGTCACGCAGAAACCAGGTTAACTATGTTTTTTTTCTATACTTCATTTAAAAACGGCACCCCGGGTCATGCTGACAGATGGAGTTTGCAGGTAGGGACATGCTATTACCTAGCCATCATAATAAGCTGATAACAGAGTAAGATAAAGCGGACTGCAGGCTTCATTTCAACCCTCTGTGAGTGCTAAAAATCAGCAGTGTTAATCTTTTCTCAAACTCTCCCACACAGCCAGACAGTGTGAGACAGAATGCGCAACAGCTGCTAACCCCGCGAGCAGGCCTCCCTTCTTAATTACACCTGCCCTGCACAGCGGAACGTGCGCCAGCAAGTTACAATAAGTTACCGACAGACCGCCTCGCCGTATGAGCGCACCTTAACTTGGTTATGACAGCCAAACATGTGATGAGCCAGTCAACAAATGTGACCAAGATTTGCCCCAGATTCCGCCAGCTCTGCAGAGCTGACATCACGCGCCAGTCCCTGCTGGACAAATGGCCTCACGTCAGTCCTTATTGGAAACACAGCAGAAGGTTCAAACGCCAAGGTGTTTTATTAAAAGGCAGCTGGGAAAACGTGATTAGTCCGGAGTCGACTCTGTGGAGTAAACACATTTTCAAAACTCGCTCAAAATAACCCTGTGTTGGTCTGTAACTGCAGAGTTGATAAGCACTAGTTTGTAGTGGTGCTCGTTGAAAAAGCGGGTGCCCACCCCGCTATCTCTAATTTGGAATGGGAGCCTACCTCGTATTGCAGCCGCCGTAATAAGGAAATCACCGCCGCAGCCCGGCTCGGACAGTAAGCCAGGCAACCTGTGTAGGGACGGGACTGGGCAGCAAGAAGACAGGAAGCAGACGGGAGCCTACCCCACGCTCCTGTGCCCGTGAAGCCAGCCGGAACTAAGCTGCCGTGTGAGCCAGCGGGGCTCCCGTGCTCATGGAGAGCCCCACCTGCTGCCAAGAGATAGAGCCTAGTCAGCAGGGACTCCGAGGCCTGGCGGGAGTCAGGAGCACCACAGAGGAGACCAGCGAGTCCTTAAAGGAAACTCCATTGGAGGGTGCCTGCAGAGCGGAGTTACCGGCAGACCTGATGAAGAAAGACCTGCCTGGAGAGCAGGGGGTAGGGGGAGGACGTTTAAACACTATGTCTATTCCCTGTGTGCCACTGTCTCACCCCACATTAGAAAGACGGAAGGGGGACAGGAGATGTGCACATCGAGTGACTGTACGTGGTGAACGGGCGCGTTCACATTTCCAGTCCATCCTGCGCGTGCCCATCTCCTGTCTTCCATGAGTGGCAAGTAAGTGACAATAGACCTCGCTGGCGAGAGCGCTTCGCGCTGCGGTCGCCAGGCGAGACCTAAAAAGGAACCAAGATGAGGGGGAGGATATCTTATGAGGCACTGTTGAGGCCTTTCTTTTGAACTGTAGCTGTGGATTAACTGTAGCAGTATGAACAGTAGTGCAGTACAGTGAGTTGCATCAGTACTAGACACCGCAGTAGTCCTAATAGTAGTGGCTACAGTTGCAATAAGACTACTAATAAAACGTTCATTGTTGCAGCACTGGAGGCAGAAATTACAGTGGTGCACGTACCATTTTAATGGCATCAATAGTAGTAGCCGTATTAGTAGAACATAATGCGCTACTTCTAGAAGTAAGGCCTTCAGTTCTGGCATCAACTTAGCGTTGGAGTACGCATTAGTAGATATAGCACCATTTGTTGCAGTGATGGGTAGTCCCCATCTCTTACCCTTCAATGTCAACTACACTGACTTCCTATTAGAAAACAAGCAATCTTTAAGCTTCTATGTACTGTGCTTAAAATCGCTCCACGGGACGGACCCTTCTTATCTTATCTACCCATGCGTCGCTGAGATCTAGCAATCGCAAGCTCCTGTGCACCCGGAGAATTAAGCAAGTCAAAATGGGAGGTTGGGCTTTTTCTCCTCTAGCCCCTATTCATTGGAAGATCCATGCATGCTCAAACCGGAGCAAGAGCATTATCAGTCCATAATTCTAATAATCCTCTGAAAACAAAAATGTTGTGTTTCACACCATTACATCATGATATTATGGACTGACATGGCTCTTGTTTTGTATCGTTGTAATTTCAGACACCAGATGAAGGGTCCATGCAGACCCGAAATGAATTGGGTTGTGAAAAAGATTGAGAACCCATCACGTATGGATTTTCCCTACTTAAAAGAAAAGAAGAAATAATTTGTTAAAATAAAAGTTATGATTTAATCAAGAAAGCAATTGGAAGAACTTTTGTTTATTGAATATATACTCGTTGAACTTTTACTTTGAAACCGAAGGTTTCTCCTCAAAGTGCACACATCCACGAGGGACTGGTGCGCCTGACCTGACACACACACACACATTGACGCTATGCACTGCCAGAAACCGTGCAAACGGATGTAGTAGCACCACATAAAACCTGAAGATGTATGGAACATTAAATAATTGAGTGCATGGAGAACCATTATATGCTAATCTGCACCAAACTGTACATTCTGCTTTCATAAGTGCAATTTCTGATGCGAAAATACTACATATTCAAAAGTTGAGATAGATACGTAATCCAGTACGAGAAATTGAAGCAAGAGATTAGATTTAGATTTTCAGAACAATTTATCCAAGTTCTAAATTATTCAAAAAGACAATCCTGGAACTTAGTTTCACTATTTGGTGGGATAACATTAATCTAACCGAAAGGCGTGCTCTCTTTAGGCCCAATCTACCATGTGCAAACCTAATCACTGCAGGGTCTGAGGAAGAGCTGCTGAACTTCTGAGAGAAGCCCAGATAAATGGCTTCAAAATAGAGAGAAAGATCCTTAGAGTACCCTAAACATCTCCTTATGAACCGCATGCTTTAGAGAAGGGAACCCTCCTCAGAACAGTTGAGCTCGCACAGACGCGAGTTTGCAGTTGGCGCTTCTTAGGCCCTTGGCAGAAGGAACTCTGCTGGTGGAGGAAAGGGAGAGAAACGAGCACAAGACATTGCATTACTATTTCATTTTTACAGCTGAATGAGACTTAAGGAAAGTCTTGACCTACATACTATCCATGGAAAGGAAGCAACAAATCTTGGATGGGGAAAGCCTACATTGTTTGTTGAATTCACTTAGGGGTCTCTGACAATTACAAATTTTCCATTTAAGTTTCATACTTAACCAGCTACCAGTAGAAGCAGACTGGATCCGAAAAGGAACAAACTGCTCCAACTTTCTGCTCCAAGATTTCCTGTCTATCTGGGGAGAAATATTGTGATCAGTTCTCAAGATCTCTCGAGCTGGAGGGCGGCTCAGAGGTTTAGGGAAGAGGTTGCTGGTCAGCGGAGCCTGCTTGCAATGTGGAAGGAGTATTTTCTGTCCTGTAACTCCAGTTCTGTAGTAGGGGAATCTCTGTTATAGTCATAATCTAGTGAATAGTCCCGCCCATGTGCGTGGACCCCGGCAATCAAAAATATTCTCTTAAATTGTCAACAAATGCAGAACTGCAAAGACACTTAAGAGAGAATTTAAAGACAAATAATGCAGCCTATATCCACAGGCTACACTGTCCAGTACTTCAACTAGAAATTCCACCCAAAAAAAAACCAAACACACATCACAGCCTGCCCAGTTTATTTCATAGAGAAACTTGCATCTACCAGTAAAAGCCTCTGAAATGATAGAGAGGAAGGTATGGACAGACAAGCCCCATGGGCTGCCATTATGTTCTTAAATAGGATACTGTGCCTTTAAGAGAACTTTCCAGAACTTCTCCCAGCATCCCAGAATGCACAGCAGGTCCCTCTTACTTTCAGTTCTTTTTGAAGGCGTAACACGCCAGACCTGTAGCATTCCCTACATGAATATCTTTCTACACCGGGGAGGAGGGCGGGCGCTTATGACTAACAGAGATACCCCTGCTACAGAACTGGAGTTACAGGACAGAAACTACTCCTTCTGTAGTAGGGGATCTCTGTGTATAGTCATAATCTAGTGAATAGAATGACAAGCCCATCCCCACACCAAAGCAGCGGTGGAGAAACGAGAAGTAACACCACTATTGTGCGAACAGATTTCGCAGCAAAGCCTGCCCAACCTGAGCGTCTGCCCTGGCATCAGTGTCCAGACAGTAATGCTTAGCAAAGGTATGGACCGACTTCCAAGTGGCCGCCTTGCAGATTTCTGCAATTGGAATGTTACGGAGCAAGGCTGTCGTGGCAGCTTTGCCCCTGGTGGAATGAGCCTTCGGTTTACCCCCTAAGGTCTTATTAGCTTTTAGGTAACAAAACTGTATGCAGGACACAATCCACCTAGAGATGGACTGCTTTGAGGTAGCAAGACCCATCCTGACCGATCCATAATTGATAAACACCGACCTACGAGTATCTTTGGTTTTATCCAGATAAAAGTTCAGCACCCTCCTAACATCCAGGGAATGTAGAGACCTTTCCGCCGGAGATGAAGGGTTCTGAAAAAAACGTAGGCAAAGTTATGGTCTGGTTGATATGAAAATCAGAAATAACCTTGGGAAGAAACGCATAACAACCGTAACAGCATGAAATACAGTATAAGGTTCTTGGCAACAATGGCTGAATTTCACTCACCCTGCGGGCCGATGTAATGGCCACGAGGAACGCCGCCTTCCAGGATAGGTGCTGCAACGAAGCCTTATGAATAGGTTCAAAAGGCTCCTTCATCAATCAGGACAGCACCACATTCAATTCCCATGAAGGCGAAGGGAGCCTGACAGGAGGGAATACTTTCTTCAAGCCTTTCAGAAAATCTTTGATCACAGGGATCTGGAAGAAGGAAGTCTGTGAACGGCATTTCCTGTAGGCAGTCAAAGCAGCGTGATGAACCTTAATGGAATGAACATTAAGTCCAGACTGCGCCAAATGTAGAAGGTATGGAAGGATGACATCTTCCTTGCATGTCGTTGGGTCATAGTTCTTGGACTTGCACCAGATACAGAACCTTTTCCACTTGTAAGCATAGGAAGTCCGAGTGGAAGGTCTCTTAGACTCCTTCAGTATGTCCATGCAATCTTCGGGCAGATTCAAATGGCCATATTGCACTATCTCAGGAGCCATGCCCCCAAACTCAAAGACGAGAGGTTGGGGTGCAACATCTGTCCCCCGAATTTCGTGAGAAGGTCCGGCCTGCACGGCAGCCGTATGTGAGGAAGGAGAGACCGGTGAAGCAGGTCCGTGAACCACCACTGCCTGGGCCATTCCGGAGCAATGATTATCATCCGCGCCCTGGACAGCTTGATGAGTACCGCTGGAATCACGGGAATGGGTGGAAAAGCATACAGAAAGCTGTTCAACCAGTTGATCCATAGAGCATTGCCCAGCGTCCCCTTCTGGTAGTACCTGGAGGCAAAGTCTCGGCATTTGCTGTTTTCGGCGGTGGCGAACAGATCTACGTCTGGAGTCCCCCACCTTGCGAAGACTTCTCCTAGTACTTTGTCGTTTATCACCCATTCGTGGCTTTCCTGAATCAGTCTGCTCAGTGCGTCCGGCTGAACATTCTGCTCACCTGGCAGATGGGTAGCTATAATAGTCAGTCCTCTGGCCAGAAGCCAGTGCCAGATCGCCTGCGCCTCCTGCGACAGAGTGCACGATCTCGAACCCCCCTGCTTGTTGAGGTAATACATCGTGGTCGTATTGTCAGTCTGTACAAGCAGAGAGTTGGTCTGAAAGGACGGATGAAAGGCCTTCAGTGCCAAGGGAACAGCTCTGAGTTCCAGGAAATTGATGTGATACGTGGCATCCATCGGGGACCACGTTCCTTGAATCTGTAAGTCTCCGGAGTGCGCCCCCCCAACCATGAAGAGAAGCATCCGTCCCTACAGTCTGCGTGGGAATGTCCTTGTGGAAGGGAACCCCTCTGAGGGGATTCTCCGCTAAAGACCACCACTTCAGAGACTGAAGAGCATGCAGAGACAGTCTTATCTTGTCGTCCCAAGATCCTTTCCTCTGATCCCACTGGTCCTCCAAGCACTCTTGCAACGGTCTCATGTGCAGTCGTGCATGTGGCGTTGGGAAGATACAAGAGGCCATCGATCCCAGTAGAGAAGACACCGTCCTCACTGTTGTAGATGGAGTGGTCATAAGAGCCTGAGCCTTCCGAAGGAGTGATAATCGTCGCTCCTCCGAAGGAGACACGCTTGCTGAGAGCGTATTGATGGAGGCTCCCAAGTACTGTATGCATTGGACCGGAGTCGGGACAGACTTGGACATGTTGATGTGCAACCCCAGCTTGTTCAAGAGAACGCACGTCTTCTGGAAGTGTGCTCGAGCTTCCGAGAAGGAGGAGGCCTTGATCAACCAATCGTCCAGGTACGGGTAGACAAACCTTGTTCTTCCTCAGGTGTGCTGCTACCACCGCCATGCATTTCGAGAATGTTCTCGGCGCAGACTTCAGTTCGAATGGGACTACTGTGTATTGATAATGATTGGAGCAGACTTGGAATCGCAGGAACTTCCTGTGTTTGTGTGCAATGGGCACATGGAAGTACGCATCCTGTAGGTCTATAGCACATAGCCAGTCTCCCTGTTGCAACTGAGGATAAATCGGATGCAACAACAGCATGCGAAACTTATCTCTGCGAATCCACTGGTTTGCCGGTCGCAAGTCCAGAATGGGCCTGAACTCGTTCTTGTCCTTCTTGCGAACCAGGAAGAACCGGGAGTACAGACCTCTTCCTCTTTGAGACAGAGGTATGTCTTCTATCGCCCTTTTCCTTAACAGGATATCGGCCTCCGCCTGGAGCTCGTGCAGCTGAAACTGTGAGCTGACCGGTGGAATTGCTGGAGGCGGGCTGGTGAACCGAAGACTGTATCCATTGCAAACAATATTCAGCACCCACTTGTACTGAGTAATTTTTCTCCACTCGGCCAGAAAAAATTGAACGCTTCCCCCCACCAGAGTGGGTAACGGATGCAGGGGAAGGAAGCGCTCAGGGCCTAGATCCGTCCGGGCCCTTGGTCGCTGGTGCAGACTGTTGGCCGCCTCGGCCTTTCTGGCGCTTCTGGAACGGTCTTCGGAACTGCTGCTGTTGCTGCTGCTGCTGTCCCGAAGCTTGGCCACGCCCTCTGCCCTGTCCACCGAACCGTCTCTGGAACGGCCGGTACGATTTCTTGGTCTCCTTGGGCTTTTCCAGACCCACAGCCGTGAGTGTTTCGGCCTCCGCCTTCATGCGGGCCATTTCGTCATCCGCATGTTTTCCAAACAGGGTTTCGCCAGAGAATGGTAGATTGGCAACCCTTTGTTGTGCGTCAGTTTTAGCGACGTGAGGCGGAGCCAGGCATGTCGTTGTTGGTTAATCCCATGGCAGAAGCCATGCGCCGCCAGGAGGGAAGAATCGGCTGCAGCACTGATGACCTGACTTGCCACCAACATCCCCTCATTTAAAACCTCCTGGAAATCTTCTCTTGTCAAGAGGCAGGTGTTCTACAAACTGCTGGAGGGATTCCCAGAGGGCACGGTCATAGCGCCCCAACAAGGCTGTGGCACTCGCAGTCTTCATGGAAGTCGCCGACGTCCCACAAACCTTCCTCCCAGCCGAATCCAGCCATCTAGATTCTTTATCTGGTGGGACTGTGGATGACGGAGTGGTGGCATGCAGTTTACGAGCCGCCGTCACTATCACAGAGTCTGGAGGGGGTTCCACTCTTAGAAAAGCCGGATCAGAATCGGGAGTCCGGTATTTTATCTGTAGTCTCGAGGGGGCCGTCTTAGTCACCACCGGGGGGAGAAAACGGTCCATGGCCGGATCCTCCAGGCCCGGTACCAGTGGCAATAATGGACGAGACAGATGTTTCTGGTGCAGCGTCTCGAAGATTACCGATGTCTTTGGCGTGGGCACCGTCAACGAGATGCCCAATTTTGCTGCACCTCTTAACAGGACATCGTGAAAGGACACCAGATCGTCAACCGGTGACACCCTTGTCTCCGGTGATTCCGTCGGAGAGTAGTCCCTGGTCCCCGAGGACCTCGTATGGGAACGAGACATGCGCCTCCTGTAGCGTCGTCTCGACCATGTGGATGACCTGTTGCGCGATCGTCCCCTCCTCCTGGAACGAGACCGCGATCTCCCAGTTCGTGGGCGCTCAGCGGGTTTCCGTGGAGGCGTCTTCCGTGGTCTATCCTGGAGTTTCAGTTTAGGCGTCCCCTTAGGAGGTGTAGGAAGTGGAGGCAGTGACACCGACCTTGGCGGAGGAACAGGAGGTATCTCCGACCGAGGAGCGGGCCCATGAGGCAGAAGCGGTGGTGGTGGTTGTCCTGAGGGAGGAAGTGGTGGAAGCGGAGGGTTGATGGGAGGATCCTCCTTAGGTACAGGAGGCGGGGCGACTTCGGCCGAGGTGGTGTATAAACCACAGAGTACACCGAGCCCGGTGACTTCTTTGGGGGAGGGGACTGCGAACCAGCCCCTCCAGTAGGTAATCGCCGTCTCCGGCACCCTCCACCAGACCCAGCGTGACTTCTGGCGACAGAACTGCTTCTGCGCCGCTTAGGCGAGTTGGAACTACTCCGAGACGCCGATCTCTTTCCACTCGACGCGGAGCGTCGCTTTTCCGGCGTCGAACGTCGCCTTCGCGACTTTGGCGTCGAACACCGCCTCCGCGACGTCGAACGCTTCTTCCTAGACGCCGAACGCCGCCTCCGCGACGAACATTCAGTCCTTGACGATGAGCGTAGACTCCTCCTTGACGCCGACGGCTTTCTTGAGGTCCTAGACGTCGAGGAGGTCCTCGACGTCGAAGATCCCCTCGACGCCAACCGTCTTCTCGACGGCGACCAGCGGTGTCGCCTCGACGGCGAGCGCAGACGCCTGTCGCTCCTTCTTAGACGCCGATAGCTCGACGCGGACGTCGACGACTACGACAAAGAAGCCGTCGACTGTGGTCTCGACGGCGGCCTACCCAGGCCCTTCGACGTCGATCCTTCACACCGTCTCGCACCAGGGAGATGGGGAACACACAGTCGACATCCCTCTCGACGTCGCAGTCGATGCAATCGACGCCGACGGAGAACGGGACCGTTTGCTGGGCTTCCTGCCTCTGGGGAGCCCCCCAGAGGCCTCAGCAGAGGCAGAGGCAACCTTCCCAGCCTGCCCAGACCCACCTGCCGCTTGCAGTCGTCCCTCCTCTAGGCCTTGAAGCCTAATCTTCAGCCTTTCCCTCAGGGTCCTTGCTGAAAGGTTCTGGCAGATGTCACATTCTTCAGGGACATGTGCTTCAGGGAGACAGACAATGCAGACGTCGTGTGGATCAGTCTTGGACTTCTTCCTTCCACATGCTAGGCACTTGTCGAAAAGAGCAGGCATTTTAGAGCCCTAAAAAGCCTGAACAAATACACAGGAGTGAAGGGAAACACCAAGAATAGCAACTGAAAACACTTTTAACCAAAAAGTGCACAAAAATCCAATAAACCCTTGAAAAAGGGAGAGCTCAATGCACCAGGGTCCTGTTAGCAGGAGCCGGAAAAAAGAACTGAAAGTAAGAGGGACCTGCTGTGCATTCGGGATACTGGGAGAAGTTCTGGAAAGTTCTCTTAAAGGCACAGTATCCTATTTAAGCCACATAATGGCAGCCTATGGGGCTTGTCTGTCCATGCCTTCCTCTCTAACATTCCAGAGGCTTTTACTGGTAGAGGCAAGATTCTCTATGAAAGAAACTGGGCAGGCTGTGATGTGTGTGTTTTTTTTGGTGGAAATTCTAGTTGAAGTACTGGACAGTGTAGCCTGTGGATATAGGCTGCATTATTTGTCTTTAAATTCTCTCTTAAGGTGTCTTTGCAGTTCTGCATTTTTTGAGAACTTAAGAGATTATTTTTGATTGCCGGGGGTCCATGCACATGAGTGGGACTATTCACTAGATTATGACTATACACAGAGATCCCCTACTACAGAACCCTCTCTACTGGATGCAGTAATAGGAAGGACCTGAAGCCTAGTTGTGGCGGCCCAAAAAAGCCAGATGATTAACTGCAACTAGTCTCTTCTACTTACTGAAATGGATTCTATGGTGGGGGGCGTAAAGGGAGCGGGAACAGCTGCAGAGGCCACCCATAAATCCATTATATGCAGTATCCAGTAGACCTGAATTGGAGTGTTGGGATCCTTCCTGCAACATGACTGGGGATAGAGCAACATGGTTTTGAAAACATGGACAGTATGGGTCACCACTAACTTTCGGAACCTTTTCCTAATGCCAGGACTAAGAGAAAAATGTAATATCCTCAGTATCAGGATATCCCCGAAAAAGACACAACAAAAGGAGGACCACAAAAAAGAGTTGTGTAAGTTTGTGAAGCTGGTCTCGCAGACATAGCTTTTATCCATGTCCCATTTAAGAAAGTCATCCTTTGAAATGGCGTCATGTCCTGTGGTGAGGATATGGGGTTAACTGCAGACATTAAGTTAGCATAAGTGAAATATATGCTTAGACACCATTTTGCGCTTTTACACACAACACTGCATGGCTCTGTTCTCGTAAATACACGGCTTGCCTTCTTCACATGAGAACGGTCTGATTTTCCCATATCTAGACGCACACTGTGCTCTCTGTCTGTACAGCGTGTTCAAGGTCGAACAACAATGTATGCTGTTGATTCACGTTGGTCAGTCCCACGCACATAGACATAACAGGAAGCACAGCTGTCCAACTAAAACTCAGGTGCTTTTTAATATAGCATTACATGCATGAAAGGGCAATGGGAGAAAACCTTTCCAACTGAGATGACCTTTGATTGTCCTGGGATGTGATCCATTGCATCTGATCTTGGAGGTATTGAGTACCCCTGACAAAGCCTAGAGGTCTTCTATAATTATAATAAGTTAGCTCCCAGCACGGGGAGGGTGGTAAAGGCACTATAGTCCTGTTTCCACTGTCATTATAATATGATTTCCCCTTTTGTGTTTTATGGGATTGTATAATTCTTGTGCATTTTGCAGCTGGTATTGGCTAGTGTACTGCATTTTAGAGCACGTTAGTTAAAATAAACATTTTAAACTATACCGTGTCTTGGATTACTCATGTTGTGGACTAGTATGAGTGTAAGAGCGAAAGTGTTCTGGACTCCCACTATTCCTGAGAGTTTACTAAGTCACATGTTGTAGGTTGTCAAATCATCGGTAGCTTCGCTGTAGTATGGAGAACGAATGAGACGATTGCTAGTCATATTGGAGTTCTAGGCACTGAGGTGGGTTTTTGGTACACCGCAATACACCGAGGTCCTGGTTTCCTGTGCATAGTTCTGTGCATGAGCAGAATCCCTACAACATGGCGCACCCAAAGTTTGGTCTGGTACTTATATTTGAGACACTTCAGTAGTGCTTGTACTTGACCACAATACCCTCACTTCTGTTTTCCGGATAAACAGTTGAGACGGCATAACCTACCGTTATTGATACTTCATAAGTTTCTTCAAGCTTGAGGTTATTGAATTACGCACCCTTTAGTGCTGCCTCGTGAAAAGGTTGTTAGACTTTCTCTGTCCTTATGTCTGCAGTCGGAGTGATGCGCGACTGTGCACGGCAATATCGTCGTCATATGCCTGCATATAGAGTGCCTCACGCAAGTATTGCGCTTATTTTTGTGGTTGGTGCTAACCCAGATTGCCACTGAGGTTTTCTACTCTTGGGTAACATTTCCAGCAGTGAATGGGGATGATGGCTTGTTCCATACATACACTCCCTCTGCAGTACCTATAGCATAGCAGCCATGTGTGACACTCTAAGTTCTGATTTCAGCATGGCAACACCGTATTTGGCTCAATGGCGCCCTCCTCCACCCGCGACTACGGTCCCTTTAGGTCCTTGGTCGAATCCACGGACCACTTGGCCAGTTTTGGCCGGGTACACACCACATCCACGTTATCTAGCAGTCCGTGTAGACTAATTGCGTGTCTTGCATACCTCTTTAATTGGGGTACATAGGGCTAGAGTCCAATAAGTTTCCCACAATCTCCAGGTGGGAGAACCTGGGTTTGCGGCAAACCCAGCTGGCATGGTCGGGATGTCAATTGAGTCCCATCATGGTTAATTCGGTCATGGGCAAGCGTCCCCAAAATAAGGATGATTTACCTTACTGGCTTGCTGCGAAATTTGACCAGCTGGAAGCAGTATTTCCTAATACCACACAGGATCCTAACAATTAGTTTCCAGAAATACTTAATACCAGAGGTAACTGATTGTGAGAATTGGGGTAAAGTATTCGCAGCAGTGTATGCGAAGTGTTTCGGCACAACTCTGACTGTTCTGCCCTCTGTGATTAAGTGTGCTCAAGAGGAGCACGGCCCGGAGGCAGCGGTTTAATTGGGAATGTGGCTTGTCCGAGTCTTTGACGTAGTTGCTGATCTCATACTTGCGAATGTGAAGGGAGATGTAGTCAACTTTCAGGTGTCTAATGCTTTGCGCCTTGGCCCAGAGGAAGAGAAATCCTGTGAGTCACTGAAAATTATTGCAGATGCTTACAAGACCATTGGGCGCAATAGTCTGGGTTTTAAGCCATTTGCTAAAGTACAGGCACATTATCAAACTCAGACGGGGCAGTCTAATAAAGGTGACCGTCCTATTTTTCCTAAAAAGAATTGGAAAAATAAAAACAGGGGAAGCAACAACAGAAACAAGGGTCGCGTGCTGCGTCACCAATACCAGAGTCTTCTGAGCGCACTTAAGATTTGCGCTAGAATTAGGTCTCCTGACAGGTTTCAGGTACCTGATCAGTGCTCTCATTCTTCCTAGGAAACATCAGGCTCACAAGCCGGTGGAGATCGCCAGGATAGCGGCAGAGGTCGAGGTGCCCCGCAAGAACGCGAGCAGCCTCGTCAGACTGACGGTAAAGGAAAGGAGAGCGATTTTTCTCGTCTGCGCTCTCAGTTTCAGAAAAAGAAAGTTGCTGCTTTAACAGCAAGATATGCCACGGACGGTGAGAACACAACTTCAGAACCTAACATGGGCAGTAACGCTGCTAGACAGCGCAGCGGAGGTTACCATAGTGTGGCAAGCACTGCGTCCATTTCTGAAGGCGACAGCAACTGACACTTTCATCACAGTTGAGACTGCTGACACCAGAGTGGCTCCCCTGATAGACTACATGACATAGTATTCCAGATTGAAGGGGATATACGTGTTATTAAAGGGATTTTTTGGGGAACATCTGACTTCTTATGACATCTTGTTAGCTGAGGCAGATTGGCCCCCGCCTTTTGTTTTAGCCACTCAGAGGGGGGAGGATGTCATCCTCCCTAGTTTTTCACACACTGTACCAAAAGAGCAGGCATTGTCTTTTGCGATAGAGTGGGCTTTGCTGCTTGCACCGGCTTTGTCACGTACTCAGTTGGGTTGGGATAAACTTTCACCCCCGCATGAGATACCATTGCGGTATATACCACAGCCACAACCCCAATATCCCCTTAGGCGGGAAGCCAAAGCTCCTGTTTCTGAAATTCTAGATCTATTAGAGTATCAAGGAGTGATTGAGACGTGTGTCACCAATGAATAATCCTCTTTTTACTATAAACAAACCTCATGTGTCATACCGCCTAGTTTTGGATTACCGACATTTGAACTCCTTGTCAAACCTGTGCGGTTCAGAATACCCATAGTTCTGCCCTCGTGGACAGTCTTGTAAAAAAAAAAAAAAAAAAAAAAAAAAAAAAAAGATTTTAAACCACACTGGCTTTTTTTTAGTCACTATCTGTCCTCTATAAGTAGTCAATGTACAGCTTTTACCTCCGATGGAGAAAAAAAAAAAATACTAAATATTAGCCATGGGCTAAAAAAAAAAAACCAGCCCGCGCGTTTTTGCTGCACGTGTCGTCTCTTTGTTAGACGACAGAGACCCTGATGCGTACTCGTACGTTGATCATATTTTCTCACGGACGACGAATTATGGCCGCATCTTTGTCGTGTGGACCGCATCATAGTTTTGTTTGCGGACTACGGTTACAAATTTAACTTTGCTAAATCACCCATTGCAGAGTACAGTGTTGTTCCTGGGCTAGGAGCTTAGTAATGAAGGTAGAGGCTTGGCACCTCACATCTTGCAGAAATGTGCACGTTTGTGTTCTCCTACAACTCTGAAAAAATTGCAATCTTTTCTGGGATTTTGGAATTTCAGTCGACCTTATATTACCGAATATGCCCAGCGTATCGAGGCGTTATATGCCTTGATATAACTGAACTTTTCAAAAGCCTACTGGCTTCTGGAACATTCAGCTATTCTGCAATCTTTGAAATCTGATCTGCTTGAATCTAAATACTTGTTGACACATGATAAATACACAAACCTGCTCCTCCAGTAATTAAGGGGACCCTCTTCCCACCCCTAACGAATAGGACTATCACATTACATAAATGGATGGCAAAGACAGAAACCTTTAGAGTACCAACAGAAAATCTACAAAACCTTTGAGTACAGAATTGGGGAAGGGGAGGTGAGGGGGTAAAAAGTCAGTATACCAGAGTTCCATACGCACTCCAGAGTTGCATTCAGACGAGAGGAAAGCTTTTTATTCCTTTTTTTTAATAATGCATATCAAAAACTTCAAAAAATAAATGTTATTAAATTAAGAGTCGCTCCCATGAGCTATTAGTTTGTAGATAAGTCACTATAATAAATACTGCTGCAAATCGGTAAGGATACATCTCTACCAACAGAAAAGTGGCAATACAGGATTAATTAATATTTTATAAAACTCTTCAAGCTCTGCTAAGCTTCTAGAAAAGTGTTGATGCACAAGAATCCTGAACTCACACCACAACGTTACATTTTAGTTCTATACACAACAAAAAGCATGGGACATCGCAACGTTGCACGTCAGAGTAAGTTTAAGAGTACAGAAAAATTGATTTTTGCATCCTTAACACAGGAATCAACGTAGTTTTCTTAAGTAATGGTTTCCTTTTTAACATCCCTCCATAGAGCTTAGACGTATGGACTGGTCACATGAATACTTTGATCAGTCTTGGCCATAACTCATTCAAAGGTGGCATTAAGCAAGAGGCTAGTAGTTTGGAGGATCAGCCTGATCTAAGCAAGGCTCACAGGACTTTACTTATTTTATTTCCCTTTTTCTTTTTTAAATGTATCCATCATTGCCTTTCTGCATCTTTGCCCTGAACTTTGTTTAAAAGCCTCTTGGTGCTTATGGTGGATTCTTTGCTTTGAAATATCTTAACGAGCAGAAAACCTACATGACTTAAACTTTAGAGATTCAGATGACGGTAGGTTATTCTTGGCAATGATTGAGTTCAATCAACTTAGAGTATAATTCTAAAGAACTGGCTCTATCCAAGCCAATTTAAGACTAATTACAGGGGTGGACACTTATCCACCTAGCTAATTCCATTTCTAGATGATTCTGCAGATTGCAGATAGCGGGTGGGATTTACAGCTAAATTACAAAAAGGCATCTTAATGCAGCTGAATTAGAGCCAGGAAGTGTTGTGATTTGAATTGAGGTGCAGACCTTTTGTAGATATTTTTTTAGCCCAGAAAAAAGTAGGACACAAAAGGTTTTTCCAAATCATAATTGGAAGTTTCTCAGTGAACACACATACACCAGTCATTGCAGACACTCAATGGAATTTAAATGCCTGCGAGAAGCGACTGTACACTGTGAATGAATAACTGCAAGAAATATATAAACATTTCAGTAAAATATTCTGCATAGGAGTTATTTGTTCACTCTGACATGGGTAGTTGGTGAATAATTGCATGGACAGATACTATAGGTAGCTAGCGCTTTCGGTGGGGGAGGACAATGTGGAGCCGACAAAACACCTACCCGGATCAATTTTTAGAAGCAGGAACTAACTATGCACTTGAGGATAGATGAATAAGTGGAACGATTTTGCTCTTAAGCACGGTTGTCCACGATTTTTTTTTTTAACCACAGGAGTATAGTATTTATTCAATATATGGTAGGAAAAATAATACCATGGTGGCTAGGCCATTCTTACGTCTCTGGGTCACCTAGTCAGTCAAAACTAATTTTAGTAAGACTGTAGTGGTTAGGGGGCATGGATGATCGGGGTAGGTGAAGTGGCAGGGCTTTGAGATGACAAACAGCAGTGGCATTCAAGAAATATCTTGGGTCCTTGTACTTCTTTTACAAATTGAGCACTGGTGCAGGATTAACTAATGTGCAGTGGGCAACTTTGTCACAACATTACATAGGCATCATGGTGATAGTTGGTACTTTTGCATCTAAAAGCAATAATCAAAAGGTTTGACTAGATTGCTCAACTCAAATACACACGTTGATAATTCACCATAGAGTTCTAAATAATTCTAATACAATAGCAAACCTAAAGAGAGAACAAACGTACTAAATGTATAGTTAAGCAGTATAACAATAGTGTGCATATCAGTAGGTAATATACATGTGAGATCAACATACCCTCTCCGCAAATTAATCAAACCCACCAAGAGGCAAATCTTGCATAAAAATCACATGGTCTATAAAAGCTGAACAAAACTCTACACTGTCTCTACTAAATCTTGCTCTACTTGTAAAGCACCTTGCACATTGCATTAAAAAAAGTCAGATAAAGAAAATGCTATGACTGATTCTCCATCTTAAGAGTGTGTGTAGTTACTACCTGAACAAAAAAGCCCATATAGGTGCAATGCAATTATCTCCAGGGCTCCCAGCCTGGTCACCAACATACCAGGCCTCAGTTTTGAGTCCACTTACAAAGAATTGTTAGGGAGGTCATCCGGGAAGAAGAAGGGGTAGGAGGTGCCGGTGCTCAGCATCCCCTGCTCATGCACACTGCCACCCTCCGATACCATCTGCCAGCTGCCATAATCTGTAGAGACAGACGATCCTTGCACGGAAGGGTCCACTGATCTGGGGCAGAGAAAGAGAATGGATGCTGGAGTCAGTATGTGCATAAAGTTACCAGTTCTTGAAGACTTTTGCTGATGGAGGCAATTGACGTGCCTAGTCTTAAACACTGAGACATGGAGGGTGAGTACCAAAAATGAGACTCAAAATCTTTCCAGGAATATATCCAGGTTGCTCTAGATCGAGTTAGTACTGACCAAATGTAGTTGGACAGGACAAAGCTGGGGCACATGCAAGTAACCCGCCACCTGAAGCCAAACTCCATACAAGTGCAGTGCGCAGTGCAACTGTTTGCAATAGACAGAAGCGGATCAGCTGCTCATGTGGCTTGCATCATTGAGACAAGGTTTCCAGTTGGCAAGTCGAAGCCAGAAAGACACTGAAAATGCAGTGGCAAATACAGATCAAATATTAAAAACCAACAATTTCACATAGTTTGTTGCCTTGCTCCAACACACTTTTAAGTGATTAAGTTAGGAGCATTGATGCCAACCCATTTGTCACAAATGGACTTGGGGATATAGGACTTACTAGAAACGGGATGGAAAAACGAAGGGTGATCCGTATGAGGACTCCAGGGCAAGATACTGAGCAAACCTGAGCATGCAGTAGCTCAATTTGCAACAATTCAGATTTCCATTGATTAGACAGGCTGAAAGGACGCACTAACAGTTCCGGAGATGTCGAACAAGGAGCAGGTACTTTGCCAGGCAATGGTAAGTCTAGATGCAAGAAGTCTTAGTAGGATTAGCATATTTAGAAGGACTGATCTCAGGTGGTTGGAAATATTAATTATTAGGAGGACAATTAGATAAGAGAATAAAAAGATCCCTTCTGGAGTGGGTTGTGTAACATACGAAAAGGTCTCGAGGTGAAAAGAATGAAAGTTCAAGAGTCGGATTTGAAAGATAACCAAGGATGTGGGCTGCTTGAAGAAACATTCAGTCTCCGCACTGAAGCTACACTGATGGGAATGGGTCTGGATGGGGTATTTATTTTGGAGGCGGGACAATTAACATGGAAAGGTGACAATTCGCAAAATTTCCATCAATGCTTGATCACTTGTCAAAACCCATCTCACTGGGATCAACATGGAGGAAATACTTAGCCACCATCCAATATTTTTGGGAACATGTAAATTGTTGCAGCTAGACAGCTCTGAAGGTGGACTGGGGTGGGGGGGCTTTGAGGGGTTCCATGCATGCAAGGATTAGCCAATGAACATTGCTTTTTCATTGGCTAAATGAAGGCACTATAATATGCTCTCTAAGAAATCACTATTGATCTGAACTGGTGGGATGAACATCTGATTATGAATCAGGGGGTGAAGCTTTTAGTCAGATGCCACACGCATGTGCACTGGGCACCGATGTGCCACCCAACACAGACATTTAGCGCTTCCTTTAACCTGTACAGCCCTTTTGGAGGACGGGCAGAAGTGTCTGTATTCACCAGGAGCAACAACACCACAGCAGTAGTCCATGATCCACCAACACAGAACATGAACATGCTATCATGAGCACAAAGACAAACACAATCAGAGGTAGGCAAGCAGCAATGTGGGGAATGCTGTGGAAACACTCAGAATGATTTGAAGACTAGACAGAGTGGCAGACACACTAAAGCACTACTAAGACCAGACAAAATGACACAAATGTAAAGGAGCTGGGGTCAGAGCCCAGCACATCAAGCCTCATGGAGGATGAATCAGAGGAGTATCTAATCAGATCAAAGGCTGTACATATTAAAATGGCAGCACACAAGGAGACACAGGTTGTAAATGTGTATTCCCCCCGGGGGGTCAACAACTCCAGAGGAGCCCTCCTACAGCACGAGGATCTTTTTCAAAATGTAAAAAGCATATCCTAAAGGGACAGAGAAACACGGACCCAGCATCTGGGGTTAACTAGTGGTATATGCACGTTAACTGCCACATAATTAATAGGGCAGGCTTGTTCTGAAATGTGCAAATTAAGGTTGCAGCATGGGGGACTGAAACATGCTTTGCCTGTGCAAGGACTCCCCAGCTGCCTAGAACTACCTTCTTTTGAGAGGTCTGCATAAGCAAACAAGCAGCAAAGTGGTAACCTCGGAAGTAAACTCTTATACATCTAACACAGGCATACTGATGCAAGGAGCAACAATTCTGAAGGGTTCGCTGGCTCCCCATTCACAAGCGCAGCCCATTCTAACTTCTCACCCACACATACAAACCCAGACACAACACAGTAGCAGAAAACCTGAAAAGCTGCAAACACTTTCACCAGCCGCCCACACTTCTGCTCCGCCTCACTTGCACTCACTCTCCACACCAACAAAAGCATAACTGAGGGTCGCTCGTGCTACATTCCACTCAAGACATGGAATGACCTACCTCAACACATCAGAGCCACCTCCTCACTCCTGGAGTTCTGCAAAAAGCTGAAGACCTCAATAAGCACCTTGGGGACCACTCTCCTACACACCTGCCCAAGCACCTCAATACCCTTTCGGATGGTCAGTGCACTATGCAAACCAACATAACATAACAGGGGGGTGGGAGGTGGGGGTTCAGGTGAGCCGGTATTGAAAACAGAGGACGTGGGTTTTGAGCGGGGAGGATTCCATTTGACCTTTGCCGATAATGGCCTGCATAAGCAACTCAAAAGTGCTCAAACCTAATTGATTAGGTTTTATATTAGAAGCCAGAACAAAAAAACAAAAATCTCAAACTCCAAACCCAATACAGAACAAGCATTTACAATGCAATAGGTCTCGCAATTACATTGTTGTGAGCTATTGGCATTAAAAATTTAATTGTTTCTTTTTTACCCCTTCGTGAAGGATTAATCAAATAATGGTGCTGTAAATGACAATGTCTTTTACCCCCTGTTGACCCCTGCAAAGCTCATCAGCATTTACCAGTCATAAAAAGGAATATCTGACAATCGCATCTTTAACATTTTGCAACAATTCTATAGTTTCACTGCGGTTCTAAATTAAATTGTAAAATAAAATGTATATTCTCATAATATTAACATATTGAATGCTTTCAAATAAGATGTTATTCTTATATGTCTCATCGCTTTGAATATTTTTGTCCAGTCCACTATTTACGCCGAGATATTACCCTGAAAATATCTGCACTAAACACCTCAGCGCCTCATCAGTGGTAGTAGGCGCTATATAAATATCCATGCGAAGGTCTTCTCCCACGGGGCAGAACACAAACCAGACTCGGTTCCAGTGTATTTTAACTGCCCGAAAGGATGTCAGGCGACGATCACCTGAATCCAAATCCCAGGGATCCGCACCTTACGGCATTTGGTAAAAAACAAATGTCTGCCTGAAGTTAAATGATACCATTTGCGGTCGTGAAACGTCCCCAACATTTCAGCTGGTCATAACAGAACACAAAGTACGGCGAGCACATTCCATGCATTTTGCAGCCTGGTGGTGGGTCGAATTAGTAAAAAGATGCCTTGACGCGGAGACACGCTGGGATTTAAAAATAACCTCCCCTTCTGAAGAAAGAGCGCGTGTCCTCCCTCCAGCCGGTGACAGCAACCGCTCTGAGCTATATTTGCGCTCTTCTGGACGCGGCCTGTAGTAAACATCGCCTCACCTCGGAGTAATCCCCTTCCCACGCCGCTGTTAGGCAGGGCGCTCTAATAACCAGCCTGCTGACAGACATAAAAGAGCTGCTTGCGGACCAGATAACATTTCTTTATTACGATCATTAATTCGTGTCTGGGCACCTCTGTACCGAACTGTCCTAGAAAAAAAAAGAAGAACCCAGCAGTGAATGAGCAGGAAAGCGCCGCTATTGAGCAGTGTGGAGATTTAGACAGCAGGTAGGTGGAGTAGCTCAGTGAGCTAAGTGCATGCGGAGGATAAGATTAAATCCAAATTGGGAGGAGTCTTTTGCTATGTAAAATACGGTACAGGGCACATACTAGCTAAAAATAGCAAGTCCAGTTATTTGAAACTCTTTCAGGTGCAAGTAGCTCTATGTAATTACTGAATACTTTCTGTGCCGGGAAAAAGGCTACGTTTCTGCTTCGCGTGTTTTTGTTTTGTCTGATCGCAGGGCGCATTCCGAACAGCAGGTGGCATGATGTACCAGGACATTTTGCAGTGTTACGCTCCACATACATATTGGGGGCTTTTCATTCTACAAAGTCCTCAGTTTAGCTAGGACAACTTTGGCGGGAAAGATCACAAGGCCAGAACCAATATTTTTTTTTTATTATTTAAGAACAACCTTCATAAAGACGAATGAGAGTGCTTGAATGAGAGAATTTGAAAAACAAAATCATGCAATGTCTGATAGACAGACAGTAAAAATAGACTGAGTTGAGTGGTTGGTGATGAAGGTTAAATAAGCTATGGGGTAACTTAGGGCTGTAGGCACCGTTCTAAGATTGGTTCAAAGCTGATCTTAAAAGGCAGGGTGTGGCACACCTCAAATGAAAGTGGTGGGTCTGGGGAAGGGTTGCAGAGACCTTTGTGCAACATAAGAGTCACATATTCTATATCAGGCCCCACAAGCCTCTCATCCTTCGCATGACGATGGAGTGAGAACTACAGCTGAATAGGAAAGCATGCGATCAACAAAACCTTGCTTTTAGTATTTTGAAAAGCATGTGGAGTTTTCTGGTGTAATGGCTCTGAAGTTCTAAGACACGACATTTAAACTGCATAAGTAAATGATAAATAGGGAATGTGTCCAGTGATAACACACAAAAAGACTAGGGCATCAAAATACACGGGAAGGCAGCCGCTTGTTTACATTTGCATCACGGTTTCACTTTAAGTGAAAGCGCAATGCAAAAATTAACATGCGACTGAGTGATAAGATAAAGATAAGGAATTGCTTAGCGACAGCCACAAAGCAGACGATCCTTATCCTGGGCCGGACAAAAAGGGGTAAGGGTGGCAATCAAAAAGCCTCATTTCCAATGGCAGGCCACTGTTTAGCATAAAGGGTGAAAACAGCCACCGATAAAGAGGGGCGGGGCTTCAAGTCCCCTTCTGAAATCTCCTCATTAACAATAGGTCTCGCCGAGCGAGCAGCACATGCGATGCAACGCTAGGCGAGACCAATAAAAAGGATTTAAAGTAGAAATCCTAGCTGCAAATGCAGCAGAGGCACTGTAAATCCAACGGAAAATTCTAATTCGTTCTGACAAACTGGCTAATGCAAAAACACTGCTTAAAATAGAAAAAAAAGTCTATAACTCCCCCACTTTAACAGTATCGATTTGAAAATCTACTTAAGAGTTCACAGTCAAGAGTAGAAACTGTGTGGTGGGCATTTCTGGTCCCCAGCGAATCCTGCAATTAGTGACCAGTAATTATCAGTTCACAAAGTTCTTCCTTGCAGTCGACAAACGAGTTGGAGACTTTCCACCGTACAGACCACTGCAATGTCTGATGGGTCCCAGATATCACCCCCGGACAGAACCAGCAGCTACAACCAAGACTGTGTGCTGGATATTGGCCGTGAGACTTGCAACCTCACCACACCCACTTCATACCATCTGCCCCAGTCCAGCATACCATCTGCTGGCACGAGAGCTCCCAGGAGGTGTGGGGAAGGATGCAGAGAGCCAAAAGATATCTACACACGTGCCCATCATGCTGGGTGTGGTCACTTCTAGCATAAACCCATTACAAGCATTAGTAATGTAGGTGTCCAGCTATTCCTAGTGGGCCTCTCTCTGTACCGTCCAGGCATTACAAACAAAAGTGCAGAGTGTCCGGACGTTACAGGCACCAGCACTGCTACTGCTACGGTCCAGCTAATCCTAGTGAACTTCTCTAGTGTGCAGACATTACAAGCATTAGTACAGAGTTTACTGTCGTTACAGGCAACAGGCCCTGCTGGTGCTACGGTCCAGCTATTCCTAGTTGGTCTCTCTAGTGTCCAGGCATTACAAGCATTAGCACAGAGTGTCCGGCCGTTACAGGCAACAGGCACTGCTGGTGCTACGGTCCAGCTATTCCTAGTGGGCCTCTCTAGTGTCCAGGCATTACAAGCATTAGCGCAGAGTGTCCGGCCGTTACAGGCAACAGGCACTGCTGGTGTTATGGTCCAGCTATTCCTAGTGGGCCTCTCTAGTGTCCAGGCATTACAAGCATTAGCACAGAGTGTCCGGCCGTTACAGGCAACAGGCACTGCTGGTGCTACGGTCCAGCTATTCCTAGTGGGCCTCTCTAGTGTCCAGGCATTACAAGCATTAGCGCAGAGTGTCCGGCCGTTACAGGCAACAGGCACTGCTGGTGCTACGGTCCAGCTATTCCTAGTGGGCCTCTCTAGTGTCCAGGCATTACAAGCATTAGCGCAGAGTGTCCGGCCGTTACAGGCAACAGGCACTGCTGGTGCTACGGTCCAGCTATTACTAGTGGGCCTCTCTAGTGTCCAGGCATTACAAGCATTAGCGCAGAGTGTCCACCGTTCCAGGCAACAGGCACTGCTGGTGCTATGGTCCAGCTATTACTAGTGGGCATCTCTGTACCGTCCAGACATTACAAGGATTTGTACTGTAAGTGCCCAGTCATCACTAACACGTTGATTAAGACTGTCCATCAATTACTAGCGTGGATACCACTCGCACCCTCCAGTCGCCAGCGTGGTTACGGTCAGTGTCCAGCCGTAATATGGCTAGCACCCAGCCATCACAAGTGTTAGATCTACACATTATAAGCATTGTTACTATTCAGTCATTACTAACATTGTTATTGCTGCTCTACAGCTATTGCGAGAGTTCCTTGTGGTAGTATCTCCCCATTACACATTACCAGTGTGGTTCCTGTAGATGGCCGCCATTACACTCATTGCTACTGCTCGAGTCTACAAATACAAGTACGGTTACTGCTCTTATCAGATATTACATGTGAAGACAATGGTAGAGTTTATCTATTACAAGCGCGGTTATTACTATTGTTTGCAATCACAAATGCAGTTACCACCAGTGTAAAAACTTTACACGCGTAGTTAACATAACCTGCATTTGTAAAACACGTTAACTCTTGGGCATCTTCGAGCTTAAACTGATATTTTTTTTATTTATTTTTTAAACACAGATGTTTCTCATTAGCCAAATCAAATAATGGTCATCAGCTTCAGTAGGATGAAAGACTGAGTAGCCGTGCTAGGATTCAAACCTGCGATCATGAGCTCAAACACATGCGCTGCAGTGGATACATAAGTCCGCTAACCTATTAGACCCATGTTAGTAGTTTACTAACATTAATACTGCTAGCATCCAGTCATTGCTATGGAGAGAGGCCATCCATTATTATTACAAATTATATTAAAAAAAGAAGAAGAAAAAAAGGGGGGGGGGCGCTAGGAGGCGTGCTACGAAGATGGCCGCGAGCTTGTGGGGCTCCCCCAGTCCGGGCGATAAAATCTTCATAAGAACCATCCTGAAATGCCACAAAGCCCTGAAAGTCACCAGCCACGAGAGAGACACATTAATACAATATTGCGGTGAGGTTTGGAAGGCATCAGCGACCCAAATGACCTCCTAAAACTGCAGGAAACACCAGCGCAGAGGGCGGGGAGCGGAGCCTGGTGCACCCGGGCGGCAGCACAAAACTACACGAGCGCGGAGCGGCCCACGTGTTAGTGGGCCTCATAGGCAGCCGCAGCGAGAGAGGAGCGACAGGAGAGCAAGCTGCGGCACCGACAGGGACCCACTTGCTGTGCCAGAGAGGTGAGCTGCTTTAGCGTGAAAATGCGACAGCCAGGCAGCTCCTCAGTGAGACTACACAGAACACTTGTAAGGTCAGCGGGGAGAGCCCCCGAGCGCGAACACAGGGAATGATAGCGGAGGGACCCGTGGGCCGGAGCAAAGCCTTGGAAGAGCAGACCGCGAACCCCCCTGCGTGCACAGATAGAGCCGGTGGGACACTGACTATAATACAGTAAAAAGAGCGGCGTGGCCTGCACTGGCCCTGACAGCCATTTCACCTGCATTGCCGCTAAGACCATCCGCCATCTTGTGTGCCCAGCCCGGGACTCCGAGAATTGCAGCGAGCACAATAAATCCCTGACAGAGGACCCACGCAACCCCACATGATTCCGCATTTGCAGGGAGCACGTGCTGGATTTAAATGGTGAACCCCAGTTGAATACCTGCCGCCAGGGAGCCGGTGCCGAGCCATGAACTGCTGACAGAAGCTTCTGCCATTTTGACGCTTCAGTCACAGAGGTGCTAGCCGCACAAGATTGCGGCTACCATTGGTTCTTGTTTCCCCCCTGTAATTCTAGGAGCAGGCACGCACTGAGGAAAGCACAAAGAACATTACACCCCTGTAAAACAGTCACGACCCTCATCTGCCGCCCACACATCAGCCACCTCCACGGCATATCACCTGCTCTTAGTGAGAGATACACCTCCGGGAGAAGGCCCCCGCGAAGGGGCCAGACACCATGGGGTGCGCGGACGCAACGCAGACGAAAATCCGGTTCGAAACCAGGAAAATGCCCAGGAGAGGCGCAAACGGACCCGGAGGCAGCTGAAAATCAAGAGGAAGACTGGAGAGCCCTTCTCCTCAGCATGAAGCATAGCCTGACATCCATAGATGCCAAAATGGACACAATTAATTAAAGACTGGACTCAGTAGTGCACAAATTGGACCAGCATGACCAGAGACTCAAAGAGGCGGAAACCAGACTATCGGACCTAGAGGATGGAGCAAACGCCTCCAAAGACCGCATCTCACAAATGGATAAACTCCTTAAAATAATAGCGGACAAGAACGAGGACTTGGAAGCCCGCTCACATCGGAACAATGTAAGGATTCTTGGCCTGGCGGAAACAACCAACACAAGGTGTATGGAGGACTTTGTTGAAAAGCTCATCGTTGATCTGTTCGGGAGAGACTCCTCCACTCACCTGAAAATAGAGAGAGCTCATAGATCCCTCACCACACGCCCGCCACTGGGAGCACCGCCGAGAAAGGTGATTGCCGATTCCTCAATTACCGGGACCACGACACGGTCCTGCACCTGGCTAGAGAGAAAAACCAAGTCCCATACGAGAACACCACTCTGGTGTTTTTTCCAGACTTTACACAAAACGTGCATGAAGCCAGGCGCAAGTTCACAGCAGTCAAAAAGAAGCAGACACAGGAGATCCCATATGCCATGATGTATCCGGCCAAGCTGAGGATCACACACCAGGGGAAACAACACCTCTTCCAGACCCCCCCAACAAGTAGAAGACTACCTCAAACATCACCGTCGAGCGGCTTCCAAGGAAGCGGTGGCGCTCCAGATCTCAATCACCGCTCTCCAGCCCAGAATAATGACAGAACAATCCTTACTGAGATTTCAGTCCGAAATTTCCGTGCAACTAACCACAACATTTTTTTACTCTCAGGAACAAGAACACATGTGGCATTATTGACCTTGCAGATTCGCACGGACACTCCCCTCCGACCCACGATAACCAATCGTCTGTCGGAGGTCCGGTGACAGGTGGGTGGAAAAAGTGGGGGTGAGTAGGTGGGTGGAAAAAGTGGGGGTGAGTAGGTGCGACGTGGGCCCCTAGAGCTCTTTCTAAGATGGCGAGCCACCAATTGTATTAAGTTTCAGAGAGTTGGTAATTGTTAGTACCACTTTGACTTAAGAGTTAAGGGAAGGTTACAATGCTCGACAAGTTAGGGATGTCGACGTGGGCAGGGGGGGGGGGGGGGGGCTCGAAGCCCATCCAAACGTTATCACATACAACAGACTCACAAACAATCTACATATACCTCATGATCTCCAAGAGGAGGGGATTTGGCCAACATGACATCATACCAATGATCTGAACTGATTAACCTCGAACGTCCGTGGCTTAAACAACCCAAGGAAAAAAAAGACCGATACTAGGATACTTGGATAGGCAATACATTAGCATTGCCCTACTGCATGAGACATTTACACCCAGGGTCGAATCCCCCATTCGCCATGAGATGGGCATCACATCGCTGCTTCTCTTCATACTCAGGATATTCCAGGGGAGTTGCCAGTCTTATTAAACAAGAGGAAAGATTTGAGATGGGGGCTCGGAGGCGGACGCCGCTGGAAGGTATTGTCTCATTTGGGGCAGGCTCGCAAATAAAGATGTAACTATTGCAAACTACTATGGCCCAAACACGGACGACCTGCACACCCTACTTCTGCTATGGGGCAAGATACAAGCAATAGGCTCCACATAGGTTATATGATATGGGCAATAGACTTCAACACTGCAATACGCCCTCAGAAAGATAGATCCCACGCCTCCCTGCTTCACTACACGAACACACAGGGAATGCTATAAGACCTGATAGACACGAAATACCTACTAGACGCCGGACGATACAAACTCCCAACACTGAGAGAAGGTACACACTACTCAGAGGTACACTCTACGTGGTCCTGACTGGACTATCTGATTGTGTCTGTAGGCATGGCACATTGGCTAGACACTGTTGTTCACCTGGCCCGCACATTCACACACCACTCCCCCGTGAAGTGCTCTATACAGGTACCGGTTGACCAAACCCCTTACGTTGGCTGGCGATGGAATCCCCTACACTTAATTGACGCAGTTTTTAATGAGGAAATTGGACAGGAGATAGAGTTTTTATTAGAGAAACACTGCATCAGAGACTAGCTTAACTTTAGTATGGGAGGCAGCGACTGACTCTGGAATCTGGGGATCACAGTTCGATCCCCGGCTCCGGCGGCAGGTTAGCCCAGCACCATGTGACTCTGGGCAATAGCTTGCTTAATCTTCCCAATGGCCCCCAGTGCCTAGAGACCCTTACGGGTGATTGAATAATAATCCACATTTGTAAAGCGCACAAAGTCACGATGAGGGGGCTGCGCTTCTCTAAAGAAGGAGGCATACTCAGGGGGAGGTGTGGCGCCGCAGCGAGGGCAACAGATGCTGGAATCTGGGGATCACGGTTAGATCCCTGGCGGCAAATTAGCCCAGCACCATGTGACTCTGGGCAATAGCTTGCTTAATCTTCCCAACGGTCCCCAGCGCCTGGAGACCCTTATGGGTGATTGTTCGCGCTTTACAAAATGTGGATTATACTCCGGGACATCAGACGTGAACTAAGCAACCTAGAGAAAGACATCAAAGCCCTAGAGAGAGACCTCACAACTGGGACAGGGGAAAATACAACCAGAGCCAAACTCAGGGACAAAATGACAGACTACGAACATGCTGCTGAACGAGAATGCAAGTTCTAGAGGAAACACCACAGGGCTAGAACATATGGGGAGGTAGACAGTCCTGAAAAAGTACTGGCGAGCGCTGTACGCCAACCCAAATTCTCCAACTACGTCGCGGGGATACAGGATTCACAGGGTACATCACATAGAAACTTGCCCGACCAACTGCAGACTTTTGTAGAGTACCATAGGTCCCTATATACCTCCCAGAGAGAGCTCCCACTTGACCTCCACCAATGCTACGAGGACACAGTGCCGGCCTGACTAGGAGACACACAGCGTAAATTCGAGAGTAGAACTAGAAGTTGAGGAAATAAGAGACGCGATTAAGGGGATGAAATCGGGGAATGCGCCAGGGTCTGACGGTCTGCCTATCGAATTTTACAAAGCATATCTGCTACTTCTGACCACAGTTCTGAAAGGTATTTTATGAGACAATGGAGGAGGGGAGCCTTCCTAGAACTATGATGGAAGCCGAAATAGTTTCACTTCTTAAGCCGGATAAATCTCTGATACTTTACGAATCCTACCGCCCTCTATCCTTATTAAATTGTTACACTAAAATTCTCGCTAAGGTCCTCTCCAACAGACTTAGCCTCCTGATGGAGCGCTTGGTGTTACCAGACCAAGCGGGCTTTATTCCAAACAGAGCCACTGCACATAACCTGCGAACACTCATGGCGGTTATGCAGGACATTGACCCGAATAGCTCCGCTGTGGCAGTCTTCCGAGACGCTACCAAAGCGTTTGATTCTGGGGAGTGGGACTTCCTCATCGGCACATTGGGTTATATGGGAATGCCCCCGGTTTTCCTGAATTGGGTACAGCTACTTTACACGAGGCCGATAGCCACGGTGTTGCTAAACGGTGCTCGCTACAAGAGTTTTAACATTTCAAGAGGCACCAGGTAAGGATGCCCCTTATTCCCCCATTCTATTCGCCTTAGCCGTTTAAACCTTGGCGGCAAAGATACGACAACATCACAAAGAACGAGCATTGGCATACCCCTCCCGGAAGCTGCTCATATCCCTTTATGCGAACGACATGACCATATATATTAAAAAAAACAGATCAATCTAATCCCGGTCCTTCGTGAGATTACCAAATTCGGAGCCATCTCAGGGATCCAAATAAACTGGGCTAAATCAGCGATCTTCCCATTAACAGAAAAAAACATCCCATACCCCTTGGATTTCCCCCTAGTTTGGAAGTCCGAGGAAATTAAATACTTAGTCGTACATATTTCCTGAGACGAGGACGTACTCATGCGCACAAATTATGGGCTGGCTATAGAAAAGATGACAGGCAACATGAATAAATGGTTACGCCTACCCCTCTTAATGGCAGGCAGAATCTCCCTAATAAAAATGGTCATCTTGCCAACACTACTTTATCTTTTTACGAACATACCCTACCACCCAGGGAGGTTCTTTTTTAAAACACTGAACACATAACTCACACGCCTCATATGAGGAGGCAATCAGGCGAGGCTAAAACGGACCATACTAATGCTACCATATAACCAGGAAGGGTTTGAAGTACCTAATTTTGAATACTACTATCATTGTGCCCAGGCTCACTTCGCCTCCTACTGGTTCCACCACCCCCCCTTTCAAGCCAGATCTAGCGGTGGAGGGTGGCTATCTGTCCCGATTCCCCCTACTGGTTATCTATTTGTAGAAGTGAGGGAACAAAATCAAGACGCGTCCACAGTGGACTGCACCACCATTGCCTGGCGCAGAATCACTCGCAAATTGAAAGCCCCAATGATGTATTCACCCAGACTCCCGCAACCCCCTACTGCAGGTCACTAGTGAAGGGATATGCAGACGGATGCTAGAAACACTCCACGACACCACATGGGAAGACCTTTATGTAGAGGGGAAGTTCCGCTCTAAGGAGCAGTTCTTCGGGACACACCCTCCCACCACCATGGACTTATTTATGTACGTGAGACTTCGGCAGAGTGTCAAAGCCGCTACTCCAGAATTCCGCACAGAACCTTCCACACTACCCCCTTTACATGCCCTGCTGCAGCGGAGGCCCCAAGCAGGTCACTTCCCTCTTGTATAGACACACGCAGGAGGCGCCCCTTCCTCAAACACTGCCCGCTCGGGCTGATTGGGACAGAGACTTGGAGACCCCCCTGACAGACGAACAGTGGGACTTCAGTTGTAGGCAGCAGAGACGGTCACATCCAACAGTCGAGTGAAACTCATTCACTATAAATTTCTCCACCGGCTGTACCGCACCCCTGCCAAATGACATAAGTTCCACCTGAATGAAGATGATAAATGTGCCAGATGCGGAGGGGAGGGAGCAGATTTCTTGCATTTGGCGTGGCAGTGTCCGCAGGTGTGGGAATACTGGGGGCAAGTGTTTACAGGCCTTTCCAACATGCTGGTGTTACAGATACACCCATCTCCCCAGGTTGCCCTGTTGGGCTGCATCCAATAAGTCCTTACAGCTCATAAAAAATTCCTAGCCTTAGGTTTACTCCTTGCGAAGCGCCGAGTGGCCTGCCGGTGGGGCAGAGGCCGAGACCCTAAATTCAAGGACTGGCTACAAGACCTATCCACCTGGCAAGGACAATTGCAAAGCTACGCCGAACTTGTACCCCTGAAATCAAGACTAAAAGATATATGGGGCCCCCTGACAGCATATCTCTTACAACAGACCACGGAGGGAGACAAAGAAGTAACGGAGGAAGATGTGTTGTTTGTTGTGTTTTTGTACTTGTATAGCGCACAAAACAATATAATTGTGAGTTTATTTATAAAAAGACAGATGCCATATGGGCTTTACAGGGGGTTGATTTTTGTTTCTAATTTGGACAATGGTACTACTGATATGTTCTCTACAGGACTAAACTGTAATCAAAATATGACTGACTACCGCATTCATTCTGTAATGTATGACTTGTACTGCACCATGTTGACCAAAACAAACGTTTTTGAAACTTCAAACAAAAAAAAAAGATTGCAAAAGCTCAACTTACACCTGGAAGGTATCCTGGGGATAACAGCCGGATCCGAACTGTCAACCAAAAAACACACTTTTTAAACACTTACCTGAAAGGTAACAGTTCCCTGGTAGAGCTGAGACACATAGGAAATGTGTTCAAAAGGCGTACGCCTGAACAGAAAAGGCCCCGACAACGGCTCATACCCTTTTAAACTTTGGGATAGTAAGCAGGTTGCCGTTAAAAGAATGCAAAATATACTTGGGGTGGGCCATTTGAAATTGGTTGACGAAATGGTGGTCCCACTGGTGAATCACCTGGTGTACTACACACACAGTTATAAATCATTCTTTCAGGATAGGAAATTCAATGTCCAGTGCATCACATGCAGAAGAGTGCTCAGGACGAGACAAGTCCAGCAGCGAGTGCTTGCATTCAATAAGTACGTTTAAAGAAAGGGCGCGGGGGAGGACGTGACCTGGGTAACCCAAGATTAGCAAATTGCAATAAAGAAGCCTGATAAGAATAGGGGGACTGCACCACAAAGGGATGGGAATGGCCTGGAAGAAGAGGCAGAATTTTACAGCGTATCCTCATAGAAAAGCAGGGGCATGCCAGTCTTTTCACCTGACTAGACAGACCGACCGACCGACCGACCCTCATCAATAAGGAACCCAAGGTTCCAGACAGAGGAAGATTTAGCAGCACTGCTGGACAGTGACCAAAGTCAGCGGAGCGCATGCAAGAGGGCCTGCTGATGGAACAGCACAGAATTTTGGTCTTGTCAACTTTAAATTTCGACCAAGCCATGTGGTGATGCCATACATAAAATTATGGAAAGATCAAATAGAACTGACTGGTCAACTGATATCTCAGCATAATTCATGAAGTTTACTCCATGAGTTTGTATTAGTTAAGCTAGAGGTCTTAGATGGATATTAAACAATGCTATTGCTGTGGAAAGATATTGCCATAGAACGATAGTAAACAATGCCAATGCTGTAGATCAGTGTTTCCCAAAGTGTGGTCCGCAGACCCCCAGGGGTCTGTGACACATTCCCAGGGGGGCCGCAGGCAGCATTTTTAAAAGCACTGCAAAGTATCTTGTATAATTAGCAGTTTTCAAACAACAATAAAAGTGTCAAGATAACACCAGTGATTAATGTACCTGCTGGAGAGAGATGAGTTTTGTCCAGTAGCAGCTTTGAATTATCTAATGTAGCACAGAGGGCTAATATGCCGAATGCAAAGAACATGTATAATGCTTTTTAAAAACAGATTATTTTTTTACTGTGCAAATCATAAGTGATAATCGTAATCTAGCACTGTGACCTATAAACTGTCAAGGAGCTGCTTGCAAACTGCAAGGTAAAAGTTAGTGACATGTTTTTCCCATTATCCTGATGCTGCTAAAAAGGTTTATTTGGGTGGAAATAAACTTTTATTGTCAAAGTCAATGCTAACCACGGTGTTATATTCTGAATCCTGAGTTTGTTCTTTTCCAGACCACGCACTATTTAAAAATGCCTAACAGTATGAATGACGTGAATTCTACACCTTGTAGTCCTCTTTGCCTTAAATGACTTTTTCTCTACACTGATTTACATGATTCACTGGCTCTATATGTGTGTGATGTAAAGTGCTTGACATCCTACAATGGTATGAAAGATGCTATAAAAAATGTAATACATGTGACAGAGGGGCTATGGAAAGATGAGAAGCACTGTTGGAGGGTGATAGTGGAGGTATCATTGAAGAGCCCCAAAAAGATTATCGTATTCTGGTGCATAGTAAGGACTTATTTTACTGTTGGAACCACTGCTGTAGATAGATATTGCCATAGATGGATCATAAACACAGCTAATGCTGTAGACAGATATTGCCATAGATGGATCGTAAACAAAGCTAATGCTGTAGACAGATATTGCCATAGATGGATCGTAAACAAAGCTAATGCTGTAGACAGATATTGCCATAGATGGATAGTAAACAATGCTAATGCTGTAGATAGATATTGCCATAGATGGATCGTAAACAAAGCTAATGCTGTAAACAGATATTGCCATAAATGGATCGTAAACAAAGCTAATGCTGTAGACAGATATTGCCATAGATGGATAGTAAACAATGCTAAAGATAAATATTGCTATAGAAGGACCGTAAACAATGCTAATGCTGTAGATAAATATTGCTATAGAAGGATAGTAAACAATGCTAATGCGGTCGATCAATATTGCCATAGATGGATAGTAAACAATGCTAATGCTGTAGATAAATATTGCTATAGAAGGATAGTAAACAATGCTAATGCGGTCGATAAATATTGCCATAGAAGGATAGTAAACAATGCTAATGCTGTAGACCGATATTGCCATAGATGGATAGTAAACAATGCTAATGCTGTAGACCGATATTGCCATAGAAGGATAGTAAACAATGCTAATGCAGTAGACCGATATTGCCATAGATGGATAGTAAACAATGCTAATGCTGTAGACCGATATTGCCATAGATGGATAGTAAACAATGCTAATGCTGTAGATAGATATTGCCATAGATGGATAGTAAACCATGCTAATGCTGTAGATAAATATTGCTATAGAAGGATAGTAAACCATGCTAATGCTGTAGATAAATATTGCTATAGAAGGATAGTAAACAATGCTAATGCGTTCGATCAATATTGCCATAGATGGATAGTAAACAATGCTAATGCTGTAGATAAATATTGCTATAGAAGGATAGTAAACAATGCTAATGCTGTAAACTGACATTGCCATAGAAGGATAGTAAACCATGCTACCGATGTAGACCGATATTGCCATAGAAGGATAGTAAACAATGCTAATGCTGTAAACTGATATTGCCATAGAAGGATAGTAAACAATGCTACCGCTGTAGAACGATATTGCCATAGAAGGATAGTAAACTATGCTAATGCTGTAGAGAGATATTGCCATAGATGGATTCTATTCTATTATTCTATTAAAATTATTTGTAACGCGCACTATCACCATCGGTTTCTTGGCGCTCGTTGATATATATAGCGTTGATCCAGGGTGAGGAGTTAGTCGTACGCCGCTTGGAAGAGCAGTGTTTTTAAGAGGGTACGGAAACAATCGTATTTAGGGCAGAGACGGAGAGAAAGGGGTAGGGAGTTCCAGGTGGTGGGAGCCAGGACAGAAAAGCTCAGGCCACCATGCTTTTTCCTCTTAAATCTAGGGACCTCAAGGAGGTTTAGAGACGCTGAGCGCAGGGTTCTGGTAGGGATGTGGCGGGACAAGGCCGAAGAGATGAACCTGGGAGCTGCGTCCGATAAAGCCTTGAAGGTAGTGCATGCCAGTTTAAAAATGCAGCGTTTGGAAACGGGAAGCCAATGCAAGCTACGGAGGAGGGGGGTGACGTGCTGGTGTTTTGGCTGGCCAAAAATCAGGCGGGCTGCCTGATTCTGCACCAGCTGAAGTCGGTGGAGGTGACAGGCGGGAATGCCTGCATACAGAATGTTGGCGTAATCAAGCCTGGAGGTGATAAGCGCAATGACGACCTGGATCAGGGCCTCTTTGGTGAGAAACCTGCTGATCTTGCGGATCCGTCTGAGGTGGAAGAAACAGGCAGATGTAACCGCGTTAATGTTTGGTCTCATTGATAGGTCTTCAGAAATAATCACCCCCAGGCTTTTGACTGAGTTCACAGGGGTAGGTGCTGTCCCCAAAGATGTCGGCCAGAAGGTGGCATTCCATGGGTGGTTGGGGCCACCCACCAGGACGAGCTCGGTCTTGGTGGGGTTCAGCTTTAGGTGGCTGTGGTACATCCACTCAGCAATGGTCAGCATGGTAGACTGAAAGTTGATGCGGGAGGAAGGGAGGGAGTCAATGGGAAAAATTAACTGAAGGTCGTCAGCATAGTTAAAGATTGTGACCGGGGAGTTACGGAGAGAGGCTAAAAGTGGTTGGAGATACAAATTGAAAAGAAGAGGGGATAGTGCAGAACCCTGTGGGACACCGCAGTGAAGGGAGGTGAAGGGTGCGGAGAAGGTAGAGAGGTGGACGGCCTGTGAGCGCTGGTGAAGGAAAGATCTGAGCCAGTCAAGGGCCACACCCTGGATGCCGGCGTTGTGGACACGGTCGATCAGGATGGTGTGATCGACCGTGTCAAACGCCGCAGAGAGATCCAGTAGGACAAGGGCTTGAGAGATGTTTTTGTCAGCTCCTTTCCTAAGGGAGTCCATGACTGCTACTATGACCGCCTCGGTAGAATGGAGGGGTCTGAATCCCGCTTGTTGTGGATCAAGAAAAGATGATTTCTCGATGAAAGAGCTCAAGCAGCGGGTAACGTAGGTCTCCAAGATCTTACCTAGGATAGTAAACAATGCTAATGCTGTAGAGAGATATTGCCATAGAAGGATAGTAAACAATGCTAATGCGGTCGATCAATATTGCCATAGAAGGATAGTAAACCATGCTAATGCTGTAGATAAATATTGCTATAGAAGGATAGTAAACAATGCTAATGCTGTAAACTGATATTGCCATAGAAGGATAGTAAACAATGTTAATAGGGTCAATCAATATTGCCATAGATGGATAGTAGACAATGCTAATGCTGTAGATAAATATTGCTATAGAAGGATAGTAAACAATGCTAATGCTGTAAACTGATATTGCCATAGAAGGATAGTAAACAATGCTAATGCTGTAAACTGATATTGCCATAGAAGGATAGTAAACAATGCTACCGCTGTAGACCGATATTGCCATAGAAGGATAGTCAACAATGCTAATGCTGTAGACCGATATTGCCATAGATGGATAGTAAACAATGCTAATGCTGTAGACAGATATTGCCATAGATGGATAGTAAACAATGCTAATGCTGTAGAGAGATATTGCCATAGAAGGATAGTAAACAATGCTAATGCTGTAGACCGATATTGCCATAGAAGGATAGTAAACAATGCTAATGCTGTAGACCGATATTGCCATAGAAGGATAGTAAACAATGCTAATGCTGTAGAGAGATATTGCCATAGATGGATAGTAAACCATGCTAATGCAGTAGACCGATATTGCCATAGATGGATAGTAAACAATGCTAATGCTGTAGACAGATATTGCCATAGATGGATAGTAAACAAAGCTAATGCTGTAGATCAATATTGCCATAGATGGATAGTAAACAATGCTAATGCTGTAGACAGATATTGCCATAGATGGATAGAAAACAATGCTAATGCTGTAGATGAATATTGCTATAGATGGATAGTAAACAATGCTAATGCTGTAGATCAATATTGCCATAGATGGATAGTAAACAATGCGAATGCTGTAGATAAATATTGCTATAGAAGGATAGTAAACAATGCTAATGGTGTCGATCAATATTGCCATAGATGGATAGTAAACAATGCTAATGCTGTAGAGAGATATTGCCATAGAAGGATAGTAAACCATGCTAATGCGGTCGATCAATATTGCCATAGAAGGATAGTAAACCATGCTAATGCTGTAGATAAATATTGCTATAGAAGGATAGTAAACAATGCTAATGCAGTCGATAAATATTGCCATAGAAGGATAGTAAACAATGCTAATGCTGTAAACTGATATTGCCATAGAAGGATAGTAAACAATGCTACCGCTGTAGACCGATATTGCCATAGAAGGATAGTCAACAATGCTAATGCTGTAGACCGATATTGCCATAGATGGATAGTAAACAATGCTAATGCTGTAGACAGATATTGCCATAGATGGATAGTAAACAATGCTAATGCTGTAGAGAGATATTGCCATAGAAGGATAGTAAACAATGCTAATGCTGTAGACCGATATTGCCATAGAAGGATAGTAAACAATGCTAATGCTGTACACCGATATTGCCATAGAAGGATAGTAAACAATGCTAATGCTGTAGATCAATATTGCCATAGATGTATAGTAAACAATGCTAATGCTGTAGATAAATATTGCTATAGAAGGATAGTAAACAATGCTAATGGTGTCGATCAATATTGCCATAGATGGATAGTAAACAATGCTAATGCTGTAGAGAGATATTGCCATAGAAGGATAGTAAACAATGCTAATGCGATCGATCAATATTGCCATAGAAGGATAGTAAACCATGCTAATGCTGTAGATAAATATTGCTATAGAAGGATAGTAAACAATGCTAATGCTGTAAACTGATATTGCCATAGAAGGATAGTAAACTATGCTAATGCTGTAAACTGATATTGCCATAGAAGGATAGTAAACAATGCTAATGCTGTAGACAGATATTGCCATAGATGGATAGTAAACAATGCTAATGCTGTAGACCGATATTGCCATAGATGGATAGTAAACAATGCTATTGCAGCAGAGAGATATTGCCATAGATGGATAGTAAACAATGCTAATGCTGTAGAGAGATATTGCCATAAAAGGATAGTAAACAATGCTACCGCTGTAGACCGATATTGCCATAGAAGGATAGCCCCTTAAGTGCTGCGTCGGTGCATTGGCCGACGGCAGCACTACCTCCCCAGTGCTGCGCACGACCATTGGACGTCCATTCAGCACTGGTTCCAATGGACAGCGCAGCACTGGGGAGGGATGTTTACTAGCATCTATGAGGTTAATAAACAATGCTACCGCTGTAGACCGATATTGCCATAGAAGGATAGTAAACAATGCTAATGCTGTAGATAAATATTGCTATAGAAGGATAGTAAACAATGCTAATGCAGTCGATAAATATTGCCATGGAAGGATAGTAAACAATGCTAATGCTGTAGACCGATATTGCCATAGATGGATAGTAAACAATGCTAATGCTGTAGACCGATATTGCCATAGAAGGATAGTAAACCATGCTAATGCTGTCGATAAATATTGCCATAGAAGGATAGTAAACAATGCTAATGCTGTAAACTGATATTGCCATAGAAGGATAGTAAACAATGCTACCGCTGTAGACAGATATTGCCATAGATGGATAGTAAACTATGCTAATGCTGTAGACCGATATTGCCATAGAAGGATAGTAAACAATGCTAATGCTGTAGACCGATATTCCGATAGAAGGATAGTAAACCATGCTAATGCTGTAGATAAATATTGCTATAGAAGGATAGTAAACAATGCTAATGTGGTCGATCAATATTGCCATAGATGGATAGTAAACAATGCTAATGCTGTAGATAAATATTGCTATAGAAGGATAGTAAACAATGCTAATGCTGTAAACTGATATTGCCATAGAAGGATAGTAAACAATGCTACCGCTGTACACCGATATTGCCATAGGATAGTAAACAATGCTAATGCTGTAGACAGATATTGCCATAGATGGATAGTAAACAATGCTAATGCTGTAGACCGATATTGCAATAGATGGATAGTAAACAATGCTAATGCTGTAGACAGATATTGCCATAGATGGATAGTAAACAATGCTAATGCTGTAGATCAATATTGCCATAGATGGATAGTAAACAATGCTAATGCTGTAGATAAATATTGCTATAGAAGGATAGTAAACAATGCTAATGGTGTCGATCAATATTGCCATAGATGGATAGTAAACAATGCTAATGCTGTAGATAAATATTGCTATAGAAGGACAGTAAACAATGCTAATGCTGTAGATAAATATTGCTATAGAAGGATAGTAAACAATGCTAATGCGGTCGATCAATATTGCCATAGATGGATAGTAAACAATGCTAATGCTGTAGATAAATATTGCTATAGAAGGATAGTAAACAATGCTAATGCTGTAAACTGATATTGCCATAGAAGGATAGTAAACAATGCTACCGCTGTACACCGATATTGCCATAGGATAGTAAACAATGCTAATGCTGTAGACAGATATTGCCATAGATGGATAGTAAACAATGCTAATGCTGTAGACCGATATTGCAATAGATGGATAGTAAACAATGCTAATGCTGTAGACAGATATTGCCATAGATGGATAGTAAACAATGCTAATGCTGTAGATCAATATTGCCATAGATGGATAGTAAACAATGCTAATGCTGTAGATAAATATTGCTATAGAAGGATAGTAAACAATGCTAATGGTGTCGATCAATATTGCCATAGATGGATAGTAAACAATGCTAATGCTGTAGATAAATATTGCTATAGAAGGACAGTAAACAATGCTAATGCTGTAGATAAATATTGCTATAGAAGGATAGTAAACAATGCTAATGCGGTCGATCAATATTGCCATAGATGGATAGTAAACAATGCTAATGCTGTAGATAAATATTGCTGTAGAAGGATAGTAAACAATGCTAATGCAGTCGATAAATATTGCCATAGAAGGATAGTAAACAATGCTAATGCTGTAAACGGATATTGCCATAGAAGGATAGTAAACAATGCTACCGCTGTAGACAGATATTGCCATAGATGGATAGTAAACAATGCTAATGCTGTAGACCGATATTGCCATAGAAGGATAGTAAACTATGCTAATGCTGTAGACCGATATTGCCATAGATGGATAGTAAACAATGCTAATGCAGTAGACCGATATTGCCATAGATGGATAGTAAACAATGCTAATACTGTAGACAGACATTGCCATAGATGGATAGTAAACAATGCTAATGCTGTAGACAGATATTAGCATGGATGGATAGTAAACAATGCCATTGCTGTAGAGAGATATTGCCATAGAAGGATAGTAAACTATGCTAATGCAGTAGACCGATATTGCCATAGATGGATAGTAAACCATGCTAATGCTGTAGACCGATATTGCCATAGATGGATCGTAAACAAAGCTAATGCTGTAGACAGATATTGCCATGGAAGGATAGTAAACAATGCGAATGCTGTAGACCAATATTGCCTTAGAAGGATAGTAAACAATGCTAATGCTGTAGACCGATATTGCCATTGAAGGATAGTAAACAATGCTAATGCTGTAGACAGATATTGCCATAGAAGGATAGTAAACAATGCTAATGCCGTAGACCGATATTGCCATAGAAGGATAGTAAACAATGCTAATGCTGTAGACCGATATTGCCATAGAAGGATAGTAAACAATGCTAATGCTGTAGACAGATACTGCCATAGAAGGATAGTAAACAATGCTAATGCTGCAGACAGATATTGCCATAAAAGGATAGTAAACAATGCTAATGCTGCAGACAGATATTGCCATAGATGGATAGTAAACAATGCTATTGCTGTAGAGAGATATTGCCATAGAAGGATAGTAAACTATGCTAATGCTGTAGACCGATATTGCCATAGAAGGATAGTAAACAATGCTAATGCTGTAGACAGACATTGCCATAGATGGATAGTAAACAATGCTAATGCTGTAGACAGATATTAGCATGGATGGATAGTAAACAATGCCATTGCTGTAGAGAGATATTGCCATAGAAGGATAGTAAACTATGCTAATGCTGTAGACCAATATTGCCATAGATGGATAGTAAACAATGCTAATACTGTAGACAGATATTGCCATAGATGGATAGTAAACAATGCTAATGCTGTAGATACCGCATTTGTTACTCCGCTACCCAGCTCCTGCATTTACGTCCCCCGACCCTTCAGGCTGTCTCATATGCAACCCTCATTCCCTGTTCACAAATCCTAACTCGCATTGCTCAGGGTGTCATGCTTTGATCCCTTTTACTCACAAACCACTGCCCGGCAAAAAGTACAACCATAAAAAAACCTATTCTATCGCTCTTACGAATGTCCGCTCACTGGGCAAGCACAACCAAGATATCTATGAGCTGATCCAGGATCACAAAATAGACCTACTGTTTATGACAGAAACGTGGTTGGATCAGGCATCTGATCCAGATCTAGTCATTGCCGTGCCCACTGGGTTTGCCATACACAGACTGGATAGGCAAGTAAAGAAAAAAGGCGGCGGCATTGGCATTATTGCCAGTGACACTTTTGCGGTAAGAACTAAAACCATTACTCGAACCTCCTGTGAAGCCCTAGAATTTGCGATTAAACTGTCCCCATCCAACACATTCAAGGGGAGTCTTCTTTACCGACCTCCTGGGCCCAGGAATGAATTTATCGTTGATCTTAGGTCTACTCTGGAAGCATCTGCTCTTGACAACTCCCTCACCATCCTAGGTGATTTTAACTTTCACTTTGATATACCAGACAACCCTGATACTGTCACTCTCCTAGCAGATATGTCCACTTTTGGTCTCTTCCCCCTGGTTCACTCTCCTACGCACGAAGGGGGCCATACACTGGATGGCATCTTCACTAACGCCCCGGGCTTTCAAGTCACCCAAATACTCCCCCTTACTTGGTCCGATCACCACCTTATCTTGGCATCCCCATCAGCGCAGGATCCATTGGCTGGCAAATCTAGCACTAACTCTCGCCAACCTTATCTGGCTTGGGACGATATAGATGTAACAAGGCTACACACCCTGCTTGATGATACTTCTCCTACACTATCTACTGATCCCCACATTGCCACTTCTCAATTTCATAATTGGGTGAGCTCGGCGGCCACTGACTTGGTTCAAATTAAACAACGGTCTCGCAACAGACAGACCCCGTCGGCCACATGGTATTCAGAGGCACTGCGCACTCAAAAGCAACAATGTAGGAATAGAGAGAGACTTTGGCGGAAAAATTATACAGATGAAGCCAAATCTAGATACAATGAATCAGTGGCCATATATAAAACCATGATCTCCGAGGCAAAAAAAAGTACTATTGTGATAGAATAGAAACAGCCAAAAATTCGAATAAATCACTATATGAGACCACTAAACAGCTAGCTGGTCTATCCGTCGATCTTACTCCTCCCCCCTCCCAGGCTCTTTGCGACGCACTGTCCAACTTTTTCTTTAGCAAAGTTGACGACATTTATCGGGTTTTTGCCAATAATACTACTACCTCCTCGAGGCCTTCAATTCACCACCAGGGTCCTACATTTTTGCAGTTCAACGAGGTCACCTGTTTGCAGGTACAGAACATCGTGTCATCCATCAAATCGGGCTCGGCTCTAGACCCATGCCCCTTGAAGGTCTTACGACCGATTATGGCAGCAGTTCTTCCGGCCATGAATGCAATCTGCAACTCTGTTTTGCACAGGCATCTTCCCAGAGACGCTGAAAAAGACCTTTATAAAACCTCTCCTTAAGAAACCTAACCTCGACAAGGAAGAACTTACAAGTTATCGCCCTATTGCTAGTCTCCCTCTGATGGCAAAAATAGTGGAGAAAATCATGAACTCCCAACTCTCATCCTTTATTGAGGAACACAAACTCCTGGACGAATCACAGTTCGAGTTCCGTCAGTTCCACGGAACTGAGACCGCACTGGTCAAAGCGGCAGACGATATAAGATCCATCCGGGATGCCGGAGGTACAGCTGTTCTCATCCTGTTGGACTTATCGGCGGCCTTCGACACGGTCGACCATGTCACTTTGGTCGACCGTGTCGAGAGCACAGGCATTCGAGGCAAGGCTAAGAATCTCCTGGCCTCTTTCCTGGCAAATAGGTCCCAGGTCGTCACTGTCGGACCTTTTGAATCTTCCCCCCTGTCACTGCCATGTGGAGTCCCCCAAGGCTCATCCCTAAGTCCGACACTATTTAACATTTATGTGTCGGACCTTGCCAAAGTCATCAGGGCATACAGGATGAGCATTACCTCCTATGCAGATGACACTCATCTGGTCCTTGCCGTCAAGAATGACGGGCTCAAAATTGCCAACAACTTTAACCAAGGCATGCTGGCTATCGGGAGTTGGATGGCTCAGAATTGCCTGAAATTAAACTCTGATAAGTCGGAGGTTGTAATTTTTGGCAATTTATCCCCGGAGTGGTCCCCCATTTGGTGGCCATCATCCATGGGCCAGCCTCCGGACCCGACTAACAAGGTGAGTAATTTGGGAGTCATTTTTGACAACCGCCTAAACTTTCTACCACACGCCAACCAGATCTCCTCCTCAGCTTTCCATAAACTAAGGCTCATTAAGAAAATCTTGCCTTTCTTACCTGAGAGTGCTGGAAAAACGTTGGTGAGCTCCCTGGTTTTGTCGACCCTAGACTATTGCAATGCTTTGTTTCTAGGTGCCCAGGAGAGAGTGCTATGGAAAATGCAGGCTATTCAGAATGCTGCCGCCAGGCTCCTAGGGCGCATTCCCAAATATCAATCGGTCTCACCCACCATAAGACAGCTCCATTGGCTACCAGTGAGAAAGAGAATTATGTTTAAGTCTCTTTGCCTGGTATACAAGGCTCTACACAATGTTGGACCTGCATTCTTTACCCAAAACCTCATCCCTTACTGTCCCTCAAGAACGCTACGCTCTTCTAGTCTGCATGAATTGGTGGTACCTCGAACCAAATTTGTCACATGGGGGGACAGAAGATTCCTGGTAGCCGCACCGAAACTGTGGAACACATTGCCACACTCAATTAAAATTAGCACCTCCCTCTTGTCATTCCGCAAGCAACTTAAAACTTGGCTTTTTAACCAATGAACCTCTGCCCCCCTTGTGGGTTAAACACTGCAGCAACCTTAGCGCCGAGATGCCCAAGGGCCTTCGTTCGCGCTCTACAAGTGCTTTTATAAATATAAATAAATACTGCTACAGTTAGATAGTAAACACTTCTGCAGTAGATAGATTTTGCTGAAGATGGATATTAAACAACACTATTGCCGAAGATAGGTATTGCTATACAAGATGGATATTAAACTAGGATATTGGAGCACAGACATTAAATTATGCTTTTGTTGTAAATAGATATTGTTGTAGATATTAAACATTGCTACTACTTTAGATAGATATTGCAATTGATATATTATTGCTGCAGAAATCTTGCTACAGATAAACAATGCTACTGCTCCAGATCAATACTAAACCACGCTATTGCAGTAGATATTGCTACAGGTAGATATTAAACAGCACTTTTGCTGTTTCCGGTCCAGGGAAGGCTTGGCTTGGCAGTTCGGGCTGGACTGTTCCCATGAGGCACAGGTTCAGACTGATTTGCATATGGCCATGTCTGAACTGGGGTGGCAGAGTGGGCTAAAGAACGGTGATGGATTAAACCCAAATCTGTTGACTGGGTGTGAGTGTTTGATTGGTTCAGATGCTCAGTCCTGCACCGCCCCCTTTTGTAGCACTTTGCTGTAGACTGATTGCTGTGCTATAGACAGCTATTAAACAATGCTATTGCGGAGCCATTAAACGCATTACTGATAGAGTCCAGCCATCACACCCATCGTTAAAGCTAGGGTCCAACCTTTACAAGAGTGTTTACTGCAACCGTTATATGCATGGCTAATGGTATGGTCAAGACATTGCACTTTACGTCCAGTGTTACTACTAAAGGGTCAGTAATTGCACGTGATGTCACAGCTACTATTCAGGGACTACAAGCGTCATTAGTGCTAGTATATTACAAAAGTGGTTTGCAAAAGGATCCTGTCATTACTCTTTGTTACTGCTTCAACAAGTCAGTGCAAGCATGATTATTAGTAGGGTGAAGCCATCACAAGAGCAGTTAAATCCACTGTCCAGTCATTAGCATGGCTACTGTTGGTGTCAAGGTATTACAAATTTGGTTAGTGCTAAAGGAAGTACAAGCATGGTTACTACTAGTGTCTGGCCACTGAAAGACTTGTTGCAACAACTGTCCAGCCACTGTAAGCATTCTTATTGCTAGTGTCCAGCCAATGCACACTTCAAACAGTGTTAGCATCGAGCCAGTGCAAACATCCATTGCTAGCGTCCAGACTTTACAAGCCCAGTTACTGCTCGTGTTCAGCTATTACAAGCAGTGGTAATGCCAGAGACCAGCCACAACAAGGAGGACTGTCGGCAGCGCCCAGCCAATAGAAGCATGGTTCCTGGCAGTGTCCCGTCATTACACGCGTGTTTACTAGTAGGGTTACATCATTACACGCTTTCCTACCAATGCCCAATCATTGCAAGTGTGGTTACTGATAGGGATTAAACATTACAAGCTTGTTTACTGCTAGTGCCCTGCTTTCACTAGTGTGGTTACTGCTACTGCCGAGTCATTACAGGGTTGGTTGCCACTAGTGTTAAGCCATTGAAAATGTGGTTATTGCTAGTGACCAGTCATTACAAGGGCAGTACAATCCAGCCATTTAAAAGTTATTTAGATCAATTATACTGCTTGGGCTTGATGCTACCTGTTGTGCCAGAAAGGAACGATTGGGAGGGGTGTGAGGGCATTGGCAGGCTTGGGAGAAGAGCAACCACTTTACCAGTCTTCACTAAGAAGCCACCTCCGGGAACAGGACCTTTGCTCCCTCAGCACTCCGGATGCTGACGGCAAGTTTTTCCAAAGCAGAGCCGCACCCTGCTGTAGGCAAGCTCTGTTCAAGTGCACAGAATCTTCCAAGCAGGCAGGCTCTGCTCAGGCAAACAGCACCACCCAAGCAGGCAGGCTCAGCACAGGCGCACAGCAGCCACCAAGCAGGTACGCACAGCTCCGAAGCACAGCACCTTCTAGGGCAGGCAGGCTTTGCTCAGGCACACAGCACCTTACAGGCAGGCAGGCTGTGCTTACTTGCACAGCACCTGTCAAGCAGGCAGGCTCACCTCAGGTGCACAGCGCCTTACAAGTAAGCAGACTCTGCTCAGGTGCACAGCACCGTACAAGCTGGCAGGCACACAGCACCTTACAAGCAGGCAGGTTTTGCTCAGGTGCACAGCACCCTACAAGCAGGCAGGCTCTGCTCAGGCACACAGCACCTTACAAGCAGGCAGGTTTTGCTCAGGTGCACAGCACCCTACAAGCAGGCAGGCTGGCTCCGCTCAGGCACGCAGCACCTTCCAAGCAGGCAGGCAGGCTTACCTCAGGCGCACAGCACCTTCCAAGCAGGCAGGCTTTGCTTAGTTGCACAGCACCTTCCAAGCAGGCAGGCTCACCTCAGGTGCACAGCGCCTTACAAGTAAGCAGACTCTGCTCAGGTGCACAGCACCGTACAAGCAGGCAGGCTCAGCTCAGGCACACAGCACCTTCCAAGCAGGCAGCCTTTGCTCAGGCACACAGCACCTTACAAGCAGGCAGGTTTTGCTCAGGTGCACAGCACCCTACAAGCAGGCAGGCTCTGCTCAGGCGCACAGCACGTTTCTCTGTGTCCAGACTACTAATCGTAACCATTACTGAGGAAAGAGCTCCTAAGGTGCATCAGTGGGTTGAAGGGTTCATTCTGTGTGGGAACGTGTGCAGATTTTCAGAAACGTACATTTGGGGTGGTCTGGAGCGGCTATGGCAGGAACTAGGATTCTTTTTAATTATACTTTTTGAGTCTTTGCACCTGGCGGCTATTCAAACATTTTACAATGAGCAAAAACAAGCTGGAATTTAATAATATAGAAGACAGGAAGTGAAAGGCACTACGAAGAAGGAACTCAAGGGGGGAGATGTTTCAGAACCAGAAGATATTGTACGAAAGAAAAAGAAAAGCACATTTCTAAGAATATCCAGCAAGTATGTTTGACTGGGTTCTAAGCAGAGAATGGGTTAGAAACAGAAGTCCAGGCAGGGTGGCTTCCAGATAAGCTGTAGCACGGTGGGACTAACTAACCTACAATTGTATTGATTGTATTTGTTTTAATATGTTATTAAAAAGGGCAGAGGATTGCTTTAAACTGGAAGGGTGTAAACAGAAGGTTCTGCAAACAGGCTGTCATGGACAGGGATGAGATGTATTCCTCATGTGGCAGTCATCCCATACTCTCGATACATTGAGGAGAGAGTCACTGACCCATGCATGCATTTGGAAGACTGGGTGCACTTTTGCTCTGAGAGACTGGAGGGCAGGGGCCTGGGGGCTCTCTATAGGACTGGTAGAGGCCATCATCTTGTACAAGGGTGCAACAGAAGACAGACGAGAGGCAGGTGGCTCCCAAGTGGTTTGAGATCAGAAACTGAGACCGTGTTCCTGCAGACTGTTCGCCCACATTAACCTTGTGGGAGCCAAGAGGAGACGGTCCAGAGGTACGTGCTATCGCAATACCCCAACTTCAATACACAGAATACAGACCTGCACCGGACCGGGGAGGGTAGGCCTGAAACAGATGTGACAGCCTGACTGGAACACCACACGGGGTCAGGAAGGAAGGCTCAAGGCCATGGGAGGTGGTAGAACTGCAGTGCAAAGCAGTCTATATCCGACAGACCGAAGGCACTGTCCCAGCTGGCAAATACAGCTGGATCAGTTAGTAGACAAGGGCAATAGTGAACACACCAACAGCAAATGCTTGTATGTTAAATAGGGTATCAGATGCAGGCTTCCACTGCACTAGGCAGCAACGCATGCATTGAACAGTGACACACACTGGGCGCTACTGAAGAGGTGCTCAGCAGGGCACTGGTGCTGAAGAATCCTCACACGGTTAGGAATGGAGCAAAATGTCTCACCAAGGAGCAGCTGGGGTAGTCGTGGACGCACTAGCCAGAATTTTGCTGGAGAATTTGATATGGGTGGGCCTGGCAGCATGTGTGAGGATGAGCACGAATGCAGCTGGAGGGATGTGTTTTCTGGAGGAGGTAGGTGGCAAATCACACCAGTCCTATGATCTTGGATCAGCTTTGCCTGGGCTTTAATTCACATGTTCCGAGTGATGGTGCTGGTAGCTGAGCCTGCAGACAGCACTTATGGTGTCTCCAAGTCTGCCATATGGTGCAGTTCTTTCATTACTGGAGGAGAATAATCCAAGTGCAGCTGCAGTTTCCATGAACTAAAGTTTGGAAGGCAGAAGATATAGAGACGGGGTGCAGACGGAGCAACAAAGTACTAGGCAAGGGTGGTCTCTACACACTAAGACAAAATAAAAATGCTAGTCAATAGAACGCCTACTCATGGCTCCGACGTGGTAGACAGCATAGGTTTTTCTAAGTTTACCAGACGAATTCAAAAGCTGCAGCATTTAAATACCAGAGGGCAATTGGGTATGCCCCCACAAGACTGTAGATCAAACCAATGTAAAGAAAATTAGCCCAGAACATCTAGAATACATCATCCCCAGTGAGTGCTATGCAAACACTTTTAAATAAAGAGAAAGCTGCAGGTGAGCGGCTAGAAGATTTAAATACATTTCTTGCTTTCTTTGCTCTTCTTTGAAAATGTAGTTAGCCCAATTTATTGAGGAAAATCGATCATTGTAACCTTTTCAACTCAACTCACCAACTTTGTATGTACATCAAAGTCTACAACCCTTGGTGTCGAATGCATTCTGATCCATAAGGGATATTCGTCATCTACATTATCCTGTAGTCACAGTATATGGGATGAGGCAAGCTTCGTACAGTGCAACAAAACAATGCAAAGGGGGATTCCTAAGAAGCGGAGAAGAAGCAATGGCCAAGGACAGGGGCACATTAAAGATGGAGGTAAAGGCCAGGACAATAAGGTGTGCAAGGCTTAAAGATACCATGCTCAGCACAGACTGTTGGGCGGGGGAAGAGGGGGTCGTCAGATTTAAACCTAAACAAAACAGAGAGGACTTTGAAAACCTCAAACAGTCAACGCGTGCCCAGGAGTAATCCTAAAGGCCATCAGTTCCATGGCTCAAGAGAAACCCAGGGTGCAGATGTGGTCTCTTATCTTTCTATGTTCAGATGCAAAACCAGGGGCAATGCGGTTAGGCTTTTCTAGAAGGCTCCAACGCAGAAGCACAAGAAAAATTTCTAACATTGACAAATATGTTTTCTCTTAATCACTTTATAGATATCGCCCGAGAGAACATTTCAACAAGGTTTTTTAGGATAATATTGTATAGAATAAGTTAGACCAGCAGCTACTGCCTCTCGGAGAAAATACTGTTAGGCTGAATGCATTTCTACAGCCTTTGTAACAAATTTCACATTGTGTAGTCCAGAGAGGACAAGGGAGCAGGTCTAAGTGGGACCTTGCATTTGCCTGGAGAGGACCACAGTGAGAAAAGCAATTGTGAGCTGGAAGGTAAACTATTAGCGCACATCTGTGTGACCCTGAAGAAGATAGACATTATACCTTATTGACTTGTAGCTAAAGAGAGCAGACAAACATTAACAACTGTACATACTGTCCTACCAAAATCTAACTGGAAGACAGCAAATTTACCAGTTTCTTTCTTCTTTCGCTATTAAAAATCACAGTGTCAGAGGATGATGGAACGCCATAACATTAGGAGTTCAGATACAATTCTTTACAACTATCTCTGATAAGTGATGACAGACGCAAGTCAAGACTGGATTTGTTTTCTGCTGATAACGGCAGCTGTACCTTCTTGGAAGAAGAGCTGTGACATGTGTAATGACAGAATTCAGGCAGGATGGCAGTGGGAATGACAAAGTACTTCAACATAGATTCATTGGTAAAAATAGGTCAAGTTTGCAGTATTAGTATTCTAGAACATTTGGAAAACCAACAGGTTACATATTGTAGGGCATGGCCCAACTGCCGAAGAGGGTGGACGCGAGTTAACGTCACTCCGAGTGACACGGCCACAGCAGTATTCTTCACCATCCTCCTGGCTTTAGTCTGTTCAGCTTTCCTAGAACTCTGTGGACGTCCAAAGACTGTTGGGCCGCCATTTGTTCCAGGGAAAAGGTGTGGATCAAGCGAGATGGAGTCAGCGAGCCGAGCACAGCCTGGAGACCAGTCGTGTCCTTGGGCTCATGGGGCAAGGACACAAATGTGTGTGAGAAGAGTCCCTGGAGAATAGTTGCCCTGCGACTGCAATGGGCGAGTGCCGAGGACGTGGGTCTCCTAGGCCGGCCACAACACCTGGGTGGGACCGGGGCACCCTGAGCTGGGGGTTTTCCTGGGCCTTCGCACCCAGCCAGACCGGTGTATATTTGAGCGGTTTCCGGATCTGATCTTGCTGCGACTCGGTGCTTCTTATGGGTGAGATGGCAGACCTCCTATAGCTTCGGTTGGCTCTTGATCCACCAACGCCAATGCTGGTAACAATCCTCTCTATGGGTAGCTCCCCTGGAGTATGTTTGACAGCTTCTCCTCCCCGCCCCCTACCAACACACCCCCTGATTGGGCTCCAGCACCTACAGTGCAGCATTTATCCACTCTCCCCTCCCTCCTCCACCACACACTTGAGGGGAGAGGCAGCAGCAAAATACCTAGGCTGCAAGTAAGGTAACTCACAGTGCTTTATCAAGCCCCTCAGCTACTTATGCCATCTCCACCCAACAATTGGGGATGGCGGGGGGCGCAACGGGCCTGGCATGATCACTTCCGGGCCATTACAGGGGGGGGGGGGGCACTCTGGACTATTTCGCCTAGGCCGGAAGCACCGCTGCCCACTCTGCACAGCCTATGACTAGCACCTTACAATTTGCCCTACATGCCACACGGCCTGGGAAAGGGGAAACTGACAGCGGCAATACTCACAGCCATTACTCAATCTAAAGAGGTCCTGGAGGCCTGCACTGGGGCAGTTGGTGAGAAGGTCTCCTGCTCGGACCAAACCTGCGACAAGTAGAGGACACAGTCACCCAGGCCAAAGGCAGGATCTCAAAACTGGAAGATATGGTGAAAACACTAGAAAAGTCCCTTACTAAGAGGAAAACCACAACCAGGGAATTGGGGATCTGAGTGGAGGATGCAGCAGGGAGGGGCTGTAAAAATAAGCTACGCTCCGTAGGTTTCCCAGAGGGCTGTGAAGACCTACTCCGCTGAGAAATTCCCTGAACGCCTGTTGCAGAGCCATTTACTACCTGGTGAACTATCCTCTGTTTTCTCACCCAATGGGTCGAACACAGTGCTCACCTGCTGCCTGGAGCTCCCCTGCGTCCCATGACTGCCATATACCTCAACTATCACTATCGGAACGCTGTTCTGCACTGGGCCCGTACTCAGACCGACCTCACATTTGACTCTCAAAAGATCAGGATATTTGTGGACACACAAGCTTGGTGCAGTACCAGAGGAATTGCTTTGTTGAGACGAAGCAGAAGATTAGGACCCAGGGCATTTCTAACATGCTTTTCTACCAAAAAAAACTTAAAGTGCTCTATCAAGAACGCACGTTTGTCTTTGAATCACCGGAAGAGCTCTGGGAGTACAGCTGCTCCTTAATGTGATGCCGCCCCCAGAGGAAAGTCTCATTCCTTGGGCTGGCGCTCCACCCCAAGCCACGCATGAATAGCAAACACCAATCACGCCCCCAAGAGACCACAGAGAGGGTCCGCTGGGAGCACTGCAAGCCCCTCTAGAAGGGATGAAGAAAGAGGGAGGCGATGGAAGTGGGGAGGCAATGGAAGGGGAGAGGCACCTGCTGTGACACCACGGCCCTGATGACGTTCAAGTTGGGCTCAGCCGCTTTCTTAGACTGCGAATAGTTCTAGCCGGATGCTGTGAGATGTAAGCAACCAGACAATAAGATCTTGAGACCTTTTGATCATGCTGAAATCCACTCTTGGACATACGAGGGGCCCTAAGACGACCCTACATTGGTGGTATCCCTGCAACTAAACTGTTCTGCGTTTCTCTGGTTACAGGTTTATGGGGAAAGGGGGGGCCAAGGGGGGGGGCCTCCATGCAAGGTGGGGCTTGGTTGTTAGAGTTCTTGCAAGTTGACCGTTTTGCCCCATACAGTGATACAACAGCTGCTTCGAGTTTTCGAAGTATAGGGTGGGGAGGGAAGGGGGATTTCAATCTGGGAATGTTACTTTCTTAATGGTTTTCTTTCCGAAGTTCATCGTTCACATCCGGATGGCAGTGACAGATAATAGTACCACTTTGGAAGACCCCTCTTTGTCAAGGCTCATTCTTAAATTGACCCCAGACCATAAGAGTCATCTTACGGCTTCCATGGCCTCATTCTTTCAAACCAACGCTGAATCCGTGACCTTCCCTATGAGTCTGCGGGAGGCATTTAAGCTCACTCTTCGAGGTGAACTCATTAGCTATCAGACAGGAGCGGAGAGAAGCACGCGGCAGAAGCCTTGGAGAATTAGAATCTCACATCCGGGAGATTGAACATCAACTGAGGCTCTCTCCATCACCCCCCCCCCCCCCCCCCCCCACCACCACCACCACCACCACCACCACCACACTAACTTAGTACATGCATTGATGGGGGGCACGCGGTGGGGGTGAGGTGCGCCTTAGAAGAGGATATAATGCAACAGGAGAACAAACTGGTTAGGTTGGGTGGACGCTCTTGCAACGAACGCCTTTGCACAGACTGGAAGGCCCAAAAAGTGAAGGTTTGGGAGCTTTGGGACCAATTGGAAACATACACGAAGACAACCGACAGTGGTATCAGGAGTGAGACAAGGCAGGCAGAATGTTAGCACATCTGGTAAGAGCTGAGGCCACACCACATCCTATCTTAGCCATTGTTGATTCGTTGGGCAATATGTGCCACAAGCCATTAATACCGCTTTTGAGGATCACTTCCAGAGGGTGTATACAGCACCGCAGAAGACGGAGCTCTCGCAAGAGCTATTGGACTACTTAGAGGCGCTCCCACTCCGTGCTCTGGAACCATTGGTGAGGGAAGAGCTGAAGGCTCAGTTTTCCAGTCAGGTGTCATGGCCGTGAGGGCCACAACACCTGCAAAGTCGTCAGGAAGTGACGGCTTACAGGCGGAATTCTAGAAGTGCTTCCCCCAGATTTTGTTGGATAGTTATTGGAGGTTTATGTGGAAGCCTTCGATAGGGAACCCTTCCGTATTCAATGAGGGAGGCGTTAATAGCAGTAATCCCAAAGCAGGATAAAGACACTTTAGAATTGGGGTCGTATAAACCCATCTCTATGTACAATGTTGACCTCAAGCTTCAGAGTCGCCTTCTGCCACACCCTTTCCTTCCGTGTTTACCCCAGCTGCTTCAGGAGGATCAATACAGATTTATTCCTCATAGAAACACCCAGCATAACTTGCAGCAGTTGGCGCATGTTTTACACTCAGACTTACAGGGACATTCGTGGGCGCTTGCTTTTTTAGACAGCTTTTGATTCAGTTTCATGGAATAACGTATGGCTGATACTGGCAAGGATGGGGTTGGGTCCCAGTTTTATTAAAAGGGTTCACATAATATACCCAAGTCCAGTAGTGATGGTGCTAATTTGGATGGTATATGTTGGAGAGCCTTCTAAAGCGAGGCACAAGACAGACATCCTTTGTCATGGTTGCTCTTTGCCATGGCGATGCAGCTTCTGGCTTGTAGACTTCCCTATGGACTTACAGGTTGGGGAATCTTGGTGGGACCGACATAACACCATCTCATTGTATGTGGTCAATGCTAGGATTCATCTGCGACAACTGGACGTTGCGGCCCAATACTCTTGGTGGTGATGACAACGTTCTGGGATCTGTCTGGACTGAAACTCAACCCTAGCAAGTCTGTTCTGTTACCGCTGTGGCTTTTGGGAGATCGGCCTCTGGACCACATTCTAAAAGTTGATTTGCCCTGGTCGGCTGAGGGTGTGAAATGTCTAGGCATTTATATTACCAGTGATCATTCCCGGTCCTATGCTCATAATATGGGTAGAGTGATGGATAATCTACGGCCTATTATTACGTTTTGGGGCACCCAGCCCCTCTTCCCGATGAGCAGGATAGCTCTCATAACAAGAATTTGCAATGCAATAGGTCTCGGATTTACGCAAGTTTAAGCTATTGCCATTGTAAATGACAATGTCTTATTTACGTTTTAAAAACCAATACCAAAATAAAAGGCATAGCCATTTAAAATGCCAATAGCTTAAACTTGCGTAACTGCGAGACCTATTGCATTGTAAATGCTTGTTAATCCTTGGCATCTTTTCAGAAGAACCTCCGTTACAATTTTCAGAACTTTTGCTTGGGGATAAAAAAAATTAATGTGTTTGGGTGGGTATTATGAAGGAATATTTAATGTATAGTGCCTTTTCCTTTGCTCTTACTCGCTACGTGTCTGTATAAGTAGAGCATATTCCTACAAAGATGTCAGCTACTGGGTGAGAACGTGATGGTTAAAATGTTTTGGAACATTATTCATTCTTTTTCACCGAATCGTTGGCTCTAAAAGCAGATATTTCCTAGGACGTATGAAGGGTACCAGGCAAGGGTCCTAATGATCTTCGAGAATAGCCCCATATTCCTATCCTGAAAAGTAAATAACATCACTAATTAGGGTGCACATCCCTCCCTCACAGCCCTGTGCCTGCTGATTATTAGCTATGCCTCTCGAACTTTTCTATTGAAAGTGTACTTTAACACAACTTCTACTCGAGGCGTAATTCTGGAGTTCAACCCCTTGTAAAGAGTTGTCGGGCGTGCAACATGCTGCCGGTGATGTCAAGATTTTTATTTCACTGTACACAATGCAATGAAGGTTTTTCCCTTGTGCGTTCTTGTCTGAACATTCACTTTATTTAATAAGTGAAAGTCTTGCACGGTTGTATAACATTCACAATGCCCACACCCTGTACGACAACTGAATGTAAACACAACCAAAACTCCTAAACTCGAGGAACAAATTATAAAGTGAATTAAAACAGGATGGTGCTAACATCAATTTGACGTGGTTTACAAAACAAAGCAAGTATCTTCCAAAATTATGCCATGGGAGTGTGCCTGGTAAAATAGTGTAGAACGCATTTAGGTGTATTGCACACGAAGATGTGCATGCTGAAGGAACTTGCGGTTTGTTAATTTATCTTTGAGGCACGAGAGTGCACGCTACACAAAGAAAACAAGTGCGGCCAAACAAGTTGACAAGGGATAGCGTTGGTAAGACAGGCAGTGGAGGAGCAAGTGCGTGCAGCTACGCTAATTGAAAACAGATGGCCCCTGGTGCCACTGCTCGCTCCCGCAAGGTGGATGCCAGCACAAGCACTTGAAAAGAGCAATTTCTAAACGTCATATCCTAGAGCAGCGCATGTGCGCTACCTAGTTGAGACCTAAAAATGGTGATACTGCCACGGTGTCACTACATAATGCAAAATGCCTTTTATGAACTTCATATAGTCTTCATGGAACAGGACATATTACTGGAGTTCCTGTGGCAGGGCAAAAGATGTACAGAAGAGTTGTCAACCCGGAGACGCGAATGGGATAAAGGATGGGTAGAGGTCCCAGATCTTGAGCTCTATTATTTTGTAGCTCAATTGAAACATGCAATACATTGGCTGGACAGGGAACTAAATTAGAAATGGTCCCTTCCAGCTGGTGCTCATGGGGACCAACAACTGGGGGCCTCTCCTGATGAGAGGTGGGGGTATTCCCGGGGACCTTCCGCACTTGGGGGCGAATATGGCAGAAGGTAGAGAAGCACAGTTTTAGAAGGGCCCCATTTGCCCCAGTACTCGACTTCTGGTTTATCTACCCATTTGTGCAGGTGGCCCCGGTGAAGTCAGTAGAGAAATGGCAGGAGAGTGGCTGTATTTTGTCGTCAGATTTGTATTCAGAGGCCCGCTTTGTGTCCCCTCAGAGACGCTATTGCAGTATTTAATTTAGGACATGGACAGTCCCTGCAATATGCCAAGTTAGCTACAACAGCCCCGCAGTTGTGGCCCACGTTTCGAGACACCAGAACCCACAAAGCCTGGTGACACTTTTGGCTATGGCAGGGGTACGCAGACTAATCTCCCAATGATACCAGGCTCTTCACTCCGATAGACAACCCAGGCAGCTCAAGGTTCAAGACACATGGCAACAGCATCTGACTAAGCCCCTTAGCTCCAAAGAGAATTCTAGTGTTCGCGGTGAGGTTCGTAGGGTGCCGGTCAGCCCCTCATTTAAGTGGATATAATGTGATTCATAGGACATACCTGTCCCCAAAGAGACTGCATACCATATACCCCTCCCGGGGAAGTGGATCCCCAAGTGTGGGGCAGAGGGGGTTGATTTTTTGCATATGGTGTAGTACTGTCCTACGTAGATAGTGCTTTGGGTTCAGGTCCTAGCTCACCTACAGAGGGTGACAGGATGGGAAATTTCCCGTCCAGCTGAGCAATATATCTTGGGAATCCTGCTGAAATGCCAGAAAGCTAAGATCAGCAGAAGTTTTGCAGTGCTCGGTCTAGTAGTAGCGAAGACATGCATAACCATATATTGGCTGGCGGTCCCCACCCCAATATATAGCACTGGCTAGACCCGGAGTTATCAGAGCCCTTTACATGAGCATCATATCATAGTTACAGGTTACATCGTTACAAAGGTTACACAGTTATTAGAGCATGACAACATAGTTACTTGTAAGGTCAGGATATACAGTAAGCACAAATACGTAAGGGGAAAAGCAGGCAAGGGGAGAGATTCAGGGGAGGGGGGAAGGAGCTGGGGAAGTAGACAGGTAACGAAGGCAGGAAAGAGGAGGGGAGGGTGAAGGACACCGCAAAGAAAGAGGAGGGGAAGGGTGACTGGGACACAAACCGGTAGACGAGTCAAAGTAACATCCAAAGTCCAGTAAGCTGTGATCCCAGGGGAAGTGGTATCACTTCCCTATCTCTGTTGTGGGAGGCTCCCTTTACGCAGTGGACTCTCTCAGAGGGGCATCTGAGACCCCAAGGCCTACATACTGGATCCTTCCCCAAAAAGGTTTGGCAAAGGGTGCCATACCATACCTCAATTGTGAGTGGCTCCCTTGGCGCAGTGGACTCTCAGCGGGTACGCTGAGACTCCAAAGTATAAATATTGGATCTTTCTCCAACAAGGGGATACAGAGTGCTTAGTCAAATGGCACAAAGGACAGGGAGCTGGGCAGACTAGCAGGCAAGGGGAGAGTGGATAGGAGCTAGGGAGGAAGACAAAGAGAGAAAGAGTACTAAATGGTAACAACATTAATGAATGAGTTATTATATAGCGCTAGACCAGATGGAATCAGAGTGCTTTTCATGAGGGACAATAATGTTGCAATTTACATCAGTTAAAAGTTACAGAAGTATCAAGAAAAGCATTTAAAGAACATAGGGGACAATGTGAATGGAGCAAGGAAGGGTAAGGGGATAGGGTAAAGGGGTAGGAGGAATATAGGACGTAGAGACGAGGGGAAAATTCGCCCAAGGTCCGGCTGGGTAGGTGACGGCAGGGAGGGGGAGAGTCCACAACCAGTCTTCTCTTTAGCTATATGGTAGCTCCACTGGGCATCAGCCAAATCGCTAGGTCTCCACAGTCTGGGGTAAGTTCCGCAGGTTCCAAGTCCTGATGTGTAGGCAGGTTAGGGATAGGTTCAAGGTCTGGTCAATGTCCAATTGTTGTCCCAGGGAAGTAAAACACCGAGTAGGGGTCCACTATGGAAGCCATCTTGGGGTCAGGCAGGGGACTGTACGGTACACTAGTGGTCATCCTAAGGTCAGGCATCAGGCAGTTAAAGTCAATATCCAGGACAGCGGCCGCCAGAAAATAACAAATCCAGCGAGCACACACTATCACACGCACAGACATGCATAGGCACACGCCAATGTGAGCACACACTCATATGCACACAGACACGCTCATAGCCAGAAACATCCAAGAACACAAATACACATAAAATCCCTAGTACTAATACAGAAACACCCAAATACATGCACACGTAAACACCATCACATGCACAAGCACACACAAATACGCTGACTCTCATACACACAGACACGCACAAACACACAAGCACACATACAGAAACTATAAAAAAACAAGCACACATACAATCACATGCTCCAGTACAAAAATACTCAAGGACTTCCACACAAATACATGCCCACACACACACAAACCATCACATGCACAGATATGCACAAGCACACAACAAATGTGCGCACACACAAACTAATACGCGAACAGAGGGCACACATACAGAAACATCCACACGCAAATATACAATTCCATGCTCTAATACAAAAACATTCAAATACATGCACACACCATCAGACACACAGACATAAGCACACATGCAGAAACATCTGCGCGCACAAACACAAGCACACATAGAATCATATGCTCTAAAACAAAAACACCCAAATACATGTCCACACCATCACACGCACAGACCTGCACAAGCAAACACAAATGTGAACATAGTCTTTCATAAACGCACAGGCGCGCACACACACACAGGTGCATCTGCACACACCCCCTTATACACGCACAGACGTATGGTATGAGGAATTCCTGTACCGTCCAGCACTGTTAGGGCACAGACCGTGTAATTACCTAAATGGTACCCAAGGTCAGTGCTTGAAAAAAAAAGTTACCCCCCCAGTGGTGCCACTCGACACGCCTCACAGTGCGGGCCTTTCCTCGCGTTCGGGCACCCAAAATGGCAGTCGGTCCCAAAATGGCAGTCATTCACCGTCCTGCCTCCCATTCCAGTATCTCAATACTTCATGCATATGGGTAATCCACAGACTGCCATCCCGGGACACAATCTTCTCCTATGGTGACGCTGCAGTGTTTCCCGCCGACCCGCACTTTCTGCCCTCATCTCCTGCCGTGCGCCAGCCTCTCCTCCACGGAGTAGCGGGCCTCTCCTCCGGGATTGCACATCCTGTCGGCAACCCCCAGTCACGCCACTGACTGTAGTCCACTGGGCTCTCTGCTTAGTTCCCGGATGTCCAGCTATGCCAAGCGGCCGCCCCTCTCAGTGTGGATGCGTTCTGCAGCACCCACCATTGTCTCCCACACAACGGGCCCCTCCGCTCCACCAGGCATCCAAGATGGTTGCCTGCTCTTTCAGCTGGCCGGCTGTCCATGTTCCGATTCTTCCTGCGGGCGCCTCGTTCTCTCTTCCAGTGCATCCGGGCATCGCCCATGGCCCGCCAGGCACTCCCTCATATGGCGATCACCCCTGATGCTTCCTCAATCCTTCTGGCCACTACATAGCCCAATATCAGCAAATCCCTCTTTGTTAGGCCGCCAGCTGCCAGTCCCATTTCTGCGGGGTTCCCGAAATGTCACTGCGGCATAGTACATATGCAAAACACCCTAAAACGGCTATATATGGATGTAGCTAAGCAACCATGGAAAGAGACTCCAAAGCTGCATCTATCAATGGGGTAATGAAGAGAGTCCTTCACGGACTATGCTCAAATAGGACACAGAGAAATTCCATGGTAACCATCAGCACCCCCACTGGCTTGGATACTGCTCATGTACACAGTTACAAAAAAAAGCTTGGTTCACAAGGTCACGCATAATAATGTTACCATGTGGAGACATAATAGAACTTATCAAATATTTCTAATATTGAATTCCCCAACTCAAGAATTTTACAACACACTGGAATTTTAGAGAGATAGATCTATCGAATGAGGGCAAATCTTGCCTTCTTGTAAATATCACCAGCCTGCACACAGGTTGCCTGTTTCAAAGGTTCATTTTAATGGAAACGCGTTTCAACCCAACCGGATCTTCGTCAACCGTTTGGGTTGAAACGCGTCGCCATTAAATTGAACCTTTGAAACAGGCATGTTGTATGCAGGTTGTGGATATTTACAGGAAAACAAGATTTGCCTTCGTTTGATTTCGAGCAGCGTTATCACCCGCTACTCTGCACTCTCCCCATATGGTGGAAGTGGCCGGTTCTTAGTGAAGTGTGTGTGTGTATATATGCGAATGTGTATATATCTATCTCATCAGTGTATTAAGACATATTATATATAATGCTTTTGGAGAAGCTGAAACATGCCGAGCCGTCAAAAATAAGTGATCTTATTTTTGGGAGTCCAAGAGTTCTTTTTACTTTTTTTCCAGGAGGGGTCAAACATTTGCATGTAATACAGGAGCTTGGCACCTGCCCAAGTTGAGGTGCTGGCACTACACAAGTTGTTTTTCTTTTGATATCGATCTCCATTTCTATCTCCCTCTCTACCGATCTAAATGAATAAACTAACTGATTTTAAGAAGTTGGGAAAACACTGAAAAATACCCACTGGAATGCCCATAAAAAATTAAAGGAAATAATTTTTCTATGCCATGGTGGTAAATGTAGTTTTAAAAATATCAATTTTAGGGTAAAAAACATTTAACTTCGACGATTAGCGCACAATACGTGGCAAAATGCAAGTTACACGTGAGCAGCCAGCATCCCTTTAAAACATCGAGCCGAAAACAGTTACAACTGGATCGACTTATGCCGACACAGAAAAAAAAAAAAAGACAAGCAACCTCTATGAAATCAGAGTAGGAAAACATGCAACAACTCTACAAATTAAAGTCTCACTGGAAAAGGAAACAAAATGTCCTATTGCATTTAGAAAAAGAGTATGTGTTAAGGGAAAATCTGCAAACACACTAAAACATGGTTAAACACAGACAACTGAAGAAATCCGGTATTGGCATCATAAAACCTCAGTTACCTGCGCTGCGGCACCTCAAGCGGACTGCTGCCTATCCGAAGGAAGCTATCTGAATGATTGGATGAGGAAGAGCTTGAAGATTTTGCTTCCGTTACCCCTGGATAGAGTAGCCGTTCTTCTGAATGCAAAGCACGGCCCATGAGCACCGTCTGAGGAGAAGAGTTATGGGCCTTCCGCCTGTAGATGGAGGGTAAGACATGTAAACATTTACTGATTCGGTCATCAATCATACATTGATAGCAAAGAGCTCATCCTAAGATGCGCATCTAAAATATTTTCATGGAAGAGCAGGAGCATATAGATAAGATGTGTTTGCAAACCTAGTGCCAGCCACCATAGCTTTTCAATAGGTTTCCCGAGTAATAAAGATCCCAAAGAAAACACGGTTGGAGACTAGAACATAGATTGAGGACCGCTCGGTCTCAGGAGGAGAGGAATAAAGGTGCAATTGTCATCTGTAAAAGGGCTACTGCAGAGGCCAAATCTGCTTACTACAAAAGTAAATGCGAAGGCCTTGAATGTTCAAAATGAGATTTTTAAGACAGTGAAAGAGTTATCTAGCCTCCCTATTCAGCAATCTCTTGAAAACTCTCAAAGTTTCTGCAACAGTATAGCAGAGTATTTTAAAGAGAAAATCATGAATATTTTTTTCTGAAATTAATTCTGAGGTCCATCTCCTGGGGGTGGAATGGAGAATCCTAGAACCAATGAAACCTCTTTTTAGCTTCCTTTTCCCTTATAACTTATACTCAAACAATATTTTTTCTTTAATGCAATTGAAGTCAGGATTCTCGGAGGACCCATGTCCCCCCAGAATTCTTCAACTAGCACCACATATTGCAAGTACCTATTTAGAAAAGGTTTTAAATAAAGTTATTGGTACAGAAATCGCCTCAACTATGGAAGAAGGCAATTGTTATCCCTTAAAGAACAAGTCAAATAGAGCATCGGGTGATCTTAAGAATCTATGTCCCATCTCACTGTTCATTGTTGTCTGCTCCTGCCAAAAAGTTGGAGCAAGATATGAATCTTAATGATTTTGCAGTGAGAGCCTTCCAGGGCCAGTTGCAGGCAAGTTCTCAAGATTCAGCAGGTGCGGCCTCCAGAACAATCAGGGATTTCAACTTGGACCATAAAGCAGCTCCATTCAATGACATCGGCAACACCAGTCTCTTGGGCCACTGGCACGTTGCTGGGCAACACGTTGGTACTTGGTCCTGGAAAGTCTTAATGCAGCTCACAAGGGAACCGCTCAAAGACAGAGGAAACCCAGTCATAGCAGGGTCACTCCTGGCTTCGTTCTGTGACAATTTCCCTGGATGTTCCTGGTGTCAGAAACACACACAGCTACTCTCCCTGAACAATATCCACTCCTGCAGGCAAAGTAGGTCTCTTCCATCTTTCAGAAGGCAGGCTAGCTTCTAGCCTCTTTAGACAGATTATCAGCTTCTCCCTCCAGGAGGAAATGCAAACTCCATATGATCTCCTCTCGCATCCGTGAGACGCGCTGTCAGACAGACACCAGCCCCGATTAGACAGCAACTCAAGGCTCTGCAGAGGTCTCACCTCCTCTGTAAAGAAGACGTTGGAACAAAGTGGGGTAGTTTGAACCACCCCACCCAGTTTATAAACATTTTCCAGACAGAATGTGGATCAGCGGTCTAAGGTTTCAGAACTGTTTTGAGCTGGTTCTTTTCCTTATCCCATTTTCAAGCTGCTTCGCAAACACAACCTTTGTACAAGGAGAGGACTGCAACAGCAGGTAGCAATGACACTGCTGGCTCCAAGCAAGATTTCCCAAATAAGGACTCAATGACGTGAGATGTTTGCAACAGTCTTCAGCCTTCCTGAAACATTGTTCAGGGTCAGACAAAGGACAGGACTGACTAGAAATGTCTTCACTTGAACAACAAACTGCAGTCCAACGCCTCACACCTACCATCTACCAAATGGCAGTGTTCAGAAAGAACAAGTCAGCAGCCTTTGACTAACAAGGTCATGGTCGAGTTTCTAAATGTAGCCCATGTCCATTCTCACTTCAACGTGCAGGTCTCCTTTCCGCAGCCAAAGAAATGAAGGCAATACACTACAACTGTGAGGGAAGCGGTCCTTTTCCTTCAGCTTGTGCTTTGCTAAAGCTGGGACATCCGAAAAGATCCCGCTGGCTGCAGTAGCCAGTCTCACTACCATACATGTGCTACACACTCAGCACACGAAATTTCAGAGCGAAATTCTGAGCTTCACAGACGAGACTTTACAGAAGAGGTCTCTCCTTGACAGAAACGAAAGGTCTGGTCACCGTTCTGATTTGCAAAAAACAGGACAGTCTAAGTGATGCACAGAGGCATGGACCATAGTCTAAGGCCCACTAGGAGGGCACGGTGTATGCAACCCTCGAGGTGACAGAGCAGGTTCTGGATGTTGAATTCACTTGACCAGGCCTACACATCAGTGCCCCAGCTAGAATAGAGTTACGCCAGGGCTAAAAAGGATACCACCTTGACATGAAGTCTGGAATGCAAGGCAGGGCTACATGCCTGTCCGCCATACCTGTTTGAACACCAAGCATTAGCAAACTAAAAGGAACTCAAATACACATTCATAACGGAATAAAATTCAAAAGAGATTAGGGCACCATCTGCAAAGAAACAAAAATATTTAAAAAAAGGCTCCATATTTTGGTGCGCCTCAAACACATTTTTGTAGCAGATGAAAAGGGAGTGGAGTGATAATTCTGCTCTACCTACACTCAACGGACCTCAGTGGGAATGCACTCTTGTAGTTACAGTTCAATCATGCACGCCCATAGGTGTCCTATAAAAGGTAAGGGGCGCAAATCAATCATGCACGCCCATATGTGCCCTATAAAGGTAAGGGGCGCGAATCTATTTGTCCTAGTGTGCAGAATCTTTTCAAACGGCAGTGAAGATGCGTCCCAATAAAGAAGTGTAAATCACAACATCCTGGTGTATTTGCAAGGAACTCTGTGATTTAAAGGAACTTCAATTCTTGGGCACAGTCCACCTTCTGTAAAGACTATGTGGAAACTAGTTTAGAGGGAGTGAAATCACCAGTTGGAGTGTGTGTTCTCATTACTCTGTGGTCATCAATTTGATGCAACTTGTACAATTATGCACACACATCAACAAGCATCAGTTTCTCGCTTTCTAAAGCCGAATATACAAAATGTTTTTTGTACAGTCCTCCATTTCATACAAATGCACCTTCTCAGCTTTTCATCTACTGATTGCAATATTAATATCAACTCCAATTCCAGCGACAAGGTGCAGTACAATGCTATAAACGTTCTAGTGGACGAGTGACTTCACTCTAGTTTACTTCACCTGGATAACTTTTGAATATTTCCCTTCTCGCAACAGATTTCCAATTCATGTTACAATATTAAACACTCAAGGAATTAAAGTTTGCATCCAGCTTCAAATAATATACCTACCGTGCTGTGCATGGTTACCAACATGAAAGCACAGCAGCCAACAGTTTTTCAAAACGTTTTGGCAGAACACGCCAGATAACAGAGAACACTTATTACTCAGAAGCTCTCACCACCCCCTGGAAGGATTAATGTACAAGCCATGTCCCTCAACACTTCTCCAAGTACTCCTTGGACCTCTTGCTCTATACAGTAAGTCTCACCAAGCAGGCTGTGGCTGTGCTTTGTTGGAGAGCAGATCCACACCATCATAGCAGAAGCCTCCAGCAGCACAAGGCGAATCATCTGTTACTATGGAGAAATCGCTGCCCAGACTGGTGGAGCTGCCCCGATCTCTTCGCTCTGAAAGAAAGGGTAGATTTCAGTTCAGATCTGGACAGCTGAAAAATTCAAAACAAAGCTAAATCTATTAAATTAAGTCAATTTATGCAATTCACCCTGATGAAAAGCTGTACACCACAAAGCAGGCGAGGAACACAGATACTACACATAATTGTTAATATCTTTAATCAGTGTCTTATGGACTAAAATAGAACACTCATTTGTAAAACAGACCAGAAGATGTTGTTTTTGATTGAGTGCATCTACTAAACTGAAGGATTCACTCCAAAATTATGCAATGGCTTTCCAAAAGTGGACGTCATCAAATGGAGGATTAAAACAACTCCGCATCCTCTTGGCCAGAGGCAACTATGCTCATGCCAAGCTGAACTCCGCACCAAAGAATAAAAGGGAAGCTGTAGTGGCCCTTGAACAGAAAACGGTATTTCAGATGCTTCTCCATTACCTCTAAAAAGCAATGCCAGCAGTAAACTGGTATAGCTAACTTCACTAAATGGTTTACCGACATTCAAGAAAAAGTTAGTAAATTATGCAAAGAAAATAATTACTTGGATTCTCACTACGTTGAATGAAAAGTAGGATATGATAACGTTTGATAACTTCGGAGGTGTGAAATTTAGATCCCGGGTGAAACAATTCAGTGCGAGATTCTTCACATGATGCACTGTTGAAAAGGAACAGGACTTGCAATCTCACAAGCAAACATAACTTTGAGCACTGAAGATCACAGCCATACATCAATGATCACTCAAAACACTAATAGTGACTGGAGAAAGGTTCTGAAGTGATAGTTATGTAAAGATGCAGCCAGGTTGCTATGTATACAATAAAATAAGTGTGGTGATGTCTTCTGTAAGAAGAGAACTTTCTGATGTATGTGTGACATCATTAAAGATTCTTTTGCAAGCAGTTGAAGCGGAGGGTCACTGAAAGCTGTATCTGAATAACTAGTTCTTCAACTTTATCAAGTTTTAAGTGTGATTACTACACTTTTCATGGCGACGAGGACAACTGGATCACTGCGCAGGGGGCGGTGTTCACAGTGACCTTCACCCCTGGATTTTAGCGGTAAACAGAGAAATCAGAAGAATTGCATTGAAAACAGCGAGTTTGAAATTTTTTCTGTGGTGCTTTTATTGGATAATTCAGCGACTAATCTAATTAAAAGCAAAAGAAAAAACTAAATTTTCATGAGGAAATCAGTTAAATAATTTAAATGACTTTGGCAGGTATTTCATTCATATTGGATTTTGGATCTCAAGCATTGTTTGTGCATCCTGATTCAACCTTGCTTTATATGAGGATTATTCAACAGAATATATTAATTTAAGCAACTGATGGCATTATTCAAGACATTATTCAAGATATATGACATTTCTATTTGAAAGCGCGTATGTGAAAATCGAGTTTAATTAGCTTTTGAAATCTTTATTTATTGTTGCGCAAATGTAAGCACTGCAATGCTGATTGAAGATAAATATTGCACGTAGAAGAGCTCGAGCACTATGGTACTAATTGAAGATAAACATTGCGCCAGTATAGAAGGAGGAATATACAAAGTAGATTTTGATATCCTGGACTAGAATAATTATTATTTTAGAATGTTATTTTAATTCATTATTTTAATTTGTTATAGTAGTTTGTTGTGTTATTTAATTGTGGTAATTATTTAAAAAATTTTGCAGGTATGTCAGATCAGGGAATGTCAGCAAGGGCTAATTTTTTACCGGTTCCCGGTGAACCATATATTCCCTGGAAAAGGTGGAAAAATATATTTTTCACTTATTTGTTAGCGATTGGGGGGGATAAATATGGTCCCTTAAGGAGACAAGCCATTTTGTTACATCACTTGGGAACTGAAGATAGAAGAATATATGATGATCTACCTAAAATTTCCTTGGGAGTTGTGAATGGACATCCAATTAATGTTTATGACAGGTCTCTTATGATGTTAGAGAAACATTTAACTCCTAAACTAAATGTAGTTTTTGAACGACATAGGTTTTTCTGTTGCTCTCAATCACAAGATGAGGATATTATAAACTTTGTAGCTGCTTTGCGAGGGCTAGCAGTAACTTGTGATTTTCAGGGTTTAATGGATTCCTTAATTCGTGATCAAATGGTTAGATGCACGAGAAACAAAAAAATCAGAGAGAGACTTGTCTTTGGATCCAACTCTTGATGAAGCTATTCAGATCTCAAGAAGCATGGGGAATACTGATGTTTGGTTAAAAGAATTTGATGTTGGGAAATCAAGCAACAAAGTATCCGAAAAAGATGTTGTTGCGATCGATGTAGAAGAAGTGAAAGTCAAAAGAGAAATTAAGACATTTGATAATAAAGGCCGGTACAAATAAGTTGCCTGAGAAAAGGACAATTATTTGTTATAGGTGTGGTGGACCAGGACATATTGCCACAAGTCCAACCTGTGGGGCAAGGAATTAGATTTGTAAAACTTGTGGAAGGAGGGGTCATTTGGCTAAAATGTGTAGAACAAAATTGCGGCCTGCACAACACTCCAATGTTAAAGTAGTAGAAAATCTTGGTGAGGTACATGAAGATGTGATTGTTGCAATTGATGAATGTGATATTTTTAATGAAACTAGTAATGACAATGTGGTTGGGTGTAATGACATTGATGGTACCAATGGTGTTGTGGTAAAAAGGGAAAGCACTGACAAGCTCGAAAAACCACATTGTAATATTATGATTGGAAAATCTATGGTAAAGGTCCTAGTTGACTCTAGAAATGTATTCACTATTATCAGTAAAACAGTTTTCATAGAACTAAAAGGGCGAATAATTGACCTACTACTACCGATATAAAAGAAGTTGGATATGGAGGAAAAACTATCAATATCATTGGTATGTTGTGGAGTGATATTGCTTTTAAAAGGAATGCTGTTCATGGGAGAGTATACATATCCGAAGATGGTTCTAATTTGTTAGATTGGCGGCACTAAATGGACCTAAATATAGTCCTCAATCCCAATAGTCAAGAACCTGTTATGGTCGTGGAAAGCGTGTGTAAGATTGAGACAGAGTGGAGTGAAAAATTCATGTCTGGATTCCCAAATGTTTTTACAGACAAATTGGGTTTGTTGAAGGGCCTCACACATCGCATAATTTTGAAGAAGAACGCGGTGCCTGTGGTACATAAAGTTAGGCCTATTCCTTTACTTGAGGGAACCTCTTCAACAAGAACTGAATAAATTGTTGGAAAGTAAGATCATTGAGCCAATAGAAGCATCAGAGTGGCTTGCCCCCATTGTGGTTGCCCCCGAAGGAGGGTAACAAAATTTGTTTGTGAATCGATCTCAGAGATCTGAACCTAAAATATCGGGGTGGATGGGCAACCCCTTCCCAATATTGGGGAAATGTTGAGTGGAATGAGTGGTGGTAAGGTTTTTTTCAGTCTTGGATAGGTCAGCTGCCTACCACCAAGTAAATTTACATCCAGAGTCGAGAGTCTTAACATCTTTTGTAACTCCGCTGGGCGCTTTCAGATATTGCCGCATGCCTTTCGGATTGGCTTCTGCAGTTTTCCAAAGGATTATGCACACTATTTTTAAGGGGATGGATAAGATCTTGTGTTTCCAAGATGATATTCTAGTAGTGGGTGAGTCTTTTGAAAAACAGGATGAGCTTCTAAATGAAGTGTTAAGAAGGATTGATGAACATGGCATGACCATAAAGAAAGAAAAGTGTCAAACAATAGCATTGTAAAAGCTATTGTTGAAGCTCAGAGGCCTGTAGACAAGGATTTGCTAAGGTCATTTCTCGGTTTGGCAGAAAACTGCTCAAAATTTGTATCTAATTTTTCTGATCTGGTTGAGCCGATGAGGGCGTTGTTGAAAAAAGGTATTGAATTTGAGTGGAACCAAACCTGTGAAGAGGTGTTTAAGAAGGTCAAAGATTCTTTGATTTGTGCTCCTGTGTTGAGCCATTTTGATATTCGTAGAAAAACTGTTTTGACGACGGATGCTAGCAATGTAGGTTTGGGTGCCATCTTGACAGTGTGCTGATGGAGAGGAGAAAATAATAGGATATGCATTGTGTCGTCTACAAGGTGCTGACAAATCTTAAATAACACGAGAGATACCAGAAGTCTGATTACAGGAACCTATATAGTGTTCATTCTGTAAGACAAAACCAAAAGGTTAATGTATGAGGTATAACAATCCTGAGTGATATGAATGTGAAAAACAGGAGAAGAAATGACTACAAGGACAGCCTACAAAGTGCTCAGAAAAGTACCCATCAGCCCACTCAATAGCGGAGCATCGTCATCTGGATTGTCCGGTTGAAAATGTGGTATCCAGTGTGCCCTTCCTCAGGAAAAACCTAAGGCTAGCAGAACTTGGACCACTTTGTTGACCCTCAACCATTAGAGATGACCAAGTGCAGGCTGAAAGGGCTTAAGTTGCAGTGCTCAGAAAGTTGTGAGAAAAAAAGAAAGAAGGATAAATTGTAATCCACGTGTTCTAAAAATACCTATCTTTATGTCATGTGAGAAACTTTATTGGGTCTGACCATCAAGGTGGTATGATTAAAAGCAGTGTGAAAAATAGCATGCAAGGAATTGCTATTCACCATGATTGTAAACTGGTCGACATGTTTCAACCTGGATAGGCTTTCTTCAGGACCTATGATGCACTACTGCAACGTTTTACTTACTGTGAAAAACTACAGAACAGCTCCACTTCCTCTAATGAGGAAAATGGTATTTCTTCTCCTGTATGTAAACAAAATAATAATAGATAAAGATAACAAACATTGTTATTAATTCAAGGACTATCACATATGCCTGATGCATTGATTAGTCCTCTGATCATCAACTCACCCAAATTGTAGGGAGGAAAAACCTCACCTCACCTGGCACTGGCTCAGAGTGAAGGAGGCCACGCACTAAAAAAGAAAACAAAAGCAAGACATACGTTTCAAAAAAACCAAAATTGGACTGGAAGTAGTCCATAATAGTTTATACACTTGCAGCAACCAAAAAAGTGGCAGTTAAGGATGTCAAAGGTTAAGAGTGACATAACTCTATTGTTGGGTGTAATGCACCAATTCCAAGGACCAGACCAGTGTCCCAGGGCCAGCGTCAAGGATTTACATCTGCCCTAGAAAAAGCTAGAAAGGACCCCCGTCACCAGCGCCTCCCATAGAGACATCTACAAACTAACTGTGGGAAGCCAGCGCTTGTCAAGGAAGTTTCTACAATCAATGTTGTAATATGCAGCAAACTGCATTGATAGAAGAGAGACTACCATGTTCTCAGACTGCTGGCAAAAAACGGAGTTGCTGATCTGAACTCCTATTCCGCTTCCTCACATCTTAGAAGAAATGCCAAAAATCAAAAAAGATGAGCGCTCTCACCTCTCCGTCGTTGCCTCGCTCTATGTCGTGAGCCGAGGGGGAGGTGAAGCTACTCTGTCGGTGGCCGCAGGATATACGGTGGCTGCGGACCTGAAAGGGAGCAACCACATGTCTCGAAACTGGTTTGCTCTCTTCGCATCCAGTAGTGTAGCTGTTATTTCAAGGAAAGCCGATGTGAGTTGTTCGCACCACCATTTACAAAACGAAGCCCTGATTGGGCAACAAGAATGTCTCGAAGGATAGCATTGGTTCGATGTTAACCAATGCGCGTCGGACAAAGCTTTGTTTACCTTTGACCGTACGGATGAAAACACTTGCAGTGTTGTGTTATTCCAACTAAACCATATCTGAAACTACTATCTTCGTGTTGAACGGTCCGTTATTAAACAAGACCGGATGACAGGATACTGTTGTACCTGTGTGTGCGTATCAGTAAATAAGCACCCGCGATCTCGAATGAGATGTCGAGCATCTTGTGTGCTTATGATTTGGACTGCACATCGCGGATGGTATCTCCGAACACGGAGTTTTGGGTTTTTTATACAGAGCCCAGGCTCGACATCTCATTCGAGATCGCGGGTGCTTATTTACTGATACGCACACACAGGTACAACAGTATCCTGCCATCCGGTCTTGTTTAATAACGGATATGGTTTAGTTGGAATAACACTCAACACTGCGAGTGTTTTCATCCGTATTGGTGTCTAGCATGATGAAAAGATTCCTTGATTATTTTGGGATTGATCATGTTCAAGTAGCACTGTTCAGACCACAGGCTAACAGCCTTGTTGAAAGGGTCAATAGGATTATAATGGGCAATATCCAGTTATCATTGGCAAATGGTCTAGCTTGGAGGGAAGAATTAAACAAGATGATGTGGGCTCATCGGGTAACCTCTCATTCTGTTACGGGAATTTCTCCTTTCATTGCATTGAAAGGAAGAGAACCAGCCACTAAGGAATCACCTATTTGGCTAAGGAAGAAAGATCAAGTTTGGGTGGATCGTGAGTGCATGGCTGAAAGGATGGTAGATTCTCATGCTAGGAACAAAGAAAGTTATGATAAAACAAAAGGAGTGAAAGTTGTGGGAATTGAGAATGGTGATTGGGTTGTTGTGAGGAAGTCTGGATTTGTTAAAAAGGGAGAAAGCAAATATTCCAAACCTCGAAAAGTAATTAAGGTCATGGGATCAGTTGCAAAATTAAATAATGGAAAAATCTGGAGTTTTGGACGTATTTGTAAAATCAATCCTCATTTTCCTGAAGTTGTATCTTGAACAATTGCACAGTTTAATTCCTACATCTGTTTAATTAATTTGAATGTAATTTTGATAGAAATTGTATATATTGTTAAATATACTAGACAGTAACATATTATTTAGGAAGTCGTCATTTATTTATATTTTGTTATGAGGGGGAGACGTGTGGTGAGGTCTTCTTTGAGAAGATAACTTTCTGATGTATGTGTGACATCATGAAAGATTCTTTTGCAAGCAGTTGAAGCTGAGGGTCACTGAAAGCTGTATCTGAATAAATAGTTCAACTTTATCAAGTTTTAAGTGTGATTACTACAATAAGTTCATGGATACATGGTTACAACATGTAGTTCTACATTTTACAGATGTACAATTTCTGACAACACTCCAAACTACCCAAAAAGGTAAAGGTTGGTTTAAAGGACTAATCAGTAATTAAGGGAGCAGGAAAAACAACAAGCTGAACTGCAAGGAACGTTTCTCAAGCCATTGCTGAACAAACCACTTTTGTGACAAATGCAGACTTAAATAGCCTTCCGAGAGACATTTCCTAGAGTTTAAACAGAATTTGGCTTAAAGGGTTTCAAGGATGAGGGTGAGGAGGGTATCCTCTTTGCTGGAACCAACAGAAGCAGCCCACCAATAAATTTTCACCAGATTTCCGGACTTAAATTTATCACTGAGCGAGTTGAACAAACTTTCTTTTGAGCGTAGGCTAGGCACATGAACACAGCATTGCTAAGGAAATAAAAGGATTCTAGAATGATGTTCCCCCATCATCACTCGTGCATGTGACATCCATGCGCCCACCCTCTCTATGGAGGTAGGTGTTTTTTCTTGCCTTGGTAGCTTTAGGCTCCCTTGGTACAGATTCAGATTGGTAAACAGGGGACTAAAACGTTACGGAATGTAATAATGTTGTTCAAGTTGATACCATTACCAGCTTCCTCATGACTGGTATATGAGATAAGGCGCGCTCTGTGCGCATATATGCAGTCAGTGGGCGCCTTACCAGTAACAGATCTAACCAAGTCCTGGTGAGAAAAATAAAATGTATTATGCCATTGTTCGGTTTGACATTTTGCACACAAACCTGACAGGATGTTCTGCTTTAACGCCCATTATATTGAAATTGTATGAACAAGTATTTAATCCCTTTAATAAGGAATGCCCGTTAGGTAGTATGAGACTGTTACTGCTACGGAATTCTGTTACCATTCAAATCGGTGTTATTTTTAAGTACTTGCATTTTTTTTTCAAAACTACCCAAGAAAATCATTGCCCTTCCTCAGTTGAGGAATACAAAATTATTTTCAAGATAGTGAATGCTTGGCAGTTTGCATGTAGTGTAAATGACAAAGTGTGTTGTGTGCTGCTTTTAACATCCCAACATTTGACATGAATTGCAAATATAGTAGATTTTATTTGTTTTAAGGAATATAATTTTCCAAAATAAATGATTGACTGGTTGGAAGATCTACGGACATCCTTATAGTGTGCATATAGTCATACATAATTATCACTGGACAATCGGTTTTTGGATTGAAGGGGACATGCTTACAACACTTCATACTTCTAAAAACTATTATTTTGGCTCTTTTTGCATATTTTGCAAGGGGTTTACTACTTGTGCGCTTAATTTACCACTTTGGTCTCAAACATTACTGCCTGTAGGATTCAGTCTTTACAGAGGGACCTGTGTTCCCAAATCATTTGATAGTTTACCCAGACATCAGAGCTGTACCTTGTGACACGACAAAAGCACATGGATTAAATGGCAATGCTTGTTGAACAGATTGGGGGTGGGAGGGTGAGTGGGGGAAGTATTCTTGTTAAAGGTACTTAGTATTTAAAATGTTATCCAAACTTACACTTGGTTACGTACTGAAGACAACAACTTTGCATCTTCTAAAATTCAGTGTATAGGGGACGATTTAAACAGGGGCGGAGTCTAGCGGTGGACCAATGTGGATGTATGTACTGCATTGGAAATTTGTGAAACTATTAATAAAATTTCTGGGATTACAACTAAATTTAGTGGGGCAGTAACGTCCCATAATGCGTTTAACAACTAAAGGCTGAAAATGTTAGTATGATTTTTCTATTTTTGGCTGGGACCATTTTTCCATGTCCATTTGAGAACTCTTCACAACAAAGGGCTGTTACCAGTCACTGCCAAAGTGGCTTCAACGTTAAACAAATTAAATAACAAAGAGGGATTGCTATGGCCAAATACAACACCGTATGGTCAAATAATGCCTTTCAGAGAGAGAAAGCAAAGTAACCGCTTGGAATTTCGGAGACAGTAAAACAAACATTCTCCATTCACTTAATTAGTTTGATCTAAATGAAGGTCAGAGAAACACTTACTGACATTTACCACTTCTGCTAGCAAATCTTGAAAGTTACAGGGGAGGCTGTTCCAGGTAAAATGTCTAATTTCAGTGACTCAAGCCTTGCTTGACACAGTTCCAATATTACGCTTTAAATCTTTCTCCCTGACCTATGCCAAGGACTTGATTCATGTCAAAACACATCTAGCCAAGCTTCCAACACACCTGAAATAACATGAACATGCTCAGATAACAGAACAAGGATGGGACTTCAAGCACGACACAGCCCTGGAAAGAACTTTTAGCATTAAATAATGTGAACAGGTCACAGTTTGTAAGAGCGACCAGACAATGTACTAAAATGGTGGGGGGGGAGTGAGGGTTGGCATTTAAAATGAATGTTCATAACCACATTTAAAAGAACAATTACTTTTGTTTAACACATTTCTAGATCTCAGCAGCTGCCACCGAGGCTTTGAAGCAGGAAAATCACATTTTGTAAATTCCATTTTCAAGTGTGTGACAGCAATAAATCCAGAATCATGCAATAAACCTTTCTACTCTATAAAAGTAGCATATAGAGGACATAACTCCCAATTAGTAAATGTGGCTTTAGATTAGACGGGCCCTGTAATTACTTTAGAGAATGCGGTACTTACTAAGCATGCCGAGATCTTCAAGGAGGAACCCGGGCTCCCGCGGTTGTGAACTCTTCCTCCTGGAAACAAAGAGGTACAAATATCCATCATGACACAGAAGACCAAGGAATGTAGCAACCAGATGGAGCTAGGGGAGGGGAGGAGGGTACTCACATTCTATCGTCCCTCACCAGCCTGTGGACACCAGTGAGATGCAGGAAAATGCAGGTGGGATACTTACACGCCTTACAATTCCACTGCCTCCATCAGCAGTGGGATGCATCAGCATCCACCGATACACTGCCTTCAGGCAGGAGTGTGCCCCCAACTTAGAGCAGAGAGTAACTAAAGAACAAGCTACTTTCGACAAGGTTCTTTTGGTTGATAGTCTAACCACAGATTCCTCACCTTGTGAATTTCCCCCAGACTCCAGGTTGAATTTGGAAACACAAAAGCAGTGCTCCTTTGTGCCGGTAGGTGGCGCTACACGACTGTCAACACATTACTATTCTGGAAGTGACAAACGGACCAACATATAAGCAGCACCCATTTATTTATAAAGTTTTATATAGCGCAAACAAGATCCCGAGAGTTATCAGAGCGCTTTACAATAGGATGGGAGGAAGGACAAATGAAAAATCGACAACAAGTAGGAGTAGGAAACAGGAATGATCGCATATCCAGGGACAGTTGCACAAAAAAAGAACCTTAATAAAAGGATTGTCCAATGGAAGTAAGAGCGATTTTCTTCAAGCAGGTGCGCCTAGCCCAAATAGGGTAAGAATGTATTCATAAAGAATTTTTGGGCTTCCAATTTGAATGCAGTCGTGTAAGAGATTCGGCGTACTTCCAGTGGAAGAGAGTTCCATAGCTTTGGGGCAGCGCCAGAAAAGGCTCTGTGACAAGTTATCTTTTTCCTACAGAGGAGTCGTTTCAAGAGGAAAGTCTTATCGCTTCTTGAGGCTCTTACACCACAAGAAAGCTCCAGTTTTGCGCCCTGGCTTAAGTTTTTCATAAACTCGCCCATGCTCCCAGGCATGGAGCCCATCAGCGACTTAGACAAGTGTGTAGATACCTAAATTGGGATCTTTTTAGATTGAAGAGACCATCCACAGAATGCAGAGGTGGGAGGGCAGTAAAGAACCTGTGGTTAAATAGAGCTCCCACCAGAAAGAGCATTCCAGTTGCCGATTCCTCAGCTTGTGAATAGAAAAAGCAGTACCTTCCAAAACGGTGGGTCTGCAGGCTGGCTCAGTCTAATAACACCTGCAGAAAGAACTCGTCAAGACGCTAATGCCTTGTGAACACATACTCACGTAGCTGCCGGACAGATGAGGATGGGCACTCAGTGTGCCAATGAAAAGGAAGCACCCTCTCTTGGGGTCCAAAAAACAATGCAGTCTCTTATTCTCTCAAGGCATGAAGCAGAGTAAAGAATGTCCGGAGGTTGGTGGCTTGCCCAACATGAAAAAACATCAAATTGTTCTTAAAGCTGGCTTGTCCGGAAGAAAGGTCGTACAGCAAGGTCAGACCAAAAGAGCCTGAAGTTCACTCATCCAGCATGTAATGCTGCTGCAACCAGGAAGGCCATTTGAACACCTTGGCTGCTCTTGAGGATCCTCCTCTGTGCTGGGCCCTAATGTCAATGGGTGTGGTCATGATGAGCTCAGCTTGTCATGAGCACCCTAGAGGTATACCTCATGACGAGCTGAGCTCGTCTTGAGCATCGAAGGGGTTAAGGAGAGAAGGCACAATGGACAACTGGGTATTGGTTCAAAAGAAGAACACATTAGGAATGTACAGCCAGATTGAAGTCCCAATGTAGCATCAAAATGGCTTTGGCAGGAACATATGCAGTAAAACTAATGGGATACGCATCACAACCGGTGATTTGAACAAAGACTGTTATTATTATTATTGAATTTTGTACCGCGCACGGTTACCCAGGGGCATCCCAGCGCTTATAGAAACCAAGAGCAGGCTACTAATAGAGGGCAGAGGAGCTACAATTATTCTGGAAAAAGATACGTTTTCAGATGTTTCCGGAATCTGAGAAGGTTTGGTTCGGAGCGCAGTGAGAGTGGGAGGGAGTTCCAGGCACGCGCTGTATGGATAGAAAAACTCCTGCCCCCTGAACGGGCTCTCCTAATTCTCTTTGTCTGAAGGAGGTGTTTGTTGTCAGAGCGTAAAGCTCTTGTGGACTTATAAGGCCGAATCATGTCCTTCAGAATAGCTGGTCCTTTCCCCTGTATGCTCTTGTGGGCGATGCAGAGGGCCTTAAAAGGTAACTCTCTCTCTGACAGGGAGCCAATGGAGTGCTCTTAAAGCAGGCCTGGCTGACTGCCTGGCCGGAACGTTCCGCAGCAGCCTTGCTGCTGCGTTCTGCACTTGTTGCAGGATCTTAAACGTTGACTCTGGCGCTCCGAGAAAGAGCGCATTACTGTAGTCCAGGCGTGAGATGATTAGGCCTTGGACTAACAGCTTCCGGGAGAGTTCTGGCAGCAGGGGGAGAACCTTACGGGCCGGCCGGAGCATTCCATAACACACGCCAGCGGTCTTCTTGGCGTGTGTCCTAAAGGACAAATCCGGCTCCAGCCAGACCCCCAGGCTCTTAATCTCCTTCTTTGGGTCGGGCGGGGTGCCCATGCAGTTGGGCCAGCTGCTCGGCGAGAGGGCAAAACTTGACTGGCCCAAGATCATCAGCTCAGTTTTTGATCCGTTCAATTTGAGCGATGACCTGGACATCCAATCAAACACCTCTCTCAAGCATGAATGGAGCGTCTCAGGCTGTTTCTCCAGCTGTGTCAGACTCACCACAAGCTGGGTGTCATCCGCATAGCTTATGGTCTTAAAGCCAAACGGAGACACCACACCCTCCAGGGGTGCCATATACACGTTAAATAACGTGGGGCTCAGGGATGAGCCCTGGGGCACCCCGCAGTGAAGTGGGAGGGGAGGGGATTTTGCGTTTCCTTCCCAGACCTAGACGGTACGCCCCTCCAGAAAGGAGGCCAACCATTCTAGGGCCACTCCTGTGACACCCGACTCAGCTAGACGTTGTATCAGCACCCCATGGTTGACGGTATCGAAGGCCGCACTGAGGTCCAGGAGGATCACTGCCACTGACCCCCCTGCGTCCAAAGTGCTTCTGGCCTCCTCTACCACTGCTAGCAGAGCTGTGTCAGTTCCATGACCCGGTCGAAATCCCGTCTGGGAGTCCCTCAACCGGCCATTCTCCTCAAGGAAGTTGGATAACCGATGGTTCGCCAACCTCTCGGCGATCTTACTAACTCCTGGTAACAAGGAGATGGGCCTGAAATTGGCCAGGTTCTGCGGGTCCAAGCCAGGCTTCTTCAGAAGCGCTTTGACAAACGCACTTTTCCAATCAGGCGGCACAGTTCCATGAGTGAACGAGAGATTGACCAGATCGGTCAAGGGCTCTCCTATCGCCAAGGCGGCCTGCTTTAAGTACCGCATTGGGACTGGGTCCCGAGGTGAGCCACTTTTCAGGCTCCCGAGGACCTTCAGTACTTCGCCTGAGGATACAGGGCCAAATGACGCCAGTAGATTTTCCGACATGCTGAAGTCCTCAGAAGGGGCCGATGTTCCCATCACCGAAGGGAGAGAACTAATAATGATATCAATTTTGTTCTTAAAGTAAGTGGCTAATTCCAGACATTTTTCCTGTGGTCTGTCGTAGACAGGAATGGGCTCAGGCGGTTTAAGAATCTCCTTCATCACTAGGAAGGCTTCCCTGGATGAGGACGCAGCGTGATTTACTCTCTCCCCATAGAAGGAGGCCTTAGCAGTACGTATAGCACGTTTGTATGTTCTTAATTCCATGCGATATTTTTCCCTGCTATTTGTCTCCGGGCTCCTCCTCCATAGTCTCTCCGCGCGTTTACAGTTCTGTCTCAGGGTTCTGAGCGCTGGGGTATACCATGGGGCAGACCCCATTCTCTTGTCCCTAATAAGCATCTTAAGTGGAAGCACATGGTCCACTGCATTGGTCAACCAATTCCTCACTGTAGCATCTGCAGTCACCGGATCACAACCCTTCTCAGGCTGGGTGCCCTCCAGACGGGCATTCCAGGCCTCTACAGGGAGCCTTGACCATGCCCTGTCTATTCTAAATTTCCTGAGTGGGAGGGTGTCATCACACTTAACCTCCCAGTTAACCATGATCAGTGAGTGGTCGCACCAGGGAAGAGCGAGGGGAGGCATAGCGGATATACCCGTCATGTTCGTGAAAAAGGGGTCCAGAAGATGACCTTTAACATGTGTGGCCCCAGTATTTATCAATTTCATCTGCAGGGCGCTCAACTCGCTCATCAAGTTAGTTGCCATTGGGTCAGTTACTTCATCAAAATGGCAATTGAGATCTCCCAGCAGAATGAAATTGGATGAGGCCGCAGCCAGGAGGGTGGTAGTTTCCATTAGTGACTATGTAAAATCACCCACACTCCCAGGAGGCCGGTAGACTAGGAGGCCTGTCAGCGTGCAGGTAGGGGAGAATTGAAGTGAGAATTGGCAGCTCTCACAGTCTTTGACCCCTGCCTCACGTGCCTTACAACCCAGTGACTCCCTATATATAATGGCCAGACCCCCCCCTCTCCCTACGGCTCTTTCAAGATGGTAGATCAGATATCCCGGCGCCAACGCTGTCACCACGTCCGGACCAGAGGTGTCAGATAGCCAAGTCTCAGTAAGAAGCAAGGCATCAACCTTGTGGTCCAGTAGTAGGGAGTTAATCTCTGTAGCGTGGCAGGGAAGAGACCTGCAATTAAGCAGGGCGAGCCGACGCAAGGTAGTGGGGGTGGCTTCTCCTAAATCTGGTTGGCAAACTCTACATCCCCTATAGCGCTTTCCATCTTTGGCAATATAGCAGCATCTGTCATATTTCGGTATTCTATAGGATAGAAGCTCATCCTTCGTGTACCTGATCGTGATAGAATGTTGGGGACTCGCCTCGGGCATAGCCACTGGCCCTGGTCCCGGATGGGCCCGGACGGGCACAGACGGGCTTAACTCTGGCGAAACTCCGCGCAGCGGACGCGTGCAGCGGACGCGCCGGAGCCATAAAGGACTGTTTTTATAGGGCGACTAGACCGCTCGGCGAATGTGACCCCACCTAAGATGGCCGCCAAAACCGGATCGAGCCCGGGACCTAGTCGAGTACAGCACCCAGGGATCGGGGACCGGGGGAAATGCCAAAATGAATTCTCAGCCCAAACGAGGGTAGGAGCGTTCAGTAGCAAGATTCTAAAAGATTCTAAAATAGATTTAAAAAGTTCGGTATCTTAGGTCCTAAATGTCGTGCAAATGCAGGGGGAGGGGGATCGGACACAAAGGAAAATTCAATAGCAGTTTTCAACAGGCTAAAACAACGACTGAGCGCTCAACTAGCAGCCTCTCAGTGATTCTATCTCAGTGGTTCTGCAAACGTAAAAAAAGCTAAAAGGGCAGAGAGTTATCCATTAACTGTGCTCAGAGAAAATGCTTGGGGAGCCAAAAAGAAAGCAAACCTATCCAACTCTTTGCCTGCAACAGGCCAAAGTGGCAGGTACGGCACCAAGTCACAAACTTGTCTAAGCATGTACAGATTTTGTGGAAGGGTGTCTGAGTGCCAGGATGACATCAATGACCTTAGGAGGAAGCTCAAAGGAGAACAACTGTCGCTGCTCAATCTCCATGCATGGAGGTGCAGGTTGCCCGTCGACACCCCCACTCCCACGACCGCCGCCTGCACCAACCGCCTGCTCGCCTAGACCAACCTAAACGACGACGACACCATCAAGATCATGAACTCTGTCCACTCCGGATCCCCGGAAGACCCCTGCCCACACCACATCTTTAACAAAGCCAGCAGCCCCATCGCACCCCACCACCGAAAAACCATCAACATCTCCTTCGAGACAGCGACCTTCCCAGAGAGCTGGAAGCACGCAGAGATCAACGCCTACTAAAGAAACCCAAGGCGGAGCCCAAGGACCTCAAGAACTTCCGACCCATCTCCCTGCTCTCGTTCCTGTTCCCGTCCCAGACCGGGTTTCGCAGCAACCACAGCACCAAAACTGCCCTCATTGCCGCCACCGATGACATCAGGATCCTGCTCGACAATAGAGAAACCGCGGCCCTCATCCTCCTGGACCTGTCAGCCGCTTTCGACACAGTCTGCCACCGCACACTAAGAGCACGCCTCCACGACGCTGGAATCCAAGAGAAGACACTGAACTGGACCAACTCCTTCCTCTCCGGGAGAACCCAGAGTGTCCTCCTCCCCAACTTCAGCTCCGAAGCCACCAAGATCATCTGCGGCGTACCCAAAGGCTCATCCCTCAGCCCAATGCTGTTCAACGTCTACATGGCACCGCTTGCCAACGTCGCCAGACAGCACGACCTCAACATCATCTCAGACGCCAACAACACCAAACTGATCCTCTACCTCACCAAGGACCCCCACACTGCCAAAACCAACCTCCACGAAGGCATGAAGGCCGTCGCCGACTGGATGAGGAACAGCCGACTGAAGCTGAACTCAGACAAGGGGGAGGTCCTCATCCTCGATCCACCCCCTCGGCCTGGGACGACTCCTGGTGGCTAACTGCACTAGGAACAACCCACCCCCACCCCCCACACCCCACACCGACCACGCACGCAACCTAGTGGTCATCCTCGACGCCACACTCTCCATGACAAAGCAGATAAACGCAGTCGTCTCCTCCTCCTGCTTCTACACCCTTTGCAGGATCTTCAAGTGGATCCCCACCAAAACTAGAAAGATGGTCACCCAGGCCCTCATCGGCAGTAGACTGGACTACGGCAACGCACTCTACGCAGGTGTGCCTAGCCCAATTAGGGTAAGAATGTATTCATAAAGAATTTTTTGGCTTCCAATTTGAATGCCGTAGTTGAAGAGATTTGGCGTACTTCCGGTGGAAGAGAATTCCATAGTTTTGGGGCAGCGCCAGAAAAGGCTCTGTGACACGTTCTCTTTTTCCTGAAGATGAGTGGTTTCAGAAGGAAAGTCTTGGCGCTTCTTGAGGCTCTTACACCACAAGAGAGCTCCCGTTTTTGAGCCAGGTACTTGGGAGTATTGAAGGTAAGCGTTTTTTGTGCCAGAACGACAATCTTTAACTGAATATGTGCTTCATAAGGCAACCATTGAAGAGATTTTAGGCCTGGGGATATGGGAAAGCAAGTAGGGAAGGGGGGTGTTGGTGTAGGACTGTGGGTTCCTCAGAGGTGGTGAATTGTTCCTGTGGAGGAAGTTGATCGTTTGGGACTGGCGGAGTTCCATGTCCTTTTACTGGGGAGGTTGGAGCATTAGCAAGGGGGGTGTGAACAATGAGCTGGGGGTTAGGTACAGACCGAACCGGAGAGGGTGGTAATGATCGAGCATGGTCAGTGGTGGACGTTTGTCCGGGATCCAGTCTAGCATGAGTCGTAGGGAGAAGGCTGAGGGACAGAAGGGGGAGGCGGGGTGGAGAAATCAGACAGTGGAGGTAGTGTTAGTCCGTCACACTGGGTTCTCTCCGGTCGAGGAACAGATCGGACCGGACTGGCTGGGTGTGTGCCTAGTAAGTTCAAGGAGACTCTCGTCCTCTGAGTCGAAGGTCTAGCTTGTTGGGGCAGGTCAACAAGGGACAAAACCGATCTGTGAAGATCTAGAGGGAAGGAGTGGATTAGATGGAGAGAGGGTCTTCCTGGTTGGGGACAGGGCCACTCTTTGATGATCTAGTGGCGAGGAGTGATTTAGCTGGAATGAGGGCCATCCTGAAGAGGAGGGAGGCGGACTCGACATGTCCTGAGAGATGGTAGCAAAAGTGTGGGTGTCAATGGATTTCGCTGAAGCCGCATTTTTGAGTAACATGAAGATAGTGGTTAACTGAACTAGATTGATGTAAGACGCTTGGATTAGGTTGATACCATTGTTATATAGGATGAGGTGGTATTAGCATGGAGTGTGGGTGAAGGTGCTGTTGTAAGCTTCAGACCGTGGGGTGTCTTCCTAGTACCTACTATTTATGGCTCCTTTAGTCAACAGAACCGGATCTTCCTGGCATAAAAGGGACATTTGGTTCTCTGAGAAGTTGTCCGATGTACGTGGTAGGTAAAAAAAAAAAAAAAAAAAAAAAAAAAAAAAAAAAAAGGACCACCAAGGTGTAACCCTGTTAGCCAATCTGCAGAATCCTATCTAGCCGACAAGATGTTGCCACTCTTGCAGACAGACGCTCATCCTGCATCCTACTGGATGGCTGTGTACTTGGAAGGATGCACAAAAGAAGTTTTGAGGTTGCGGGCGAAGGACTGGGATCAGTGCTTACCCTACTGGCCAGGTAGTGGTCTGTTGGGGCCACCGCCCAGACCTCAAAAGGGCAGGGAGGCCTTATGCATGGGCTGCAGAGCCAAGCATTGTATATGCCAAGACCGTGGCATAACCCCCGAAAAAAAAAACATTTTTGCACAGACTGCCTGACTGGAGCTGAAAATCCCAAACAGCATGCCGTGGCTCGGCTCTCCTTAAACACTCTAGAGCCAAGTCTGCCTTTTCCCAAACCGGGTAGGAGCAGTTGAAAAGCATTTTTATTAAGGGTGCCTACATTTCCCCAGAGAAGTGTGTGAACCTCATCCATGCATGCTGGCAGAGCACCACACTTGTTCCCTTTGCTCTCACTAAATAATTAGTGGTGTGAAGGCCAAAATGGAGGACAAATCTGATCGCAGTCCAACTATCCTGATTGCTTGGGCTAAGGAGGCAGGCAAGTCTTCTGGGATCTAACCAATCATGTCCCAAATGGAGTGGGTTGTAATGCAAGACTAACTGGGGAGAATATTTGATTGCTAGAGGTATCCAGCAGTTTTGACTGTCAGGAGAATTGATTTGTAAGACGTTAGGATTTACTTTACTGGCGGACACCTGTACAACCAAGCTCTCCTTTGTTAGGTGCCAAATCAGGAAATCCAGGTCACCTATGGCAACAGGTGACTTGAGGATTGTCGGAGAACTCAAACCTGGATCAGCTCAAGTACCCGCCAGTGCATAAGTGAGGGTTTTGTTCATGAGAAAGAGGTTCAGGCGGTCCCTAGATAGGCTGCAAGAACTCAGTTAGCAGATTAGTATTTACCTACGCAGTGGGGAGGTGGAGGACCTCTGCAGCCATCCTAATTACAGCAGCGAAGGATATGTTGCCATCCTCCAAGTCCATATACCAGTCGTAACAGGGTGAGGCAAACTCTTCCAGATCCCCATCACTTTCATCTCCATATGGCTGGCTCTTGTCGGAGTCTGGGCCAAAAAGCTGGTGGAGTCTGCACACGGTTACATGTAAGGGGAATAATATTTAAGGCTGATGGATTCGAGACAGATGACGGCACATCCAGGTATGGACTCGGACGAGGTCGAAGTAAAGATAAAGGAAGCGGACAAGGTCAAGACTAATATATCTTAAGGTCAAATACCAAATGTTGCCTCCTTTGAAGCTGGTGTCGACATTCTGGCTCAGAGCCCAAAACTAATAGGGACACCGGTACATAACACCAAGTAGGTTCAAGGGGCATAGATGCCTCTGAGGGCAAGCCTGCTGGTGTTAACTCGACTGGACACCCCAGAGAATACTCGGTGCCCAAAAGCATAAAGAGCCAGAAGCATGGCAAGGATGTGAGGTATGGCCTCAAGGGTTTGACCTACTGCAACATCATTAATGGACCCAGGAACTTTGGGTGCATCAGGACCTAGAATTAAATCAGCTCCTTGGTGGAACTTAAGCGAGCCCTGGAGGCACAATGACTCCCTTGAGCCTGCTTTGGAGAGCAAGAGTGGAGGGAAGGGCAACTCCACTTGGACTGCTCAGGTTTCTTCTTGGCCTTACCAGAAGACTTCCAACAGGAAGATCTGCAGAGGGAACAACTTCGGGAGAGTCTGCACTCTCGACTTGGTGGGGGACCGGCAGGTAGCCCTCTGGAGTTTGCCACATAGCTTCGCTTTTCGTTCTCCAATGCCTTTTGGATTAATCTGGGTGCACGAGTCCTTGGAGTTGTACGAGGAACCCATACACCAGAGGCACACAATATCTGGATTGGTCAGACATATTTGCAACAGTCTTTACATCAGGCCGTGGACCGATACTGGAACGCATCTATCTATACTACTATAATAAAGTATGAACTTTCAGGCTTTGAGGCGGGTAAACTCGGGAACCACTGTGCCAATCTACACACCCGATACACCGTTGAAATCGTCAGGGTGTGTAGATGGTTATAGGCTATATAAATGTCGAAATAAAACGTTATTTACAATATTTATATTTTTTTAAAAAGTAGTCCCCACCCAAAGTAGCGCCGGCCGCGACGTGCGTGCTCACGTCACCACCGGGAGGAGAGGCGTCCGAGGAGCGGGGACATGGCGCGGAGGAGGAGCGGTGATGTGAGGCCAGCGGCGGTGGGAGCAGCGGAGAGGCGGACATGGCGCGAGGGAGGAGCGGCGGCGGACAGGCGATGAGGAGCAAACAGGCGAGGAGCGGTAAACTGAGGAGCGGCGGATCAGGTAAACCTCCGGGGACAATGTCGGGGCAGGCGGGTGTCGGGCCGCGGTGAGGAGCAGAGAGGCGAGGAGCGGTAAACTGAGGAGCGGCGGATCTGGTAAGCCTCCGGGGACAATGTCGGGGCAGGCGGGTGACGGGGATTGGCTGAGGAAAGTTCACAAGATCCACCACGAAGACAGGTGAACGCACCTTACACTGGGGCAGCCAGGGATCGGGGCAGGCGAGGGACGGGGCGGGCGGGGGCACGGGCTGCTGGGCAATGTCGGGGCAGGCGGGGGTAGGGGAAGCCTGAATGCTCCCGAACAAGGTCGGGACGGGCTGCTAGTTCCAGCATATAGCAGTATGTGAGGCTACCCATTAGAATTATCGAACTTTGTGGAGCTCTTTAGTCATCCTGCTACCCTTCGCGAAAAGGGGGATTCTCCCTTCTCTCTTGTATGGCCAGTCATTTTCTGACTATTGTTGCTATTGTTGAGTTGTAATGGACCTTGTTAAGGGGATTCTCTTTATTTTGTAGTATTCTTTTGGCCACAAGGTGTGGCTTGAGTTATATGTAGTTATACTTTGGAATTGTTCTGCATTTGACTTCGCTCAGGGATTCACCTTCACTCCTTACCTCCTTTCCTTAGTTGTCTTAATTTAATTTGCACCCTGAAGGTGTGACTAAAATCTGGGTATCCACCGAAACGGGCATCAGTGCTCACCTTGGATTGGAATACAAGGACTAGAATATTGGACCAATCTAACCCTTTTGGAATCTAGCGATCCATTATGTAATACGAAATCTACATCATCTATGTTTAATTGATAATTGAATATAATTGTAAAGGATAAGGGGTCTTGATGTTGGGCCCTTGTGATCATTTAAATCGTTTTTTCAGATGTTATTGGGTTTTGATGTATGCTTTACGGAGGAGTAATATGTGTAGTTTGAATGCTATGTATGCGGTTTGATTGTCTTTGGGGGGGATCTTTAGATCTGTCCAGGGAGTGTGTGCATCCTTGGTAGCTCTGCAATTGTGTTTGATCCTAAGGGGCATTGCTATATTTAAGTTTTATGCTTACTTTGAATGTTCTGTATGAAATATTTAATATTCTGAATAAAAAAATGAAGTTTATCCATTTATGTAAAATTATCTGAGATGTCTTTTTTGTATGTGTTAAACTATTCTGCTCTATAGTGACTTTCAAGCACTTTAAAATTGTGGCGAGATATTACGCTTACACTCCAACTAGGCAGGTTGTTTGGTTTGCTTTTATTATAGACATTTGTTTGCAACAGTCTTTACAAGGGTAAAACCCGGTCATTTTATAGGAGGACCTGTCCCTTGCACACTGGAAAAAGGATTGAGATTCCCCCCCCCACCCCCAGTGTTGACGTGGAGTCGTATAGTGTCACCAACCAGCATGCAGGAGCACTGTTTTTGAGTTTTCTGATCCAGCCTGAAGCCGGGATGAAATTCACAAGGTTAGGAATCTACAGTTACAAGTTCTGATGGATGCTTCTATTCCACTGCTTTGAGCTAGCATTTAAAGGTTTAAAATCCAGTGCAGTTAATGGTGACAGGGAGAAACCAAACAGGGGATGAGGAGAATACATGCAAATAATCTAAACCACTGCCAATCGTTCTGTGCACTATATCAATCCATCATTGTTGCCCACTACACTTCACATGACAGATGCCCACCATGTGCGCCACAAGAGATCATTTCCTTCTGAATTGCTGGGCGTGGTTGTTCTCTCCAGAAGAAACAACAAGTAACTGCAACCAGTCAGGTTTTGGCCTGGTGGTTACCCATCATCTCTGAGTGTTATATATATATATATATATATATATATATATATATATTTTTTTTTTCAGTATTAGTAGTAGTCACCCACATATCCCATGCCTAAGGTGCCTTCCCTAAAGGTTGAAAACTCCTCTTTTGATGAAGCATAACACAAACCCCAAGAACCTTGCAACCTATCGGATTAGTCACCCATCATTCATGTGGAAGATCACTTCAATAGCCACAGCCAATCAGATCCATGATAAAAATCAAAAGAAATGCCCACCGGCAAGCCTACCAATCTGAATTCAGAGATGGAGACGGACACCATCATTTGATGGCTTCGTCGCTTCCGGTTGGCCACAACGAAAAACCTAGACAGTCACTAGCCCCTGCTGCTTTGTTCACCACATTTAAGACCTATTTATATTACCTGGTGATCAAGAACAAGACATTTGATGGAACATAGAAGACGTGTAGCGGTATCACGGACAGACTTCAGGCAGATGAGGCTCCAAGGGTGTTCTCCACCACAGTCCAGATTGTCAGGCCTCATTCCTTCCTTTTTAACTAGTAGACAAGCGGACGACTGATGCATTCCCTGAAACATAACTTTTAGGCTCTGTGAACTCAAAATGTCCTATCCTTCACAGTCTTCTAGGGTCCCTTCCTCTACACATACTCATCAACAAACTACTTATAATTCCTTGCCCCCCCCTCCACCCATTGCTTCTATAAGCCTGAGCGGCCTGCAATCCTCACAAGTGTCTCAAATTTGTAAGCCAGACAGTCAGTTTCCCAGCTCAGATAACCTCTACATATGTTCCTCTGGCCTCATTATACCTCCATATTCAGTTTCCTCTCAGTGCAACAACTTAAGGTCGCTTCGGGTTGTGCGCTGGTTATTGTAGTCAAGACACCGCAGTGGTGCAAAGACCACAATAAAAGGAAAACTCATCTAATTGTCTTTATATTCAACAGAGTGGGGTCTAGTATTCAATCAACTGTGACCCAATATATCAATATGAGTGTTTACAACTCCCAACATTCCAGACAGCAGAAACTTATTGGAGGAACGGTTTAATGTGTGTGAGATGGTGAGATTGAGACAGTTTTTAGGTCTGGCCTCACTGCTTGAACTGTTTGCCATCCTCTTGTGATCAAGGCAGAGTCCGAGGGCGAAACTTGGAGCTCGAGGAGCGGCGACTACTGTCCCGCGAGCGGTTCAGGGAACGGCCCCCAGACTTAGAGCGGCGGTGTGACGAATGTCAGACCTCCAGCAACTTCTGCCGCCGCTCCCGCAAGGCCTTCGGGGCCATGGCCAGACAGTCCCGGCAAGCCAGGGAGTCAGGCCAGGCAGTAGAGGCAAACATTGTGGGGGTCTGCCACTGACATATTACGGCGGCAGACCCCACAGGACTTAAATCCAGGCCCCACAGGACTTAAATCCAGGCCCCACAGGACTTAAATCCAGGCACCCTACGTGCACCAGGAGAAAGAAGGGGTGAGAAAAAAAGTCTCAAAAAGCAGTCAAAAAATGGACTAGGTACGTGCTCTATAAGGATCTGCCCTTACTGGCGCGGAAAAAGAAAGAACTGACGTCAGCGCGCATGAATGGTGCCTAAGTAGTCTACGTGCCGTCATATCGGCGCTTGCAACGCCAGTGACGGACGTGGAGCCTTCGGACACCACCAGCTGACGCCTAGGGGTACTGCTAAGCAAAACTTTCCGGATCCAGTCTGAAGCCTGAGGATATTCTAAGGTAAGGAATCTATCACTAACATGTCTCTTTCAGATATATAATTTCACATTTGGATCAGCCTACTGGACAACCATTTGTTGCTTGGAGTGATAGGGTCTAAACCCTAAAAGTGGGCTGAGCAACCAGTGGGCAAACACAGCAACCTACAAATCTTGGAGTAAACTGCAGTGCACATACAGCATTACCTAGTAGTACTTGGTGATAACATGCTATGGAATTAGAACTGCAAGCAAAACATGAAATTGTAATACTTTATGTAAAAGCACACGTGCTACATAGTTATTCTTCAACAAGGTCTTTCGGGGTTTCATTCTTTCGATTTATTTTTCTCCATTTTGGATGATTTACAACAATTTTGAATAATCGTGCAAAGAAATAATAAAATCTGAGACTTTAACAATGTCAAGCAGAGATCCCACTTTGTCTCTCTGCACAATAAAGTATGGCTTGAACAAGGTTATGTGCAAACCTGATGGGACATAAGAGAAATATTATAGAAAAAAAAGTAAGCTGGTTTATCACAGTTACGTAATGTAGTTAAAGGGCTACTACAAACTATTTTGGTACACATCACACACGGCCTTTGTCTTCTTGAGTTGACAGAAACAGTCTGATCACTCGGCATAGTTTGCACTTCGGCTCTGCAGTCTATTTGCTGTGTTCGGACAGGGATCAAATCAATATCTAAAGACCCCTCAGATAAACATTTTAGCACTAGTAAAGCCAATAAGTCTGGCTTTAATCTGCTAAGGCATATAAACAGCATTTTTGTAGGTCTGTCATTTGTGAAGAAGAAATTTCACTTATAAGACACCCAGGACTATTGGTTTTGCCAATGCGGGTTAATAGGTGATGTGTTTAAGAAGTTTTGGTCATGTGCAGGCTGAGTATACTAGTAAGGAAAATTTTACTTACCCTGTAAGCATCTGTTTGTGCCATAAAGTGCTGCAGATTTTTTGGGGGAGTTTTATACAGCGCATACTCAACCTGAAGGTATCAACGCGCTTTAGACTAGTACCAGTTGCGTTATGGACAGACACATTAATTTTGTTAGGCACGGGTAGCTTAAGTGATTTGCCCAGAATCACAGGATGTTGAGCATCCCTGCAGAGACGCGAAGGCACTTCCCACAGCATCGATGTTACCGCTCTAGCCATTAGGACACATCCTCTCACATGCTGTGCATACTCCTCCCCATCTACTGTTGGGCCCGGATGTGTGCAAGTTGTTTTTCTTAGAAGAAGTCTTGAGTCACGAGGTAGTGCAGAGACTCCTCTTGCTTGTAATGCACATGGTTAGCGACTCCATTGTTAGATTATTTTCCCACTCTGCTGGTGAGGATGGAATGTGAGGCGAAATGAAGTATGGCGAGATGTCCATGCAAAAGAGGAAAAAATAATAAGAGTAAATGAGATTACAAACAGCCATAGGCGAGTGGGAGAATGTGAATCTGCATCACTGCATGCCATAAACAGATGCTTACAGGGTAAGTAACATTTTCCGTTTCAGGTATGTGTGACTGTAGATACACATGCTGTACATAGACTAAGGTAAAAGACACACAGATGTACGGAATTCAGAGCAAATCAAACATTCTCCCCCAGTCAATAGATCTGGGATAAATCCATTGTTCTTTTGCTCATCATGCCACCCTAATTTAAACCCAGCCATATGCAAATCAGTCTTGACCCTGTGCCTCATGGGAACAGCCCAGAACAAACTGCCAAGCCAGGTCCTCCCTGGACCGGAAACAAGCATCCTGGGACCGGTTTTAGGGCATCACCCCCTCATCAACCAGGCCAGGTAGATCTGCATCACAAGAGTCCCGTGGGTAATCGCGAGGAGGAATGTTATATGGATCATCCGCTTCGCCATGTCCACCCATGTCAGAGAGAGGCGACCCATGAGGTGCAGTATCAAGAGGTTTCCTCGAAAAGCAGGTGGGAGAAGGAGAAAGCTTAGGAACAGGGTGCAGAGGTGGTTGAAAGTGGAGTAAAGGGCTGGTCACCTTATCCATCTTTTGTGCTGCTTCAATGAAATTGGTACTTCCAAAGCTTCCTCAAAGGACAGCTGCTGCTCGGGAGCTGGACCACACAGTACATCCCAGAGAATGGGCATTGAGCAGCATGTATGGGGATGAAAGACCAGATTTTTGTAGTTTGTGGTCAACAGGGCTGGCACAGGCGTCAGATTTGCTGGTCAATCGGAAAGGTTTCAGCTCAAAGAGCGCCTTCGGTTTCAGCACAGAGTCTGGTCGACGCAGAGGTAGATGTAGTAAATGCAAACGGTCGGCTTGATGTTAGCGGCGGAGTAGCCAGCACCGAAGCAGCCTCTCCAGCACAAAGCCAGATCTCAGCACAGCATCCGAGCAAGTGGTGAGAGCAGATGATGGCCCAAAGACGATAGTGGTCCAAAAGCCTGGGTGTCAGTGTGCCTTTTGGAGGCAGGCTGCTCGACTTAAGAGCAGATTTGAGGGGGAGAGGACGCAGCACTTGCTGGCAGAAGATCCTATTTCGAGCTCAGAACCGTTGCTATCCTCGGGGAGAGCGCTTTTTCATCTGCAGCAGCAAATTGTGGAAGATGTCCTCTGGACCGAACAGGTCTTGAATGTTGTCACTACCCTTGCAAGACATCGAGGGATAGTCTTTTTGGACCAGAACAAACTGCAGGCATCACAGGTGCCCTAGTGATCAGGAGAGAGGCTCAAATTACAGACCTGATGGAGGTTGCTCCTAAGGTATTTCACGTGGCAGCAAGGACAGTATCTGAATGGAGTCCATTCCATCACTGTTGAGGCATGGTGGAAATGAGAAACGGTAGGCATAAGAACAAAACCCGCTTAAGCAAAGTAACAACCATCGACAAATGAAAAAAAGAAAAAGGGGGACGAGATCAAAGAATACCTATGAAGGGGAGGAATCCGTATAGACCAAATAGAGTGTCGACACGGAACACAGAAGCGCATGTCTGAACAACACAGCGGAAAAGAAATCAATCTAACAATCGTGTCTAGGACAATGCCTAATAACAGCAAGAGGAGTCACACTATCTCGTGAGATGAAAGACTTCAAAGAAAAACAATTTGCAGACATCCGTGACCAACAGTAGATGGCAGGAGTAGGCACAGCATGGGTATCTACAGCCACACATGCCTCGAACGAATAACTTTCCCTTTATAGCTGAAGGAAAGAACCCCTGACATTTCTAAAGTCACCAAGAAGCAAAGAGGAGGTTATTTGGGTTAAAGCCGGTGAGGTCACTAGCGCTCCACTGGTATTCTGGCGAGTCAATAACCATGCAGTCATTGTCTATCGATTCATTTTTACACATGCAGCGAAGGGTTAGGCCTGCCCACCAACATTTATTAATACTAGGACTTCCCTCATAAAACCACAAAACCCAACTCGCTCAGCAAATGGGGCTCTTACCTCGATCTCTTCACACTGGCAAACTCCTCAGATGTGATGTGCTTCAGAAAATTGAAGCAAAAGAAGAAAATCTAAAATAGAAAACATAATAAATGTTCTGAAACTACAGTTGAGAGACAGATTGAGTAATCTAAAGGAGTAGCAAAACTGCATATGCTTAGATGTAAATAGTTTAAGTTCACAAATGCCCTCTTCAACAGCAGCCTTTCAGTGATTTGACCACAGGATATCAAAGACAAAGTAGGCACTGAAAACAAAGTAGGATAATTAAGTGACATACTACCCTTTCCGGAAAAGAAAGGAACCAAGCAATCTTGTCTTTTTTTTAATTAATTATTATTCTTTTAATTAAACCTTCAGGTCACAACCTTACATGGATACTTCGATTCAATAGAACAATTAAAGACTTGACAGTTGCATAGTATAGCACTCCAAATGCAGTGAAACAGGATAGCGATTATAATTACGGTGATGTTGGATCGCCTTGGGAAGGAAGGACAGGGGGATCACATATTTCCACAATACACATTCCATCTGCCCCATATAGCGATCCATTTCTAGGGGCACCCATGAAGTGTTTTTGTCTTGAGCCTCTGTTAGCAAATGCCTCCTGGTAATAACAAAGCCATTCACCCTCCACAGCCACATCCAGACTTCTTTTTTAGATTTTTTTACTTTCATGGAGTCTTTCCAATCTTCCCCTACACAGGCTGCAGGATCTACAATTTACTATACCCTTTCAAAAGTATACAAATAGAGTCTGTAGAAAGATTTCCTAATGAGCAGAGGCAAAGGAAATTTCAGGCACAGCATTCATCTGAAACCTTTAGCCAGCAAAGAGAGCCAGGCGGTTTCCAATTCAAGAGTCATTCTGCAATCACAACTTACAAACTGGTTGGAATAAGATCTTCAGGACCACGCGGTCTCACCACTTACTAAGTAAAGATGACCTTTTTTGATACTGGTTACAGTTGAAAGACAAACCAAATAAGAAACATGGCAAACGGGTAAAAAAGGATAATCTATTCTTCTGCAACAGTGAAAATGCATAATTTTCAGTTTTTGTCAAGAGAGAAGTCTGAAAAATTGTTGAATAGTTTATGAGTTTATCAGAAAGAAACTCAAAATGTAGGCAACCGATTACTAAACACAATCTAGAAAGCAGAGCTGAAGAAGGTTACTCCACCTAGACAGAAGAGGACTCCTCGGACATAAACCACCAGGTGTGGAACAGATGTCAGACATCCAAATGGTGGGCTCTAACCACTCTTGTAAAGATCAGAAAAGCACATTTAGAATCACACTATCACATCATTCACCATTTTAAGATTAAGTGATATGACGAAAGTGTGAGGTAGGGACCTTTCCCAGACAACCACTTGAATTCAGCAGGGAAACCAAAGATGGGATCCCAAATATTTTTGTGCCAAAACAGAACACACACCTGAAGAAATCAATGTAACAGCTGAGCCAAAGACTGTTTCCTCCTAAAAGCACATGCTTCAAGTTCTGAGCACTCCTGAGTTTTACAGAAATCAGTTGTGTTCAAAACAAAGTGCCTTGACTTCAAAAGGATTGACTTCCTCTCTTAGAATGAGCTTTAAATATGGGCCCAGACGGACAGAGAGAAGATCCAGAGAAAATAAGTTTACTGAACTGACAATACTTGGTTCTGCACAGAAGACACTTGTGCCTGCATTGTCCTTAGACTTGTGGAAGTAAAGAATTGGGGAAAGCCAAAGTAAGTGTTAAGACAAGAAATGACTCAAAGAACTAAATGATGGAGATAGGCTAGCAAATCTGTAACTTCGTATCAATGAGTTCTGCAGTGCAGGCAAGTTCCCCTTTGAACCTATGCCATGTTTAGAGATGCCGCTCCCTGGTATAGGTAACAAAATGCTTTGGTTTTCTCTTGCATTCTAAAATCATTACTATTAAACCTGTTCACCTCTGATGTTCCCACAGGCTCTTCCCTCCTCCGCTTCCCTAAAACATTTCTCTGTCCTCTTTGAGTTCTCATATTTTTTACAGCGGACTAGAAATGTTGCCAGGGGAGTGGGGGTGGGGTGGTCTGGGAGGCATGGAGGCTGCAGTGTAATTGCTGAGCTCCGGCACTCTGAGGCCAGCATAATGCAATTTCTCCTGCCCCCAACCCCTGGACCCAGCGTATTGGTATTGGAGACCCAAGCTCGGAAGGTGGTTAGGGGAATCACCCGACTTCTACGGTCTGAATGGGGCAGACAGAGCGGCAACAGGCAGGAACGGTCAAAGACCCGGGGACGAGACAGACCACACAGGCGCCGGCAAAGAAATGGAGGCGAGAGTAGCATGCTTCAAAGCTGCACAAGGCCGGATCGGGTCTCTAGAGGCAGCGATTATGAGCGTGGGCCGAGCAGAGGCCCCAGTGAGTGCCATACTACAGGAGGCGAACCTTACCCAAAATTGCAGGTTGTCGACTTGGACGACAGTGAGGCGGGCCCTGGATAGGCTGGGGGAGGGGGGGGGGTTATATAGACTGAATAGTCAAGCCCGGATTGAATGAAAGGGGACACACCCGCCCTCCCTCCCCGGATAGAAAAACACTGCCACCCAGGCACCAGAAAAAGGTTACAGGATCAGACCCAGGGTGCAAGGGGCAGGAAAGTACGCAGCCTCATGTTGAGGGGGCAGGGCCACACAAACCAGGGATTACAGGGCAGACTGAGAAGAAGACCAAGAGAGAAGAGACCCAGCCCGAGTCCGGGCAGGCTGTGCAGATTGGGTCCTGGTGACTTAGTACTGGAGAGTGAGCCTCTACCCCCACCTGGCTGTGACCAGGTCAAAGACGGGGCAGTGAAGTGTCCTGAGGAGGCAACAGGAGAAGGCACTAGCCACGTCGTGGCTGAACGAAAGAGAAAAACCACTCTGGGAGACCTTATGGGACCTGTGATAAGGGGCTCAAGGAAAGCAATAGAAGACTCTGGCTGGAGAATTTAGTGATTGGACCCCTCTCTTATTTTTGAATTTAGTAGTTAAACTAATAAAATGTAGTTTAAGAATGGAATGGAAAAGCAATACAGAAAAATGGTCGGACAATGGAGGTAAAGCCACTGCAACAGGTGATAGAGGACAGGAGGGAGGAAAGTAATGTTAGCTAGCAGTGGAATGCTAGTAAACCAAGTAAAGGTTTGTTAGTGTACAACAATAGACCAAAGATTTTACTTCCCTTTTCTCTGATATCGCACCTCAAACAATGACCAATTCAAAGATTCTTTTTTGCATTTCATGAGCAAAGGGGAAGAGAACCGGAGCTGGGTTGCTGTGAAAGACATCACATACACAATCCTGAAGGGAAAGAGCAGTCGAACAGGAACCCCTGCAGTACTAGTTAGAGAAGCAACAACTAAGATTTTTTTTTATTGTAGCTTACCTAGTTATTCATTTAGAACCCTTGTGGTAAGCTGCTGCAATGACAATCACCAAGTCAAGAAAATATTGGAATGTTTGAAACTGTGGACGACATTCAAAATGTCAACCTCTTATTTTCAAAACAAGGTGAAATCTACTGGCTCCCGCAGGAGTCTACTGTAAAGAGTTAGTCGCCACATGTCAGAATTAATAAAAACTACTAATACACAAAAGTTGGGATTTGGGCACCAACCTAGAACTCTGGTCTAAACTCCCTCAACTCAGATTTGTGTTTGTAAATGTCCACAATCATTTTGAAATTAAAACCCAATACTAATCTTTTCAAATTGGCATCCTGCATTAGGCCAGCATCTTTAACTGAAGATTGCACTATATGAAAGCAATGTGCCAGCACCCTCGGCTGCGGAGTGAGCTATAGAAGAGCAATTTTTATATCTTACACCCCAGCAGTTCCATACTAGATGAAATATATAACACTGTAATGTATATCGTACGAGTGATAACGCACAAACATGTAGATAATCAAAGGAAATATTAAGTATTTAACTTCATCAAAACTGTTGCATTTAGATTCTGAAGAAAAAAAACAAATTGAATAGTTCAAGAAAAATATTTGCTTGGCAAGGCTCAGATCCATGCTTAGCACATGGATGTAATTGGATACAATTAAAGACTAGGCAGAGTGCCGACTTCAGCAAGTTATAGTTATGCACAGATAAAGAGCTCATCTAGTGAAGGGAATAAGGTAATTTACCACTGCATAAAGATGAGAACCTGGTGGAAGACAGTAGTTTTCATAGAAGGGATTCAAATCACAATTACAACAATTACTTTGAAGCTTAATGTCAGAGAATACAACTTACCTCTTCACCTTTGACAAGTCTATCGCAAAGCATGTGTCTGCAAGGTAAGAAAATAATGTTATATATCCAGAATAGGCTATTTCGGCCTCATGACGAGGAAGACTCTCAAAAGGGGTCATTCCACATTAGTTTCTTTAACTTATGTGTTCCTTTCCTCTACTGCTTAACCCCAACCCCAATTGTTTCTTGTGTTTGAAAGAGCCAGCAATGTACACAACTTTTTTATTTATAAAATATCCTGTAAAATAAAGTGAACACACGCACACCTTTACTCTGTTGCAGCCTCAGCCAAGCTCCTGCATCACCACCTGAAGACAGACTGGGGCCCCAATGCAAACTTGGACTCCCTGGATGACTTCAGTGAAACAGCCAGACATATGTTAAGGGGTATTCCTCCATACCCTTTACCCTACTAACGGTCCCCAAAGTAGCCTAGTGCAGCACATACCCGAAGAGAAACCAGTCATAGGCCACCGTCAGGTAAAGAATCTCAGCAGGCTCCAAGGACGCGTGGACCATCCCATCCTGCAGAACAGAAAATGAGCCAGTTGTTTTTTTGTAGGGTTTTTTGCAGAAGAGAGAAGGAGAGGTCCAAGTACTGGCAGTCCATTACATCAAAACAGCTCCATACAATTTCAGAATGAGTTTTTCAAAATGGGAAAGAGACCAAAGACAGCACCCCTGTTAATGTCAGGAGACATGGAAGAAAATGGATCTACCGAAAAATGCTCGTAGACAGGCCCTGCGAGGGACATCAAGAGGGAACCTTCCCAGAAGCCAGCTTTATGTACATCCAAACTAGAAGGTATTCCATCAGAAACAAGGTCATGCTCCAAGAACTCATTTGAAGCCATCATGATACTAGCTCAAACTCACAGAACGCTTTATTCATTAAAAAGGTATGTTGATTTCAGTTTTTCAGCTATTTTTTGTTTTTGCTGTAGGAACAAAACTGGCGGAAAAGTTCTTATAGAGAAGGTTGGATTAGGGTTGCTGCTTCATTGCACAAGAGGCAGACAAAGTAACCCACAGTCTGAATCATAGGAGGAGAACACACATGCAAGTGTTTTACCTCATTCCAGTACAAACTACGCTCAGATACATTGAAGGATAGACTAGGCTATGACAAAGGATGAACAATAGTTACTTACCTGTATTCTGTGGTTCTCCAGTATTGGTGTCTTTCATAGATTCACATGCCTGAATCATTCCCCGTTGTCTGAGTCCCACGGTACATAAAAAAGCAATAATATGCCATAATAACATAGAAAAAACCTGGTAATAACCAGCCAGGAAGTAAAGTAGCCCAAGTTACAGGAGAAAAAAAAAACGTACACACTCATGACTTTCCTAGTCATTTTGTATAGCCCAAACTGCAGCCAATCAGGCGACAGCACCCACCAGAAAGTTCTCCCCAGAGGCTCAGGCTCTGAGATTTTCTCGCACAGGAGTGATGGTAAATCAAATCAAATCAAAAAGTCTTTATTTCGATTTTTTTCAATCATAAAAGACATTTACAACCTTGAACATTTCCCAAGAACATTTTTACAATTTAAAAGAAAGAAAAAAAGAAAAGAAAAAGAGGAAAAGTTTTTTTTAAAATTACCCTTCCTTGACAACAATATAATCTTTGGCAGCTAGTATAATCCACAATTCATCACTTCGTCTCTCAATTAACAGATTATTAATATTGGTATTGGCCAACCATCATTCATAAAAACCATGGGTTACAATCAAATAAATTAGATTAAAAACAAGACAAATATTTTAAAAGATTTTCAAAAGTTCATCACAAGGAGCATTACTCACTATATACATTTTACAATTTCGAGTATCAATGGCTAGAAAGTGATGGTAAATCAATCTAGCCTATGAGCCCCTGAGGGTAGGTGGGGAGGTTGCATGTGAATCTATGAAATACACCAATAGTGTAGAACCACAGATTACAGGTAAGTAACTATTGTTCTTCTCCAGTATTGGGGTATCTTTCATAGATTCACATGCCTGAATCAAAGTAGATAGCAGTATATATACACATGCTTGGAAGATGCTATTTGTAGCATAAGTCTGTACATATGATAAACACAATCATAATAAAATGTCTTATTTCGAAAAGCATGAAATGTGCAGTCACATGAGAATGTACATAATAATAAGCATGAATAGGCGTCTGGAAAGCAATAAGAGGAGGTGGGAAACAGAGGTTCACCTTATCTGAAAAGATTCCGCAGAACTGCTTGAGCCACTGAAGCATCAGTTTCACTGGCTGCATCCAAAGAATAGTGCTTGGTGAAAGTATGCCTGCTGGACCAGGTTGCTGCCCTGCAGATCTTCTGCAGAGGAACCCCAGCAAAAAGAGCAGTCGAGGAAGACACAGCTCTTGTAGAGTGTGCTCTTGGAGTTGCTTGTAAAGGTCTTCCTGCTTGTATATGGCAAAAGTCAATAGCTGCAGAGATCCATCTAGCTATTGTTTGTTTAGACACTGCAGGTCCTTGTCGAATTTTTCCATAAGCAACAATTGATCGGATTTGCGTATTGCAGAGGTCCTTTGCAAATAAAACTTTAAACACCTCTTGATGTCAAGTGTATGAAATGCCCTTTCCGCAGGGGATTGCGGGTTAGGAAAAAATGTTCTTAAGATGACTGGCTCGTTAAGGTGAAAGTCCGAAGGCAACTTAGGCATAAATTTTGGGTTCATGCGGAGCACTACTGAATTAGACGTGAACTGTAAGACAGGTGGATGGACAGTGAAAGCCTGGACATCACGGACTCTTCTAGATGAAGTCAAAGCTAACAAAAGAGACACTTTCCATGTAAAACTTTTTAAATCCACTCTGTGATTTGGTTTAAAAGGGTGGCACATGAGCTGCGCTAACACTATGTTGAGATGCCATGATGGAGGAGGATGACCTACCGGAGGAAATATTCTGAAAAGTCCTTTAAAGAACTGCTGTATTATTCTTGAAGAGTAAAGAAAGAGAAGTGGACCCATCCTGACGATACCTTTAAATGGCTGCTAGGAAAACCTTTAGTGTTGCGTGAGATAAACCTGATCTTGCCAGGAGTAAGAAAAAAGGCAATATCTGATCCGGCCTTCCTTGAAAAGGATTAATTGCAGCTGAGTGACACCAGATACAGAATCTTTTCCATTTAAGTCTGTATGCCTTTATCGTAGCAGGTGCTCTTGCTTTGGCTAGTACCTCCTTACAATCTGCAGAGATAGTCAGATGGGCAAATTCAAGGTACTCAGGCGCCAAGCTTCTAATTTCAGAAAAGCCGGGTCCGGGTGGTAAATCTGACCATCCTGAATGGAGAGGAGATTCGGTATTGGTCGCAACTGAATCGGTTCGCACTCCGATAGGAGAAGGAGCTCGGTGAACCAGTATTGGCGAGGCCACCTGGGGGCGATGAGAATCAGGCGACACGGTTCTTTCTTCATCTTCCGGAGAACTCTGGGAACCAACGGTATCGGAGGAAAGGCGTAAGCATATATTTGAGACAAGTTGATCGAAAACGCATTTCCCTGAGTCCTTGTGGGGATGCCAGCTTGCAAAGAACAGGCATTTGCTGTTCTTCTTGGTCGCAAAGAGGTCTAGATCTGGATGATCCCACTGTTGAAAAATCCGATCCACCGTGGGTTGATGAAGTTCCCATTCGTGGGTGGACACCGTTGACCTGCTGAGGGTGTCCGCAAGAGCGTTTGCAGTTCCCGGTACATGGACAGACAAAAGATGGATTCTGTGTCGTATTGCCCATGACCATATTTCCTGGGCTTCTTGAGCGAGACGAACCGACTGGGTTCCTCCCTGCTTGTTCAAATAATGCATGCTTGTAGTATTGTCTGTGCAAGCCAATGCCGTGGCCCCTTGAAGGATTGCGCGAAAGGACTTGGGGGCTAGGAAGATGGCTTAGCTCCAATAGATTGATGTGCCAGACCTTCTGGTGAGGGCTCCATCTCCCGCTGACCGGCAACCCTTGAAGATGTGCTCCCCAACCCTCGAGGGATGAGTCTGTGGTGATTGTGAAGTTTGGTGCGTCTTGAAGGAACGCGCAACCATGTTGTAAATTTCTCTCCTGAATCCACCAGAGAAGAGTTCCTCAGATGCGAGGGGTGATTCGGATGAGACCTTCGAATGAGCCGGAGACCTGCAGCCATTGCAGGTTGAGTTCTTCCTGAAGAGGCCTCATCCTGAGGTGGCAATTCGGTATCAAAGGAATGCAAGAAGAAATCATCCCCAGAAAAGACTTGAACTGTAGGACTGAAACTGACTTTCTTGATAGTAAAATCTGAGCCATGTCTTGTATCCTTTCTGGTCTCTCGTCCGATACGAAAGCTCAGACCAGTTGTGTGTTCAAGTATGCTCCCAAGAAAGCTGGTCTTTGGGATGCTTCTAGCTGTGACTTGATAAAATTGATGGAGAGACCCAGTGACTGGAAGAGAGAGACAGACACCGCTGGACATGGTTGTCTGTGTTTGCGCAAGAACTCGCCTTGATAAGGCAATCGTCCAAGTAGGGAAATATTTGTATTCCCTCCAGCCGGAGGTGTGCTGCTACTGGAGCCAGGACTTTCGTAAATACCCCGGGCGCTGAACGCAGCCCAAAGGGGAGGACCTTGAATTGAAAATCCCTGCCAGCCACTCTGAAAAGCAGGAACTTTCTGTGACGGGGTAAAATGGGAATGTGGACATATGCATCTTGACGGTCCAAGGTGGCCATTTACTCTCCTGCCGAAAGATGCAGCAGTATTTCTTGGAGCGATAGCATCCAAAACGTTAGCTTTTTCAAGTACTTGTTGAGGGCACGAAGATCCAGAATTGGACGCCATTCCCCAGATTTCTTCTTTATTAGAAAGAATCTGGAATAGAATCCTGTTCCTCTCTGAACCGGAGGGACTTTTTCGATCGCTCTTTTTTTTTTACATCAGATTGATCTGGGAAAACAACTCTTTGAGATGAGCTGGAGGTGGAGGTGGGCCCTTTGGGGGAACATTTGGAGGAAACTTCGAATTCAAGAGCATGGCCCTTGGCCACATTGTCCAGGACCCACCTGTCCGACGTTATTGAGGACCATTTTGAGTAGAATTTTGAGATTCTTCCTCCAATTTTTATGTGGGAATGCGGCAGTGGCAGGTGATGAAACTCATTGTCTTCTATTTGCATCCTTTCCGCAGTAGGCAGGCTCTTTTGTTTTGGGAATAATTTGTGTTGCGCTGGCCGTAAGACTGGAAACGTTGGGATTGGTAACGTGGATTCCCTTGTCTGTAGGAAGATTGCTGATTATAACCTCCTCTAGTAGTGGACGATCCACGTCCTCTTGCACCCCGGAAGGGTGGCTTCCGAAATTGTAAGGTGCCAAGGGACCTGGCTGTTTCCATGTCTTTTTTGATTGTCTGCAAGGCTTCCTCTACCAGCGGGCCAAACAAAAATCCCCATCGAAAGGCATGTCCAATACCTTAGCTTGCACCTCCTGGTGGAACAAAGTCGCTTTTAGCCAGCCTTGCCTGCGCAGGACAGCAGCCCTGCTAACTGTCTGAATCCAGTCGAAGCCACATCAACTGCAGAGTCAATAATCTCAGCCGATATTCTCTCACCCTCCTGCAGTATTTTCAGAGCTTCTGCCTTGGAAGGTTCTGGAAGCATGTTGATATATGGCGAGATGTCAGACCACATTTGCCGGTTGTATTTGCCCAGAATGGCTAAAAAGTTGGCAGCCCGGACTGTAGTTGCTGCCATTGTAGACAAACGCTTCCCAATAGCATCCAGACGCCTGCCGTCTCTATCCGGTGGGGCTGCGATTGGGGAGGAAGGATTTCTGGATCGCTTCTGTGCAGCTTGTATGATCACTGAAATCGAACTTCGGGTGTCCTATAAGACAAACGGAGTATTTTTCAGGAGATCTATATTTTTTATCTATTCTCTGCAGTACTGGAGGGATAGATGCAGGAGTTGACCACCTTAATTCCCTCTTTCCAGATGAAATCAATAATTGGTATTGACTTAGTCGGCTTCCTTGGCTGGTCCTTGAAATCATAAAGGAAGCATTCCTGTTGTGTAGTCTCCATTTGAATATGGAAACGTTGTGTAGCTCTTTCCATAAGAAGATGGAATCCTCCAACATCCACTGGAGGTAATCTGCGGTAAACGGAGGTGAAGGAGAAGGTGATTGGACCTGATAATCATCCCACTCGGACAACAAGGATCTGTCATCCACTTCACCTTCGTCAGAAGATTGGTGTTCTTCAGGTTGATGGGAAGCTACAGGCAGAGGAGGCCTTTGAGACCTGAAATCAGACATGGACGTTTGCACCACAGGAGTAGGAGGTACCGAGTCCGCTGACTCAGAAGGTGGAAAACGCCTGTAATAGTCATTCAGCATGTGCTGTAGATTTGTTAGCAATGCTATCGGCATCTGAGCTGTGGGGACACTAGTAAGGGGTGATGTTATATGCTCAGGCAAATGTTGGCCATCTTGATCGTCCTCTTCTTGGTACTTGATGTGCAATTCCGAAGGACTTGTTGCTGTTCCAAACCTTTCATCCAAGTCAGAATCTTCCTCACTATCCCCAGAGTCCAGCAACTTGTCAGGGACCTGTAATGGTACTGTTTGAGGTGGCAGGTGTAATGGAGGTAAAGGTTCTAGTCCAGAACTGCGTCTTTGAAGCAAGGAAGGCTTCGCTGTTGATGTAAAAGCTGTAGAAGGTGACCCAACCTGCATGGTGGTACATGTAGACAGTTGCGGCATCGACCGAGGCACCATCGAATGGCTTGTCGACAGGGGCTTGGATCCGGACGATGATAAGGTAGTCGTCGACGATTAAGTTGTCTTCGCCGACGAGGAAGGTTGTTGACGACGACGGAGTCTTCATCGACGATGAAGTCTTCGCCGACGATGGAGCCTTCGTCGACGGTGTAGGTGTCGTCGGCGAGCTAGTCGACAACGGGATAGTCGTCGACAATGGAGCAACCATCGACGGTGGCGTCGACGATGAAGCTGTCGTCGACTGAATCTTCTTAAGTTTGGCCATCGACGGGGCGCTGACTATAGCAGATGAAGATTCTCTCGTCGACGAGATAGGCTTGACTGAGACATATACCAACATCGATGAAGACGCGGTCGACATTATCATCTCTGGTTTAGGCGAAGAGAAAGTTACCGTAGACGTAGAGGTTGCGTCTACAGAAATCTTCATCAACTAAGGAATCGTCGACGGCGACAGGGTCTTCTTCTGAGGTAAAGTCTTCTCAGAAGTTGATTTTTGAGGTAAATTTTTGTTTGGACGCTCTTCTCGGGGTGTGGATGGCAATAGTTTGCCCTTACCAGGGGGAGTAGCCTTCGAAGTAGAAGGCTTCTCATACCCCTTAGAAGATTGTTGCTTCTTCCAAATCTTGGCCCCAGGAGAAGATCACACCTCTTCAGCAGCTCTCTTCCTAGAAGCTGAAGTAGACCCGGAGCCAATACTGCCTACCTCAGAAACAGGATTATCTTGATCCTTGAGCTTTTGTAGCTACAAAAGCAAGCGGCCCTCCCTGTCCCTGAGGAAAGGTCCTACATATCTTTCAGTCCTTCACCTGATGGTCCGGGTACAGGCAGTAAATGTACTTCTTGTGGGGATCTTCTTTGAAAAGCCGGAGCTTACCACAAGAGTCACAAGGCCTGAATAAAGATTTCTTAGAGGAAGACATCCTAAAATACAGGATCTTGAAAGAGAAAAAGAAAAGTAATGAACCGAGCTCAGTGAGACTGCCTTCACACGACGTGCAGTAGAAAATCGGAGAGCCTGAGCCTCTAGGGAGAACTTTCTGGTGGATGCTGTCGCCTGATTGGCTGCAGTTTGGGCTATACAAAATGACTAGGATAGTCATGTGTGGAAGATTTCTTTCCTCCTGTAGCTTGGGCTACTTTACTTCCTGGTTGGTTATTACCAGTTTTTTTTCTATGTTATTATGGCATATTATTGCTTTTTTATGTACCGTGAGACTCCCACTTAGACGACGGGGAATGATTCAGGCATGTGAATCTATGAAAGACACCCCAATACTGGAGAAACTAAAGTTCCGAAAGAGGAGGACATGTGGTCAGAAACTGAATCGGCAGGCAGTTCCTCCACTAAAGATTTTAAGTAAGAATTTAGACCTTCACATACCGAGTAGTATCAGAACTTGCATAAGACATCCTGATCTCTAGAGTTAAAAAATATATTGCAGTCATTTTTTATTATGATAAGCACTGTAATGATCTTTTTATTGACCTATTCTCTTTGCTCACTTAAATGCCCCTGTGAAGCGTTAATGTGTTCGCACCACGTGCTCAACACAATCCACCCAACCTCCACATGCGGTTCAAAACCACAAGCCAAATACTTACAGCCCAGAGAGAAAGACGCAACAGAGAGATGAAGAGAGGCGTTCGGTCCCAGCCGGAAATGCAGTGCACCAATAATCCACTGTTATCTAAATTAGAAAGAGAGAAGAAATACAAGCTCCATTATTATGGTGGATTCACAAGAGCATAAAAAGAATTTCATGGAAGGTTTGTCCAGTGAGTGGCAGACTGGGGGTATGATTGTAAAAAGCACTGGGGGCGCTTTCCTTTTCACAGATCAGCTCAGAAAGTAACCAGTGAGGTTTCAGAGATTACCCAATGGGGACACGGTCTTCCCTGGTAAGTAACCCTTGCTTTGTACTGTTAATGACAGTTCTGCACATGAACATCAATAGCTACTCAGAGGTACAGAAAGTAGTGGTGTAGGAAGCAGACAGTCAGCACTACCCAGCACTAACCCCCCCCCCCACCCATGGGATTGATGGATACTTACTAATTCTGCTATGTTAATCCCATCATTTCTGTTTTTGAACTCAACAGCCCAAATTGACATCACACCAGTTATACCACAGATTGTTGTACAACCAAACTTCCCATCACTCAACCCTCCATACCTCGGCTTACAACAGTGACTGGAATAGCGTGCAAGGATGGTACGAGGACAAAAGCCTACAAAAACTGAGTTCTGCTGTGTAAGGCATTCACGATCATCTATACACTATCAGAAGAACTCAAAATGATGCATTTCAACAAGACAAGTCAGTAGCACTAAAAAGCATGCACAAATTACTCTTAAACACATTACACACATCACCAATCAAGTGTAGCTGGCAAAGACTCCTCAAATCTCCAGTACAACAGTAAATTCATGGAAGTGTAGGTTCATGTGCCAGCTACAAGAATCACTTGGGAGTCGAACACCATCTTACATGACAGACCAGGAAGGGGACATAGACCACAACAGCACACATTAAGAAAGACCTTCTTTCCTCCTTTGGTGCTGGTCATCCAGAAAGCCTTCTCACTCCACTTATTCAGGGCCATAAATATGGTAAACATCCATTTGTACGGGATCATTACACTGCATACCATTACAACGCAAGGGTTACAACGCATGCGCTGTAATAACGCGTAGCCTTTACTAAGCATGTTATTACTTCGCATGCTTTGTAATGCATGTGTGGATGACGGCAGTCACTGTAAGGATTGGAGAGCTGTGAGTTACGAGGAGGCAGCGATGACGACACACACACGGAATTGCAGTGACGAGGAGGCCAGCAAGACTGTGTGGTGGAAGGAGACATGGTGACAACAGCATCAGTGCAGGGGCACAAGAGGCTCCGGGCACCCCTGTAATCATATCAGCACCCCCGTAATTCAGAGGCTTTTTAGAGGAACTTGTGCTGTCCTTTCATGGACAACGCTTGCAGACGAGGACAAGGGACGTGCACCGAGGAGAGGGAGGTAAGAGGGACTGTATTTTGGAAGGCTTTGTGTTTGAGGAGTAGTGTTTTTAGTTTAAGGGTAGTGTTGTGGGTCGTGCAGGGTAGTGTTTGTGTGTAGGGACTGGAGTGGGGTATGGGGGGTCGTGCAGGGGTTAGTGTTTTAGGGTAGTGTTTGTGTAGCGTAGTGTTTTAGGGTAGTGTCAGGGGATCGTGCAGGATAGTGTTTCAGTGTAGGGAGCGGACTGGGGGTAGGGGCAGGGTCGTGCTTGTGGTAGTGTTTTAGGGTAGTGTTGTAGTGTTTAGTAGTGTTTTGGGTTTCGAGTAGTGTGGGGGGGGTTGTGCAGTGTATTGTTTCAGTGTAGGGAGCAGGGGTATGGTTGTGCTGGGGGTAGAGTTTTAGGGTTTAGGGTAGTGTTGTAGTGTTGGTGTGGTGTAGGGTAGTGTTTTAGGGTAGTGTCAGGGAATCGTGCAGGATAGTGTTTCAGTAGAGGGTACGGACTGGGGGTAGGGGTAGGGTCGTGCTGGGGGTAGTGTTGTAGTGTTTGTCTAGTGTAGGGTAGTGGTTTAGGGCGAGCATCAGAGGGTTGCATAGTGTTTTCTTCTAGGGGCAGGACTGGGGAACAGGGTAGGGTCGTGCTGGGGTAGTGTTTCAGGGATTAGAGTAGTGCTTCCCCCTTGCGCTTGGGGGATCTTTAGGAATCCTTATTCTGAATGAACCTGCATAATTTTTTTTACTCACTTTTTAATTTGTTGCATATTGTTCTATTGTGTCTTTTAAACTTCTGGGGGGCATAACAAATTGATTCTCCACTTACTTGCTGCACACTGATCTGCTCTACCCGGTCTACCGCAGCTACAGAGTGCTGATTGAGTGGAGGGAGCACGAGTAGACTGTTACGGCCTCATTAGAACAGTTAATTTTAAAAAGAGCCGGATGGTTACAGCAGAAAATTGTGATAACGCATATATATTGGGGGTAAAAATATCCTTCAAATCATCCTGCATCGTACTCATGGTAGTTTATCGGCCTCCCAGGACCACCCCTAGCTTTAATGAGCTTTTTCTGGAACTTATTACTGATCTATGTTCCAGAGACAAAAGTATTTTAGTTGTGGGGGATTTCAACTACCATTGGGACAAGGCACAGAGAGTCATCAGCGGGTCTATTTGAGACCGCTTTGCTCTCAATGGACCTTCATCAATTGGTCAATAGTCCCACGCATGTAAAGGGCCACACTCTTGACCTTATCTGGACCTCACAGCCTTGGGCTTAGATGCTGGGTCCCGAGCGACAGCCAATCATTACAGCCACCCCACCCTTGTGGAGAAAGGTAGGAATCTGGAAAAATATTGAGGCAGATCACTTAATAGCTACCCTGCACTCCATTCCGCCCCAAGGATCAAAATAGCCAACCTGGAAAAGGCACGCGAAGCCTTACTGACCCATTTACGGAAAGCTATAGATATAGTGGCACCAGAACAGAAAGGAAAAGTCAGAGATAAAGGCAAGGGGGCCCTATGGTTTGATGAACCATTGAGGGGAAAAAAAAAATCTCCGCCAAGCTGAGAGGCGCTGGCGAAAAAGCTATGAAGCAGCGGAGCTAAATGCCTACAAAGCCCTTCATTCCATTTACATAGCAGCCGTCTTAGCAAGGAAAGCGTAATATTAGGAGGAAAGGATTGTCCTGGCAGAGAACAAACAGGAGAATTTCGCTATTTTGAAAGAACAGAGTCAAAAAGCCGAGAAGAAATCCAGTCGCACCTTTAGACTGATGTCTACCATGATTTCTTCCTTCAGAAAGTCAAGGACATCATCTCGGAAATTGCGAAAACCCCCACGACCCCAGCTCCCTCCATCAGACCTACCCCACTCCCTGCCTCAGAAGACAGCTTTCTAATTTCCCTAAAATGGACTCAGTCACCTTAGCATTATTACCAACCACACCAAATCCGGCTCTCGAGTAGACCCTTGCCCTCCGAGGATCTTTCAAATGGCCCTGCCAGGGCTGGAGGAGCAGATCCTGGAACTGCTAAATAATTCTCTGGATAGGGGCGATCTACCGACAAGTGTCAAAGAAGCACCAGGGTAACCCACTGTTGAAAAAACCTGGTGCAGATACCCAGACTCTGAAGAACTTTAGACCCATCCCTCAGCTCCCCTTTCTAGCCAAGATGTTGGAACAGCACGCATTAAAGATACTTTCAAATTACTTGGAGGACCACCAGCTACTCCAAGCTAGACAGGCGGGCTTCAGAGCTCATCATAGCACAGAGCTAGTGATGCTGTCCGTTCCAGATAAGCTCAGAGTTATGGCTGACGATAAACAGCCGAGTGCCCTGATTTTATTAGATCTGTCAGCGGCATTCAATGCAGTCAGCCATAACATACTGCTGAACCGTCTCATTAATCTGGGTATCAGCGGGCAAGCATGCCAATGGCTAAAGTCATTTTTGTCTGACCATATTCAGAGAGTTCAGCTGGGTGAGAAGATATCGGATTTGGGCTCCCTGGCTTGTGGGGTACCCCAGGGATCTGCATTATCTCCACTCCTTTTTAATATCCATCTGCAACCCCTTGTGGAGACTCCGACTCACATGGACTGTCAGGTCTTTAAATACGCAGACGATACTGGCTCAACAACTCCCACCAGGCCAAGGAGTCGGCCAAAAAGCTGCTCAGATTCACTGTGAACTGGATGACGGCCAATTCATTGAAAATAAATCCGGATATGACCGAATGGCTCGTCAGTCCAACAAGTAATAGCCCCTGGTGTGATCTCTTCTAGTATCCGGAACTAGGTGCAGTCCTGGTACCAGTCCCGGTTGTAAAAAGCCTGGGGCTGAAAATTGACTCTGAACTATCTATGTCTTGCCAGGTTCCACGGTGGTGGGAACCTGTACTGGCTTACTCCGGCAGCTGCGGAAACTTGCTCCTCTACTGTCAACATCTTCACTACAGTAAATTGTCTCCACCACTGTCATCTCCAGGCAGGATTACGGGAATGCCCTTTACATTGGCCTCCCCCAGAAGCTTATCAGGAGATTGCAGGTGGTGCAGAACGATGCAGCCAGGCTAATTTTTAGACTTCCTAGAAAGACACACACTACCCCTGTTACATAAATTACATTGGCTCCCCATAAAACAGAGAGCGCAGTTCAAGGGTCTATGTATTGCCCACAAGGCTATCTACGGTCAGGCACCCAAATATATAAAAGATCGCTTGGGGAAATATGTTCCTGGTAGGACTCTGCGATCATCTGAGGCCTGCAGGTTAGCTCCCCCCAGGTACATCTCTAAATCCAAAGGGGGTAGAGCGTTCTCAGTTTGCCTCCCGCAAATCTGGAATGATTTACCTGAGCACCTACGCAGGGAACCGGCTTTGCTCACCTTCAGGAAGCTTTTTAAAACTTTCCTATTTTGAAAGGCGTTAACACCCGTGTATTTTCTGCCACCGCCGCGGTCATTCTATTTCTGCCCCAGTGACCTGCTCACTCTTCTTTAGAAGCGCTCAGAGACCTGAAAGTGATTTGCGCTATATAAAAGTCATATAACATTTGTGTTTTGTAGGGCAGCGTATTTGCATTTAATATTTAGCGTAGTGTTGGGGTATTTATTTATTTATTGTTTGGAACATATTTTATTAAGTTTCTAAGTGTTGGGGTGTTTAAAAAGGAAAAAAGCCATGTAAAACATGCGGTCTATTACATTTCAAAGCCAGAGTATTCATTTTTTTAAAATTATTTTAAATTACTCCTCCACCCAAAACCCCTATTTTTCTGGCACCCCGTCCAAGGGGGTAGGTTACTTTTAATGAATATAAAAAATGGTCCATGTACGCGAAGTAGTGGTATGCAATGTAAACATCTAAGAAGTAAAAGTAACTTCTTATCTTATTAATGCATTTGCGAAGTAATGATATGCGCAGTAAAAAGATGCGTAGTAAATGCATTTGCAATGTAAAAACATCGCACTAAAAGCATGCGTACGACGGGCATGCCAAGTATCGTCATATATTCCTAAAATACACTAGTCCATAAACTGGTACTGGAACTTCCAGGAACGCTGGCAAACCTCACTGGTGCCAAATTTAAACAGCAGATTAGAGCTGGCTCCCAGCGTAAACTGGTTAAACCTATGACATTTGGTATCCCACAAGATTCATCACAGGCTATGCATCTGCTTAACATCCACACAAGCGATACCAAAGGGGATGATGGACGGAGCGTTTGAGCCAACCAAACACTCACCCCCAGCCAACTGATCTGGGTTTAATCCATCATCATTCTTTGGCTCACTCCACCACCCCAGTTCAGACATGGCCATATGCAAATCAGTATGACCCTGTGCCTCATGGGAACAGTCCAGCCCGAAAGTGTGTCCAGTTACAAATATGTACCATAATGCAATTAAGGAGAGGAATATAACTTATTTCTTAAGAAAGTATGTGATTTAATCAATTCCAATGTAGTTCGCCTGTACAAGAATCAATTACAACTTCCTATCTGCATCTTTACATTGGTTGCTGCGGACAGTCGAACCAACTGAGAAATGTTCCTGCATATCCCATATTTTAAGATATTTGCATGTAGTCTGCAGTTGTGCTTCTTCTGGAAGCCGTGTCATTTCTGTACTTTCAGTCTGGTCAGTACTCTATCGTTCACACTAGACCTCCCCGCCAGAGATACCCAATCCAGTGTGGATGGGTCAAGGGAGGTGCAGAGTGCTCACAAGCAGCAGGCACAGAGCCAGGGAGCAAGAGATCTTGCTTTGGGGCGAACTGCAGGCGGAACCAGGATCAGAATTCGCACCAGGGACTGCCAGCGCAGATCCTTCTCAGGCCACACCAGGAAATGTCTGCGCTTCCAGTCCCAGCTCCTTGCAGTCCCCATTTTGTAAGCCGTTTCTCCTTTACGCAAAGTTACCACAAACACCACTCTTCAGCAGTCAGTCAGCCCCTTCTGTCAAAGAAGTCCCAAGGCAGTTCATCCAGGCGGGTTGAGGAAATTCCAGGACCATGTTTCCCAACCTGCTCGTCCACAAGTACCAAGGGACTAGAAAGTGATACATTCTTGTGGGACCCAGTCTTCCTGGACTTGAACCTAGAAGGTGAGTTGGCAGTCAGGAACCACTTCAACTTTGGAGCAAAAAACAGAAACAAAAAAAGTGCATCGGTATCCAGTTCCTGGGTACTGGCTGATGAGACATCACTGCATCAGTTAGGACCACATTTCTCCATCGCTCAGATCCTCCAGGTTGAAGTTAGGATTCAACTGAAGGTGGCATGCTTAACACAGAGCCATACAAAATCCAGGGCCAAAATACATGGCATATGGGAACCAGCTATCAGGAGGCGGAAGAGACTCTAGAAATGGTAAATCTCGCTTACCAGAACCCGCCAGATAAAGAATAAAAAGGAAACAAACACACAGCCGCACTTTCGCCGGATCTGCACAAAAATATGGCACTCCCCACCAACCTCAATGAGAGCAACTACCTCATTCGGGCTCTTCAAGAAGGAAGTGAAAGCATTACTACTAGAAAAAAGTGTCATAAGAGAACTTTTTTTAAACAGTCATTCACACTAATAAATATTGAGCACTATTGTTTCCTGCCTCGCTCTTGGAGCTCTAGATACATGAACTCTTTTGAAACGCTCATGCCTTCTATCTGATATCGTATACAACGGTTTTATACCTTGCTCTTCGAACTCTAAACACAAGGGTATCTTGAGAGATCTAGGTCTTTACTATACCAGAAGTGCTGCAATCAGGTTTGTATTTTCATACGTGCCACGAGGTGAGGCACGCCCCAGTCTGCACGCAAACAGGATTAATGACAGCAAAACAAGAGAAAAGGGTAAAACAAGGTGTCATCTGCTCTCCTTATGTGCACGACAATGAAACAATGACCTCTTCAGCAGTTTTGCACCCGCACCAAAAATGATGAAAAGGACAACCTGCGAACTTACATGCAACATCTTCACGAGAAAAACCGTCTTATTTTATGGAGAAATACAAGGGACCCATGGACGGTTCTGTTCGGTATTTGTCGTTCTAACATTGGTTTTTAAAGCAGACATTACATAGATACAAGGACACTTGCACGTTGTTTCTAGCATGAAAACGTAGTTGTTTTTTGCAAGCTTGTGGTTCATAATACAATGTTTACACACAACAAAATGTAGGGATTGCAACTTCCATGTAAAAAAATGTAAACATAAATACCATACTGATGAGAAGATAGCAGAGAGTACGTGCGGGAGGGAATGAGATTAAAAACAGCGAGCCAAGACGGAGGGCATTGCTGTGGGGAGGTGGGAGGAGAAATGCGACACGGCAGGCAGGGGAGGGGGCGGAGCGGGGGGGGGTGGGAGGAGGGAGAGCGGATTAAGGAGAGCGGGAGGAGGCAGCGAGTAGTTTTTAAAAGAACAGCGAGCCAAGACGGAGGGCATTGCTGTGGGGAGGGGGGGGGGGGGGGGAGAAATGCGACACGGCAGGCAGGGGAGGGGGCGGAGCGGGGGTGTGGGAGGAGTGCGGCTGAAGGAACAGACGGCGATTTGGTGCTGTGCACACGCATTTTAGGTCAATGCGCTTGCGCATTGACCTAAAACCGCACGGGCACAGCACCAAATCGCCAGTTGGGTAAAGTCTGTTTAAAGCCCTATAGTCTTGCTCTGCTCAATGCGCATTGAGAGGCGAGACCTAAAAATAAACAAATTCACTTTGGGGGAACATGGAAATTATGTTCATGCTCTCCAGAGCCATGAAAGGGTCCCCCCTTCTATTCCAACACACCTCAACAATAAGCAAATAAAGAGTTGAAACCGAAATCTGGGGGCTTAGAGGAGACTTCTCTAAGAAAACAAAGTGGCCATATCTATGGTCAAACACAGTAACAGACATTTACGTAAATGTGCCTGCAGTTTCCAGCAATCATACACCCAAGACTGCTGGTAACTAAAAAAAGATCTATTGTTGGGTTCTGAAAAATGCAGCACAGAAGATGGAATAAGCCATGAACCTGGTTACAAGTGTGTTGGAAATAAAGACAATGGGTGGGGGTTGGGAGGAGATGCTTACAGACCACGTTAGTCTCCACCATCCTGCACATGTACAGAAAAAAAAGTAACTGGAAAAAATGCTTGTAGCGAAATAGGAGCCATAAGCACTTTGCCTTGCCAAATGAAGAAAATATGCCAAGGTATTGAAAATCAGGCTACAGGGTCTTACAGAGACTCCTAAGTCAACTTTTTGTATAATCCACAAGAAATGGCTTGACAGTCAACTTAAAGAAAATAAAAATGATGGAAGTTAGCAGCAAAATAAAGAAGTATAAATGGCATTTAGGAAACAAAAACACAGGTGGAGCAGATAACCACGTATAAATATCTGGGGGTTCTTTCTGATCATATATAACAAAAGGGGAGTGGAGAGAGAACGTGTATACATGGAAACACAAAGTGGATTTGATCTCCCGGACTATAGTTTACAAACAAATCGAATCCACCAGGGTGGGACAGGTAAATATAGAGACACAAGGTCAAGGTTTAAGTTTGTTCCCCACAATGGTGGGGGAGCACACGGTTCTTAAAATACCCCTCACACACCAAAAGGGCCCTTGCTGTCATGCTTCATCATAGGGGTCCTCGCATTCCTCTAGGGAATGCGGCGTGCTACTAACCAACGGCTACGCGGGAGCACTGATGTAATCACTATGTGTGGAGTGTGAGGCCTATGAATGGTGAAGTGAGTGGTAGGGTCAGATGTGAATGGGTAGGTGAATATTAAAAAACTACCTGGCATGTGAGGGCTAAAAAGATTTTTAATATACCTCAGTGCTGGTATAGCTTAAAAATAAAAAAAAAAGGGGGTGAGGTGGAGGTTTTTGTATTCAAACCTCCTGTGTGCGTCGAAGGTAAAGCTTCTTCAGGACGGGGTGCACAGATCCCTACCTTTCTCACATCAAACAGTATAGTACCGTTAATACACAGACAAAATTATGTGGTTACGGAGCCGCAGACGGGACGGTTGTTGAAGGTAGTACTGCTTCAGTAGGTGCTATTAAGCACTGGGTCCCCCTCAGTTACGTAGGCTCATTGTATTGTATTGTATTGTATTGTAATTTGTAAAGCGCGATTGCTGCCCAAGGGCGTCCAAGCGCTAGAGTGCAGAGAACAGAGCTAGGGGGGTAACAGAGAATAAGATTTAGGTGGGCCTAGCAAATAGATAGGTCTTCAGTTGTTTACGGAATGAGAGTAGGTTGGGATTGGACCCGATTTGTAGCGGGAGTGTGTTCCACATCTTCGCGGCATTTAAGGAAAACGACCTTCCTCCGGTCCTGGCTCTCCTTACTCTCGGGACTACGGCCAGGAAGGCCTCCGTAGACCGAAGGGTTCTGTTGGGATGGTATTGAGTAAACAATTTGTTAATGAGCGCTGGACCTGACTTCCAGAAAGCTCGGTGCGCGATGCATAGTGCCTTAAAAGCCACTCTCTGTTTCACTGGAAGCCAGTGTAGGCTGCTTAGTGCGGATTTAGCAGACTGCGTCCTTGGGATCTGTAGCAGGATGCGGGCTGCACAGTTCTGGACCACCTGTAGTTTTCGCATGGACATCTCGGGAGCCCCTACATACAGGGCGTTGTTTGAGTCCAACCGGGACTGAATGAGGCCCTGAACTGCCACTTGTCTGGCTTCCATAGGGAGGAGGGGGGAGGACTTTCCTTAACATTCTCAGAAGGCCAAAGCAGATGGCGGATAATTTAGTAGCCTGGGTGGAGAAAGAAAGGTTTTTATCCAGCCATACTCCTAGGCTTTTAACGCTCTCCTTGGGGGTGGGAGAGGTGCCCAGACATCCAGGCCACATGGAGGGAATTAGTGTGGGTATTGCGGGGCCTAGGAGCATAAGCTCGGTCTTGCCTCCATTCAGTTTTAAGGAGGAGCCTGTCATCCACATTTTTATGTCCTCTAGGCAGTTCATCAGACTTCCTGGGGTATGATCGGCGCCTTCCTGGGTCAGTGAAACCACTAGCTGGGTATCGTCAGCATATGATACGATTTTTATTCCTGACGGTTCGACGAGCCCAGCCAATGGTTTCATATATGCATTGAAGAGCACCGGGCTCAATGAGGAGCCCTGTGGAACTCCACAGTTCAGGGGTTTACTGGCTGATATTATGTCCCCGTCGAAGATCTGAAAGGATCTGTTGTACAGGAATGATTCCAGCCATTTTAGAGCATTGCCTCCGACCCCAATGTTGTGCAGACGGTTCAACAGGGTGGCATGGCTGACAGTGTTGAAGGCCGCGCTTAGATCAAGGAGGATCACTGCCACTGATCCTCCCTGATCTAATATCCTTCGTGACTGACAACTGCCAGCAATGCGGTTTCGGTACCATGTTTAGGCCTGAAACCTGTCTGGGATGGATCAAGAAGTGCATGGCTTTCCAGGAATTGTGTCAACTGCGTATTTATGTGCTTCTCCAACACCTTACTTACCCAAGGAAGTAATGAGATTGGGCGGTAGTTGGAGTGATCTTCTGGGTTTAGGGTGGTTTTTTTTAGCAAAGCCCGTACCATCGCTCTCTTCCATCCAATGGGTACTGAGCAGGAGGATATAGATGAATTGAGAAGCTCTAGCACCACTGGAAGGATGGTTTGGCTTGCCTGCAGCAATATTTCTGGTGGGGCAGGGTCGAGGGGAGAGCCAGATTTGACTTGGCATGCTAGTTGTTGCAGTGTTTCCAGGTTTAATGGAGAGAAGTGGTCCAGCGTAGGCTGTCCTGGGGGGGGGGGGGGGGGACGTTGCTCGAAGAGATCAGATTGGGTGTTATTGAATTGTTGGCTGTTGCCGGGAATGCGGAGTAAATCTGGGTGACTTTATTATGGAAAAAGTCTGCAAGTTCATTGCATTGATCTAATGTTTTAGGAACTGGGGGGGGGGGGGGGGCAGTATTAACGGTGATGCATTTTTTAACCAGGTGGAAGATTTCCTTGGGTTTTGATTTTGCTGCCATTATTTGGTCTGCAAAGTAGGAGGCCTGGGCCGCCCTAACCCCATTTCTGTAGTTCTTAATAGCTTCTCTGTATTGGGTTTTATTTTCCGGGAGATAGTGCATTCGCCAGGCTCTCTCTTTTTTCCTGCAGAGGCATTTTAGGTCTCTCAGGGAATCTGAGAACCAGGGGGCAGATTTCTGTGACCTCTTAGGAATAGATTTCCGTAACGGGAGGATCGTGTCCAGTGATTCCCTGATCCAGCCCTCATAGTTGATGTTTGCTTGGTTGGGGTTTATGCAGGGAGGTGGGCGGGAACCTTCAAGGTTGGTTGTCCATGGCTCTATGGGGAGTTTTTTCCAGTTTCTCTTAGTTATGGGCTGAGGGGTCGGTGAGGGAGGCTTGGCGGTCGACCAGGTGAGTGGAACAAGAAAGTGGTCTGACCAGGGGAGGCAGATGGGTTGCCCGACCATCAGTTTAGTGCAGTTGCTAAAGATGGGATCCAATAAGTTCCATTTTTCATGGGTGGGGGATCTGACCAACTGGATCAGTTGTAAGGCTGCAAGGTCCTCTGTCAGTTGCCAATGATGCCATTGGCCATGTTGTAGCAAGTACAAGTACTTACTGCAGGAATTTTCTCAATTTAAGTTATTTCTTTCGCCAAAGTGCCACGACCTTCCACCAGCGCGGCCCACCCACCAGAGGTGAAGGTGTGCAGTAGAGAACAGCTTTACGCTGGCTCAGCGGGAATACAAAATTATCAGATGTATTTGGTTCTTTGAATCAGAGAAGTCGACTGTTTCCTGGGTAACATCCCTCCGTTTCTCCATTGATCTTGTGTGCCGGTGGCGCCCTGGACTCGTAAACACTTTTCGCGAACATGGAGCAATATTTTTAAACAAAATAGGACAACTGCATGCTAAAGAAAAAAACATAATTTCCTAATGAGTTCACCATCGAAAAGAAGGGCTAAAGGTCCAAAAGCTTACTAAACTCCACAGCCGATCTCAGCCTAGAGAACAGACTCGGGCTTCCAGATTTGCCTCCACGTTTCTCATCGATTGTTATCAGAATCACCACAGTGCAGGTTCTGTTTACCATATTTACCGGTGGAAACAAACAAGGATTTTTTGGCGGCTTTCTAAAAATAATTGACAGTTACGTTATAGTAGGTGTAGGGGGGTAGAAAGAATCTCTGCTTGCCATCGGCCAAAATAGAGCTTATAACTACTTGTCTGACAAAATTCCATATGTTCCGGGCGTCGGGCAAAACATTCCCCACCCCTGTTGTCCTAATGTTAATATAGTGAAGGTTTCTTTCAACATTTTAAATTATGAAAATAGCACACACAAAAAAGACACCAAACACAGATATCCGGGATTACAAAGGTAGGGAGAGTGGTACTAGTTTGTTCTTAAAATCCAAGGAAAAAAAAACACGTGTAAGGCAGTGATTGGAGTTGCTGGAGCGAGGGATGGTGAATTCCGTTACACAGACAGGTGAAGAGAAATGGAGTTAGTGTGGCATTATACCTAAAAAACAAAGAATATGAAGGTACCTCCCAATCCCGAGCGTTTGTACTGCCAATTAGGATTACTAAGGGTCAACCCTACTTAGCCAGGCCATTTCGGACAATGAGTTCCTTTCTAAGTGGGTCTGATGTGATCGGAAAGTTATTGGGGTTTGGGGGAAATTTGTCCAGTGAAAAAACCAAAAGATCGAGAACTGTTAAAGGCATGTAATGCACCTTCAACACAGACAACTTACAACCACACGGGTGGCAACTATATGGTATCTAGGCCAGTTGCATTGTTACACAAAAGATAGACAAACACAATGTGTGAGAGAAGAAGAAAACAAATATTTCCTGGAAGACGTGAAAGTAGGAAGTCAAACTAACATGCAATGCTACTTTAGAAAGAAAGTAAAAACATGCAAAGGTTTTCTGTGGACCAGATCAAAAAAGCAGTAATCAAAAGAGTGCTACTACACACCCAAAGCCCGGCAACACACTCAATCCACTGCCTCCATTATTCTATGAATCCAAGGCCTGCAGGTCCATAGGCCTGTCCACTGGCTGAACAGCCACTTCAGTCATGAAGGAAATGAGGATGCTACATAAGACATGCACAATCAAACAGTAATATGGTGGAATCCTCTCAGAGAGGAAATACAATATGTTTAACCATTACCAGGGTCAGTCATCTTAGATAGATCATTTAAACAATTGTTGTTAATTTAGAGTGTATCTTAATTACACAAACTGAAACCTGAGCAGTAAGGTGTGACGAGGCGAGAATAAAAACAGAAAAACAAGTTACTTACCTTTGGTAAGGCCTTATCTGATAAAGACTATTTAGCCGAAGATTCCTAAACTTAGAAAAATCCCCAGGTGTCCGATTGAATCCGGAAATTGTTTTGTGAGCAGCACCCCAGCGCGCCGGTAGGTGGAGTCGTTCAGCTCTGCGTGGCAGCATCTGCACTGTGACATGCACAGTGCCTATATAGATGCCACCCCAGCGCACTAACGTCAGTTTTTTACGTGACTTTCCACTCCAGGAGTGGTAAGCCAAGAAGAACATTGACCACTGTTGTGTATCGCTTACTCTGAAATTTGTTCACAGAGCAGGGAGAATGGGTGGGTTGGTAAGGAATCTGCAGCTAGGTAGAGTCTCTACCAGATAAGGAGACAACAAAGGTAAGCAACGAATCTGTTCGAGACTTCTAGCTGCAGATTCCTTACTTTAGAATAGACACCCAAGCAATACCTCCCCAGAGGTGGGATAGCGACAAAGATTTATACTAGAAAATCCTGTAGGACAAAAAGGGAAAAATGCCTGTCTCATTGGACCGGACTGTCCAAGCAGTACTGCTTCATAAACATGTGCAAGGAGGCCCACATTTCTGCCTGACAGAACAGGTACTCCATGAATTAAGGAAGTGGTCGCAGCCTTGGCTCTGGTGGAGCGAGCATGCAATCCTCCAGGAGGCTGCTTTTTAGCCAATGCATAGCAGACCACTATACAACCTGAGATGGCCCACATCCTAGCCGCCTTCCCTTTTCTGGGCTCTTCTGTACCCCCCCCCCCCCCCCAAAGAGTTGGTCATACACCTGAATTTTTTTGTGCAGTCAAGATAGACTGACAATACTTTTTTTGGGTCCAGCTGATGAAGTCTCTCCTCTTATTTAGAGAGCTGAGGGGAAGCCTAAAGAAAAAATTTAAAAAACACAGTCAGTGTGGTGGATTGGCCTACATGAAAGAAGTTACCACATTTGAGAGAAAGGATGCTCTGTCCAAAGGACCAGTTTGTTTGGATAGATAGTGAGGTCCGGCAGTTGAAATGACAAGGCCAGAGGCTACCTGACCCTCCGGGCAGATGTTACCGTCACTTGGAAGGCCGTTTTGATGGCAAGGAGCCAGCTGTGTAAGGGCTTGAAAGGAACAGACATGACCAATGCAAGGACTAAATTAAGGTCGCACTGTAGCATATTAAAGGGTGCAGGTGGAACATGTGTTAGAGACTTTTCAAAACCTACGCACAATAGAGGACTTGAAAAGGGGTGTTTGATCTGGCAACTGTAGAAATGCAAAGATGGCTGAACAATAGCCTTTCGAAGTACCAACAGCAGAGCCCTTCAGAGCTAAGGAACAAATAAATAAAAGAACCTGGGAAGGGGTGCAGGAAGAGGATCAACTTGTTGGTCTGTACCCCATGCCACAAACGTGCTCCAACAGCAGGCGTATACAGTTTTGGTGGAGGGGTGCCTGGTTGATAACATTGCAGACATCAGGCAGGAGGCCGAAAGCTGTCAACCGTTGCTGCTTATTCTCCACACATAAAGGCAAAGTGTTATTAGGTTCGGGAGCACAACCCAAGTCTTGTTGCTGCAGCAAAAGATCCTCCTGAAGAGGCAACCTGATCGGAGGACCCGTGCTCATGCTCAACAGGTCGGGATACTAGACTATCTGTGCCCAATCTGGAGAAACAAGAATTACTTGTGCCTGGTCGTTCCGGATCTTCTTGAAAACTCTGGGGGGGTGGGGGGTGATATTTGCAGATGTACAAGAGGCCTGTGCCCCACTAGAGACCAAAAGTGTCTTCGAGCGAGAGTGGCCTTGGAAACTCCAGAACGCAAGACTGCAGACATTGCAAACAGATCCAACCAGAGCTCTACCCATTCTTGAAAGAGACACTGCGTCCTCCTCAGACCGATTCTCCATTCGTGATCAGCTAGGCATCGATGGCCAAGTTCGTTCACACTAGTGTTCAAAGAGTCCTCCAGGTATTGAACGACCAGGCATATGCCCAGACATTCCAGCCATGTCTGAAGGGCACAGCCTCTTGACAAAGTGTCCACGACCCCACCCGCCCTATTTATTGCAATACTGTAGGAAAAGTGAATTATTAAGTGAGGCTGGTTAGGAGTCACTATGCAATAATCTCACAATACTCCAAATAGGCCCTTTGCATTCATAATAACAAACCCCTAGCTCAGTCATGGTAGTGTCATGGAGAGCAGGCAGGCTTCCCTAGAGGAACATGTGTTACGCATGTCAGAGTACCAACATAGATGGTAACTGAAATGACTCAAAAGAAAGCAGACACCAATTCATATGTTATGTTAGTATGAATTTGTAGAGCGCACGTTCACCCTGGGGTTTCTTGGCGCTGTGTACCACTGGGGAACCCGTCCTGGCTTTCCCTGGGAGATGGTACCTATTGGGCATCCCCAAGGTGAAGGCAGGCATTCCCGGCAGCGAGGGGGCAGTTGTGGAGATTAAGCAAGCTATTGCCCAGAGTTGCAGCGTGGGACCCATGGTTAGAGAGGCACCGAGGCGAGATTTATCGAACGCGCTGACATTGGTTCCGTACCCTGCCGCGTCGGGAATTGAACCCTGGTCCCAGGCTGACCTCTGCTTCTGGGTCTGCCGCCTCTAACCTGTGAGCCACACTTCTCCAACAGTATCCCTAAGAGCCTTTCATACGAATAATATATTTAAAAAAAAACAATGGTGCCTGTGGAAAATGTAAAACAGTAACAATAATACTTATGATAATAGTATTTGTTAACCGCATGCGCGCTAGCGGGTTTTCCCGCTGCGCGCTGAAAATTCGAATATCGCGCGTTACGTGACAAAGCCAGCTCGTCATGCGCGCAGCGCAGGTAATGCCCATGACGAGCTGGCTTTGTCACCAGCATCGAAGGGGTTAAGCACAATGGTGATAATCAGGGAGAAGATGTACAAGCTCAGAAGAAACACTAAAAAAGCCCAGTAAGTTAAATGCTATTTATGAAGAAAAATCACGTTAACAATAGAAAGGAAGTGTACGGTGTCCCAAGTGAAAGTAGAACCTATATACACAAAAATGACAGGTACTGACATACATTAAGGTTTCTTAAAAACAAAAATTGATCTAATCAATTTACAGTAGTCCTTTACAGCCTCCTGTAACAATGACGGAGGCTGAGTACATTGGTTTTTTTCACAAGCGTGTCTATGGCGGAGCGACCTATTAGGGTAGGAGGTCTCATCAGGACCTAGTAATAAGGGACACCTGGGTATAAAATGGTATTCTGTCAGAGCGGTGAGGTGTACACCCATAAGGAAGTGACTCAGTTGAGTTAGGGGAGGAAATTTTACATACATGGGGCCCGGCCGGGCACCCTGTAAGTGGGAGGTGATCGGTGATCTGACAGTCTGTGCAGCGTTTAACCAATTACACGTCTAATATAAGATATAAAATATATACCCGGTTTCCTCGCCAGTGGGGTGACCCTGGTCTCTTCTATCTCATTGTACATACGACCATGACTGCCCGCCTCTGCCACCCCTTTCCGACAAGAATGGTGTCCATCCCTGGTATCTCGTGGTGGAATCCCTATACACCTTTGCTTAGACTACCACCAATGCAGCAATCACATTTCACAAGGCACCTGCTGCTATAGGTATTTCCTGACTCATGAAGCAGTTTCATAAATTGAAACACGTTTACATACCACGATCATCGCTGCTGCTGTCGGAGTCCGATATCCAATGGATGAATCAAATATCTTAGCCCGTTTTAACGGTCTAACCTTTTGGCGTCAACGTGTCGGACATTATTTGCTGCTGGATGCCCATCAGTCCTGGCATGGGTCAGGCTCGCTCAGCAGATAGAGAAGGTATTTGCAGATTGTATTAGTGTCCCTCAATAAGGGTCGGTAAAACCTGTGGCTCATTTGTCAATTTCTTTTGCAAAAATAGCTCAGTTACAGAAAGTGACAAAAGTTTTGTAACTTTTGCTCAGATTGATAATGTTTGATCCGTAATTTTTATTCATATATCCCATCCACAGGTTCAGATACAATTAATCTTTTTACATGATGTCATGGTAGGGATGGGCAGGGAGTGAATAGGGTTGATGGGTGTGCTACTTTGAGTTACACCAATCCAACAGGAATATATCCAGACAGTAAATGGTCTTGTGTGGATGAGGGGTTTAGGTGACTTCCGAACTTCCCCCAACTGCTTCATCTACACAAGATTCTACCCGTGCTCATATTTTCGGTTAAGGTTTCACCACCCTGTGAAAGAAAGACCAAGGACGCTATACTGTACACTTCCTTCGCAGACGTCATTGTTAATTATGCAGGAAGTTTGCCCTACTCCTGGTACAATGTACAATTAGTCCTTCAGACAGACTCCCGATGGCCAGTTCACAGTTCCCCCAATGAAAGGCTCCATCCTCCGACACGGTCTGTTTCGTATATGAAGACTAGGGAGACCCTACTAAGCCTAAGGACAGTCTCAGACAAGAAAGGGCAGCACATCTAAGACAGTATAACACACTTACGTCCATAATATATATCCCATATGATCAGCACATAGGGTGGGAGTGGGAACGATGGAGGCCACAGTACAAGGCACATGTGGTGCTAGCCATCCTAGCGGTTATAACAACCAAACAGAGGTTACATATCACCACAATGCAGGGGCGGTGCATAAATATTGGTATAGTCAACAGGATGGAAAAAACACGGCTGCAAGTGACTCAACTCTCCTTTGTGACACAAGCACTAGCGCTTGTTGAGGTAAGTCCACTACAACCCAAAGTTTCAAAGGTTCCCTTGAGTTAAATTGAAAACAGGTTTACATAAACATACCTCCAAATGCAAACAGTACAATCATATATAACACCAAAAATTAACAGTTTAGGGAGGAGCTACGACAGCAAGCAAGATGGCCGCCTAGTCTCCCGGCTCCGCTGACCTCAGTCTTTCGCTCGAAGATCCTGTTATCTATCCCGATTTCCCGCCCCATATCCGTGTGTGTGAACTAATCTGCAGTCTGATGGAGCAATCCCCAGATTTTTCCGACATTGTGGAGTGGAGTAATGTCGAAGTTTGACTTGAGGCCTAACCCAGTCTGGAAGCCGGGGTCTCGAGTGTTGGTCCAGCCGGGTCCTAGTTGAACAGCGGACCGGTGAGGGCGGCAGGGTCCGGTCCACGGAACTTTCGACATCTTTTGGATTGCTTTGCTGCCGATCTGCTGCCTGACACTGTACCGTAGGTGAGGAGACGAGTGACGCCCGAGGCGGTGTGGTGGGGGTCCCTGACCTGGAGGCCTGGCGTTCGCATCGCCGGTGCCGTTGGGTTGGGTTGGAGACTTGGCGCGCACTAACGCATGTTGACGATCTGTCCCTCGCGGTTCATTCCTGCTCCGACTAATCTTACCCCGGGGAAGGCGCCTCCCAGTGGGGATCACAATGCCTGAGGTTATGCGGAACCCGGCGGAGCGGGCTAAGTGCGGCCCGTCATTGCGGTCAGTGCTGGCAGCCCTTGAGGCACTTCAGGCGACTATGGAGGCCGAGGCCTGGAAATTGATGTCGGCAGCGGATGGAATTAGAGGATCGGCACCGGACCCTGACTCGCTGCCCGGGACCCAGTGGCCAGTTCACTTCCCGATAGACACCCCTGCGGTGCATTCAGACCCGGTGTTTGGAGCTGTGCCTGCCCCTGCAGAAGTGGAACGGTTCGAACATGCGGAGATCGGCGTTTCAACTATATGGTCGGAATCTTTGGTTCTGCAACTGGCGGAACATTTAACTGCTGTTCCCGATTTGGAGACTTTTGGTCGAAACTGTGTTGGACTGTGTTGCACCCCCTTCCCAGCTGGTCCATCAAGATGGCGGACGGGACAGTGCCTGGCCTTGGAGTCGGGGAGGGGCATCGTTGCCATGTTTCGGCAACTTCTGTGTGAATTTTGACAACTTGACGATGGGGCTCTACTTATCGGAGGGAATCAGCAAATTTGATCGACGGGGCCAAGGCCGAGACTGTTGTTTGGGGTTTCCCACTATGGTTTGATCGGTAATGGGATTGCTTTACTAGGTTAACGGAGACCGGGGTGGGGTCTAGAGTTTCCTCCGGTGTACTTTTCTAATGTGGTCTGCTCGATTGTGTCAGCTCGGTGGGGGATTCTTCGTTAAGGCGGTGGGGAGGGACCGGGAATGCGTATGATATAGCCCTCCTCCATTTCTCCTTTTAGGGTAAGGGGTTAGTCCCTTCTTTCTTTCCCTTTGTTCTTCCTATATTTCGGGTTTCAGTTTTGGGGCGACAGGCACGCTGCTAGGGGGGTAGGCCGTAGTCATCTGCAGGGGTGCAGGGTGGGGGTGGGGAATTTTGTTTTTCCGTTTGTTTCTATGGCCTTTTTCTCTTTCTTATCTTTCCTTTCCTTTCTCCCTTTTTCGGGTCAGCGTAGTGGGTCCATTCTTCTGTTAATTGTCGACTTTTTATCTGTGCCTATACTCTTTACGGTATTTCAGGATCATTGGGCGGGCGCTTAACTGGTGCGAACGGTGATTGTATGCTTGTTTATCCTGAATTGTATGCCTTCGCGCCACCGTCTCAAATGAGATCGAGCGAATTTTGGAACTCTTACTATTTTGCCCGCCCTTTATGCGACTTTGTGATATTGTGTGGCACCTGATCCTTCTATTTTTATATAGCAAAATGGAGCCTTTAGTATCCTGTCCATCGCATGGTATGTTCTACAGCCCGTTTTAATTGAAGTTGTGATACATTCGCTTCCTGGGAGGCCGAGTCTTGCCCTAATTGAATTGCTGTGATAACACTGATTAGCGGCCGGCCCTGGTGGTTGTAGGCCCATATTTGTAACTGGTTGATTAATAAAGGTTTTCCAAAAAAAAAAAAAAAATTAACAGTTTAAATATCATTTATTATGAATACATTGTGAATAAAAATATAGTTTGGCTAACTAATCTAGTGCCCTAATCTAAAAATACATAAAACAAAACAAGACAATCAATTATGACCTGCACAATTGAAGCTAAGGACAGAAGTAAAATATGAAAATTGTTAAATACAGGTTGTACATTCTGACTCCCCTATGTTTCCATCGATATTTTGCTACTACAGCATCTGTACGTCAACATCGAGGTCAGAGTCTTGAATTGTACCAGGAATAGGAGTCAACGCGTTTCGGTGGGTTCTACTGTTAACAACCACCTTTGTCAAGACTTGCTGTTTATCTGTCACCATAAAGGGGTCAGTAAAATTTCCCTATAATAAATATATATACAGTTAGACAAATATGTGAGGTCTATTGCAAATACTCGTAGTTAGACCAAGAACCCAAGAAGAATGACGCTATTCAGTTTTTCTTGTCTTTAGAGTTGAAACATGATTGGCCTTATAATGGGGCTAGTGTTATTAGATTGTGCTTACATTGGTCTAACTACGAGTATTTACAATAGACCTCACATATTTGTCTAACTGTATATATATTTATTATAGGGAAATTTTACTGACCCCTTTATAGTGACAGATAAACAGCAAGTCTTGACAAAGGTGGTCATTACCAGTAGAACCCACCGAAACGTGTCGACGCCAATTCCTGGTACAATTCAAGACTGACATCGATGTCGACGTACAGAGGCTGTAGTAGAAAAATATCGATGGAAACATAAGGGAGTCCGAATGTACAACCTGTATTTAACAATTTTCATATTTTACTTCTTCTGTCCTTAGCTTCAATTGTGCAGGCCATAATTGATTGTCTTGTTTTATGTTTTTTTTAGATTAGGGCAGTAGATTAGTTAGCCGAACTATATTGTTTTTATTCACAATGTTTTCATAATAAATGATTTTTAAACTATTAATTTTTGGTGTTATATAAGATTGTACTGTTTGCATTTGGAGGTAGGTTTATGTAAACCTGTTTTCAATGTAACTTTAGGGAACCTTTGAAACTTTGGGTTGTTATAACCCCATTTCCCTTAACTAGCTTAAAGGGTACCGCTCTTTCTTCATACACGTAAGTCCACTACAAACCATCAACAGAAGGAAAGATCACGCTCCGTGTGCACGAACAAACAGAGAAGGACTCACCATCGCCATTCATGATATGGATCAGCAGCTTCAGGTAGTTCTGCGTCTGTTTCACCAAGTCCCAGGACTAAAGGAAACAACAATGTGAGATCAGAGCAAAGTGGCAGCACAGTAACCTATTAACATACTCTGGACAATTTAAGCCCCTTAGATTTGTATATGGATACGGCCATCATGATGACCAACAACATTTCAGGAGTTTTTTCATCCCAATTGAGCAGAAGAAAAGGGCCATTTCTGGACCTATGGTGCGGCATCATGCAGGACTTCGAGGTCCGCTACAGCAGATATCCTCAAGACTCAAAGCTCTGAGTGAACAACCTGCCCTCAAGACATCCCCCCAGGCTCGCTGGTCAGTGGATTAGACCCATAATTCCCTCAACTCTGAGAACTCCCCAGGAGGGTTCAACAATCATTCAGCCAATCTGAATGCAGACGGGTTGCTTTGGACCATTTTTCTACCTCTTGATATTTCAAGAGTACTGCTGAGACTGCACTTTCACCATATTATTATTATGACTGTTACTGCCTGTTTCTTTCTCACCTTTTGATTCTCTTTGGTCTATGATCTCTTGTCTTTACTTTGCCCTGAATTTTGCAATCATTTCCAAAAGTAGAATATCGTAATTTCGTGCACATCTTTGTTAAACACCCTCTTTAAAGCCAAATACAAATATAAGCCTGTACAGACCACGCCCGCAGACGTAAAATATACATATGACCATTTATTACATGGCAATGAAAATAAATGTAGCTGATTGAATGTTATTTAACGCACCTCTATTGGTAAATGCACTTTCAAACTTCAGAGCAAGGTTCAAGTTTGAATTCATCACCACAGCATAGTAAAATTAGCATTAAAAAACATCATGCTTTACTTCCACACAACCTGCATTTAACCATTACTTTACACAAAGTGACAACTCCAACAGAAGGCTTCTACAATGTGAATTTACCTTTCTGAAAAAGTTTAACAAATTGAATCCTGGTTTTGGTTAACTTATTAAAACGAATACGCAGGAAAAATGCAGCAGCATAAGCCGTATATCCATATGTGGCGTGACAAATGTGCCATGTATTACCACTGTTGAGAGTGAAGAAGCATCAAGACCCATACAAGGCGTCACCACGCTCAACAATAGTAATAAATAGGAAAGTACCCTCAGCACATCTATCTAGATATCTCTATTCACTGAATAAAACAAAGGTTAAATTGGCGTTCTAGTTGCATATGGTAATACCTTACTTTACATTATTAATAAAAAAACTTAGAAAATCACTGAACAAAAGATAAAAGTAATTGACATTAAAATCTTACATTTTAACTGACATTTACAATGTCACTAACCTTTTATTCAGTGGATATTTTAGTTTATAATGTTACGTTTGAACTGACGTTTACAAACTCAAAAATCTGCAGAAATTCACCAGTCATAATTATAGTATCCAGAACTCGAAAATGATGTAATTTCAGATGTCAGTGAGGTTATTAATTGTCATAGAACTGGTCGTGAGTGATGTGAAATCAAACAGTACATGGCAAGGCCTGCATACACCCAATGCAGGCGCAGAGTACCCCCCCCCACCGACCATGGTCGAAGGCATTGTGTGGCAGGGGCTTGCCAACAGGACCGGCCCTGCAGCCAACCCTCCTGCCGCACATGGGAAAAGCCTGTACAGTCAATCAATCAGGGGTTTATAAGTGAGCTACTCACCTGTGAGGGTTTCAAGGTGCTGGGGGACGAGGGGGAGGGGGTGCAACACTGGTCTTCATCTCCAGCCGAAGGAGTTTTGCAGAGTCTACTAAAAGAAGGCAGGACAGTGACCAGGGCCAAATGTCTAACCTCTTAAATAACCCAAACAGGTCTTGTGTCCAAATCTTGTAGACCAACTTAACCGCTAACAAAGTCACCCCTGAACTCAATGGTGCTAAGTAGTTCCTGCACTACTGGCAGATTTCCAGCTGGACCTCAATGAGGGGCAGCAGATGCTATAGTTGGTTTGCCATGGTAACCCTGGCACTGCTTGCGCCATCCCAGACACCCATTTGTCCTTTTCACTACTGAGCGAATGTGTGTGCCAATAATTAAGCTATACAAATTATGCACAAAGGTTCAATTTGACCAGTCTGCAGACAATGGAGAAACACTCATTTGCCTCATTTGACAAAAATGGAAACTGAAAACTTGTTTTCATGTTTGTGTGTGCAAATAGCGCCACCAAAGACCACACTACTAGGTAAACTGTTTGAATAAGTCAAGAACAAAAGCACAGTTTTTAATATTCAGCAGACCTGCAAGCTAGTGGCAAGTTCAGAGGTAAAGTCTGAATGAATTCACCTTTGTTCAAAAGTGCTGCCCCCACCAGACTACTGAATTCCAGACAAGTCAATTAAAGGTTTTGCTTCACCTTGTACATTAAATGGCCTACAGACGCTTCTGGCTTGGCCAAGCTTATTCCATAAGAAACCTGAAACTCGGGTTCTGTAATTTTCTAAAGAAAAACAGTTAGTCTGAACGCAGATCTTCAGGGGGGAGTGTATTCCATAAGCTGGTCCCTTTAGTCCTTTCTATAAAGCATGTAAACTAGGGATGAGAATGCACTAAGCAGCCAAGTTTATCTTCATAAAGTGAACTAGCAGCCCGCCCCAGCGTTGCCTGGGGCAGACAGGGGCTGGGGGCAGTACACCCGCTCCCGCCCCGACCCCCTCCCGTCCCGACCCGACCCCCTCCCGTCCCGACTCCCTCCCGCCCCCACTCCTCCCGCCTGCCCCTCTGTGCACACCCGCTCCCCTCCCGTCTCCCTCCCCGACTCCCTCCCGCCCGACTCCCTCCCGCCCCGACTCCCTCCCGCCCTGATTTCAATGTTTGTTTACATTACCTGCCGCTCCGCTCCTCTTCGCCATGGCGCACCAAGGTGCAAGTGCTCTCTCAATGTTTACATTACCTGAGCTGCCGCTCCTCTCCTCTTCGCCATGACGCGCCCACGCTCCTCAGCTCCATGTCCGCCGCGATTTCAATGTTTACATTACGCTCCTCAGCTCTATGTCCGCCGCTCCAACACGTCGTCATCACGCACGTCGTCGCGTCACGGCCAGCGCTAGGTCCCGGTCGGCGCAACTTTCAGGGGACTACTTTGTTTGCAAATTTAAATTTTTTAATTTACATTTTTTTTTAATTTATATAGCCTATGTCCATCTACACACCCTGACATTTTCATAGATGCATCGGGTGTGTAGATTGGCGCTGTGGTTCCCGAGTTTACCTTGCCAAAAGGTGCAAGTTCTCTCTTTATAATAGTATAGATTCAGTCATGTCCCAAATGTGCAAACAAAAATCAGAGCCACATCTGCAGAGGATTACACCAATGTACACACTTCTACTAACATTTGCAGAGGACTATGTCAGTGGACATATGTGTACCTGGTCACCCAAGTATCCAGCTCTGGCATGAAGCATAAACCCAATCCATGGAAAAGGCTAACACTGGTAGATTACATAAAGAGGTGATCCTACAGCATGAAGCTCCTGGAAAAGACGGCCTGTGGGACCAAACAGTGGGCTTTACGCAACTTGGCTGACCAACTTCAGGCAAACCCTCTCACTCTTTACTCAATCATAAGCGCGTATGAGGAGGAGCAGGAGCAGGATGTACAGTCCGGAACGCCAGCATTGGAAGCATTGGAACGTTTCCCCCATTACCTTTCCCCGTCTTCTCTCATGTTTTTTCAGAGCTTGACAGGGGACCGCTGGCCCTTTAAGGCGTGAGGCTTCCCGGAGGAATCGTACAGGTCACGTGGGGCGGAATTCTTCAAATGGGATGCCGCCAAGGGAAGCAGTCATTCTACAGGACCAACGGACGAAGAACCCCAGGAGAGGACGCTTGCCAGAGCCTACTCGGTATTGCCACGGGACAGCGCTGGATGCCTACACCAGGAGCAAGCTGACCCTGCGGAGGAAAAGAGCCGGAGCAGTGAGGAACCAGAGGACGGAACAGACGGGCAGCCAGACCCTACCTGGCAACGCAACAACTCGAGCCACGGCCCTAGAGGGACGTGGCTCCACAAGGTACGGGGGTGCATTTCCTCGGTCTGGGGCCGCGCATTTGAGGGATCTAAGGGCGGGGGAGCTTCCGAGTAAGGGCCGGTCTTCAGCGTAAAATAGCAGCGCAAGCATGACTCACTGGTGACGGTCGAGGTGACAGCTCCCCACAATTTCCCCTGGCTCCTGCGTCAAAGCCTATAGACTCCGAGCCACCCCCTTACAGGATTCTTTTGTTTTTCTTTTGGGTATCGGTGACCGACGGCCATCAAACCGGACATTCAAGAACCCTGCATTGTTAGGAGTACAAGAGAGGTCGAACCCGACTACATGTACCAGAAGACCTTGCACCAGAAAGAGTGCTGTACCTTGGTTAACAGACTATTCTTGAAAAGACTGTAAATACGAACTGTTCCCTCCCCTAAAACCCCTGTTTGCTAATAAACTCACTGAACCAGATACCATTGACTCCTGGTCTGCTTCTCCACCACCCCATAGCGCGCTTCAGGCTTTTATTCAGAGTTTAGTGAAGACATCTCAGAGGTATGGTGGGAGAGGGAACGGACATATGAGCACTATTCATCATGGGTGCAACTCATCATGGTACACAGAAGGGCCCGCATCAACAGGTTTCTGCTACATTTTAGTAGGATGCCTTCCACTGTTTAGCATTAGTTACCCATCACTTGTGTTTAAAAGGATATTTTCTACATGTCACAGGTACAGGCCACAATGATCTGAACACAAACATTCTACACCCACCTGGTACTTGCTCCAGTCAATGTTCAGAGACTTTGTCAGGGCGTCGGGAATACTCAATGGAGCATCTACATAATCCTATTAAAAAAGAAATTGAGCCGAAGATGTGAACAAAACATTCCAACAATGTTTTCACAAACATACCCTAAAGATGCAGCTCCGCCCACTCAACATCCACTTCACAGGGCCCCATTATAAGTTCAAGACTCCAATATGGCAAGAAGTGTTTACAGAAACCACCACACCAGGGTGTGTGGTAATTTCCACGTGCAACATTACTGCACTAATATAAGTATTTTAGCATGGAAAAGGGAAAACAGATAGCTGCTGTGCACCAATTTCTTCAGTTTTCCTCAAATGATGCCCTTTTTACAGGATGCAATTCATGCAGTTTAAATTTGTTATAGGCAGAAATGTAAAGTGTGGGGTTCCCACAAATCTTGTCATAAGGACCACAGTAGATAGATTTTTCCAAACATGTGAACTAAAATGTCCAGTGTACATTAAATAAATGGTGCCAGGACACCCAGTGAAGAAAAATGCAAGACTTGTACCTGCTTCCAATTGAAGATTAGCCCTTCTCCAGAATAGTCTCGATCTTTGTAATCTTTAAAAAATTCACAACCTGAAATAGGAAAAAATTGATTCCTTAAAAATAATTCTGAAAAATATGGTATTAATATGCAAGCTACGGCAATGCAACTGTACACGGCAGAGGATATTGCACAAGAGCCATTCAAGAGATGAAGCCAGTGGGTCCCCGGGTCTGCAGGATGGACACTATGGTTTGGAGATTCCATAGATGCACAAGGGTAACACTTGTAATACCTAAAGATTGGGTCAAATGGAATTAATTGCCATGTGTCACTCTTGTGCCCCCCCCAACTAAACACCCTTCCCCTAAAGTAGGGTTTTATTTCAAGGAACAATGCAAGTGATATTGCTGCGGTGCTGGAGTATTCTACCAAGACAGGGGCACATTTCAGGATTTTCTTTCAGAGATTTCTATTCTTCAAATGATGAAAACAAAAACGTGGGGGGAGGGATATTTCTATTATTTCTATTAATCTCAGCCACTGGAGGGTACGCTTGCTGCATTCTAGTCCGAGTCTTTTTTTTCCCCACCAAGCCACCTCAGACAGGAGCCAGCCATATGCAAACCAGCGGTGGTCCTGCCCCATGGTCACTTGAATTGGGCTGTTCCTATTGAAGCAGAACGGAGGCTGATTTCCAGATCTTTGCCGGTCTGACGTGGCATGGTATGGGAAAAAAGAATAGAAAAAAAAATGGAATGTGCCTGAGTAATTACCAGTGGCTGAGATGAAGTCGGACATTCTACCATTCTACCCATCAGTTTGTTTTCCAGAGTGCGACGCTCTAAGTGCTGCCGGTACGCGCAGACATGCAGCCCCTGCTCGTTCTGCCCCTGCAACCAAGCTGTACCCTACTGAAAAGGCCAAAATATCAAACTAGGTCTGAGGGTTACTTGTGCTCTGGTTTAAAGGGTACCTGGCCTGACAGCTTGGGTTGGACGGACCCTGTTGGAGCAGGACTCAGGATGACGTGCATATGGCTGGTTCCTGTCAGATGCATTGTGGAATTATGTCCCAAAAACATTATCAGTGGCAGAGATCAATGAACGCATCTCACCCATCACTCAATGGGAATGGACTTTGAGGTGTGCCTAAAAATGGCTGGGCCACAAGACATCATTTCCAATATCATAGATGTCCCGCAGGACACCTCTTAACAAATCTGTGGTTGGCTGAAGTCCTGCTACTGTCCTCCTCTAAAAGAGGCCCTTCCTTCCTCACTTTGCCAGCATCAAACCTACCAGCACAGAGCTCAAAGTCACCACAACAATACATGCATAATGGACCTATGTGGCATAAGGCAGGTTCTGTCCTGTGCAAGCGGCCTTCTAACAGTCAAGCACAGAGCTCACCTACACCTCAGAGAGCTGCATACAGTACCTGGATAAGGAATGGAGAGGAGAGTGAAATCTGCATAGCGCTGAGCTTTGTCCACCTTCTCTGAAGAGGTCACGCTGAAACCAGAACAAAAAATACAATAAACATGAAACGGGGGGGGGGGGGGGGGGATTGTAACCGGTCAGGCAATTCCAAATATTAGTAATTTCAAAAATTGAACACAAGAGACCCTCAGGGGCAGTAAAGATGATTAAAATACAGAAAAGAAAAGGTTCTGAAACAGGTAAAAATTGCAACCAACAAAACAATAAAATGGCATGAGCTATTCCAATCCAACAGAAAAGTCGTTCAAATGGGTGGCAATTCAAATGAAGTGTTCCCTGGACTCCCAAACAAACCTGTTGACACGCTACAGACCAAAATGACTGCACCAGTGTCGTCACTTCACTGATTGATATGAGTAGCAGAAGAGACCCCACTCTTCACCGGACCTTAAAAGGCAGGTCGTTGTGCTTTGCATTCTTTTTTTTCATTTTTTTTTAAAATCAATATGAACAGAATAAAGATCTAGCCAGAAAAAAACACACACCACACATGACTGATACCAGAGACCACAAGGCACTAAAGCCAGCAAAAGTTGGGGACTGTGTTGGAAGAGCAGCAGTGAAACAGGTGACATCACCTCCTCAAGCGGAAGGAAAGGATCAACAAGGAAATGCAGAATCTTAATGCAGACAAACTGGGCACACAGCATGCACTGCAACCAAAGGGGGGCCCGATTCTCGAATGAGAACTCAGGTTTTAACCCAAAACATTCAATCCTAGTAAAACCCTGTTGGACGAGGGGGGAGGATAAAAGAAAAAAAAACTGCAGAAAAGCCCTCTATATGCACTCACTTCAGACCAAACTTTACTTTTTTGTTCTCCACCATTAAATCACAGATGTATCTGATGGACAGGTAGCGAAGAAGCTTGATGTCATGGCCGCGGACTTTGTCAAACAGTTGGGCATCCCCATTCCTGAAACGGCAAATGTAGAAATATTTAGAGGCAGAATTACAAAGGATTTACCCTTGTTTAAGGCAGTTGTGAAATGAGCGTTCATACTTCAAGGAAGTCTATTGACTGCAAAACACCAGAAACCAATCAGGTCATTCGCATTTTTATGCAAAGAAATACTAAACAAAAAGGGGTTTCACTGCATTAAATACAGGCCAGTACATCTTATACCAAACACTTAGAAGATGAAGATGAAATGAAATGGGAAACAAATATTCAATTTCATGTGTGCAGGGGAAAAGAAGAATTGGCATATACAACACTTGGATAAAACAGTTCTTCACAACCATGACCAAGAGACGACATATGCAAATCAGGTCCTTGACAGAGGTTGTGGAGAAATGCATTTCACAGCAGGTGGCAGAAATTGAGAGTATTTTTCAGCTTCAACAGTTAAAAGCCGAACATCAAACTGTCTTTGTGGTCAGTCAAACAACAACTTTTTTTCAAAGATGTACACTAACTAGAGACTGATTTCCTTCAGACTGAGAACATCCTGTGGGAATGTCTGCGCCGCAAAGAGTTTCTGCCAGAACAAAACATCAAAGTTTGCACCCAGAAAAACAGTGCAGCAAGTAGAGATGCAAACACAGCAGGTTTCGATCTACTTTATTCCTCCATAAACCTTTCTATAGATCATGTATATTATAAAATGTATGCCGCTTTATGTGCATACATTGTGTATGTAATAATTGTGTGCCAGCTTACGGCCTGCAAACCGCTCACAATGCCTACGTTTTACTCGCATTTAACCGCAGTATGAAGTTCGCCGTACCTGGCCTGGTCTTGTAGGTCTTGCATCGGAAAAGTAGACTGAAATTACTGAACTATTTCCGCAGTGAACCGATAAAGGGAATCACAGTCTTAATTCAAATCTGGGAAGGGCTATTTTAAGCTGGGACATTATAGCAAGAGTATTTTTAAATAAATTTTACGGGAATCAACAGCACCTGATAGGAAGCTCTTTTAATGTTTTAATGTCTTAGTAAATGTTGAACAGAAATCTGAAATTGTAACAAGTGTTAAAATAGCAAAACTGAATCCGAACTGAATTTGAACTGTAATACCGGATATATTAAGTGAAATACTCTGTAGCATTTGCGGGAGTCATTCCTGACACACCTCCATTTCTGCCAGCACCGCTTGACAGCTGCCATTTTGTGTTCTTCACAGTGAGCAGTCTAGTTTTTTGCAGCACCAAAGAGGGAGGTCTACCTAAACAGTATGGTGGCGTGTCGTCATGGCTGACACGCCAAAGGCAAGCCCCTCTGCACCAGTCAGCGAACAGCACCAGCCACACTGCCGGGTTTAGGCCCACACTACACAAGGTAGGAAGAGAATTAACTATACTAGCAAAGAGATACTAAAACTTATTAGCATTTCAACCAGTACATCCTCATAACCCCAAATGAAGCTGCTCTTAACAACAACAAAAGCAGCTCCAAGGACCTACAACTCACCAATAATACAAGAATAAAAATGTCATATCCTGTGGACTGCTCAACACCAGGTCCATGGGGAAACACAGCCGAATTAAACCTGCTACTAACTTCTAATGACCGAGACACACTTTATCACAGAAACCTCCCCTTCACAGGAAGCAGGGTTTATCCTGGGAAGTGTATGCCCCCCACCCCACCCCAGGCTATAAAGCTGTGGTCCAATCGAGAACAAGTAAAAATAACAGAGAGGGTGCGGAGTAGCAATCCTATTTAAAGACATATGGTCATTGGTAAAAGTGGAAGTAGAACCAAGTCGAGGAATATATATACTAGGCTTCTCGATTAAATAACAAGCACTGGTGTTACCAATAGGTTTCGCATTTGGAAAGTTGGAGCTATTGGTTTTGTAAATGGCATTTTATATTTATATATTGTTATTGACAATGCCAATAACGATATATAAATATAAAATGTAATTTACAAAACCAATAGGTCCAACTTTCCAAAAGCGAAACCTATCGGCAACGCCAGTGCTTGTCTGTTCTATATCTTTCCGCTCTTTGAATAACAAATAAAGTAAAGAGTTCATACTCCGCAGGTATTCGAGGTAGATCTGTTGTGGTGTGCTCCTGGGATAGAGGTGTGGAAATATGAACTCGGGCAGCGGTACCTAGGTTAGGTGCCAACTCCCTGGGCACAACCAAGAGGAACGCTACTTCAGGCGTTGTATCAAAAAGTTGAGCAAGTTGAATCCAAAGAAAATGATGTTAACAATGTGGTTCTTTTATTTCATGTTGCTCCACATGAAGTCATAATATCAATCCTTGTCAATCCATAAAGAGTGTTTCAAAATATGTTCAAACGGTGCATCACTTCTCTATTCAAGATAACGAGTCACCCAATGCATTTCGGACACTAGGTTCTTCATCAGGGGTATTCTGTGAAACGATACAAAAATATATGGCTATAGTCGATACCTGAAGACTACTTAACGAAAGTAGTTAAATAAATACATGCAAAAGCTCGAATCACGAATGAAAATGTGACCGACTTAGTGTCGGGTATATAAAATGAGAGGCAGGTGAGAAAGACCGAATGAGAAGGTGTATTAATTGTAAAGTAAATGTAAATAGTAAAGCCCGGTGTCCACACATACTCCAAATGAGACATAAAAAACGTAACGAAAATCGTGTTCAGCAGTAGTTCAGGAGGCGCGCTGTGTTTAATACCTCACAGAGAGGTACCGCTATTCAAAATAGTAGACTGAAAAGTGCTCCCATTATTTTAAAAATATCATGCAAGTAAAGTTAGTACATAGGATGGTGCAATGATGAATCTTTCGCTTACTTTTGGCAAAAAATGCTCGATATCAAACGCTCTCATCCCGGTCACCATAATCGGCGTACTGGCAGTGGTAGGCTGTCCGGGAAAACTATATCCGGTTATGGTGCAGTGAGCATAGACAAAGGACTCAAGTGTAGGCGCCATGATGGAATGTGCAAATTACAACAGCGATAGGATTGCTTAGAAAAACACGGAAATCATCACTATAAATAACAAGGGAAAAACAGTGAAAACATAAAGGAGACAAGTGCTGCAGACAAGAGCCGGCAGCAGAAGTGGAGCCAAGGCATTCACCGGAGCCGCCCTTTGACAAAAGGCTTGCTTATTTTCTAAAACAATGGCACTGGAAAAAAAACAAGATTTGAATGCCTTGTTGTGAAAGGGTCGTACCTGTACAATTGATGGTGTCATTCTACCTTCTGGACGGGCATTGATCTATGGGGTAACTTATATAATGGATTTGGTGGTGGTGGCTGTCTGTAAGGAAACGGGATGATGTAGTAATTGTGTGCGCAAGGGCATGCTGGGGAGTATTGATGCTTGTGAGAATGTGCAGAAGCATGAAATGTAGGTGTCAATGTGCTGGGATAATAGAGCTCTAACGGGATCGGACAGGCTGTGGCTGCATCTAGAAGCCTAACATGAAATACAGAACTTAACTCCGAACTGAAGCACTTCAGACGTTTGTGTTGTGATCCTGCCGTCCATTTAGAACAGAGGGTTTTGTCTGTGACGTAAGGCTTAAGAGGGTACAAGGGAAGCCGGATGGGGGGTGGGAGAGCCTGGTGGGGGGGCGGGAATGCGAGCGAGGGGAGGAGAAGTGTGGCAGGCGGATTAGGGAGATGCGCGTGCTTGTGTGGTCACGTGACCCGGTTTTGTGGTCACGTGACTCACATGCACTGTGAAAAAACCGCAGTGGTTTGACGAGTCGAACGAGCCCTTGAATTTTCGCCTATTACATTCGCAAGCGAATGATAATAGGCGAAACCTAAAAAGGAAGGCTGTAGGAAGGTGGATACCTGACTATGGTTACCCCAGATTTATTTGCCTAGTGTTTAGCTGGTTTTCGACTTAGTTGGCCAGGGATCCTGCTGATCAGGGCCCCAGGCTATCTGCTCTCTATGTAAAATGGACTATATGTACCCTAGGTACATCTCAAATTGGATATTGGGTCACCTCATCAGCCCCTGTACAGTGTACTATAAGTACCCAGGGCATAGGTGCATCCAAAGCCTACCAGGGGCTGCAGCATATTTTTGCCACCCCTGGCTGGCTATCCAAACTGACACAACTGGCTGATCACTCAGCTGGGGCAAGGTGGTGTAATCACCCCTTGCTTAGATATAGTATACCTATATCTAAACCTATATCTGGACACATATACACCTATAAGTCACTCCTATGGCAGGACTTAACAATCCTGGAGGCAAAGTGCTTGGTTTTATGCGAGATGGTGCTCTAGCATGAGCTGAGCCTGTCTGCAGCTTTCAGGACCAACTCCCTTAGCTGTTCTGGGATATTGCCATACCATATACTCTTAAGTGCAATATAATCCTCGCGGTTACTTGCTAACTTTGGTTTGGCTTTATCAAAACATGTCGTGTAAGGTGTCATACACTTTGGAATACTACCCCCTCGCTAGTTCTGGCGACGGGGGTAGCATTCCACCCTTCTAGAGGGAGAAGACATGTTACTTTGCTTAAACGCGTTTAAATCTAATCAGAGCCCCAGCATCACAAAATGGATGCTGCTGCCACAGACACAAGTCTGGCCTCCTGCTGCTGACCGAAACTCCGGCAGGAGGAGGCCTGGACAAACGGTATCCTGTCACAGGGAGGTGTTACACCACCCCAGACAGGAGATCGTGGATTGTAGCAGGGAGGGTTGAATGAAACTAGACACTGCCTGGGTCGCACAAGGCACCCCATGCATAGTCCAGTTCAAACCGGTGCTGGGGCACTCCAGTCCCAGCTCTGGCGCGAAACTGGACAAAGGGGAAGGGGTGTAACCACCCCCTTCCTGGGACCCACCCATAGGAGGGACCTAGCAGGTGAACCAGCCCCTTGATTTGGAATAAAAGGTAGGAGCTGTGCCAATGCAAGCAAGATCATCCTGACTGAAACTTTGAATTGAAACTCTGGACCCTTCGACATCCTACTCAACGTAGAAGACTGAAGAATCTCCCTTGTGGTCAAGGAGTGGCCACCCTGTGCAAGCAGGTACCATCAGTGCATCAAGACTTCCTTTGCCGTTGCTCCTGCCGGAGCTCAAACGACAGAGGCCGACAAGACCTGGACTCCCAGACTTCCAACAGCCCGATCCACAGTCCTAGCAAAGCTTAGACCCGTGGAGGCGACGTGAGACGTTTGACCGGCCAGCTTGAAAAGCCAATAAAGTGCTTCCAGCGCAGCTCCCGAGGCACCCTTGAAGTTGTGCTTCGGGGTTTGAGAAGCCCTAGCCCCGAGCAGCCTGTGCTCCAAAGATCACCTCTCCACACTCTCCGAGTGCTGCGTGGGGCCTTTTTGCACTTTTCCTACTCAACGCGTTGTCCGGTCGCTTGCCCGTTGGCTAGTGGCCTCTGTGACGATGAAACCTCGAAACTACACTGCTGGTCTGGTTGCTCCAGACTGGCCCCAGCTCCCCTGAAAAGGAGCCATCGATCTGACCTTCCCGGACCGATCAAGAAGACATCTTCGAGTCCTGCGTGGGTTGCCTTTGCCAATGCTTGGTAACTCCGAATCGAGTACCGACACCGCCGACAGCAAGAGCCTTCGTGGGACAGCTCGTGTTCAGCAGCTGGTCATCCTCGATTCTTCCTGGTCCACATGGCAGCGGAGACAAACAACTCGACATCACCTGATTGCAACCAGACATCACCTGGTTCCTTCCTAGTTCCTCGCTGGTCACTGGCTAGTGACCTGAACTCTGTCCCCTCGGCTTTCAGGTACTCTACATCTTTGATCCACCCTTGGATCCAACCGGACTCTTCTCTCCTGGCCGCCTGCAGCACCTTTTCCTTCAGGCTCCATAGAACTTCACGCCGAAACCAGACACACTTTGTCACCTATGCACCCGCTTCCTGTGGATGAGGTAACGATATAACTCCGGTGCTCCTATAGTGCTTTACACCTCTAGTGTCCTAGTTTTAAGTTCTAGTCCAGTCGGAAGTCTCAGAAACCTAACACTTTCTGATTTTTACGTACCATTGACTTGTATGGTAAACGCGGTTGCCTACAGACTCTGCACCCGTATCTTGTGGGCCTCTCCCAACCTAACCTTCGTTAGTCCAGTGTAGGCCCAGAGATTCCCTAGGCCCTAGGCCTGTTCATTGTTCGTGACGTGGTACTTACACCACTTTCTTAATATATGGTTTGAGTGGCCACCCGGCCTATCCATAATTATGCAGCTTATTGTATGTTATACTGTGTTCTTTGTTTAACGCGTGTGCTCCTGTGCTCATAAAGAGTTAAGGGGATTATTCTAGAAATAAACACATATTTTTGTAATATATAACTTGTGTGGAGTCCTTTCTTTTTTTTTTTTAAAGGATTGCATATGGTAAAACAGCTGGCTTCACATGCCCTCTTGAGTTTAGCCTAAGACTGCTTTTGTCCATGCTACCATTAGGATAGCTGGTCTATAAGGTTGACTTACAAACAATCACCATAAGGGTCGTTTGGACTGGTGCAAGGTGCTCACTAGAATTGTGAACACCATATACCAGGCCAACTTCTCACAAAGGCGCCAACGTATCTGGATTATTGCGCTATAGACCCCCGGGCAAGTTAACGGAATTTGCCCAACCCTTCCTAGATGCAACGGCTTGTTTTTTAATGTCCCACTCAAAGGGTCTAGTTCTGGGTGACTTTAACATCTGAGCATAAGACAACCATCAAAAGCCAACAATAGACTTTCTAAGATCCTGTGAAGGCATGATTTTTCTAGAACAAGTTAAAAGGCCCCACTATGTACGTGGACAATCTGGACATAATTTTAGCCTCCTCAAACATGGTAACAGTTAATACCCTATTCCCATCAGCTCGTCAGACCATTAATTGGTCGCATTTATTGCTAAAGTACACACAAAGTAATCAAAGTTAATAAACTCATGAGAAACCCATCATAGAAAAGGCCATGGGATAAACAAAAAATTTTTAGCAAGAAAACAGTATTTGACACCGCCACCTATTTTCTAGACTCCAACACAGTAGAAGTAAACTACGCAAATCACGAAAGGCCCATTGTAGGTACTCTAGATAAAAAAGCCATATTAAAAGCAAACAGACAAACCTAGAAACTCAGCGAGGAGGGGCGGCACTGAGTTCTCAACGGCGTTCATAGCCGTTCTGGTTTCCAAGAGAGGAATCACCCGCAGAGAGCCCAGCGCGGAATGGCGCCGAAATTAAATCAGGGTACAAAATCCGCCAGCAATAGGAAAAAAATGCAGAAAGAGGAGGCTGAAAATGCAGCCCCTGATGTCGCACGCGGTGATGAAAATACTCTGTCTGATCAGCAAAAAAAAAGGCATCAAGGAGCACCTAAGACCCGGCTGGCAACAGCGTAAGTTTTGGAATTGCTGGTGAAAGCAGGTAAGGAGAAGGGGGTTAAAGACACGGGAGAGAGTAATGCTCCAGATGTAGCTCACGAGCTGGGTGCCCATTGTATACCCCCCCCCCCCTGATCCAAATGCCGGAAGATATAACCCTAACAGGAAGCGAAAATAAAGCGGAGGCAGAGGCAGAGGTGGTAATTCCAGTACTTTTACCCTCAAATAATGAAAACTTGGCGGCTACTGACATTGTACCAGCTCTAGAGCAGCATATAAATATCCTGCACCCTCAGGCTAAAAGTACTAGGGGGGATATCATTAATGCTGAAGGAGAGGCAACTGACTTTTTAAGTCCCCCAGTAGCCAAAGATGAATTAATGTTAAACGGGGCAACAGGAGGGGCTGGATGTGATAAGGAAAACGATCCAAGTGAGGCCTTCTTCTCTGTCTCCGATGGGGGTGAGTGGTCCGAAGAAGAAGAACATAGCTCTTGTGTGGAGACTGACACTGATTTGGAGGATAATACGCTGGCCACCACCATGAAGGCAAAAAAAGCTGTTTGGGGTCAAGAGATGGTGCATCACGAACTAAGCTGGGACCATTCTTCAGCTCAGCTCCTATTAGGTAGCCCCTTGATAGAACAGGCTCAAATGTCACTACTCGAGACAATACATCAAGAGATATTAGCACATCGTGAAGAAACACGCCAAGACAGCCGGAAATCACAGGCTGCAATGAGAAAAATGCAGGGAGTAGTGCTGAAACTATCTAAGGCATGTGCTACCCCTGGGGACAGAGTGTCAAACCTAGAAGAGAGGGTGGTTGCAACAGAGACTGAGATTGCAGCGGCCACATCCAAGGTAGATGCTCAGAGCTCCCAAGTGATAGATATGCAGTGGAAGCTGGAGGAGATGGAGAATAGGCTCCGGAGAAACAATCTGAGAGTTTTAGGAATTCCCGAGGAAACAGAAGGGTCAGATATCAGAGCCTATATTATCAAACTCTTCCAGCAGGCTTTCCCTGAATTGCCCGGTTGGGATTGGTCAAAGGAGCTACAAAGAGTGCATCGCACCCCCTTCAAACTAAGAAGAAATGCTAAGGAGGGGGATAAACCTAGGGCGGTGTTGATATTTCTGGGCAATTTCATACTTCGACAGGCAATCGCAGAGAGGGCCAGACCGGATGCCAGGAAGAACTGTGATGGGGTGTCCTTTTTTGTTCGCCCGGACTTCTGCCAAGTGACAGTAGAAAGACACTGGCGTTTAAGGAGGTTGATAAAGCCCTTTCAAGATAGGAAACTACAAGTGTATTTAATAAACCAAGCCCAGCTAAAAATCATTACCGAAGGGAAAACAATATACTGCTCATCTGAAATAAAGGCCAAGGAGTATCTGGATAGCCTTGATAAATAGACGCATAGTATTTATACTCCTATAGTCTAATGGACAGAGTCCTCAAGTGCGCGAATGCTTAGATTGTTGTTGCTTAATTGGTGTTTTCTTTATCCATTTTTTGGGCTGTTTCGTAATTGAGTAAAGTTGTTTTTTATGTCCTCGTCGCAACTGCATGTCCATCACATGCACAAACTAGAGTTGTGTGCCTCACAGTGTGGGCGGGCGAGCAGGGGGGTTGGGTGGAGGAGTGGGAGGGTGGAGGGGTGTGGAAAGATGAAAAATGAAAAAAGGGAGTTCAAAGTGCATCACAGCAGTTTTGAGTATATTCGGAAATAGGGAGCAGTTGAGAATGAATAACAGGATCAAGTGGCAGAATAGGATGGTATGTCAAACTAAAAGCCAGGATGTCAGACATTAAAATATGTACAGTGAACACGGGGGGTTAAATGATTGGAGGAAGAGACAAAGACTGGCTCACTATGTTAAGTTAAATAAAATTGATGTTTTATGTCTCCAAGAGACACACCTCCCCTGGGCAAAGAGGATCCTTCTGTTAGTAAATGGGTTTGACTTGGTCGCCTGTTCACTACTATCTTCAATGATTAGAGGGGTTGCCATTTTGGTAAGGAAGTCTTTGGGAGGCGTTAAAAAGGTGAACGCAGATAATTGCGGTAGATGGGTGATTGCAGAGCTGGAAATGGGCTTTACCATTTGCGAAATATAGGGCTCGAATGGCGATGATCCAGAGATCTTTGATTTCCTAGAGATTGAATTGGTGGGCTGGTTGGCACCCGTAATAGTTTGTGGAGACTTAAATATCTCAGCCAATTGGGGGGAGAACGCAAACTATATTGGTCGGAAGCCGCGGGTCTATAGGGCAATCAAAGCTTTGATGGAATCAATGGATTTAGTTGATATTTGGGGTACTAAGGAGCTCCTTAATTCTGGTTTCACCTACTTCTCAAACCCAGCTCAGAAGTACTCTAAGTTGGATTATTTGTTTATTTCCTCTTCAGAGATTAATAGAGTAGCCATATCTAAACTACCGAGGGTGCTCTCGGATCATAATCCCTTAGTAATTATATATCAGAGGAGCTGTAGCAGAGGAGCTAGACCCCCCATGGTCTTTTGAGAGGAGACTATTGGAGGATGCTAGATTTATTTCTCACATTAAGAGCTGGTCCGATGACTTTCTCTGCTAATAGATATAGTTCCTCCCGTAATATAGTATGGGACTCCTTTAAAAGCGGCTCTGAGAGGAGAAACCATCAGTTACTCGGCTAAACTAAGGAACGAAGACAGGATGGCCGAATTGAAACTAGTAGAGAGACTTACAACTATAGAAGAAGAACAGGTCAAGGCTATTGCTTCGGGCGGGGATGGTAGTAATAGTCACAATGCACTTATGACCATTAAGGCAGATCTTCAGAAAATGACTACTCAGAAGGCAATGGGGGAATACCAGGCTACAAGAACTAATTGATATGAAACTGGCGAACATGCCGGTAGAGCCTTGGCCCTCCGACTTCGGCAAGAGCGGTCTAAAAACACTATTAAGAAGATAGTAGAAAGGGGCAGAGAACATACAGAAACCAAAGACATTCTGCATGTTTTTAGAGACTTTTATCACAGTCTGTACGATGAGGAAATAAGGGATGGAGAACAACAGATAAACTTAGAGGATATAGGCCCACGCCTTGATGCCTCTCTCCAAGAGGAACTTGATAGGGACATTACTGAATTGGAGGTTAAGGCTGCCCTCCAGGAGCTAGCCCCAGGGAAGGCCGCCGGGCCGGACGGCTTCCCCCTGGAGGTTTATAAATGCATTGAATCAGAAATCATAGATCTGTTGGTAGACCTTTTCAATGGGATAGTATATACGGGACAGACCCCGGATTCATGGAAAGAGACAAACATCATCTTTCATAAAAAAGGGAAACCTAGCGAGAATCCGGGGTCTTATAGACCGATCTCTTTGATTAAGTCTGACACCAAGTTATACTCAAAGATATGGGCCTCGAGACTGGGCAGGATTATTGGCGGCCTTGTCTCCCCCTGGCAGCATGGGTTTGTTCCCGGACGTGGCACAACGGATCATACCAGCAGAGCAATAGCTATATTCGACGCCCATGCTGCCACGGGAGGCGAGGTCGCCATGATCCTGCTCGATGCAGAGAAGGCTTTCGACCGTGTGGTCTGGAGCTTTCTCTGGGACATTCTGCTAGGAAGAGGTTTTGGGCAGAAAACTATTGGCGCACTAAAAGCAATGTATCAAGATCCTGTAACCAGAGTCACGGTCGAAAAATCTAATACGTTTTCTATAAAAAGGGGAACCCGTCAAGGATGCCCGTGCTCCCAATCCTTTTCGCCCTATATATTGATCCCCTCATTCAGGCTATATTGGGGTGTCCTAGGCTAAAGCCAGTGATAATTAATGGTTTTGAAAACAAAATATTAGCCTGTGCAGACAATCTGGCTGTATTTTCTTCTGACCCCCCAGCAGGCAATGGCAATTCTGGTTGATCTGACAAAACAATTTGGTGCCAATTCAGGTTATTTACTGAATGAAGCAAAGACTCAGATTATATGCACAAAAAATATAGTAAAATCAGATTCCAGATATGTGGATGCAGCAGTGTACTTGGAGATAACAATTAATGCTGCAGTCGAGAAAATAATGGAAGGAAATTATGTACAACTTATTAAATCAATAGAGACTGATCTGAGAAGATGGGATGGTCTGCATCTCTCATTGATTGGAAGGATAAATGCGGTCAAGATGTCAATGTTCCCTAAGATATTATATCTCTTCCGGGCCATACCACTATTTGTCGAGGAAAAAATAATGCTGAATCTAGAATATGTTTATTAAATTTATTTGGCAATACGGTAAGATAAGGCAGTCTACAAACCTCCTTTCTCTCCCAAGAGAAAGGGCGGGGGGACTAGCTCTTCCCAACTTAAGATTATACCATTGGACATATCTTTTAACTCAAATGACTGTACTCTTCCAGCCAGGCGTTCCCTATAATAATGTAAGTCCCGAAGTTTACCAACCCGCCTCTATTTATGAGCTATTGCTAGTAAGAAAAGAGTGGAGCATAATGCTCTGTGAAATAGATCGAAGATTTTATAAAAAAGTGAGATAAGATTATTGACAGTGTCTGGAGGGTATGGAAGTCTATTAGAAATCTGTGTAATATCCCCAAAATTAATCCATATATTCATACTTGTAATTTTAGCCTTTTTCAAGATTAGGGGTAGAGAGGACCCTAAAAGTTTGGAGTGGGATGGGAATCAAGACTCTACGGGAATTAATGGATGGAGATGGGATTATAAGCTTTGAGGCTTTACAAAAGGACTTTGGAATTCCAGATAATCATTGGTTTGTATATGCCCAATTGGCTCGTTCCCTGAAGGCTATTAAACCAAAACTGCCACCCCCGGGTAATAGTCCCCTTTTGGACGCACTGACTAATGGGTGTAAAAAAATTAAGTCTATATATAACATCCTTATTTTAGAGATCCATGACTATGTTGACAAGACCGAGGTAGCATGGTCCAATAAACTTGGAAACCCAAATGTAGACGTTGGCCTGGCTTTGGCATTGAATAAAAGGATATTTAGAGCCACAAATTTAAGAGCCCAGCACTATAAAACGGTGTTTAACCTGTACTATACCCCGGCTAAATTATTTGCATGGGGGGCAAGAGCAGATGATACTTGCCCAAGATGTAGGGGGGTACAAGCAGACTTACTGCATATGTTTTTCAATTGCAGACTCCTGACCCCAGTGAAGAATGAGATCGAAAAATTTTGGGAGGGGTTGCTAGGTCATAAGATCGATCTATCCCCTACCCTGATGATCTTGGGCACTGATTCTAATCTAAATTTGGGCAAGGAGGAAGAAGCTCTGGCCTTTATATCTGTGGCTGTGCTTAGGATTCCGATATCAGCAGGGTGGAAGGATACTGCTGCACCGTCTTTCCAAATGTGGCTATCCAGGTTTCTTGGAATACATAATATTGAGACATGCTTATATGAGCGAAAGGGGGTGAAAACTTGGGACTTTGGAAGAAGGCTATGGGCCCCGGTTACTAATTGGAGGCAGATTAATGCAGCAAATGTATGAATTGTTACTTCGCATAATATTTGATATATTTATTGGAAATAGGCTTTTTATAACAGAATATGGATGGTTTTATGCACTTTCAATTATTGGTTTTAGTATTTATTTAATGTACCTGTTGATCAATTGTTTTTATGTCCGGATTAATCTAATAATGTATGCTACTTATGTGATGCATTTTGATTCCTAAAAAAAATTATATAAAAAAAAAAAACGAGAGTTAGTTTGTGCTTCTCTCTGGATGCTGAAAATGCATGCAACACAGAAAGCGGGATTAGCACAGAGAAACAAAGAGGCATGGGCCTCATGGCTGGTCGAGCTTTCGAGTGTTGACTTTACATGAAATGCTGCTCCATCTGCAAAGGTGCGCATGGAGATAGATTTGTAAATCTTCCTGAACAAGTTAGGGGCGGTGGAGAACAGGGGAGGGGATAAAGGGGGGGTATAAAGAGGGGGGGTGAGGGGAAAGCAGGAGGGCTCACTGCCCAATCTTCTTTGAGCCCAGAGCACAGACGGTCTGGGACAATTAAGGGATTAGAGGAGATAGGTCTGGTACCGGAACCAAATTAAGGTCACCATATTTGCAGGCCAGGCATTGCTTACCAACCAGAGTACGCTCATCCCACATCTGTTGGAGCAGCTGGATGAATTTAGTAAGGTCTCTAGTTATAGGAAAAATCTGGCTCAATAAGAGCAACTCAACCGTAATTTGGCCACAGCTATATTACACATCCTGTCCAGGTGACCGTTTAGATGGGCCGCTAGATCGATTAAGGACCTGGGGATAAATATCACTGCACACACAAGGGACCTGTTTGACACCATCTATAGCCTGCTGCTAACCTCAATTAACAGCAACCTGCAGAGATGGCAAAGGCCACACTTGCTGTGACTGAAGCATGGGGCATCAATTAGGATATTACGGAGAACCCTGTTCCTCTTCCAGGTCTTGGGCCTCAGGGTTGAGAGGGATTTCCTGAAACAACTACAAAACACATGCACTAATTATTTAGGAAGAGGATTGTGAGATAGCAGTCTACTCTCTCCAAAGCACAGAGTGTTGGGCAGATCAGCTTTGGCTACTGTGAGAAATTGAGTCATTGAGGAGTGTGTGAGCTCTACTCAGACAGCCACAATCAGTCATGGTTAACCACAAAAGTTGCTAAATTAACCTGCGCTTAACCCTCTAGTAATTTGGCACAAAAGTAATCAGGCTTGACTTGAAGGCAATGTGCAAAGTATTCATGCATCACACAAAAAGTAATAAAATGAAACCACAATAAATATGCCACATGAATTTAGAAAAAGAGTAAAATTGAATAAATAAAATGACACTAAAACAACAAAACTCCAAGAGATTGAGATATGCAATTATAAAGACTTCTATAAAAGTAGCGCTAAAAAAGTGCAAAGCGTCAACTGAGGGTATCTGATCGCGCTGGACCGGGAAAAAGTAGCAAGTTCAGTCCACCTACAATGGGGCAAAGGTCGTACACAGGGCCAAGTCTCACCAACTTGTGGAGAAGTGTGGCTCAGGGGTTAGAGGCGGCAGACCCGGAAGCTGAGATCGGCCCTGGATCAGGGTTCAATTCCCCACCTCGACGGGTCTTGGGCTAAAAATTCCACGGTCTCGATAATTCTCGCTCCGGTGCCTTCTCGACTCACGGGTTCACGCTCTGCGACTCTGGGCAATAGCTTGCTTAATCTCCACAACGGCCCCTCGCGGCGGGATGCCTGGCTTTCACCTTGTGGATACCCTGCTGGGGCCTCTCACAGGGGAATACCAGGACGGGTTCCCTAGGCAAGCGCCAGGATGCCCTTTGTGGTGACAGGTCGCGCTATATAAGTATACCTACATTTACATTTACATTTACCAGCTATGGATTGTACCTTACTTCCTTGGGGTGTAGTCTGTGCAGCGGGGCTTTGCGTCGATTTGGTGGAACCTTCAGTTAGGATGGTACTGCATCTTTTACCCCACTTATAAGAGTCCAGGACTTGAGGGGCACCACTTGGACAGTCAGGACTCTCAGGCCGGGTCCAGGTGCAGGGTTCAAGATGGTTGGAGCCTTTTCTGTTCCTGCTGCTCTGATCAGGAGGCCAGCAATTAGCCTTTGGAGTCACTCTGGTAGTCCTTGGGGCAAGCAGAAAAGCAGGTCTCAAGCAGCAGGGCAGTCCTCTGAAGTACACAGAAGGCCACACACAGCAGGGCAGTCCTCAGTCCTTTCACAGATCCAGAAGTCAACAGAAGAGGTGGTCTGAGGGTCTTATTTGTATACCTTGTGCCCCCCTTGAAGTGGGAGAAGTGTCTGCAGTGTTTCCCTTCAGATGAGTGTTTTTCGTGCCTGCCTGCCCTGGCCCCAGGTTGTCTGGGGGTACAATGGCCCCAGGTTGTCTGGGGGTAAAATGACCTAGTATTAGGCCCTCTGTGAGTGTTCGGAGGCTGCCCGTTTGAAGGGCAAGTGTGGTAGATGACAGCTGCGCCCTCACCCTGCCTTGATGGCCCAAACTGCTACCATGCGGTCTTTACTTGTGGCTGTCGGGGAGGAATACACAAAGGCGAACTGCCACTCATGCCTATTCATCTGAACCAAGAGCAGGCTGCAAGGATTACATTTTTAGGACAAGATAATGCCAACCTTCTAAAAGGCGTATTTTCGGGAATGTAACTTAAATTCAAACGTTACTATTAGAGGATTTTAAATCCCAATCCTTTCGACACCAAAAACTCAACATTCCTACCTTGTCCCAATCAAACGTCATCAATTATTAAATGTCAGGTAACCCAATGTTATCCTATCAGATGGGTAGGCCCTGCAGTAGAGAGAAATTATGTTTTTCACTACTAGAACATGTAAAACTTAAAAGCACAGGCCCAACTTTTTTAATACACAGCACTCTGTTCTATGGGCTGGTAAGGGCCTAACCTAGGTGTGACTTGTAAGTGTTATAAAGAAAGGTTTAGGCCTGGCAAAGATTATTTCCGCCAGGTCGAAATGCAGTTCACAACGGCACTCAGACTGCAAATGACAGGCCTGTGACAAGTTTAAAAAGGTTACTTAAGTGGGTGGCACAAAAAGGGCAGCAAGTCCACATGTAGCATTTAATTTACAGGCCCCTGGTTCACACCTCTTTACTGGGGACTTAAGTAAATTGAATGTGCCAAGTGAGGTGTATGCCAATTTTACCAGGTTTAAAAGACCGAGCACTAGCACTTTAGCATTGGTTAGCAGGGCTAAGGGTGCAGAGTCCTAAGGCTAAAATAATATTTCAGCAGAAACAGTGGTGGTGAAGGCAACATGTTTGGGGGGTGATCCTGCAGAGAGGGCCAAGTCCAACAACTGTCCACTAAAGATCTACACAACCAAGGAACATGTGGGAGTAATCCAAGGAGGAACCAAAAAGGCAGTGGTGTTTCCTGGACCACGAACACACAGAGCATTCCCTATGTGAGCTCCCTTGATCAACAATGGGACGGAACGGGAATGGTGCTGGGTCCTTGGGTGGACACTACAGATATGGGATCAAGCCAAAGTGACAAAAGCCTGCCAGCCCACCCTTCATTTATCCCCCTTACTCAGTAACTCAGAGTTTGACTCGGGTTAGATGGGCCAGCTGTCTGAAGGCTGGGAGTAGAACAGATGCCCAAGCCTGAACCAGATCTTAGACCAGAGGAAGGTTCATAACCTTTAAGCAAATTAGAAAAGTCTTCACCCAATAAAACCCATAGGTCAACTCTATGCAGCAGAAGCACTGGGAGCAACACAGTTCAATTAAACCGGAGGCTGTGAGAACAGTCGCACATTTTGAAAAGCTCCAACAGTCAGTGGACTCCGCTTCCAGGTCAATTGGGCAAAAGAGCTGGGTATGGTTCACTTAGCGAAGCACTGTGAGGAAATGTGCAGACAAGAGGGAAGAAGTGTAAATGGGGTTGAAGCCGGTCTGAAAATCTTATACAGGTGCACTATTCAAAGCTGATTCATGAAACACAGGCCGACACCCATTGGATTCACTGTGTGGAGAAGGATATTACATTGCACTTTATGACACTGCCTGAAGTTAAACCATTTCTCGACAGAGATCCTTGATGGAATCTGCTGAATCATAGGAGGGAGGTTAACAGCAAGCTGTGCATGCATACTTTTGTTATTGTATCAGAGCGTAACTGGGACAGCAAGAGGTGCACACAGACTCACTACATTTCTACTCGAGACTACAAAGGAAACACTACTAATTAAGTGGGAGAGTATAGCCAGAGCTGGGAATGGAGGAGATCTCCCATGATCGAGCAAGAACAGAAAGAATTCAGGGGAAACATTAGATTTGATTTATACAGAGCATAGCTGCCCCAGCAACGGGGCGTCCCAGCACTACTAGATTTACTTGCCGGGGATGCTACCCCACTGATTTCCTAAGGACCTTGTGAGCCCTGCAGAATGTGCCACAGGGAGTGTTTAACTCAAAGAATAGTTAAGGGAGCAGGCAACTTCCCCATTCTTTGCTCAGGAGCGACACAACGCAAGTGGGACCAGTACACTTACACGCTATGTTAATAAGCAGCATTCCTGGAGGTATTGGGTGTTTTATCCCCTTTAAAGTTACCACAATTTAACTGTCAACTCTGCAGGAAACTAAACAAAAATTATGGAATCAAAGTAAAGAAATAAACAACTTTTCTAAAAAATACTGGAATAAATATAGTGATAGGCCAGGAGATGGCATTCCAGCCTTCATTTTGAATGCAAATACCAAGAGTCTTCCTCCCAAAGGGAAACAGATAGAAGACAATACCCCCACAACTCAAAACACAGACCTGCTCGGGTCCTCCCCAGAAACTTCAGAATCAGCCCATGTATCTTCAGAGCCTCCTACAAGAGAGCACAGTTAAAAATCCACATTAGACAAGTAAATGTCACATCCCCCACTTATCTTTAGACGACTACACAGATTTCAATGCAGATACTCCCTTGGCAAACAGTTAGATTTCACAGGGATTGCTACTCCAGTCCTGCTCTCTCCCGTTTGAGAAAAGAGAACCATTTATTAATGTGCGTTAAGGCCAAGGTGGTTTATGAACTGGACACTGCCAATATACCTTAATACACAAGAATACATTTTATGGTGAATTGCAACGTCGTAGCTTAACATGCATATCATCCTTAGAATGCCAGGTTACGTTTAATCGATTTCTGAGGCCAAGAGGTAATTTTATTTGGAGTTTGTACATTTGCACATTTCCTGTGCAATGAGCATAGCCTGGTTATGAAAATTGGCAGCGAGAAGCATGAATTTGAGAAAGTAGTGAACTCAACATTTGTTATGCATCTTTATCACTCCTGAAATGTCTTCTTGCATTTTTTTCTCGTGAGAAGATCCTTGATCCCGCTTATTAGTTTAGTTGAAGTAACAGTTTCTATTGCATGTTCACATTTCCAGTGCCCTGTTTGGAGTGGAAAATGTGTAAGAGATTCCAAACCGTACGTGTTATAGCATCATGTTCTCCAAATGGGTTTTGGGCAGAAGCTCTGGTCCTTTAAAAACGACAGTGGATATGAATTACTCTGCTGGATTATTTCTATATTAAATACATATTAGACTTTAGGCTTCTCCGAAGCGTTGTGTTTTTTTTGTTTTTTTTTCCTCCTATGAGGAGGTGCCCCTGTTCAAAGCAGGTAAAAGTGACCATTGACCTATCATTTTTTGTTTTCTCCTAAATATTTTATGGGAGGCGCATCAATCCAAGAAAAATTCATAAATGAATACACAGGTAGCATTTATAAAGACATATTAAAATATATCTAAAACCGAACACAGATCATTTAGCTGAATTGCCCATAACATAATTTATTCCAGTATAATTACATTATAATGTATCCAATTCTCTATAATTATATTTCTCCCATTTCATACTTCTACGAACTTATTTACATTTGTATATGCCGCAATATGCAAGTTGGCAGAGAGGTGCTGAAAGGTTTGCAAAATTTTAGCCAGCTTTTGACTGACGTTTATGTGACACTTAAGGGATAGCTTTAAACATCCACACACATGGAACTAAAAACCAAACGCACTGTCAATGTCCAAAGCACATATTCCTTATCCCTCCCCCAGGTGTGCAATACATACTGAATGCAGTCCTACCTGAGAATATATAATTGTACCCTGTTCGTCCATAGAGCTCACCCCATCCTGCAAGTGTTGCTGACCGGCAAATATGCTGCAAAGTAAGAATATAACCATTTCCAATTACATTGTTGCAAGACAAAATACATAAAACCTTTTATTAAAAAGAACTCACATAAAATATTCAATAAACATGCTTTGTAGATAAGCAAGACCAATGCCGTTACAAAGCAAGAAAAGGAGCAACAAAGAATGAGAATTTAAAGACCTAAAGAGCAATCACATCTATTTGTTTATCCCCAAAGTCAATGTTTAACCGGCTAAGAGCACAGACAGCACACAGTAAGAGCAGGGAGAGCCAACAACAAGGGTCAAAGAAATCTGCAATACATGGATTACTTCTCCAAGGTCAGTAAGAGCACGGACAGCCAATGACAAGAGTGGAAGATATGTATATGGAAGGCATGGTTTCCTTGGTCAGTGACAACACAGAGAACCCACCAAAGAGTGCACGAAATCTGCAATACGCAGTTTCCTTGTTCCAAGATAAGAGCACAGCGATCCCCTTACGAGTCAGATATCTGCAACATAATGTTTACTGGTCCAGAGGGGAAGAGCACAGCCAGCGATATGAGTCAAGATATCCAATAGGCATTGGTTCCTTGGTAAGTGACCGTACAGAAAGCACACCACAAGAGTCAATGATAGCTGCGATACATGGTTTGGAACTTCAGGAATTACCAGAGTCCCTTCCTGCAACCACTGTACTGAGAAGTGCAAGGCTGAGCCGGACTAAGAGCACACATAGGTCGTAAGGTGGTTGCGAAGGATGGACGCAAGGCTGATGCACTTGTTGATGTCATGTTCCACTTGAGGTCATGCTCCCACTGGCCTAGAGGCGACTAAGTCCTGAGCATGCATTGGCTGTGCTAAGTCAGCGGCAACTGTGTCACCGTCTGACTAAAGACAGACTGCACTGAAAGTCAGTCATGTTCTGGAACAGTAACTATTTCATAAAATATTGTTCAAAGTAAAGTACAGTACGAGGAAAACCAGAAGCTGCACAAGCTGAAATATTTTGAGATAATCTAATCAATGTGCAGTCCGTAAGGGGGGAGAAGATAAGGGCAATTTGAAAAAATGCTTTTTAAACCGAGCTAAAATCTGCGGGGACTTTAAAAAGTCTGATTTGGGGTGGAGGGTGGAGGGGGATAACGGAATCCCACAAAGAAGAAGAGAAAAAACTGGAAGGTAGGTTTTTAAAGACCATATCATGTCTGAATCTACACCCGGAGTGGGAACACAAGTACTCACTTGTTATATTCAAGGAAGTTGAAAGTGCAAGGCAAGTCATTATAGAAACTTTACATGAGACTCCACTCCCCTCCCCCACCCTTCCTCCCTCTCCAAACATAGTATTAAAAAATAATAACACCATGCAAACTTTCCCCAAAGGCTAAGCAGACCTTTCGTATGCCATATACAGTTAGCAAGCTATAAGTGACTAAAACAACCTTGTCAAAGAGAGGAAACAAATACTAAATACAGGAACAGGTTCCTGCTTGGCCTGGCTGAGAAAAAATGCAATAGAACTAAACGAGGTGCGTGGAGGAACCGAAATTGGACCATACTTCTTTAGACATTCAAGAATAGGAAAATTACAAAAATAAAGGCAAAGATTTGAACAAACGAGAATGTCATGCTGCAGCGAGTGCGACATTTGTCCCCACCCAACGTGATGCTGGGATTGAGATGACAAATCTAGTTCTTGTCTGGCCTCTGGAGAACAGAGGAACTTATTGTGACTAAATGCCCCAGCCTGCACACACTTCAAATCTGGTCACATGTTGGTGGGGACTGGGCGGATATATAAACGAGAGTACAGGAGATGTGCCTTGCTGGATCATGAGAGAAGAGTGAGGAGACGAGAAAGGCTCCACAGCACACGCCTACGGTGGACACTGCTGCATCAAAAAAGATGGCCTTGGAGCGCTGTTGGAAACTCAGTTGATTGGGTTGCATGTCCTTACTTTAACCATCTCTATCTATCTATCTATCATAGATCTTTAATTTGTCCTACCTCTCCTTCCTTTTGCATCAATCAAATAAACCTACTTCATCCATTTGTATTGTCCTGCCGTCACTGCATTGCCCATCCCTATGTTTGATTAGTAACTGCTCTACTTTCGATGATCCCACAATTAATGTAAGATTTAAAATCACATTAACTTACACTATAACAATTCTCGCACTAACCCAAGTGTAATTAGAATACAGTTATACACCATATTCAAACAGTAAACATTTCAAAATAATTTAAAGAAGATTACCCATTATTGTTACTGAGATAACTAGACTTGTATTTTAACTGTTATTCAGGTGTATTAACTGCAACACAAACCCTTACGCTTAATTTCAATTCCAACAGACTTCAATCGAGAGGGGCCCGAGACGCACAGGAATAGTTCTGAAGTGTGCAGTGCTGGCCTAGAGGCCTTTGAGAGAGATTTGAAAGTGAAGGGTTAGGACTTTTTAGGAAAACAATCAGCGTTTTTAATTGGTTCAGAAGGCTCTGTGCAACGGGGTGAAGCAGTCGTGTGGATCGTGGACATTTGAAGATCCTTGGGGCTGGGACACCCTCCAATGGACCCAAGTTGACAATTGGTCATCTTGCTCAAGACATCTGCCCTTCAGATCCAGCTTGGACACAGTAGAAAGAGGAAGCCTTCCTTGAACATTTGTAGTAAAGCTGCCTGCTGACCTGCTGACCTGAGCTCTGACTGAAGTGTTAATAAGGCAGGATCAGGGATTTGCTGGAAGGTTTTGTTGTTCTTTGCGCAAATCTACAGTTCTGATGGATGTTTTGCATGCTGCGAGCGGGGAGGCTCTTGAGTCACTGAAACCCTGTGTTTGGAGATGGCCCAGTGTGCAAGTGGTCTTTGAAGGATTACCGCTGGACAGGAAATACTGGGATTACAGAGTGACCTTGGACCATCAGCCTACTGAGACCAGCTCGATCGAATGTGGAAGTGGCTTCTGGAGTGCCTAGAAGCGGAGAAGGCAGAGTAACAAAGTACGCATGTGGCGGACCTATAGTAATCCCCAGAAACTACAACAATGGAGGCATATTTCCCAATGGAGAGAAACCACTTTGTTTAGGAAGACAGGTTTAATGTAAAACGAAACCAAACAAAGGCAACTGCTTTAAAAACAAATCCCTGCAGTGCCGGCATGTAAAGCCGAAGGCCAGTGAAATCTTCAGGGAGAAACAAATTGTAGCAAGCAGAAACTGTCAACACCCCAGCAGGATTGCCTCTACAAGCAAATTCAAGCGTAGGCTCTCGGAGGTGTACTTTTGGGGCACTACTGCCTTCCAGTGGCCACATTTGATAAAATACTTCTTTTAGAAAGTCGCCACCATTTAAGATTTTATCCATCTAGGATTGCTTAGCAGATTATTTTTACTGCATACCTGCAGAAACAATTTTGTTCTTCCATTTTATAAATACGGTTTTACCCCACTTAACTTGGTGTTCGCCTTACCTTCCTGAACTGCAATTGTAATTGTTCCTTGGAGGAATGCCCTGGCACTCTGATCAAAACACAAGCCATAGTTCCACTTCTTGAGATCGGTTTTCTCTGTAAAAAGTGCTCTGGTGGGCAGCATGAGATCAGTTTTAGCTCATACAACAACTGCAACCTTGCTTTCAGGTATGGTTATGAGAAACAGGTTTGGTAACAGCATGGCTGAAAGAGAGCAGATCAAGGCTGCATGTGGGAGAGGGGTTGGCCTAACGGCTAGGGCGCTCGACCTCAGAACTGAGTTAAAGTCTTGGTAATGGCGCTAAACCTCCTGTGATTCTGGACAAATCACTTAATCTCCCCATGCCTAACAAAAATGAATGCGTGTCCTCATGTAACGTAACTGGTGCTATGTAAAGCGCTCTGATACTCGATTCGGATCAAGTTCGCGCTATATAAAACTCTGCAAAAAAAATAAAAGTATCTACGAGTCTGAAGGGAATGGGATTGCAAAGTTGGCAGGCTTAGAGAAAATGTTCCTTTAACACAACACTACAGACTGTGTGGGACATGAAGGACCCTAAACTCTTAAAGCTCTACTGCAAAATATATTTACATTTCTAACACTGAAAGATAAACGGAGCATGAAGTGAAGAGAGCGCAGACGTGGAGAGAAACCTATACTGAAAATATATAGATGTCTAAAGTACAATTGTGGATCAGCAATTGAAAAAATACCCTCGATATAGGCTGGATTACCAATGAATCAATGTTAACAAAAAGTAGCTTGTTTATTTTCAGAATAGTAAGGAGGAAACACAGCTGGGGATAGATCAGCAAAAAGGGATGAAGGGAGCTCGCTTTTTGGCTGGCAGTTTTCACCCTTCACCTGGGTTTATCTTTCAAATGATTTACTATTATCCAAGGGTTGCCCAAATGAGAGAGGCACCAAAGGCTATCGCAATCATCCATCACTGCGCCTGGTTATGATGTTTGTACGAGAGCCTTACAGTACACATCACCTTGGGTATGGTCGCTCTGCCACAAATCTACAGAAAGATGCCACCGGGGAGATCGCTGTTACGGGTGCGCCCTTGTATCTAAATGATCGCGAGGCCAGTTTAAGGTGCCTCAAATCCCGGGGTGTGCTTTTTGGGAGCACTACATTTGCTATTTGGGGATCTCTTGGATCAGTAGCCACTGATAGCTGCAAAAATACAGAAAATCTGAAGGGACAATAAGATCAGATGGGAGAACTCGTATATTGGTCAGGCGGCTTCAACCTCACAAGCGCATTTTTGAATATTTGTTTTAGAAGGGGAGGCCAGAAAAACAAAGTTCAGTGTCTGCATCAAGAGAAGATCACTGGAAGCTCAATGTATTTTTGTGGCTGTTCACAGGGGCTGCGGCACACACTTTTTGGACAGGGCTTGGATCTCCGTTATGTTTTTTAGGAGCACAAGAGCGCGGATCTGTTGGCTGGGTCACATTACTTCCACTTCTCATCGGATAGTAAAACCTTCTTAATCAGCATGCTCGTTTGCATTCACCTACTCCAGGATATTGGTGGCCATTTCACTCAAGATAGGTAGGAGTTGTTGCCCGCTTTAGTCCTGGTATGGTCTACGGGAAGAAGAGCACCAAGTTCATAATCGGACTCTCGGAATACCATGCGGCAAATCAACGGACTGTCCTCCTGTAGATTTTACAGAATAGCAAACAGCCAGGTGGGTATCCGGGTAAGGACTACAGGGGCGAATGTCTGAAGAGAGATTGAGGGAGCACATCCCCAGATTACAGCCAAGAACAACTGGACCCTTGGGAGAATAAGACCGAGGGGCAGCACGTGGAATAAAAGCCTCAATGAATGCTCCCCAATACATCACACCCTCCCCCAATATGGCAGTGGGGTGACAAGAAAGAATGCAGCGAACAACAATATGTTGCATCTCTGAGCCCTAGGATAGCTAAAAAGGACATGGATATAGGAACGCGTTCCATACTTAAAGCCCAACAAGCCATCTCTTGCAATTATCTCCTCACAAAGAGAGCTAACTTATTTTAAGCAAAAATCTAAAATCTGAATAAAGATGCAGAGATAAATCCAACATCAGATATTCATTTTCGGGATTTATTCAAAGTAAACATAAATTATAGCCAGGGTGGGAAGAGGTATTCAGATAATCCTTGATGATCAAGGATCTCCGTAGATGCAATAGGTTTGAGTGTAAGGAGGAAGCACGTTAATTTATTCTAAGCAATTCATAAATGTGTTGCGGAGCAACAAATAAGAAGTGTTATGCACTCTCCTCTGTGACTACAAGACCACTGCCTCCAAACCTTACTAAAAACCAAAGCTATGCTGTGCGTCAAGTGGTAGATAATGAACAGCTCAAGATCAAGTAAGATGCTCAGCCCCACTAGTTAATTTGGACAACCAGCGCTTAGAGGCCCCGGTGGCTATAACGCGCGATACAAATCAAATAAATAAATAAATAAATAAATAAACAGCTTCTCAGATAGGGAAGAAACTAATTGCTTTGAGACACAGAGGAACGGAAAAGGGTTGTCAGAGGGTCTTGAAAATCATTCAGAAGGAACCTCTGTACATCCTTAATCAGGTGAGCGCGACTGCTGTATTTGAAGAACTTACTTTTCCCTTATACAGAATGACTGGGCAGACAAAGCGACCACGACATCTGGCCATCTTGCTGCGATTGACGAGGTCCTGTAGTTTACTGATGTGCACTGTGCTTTCGAACCTGCAACAAATACAAAAACAGTCATCAGCACAAACTCCACCCTACTAGCAGGCATGGAACCAGTAACACGAAAGCTACTTCAATTAGTACGAAAGGGAGGGAAGATGGCAGGGGGGGGGGGGGGGGGGGGGGGGAAGAGGAGGGCTTGCCTCTTTGACTTTAACTTCTATTACCATCCTGTGATCTGGCAAACAAAAATCCATACTTCTAGCCAAAAAAGCACTGGCTGAGAATGCCTATACCAGCGCCTTTGAGACTAAACAGAAACAACATCTGCAATAGTCTGCAATCCTCCTGAAAACAGACCGTTTACCCTCCTCCCATTCCACACGAGGGGCCTGTTCAGCATACACTTCCTATAGGTTGCCCATTAATCAGAGGGGCCATTCACGAGCAAATCAGCAGAATTGATCAGGACTAAAAGTTTGCAACATGGTTTACTTTGTGTTCTACTAGGCCTGGTTGCATACACCAGTTACCATTGGATTATCTTCACTTACAAATAAACATGCCACAGTAAAATTAATTGGGTCCCAAACAGCACCTTGGAAGTTTAGTAAGGTTTTAGAGAGCTCTGCAATCAGAAGCACTGATGTAGCCACCCGGAGTGTCTTTCACCACCACCCCCCTATACTTTCTAATTCAAAGGCACAGGGAGAACACTCCAAACTACATAAACCCTTAGAGAGAGGCATCTGGAGGATATTTAAACAGGGCCTTTGCACATCTGAAGTTGAGCCTTGTAGAGAATAGAAGTGGAGGAGACTAAACTGTTTAAACCCTTCAAACAGATATACATTCTACTTTAATACCTATTACATTGCTAACTTTGCTTAGAAGGAGCATTCCCTTCAAGTTGGCATGAGTCTCCTCTGGTCACATTTATCCCCATTCGATGGATGTAAAATGCTCATCACATCAACTGATGTCTACAAAACAAGAAGAAAGGATTTGATTTCCAACACAAAACTATTGCTATACATTAGTAGATGCAAAAACAATTGATTGACAGAACGCAGAACAATGTCATACATTTACCACAGTACAGAAATCTAGGCCTAAATCCATAGTTTTTTGCTCACCATGCCATTCCAGTATGAACCCAGCCATATGTAAATCAGTCTTGACCCTGTGCCTCATGGGAACAGTCTAGCCCAAACTGCCAAATCAGGTATACCCTGGACTGGAAACAAGTATCCTAGGACAAGTTTCAGAGTTTCACCCCTCATCAGCCACAATAGCTTGACTCCAGTGGCATGGAGAGCACAGGACCCACGCCTGGGCATTCCTGTCCCACTCCGGATAACAAATGCAAAAACAGTTGATGGACAGAATGCAGAACAATGTCATACATTCACCCCAGTACAGAGATCTGGGCATAAATCCATCTTTTTTTGAATGTGTGATTTATTCAGCATTCCGTCCATCTTTTGATTGTGTATCACTTTGTTCTACGTTGGCAGGGTATGCCCAGATGTGGGTCCCTTGCTCACTTTGCCACTGGATTCAAGCTAGCCTGGCTGATGAGGGGTAACACTGAATCCGGTCCAAGGATGCTCGTTTCCGGTCCAGGGAGGACCTGGCTTGGCAGCTGGACTATTCCCATGAGGCACAGGGTCAAGACTGATTTGCATATAGCTGGGTCCAAACTGGGGTAGCATAGTGGGCAGAACAACAATTGATTTAATCCAGATCTTTTGACCGGGGGGTGAATGTGTGATTTATTCAGCATTCCGTCCGTCATTTGTTTGCGTAATACATTAGTAGAGTCTAGGTTGGTGTGGGGAAAAAAAAAAAAAAAAAAACAGAAGTCCAGCAAATTTTGAAGAGAAACTGGCACACAAGTCACCAGAGCCTCCACTATAGATAAAAGTGTAGTTAGATAACCCCACACAGGGGTCCAACTTACAGGTATAGTCCAGTTAGTAACTCTTGGTGGGTCCCCGTATGTCTCCATCATAACGGATCACCTTTCTACATGCTAACACCACTATCTTGATTCTATTTCCACACCCTAACCCTACTTCACTGACCCTCCATCACCACAGGTATTCATAAATGTTCTTATGTGTCGGATCATGTAAATGTTTGTTAACTTTTATACACATTAGTCTGTTACAGGCCCAAAAAAAGATAGAAAAAAGAAAATGGATTCCACCTTTGAGAATCAACTCTTCTGCATGGACCAACGGCAATAAAGCAAGTTTCAGTCTTAGTATCACTGAAGATAAAACTGGGGTGGGGGAGAGTTGGGAGGAGACTAGTGAGGGCCGAGAGGTGATTGGATGTTGGCCTCCATTTAGGCTGGCACTAGGAGCGGAGCTGCTTGTGAGCGGAGTCGAAAGCCCCAGGAGAGATGCTGGACGCCCCTGCCTGGTGCAAGTGAGCGAGTTTACTGGCCGGTCCACCTGGTGCCGGGGTTTGGGGGCCTAGGACATGAACAGCAGTGAGTGCTCAAGCAGGATTACTGCCCCTGGGTGTCATAGGCTGCCAGTTTGGACCGGCACTTGACTGACAGTGGAGGTAGTATTGCTTTGCCCTAATAAGGCCGTTGAGTGTTGCACCTGGTGTGTTCTGTGAGAGATCGTACCTCACGCCAGTACGTTTGACAGAAAATATGGTAGTGTATCAACATGCCCCAGATGTGATTCCAATGATGCAGACATGACACACATGTTCTGGGATTACCTAGAAGCATCATTGCTGTGGAAGGCGGTCCTGGAAGCCCTGACAGCTGTCATGGGGAGGAGGTCTTGTGTACAATGGAGGCAGGCCTGCTGGGGCTATACGTGCATCGGAGGGAGGGAGGTGCTGCTTATCGATTCTTAGACTGCCCTGCTCAGCGCTAGTGGAGCCACTGCCATGAAGTGGAAGGATTCCCACCTTCCTGGTATGCCCTATTGGCGTCTGTTTACTGTATATATGCAGCACGACCCCGTGGCTGTTTTCAGCCAGCGTCAGATACTATATTACTGGTGCATTGATCTTGTTAGTTTGCAACGATTGTGACTTGCCAGTTGAGCTCGTTACACAAGTTGATTGTTGATTAGGTAAAGATGAACCAATGCCTCCTGTAGTAACACTGATTGCCGTCTGCAATTTACCTACCCACTGGGAACATGCGATATGTGATTTATGACGAGCGCCATTATCATACTGTAATGATTGCATCATTGTTTATGCTACTCCCAAAAAAAATAAAAAATACAGAAATTCAGTTATAGTTAGCAGAGCCAACTATAACTTGTGCCCCCGCCAGGCACTGCTTAGGAAATCCAGTTTAGGGGTTTTTCTCTATAAGCTATTATGGGATTAGAGGCTTCAAAGGACAAAATAGCTCAGAATATGTAGCACAGGGTTTTCCAAAAAGTAGCTCAGGAGCGACTGGTAGCTCTCCACCTACTGTGACTAGCTCTCCTATCTGCAGCCCAACCTAGTAAATCACCACAAGTTTTGGTTGGTTTGGGTAGGTTTCCAAAATTGAAAAGGATGCCTTTAACAGTAAAATATATCTACTTTCCGAAATGATAATCTGATATCTAGAGAAAAAAATATAAACGTTTAAAGCGAATAGTTAAATGGTAATTAATGCTGCACTGAGGAGTTTTATTAGTGATGCTCTTTCCTATGTGCCAGGCAGCGCTATGTACACGACTTGATACTCCGTGCCGAGGCGCCAACAGTGATCTTGATGACGCTTTTTTCCATTACTGCTGGTGATCTTCACAGACGCACTCAGGAGGTTGGCGCTTGTAATCCAGCGTGCAATGGTCACTAATGGAAGCTTGCCTGAAGTGGTCACTGCTGCGACACTCATAACATGTGTTAGTAGCTCTGGATGATTTTCACTGACCACAAGTCCTAGAAAAGGCTGGAGATCCCTGATGAAGCCGCATTAATGAGATCACAGATACAACTCACTTAGGTGTATCAAGCATGTGTTACGTGTAATATGGACCCCATACCACACACTTGACTGGAAGCCTAGTACACATTAATAATCAACCACAGATATTTGCGAAATTCTCATTACACACCATGTTCAATACTTATACAACTGTTCAGCGAAAGCCACTTTCTTCAAGATGCTCAACGCCTGTTCCAAAAACAATGGCCAACTACGGACAGCTTTCACTAGCATCAAACCCCACAGTCACCAAACCTACATTGAGAGAATGCACTGAACTGCAATTGTGCACGCCCACCAACCTTCACTGGACCGTCTGAGCTGAAACCAAGGACAGGAACCGAGCAGCTTCTGATTATTGCTTTGATGAAGAGGAGGTCAAATGAGAGTGTGCTACGGTCAGATTACCAGCACATTTTACTCAGGCCCCCTTGCATTTGTAGGGTATGTGGAGGGGTGCCCTTCAGGAGCACCACATCTCTTCCTGTGGCAGAGACCCTCACCAAGCCTCTGCCCCAGTTTGTTTACTTGAGCGCAGAGGACTTGCACCAATACTAGAATAAGGAAGAGGGTCGGGTCTACTGTGACTTGGAGTACTTCATACTTGGCAGCTTAGGGTGGCGCACAGCATTTTACTGCATATTCAAGCCCCCAGGTGTTTCTCAGTTCACACTGGCAATAAGATTATATATATATATATATATATATATAACCGCCTGTTTGTGCAGACCTCCTGGTGAGAGGCCTGGATTCCTCCCTTCCCCATTCGAAGGATTATTCTTATCTATAATAAAGTAAGATAATCAAACTCTTGTGATGAAGTGGCAGGGAGGGGTATTAAGAAGTGATATTGATGCAAAAGGCAATGGAATGCTTAATATTGAACAAGATGATATAGTTAAAAGCAAGACTCCAACATCAAAGGACTCTGCGGATGCCTAAATAAAAGATAGGTTTCTCTTCCAATAAAGACGAACAGCAGACTGCCAAATAGGTTACTTTAATGCGAGCTCCCCATATAGATTTTACTTCACCAGCTACCGATATGAGCCAGTTACCTCCACGCTGCCAGGAGTAAGAGTTGCTTGTTGACTCTAATGTTTTTCTTGCCCTCTGTGTGGAACCTTGCTATGATGTAATCCTACAGAATGTTTGGAGTCAAATCTTCACAGTTGACTGGGCTGAGCAGCCTGCTGGCTGCTCCTGGTGGGGTCTATTGTACCATCTTGAATAAAGCGATTTGAAACTCATCATATGTACCCGACTCAATCACTACAAAAAGCCACTGAAATACACATTAGAAATTTTGAATAGTACACTGATTAATGACTGAGATTGAAGAGGATTTCTCCAGCTCGCTGGTCTATCCTTTAAGTCTTCTTTTCAACCCACAAAAGATTATGTTCATCTCTCTGAAACAGTACAGATACTGAAAAAAGAAACTTGAATATATTTTAACGCTTCTAGAAAAAGCTATTTCCAATTGAGATCATACTTTAGAAAGTCCAACCACAATATTAAAATCTTTAATCAAAATGCATTCACAATAATAGCAAATACTAATAGGTAAATGGGAGATCAAATAGTTACCAAGACAGCTGCAGCAGAAATGGAGGAATGCAGTATATACCTACCTCAGTCCAGAATTTGTCAGGGAAATGAAAGTGAAGTTAAGTTCTCGTCCTCTTTTCATCATTTAAAAGAATGTGCACAATAGGGATTCTATTCATACACTTACACTACTCATTGACTAAGGAGCAAGACAAATAAATCAAAACCAGCCCATGGCAGATAATAAATATACTGATATCTGTTGGTCTGGGCTTTCTAAGAATTTGAATGAAACTAAATTGAATGCTTCTAAACTTCCTGTTTTAGCAACTATCCGGAGATGGAAATCTCCAGGAATTTAGTGGTTTATGGAATAGACAAGCGGAATGGATTGCTAAAATTAAATCGGTTGATCATTAGTCTTCAAGAGACCTGGTATACAGTAAATTGTGACTGGAAGATCTATTTGCAATTGCTGTTCAGAAAACACAGAGTTAGGAAAGGCCATGCTAGGGGTGGTTTTGCGATCCTTCTTGCCGTCTAGATCCAGTGGTTCTTTTAAATAATACCCCTTTCCTACAGCAATATCCAGTGTATCATCATGATTAAATTACCCAAATCAAGTGTTCATCCTGTAGATATTTTAATATTTATGTTCCTACTAGATTACAATACAATCCCCAGTTAATTGAGATATCTGAATTAATAGAATCTATCAAGTCTGAAGAAAGTTTGCAGAAGATAATATTGTGGGATTATAATGCAAAAATTGCAAACACAGCATTAATGCCCCATAAAAATAATCAACTCAATGAAACCTGGAGTGTTCCTGATCCAGTAATTCCACCCAAGATTACGGCAGGTTACAGAGTGAGTATGCTATTGGATTTGCTAGCCGGAATACATGATGCGATTCTAAATGGGAGAGTAGATAGGCATGTCCCAGCATCATTTACGAGAAAAAGGGGGCCTCTAGCTTTTCGATCATTTATCATGTTATAGTGAGTTATGACCGGTTTCATAACTTCTGAGTTTGTTCAAGGTAGCGACAATGAAATATTACATTTAAAGCTTTAATTGCATCTACAGAAAATGCCTTCTTGGTAACTAACTGAAAGAAAGGACTTTGCAGCCATAGCCTTGAACCAAGGTCGAATTATTGTTTTCTACACAATCACGATGACCAAGTTAGTAACCTCAGTTTGGGCCCAACACACCAGAAGAAGAAAATCCATTCAATATTTGAAGACAACATTTCATATGCTGTACAAAGGATTCAGAGTCTGAACTTTGCCCGGAAATAGATCCCAAAGAAGCAGAACTTGTGTAAACTGAATAAGCTCATTCAACAGTGTATTGAATATTCAGCCTCTAGAAACAAAGAAATCCAAATTCTACCGAATAAAAGGAGGAACACCAGTACAGCAAGCAACAAAAAGAAGAAAAAATATATATAAATACAGCAGATTAAAATTGCTTGGATCTTCAACAAGTAGCCCAACAGAAGAAAGAAGAAGAAAATAAATGATGAAATCAAAATCGAAAATCACAAAATCTTCTGGCAGCACACAGCGAAATATTACAGGAAACAGGAAAATTCCCACAGAGTTAACCATTCACCGTCGGAATGGATTGACGTTTTCCCCCGACCTTTATGCGCATAAATTCAGTTCCAAATAAATATGTGGAGCCTCAAATATCACTAAAAATTCCCATTGTGCTTCATTGGTAAATAAAACATCTGAAGAAAAAACAGATAGAGATCTACGTAACGAAAGATCTTCTGCAGCGATAGGTCCTGATAGGATCCCAATATAAGTACTGAAGAACAACCCACAGGGTTGAAGTAAACTTATTACCCCCCTTTTCCTTTTGTTATGCTTTGGGAAAAACTCATGGACAGGGAGCATAGCAGTCCCCTTACATAACAAGCATTTGCAATGCAATAGGTCTCGCAGCTACGCAAGTTTGAGCTATTAACATTTTAAATGGCTATGCCTTTTATTTGGTTTTGTTTTTAAAACATAAATAAAAGACATTGTCATTTACAATGGCAATAGCTTAAACTCTCGTAAGTACGAGACATATTGAAGCCAGGATTAGCAGGAGCATGGCAGACTTACTGATGGGGTTGCCTTGAAAAGGAGCCCACGATGGGGTTCGTATGTAAACGATCCTTTTGTCTGCCGTTTGCATTAATTGCTTCATTGTATTATTGTGTGAAAAAAGCATCCCTTTCACTTGACCTGATAAAATTAGCAATTATATGATAAGAAAGTTACTTATACATATTATGCGGATCTGCAGGGCAAAATAAAGCCACACTGGTTTCCGTTACGTAGTCAACACATTTGTACAAGATAGCTTTACCTGTCAGAGTCAAGCCAACTTTTAAGTCATGCCCTGATCTGATAGTTGTCAGCAGGGAGTGTTTCTGTATGCAGGACTCACCCTCATTCCTGCTTGTGCACACCTACTCTCCTGCAAGCCTCGCTCCCATTAACCCTCCTCTTTATCCAGGGTTGGACTGCCATCTCCGACTGACCAGACATTCCCTGATATTACTACAAACAATGCCCGGAGCTGCCAACTTTGAAACCAAGGAAGCAGTATAAATAATCTAGGCATCAGCTCCACATCCTGAGATTCTGGACAAATCACTAAAGATTCTTGTGCCTAAGATGCCCAAAAAATAAGGAATGTGTCCGCGTGTAATGTAGCAGGTCCTCGTGTAAAGCGATAATAATACCTTTGAGTCGAGTTCACGCTATAGAAGACTATTAAAAAAAGCTCAAATCCATGCAGGCTTCCAAATGTTGCAGAAACACTTATACAGCACGTTTTACAAGTTCAAAACTTCCCCAATCTGTAAACATGGGTCAGTTTTTAATAGCGATCAGATTCGCTAATGGTCCTCTATTATTTTGAACCCATGTCTATTTTCTGTCCCAGTCCGACACAGTCCTCAATCCTTATCCTAAAGCCCAGACCCTCCTCTACCTTGAGAGCTCTACTTCCAGTTCCCTGGTGCGCCTTCCCCTCTCCCACCCTCTGCCTGTACCCTGTGCAGCCCCCCCCTTCTACTCACTCTTCACCCTTATGCATCCCTTCACTCCTGCCCCACCCCTCCCATGCTGCCCCTCATCCATACACCTCATCTGTGCCCACAGAGTCGCGCAGGAACAGTACCCTGGATGGGACAAGCCCGAAGAAGATCAGGAAGAGTTTATTTATTGCATTTGTACAGCGCAACAGCTACCCGAAGGTTTCCCGGCGCTAAAAACGCAGAAGGGTGAGAAAACAGATGACAGTCCGACACAGTCCTCAATCCTTATCCTAAAGCCCAGACCCTCCTCTACCTTGAGAGCTCTACTTCCAGTTCCCTGGTGCGCCTTCCCCTCTCCCACCCTCTGCCTGTACCCTGTGCAGCCCCCCCCTTCTACTCACTCTTCACCCTTATGCATCCCTTCACTCCTGCCCCACCCCTCCCATGCTGCCCCTCATCCATACACCTCATCTGTGCCCACAGAGTCGCGCAGGAACAGTACCCTGGATGGGACAAGCCCGAAGAAGATCAGGAAGAGTTTATTTATTGCATTTGTACAGCGCAACAGCTACCCGAAGGTTTCCCGGCGCTAAAAACGCAGAAGGGTGAGAAAACAGATGACAGTAAGGGAGAAGGGCCTATTGATTAAAGAGCCAAGTTTATAAATCTTTGCGAAATTTATGATAGTGTTGTTCAATACGTAGATGATAAGGCAAAGAGTTCCAGAGTGATGGGAAAAGGAGCGTCCACCCATTCTGACATGTTTAATCCTAGGAATGTGAAATTTGTGCTGATTAGAAGATCGAAGAAGGCGAGAGGGACAGTATTGATGTACTAAGGCCTTTACATAGTGGGGAGCTACCGCAGAGGTGATCCTATGCATGCATAGAGTAGTCCGAAGAAGTAGCCATGGTTCACCTGCAGCAGGTAGTCCATGGCGGCGGGGGAGATGTTGGTCTGCTCCAGGGGCTACAGCACAATGCCAGCTACTGCGGCCAGAGGAAGCTCCGGCAGCCTCGGTCCCTGGACGCTTGAAACTAGTTTTGAATCTGGATCTCCAAGCCGTGTTCTGGGATACCCTCGGCGGCCATCTCCCGCAGTGAGCGTCCAGCCCAAAGCGCAGGACCCACCCACGCCGCACCTACTCCCCAGCTCTGCCTGCAGCCCAGAGCTTTTCTAGCCACACGCTACCCGCGTTTGAGCTTCAGTGGGTGTACATGGCAGGATTTAACACAGCGGCTGCCGCTGTGAACCACAATTTCCCACAGTCTTTACAAAACCTGTCCTGTAAAATGTAAACCAAGCTCCTGTTCACGCTCATGCCTGACCGAGCTTCTAGATTTGTAGCCTTGGGAATTAGTCGTATTATATAGAAACTCTCGCTTAAGTGAGTTAGTCTTCAAGTGAAAAACAAGCATTTGCAATGCAAACAAGCATTTGCAATTCAATAGGACTCGCATTTATGCGATACTTATTGCATTGCAAACGGGAGCACGGGCGGGCGAGGAGGGAATAAGGCACAGACTGCGGGAGGGGAAGGCACAGGAAGAAAATAGTGCTCACAGTATAAATAGAAAATACTGTGCAACACTCGAAGTAAAGGGGCCAGTAGCCAGGGAAGGATGTAAATTACATGCTTGTCATAAGGAGGGACTAACAAGCCTAAAACCAATCAGAAGGCAACATTTAGAAACTAAGCCAATGAAAAAGATGGGTGGAGAGTGGGCGGAGCTTCCACTCCATGTTGAATACTGCAGGCCTTGCAAAGCGACAGCGCATGCACGCTGCTGCTATAGGCTCGACCTAAAAGAAGGGGTCCAGTTTCTCCCCGGCAACAATCGTCAAATAGCCCTTCTGAGCGCTACAGGGAAGCTCGCTGCATCCTGTATTTTGGACCATATTAAGGAATAGACTTACAAGTCCAGGAGGGTTTCAAAACTAAACACTCAGTGACTGGTCCAAATTGTTACTAACAAATATGTGGTGCCTGAATTGCAAGTTTTCTACTCCGCATTTGTGGACTTCCCCACAGCATTCAAAAGGGCTGAAGACCTACCCTTTGGAAGAAAATGGACAGCTTCGGGATTCCAACTAAATATTAAGACCGATTATTGCACTCCACACTTCTACTTGGTGTAAAGTTTCAATGGGGAGTGTAGGTGGGCAGGAGGGTAATGAATTGACTCAAGATTTTGACACAAAACGGATTGAAACAGGGTTGTTTACCTCCTCTTGTTTTCCATTTATATTCGTGATCTACAAGCTTTTTATTAATATGAATTTTCCTCCCCAAATTGCTTTCCAAAATGTGCATGTCTTTCTGTATGCAAATGAGTTCCTCTTTGGCCTAACTGTAATTGTTCTTCAGCGAAATCTAGACGCTTTATTTAAATACACAGAAAAAGTTAAATTCTTTTGTTAACCCCTTCGTCACGGGGGTAATTCCCCCACGGCGCAGTGGGAGGGGGGGCCACGTCGCTGCGGTGCTTGTGACGAGCCCAGCTCGTTATGAGTCACAGTGGAGCTGTGCTCATGATGAGCTGGGCTCGTTACAACCCCGCCCACTGATTAATTCCCTTGCACAGGCGGGGAATCAATTGCGTTATGACGAGCCCAGCTCGTCATGAGCACATCTCCACTGTGACTCATGAAGAGCTGGGCTCGTCATGAGCATGGAACGGGTTAAACAAATATTGCTAAGACCAAGATGTTGCCTTTCAGAGGGAAGAAGTGGTACGGTCCTTTCAGCTGAGGTTTGGGTGGACTGCTCCTCCTGAATATAATGAAAACATGCCTACCTAGGTATGTGGTTCCCCCCACCCCATTCTCTAAAAAAACATGCCACGTTTTTTTCACATAGGTACCAGTCATCTGCCCACATGGATGCGTTAAGAAGTTCTTCCAGTAGGCAACACTTTAAAGCGCTCTAGTATCTATCGAACAAAGATGCCTTCTATTTTGCGTTATGCCCTTGATTAGATCTCCTTTATGTAATGGTCAGTTCCAAATCCATACAAAAGAAAAATCCTTTGGGCGATAATTTCTTCAAGTCGTGCAATTCCTGTTCAAGCTTCACATCTAGAACTTGTTCTCACTGGGTTCTGTTCAATATCTCTAGCAAATGTAATTAGATAATGTTAGAAATTGTGTAGTTGGTGTACAAGAGTAAGAGCCTAAGCCAAGCAGCAACCACAATATTTGGCAGGCAAACCCTAAATTAACTTGTGCTCACCCCCTCGTAGCTTGGCACAGAGCAGTCAGGCTTAACAGCACATCAAACAGTAAAACAGTGAGAACACCACACAAAAATATACCACAGCATGTTAGAGCAACGGAGCTTAATTTAATAAATAACACAAGACCAAAATGTGGTGCAGAGAGCTTTCATACTCCAAGAAGACTATCAACCGAGGGTAGTGACCACACAGCTCCAGGAACTAGCACATAAAATCATGGAGACAACTGCTTAGTCAACACACCTAAGGAATATGGAACATCTTTAAAAATATTCAACAAAGAAAAAAAGATAGCCTTGAAATAGCCATTTAGAAAGATGCTGGTCTTGTGGATTTCTGATAGGCGGCTTTACGCGACAGCCGGATCCATACCAGATCCTATTTCGACCACATGTAATAAAGCTGTTCACACAAAAAGAAAAAAAGTCTTTTTTTTAATTAAATGGAAATGCCAGTGCTCATCATAAAAACACAAGATCCACATGTTACGTATTAGGAGAATACATCACGGCAGCTTTATAATGCGGATTGGTGAAAGAAATTAAAAGGACTTTGAGAGAGCTTATTTAATTGTAAAAAAAAAAAAAAAAAAAAAAAAAAAAAAAATTTAAAAACAGAAAATTACAAGAACCAGCATCTCCACTTTCTAAAATCTGTGGAAGCAGCACCCCCACAGCGAGGCACAGACTTCCTTATTGCTGTCAAAGCATGCGTATTCTTTAACGGAAGAGAGGAGCTACTGTTTCCCCTGCTCAGTGCTTTGCTGCAAGTCATTTACTGCAAGCGAGCGTCATTAAGTGTCAAATACTCAAAATAAACTGTAACAGTGTTTGATTTCCTTTCAAGAGAAATATTCAACCTAAATGGTGCTCTCAGCTTAGTCCAGCGCTGTACTCAGGAGGGATCTGCCCTTCCTTCCACTGCAGATTTGTGGTTACCAAGTTAATGGTTCCTAATTGTTTGTGGTTAGACTGCTAGGAGCACAAACAAACTGTGCAATGAAAGCCCTTCCAGAAGCCACATGCTGTCTGGAAGCAAGGCGCCAAACATTTAGATTGATTGAATAACGTTTGTACTTACGGGTCTTTGTGGTGAAGAGAGCTTTCATACTCCAAGAAGACTATCAAGCGAGGGTAGTGACCACACAGCTCGCCATTTTCATTGAGGATCAAGCTGTAGCAGTAATCTCGACTAAACAAATCCAGGCATCGCTTCTCAATGCTATCCACCTGAAAAGAGACACAGTGGGGCTTGGTACTGTATTCACCAAAGACCAGCATTAAAAAAGTGCAATTCCGTTACCCAAAGATCTTGTTAAAAGGGACCCATCCATGCTCTCACTTACAAGTAAAACTAAAACAATCCACTAAGCCAACTACAATTTTTAACCACTTGAAGCTAGTTATATGGAGGAAATAAGCGCTTTTTGTGCAACCAAAATGGCATATAGCAGTAACTCCTGGCTCTCTTAGGAGAAAATAAAAACAGTTCTTCTAGAGGAGAAATGCGAATGAAAGAGATAAGAGAAAAGGAAAACTGGTATTGATTATATTTTTGTCTGAATGAAGCCCAAGGCAGTCCTACTGAATTTCAACCTGAACATGCTTTTTAATGAGGCTAACCTTCTGGCCCCTTTCCTCAGACTACGCACGCAAATAAACGTAAAAGGACAAATGCTTCAACTTAGTTGTTTTTTAGAACCATCTAACAGGCTTTCAGCCAAACACTACACCTTGGTTTTTCAATAATTACCAGCAGTTGCTTTGTGCCACGCTAAGACTCTAAAGTGTGCATTAAAGATGTATCATACCACTGTCCAAAAGAACTGGCTCATTAGCAGACTGCAGTAAAGTGACCAAGTGACTGCCTAGCTTTGGTGGTAATACCGATGTAAACGTATTTTGCACAAACATAGGTGCTAAATTGTACCAAATTTTAAGGCCTTGGTTCGTGAATGTTTATCTTGATCCAAGTGTCACCGATACAGGGCTTGGATGGCATACAATAAATTCCTTGGTTCCCATCAAGCCATTAACTTGATTCAAATACAGCTTCAAAGAAAATGACATGAATACAATAATGCTTTCTTAGAGTGGGTAGATTAGAGTTATGAATCAGCCATGATATATGGGCAAAATGTTATAAGTGATTATTTGAGCAACCAACATAACAGGATTTCTTGTAGGACAGAAGCGCTGGAATTGTAGGTATATTTTCCCATGTGGGTTTTGGCTCCCTAGTTTACCTAAACAAATGAGCGTACCTTCTAATTTTTTTCAAAGAAGGAAGAGATTAATAAAATGGCCCATTTGTCAAGCACATCAAGCTCTTCAACAGGTGTTAAAACTCGCATATTTTGAGAGCGCAGCAAAGGACTTCTATACCAATGGCAGCCTACTGGTGTGGTGACGGCTGTGGGTCAGTTAGAAATACAGCATAAGATTCAAAGCTCAAGCCAGCTCTCATGCCATGTGGCATCTCTCACTACAACATGGCAATCACCTTCTCCTTGGTTACAACAGACAGATCAGAGGCAGAGACTGCACCACTTCTCCTGCATTCATGAGCAGCAACCTACTTAAACCACACAGCTCCGAATGCTAATCCCAATACTGGAATTATACATTATTTACCATGATCACCACTTCTCCAATGACTTACTCTCATCAATCAACCACATCCTGAAACTTCTAGCTCCTAAAAAGGGCAACAATGCTCAATTAACAGGCCTGTTCCTCATGCACCTTGAAAGTAAGCCCCCTACGGACCTTTGCCAGCCTGGTGTGATGCATGGTTCTTCCATTCTGCTCCGATATATCCAAGGAACCCCAGATCAAAACACAAGGCAATGAATGAAGAGCAGGGGAGTGCTCATCTATCAAGGACATGAAAGGAGAATACTTAGCACAGGTGGATGGGAAGGATGTGGGGGAAAAAAAAAAAAAAAAAAAAAAAAGGTGGAGGGACACATATGTAACCATGGCCTTAGGGGACAGGACCTGTGCAGGTATGTTTATATCTCTGTATGTTCGTGTCTGTTTGGTGGCGAGGGGAGAGAGCAGAGGAAGGTGAGCTGTGCACACCTCAAAGCCAGGCTCTCCTACTATATTGCCACTAGCCTGCTTGCAACACTAATGCCCTACAAATATGCGCCCTGATTTTTACTCCAGAAACCCTGGAAAGTTGTCAAGGTTCTACCTCTTACCAGGCCTCGTGGTCAAGGTAGCAATGCACAATACCATCACCGTCCGGTGACCTACATCTTTTTTTTTTTTAAGTCCGGGGAGGGGAGGCACAGGGAGGGTAAGATCACTCCCATCACAAGGTATGTTACTAGTTTCCTTACTCTTAATGCCTCCCGAAGAGATTTAAGCCTTAGAACAGCATGAAAAACTTTAAAATCAACTGGCATGCCGACAGACATTTTTAAATGACCAAAGGAACAGGCACATTTGGCAACACTAAACTCCATCAAACCAGAAATATCAAAACCTCAGCAACAAATATTCCTTATAGTATAGGTAAACACCACATTAGCATAGCAGCTTGAAATCTACAGATGAGCGTCTGAGTCACGCAATTTATCCAATGATTTTGCAATCTGAACAGCACTGCGGACTCCGTAATTTGCTTGCTAGCACCATCCACCCTCTCATTCGTGTCATGATACTGGACAACGGTGAAAAGATGTTCCCATTAAAATACTGTGCAGGCGGCAGACCTTGGTTGTTGATCATTAACGTCCCAGATCATCTTTTATTCTTCAACACTCTACACAACCAATTCCTCAAGTAATTTATTTTGATGTTCTAATTTAAGATTGTCAATTTTGTAGCAATATTGTACAGTTATTTATGGCGATTGCATTTTACAAAATTCAGCAAGGAACTCCTGAAATCACGATCTGTTCTTCCTATTCTAAAACTTTTAAATCGGGCACTGTATTGCTGTAGAGTAATCGTAGGTAATACATACTGCAATGTTGCCCTTGTTGTCTCACCCCACAACAGGTAAATCACTCACAGAAAAGTGCACTGTATGTCCAGAACGCACGTGCTCCCAGATCATCCAGTGAATTCGAACACAAAGTGCCGCTGTGGGTTTAATGTACTTATCATATCCTAGTTTCTGCCAGATGTTCCTATGCATGGACATAGGCCTCATCACCTAGCAGAAACATTGCTAAATGAACACCTGCTGCAGGGCATGGATCCCGTGCTCACTGTGCCACTGAAACCAAGGTGCACCAGACTGATGCTGCCCACTCACAGCCAAACCGGCCCTGGGCTGCTTGTGCTCTGGTTCAGGGAGGACCCGTGCTGGTACTTCGCCTGGGCTGTTCCTATCGACACAGGATCAAATCTGACTGGCTGAATCTAACCTAAGGTGGCTTAGTGTGCACAATAACAACGACTGAAGGGCGGCTCCAAGTATTTACCAGGGACTGAGGTTACATTCGTCACTTTTTGTATACTTCAATTATTGTAAACTCATCTGATTCGGAAACGCTTTAGGTGGTTCAAGTGACAGGTAACAAGGCACTAAAAAACGTTAAGAAACTTTAAAACCTCAACGGATCCAAAGCGAGAAAAATGTTTAGAAAGAATCACACCGACTTGAATACTGCTCTTTAACAAAAGAGATGCGGGTTAAAATGCCAGTCTATCCGTAAAGTGCGTTTGCGTTGTCTCCTGTGCAAGGAAGACATTTGCGATAAGAGACAATGATCCTCTTAATCCAATTAGCTATTGTGACAAACCTATTTAGACGCGGCAACAGTGAACTTAGGCTCTCAATTTAACTTGCCATTCTTCTGCCTCCAGACAGTAAACAAGCATCAGCGTCAAGGTACCGCCCTGTACGAACCATGACACAAGAAAGGCATAAAACCTCGCGAAGGAAACCAAGGAATCCCGTTGTGGAATACCCAGGACTACAAATCACATATTTATCACATCGCAAACATCCGAACAGCGTCTCTTCAAGTTGCTATTAACATCTGAAGATACCGATTACCTCCTTCACACGGTCTGATGGTCTGATCTAGCCCTCCCACGTCCACACTATCCGATTCCGTCCCCGTCTGTTGTACATTCATTTTCTTCAAGTTAGTGGCCCTGTAAAGAAATTTAACTAATCTGACATTTGGTTGCAAGCTCCATCAGAGAGGTATCTCCCCAACTGCAGATAGTTAAGGGGGAGAATTGAGGGGGGCTTATAAAAAAGGTACTCTCGAGGTGGAAATGTGGTGTTAAAGGGGCGCCCAGGATGAGACTCGTTTGTGGCTGGAGCCCTTCTACGTAGTAGTCAGTGTGGCAGATTGAGGTGTTCTCTAACCAGACTTCCTGCAGGTTTAAAGGGGCCCACCACCTGCCCTCATGGTAGATATATATGGGTGGTATTCAACTAGAACCCACTCTGCGCCCCTGCAGGACGTTGCAAGCATTGCTTTCTCAAACACTATCCTTACTCCTGGATTGCTCATTACTACGGGGAAGGAGTGTTCACTCCACAAATCGTACCCCATGGGTCATACAGGGCTCGTATCCCAAGTACTGAAGGGAGGAAAACAGCTCAAACCATCTCTCGGACACTCGACACTGCGATGTGCCACTTTTAACTACTCAGACAATACTAGAAGATCCATAGTGGCACAGGATTGCATAGTGTATTAAGGCAGCATTTCGTTCACGTCTTCTTACTCACTAGACAAGGGGTAGTATGCTCCATGGCCAGCCCACAACATCGTCTCATTTCTCGCCCCTGTAATACTAGTGTAAAAGTACGTAGTTTCAAGCCCAGACACTGGATGTGAGGGGAGAGGTTTCACCATGTCGCCGTCAAATTGGTAATGCATCAGGTGTGGCCATGGCTGGACGGAGGTCTCATCCAACCCCCCCCCCCCCCAGGCTTAAAGTTTCCAAGAGCCCCTGCCCCCGATATAAATCTCTTGCAGTCTTGCCTTCATAGCTGAAAGTACCGTACATTTCGTGGTTCCGCTTTTCACCTTGTATGCGTGGTGGTGCCACAAGTCCCAGAATTGTAAGTTATGTTGGCTCAAAGAACAGCACTGATAGGTGGCACACCTCCCTGTCCACTTCAGCGCAGAAAAGGGTGTACTGGTCTGTTCGAACCCTTTCTATAGAGAAGTACAACCTGTTGTAACCGGTATCTTACCATGGCATGGGCCAGGGCAGTCTTGCTAGGTTAATGTCACCTTGCACCCATCCCCAAACGCCCCTATTGGTCTAGTATTTGATGTGGGTGTGAGGGAGGGAAGCTTTCTTATTCCGAAAGTGTGCCTGCTTGTGATTTGCTGGGCTCTTGCCTAGGCCCCCCTAGGGCTGGGTGTACCGTTTGGTTAGGGATTGTGGGGGCATGGGTCTGGAAGGAGTCCCTGATCTTCGCCCTCTCCGACATGTGCCCCTTGTAATAACGTGCCCCCTCTACCCCCAGATTGCTGGTGTGCTCCTACCCAGGTCCAGTGATGCAGGGGGTGTCTGGAGGGAGTGGGTTGCCCCCACAAAACCCCGGAGCGGTGTGCTATGCTCCCGCTCACCCTGGGGCCCGGTGACTGGGTCCTGCCCCAGGCTAAGAGGGGGTGACTGGGGTCTTATTGGGGGTGTCACCCCTCTCACATGGCTCTTCAGTCTCTGAGGTGGCTTGGCTCCGCCCAAAGGCCCTCCCTGGTCTGGTGCACGCGGGGCTGCCTCCCCCCAGCGCCCCCAGCAGCAGCTGGGCCCCTACCTTGCTCCCCCCTTCCTTGGCCCGGTACTGGGCTCGGCTGAACTCCTCCAGCAGCTCGGCCAGCGCCCGGCCCTCGGGCCCGTAGCCCGGGCTGTGCAGGGGCCCGGCCATGGCGGCTCCTCAGCGGCCGCCGCTGCCCATGCTGCCTCCCCGCCCCGCAGCCGCTTTCACTCGGGTCCGGGGTTCACCGCCGCAGCCATCCAGCTGTCATTCCATCCGCCGCGCACACTTATGACGCAGACACGCGGCAGGCGCGTCGGGTGACGTAAGAGGTAAAGTGCGGCCGCCACCTGCAGAGTGGCGGAAGTGCCGCGAGCCCTGAAGCTCGCATTGTACGCGGAGTGGACCACCGTAGCCATGTTATGATTGGCGACGCTGCTGATTGGCGGGTACAGCGCACGTCCTGGGGCTGGGGCGCTGCTGATTGGCGGGTACAGCGCACGTCCTGGGGCTGGGGGCCAAGGAATCAAGCCCTATTGCCCTCTTGTGATTGGCAGGAGCAGACGGTGGTTGGCAAGGGCCTCATACTGGTATGGCACGTGACTATTTATTTATTTTATGCAGTTTTTTATAGCGCGAACTTTACCCCAAGGTGTCAGAGCGCCTTACAGTAGACCAACGTAAAGAAGCGATGGAGTATATTCTGAAAAAAATGAAGCACAGTGGTTCGTGACTAGCAACTCGTCGCCATTGTAAAGAAGCGATGGAGTCATGAATTATATATAAAAAAATATTTATTTAAGTGCCATAGGGTTATATCCAGAAGACAGTGCTGACTGAAAATTATTTACTGACCTGTAACATTAGCCAGATTCAGCGCACTCAGAAAGGAAATTCAGGACATCTTTCAACTCAGATCCCACAGGATCCACCACGCGTTGTAGGCATCAACCCACCCATCGCTTCCATGCAGAAGAATATTGTTTGCAAGTGGAAGGTTCAAGCTTAATGTATAAATTCGGCAGCTGCCACCGGGAGTCCTGCAATCTGGACATGTCTCCTGATACCTTCCAGCCCATGAGAGTCAACTGGTCTTGAGGAATCAGAGGATGCAGCAAACCCACTTGGTCCAGGAGTAGCTGAGGGAAAACCGGAAGGACAATGGGAAGAGCCACAGATAATTCCAAAAGAGTCAGAAACCAGGATTGTGTCTTCCACAGAGGGGTAACCAGAGTCGCTGATTGATGTCTGACCTGAGCCGCCACCCTCGGAATCATGGTAATTGGTGGGAACGCGTAATTCATCTGATCTCTCCATGACTGGGGGAAGGCATCCATTTCCATGGCCATCGGATGTGGCCTCCAACTGTAGAACTGTTTCAGTTGTGCGTTGAGCTGGACACAAACAGGTCCACATGGCATGGACCAGTGCAGACATTATCTCTTGAAAGATGTGAGCATGAAGTTTCCAGTCACTGTAGTCCATCAGGAATCTGGAATTCCAACCTGCTACTAGATTGTCGTTGCCAGGAAGGTAACCTGCCAGAACCATAATCTTCTGAGAAAGACAGAAGAGCCAGATGTTTTGGGCTATGTTGGCCGGCAGGTGCAATCTTGTACACACCAAGTGGTTGATGTGTTGATCCTCTGAGACATTGTCCGTCGGCAAAAGAATGCAGCAGTTGCTTTTGAAGGGAAAGATTGATTTTATGGCAAAAGAGCCTGCCAGAAGCTCCAAGCAATTGATTTGAGGTCGTAACTCTTTGGCAGACTAATGATTGCCTAAGTAAAGTCTCTGCATTGTGCACCCCAACCCCAACAACTGGCATCTGATTCAATGACTACATCCGGGGATACTCCAAAAATGGCCTTGCCGTTCCACGCCTCCATATGGAGGATCCACCACTGAAGTTCTTATAAGGCTTCAGCTGACAAGAGAATCAGACAGTCGTAACTGAAACCCTGTTGCAAATAATTAATCTTCAGACGCTGAAGAGCCCTGTAGTGTAACCGGCCCAGGAAAGCTCTTGAATCGACCCTAGCAACCCCACAATCTAGGCCAGGGATTTCAAAGACGATTCAAAGTCGATCTCAACTTCCTCTTGATGGACTTTAATTTCAAGGGAGGAAGAAGCAACTGCGCCGTGAGGGAGTTCACCTGAAAACCCAGGAATTTCACTTGTTGGGATGGAATAATCATGGACTTTTTGGTATTTTTCACATTTCCCAGATCCTGAAGAAGGGCATTGTCAAAGACAAATAAACTAGCAGATGGGAGTGATCTTGAGCCAATAGAAGCATGTTGTCCAGATAGACGATTATGTGACCCCCCATCTCTCTTGAACGGACAACCACTGGTTTCAAAAGCTTGGTGAACACCGAGGGAGCAGAGGATAGTGTGGTAAATATAATTTACCGTATTAGTTTTTCCATATAATTACAGACAGGTAAAAGAATAGCTCAATCAAATGAGAGGCAGAGTCCGTGGTGTCTGAGTCATACAGCTTTAATCAGGATCGCTCGAGCCATGGAAATCAATTCCATCAATACAAGGGTTCGGGGGTATGCAATGATGGCAGAAAGATGTCAACGATTTATTAACAGTACATGACATATATAGTAAAACACATAATGGCAATGGATACAGTAGGCGTGACAAGTGAAAAGTATATGATAAGAACACATGTGCGTAGCAAAAAGGCGTGTACAAGGGTGTACACGGAGGCGTGTGCTGGAAACGTCACAGAAAGTGTCATAAGTTGGTGGGTGCGTAGAGGATTCTGCAGAGTCAGCAGGAAGTGCGGATGCGCGCGCAACTAGCATGACGTGACATAGACGTGTAACTGGGGAGAACTTTAACACTAGTAAAGGAGACAGAAGTCTGGGATGTCAGTACGACCTGGACCTATAACATATCTGGTATCTTATGTTTGGAGGATGTATTATCTGGAGTAAAAGGTCTCTCGGGCAGAGGCTATACTATACTGAATGCTAGTGCGTGCATATGTGTCTACGTGTCTACGTGCGGGGCCATGGGCCTACTATGGCAACGGGAACTGTAAATTACTTGCACGGAGACAGGAAGACTTGCTCTTTGCTCTGCAGCCGGGGATATGTTTACCTAAATCACTAGACAGGAATGTGTTTTCGAGGAGGCTGAACAGATAACTTGAAGGCAAAATACTGTTTGGCAGGCAGGCCAGGCCGAGCCAGGCATCGCTTCGCTTGGCAGGAAGTAAGGCAGAGGTCAGGGATGCATCTCCATGCTGCAGCTTTCGAAGGCAGAGACAGAAGTGGCTCAAAGGCAGAAATCAGGGCCTAGCTCGGCAGAGCCAGGAAAAACGTGAAAGTGCACCATGTAAAGACGTTGGCAAGGAATACTTAGGAACTGAATTATCGATCCATTCATGGTGGATCTGATAGAGGACATGTTAACGTTGGACGCAAATGTATTTGCGTCTTCAGATTCGGTTGCGGAGGGAAATTACTTGCACTTTTAACTCGTACATGGAGACGTTGGGGTACACGTTAGGGGACATACTCGACCATAAAAACTTCAATTACCTCATTCCCTCCTTGTCCCCTACGGACCCTTCAGGATATATCTATTTTCATGAGACCATCAATCTGTTCATATAACATCATCTGTTCTTCTTTCTTTATTCGGGAATGGGAACGTGGACTTGGACGGGGAATACAAGCTGTGGCGCACAAGCCGCAAATCGCTGGCCCACATTGTAGACATAGACAACAACTGAATACTATGGCCAATATTATTCTTAGGAATGACAGTAGCTTCCATCCCCAGGCTGTTATTACACTCCAGAGCCAACCGGACCAAGTCCAGGAGCCTGGGTTCTGATGTATCTGATGATCAATTTCGTGAAGTCGGGTGATGGCCTTATAGACTGATGGTGCGTTATTAGGAATAAACACGCAACAACTGGATCCGATGACTCTACAAGCTCCGCCCCTATCGGCCAGGATGACGTCAAGGACAAGGCGGTTCTGAAGAACAACAAGTCTCATTGCGGACTGCTCCTCTGTTAAGTTGCCCAAAGCAGAAGTAGTCTCATTCACTACTGCTTCGAGTATTCTGGTTAATTTGCGTATCAGTTTACTGTTAGAGACAGTGCCTAGATAGGGAAAGAATCCTTTATTGAAATCTGTATATTGTTCCCATGTAGTTTCAGTCTGATCGACTATTGGGAGACCTCTCTTGTGCCTAACGATATCGAGGCGGGAATTCCTGTGATAGTCAGATGGGGCTAGAAAAACTGGTGGCAATAGAAATGCAATGAAACAAGTACCATCCCAGTCTAGAGGTAAACGGACATAAGCTGTCTGACCACATATAAAATAGGAATGTCGGGAAGCTTTGAATGTAGACTTGCCTTTATCACTGAATTCGACCACAGTAGTACAGTCACTATGGCCTAGATGTACTGAACCATTCTTTCTGACACATATTACACCCTTTGCTGGTAGAACTGATATAGATGGCACGTCTGGGCTAGTCTCGGACTGAACATTTAGAATCATGAGGTTAAGTGTGAAATTGCCTAATCCATACACTTCATTTTCTAGATCGGTCCCTGTCATTTGTGGTAGACCTTCTTCGTTTGGGAAACATGCTTTGTTCATGACTGTGTTCAGATTTCCCCATATCCAATTGCCTTGGGAAACTCTGGATTCAGTGTCTAAAGAGGATATTAAACTAAACCATGCACCACAGGAACCATTATGTGTAAACGGGTAAGGAAAGAGGGGCAGAGCTCCCTTGTAGTTCTGATAGGGAGGGAGTCGGCCACATATCCAACAATTAGTAGCATTGTTGATCTTGTGAGAATGATGTAACATACGGATGTATGTATTGTTGCGCAGCGCAAGTCGATAAGACAATTCGTGTGGAGGCAGAGCACTAAACGTGTGCTCGGCAGTGTCATTAGAAAAAGAATGTGCAATAGGAAAGAACAGATATAACATCCAACTCATAACAATAATCGTAAGACTCAGAAAAAACATAATAAGTAGTGTGCAGATGCATCGGCTTCGGAGACTTTTACAATATTTCTGTTTCTTGGTCTCCTGTCTATCTCTCTCTCTATTGGGGTCTAACTTATACATGTCAAGAAACTGTCTAACCGCTTCACCCAGGAGGGGACTTAAACAATTAAACTGTCTGACTTACTAGACCTCAATTTCATTCGATACTCCTGCTGAGGAGTTTTCTCTAACAGGGGGAGTTTGGTATCAGTCTCTGGAATGCGAAAGTCCTGGGAATCAGTCTTTGGCGGAAGTCCATAAAATTTTTTAACGTGGCTGGAGTGGACACAGCCTTTCCTCCCCTCTAACTTCACCGCAGTCCTGGTGGTTAACAAAACGATCTTCGGCTCTTTCCAGCGGGGCTCCAGAGGGCTTGACCGATTGAAGTTGCGGACTACGACGACATCTCCTGGGACAAGTTCATGCGGTTTCACCTCGGTGTTGTCTGGGAAGGCTGCCGCAACCTGTGAACAACATGATAGTAGTGCAGACATCAAGGAAGCAAGGTAATCTGTCAGCATAGTACTGTCGACATCGGTTATTTTTCGTGGCATAGGCGTCCCCCACATATTAGGAGGTCTACCGAAGACCACCTCATACGGGGATAGCCCTGTCCTAGAATGGGCTACCATTCGCATATAAAAAAGGGCAACTGGTAAAGCTACTATCCAATCTACTCCTTTCTCTTTACACACTTTGGCAAGACGCGTTTTCAGAGTCTGATTGTGTCTCTCCACAAGGCCTGCTGCCTCGGGATGTCGGACACAGTGAAACTTCCATTGATATCCTAACATAAGTGAAACCTGCTTCATGAGTTCAGATGAGAATGGCTGACCGTTATCTGAATACACGACATGCGGCAAACCGTACCGTGGGAAGAACTCACGAACCAACTGCTTGGCAGTGGTCGGGGCAGTGTAATCTGGGACGGGATATGCTTCTGTCCATCGGGAAAGGGCACATACAACCACGAGGACATATTTGAATCCTCGGCATCTTTCCATCTGGATATAATCCATCTGGAGGACTTCAAAAGGATGGTCGGGAGGATGGAATCCCCCTCGTTCCACGGGAATCCCTTTTCCTGGATTGAACTGACAATAGATCATGCAGGTACGCACTTTCTGTTTTGCTGCTGCTCGTAAATGTTTGTTGAACCAGAGGTTCTGTAAACTGTCTAACATGGCTTTTTCTCCTAAATGTGCTGGACTATGTGCTGTGTTGATGATAACTTGAACCATAGAGTCGGGGAGAAACCACGTGGTCTTTCCCCTCGTCATCCATCCCTGTTCTGTCTGGACCCCTCCTTGTTCAGTCCATTTCTTTATTTCATCTGGAGTAGCATGTGTCTGTATGTCGATGACATCTTGTGTAGGATCTCTGACTGTCATGCAATGTGTCAGTGAAGATACGTCAGTCTTTGTCATATCAGTCGTCTGAGTATGAGTCTGGGCTGTATGTTTAGCTGTTCGATCTGCAAAGTTGTTACCCTGGGATATGGTGTCTGTGACTTTTGTATGTGCTTTACACTTCATGATGGCCATTGCTGTAGGCAAATGAATTGCTTCCAACAGAGCTTGAATGAGGGGGCCATGCTGGATCTTGGCTCCGTGAGAGGTCAAAAACCCTCTTTCTTGCCAGAGGACACCGAAGTCGTGTACGACTCCAAATGCATAACGTGAATCTGTGTATATGTTTACTTTACGGTTCTTGGCTCGTATACAGGCTTGGGTCAGAGCAATGAGCTCCGCTGCTTGAGCTGACAGGGTGTCAATGCGATGTGTTTCTATGACTTCAGTCTCAGTGGTCACTGCATATGCGGCCACTAACTCTCCTGTGCTTGTTCTCATACATGAACCATCCACATAAAGTGTCAGGTCTGGATTGGGTAATGCAACATCTGTCAAGTCTTGTCTGGGCTTCGTAATTGTGTTAATGACATCCACGCAATCATGTGGAGTAGGATCTGTTGTGCTTGATGGTAAAAGTGTTGCAGGATTTAGTGAATTGCAACGTCTGATTTCTATGTGTGGTTGGAATAATGTCAATTCATAACCTGTCAGTCGTGCTATAGTCAAGTGTTGAGTCTGTGTTCTGTTTAGGAGAACTTCCACAGAGTGCGGAACTTGTACTGTCAATTGATGTCCCAATACAATGGAATCACTTTGTCTGATTGCTAGAGCTGTTGCTGCAACTGATTTTAAGCACGCAGGCTTCTTGGGTAGCTGTTGCGCCCTATAAATTGATAAAATAAATAATAAATAAATAAATAAGCACACGGTCTGTGTTTGTCTGCTTGAACCTGAGTGAGAACTGATAACGCTGTGCCATCGCGTTCTGTGACAAAAAGTGTAAAAGGTTTGCTGTAACAGGGTGTTGCTAAAACAGGTGCTTGACATAAGGCTTTCTTTAACTCGTCAAAAGCTTGTGTATGTTCCTGAGTCCATGGGAGAACAGACAAAGACGCTGCCTCCTGTGTTGTCAATTGTATAAGTGGTTTAGCTAGAAATGCATATTGAGGAATCCATTGTCTGCAATAAGAAGTGAGTCCAATAAAGGCTCGTACTTCTTTCTGTGTCTTGGGTTGCGGAAGATGTGCAATTAACTGAATGCGATCAGGTGTCAGCTGCCTACCCCACTTGGACAGCAAGTGCCCAAGGTACACCACTTGCTGGGCACAGAATTGTAGCTTCGAAGGAGACACCTTGTGTCCCTTGTCCGCCAGGAAATACAAGACTGTCAGTGATGCATGTTCACATTCTGGTTCACTACGGGCGGTGATCAATAGATCATCGACGTATTGGAGTAGGGCAGTGTTAGGGGGCATGTGAATACTGTCAAGTTGTCGTTTCAATGCTTGGCTGTAGATGCTGGGGCTTTCTGTGAATCCTTGAGGGGTGCGTGCAAATTTGAAGCTACGGCCATTTAAACAGAATCCGAAAAGGTACTGGCTCTCCGGATCAATGGGGACACTAAAGAAGGCGTTCTTGAGATCGATTACAGTAAAGAACGTCGCCTCTGAATCAATAGCTGTCAATAGTGACGAAATGTCTGGGACCACTGGATACTGTGGTACAATGCATTTATTTAATTCTCGCAAATCGATCACTAATCGATAGACTGGAGGTGCATTCGGATCAGTGCGTTTAAGAATTGGAATGATAGGGGAATTACAAACATTGGAGTCGGTTTCTACAACCACTCCTTGTGCAATGAGCTCGTCAATGATTTTCAGTAAAGCCACTACAGCATCAGGTGGTAACTTGTATTGTCGGATTCGTGGTAGTACAACTCCTGGCTTGAGTGTAACACGGTATGGTGTAATGTGCATACAACCTACATCAGTGGGGCCTTGTGCCCATAAATGTGCAGGAACATTCTGTAACCTAGGATCAAAATCTCTCAATACATAATGCCCCTTAAAATCACGAAGGAACAGCCTTACTCCTTCCGGAGAACAACAAATTACAGCTCCTAGAGCTTTCAGTGTTTTTATACCAAGCAAGTTTTCTGCACATGATTTCGTGAGCAGTAAATCTGTAGTACGGGATAATGGACCAACTGCAAGGGGAACTGGTTTCGATACTTCATTAACAATAGGCTTTCCTGAAAATCCAAGGGAAACATTCTGTGAGCCTGAGAGGGGTGCCCCTGGAACCTCGTCATGACTGATGGTAGTTCTGCTTGCCCCTGTGTCAATCAAAAATTTTCTATCCTTTCCTAATACCTGACTATGTACATAAGGACCCTCTTGATCTACAGGAACCTCAATAAGAGGCAAGCCAACCTCCCTCTCTAGGCTGTTTCATGTCACTGCTGATAATCGGGGTAGTCAGATTGTGCATACTGGTACATCTGCTGTGTAACATGTTGTGTGGCGGCAATGGACTGAGGCTGTGGTTCCGCTACGGTCTGTTGTGGAACCTGCATAGGATGCACATTCTGCGGAATATGTTGTTGGACCTGGTCCTGTCTAGGTGGACGTGGTCTCTCTTTAGTTTTACCTGTAGCTATATTGTGTTTCAAAACTGCACAATCGTTTACATAGTGACCTGGCTGTTTACAATAGTTGCATGTCCCTTTAACAGGAGCTGCTGAATTATTGGACTGTGTCGTACCCCTTTTCTGACCATCAGCTGGAACTGACTGAGCAACTAGCACTTTCATTTTCGTGTCTTTCATACGTCTCTGTTCGTGGTCATGTTCCTCCCTAATTCTGTTCTGGTGATACTGTAACATTTGTAACATTTGCGAAGGCGTATTTGCTTGCCATGTGCTCTCGACTTTCAGTACACGGTTCTTAACCTGGGGCAAGGAATTCTCGACTAATTTGGTCACAAAAAGATGTGGGTATGACTCGCTGCTTGTTTTCAGGCCACTATTAATAATAAAACATTTCTCGAATCTGGAGTAAAAATCACTAGTGTCTTCGTCGTGTTTCTGTTTGCAGGCTGAGATTGCATCCCAGTCCTCCTTTTTAGTTGTCAATAATCTTGGCAAAACCTGTACTAATAATCCTGGTAATGCTTTAGTTTTGTCCCCAAGACCTAAACCTGGGGTTCGACCAGTTTCTTCGTTTTCTAATTCAGTCCAATTAATCTTTTTATCTCCCACCTCCCATTCTTTTTCTTTGAGTTTCTCGTATATACCGGCAGGCAATAATACTTTTAATATTTTCATAATGTCGGGATATGTGTAATCTCCCATGAGTAACATGTCTTTTATTTCGCGGTGAAACCCTGCTGGATCTTTATCATGACTCGGCACTATTTTCTTCATTTCCAATAATTCCATTTTAGTTATGGGCGTGTATACAAATACGCGTTCAAGTGTATCATCTGGTTTCCTGATTGGGTGCACTTCTCGTAAAGGGTTCTGTCTATCTAGGTGATATGGTTGTCTTACTGGGGGTGGAACGGAAACAAGACGTGGAGTCAGGAAAGTTCTGTATTTGTGACGTTGTTCTAAAATGATGTCAATTAAATCGGTACCTAGACCTCTCCATCTTCTCAGGAGTAAGTCTTGCAATAGATTATACAACGGACCTGGGTCAGATTGTTGGTTTTCATACTGTACAATAAGATGTTGAGTCATGTATATACCAGCTAGTCGCTGTTCTTCTGGAGTAAGACTTAAGAATGTTTGCACTACTAAATCATCTTTATATATACTGTCATCCCCGGCCCATTGGACTGCTGACCGGGCTAGTTCCTGATCACGTAAGGTATTGAGTTCATGATAACCTACTCTTTCTTTCAGGATTTTATCAGTAACTTGGAAAATATGTTCAAGGGAACATAGCTCTGGTATCGGAGAAAGGTATCGGTTCTTGTTTCCTAAACGAATGGGTCTGTCAAAGGATCTATCAAGTGGATACTGTTTAGGGAGTTTTTCTCTACCTACGTACGCCAACAGGTCTTGAGTTACTGTAGCATTCTCTGGTTCTTCCTCCTCTGAGGTATCTTTATCGTCTGACTCGGGAGGCCTATCAGCCTCCCGTCGGGCATGTATTGCTACTATTTCTTTACGGATCTTTCTTGACATGACATCTATACAATTCTGTTTATCATGTTTACAATCTGCAATATTCTGACTCCATTTTGACAATCCCTCCATCTCTTCTTGCGAAAAGCCTGGCTGGTCTTGTTCCCTTATCAAACAATTAATCAAAAATCGCAATATTAAACCTTGTGTCTCAACTTTCTGATGTGCCATGGCTTCACAAACACAACCTGGCCTCTCTCCTGTTCTAATAAAATGATATATGTTGTCTAGATGTTCTGGCATTTCTGGTAATAATATCAGATAATCTGTAACACGGCGTAGACGTAATGAGGCTAACATCATGGGTCCTGTCTTGCCAGATACTGGATCATATCTACAATCCGTAAGTAACTGTTTAAGCTTTTCGGCTGGGCTTGCTTTAGGTGTACGCTGCATTGCTAATTCTCTCATTGTCACTCGATGTAATTGAGGCGGGGTGTGATAGGGACCTCCTGTAGTACCTCCTGAAGCGGAAGCATGAGCATAACCTGACGTCATTGGGTGTGGGAAAGGTACATTTAACGGGGACGACTGACTCTGAGTCGCATCTGTAGCAAAAGGGTTAAGAGGACCAATAGTAGGAGGAACAGTGGGGGAAGTGACAACGGGTACGGGAATATGCTGACGTGGAGGGGTCGTGGCTTGATCAGCAGGAATATGCTGTGGCAGATTATTATTAGCAGGTTGTATGGGTACATTGGTATATGCGGGAGCTACATCATCTAAATAGGAAGAAAGGAAAATGTCTGCTGCGGTCTTTTTATAACATAATTTAGTCGGAACCAATGGAGGTGGCAGATCGTTCGGTATTTCCGGGGTCGCCTTGGGCAGGCCCTCGGCCAGAACTGGATACAGTCCTGTTATAAGGGCATTACTCTGTCTGTCGTGTTGTTCCATTCTGACTCGCTGTCCTTCTTCTAGTAGTTCTTTTTCTCTAGCCTTCTCGGAATCCTCTCTACTTTTCTCTGCTTTTCTGAGTGCTTTCTCTGTCCGTCTATGTGATTCTTTACGCCACAATTCTATGGCATCTTTCTGTGACTGTCTGGCTTTCTTTTTCCATAATGCTTCTTCTACTCTCATGATGCACTCGGCATCCCATGTCCCTGTAACGGGCCATCTCTGTTTCTCCTCCAAGTCTTTCGTATAATCCACCCATAAGTCTAAGTACAGTATGGCATCTAAGCCATGCTTATGGTACATAAAATGTCCGGGAGTGTCCCTAGGTGGGATGGGAACTGCTTCTTCAAGTATCCCTTTCCTAGTTCCTATCTGTCGTAATTTCGAAAACAAAGGCATTGCTACCTCGATCTAGACGCAAACACGATAAACACAGTAAAGAAATGCAAACAATCACTCATACCACGACATTAAACACATTGAAACATTTCGAACAGATACTGACCTAACAAAATTACTGAATCACTGAATGACTGAATTACTAGATGCACTGCTAAACAGTACAGATACACTGCTAAAACAGTGCAGACCGGATCTGTGTACCCAAACCCGTCTTGACCGGACACAAATTAATGCACCCGTCTTGATGCGTCCCCAGCAACGGTACTCACCGGGAAGCACGGAACGGAAGGCCTCGGAAACTCGACTGGACTGGACCGCTACGACGTCACTGCTGCTGCGCACTACGCATGCGCCTCGACGCTTCGGACAGGTGGTCCTCTCGACACCTCGGACACTGCTCTCTCGGCTGGGCTCTGGTCGGGATCCTCCGCACTCCTCACCGCCTCGTCTGGATGCTGTCCCGCAGTCTCCGTCTCCACCGTAGGCCTGAGGGAGATACACGAAAACCTGCAGATGCGCATAGAAGTCCGTCACGGCTGTGGTAGGGGGCAAGGCCTGCGACGCATCGCCGGCGCGTGGGGTGGGGGAGGGGCTCCTGTTCGGGCGCCAAATTATGTGGTAAATATAATTTACCGTATTAGTTTTTCCATATAATTACAGACAGGTAAAAGAATAGCTCAATCAAATGAGAGGCAGAGTCCGTGGTGTCTGAGTCATACAGGCTTTAATCAGGATGGCTCGAGCCATGGAAATCAATTCCATCAATACAAGCGTTCGGGGGTATGCAATGATGGCAGAAAGATGTCAACGATTTATTAACAGTACATGACATATATAGTAAAACACATAATGGCAATGGATACAGTAGGCGTGACAAGTGAAAAGTATATGATAAGAACACATGTGCATAGCAAAAAGGCGTGTACAAGGGTGTACACGGAGGCGTGTGCTGGAAACGTCACAGAAAGTGTCATAAGTGGGTGGGTGCGTAGAGGATTCTGCAGAGTCAGCAGGAAGTGCGGATGCGCGCGCAACTAGCATGACGTGACATAGACGTGTAACTGGGGAGAACTTTAACACTAGTAAAGGAGACAGAAGTCTGGGATGTCAGTACGACCTGGACCTATAACATATCTGGTATCTTATGTTTGGAGGATGTATTATCTGGAGTAAAAGGTCTCTCGGGCAGAGGCTATACTATACTGAATGCTAGTGCGTGCATATGTGTCTATGTGTCTACGTGCGGGGCCATGGGCCTACTATGGCAACGGGAACTGTAAATTACTTGCACGGAGACAGGAAGACTTGCTCTTTGCTCTGCAGCCGGGGATATGTTTACCTAAATCACTAGACAGGAATGTGTTTTCGAGGAGGCTGAACAGATAACTTGAAGGCAAAATACTGTTTGGCAGGCAGGCCAGGCCGAGCCAGGCACCGCTTCGCTTGGCAGGAAGTAAGGCAGAGGTCAGGGATGCATCTCCATGCTGCAGCTTTCGGAGGCAGAGACAGAAGTGGCTCAAAGGCAGAAATCAGGGCCTAGCTCGGCAGAGCCAGGAAAAACGTGAAAGTGCACCATGTAAAGACGTTGGCAAGGCATACTTAGGAACTGAATTATCGATCCATTCATGGTGGATCTGATAGAGGACATGTTAACGTTGGACGCAAATGTATTTGCGTCTTCAGATTCGGTTGCGGAGGGAAATTACATGCACTTTTAACTCGTACATGGAGACGTTGGGGTACACGTTAGGGGACATACTCGACCATAAAAATTTCAATTACCTCATTAGACTGAACAGAAGAGATTGATACTGGTACCATTGGCCTTTCCATTGAAACTGCAAGTACAATGAGAGGGGTAAATGGATCCCCCCACCCTTCTTTTGTAGCAGAAACACATTGCTGCAGAAGCCCTTTGGGTGAGGGGATGTAAATGCAATCGCCTGATTTGACAAAAGTTCCAGAAGTTCTGAGTCTATAAAAGACTCATCTTGTTTGGAAAAAAGGAGATGGGGCAGGGAGGTTAAGAGTCTTGATAGGTAGTTTGAGACAGTTCTATCTGATAACCCCGAACAGTATCCAGAACCCAAGAATCGGAAGTGATCTTTGCCCAATTATGCATAAAATACTTCAGCCTGCCCCCCCAGAGGAAGTTGGGACTGGGTTGTGGGAATAATTACCTGCAAATTGGTTGTCAGAGTTACGGAACCCCCTGTTGACTCCTCTATAAATGCGGCCCCAGAATCCTCTGGATCTTGTAGGGAAAAACCCTACGTGGGCCGGATTTTGGGCATAACCTCTACACCTGAGGTTGAACGCACAAGGAGGACCTTGCTGGTTGAGGTGGTAGGTCGAGCGTCCTCTGCCATGTCCGGCCCTGCCAGAAGGGGGATTGAAAACCCTTTTGAGCGAAGTTTTGGATTTTTCAAGATAGGTAAATGTATTGACGGACTTGGTATATCCTTAATGAATCGGTCACCAAACAACTGGCCTTCTGCCAGGGGACCCCGTTCAGCATTAGCCAGTTCCCATCAATTTGAAGGAACACGGACTTGCAGCACTGTGAGGCCAGTGCACAATTAGCGTTGCCCAAAAGGCAAATTGCCCTCTAAGTCCAACCTGCGAGCAACTCCAGGTGAACAGGAGCCCCTGTCTCTTGGGCTTGGAGGGCCAATTCTAAGATCTTGGCCAAGGGGCCAGAAACATCAAGGAGCTCGTCTTGGCATGCATGAAGTGCCCAGCAAGCTTATCTAAGCGTTGAGAAATAGGTAGAAGTGCTGAGCTGAGGGCCTTATCCAGAGATTTCTGGACCGATTTATCAATAATGGCTGTTTTTTCATTTCTACAACAAGAAATATCATTACATCATATCCTCAGATTGAATTATGAATATTGGATTGAACTGTTTGTTTGTAACAAAATGAACGCTTCTGTTGGAAAATGAACTTTTCTGAATAAATAATAATGGATTTCAACATGGATTGTTGACTGTGACTTCGTTAATTTGGGTGCTCCTTTCATCAATATTTCATTTGTGGTTCGTTGGTTTGGTCTTGACGGTGGACCTAAGGAAGAAGAGCATCCGCCCATCTAACAGGAGATTATTAGAACTAAAACTAATTTCGTGCACTACTCCTTGGTGCATGGTGAGGGTTGCCCTCACCGTTGTTCTTCCTTCTGCATGTAAGAATACAATCAAAAAAGGGGGGGAAGTAGAGGTTTCAGCTAGGTTCACCCTCCTTCCTCAGTATGAAACACAAAATCCGGATTATCAGAATTAAAACCTAGCTACGGGAGAAGGAGAGACTTCTGCTCAAGTTGAGTAGGAAAGTCTGCTGGTTAGAAAGAAGAATTTCTTTCTATAATCCCCTCACTCACCAAGGTTTTCCCTTGGTGAAATTCTTCATCATAGCGGTCCTCTCAATCCGCTATGGATTGAGGCATGCTACGACTTGCGGAATTACGTAGGAGCACTCCAGTGAGATACATGTGTAGTGCAGTGGTGTGGAGTGGGAAAGAATAGGGTTAAAAATACTTAACTAGTGGGCAAAATATTTTATTCTTGCTCTTAGTTGGTATATTAAAAACAGGGGTAACTACTAGGGAAAAACAACATAACCATGATGAGTTAGGCGTCCCTAGTATAAGTCAACATGTTTCGAGCCTCCCCACAGCCCTTCCTCAGGACCACACAAGGACCAGCCCTCAGCGTACCACTCCTAGGTGTCCTATAAATCAGGAAACTAGAGAAATAAAGTGCGATAGGGAAATAAAAAGGTGCCACACCTAAGGTGCGTGCACTAATGGTTAAATACATACAATTTACTCAATGGTACGTAGTATCTGTAGGAAAGAAAACAGAACATTGTTACAGTAACATGCGCCTCCTAGGAATCTGGCAGGCATCTTAAATATAGGTGTCATTCTAATCCGTTTACTTACGAAAAAGATGAGCCATTTAACGAAAGTCAAATACATCTGTGTCTAAATGCCGTATTTGATTGGTTCTGACTGACTCAACTATCATGTAACTCAGCCAAGACCGAAATTATTTTCTTCGGGCATACTCCGGGTGATGAATGGCGGAATTGGTGGCCCCAGGATCAACTGGCCCCTTCCAGACCTCTCACTGCTGTTAGAAATCTTGGAGTTATGATGGACTCAGATCTTTCTATGTGACGCAGGTTCAGTCAGTGGCTGGCATGTGCCTTAGGCTTTTAAGAATGATGAGGAATTTCCTCTCATTGCTGCCACTGTCTTATAGAAAGACAGTGGTTCAAGCCTTAATAATGTCAAGGCTGGACTAGGCTAATGTGCTCTACTTAGGTATCCCCAAGTATTTACTGAGCCGTTTTCAGGTTCTCCAAAATTCTGCCGCCAGAGCAATCTCCATGGTTGGGCCGAGAACACACATGACTAGTCTTTTGAAATCACTACATTGGTTACCAATAAAAAACAGAGTTGATTTCAAGTCTCTTGTGTTGGCCTTTGAGGCTCTTCATAACAGCGGGGCTCAGTATATCAGAAAAAGAATTATTACCTGTAGCCCGGCCAGGACCTTGAGGTCATCAACCCAACATTTGTTGTTGGTACCAAAATTCTGTCGGGCCAGGAAGGGCGGTCGCTCCTTTCAGGTGGTAGTGAGCAGTATTTGGAACTCGCTGCCTATATCATTGAGACAAGAATCTGAGCTCTTGAGCTTTAGACGCCAACTTAAGACCTGGCTGTTCCATCAATAGTGCGAATTGTGTCTGACTAAGAGTAATCTGGGTCCCTCTCTTTTAGGGTCTTCTTCTTATTTATTTCTTTAGCGCCGGGACACTCCATGGAGTAGCCGTGCGCTTGTATAAATACCCCATAACATTAACATTAACATAAATGCTCCTCTATGGTGCATGTAGTTAACAACTTCCTAGTGTTCCGTCGTGTTTTGCAAAAGGAACTTCCCTATCTAAATAAAGCATTAAAAGTGGCAAGGGGAAGTTAAATGAGGAAGGTGTCAGCATCAAAAGAAACAAGGTTTTTGGGGAAGAAACACACATTCAAGGATGAAGCTGAACACCCAGGGCAGGGGGAACTGGCAGAGTTGAGAAAGGTCTTCTCTCAGCAAAGTCAGAACAGGATCTGCTAAACTACTCTTAAGGGACACACAATTAATAAGCACAGGAAAGACCTGGAAGCTTTTTCCCTTTCATTACTCTGATGGGTCAGCCAGGAGACAATGCCTTCTGGGAGCAGGTAGACTCCCCAGGGTTACAGAATCAGACAAAGAAGCACACAGCTGCACGGCCTTGATGTTGGCAACAATGCTGACTAAGTGGTACAGGACGCTTTCTCCCAACCCTATGCAGTACATATGTACAGCCAATTCCAATTAAATGAGCTAACGTTAACAGTTCAGTACAATAGTGAAGGCCTATTATAACTACCAAGCACTTATTGAGACTGCACCTGGAGAGGAGAGACAAACATGAACTTGCAATGCATTTATTTAAGAAATAATTAGAGTTGCCGAAGGTAAGTCACAAATTATGTCAAGCTTTAGGAAAACGGAAAAAATGTCTACAGATGAGCACAATTAGCACGACTAAAGACGTGAATACAATGATTGTAAGACAGTTATATGTGTGCCTCTTACTACACATAAATGCAGCCACCTACTGGTATATTCATTTATTATGGTACCCACAAGTCGTTAGTTTTCGCATAATGTTTGTATATGATGTATGCTTGCATGAAGTGCTTAATTGCGCCGCACTAACATATCTGAGATTTCTTGTGATGCTGAACTTAGCACGATGCAAACTTGTTCCGGGCTGTATTCACTATGATTGATCTTTAATTCCGACTGATGCTAACATCACAATCAATACATTTCAATACAGTGAAGCACAGTAGGCCTCACAAAGGTGACAGAGAGTAATAGATTTACAAACCGTGAAGTTTTATTTAAAGGTTAGCTAAGTTACAAATTCAAATAATCTATTAGTCACGATTATTTAGCAAATACATGAATGCATTAGTCAATATATTTTAAGCAATTAAAAATCATGAATGCTAAGACAAACTGTTATGAAGTTGTCTCAAGTTAAACAGAGAAAAAAAAGTTTACACAAAGTGAACACTCTAGTCTGCTAAGCAAGGGGAGAGTCGGCAGGATGGGGAGAAGTTAGAATAAAAGGTGTCAGCATAAAAGGGTCTGAAAGACAGGTAAAGCTTCTTCTAACATAATATAACATATTGTTTAAAAAAAATGTTATGTCATTTGTAAAGCGCCTGAATCAGCCCAAATGGGGTATCTCCGCGCTAGGGACATGTGTTGGTATGGGGTGCAACATTAAAAGAGCAGAGTTTTAAGTTTTTTCCTGAAACCTAGATAGTTAGTAGTAAGACGAAGATCAAGGGGCAGTCGATTCCATAGTTTGGCGGCCAGATAGGAGAAAGATGTTCCTCCCAGTCTGGCTTGCCTAATGCGAGGGATGACAAGTAGGCCTTTCCCTTCAAAGCGAAGGGAGCGTGGCAGTGTGTATTTTACTAGCTTATCAGCTAGATAGGCAGGACCCAGCTGGTTTAAGCCTTTAAAAAAAATGCAGCAGATTTTTAAATTAATTATTTTACGAATAGGTAGCCAGTGAAGTTTGTGTAGCAGGGGACGTGATGGAGCACGATAAGGTGCACTGGTTACCAGACGAGCAGCTGTGTTCTGTACCACCTGAAGACCGTGCAAGATTCCTTGGCGGAGATCAGCAAAACATTGCTGAAATCCAAACGACTAAGTACCAGGGCATGGATCAAGGTTTTACGTGTAGATGCTGGAAGGAAATGGAAGACCTTACGAAGCAGGCTAAGGGCATTAAAGCATGCTCTTTTTGTTACAGCTATATGTTCGTCCATATTTAAGTCCTTGTCTATTTGTACCCCAAGGTTTTTAACTACTGCCGTGGGAGATAGTGCAGGACATAGTTCTTCTGGTCACCAACTAGGAGACCAGCTGGTGACAGCATCCTTGAAAATCAGTATTTCCGTCTTTCCTGCATTCAACTGCAAGAAATTACTGCTCATTTAAGATGTTATAGCTTTCATACCTTCCTCGAACATTCTTTGGATGTTAGGAGTATCATTCTTGTAAGATAGAAGAAGTTGAGTGTCGTCCGCGTAAGAGATCGGGGTAAACCCGATCTTCCTAAGAAGTGCTGAAAGGTGGGCGACATACACATTAAACAAGGATGGACTCAAACAGGAACCCTGAGGTACCCCTTCGGGTACTGGGGTAGTCTTGGAGTTAAATGGTCCAAGATTCACTGTTTGGGTCCTGTCTTTGAGGAAGTCCTGTAAACAGCGCAAAGCTGAATTCTGGATGCCTATAGAGCGCAGTCTGTCCAGCAGGATCTGGTGTGAGATGGTGTCGATTGCGGCGGACAAGTCAAGCAGTATAAGAATTACTGCTTGGCCAGCGTCCGCCAGCACACGAATGTCATCGGTTACATTAACCAGGGCTAGTTCAGTACTATGCCTGGGACGGAAACCTGACTGAGAATGGCCCAGACAGTTGGAAGATTTTATAAAGTCAGAAAGATGGATGTTAATGTGCTTTTCCAACAATTTACTATAAAGGGGAAGCAGTGAAATGGGGCGGTAGTTGGTTATATCATTGTGAGACAGTTTAGGATTTTTCCTGATGGGCATGATCTGAGCATCCTTCCATTCATTAGGAAGTTTACCATCTTTGATAGAGCAATTAAGGATAGAACAAAGAGGCTCTGCCAATTCAGCTGCCAGTTTCTTTGCAGTTTTAGGAGGATTTAGATCTTTAGGAGAGCCTGATTTGGCAGATTTTAGTAGGGATTCAGTATCCTGGATGGTAAGCAAAGGAAATTCTTTTAAAGTAAACTGTCTTATAAAATCCGGGGTAGGTTCAGTTTCAAATTGTGATTGATGTTGGTATCTTATTATAGATATCCTCTATTTTTTGTGAAAAATGATCGGCTATATTGTCACAAAGTAATTGAGTAGGCTCCTCTTCTGGATTACAGGCTTTAGGGTTAATGAGGGTATTGAGAATGTGAAAAAGGGTTTTGGAGGTGATGCCTGATTGCTCAATTTGGGTAGCTATATGATTTTTTCGTGCGGATTTTAAGTTTTTATGGTAGGTGTCTAGGTCTGCTTTATACTGTCCCTTGTCTATGGGATCTTTAGTTCGGCGCCATTGTCGTTCTAGCCTTTTACATTTACATTTTTTTCTGTTCGAAGATTCAGTGAGTACCAAGGTGTCTGGATACAAGTGGGGACCACGCAGGATTTTTTCTCCGGGATTGGAGTATCTAATGTAGACATAATAGTGTCATGGAAGGCCGACAGACAATTGTCAACTGTATCTGATGGAGATGAATATACAGGGGTAAATGCTTCGCGAAATTGATTTGGAGATAGTTTATGCCACTGTCTGTAAATCCGAGTTATTGGGGCTTTTTTAGCTCCATGTTCGCTAAAGGCCAGCAAGGTCAAATGAGATAAATGAGTAGTCTGACCATGTTAGAGAATGAGTGAATTTATAAACTATATCAGAAGAATTAGAAAGGACCTGATCTAGCGTATGGTCTGCGATGTGTGTATGAGCATCGTTCCTTTTCGTGAGGCCGAGGGCTGACATTTCCCTCCGGAAAATGGTGGCCTCTGAGTCAACAGGGTTGTCACTGTGAACATTAAAGTCGCCTAAAAGTAAAAACTTATTAGATGATATCACATAAGGAGCAATCAAGTACAAAAGATGTGAAATGGAATTGAAGAGAGGTTCAGGTGGGCGGTAAACAAGAGCTCCCTTCCAACTCAAATGTGAGTGGAGATCTAGTCTGAATATAAGAATTTCTATACTGTCACTACTGTGTTGGTCTAATGATATAACTTTTATCGGGTCTTTATAAATAATTGCAATCCCACCACCCGCTTTATGTGACCTATCTAATTTCAAAATACGGTAACCATCCGGTAGAGCAGTTGCAATATCCGGAGTGGAGGATGGTTTTATCCAGGTTTCCGTCAAAAACCCAATATCTGGGAGGGATGAAGAAAGTAAGTCCCATATATTAGCGGCATGTTTGGTAAGGGAACGAACGTTAGCCAGAAAACAGTCCCAGTTGGCTGTAGATGAGTTGCGATTGTCAGCAATATGAGGAGAAGCATTAGCCAAAAATGGTGACATACTCTGAAAACCACAGGGAATACATGTTAACAGGCCTTCAATGATGGAGGGAAATTGGTGAGTGCAAAGGTAGGTACCTTTACCTGCAATAGGAGAGGGAATATGATCTCTAATGAATAACAACTCCTGCCTAGAGTAGGTTGTGCTCACCCTAGGATTTATTGTTTGATCTATGAGGGAACCAACAGGGTTCCTAGCTCCTGGCGACGGACTGGCGCGGGCGGGCGCAGACAGGCGCACCTTTGGCGCGCCCGCTGCGCGTCGCCAGCAGCATTCGCTTTTATAGGGAGGAGGTATGAGCACTAGAATGCTCACCTCTTCCTACCGGAAGTGAGGGAAAGACAGCAAAAGAAAATAGAGCTGTCTATGTGCTTGTAAAGCACACATATCACCCAAGCGCTGAATAACAGATGTGTATTGTTACCCAACTCAATGGTACTTGTTTTATCGATCGCAGAAGGATGAAAGGCTGAGTGGACCCACCAGGATTTTAACCCGTGACCATGAGGTTGAACACAGGCACCTACAATGGAACGAGAAGTAAAAGACATCTGCTCATGAGGAATAGAAAAGAGAATTATGTCTGAGATTTGGGCAAAGGAGGAAGGCATCTGAATATGAGTCTACATTAGATTAGTTTAAATTATTCTTTTTCTACATTTCAGTATGCCTACAGAGTATTCCGTGGAGGGGAACTGGTCAGGTTCAAGGAACAGAAAGATACAGCAATTTCTATTAGTTTCACAACCATACACACAAAACCAGCTTTCATAGGAGCATATTTACAAGCCACCTTTGTCACTTTTGCCCAGCCATTGTGCCACGTTTTGTGATGCAGCGGTGGGGTAAACAATGTGCCACATTGCGGCCCATTTATGACATGACGAATCTAGGGAGATGAGTCATGTTGTAAAGCCCTGTCCCACATTATACCTGTGTCAGGTATAATGTATGGTATGCAGGGTGGGCGTTCCCACGCAGTGAAGGTTAGTAGAAAGGACTCCGTGAAGTCTACAAGATTTCACTGAGCCACTTCTAGGACGCCACTGCGTCAAAACCTTCCGCCTGCTTGGAGCAGGCGTGAGGATTGACGCAGCACAATGAGTATAAATCTCCCCATGCATTGCTAGAGTTACGTCATGCTTGCGACACAACTCCAGCAATGCGTCACTTTCAGGTCAACAGCTCCGTCAGAATTTCTCACGCATCTGGCAATACTTGCGCCCATGATGGAGCAAGGGTTTCGCATGCAGGCGCAGGGAAACTGATGCATCTCTGTTCTTCTGTGAAGAGTCTCGCGGTAGGACTGATGTGTTGAGATGGGTAAACAGGCGGTGATGCCCCAGGAGAAGTTGATACAAGTGGGGATACCAACCCAGGAGAAGGGCAACCTGGGAGGGCTTGGTGAACCTTTTTAGTAGTAAGCTTAGAGTGAAGTCCTCAAATAGAGTGTTCACATTCAGTAGGAATTTGATATCGGTGTCCAGTCCTTCAAATGATAAAGCACACAGGTCTCTGAAGAGACACAAACAACCCCAGAGTCAATTTGAGCTTCTTTCATGGAAGCAAACTTATCCTTAATGTGCAGTTCACAACCGGCAGGAGAGATGCCCCCGGATAGCTGTCTGCTTTTATTTTATTTTATTTTATATTCTTCTATAGCGCCTGAATAGACCCCCGAAGGGGTATCTCCGCGCTTTGCCAGTAAGAACATAACTCCAGATGGTCCCTAGTCAGAGAGGATGGTGCAATTTATCAGGGAAGGATCAGTTGCTGGAAAATAGGTATGTTTTTAAGATCTTTCGGAAAGTCAGATGGCTGGTGAGTGATCTCACCTCGAGAGGTAGAGAATTCCAGAGCCTTGGTCCCATATGGGCTAGCGCTCGGCCTCCTTGTCTGGACTTCTTTATTCTAGGCACCTGCAAAAATTGCAGGTTACCAGAGCGCAGGGATCGCCCAGGGGCGTATGGCTGAAAGATTTTAGCCAGATATTTTGGACCTTCACCTATCACACTTTTATGAATAGTGCACAGGGTCTTAAACTGCACTCGCTTCTTCACTGGCAACCGATGAAGTCTAATCAGCAGAGGGCGAGAGGGAGTCCTAGGGGGAACATTAAGGACTGTCCTTGCTGCCGTATTTTGGATCACTTGTAACTTTTTGAACTGCCCTTCATTTTCTCCTAATAGAAGGCCGTTACAATAATCCACTCTGCTGATGACTAACGCCTGCACAAGTGTTTTCCTGTGACAGTCTGGCAGATAAGGGAACACTCTCCTTAGCATCCCGATTGCCCGAAAGCAAGTACTAGCCACTTGGTTTACGTGGTCTTTAAAAGTGAGTGTCTGATCTAATAACACTCCAAGATTTTTGACCGTGCTCTTAGGGCTGGGAACAGGGCCTAATTAATTCTAAGGGCCACCATTCAGGTGACCAGTGTATTGCTGCTTGTCCAAACAGCATGACCTCCGTTTTCCCTACTTTACATTGAAGACAGTTTGATGACATCCATTCAGATATTGCTCTCATACCATCTGCAAAAGATCTTTTTATTGCAGGTGTCAGATTTTTAAAAGGAAAGAGGAGTTGGGTGTCGTCGGCGTACGACACCGGGGTAAACCCAAATGATCTTGCTAAGTTGGCTAAGGGAGCCACATACACGTTGAAAAGTGTCGGGCTTAAGCAAGAGACCTGTGGCACTCCCTTATTGAGCTCCCTATGGATGGATTTGTGGGAGCCCAGCCTAACTTCTTGGGAGCGGCCAGATAGAAAGCTTTCCATCCATGACAGAGCCACTCCTTCCAGACCTACGTCCTTTAAGCGATCGAGAAGCACCTTGTGAGACACCGTATCAAAAGCGGCGGAGAGGTCCAGCAGCACCAGAATCATAGAGCTGCCCTCATCCAGTGCCATTTTGATGTTATTGGTCACTGTTTGAAGGGCTGATTCGGTGCTGTGGTTCGGCCTGAAACCAGATTGTGAGTAGTCCAGGCCCTCCGTCGCTTCAAGATGTTCTGATAGATAGGTGTTTACGTGCTTCTCAGCTATCTTGCCGATGTATGGCAAGAGTGAAATAGGACGCAGGTTAGAGAGGTCGGTCCATGGGGATGCCGCTTTTTTCCGTATTGGGTTTACCACCGCTCTTTTCCAATCTGCTGGGACCTGTCCTTGGATGAGGGAGATGTTAATAACACTCTGTATGGAGGGCCCCAGGAGAGAAATCAGAGGCGGAACCATCTTAGCAGGGAGGAGGTCATTCGGAGATCCAGATTTGATGTGAGTGATAAGAGGAGGGAGCTCTGTACTATCAATTGGAGGAAAGGATGATAGCAGATGTGGGTTATGCTTTAGCAGAGTCGGAGATGTAGGCTTATTAGTGTCACTCATACTGTTACTGGCTGCCACTATTTTTTCATAAATAGTGTTTATTTTATTCTCAAAGAAAAGCGATATTTCATCGCATAGAGTCTGTGAGAACTCATCAGAGCTCTCACATGCGGCGGGTTTAACAAAATTTTGCAGAATTTTAAAAAGCTCCTTGGGACAGTTGCCCGCTTCTACTAGCTGTTGCATTAAGCGGTTTTTCCTGGCCTGCTTAATGTTTTTATAGTATTTTAGTTGAGCATGTAGAAAAACTGTTCGGGTCTCCTCGGTCTTATTTCTTCTCCATTTTTTCTCTGCTCGCCTACATTTCTGCTTTTCTTCCCTTAGCGCCAATGTGTACCAGCTTTCCTGCTTAGAAGAGGGATACTCTTTATGTAATTTTAGAGGGGCCAGGATATCAATGGCTCGCTTAATTGAGTCATTGAGTTTGGCCAGCGCTATGTCTACTGTGTCTCCTGCTAGTATGGTGGGTTGTATCCAAATTTCCTGTAGATTACTTATGGAAATTTTATGCCATTGACGGCGCCAGGTGGGAGGGGATGGTGCTTTATTGGTAGATCTCTTAGGAGGCAATAGTTTAAATTCTAAGAGGAAGTGGTCTGTCCATAGAATCTCTCTTGCTGGAAGGCAGGTTAGTTTGGTACAATTGGAAAGAACTAGGTCTAGCGTATGGCCACCCCTATGTGTAGGTCCATTATTTTGTAATTCTAGACCTAAGTTTAATAGATCCGTAAGAAGGGAATAGGATTCAGGTAGTGTTGGCTGGTCTACATGGATGTTAAAATCCCCCAGGAGAATAAAGTCTTCTTTAGATTTAAGACAGGGAGCTAACAGCTCTTGAAGAGTGAGCGGGAAATCAGGGTTTGGTCCTGGTGGACGATAAACCAGGGCACCTTTCCAGGAGGTATGGCTGGTTAGGTCGATTTTAAAAACATGATTTCTAGTTGTAGACTTCGATGTTGCGAAGTATAGTGACCTTTATGTCGTCCTTGTGTATTATCGCCAGACCACCGCCTGTCTTCACTTCTCTGTCTAGGTGTTTAAACTTATATCCAGATGGGATCCCCATTGCTATAGCTGTAATTGTTTGGGGTTTCATCCATGTTTCAGTGAGAAAACATATGTCCGGCTGGATGGTATTTACTAGATCCCAGACCTGATGCTGATGTTTGGGCAGGGATCGCAGAGTTAGAAGAAAACTCTTCAGCCCATCTAAAGGAGTGTCTACCTGAGAATGGATATTGCTGCTGATTGTTTGACGGCGGCACTCTAGACATGAAAAACCTCCCTCTACTGTCTGCCATGGTATTTTAGTGCTGCATACAAAAGACGACTTTAAATCTAATAACGTTTGGGCAGAGTATGTTATGTGTTGTTTCCTCATACCTGTTGGAAGTGGGCGAGATGAGGCAGAGTCCATGGCCCCTGTGCCCCGTCCTGACGTGGACGGGCGCAGACGGGCAGCTCTTTGGCGGGTCTTAGGCGGAACTGCGCGCGATCGCTGCGCGCTCAGGAAGGCGCAAGGGCTATATAGCCCTGTGTGGAGCCACTAGAGCGCTAACCGCTCCTAGTGGGACCGGAAGTGCGTCAAATGCCTACCACCCCCTTGCTACCATGGGAGGTGGGAGGCGGCAACCAGCGCTATGAGCAACTGTGGGGCACACGAGTGTGGCTGGAGACAGGTGTTGCTGCAAAGTGAGTGCGGGAAATGCGGTTCAATTTTAAAAAATGATACACACTTTAAAAGTTGCAATACAATTTCCGTTTAAAATAATACCATCAGTATCACAATCTTTTTAAAACCTTAAGAAGCGAGGCAGACCGGCAAGCGGGTTGGAGACACTGCCACCGTCCCCTTCCCGCAGCGAGCTCCTCCGGCGCTCCGCCTATATAGCCCTGTGTGGAGCCACTAGAGCGCTAACCGCTCCTAGTGGGACCGGAAGTGCGTCAAATGCCTACCACCCCCTTGCTACCATGGGAGGTGGGAGGCGGCAACCAGCGCTATGAGCAACTGTGGGGCACACGAGTGTGGCTGGAGGCAGGTGTTGCTGCAAAGTGAGTGCGGGAAATGCGGTTCAATTTTAAAAAATGATACACACTTTAAAAGTTGTAATACAATTTCCGTTTAAAATAATACCATCAGTATCACGATCTTTTTAAAACCTTAAGAAGCGAGGCAGACCGGCAAGCGGGTTGGAGACACTGCCACCGTCTCCTTCCCGCAGCGAGCTCCTCCGGCGCTCCGCCTATATAGCCCTGTGTGGAGCCACTAGAGCGCTAACCGCTCCTAGTGGGACCGGAAGTGCGTCAAATGCCTACCACCCCCTTGCTACCATGGGAGGTGGGAGGCGGCAACCAGCGCTATGAGCAACTGTGGGGCACACAAGTGTGGCTGGAGGCAGGTGTTGCTGCAAAGTGAGTGCGGGAAATGCGGTTCAATTTTAAAAAATGATACACACTTTAAAAGTTGTAATACAATTTCCGTTTAAAATAATACCATCAGTATCACGATCTTTTTAAAACCTTAAGAAGCGAGGCAGACCGGCAAGCGGGTTGGAGACACTGCCACCGTCTCCTTCCCGCAGCGAGCTCCTCCGGCGCTCACTTCTTTACAACAGTGAGATTCCATGCTCTGTGTTCCAACATGTAGCATGGAACCAACTAGACCCAAAAGTCTTGTTTGAGTAGTTGAAAGTATGAGGACTTTCTTATCATGTAAGGTTATTCCTGCACACACAGTAAGTATTGATCGCTTCACATTGGTGATCAGATATGAACAAGGGTCAAAGGGAGGGTCCTTCTTTTGTGACGCTTTAGATTTGAACAAGACACTGTCTCTTGAACACAAATTGGAAAACGTATCTCTTCCTTTTCTGTGATCTTGCATCTCTTCTTGTGAGCATCTATTTGGAGTACTTTGTCATGATGTTGGGGTGACACAGAAGTTGTTCAGAGAACACATGTCCATATGGTCCCCGCGAATAGCAACCCTGTTGGAGAACTACAGGGGGTGCTGTGTGAGTTACCACAATAGTCCTATAGCTCTTGGGGTAGAAACATTAAGATTGGGATCTTTCTTCAGCTTGGAAAATTGTATGATCATTTTTAGAGTGGCTTTAAATGGGTACTCCAGGATGGCTGCTGCTCCGTCTGGCTGAAGAGGCAGCTTTCACAGCCTTCAGTTCCCCGACTGTCGTGCTAGTTTTGTAGGATGGAAATCAAGATATTCTTCTCAAAATGTCCAGAGAAATTAAGAAACCTCATCATCCTTCTTCATCTACAAGTTAAAAACTCAACCAAAACCCCTTATGGAACCAAACTCACCAGTGCCACCTCCCAAAGTTTTAGAGGGGAGGTCATCATAGCCCTCTTATGGACCAAACGCAACCTATAGCCAAATAGAAAATTAACTTGAAGCCCTTGTCGAAGAAAATTCTTGCATATAAAAGGATCTCCTAACCTAGACCCCCAAGTTGTTTTACAAACCCAACTCTATGCCAGGAAATATGATTTCCCATTAAGGATCTCTTAGTGGCAGTGGGCAAATCTACGGGACCCCCATCTTCCTTGGTCACATATCGCACAGACCCCACAGAGCCCTCTACCTACTATCCCCTTCCGAAGCAATATCACTTAGCAAATCATACTGCTCTAAAGCACCCCAAAGCACCCCTAATCTCCCATCCAGAATCCTAGAAATCATTGGCACAAACAGACTCCCTCGAGCAAAGAGATACCAGTACCCCTGCTCAAATACGTTGCTATCCAAACACTCCACTCTCCAAACAATAATCATATGTTTACACAGCGGTACTAGTGGTTGACAAGATTGCACATCCTCCTAAACAGCAATTTACGTGGGTAATTGAGAGATGCGATTAGTAACAGGTAATCAACATGGTGCTAGTTGATATCCGATATCCCACTACCAATGGTGTCAAACGAGAGTGATGGATCCAAAAGGCCATCGCTCATAACATGTATACAAAGGAAATTGCAGCACTCAAGAATGTGATCTAGTAATTAAAAGTTTAGTCCAATAAGTCAAGGTCATGAAATGTGCAATCCAGGGTTCACTCAACCCTTTACTCAACCTGCTACCTGGCTATTCCATTATACAACAGGACAGACCAGGTCGTATAGGAGGCGGGCTAGCAAATATTCACAAAGAAGTCATCCGTCTCAACACCTTTGAGACCACAAACAACTCAACATATGAATACCTAGGAGCTGACCTTGTAACAAAAGGTGCAACTCCCATCAAACTTCACACCATCGATCACTCCCCCGCTGAGCTCTCAATCTTCACCGAAGAGCTATCTGACCAGATAACATGGATGTCTCTAAACGACACCACCAACGTGTTCTTAGTTGATTTCAGTCTTCACTAGAATGATACAGATGACGCCACAGTCCTTAACCTAACAAATCTACTCAAAATCAATGACTTCAAACAACTCTGCAAAGAAAAGATGCACAACAAAGGTGCTACTCTAGATGTGATAATTGCTAGAAATTATTTTGTTTCTCTTCGATCCATGTCGCCCATTGACTGGTCGGATCACCCCTCATACACTTAATTCTCAAGGTCAGCCCAAGATACAACCAAGCCACTGGCAACAGACACATGCATTTGTAAGGAACATCCAACAAACTTCCCCTCCCGTACTGGTAAACCAGAATCAATGTTTAACTACATTCACACCCGCATCTATGTATGGTAGATGACCGCACCGCCCACTACAACTCAGCGATGGCAAACCTGATTCTCCAAGTGGTAATCAGTCTTAATCCCGAACAAATGATAAAAAAAATGTGTTCAAAAGTTCGAAGAGTATGATAGTCCAATTCTTCTTCTTTATTTTCAAGTAGTCATCAAATCCAAAAGAACAGATGATTTACAGTTGTTAATACTTTGGGTTGTTACAGTCATACCTGATGCTGGTCGTAATCAATAGGCTTAGCCAACACATGTTTGTCATAAGGTCATCACCCACTGACTTCCTCGGGGCACAACAACAACAACAAAAATATATATACACCCAGTAACTATTTGATTACATTTATACTAAAGTTAGCAACAAGTGTTTGCAATGCAATTGGTCTCGCCTTTGGGACCTTATAAGATTTTTGCTATGCAGCTCATTATTCTGGGTGCTACGGTGTTCTTCAACGTGGGAGTTTTATTTTTTTACAGTTTTATATAGTGCAAACTAGACATGAAGGTTTTGGGGTGCTTAACATGAGCGTCAGTTACACTACGCAAGGGCACATATTCATATTATCGAACTGCATTGAGAAGTACATATTTAAAGTGTTATTTTTGTATAACTGGCTGGTAAGCGCATTGCATTCATCCGAGGGCAGGCTGCGAGGAAATGGCACTTCCTTTCAACACATATGTGGCGTTTTATTAACAACAAACTTACCTGTAGAATATGCATTGTGCCACTAAAATAAACCTGAATACCTTTGGGTGAATATGTACACAAGTTTTAGAATTAATCTGATCTGCTTTAAATTAACTGTGTGCCTAACAATATCTCTTGTTATATACTTAATAAAGGAGGAGAAAGGCTAAGGTAACTCTGATGGCGTTTGAAGCCCTGACATGCAAGTTACACATATTAGCAGCACGATTATTAACTCATCTATGTAAGAGGATAGGTGGAATATCACAAATGATGCGCATCAGCATACGCAGCTGCCTTTCACCAGGTCTCTCTTGCACAAGATGAAGAAGAAAAATGATAGGGCTCAAACTGCTGTGAATTTTGCACAGACAGTAAAGGTTTTAAAACAGAGCCTGAATCTAGTTCAGTATCTATGGAGACAGAGGGTGCTTTGCTTCAGTGATGCGGAACAGCCCGGCAAAAACAGTAAGGGAGAGAAGTTGCCCCTTTTTAAAACAGCAACAGCAGATGGCTGCAGAAGATGGAGAGGCTTGACAAATGCACAGGCCCTTGTGAGGGGGAAGAAGAAATGACCAGGATGGGTGCGAGCATAAAAAAAAATGCCCGTGCCAAGCTTTGGTGAGACTTTGAAATTTGCCAAACTCAAGCCAGGGAAAATGTAAACAAGAGGGCGGAGACTGGCTGTTGGAAAGTGAAAGCGCGCTTGGCGCGCTGTAGGAGAAACTTAATTAAGAAAATAGTGCTTACAAGACTAAGTAATACGTACTGTGTAACAACCGAAGTAAAGGGGCCAGAAGCCATGCGAGGTTACAAATGAAGACAAGGCTATACTTAGGAGGGACTAACAAGCCTAATTACAAATCAGAAGCCAGCATTTACAAAGGACAATGATACAAGCCAATGACAAATATGGGTGGAGAGTGGGCGGGGCTTTCATTCCATACTGTTCTACAGCAGATTGCCAGTGCAGCGCATGCGCGCTGGTTCAGGCTCGACCTAAAAAGTGGGAGTTTAAAAAAAAGTGCCAGAGAATAGTCCAGTTCACATGTAACTAATACAATTTTCCCCAAAATTATTTGGGCAAGATAACCATCTGTTTGGATCCCACATGGTTTATTGGAATTGAATATAATAATTAGAACTATTCATAGTGCACTTTAGTGTCCTGAGCTTGTTCTCACCTTCCGCACAGGTGAAGAGTGGTGTTATTTCCGCACTGTAATTGCATAATTTGGGAGGCTCATACATTGTGTTTGGTGAAACTAAATGGGAAATTGATGCAAGTAGCTGTCGCCACGTATATAATTCAGGCAGCATCTGTTTTCGTAGCTTGAATAATTAAGATATGCTTTGGTGCGCAGACAGTTGCATAAGAGGTACTTTGATCCCATTGTGGCTAGGACGGAATTCACTTTTGTAATATGCCAAAAACATGTCTTAGAAAACAGATAGTCGGCTGTCGAACAGTCTGAAGAAGACGCGCCATTACGACGTGTTAGGTTCGTTCTTGAAAAGTTCTCACCTTTGTCAAATAGATGACGTTCACTCAAGGGGAACGTCGAGGCGCTGCCTAAATTAGATGGTTGTGTTAAGTTAATGTTTATTATGTATACATTGAAATAGCCTGTTGTAAAGTAGCTTTACGTGACGTCTGCGTGAGAGAGGAACGAAAGAGATCTGCTGCTTTAGCTCATAGTTCAAAATCCTAATTCTCATCTTTTAGGTGTGTCTCAAAAATATACAGCGGACAGTAAAACGGGACAGATTTAAGTATTTCAGTTTGATTTAAGGCTGCATCACTCAGGTCACTTTTCTGGCAGAGTTGCTTACGTGCAGGGCTGGCTTTAGCACTGGTGGCACCCGGTGCGACAATTGCTTTTAGCGCTCCCACACCCATGACCGCCTCCCCAGATTCTCTCACTACCACCTGCAAAAGTGCCCCTCATCTCTTCTATCATAAGATATTGCTAAACACAGTGCCCCCCTAAGGTCCCAGTGCCCCCTCCATAGGTCAGCGTCCAGTGCGGCCGCACCAGTCGCACTGCCCTAAATCTGGCCCTGCCTACTTGAGCTGCAGTGCATGGTCTATTCATCACCTCTGCAGCCTCTGGCTAAATTTACAGGAGAAAAACGAGAGTTTAAGCTATTGACATTGGGAATGACGATGCCTTTTATTTGTCAGTTTTAAAAACCAACACAAAAAGGCATTGCCATTTGCAAAGCCAATAGCTCAAACTCTCGCAAATGCGAGACCTATTGCATTGCAAATGCTTTTTTAAGGTGATGGGGTGCTCAAACGGTGTTCATACAGATTTTAAAGTGATGGAACATTAAGGGAAATTCATCAGTATGTGACGTTTCGAAATGTATAAAGCTTACACTGATGCCGTACTCTTTTTCCCCCAAGGACAAGTCTTTGTCAATCTGAGAATTTCTCATGAATGTGGACGTAGTATACTGTTACCTTTCACTCTCCAACTCTGTGAAGTCCATGAGAATCATCCTCGACAAAAGCATGTCAATGAAAGAACACACGAACAACTCAGACAAAGGGGCGCTCTTCACCTTAAAACATTTCAAGAAAATCAAACTTTTTATTCCCCCATATGATCTATTTTTTTTAAAACCTTTTTTTTATTGATAACACAAGCAGCTGATAGTTAATAGAAAAGAAAAGCAAAATGAAAAATATAAACAAGAATACATTTGATCAGTAAATACTGTGTCTTGAACTTCTTAGTAATAAATACAGAGAGTAATACACAAAAAGAAAAGAGAAATAGAACATCAAGTAATCAAAGCAAATTCATATATCAACTAAGAGACAAATAATAAGATATCAAGGTAGGCACAACCCTCAATTAAATCAATTCATATTTGAGCAAGTAAAAAGACATCCCTAAGTTCTGTCTATTTTCATAAGTGCTTTATCACCCATTTTCCTAGCTAAAGATAGTTCCATATCATATATCTCCTTCACCAAAAACCACCATTCGTTCACATAAGGTGGTTGGTCCGAGATCCATGCCCTTGCAATAACCAATCTTGCACATGATAACAAAATAAAAACAACATCCCGAAATGGGGAAATAGTAGGTTGCATACCAAGAAGAATCATTTCGGGTCGTAGTAATGTGTTAATTAATAGTTTCTGTTTCAGAATGTTTTCTACACTGTCCCAAAATGAAAACAAAACCGGACATGTAACAATCATATGTTCTAGGTCAGCAGCCTGTAATTGGCATTTTGGGCATTTCATACGATCATTATGAACATTATTAGAAGACCACTTACAAAATTGTTGCGGGGTGTAATAAAGCTGGCAAACGGTCTTATAGGCTTGGAGTTTTAAACTGGATGAATGAACTAAAGTATCAATATTATTTAAAAGTGAGGAAATAATGTTTGATGAGATACCAGTCGTAAATTTTAAGGTCCATTTCTGAGCCAATTTAGGGCAATCATAATAATAATAATAATAATAATAATACCGACATTTATAAAGCGCGAACAGCTACCTCACAAGGAGGTGTCCCGGCGCTGAGTGATCATTTTTCCAGGTAGGAATGGGCGGAGAAAGGGGAGAGAGTGTTTAGTTATTCTGGGAAAAGAGCCAGGTCTTTAGCTGCCTCTTAAAACTGGCTTCCGTTGGAGCCAGTTGGATGTTGACCGGTAGGGCGTTCCAGAGTGTCGCCGTGCAGGCAGAGAAAGATCTGCCTCCGAGTCTGGCTCTCTTGGCGCGGGGGATGGAGAGCAGGTTTCGTGAATTAGAGCGCAAGCATCTCTCCTGATAGTATCTGGGGAGTCTAAGCTTTAAATAGGAGGGGCAGGTCCCCTTTTGGGCTCTAAACGCCAGAGTTAGAGCTTTAAACTTGATTCTGCAGGCTACAGGGAGCCAATGCAGATCGCGCAAGTGCGGAGAGACATGCTGTTTAAAAGGGATGTTTTTTAGCAGTCTCGCAGCCGCGTTCTGCACGATCTGCAGTCGTTGCACCAGATATTTGGGTAGGCCGAGGTAGAGGCCGTTTGCGTAGTCCAGTCTGGAAGTGACTGTAGCATGGACCACCGACTTGCGACAGTCTTCAGGCAGGAGGGACAGAAATTTGCGAAGGTTTCTTAGTTTATGGAGACAGCACGCAGAGACCTGCTGTATATGTGAAGAAAAGGAGAGACTCTCATCCCATCTTACTCCCAGATTTTTCGCATTGGTGCTGGGTAGAGGAGGGATACCCATTTCGGAGGGCCACCACAGGCTTGGGGGGGGCCGAGTATGTTTGCCAAAGAAGATGACTTCCGTCTTGCTTGCATTCAATTTGAGTTTGTTTGCATTCATCCATTTGGCAACATCTCGCAAGCATCCCTTCATATTGCTGAAGGCTGCCTCTGAGACGTCCGAGAAGGGGAAAATTAATTGTGTGTCGTCGGCGTATGAAATCGCCTTGACACCCCAATTAGCAATAAGGGAGAAGAGAGGAGCCAGATAAATATTAAAAAGTAGTGGACTGAGGGCCGAGCCCTGAGGGACACCACACCAGAGGGGTTTAGGTTTTGAGGAAAGGGGGCCCAAGGCTACTTTCTGGGTACGATCCGTAAGATAGGACTGTAGCCAGCCCAGAGCCTTATCTTCCAGGCCTGTGTTTTTTAGCCTTGACAGTAGCCTCACATGGTCCACAGTATCAAAAGCGGCAGATAGATCCAGGAGCACCAACATAGCCGATGCTCCTGAATCTAAAGACCACCTGATCGACTCAGCCACTTCTATCAGAGCGGTCTCAGTGCTAAAACCCGCCCTGAAACCCGACTGGGTTTCATGTAGTGTGTCTCTTTCTTCTATGAACCTGTTCAGTTGGCGCTGTATCAGTTTTTCAAACATTTTGCCAGGGGCTGCTAACAGGGAGATTGGCCGGAGATTGCTCAAATCATCCGGGGCACCGTTTGGTTTCTTTTTTAAAGGCAGGAGTGTGGCATGTTTCCAGCAATCAGGGAATAGACCAGTTTTGATAGATGTATTCCAGATATGTAGCAATGAAGTGGCAATTGAGTCCGACATCATTTTCCATAGCTTGGGCGGGCATGGGTCATCAGGAGCCCCTGATTTACATTTTTGTAGTTCCCTTTTGGCCTCGGCGAGGGAGATAGGATGAAATTGAGCTAAGGCGGGGAGGGAAGCCACATTATCATTTGTGTCGGACATAATTGTGGGCTCGGGACTGGTGAAGGTGTCGTAGACTTTCTCGATCTTTTTATCAAAAAAGACCGAGATGTCCTCGCAGAGTTTCTCCGACGGAGTCACTTCAGTTTCAATTGCCCGAGGTTTAAAAAAGGATTGAACGATTTTAAAAACTTCCTTGCTGGATTGTTCAGCTTGCTGAATGGAGGTCGCAAAGAACAATTGTTTTGCTTTTTTTATGGATTTGTGGAAGACACGCAGGGCTTCTTTATAGCAAATTTTTGCTGATGTGGAATAATTTATCCGCCAGAGACGCTCTAGTTTTTTGCAATGACTTTTTTCAGCCAATAGCTCAGTCGAGAACCATGGGGCCGAGGGGGATTCTCTGCGTGATGTAGCAATTTTTGCAGGCGCGATAGTATCCAGCGAATTACCTATCCAGAAATTTAGAGCCACGGCGTCCAAGTTCACATCTGATGACAGAGTTGGAGTAGTGGCTGAGAGAGCAGGGCAGAGAGTCTCTGCTGATATGTTGGCCCAGTTTCTGCGAACATAGGATCGTCTCCCTTTTGTCTGGTGGTGGGAAGGGAAGGAGAAAGAAAAAGGGATTAAGAAGTGATCCGTCCAAAGCAGTGGTTGTGCGGTTTTGGCTGAACAGTCCGGGATATTGGAGAATATCAGGTCCAACGTGTGGCCTGCCTTATGCGTTGGTTCCGAGATAATTTGGAATAGGTTCGCCGCTTCCAGAGTAGAAATAAGTTGGGTGGCTAGGGGGCAGTCTGGGCTGTCAATGTGAACATTGAAATCGCCAACTGCAATAAAATGGGGGTGAACTATTGAGCTTTGGACTATAAGGTCCATTAGTTCGGCAGTATAGTTGGTAAGGCAATCCGGGGGCCGATAGATGATCAGGCCGGCTAGAGACAAATGGGGGTTTATTTGAAAACAGAAATGAAGCCCCTCAATGCCTGGGATGGAGGTAGGCGTTGAGGAGGATAGTGTATATTTGTCTTTAAAAATAATCGCTACCCCACCGCCCTTTTTATCATTTTCTCTGTTTGAGACGCTCATTTTGTAGCCTGGTGGGACAGCCAGTGAGATAGAAGCTACACTGTCCACAGACAGCCATGTTTCTGTAAGAAATAGAGCGTCCCAATCAGAGTCCTCTAGTAGCAGCCAGATGTCGTCAGCATGCCTGGGGAGGGATCTGCAATTTAATAGGGCGGCTTTAATAGTGATGTCAGGGTGGTTAATCGGGGAGCCTATTTTAGAATTTAAAACTGCTGTTTTAGGGAGTGGAACGTCGCGAAGTGTCGTGTGGCACACCGGACATGATTGCGGTGGTGTAACGTTGGCCAGGTCATACCTGAGAGCATGACAGGGATTGTCTGTATTCAGGGCTAGTAATGCAGACTTGGACCAAACGATCCGGGTGGCGTCCCTACTCTTACCAGCAGCGTGGCTGGCGCTGGTCGCGGTCCCGTCGCGGACGGGCGCAGACGGGCTTGGCTTAGGCGCGGCTTCGGCGCGCATCCGGCGCGCCCGCTGCGCCAGCCCGCTGCGCCGTCTGGCCGGAATACACATTTTATAGTGTGTGAGGAGGGTGGGAGGGCAGCGCGACTAGAGCGCAGCCCCAGCCCCAGCCCTACCTAAGATGGCGCCCACCTCGGCAAACAGCAATTCCCAAAAGACGGCTGGGCGAGGCAGGGCAAAGGAAGTAAAGCGTGGGAAGAAGGTGTCAGTGTACCTACATCAATTCCCCAGCTAAAAACACTATTTAGAGCCCCCCAATTTAAAAAGTTAAAAAAACGCTATTTCGCCGTTTTAACCCGTTTTTCACACCCAAAATCATCAATACATCTGCCAAAAATAAAATCACTCGCAGCCCTAGTGTCTCTCACTAGGGAGAGCTCTGAAAGGCAGCGAGGGCTTGCAAAGACCAGCTCTAAATAGCCAGGGAGGGCGGGAGGGCAGCGCGACTAGAGCGCAGCCCCAGCCCCAGCCCTACCTAAGATGGCGCCCACCTCGGCAAACAGCAATTCCCAAAAGACGGCTGGGCGAGGCAGGGCAAAGGAAGTAAAGCGTGGGAAGAAGGTGTCAGTGTACCTACATCAATTCCCCAGCTAAAAACACTATTTAGAGCCCCCCAATTTAAAAAGTTAAAAAAACGCTATTTCGCCGTTTTAACCCGTTTTTCACACCCAAAATCATCAATACATCTGCCAAAAATAAAATCACTCGCAGCCCTAGTGTCTCTCACTAGGGAGAGCTCTGAAAGGCAGCGAGGGCTTGCAAAGACCAGCTCTAAATAGCCAGGGAGGGCGGGAGGGCAGCGCGACTAGAGCGCAGCCCCAGCCCCAGCCCTACCTAAGATGGCGCCCACCTCGGCAAACAGCAATTCCCAAAAGACGGCTGGGCGAGGCAGGGCAAAGGAAGTAAAGCGTGGGAAGAAGGTGTCAGTGTACCTACATCAATTCCCCAGCTAAAAACACTATTTAGAGCCCCCCAATTTAAAAAGTTAAAAAAACGCTATTTCGCCGTTTTAACCCGTTTTTCACACCCAAAATCATCAATACATCTGCCAAAAATAAAATCACTCGCAGCCCTAGTGTCTCTCACTAGGGAGAGCTCTGAAAATCATCTATCTTATATTGGCTGAAACATTTATACCCTAGGCTGATCGTAGCTTTGTTCTTCCCCCCTCCTCCATACATACAAATCCAAAAATCTGAATCTAAGATCTTTTTAAGCTTTAGTTTCCCAATAAAGAAATCTCGGATTTGTATGTATTTAAAGTATGCATGCCCCTGTAGTTTATATAGTAACCTAAGTGTTTCAAACTCTAACAAGGCTGAAGAGCCGTATAAGTCGCCCAGTTTTGTTATGCCTAAATTGGACCAAATCCTGCACCCCAAATCACTAAAAATACCTGGTAAACCCGGATTGTTCCAGAGAGTTAAATCAGAATGAAAGACTGACATTTTGTTCAGTACCAGTATTATATTCCATATATATATATTATATCTTTGGCGGTCTTAAACCTGACTCTTTTAAAATAGTTTGGGTCACTGGTTCTGGCAAGGAATTGAGTAGAATCGGTACCAAGCATAAATTGGTGAAAGTAATAAGGATTATTGGAGTTAAAAAGACTCTGTAGACGTCCCAAAAAGGATGCAAAAAAATAAGTTCTAATGTCTGGAAAGTTAAGGCCACCCTTACTGAACGGTAACTTTAAAGTAGACAATGATCCACATTTTTTTTTAAACCCCCATATAAAGCTGCCGAAAATGCCATCAAGTTTTCTAAAGAATAATTTGGTAATTTTCAAAGGGATACACCTAAATAAATACAGAAACTGTGGGAGAATGTTCATTTTGATTAGATTTATTTGCCCAATAAGGTTTAGAGGAACCTTATGCCATTTTTTAAGAAGAATGTTAGTGTCTTTTAATAAAACATCATAATTCAGTGCCAGAATACACTTTATGTTGGATGTGATTTTAATATCTAAGTAGGTAGCTGTGTGGCATATGCCAGCGACTGGGATCCGTGGTTTATAATTAACTATGATTTGTGTTTTGTTTAGGTTTAATTTGTAGCCCGATACTGCACCAAAGGCGTCAGCTTCTTTAATAATTCCGTCCATGGCTTCTGTGACATCCGTTGTATATATCACCAGGTCGTCAGCATATGCTGTAATTTTAAGTGAATTAGTGCCAAAGTTAAATGGTTTTATATGTTCCTGGGATTGTATAGCATTAATAAAGGGCTCCATAGTAAGAGCAAATAAAAGAGATGATAGTAGCCACCCCTGACGCGTCCCTCTTAAAATTGGAAACCTAGAGGTTAGCAAATTATCGTACCCTATTATAGCATTTGGACAGTCATAAAGTGCTTGTATTTTCATTAGGAAGTGTTGTTTTAAAACCACTTTCTTTAAGAGTAGCCCAAAGATATTCCCACCCCACTCGGTCAAATGCTTTTTCAGCATTGAGTAGTACCATACCGAGTGGGGAGGAATTAGTTGCAGCAACATCAAACGCAGTGATAGCCATGTTAACGTGCATTGTTGTATCTCTGCCTACCACAAAGCCGTGTTGGTGTTGGCTAACTAATTTGGGCATAAGAGTAGATAGTCTTGTAGCAATTAATTTCGCGTATGCTTTGGCATCTGAATTAATCAGGGAAAGGGCCTGTAAGACCCACACTCTGAAGGTGTTTTATTCTTTTTTAGAAAAAAAGTGATTTTAGCGGTATTCCAAGAACTCGGAGCCTTACTAGTTATCCCTATTTGATTTATAACTGAGCAAAGTAAAGGAAGAAGCTCCTCACTGCAACTTTTGTATATTTCAATCGGAAGTGTATCGTCACCAGCGGCTTTCCCGGAGGGAAGGGAAAAGATGGCCAATTTCAATTCAGCAAGGCTAAAATCTTTTTCCAATTCTTCCATCGCTTCTGCATCTGTTTCTACTAACCAATTATTTCTAATGTACCTTTGAATAGATTCAATGGGAGGTAAATTCTCAGGGGTATAGAGTTTAGTATAATATTAAACAAATTTTTGCAGAATCTGCTCGGGTAGAGTATAATTAATTCCATCGGCCCCTCTTATGGTCTTAATTAAAGAGGTAGCTATATCATCTGCAACCTTATAGGCGAGAATTTTGCCGATTCTGTCACCACTTTCATATTGTGATAGTTTATACTTGTGCAGCTTGGTACTAACTCTATCCCTAAGAATTTTTTTTATCTCACAGCGTAAAGTAATTAGTTTAAGTTCCAGCCTTGCTTTATTCAAATTAGTAATAAACCCTGCATCCTCCTGCTTAGTAATTTCAGCCAAATATTCTTCTAAAGCCCTGATCTTAGATGTAAAGCCCCATATCTCCTCTTTCTGGTTAGTATTCTGCTGAATAATAAATTGCTGGACAAAACCTCTAATACTTGCTTTACAAGCATCCCATACAGTAATAGTTAGGGCCGAGTCAATATTAAACTCCAAAAATTCTTTTATATGTTCCTTCAGCTGATTGATTAATAGGGAATTGGATAAAAAATGTCTTGGAAATGAGAATGGCCTGGGTTCTTGTTTTTTAGTTAGAATGTTAAAACAGAGCAGAATGGGATTGTGGTCTGAAGTTACTTTAGGACAGATCTCCATTCTGCTACCTTTAAGTATATTATCCGTAGTCCAGGCCATATCAATACGGGAGCACATTTTATGTGGTATTGAATTGTAAGTGTATCCTGCTAATGTCGGATGGAGATTTCTCCAAATATCTTTTAAGTTATGTATGCGTGCAAGTTCTAAAATGGCAGCCCTTGTTTTACGCATACGTTGTGAGGGGGTGCGTTTCGTAGTATCTTTTACATAGTTAACTACACAATTACACAATTGAAATCTCCCATTAATATTAGCTCCCCCTCCCAGTCTAGTAATTCAATATTAAGTCGGTCAAAAACTGCTGCATCATCATAATTTGATCCGTACACTGCACATAAGATATATTTACGGTTTAATAGCATTAGTTGTGCAATTGCCAATTAGAACTCTAAGAACTTCTACCTTAAATGATTTTTTCTTAAGAATAGCCATCCCCTGGATTGATGCATTTAATGGAGTACATATTATTAACTCAAACCCCCTTTGTTCTAACAGTTTTCTATCCTGAAAACAAATATGGGTTTCATTTAGAAGTACAAAATGAGGGTTATACATTTTAAGTTCCTCAAATACAAGTTGTCTTTTACTTTTATTGTTGAGACCTGAAACATTCCAAGCTAAACAACTAACTTGATACATATCTTAATTCAAATATGTTCTGAATAGTTTAAAAAAAACACAGTTTCTTACTCAATCTGTACCTTAAGTCTTTTCTGCTTGTGTCATCTTTCCCCCCCCCCTGAAAACCCCCCTCCCCCCATATGATCTAAAGACTGTAGTGCAACCACTGGTTCTCTCCAAGCTTGACTTCAGTAGCGCCACAATTACTGGGATCCTGAAAAGTCACCTTTTGCGTCTAAATACAACTGTTGATACAGCGCCAGACTCCTCACAGGAACCAAACGGTTCGGCCACATCTCAGCTGCTCTGAATACTCTCAATTGACTCTGCACAGAAGGAAGATGCATCTTCAAGACAACCTGTATCACCCACAAAGCCCCTCACACTGCAAACCCAAAGTATCTGGAGAACAAACTATCAAGAGTCGGAAGAAGCTGGGCCATGAGAAACTTCAAATCACTTCTCCTCATCCTGTGCCAACAAGAAATGCCCCATGGATTTGAAATTCACTTCCTACGGATCTCTGCTGTAATCCCTGCTATGCTTGTTTCAAATGGAACCTCAAATCTCTATTTCTGAACAAATACTTCAACACACTCCCAACCTGATTTGTTTTTACCCATGCTCCCACCACACCAACAGGATCACTCGCTAAGTCGCTCGACCCATTCAGCGGCTAAATCAGCTGCTAATACCACTGATCTATATTGTTGGTTTTTTTAACCTCTGTTATTCCTATAATTTTTTATTGTTTTATTCCCTCTGGTTATCTATGTCAACCTTCACAAATCCTCATATTGCTCTGGGGAACCTCTTCCCATCTTGTAAAGCACTCTGATACCATTGGGTCTAGTTAGTGCTACATAAAACTCTGAAATAAAGAAGAGGAAGGAAGAGAGGCAAGTTGGCCATACCATGTTGTAGTTCTGTGGTGTTCTGCCGCAAATCAGGGGCAGGCTGATGGTTTCTCTGTCAGCCCCTCTAAAGTGCCTAGAAGTGGAATGGAGTGTGTTTTCAGGTGGCTAGGGAAAGTTACGGTAGGAGGGGACATTGGTTGAGGGCAGCTCTAAAGTGCTTAGAGTGGAGATTCACTCTGAATACAAAGCTGCTGATACAATGCACTGTGTCGCCCTCTGAAATACAAAGGAATAGATAGTTATAATTTCCCCCTTGAGCGCATTTGGTGTAATGGAGAGAAACTCTGCGCTAGCGTGCATTGATTGACTGCACTTTAACCGTCAAGTCAATTGCATTATACAGAACAGAGAGTAACTGATCAGTAAGATGCATCGTCATAATTGATTACCGCTCTCCGCTGGTATGCATTCGGATTCAGATTATTTAATGTTATCTCTCCGTTGAAACGTGTACAGTGAAATGCAGTTTAATGCTCTATTAAACTGCAATGGGCTGAGCGGAGTTTAACATTTAAATGAGTCAATCCAGACTTGGTGTTCACTTCTCTTCAAAGTCCACTGACATATTCGACTCACACTCATACGTTGGGCAAAATGTATTGTGATCCCACGCAGACCTTCATTGTGCTGGAAGGTATCTACCTGCCCAATGACATTTGATGGGCAGTATGGATCGAAGGCATTCAGCACTCTGGGTTTACCTTCCGATTGAGATGCATTGGGCACTATGGATCTTAGCTCCGCTTTGTGTATGCACAAAAAGAAGGGGGTACCCCTGACTAGAGTTCCTAATTCGGGATATACAAATGAGTTTGAAAAAACAGGTAATTAGGAACAATATTTAGTAGATGGACAAAACCTGACATTAGACAGTAATAAATCTGATTAAACACCATGCATGGTACAAAAATATATGTTTTTTATTATTATTTTGTTTAAAGATTTCTTTATAGTTAAAAGGCACACAATTTGTTGTCTCCTCTTTATATGTGACAGTTGATCTACATATATCATATGCTAAACTGTTTGGTTCATTTCTAATTTACAATACAGTTAGACATTTCACAATTCGGAGACTATAGTAGTGGTGCTGATCAATTACAATCTAAAAACATGGCTAGATGTTACAACAACTACGCGCGTTTCGGCTGAGAGCCTTCATCAGGAAGCCATGAAATTCCTCAAGTGAACCTATGCAAACAGAAAGATACATTACATGTCAGTGTCAGTGTTGTCCTATTCATACAAGTGCTCAAAAAACATACAGTGTAATCTATTTACAAGTTTTTAGTTAAAATCACGAACTGAAAAGTCCTGAAATAACTTAAATCTGTCCTGCTATATACAAGTCCACATACATCCTAACTGGTTGTACATAAATGTGGACATATAGGTAAACGTCCCAACCTCCTGTATTGTACAAGAAAATATCTACATAGGTATGCAGCATACTGTACGATATTTCTATCGGTGTGGGGTATATACAACAGTATGTACGTCCTAGTTGTTTTTGCATAATTGTGGGCATACATATTGATCAACTTGATGGATTATTTATGCGGAAAGAGTGAGGCATCTAAGAATGTACAGTAAACCTATGCAGAAAGTGGTGTACATCCTGGCTGTCATTCCATTAACGAATACCATATTCTCAGGAGATTAGTAAGACAGATAGGAAGTGGGAACACAGACTGAAGAGCCCTATGGGAATATATACTTTCCAGTCACTGAGATAAAAATGAAAAAAGTGTGTGAAACTCAAATGGATGGCAGGGAGAAATGCCCAATGGGGGGGGGGGGGTGGTTTACTACTGCTAATAAACATGTCAGATGAAAAGCAGACAAGAAAACAGGGTCCCAAGACTGTTCATGTACCTTTGTTTGATTGGGTTCAAAGGTTGAAGAGACCTCTGGTTACGGCGGTCCAATAGGGACTGATGAAAATACTGGAAATTCTAATGCAGACAGGGAAAGGGTAAATATGAATATGTAGTAATGGGACACGATATCCTGACTGGTGCAGTTACCAGGGGACGATAGTATCTAAGATAGGTACCTGTGATTGTGGTCTGTCGCAATGCGCCGTACTACATCAATGACGTTCTTGGGAGGAGCCCAGGGTGGAAGAGGGATGCTGATAAGGTGAACTGGAGTGCCTGTGAATGAAGACAAGCGTATTTTAGGCGGGATGTGTGGTTAGCACGGAACGGATAGGGAACCAGATGAGGAGGGGGGGAAAGAGGGGAAAAGGGAAGAAAGGTGAAGGGTAACATGGGTTGGAAAGGCTGGGTGAAGGGCGTAGGCGCGTGATACCTGAGGCGGCAGTCCGTCCAGCGTGTGAATGGTGGGGGTCTAAGGTCGGGTACTTCTTATAGTTCGGTACATCCACAACGGTGTCCAAGTGAGCACAGTCTGGAACCGAAGGGGTAATTAACAGGGTATTAGTAGACCGCGGTATCAAATAGAGCTGCATAGTATGGCAGTCAAGGGGCTGGGAGATTATGGTGTGTCAAAGTTGGCATAAGAGAGATTACCTCAGGTTAAAGTCCCGCCTGTCTTCCAATAGTGGAATCTTCCAGCGTCAGACGGACGAACATGTTAAATACCGTATCCAAGTAATAACAATCTGCAACCGAAGGGATGATGGACAGAATATTAGTAAAGCGCGGTATCAATCAGAGCCGCGTAGTGTGGCAATAAAGGGGCTGGGGTATTAGAGGGTGTCAAGGCTAACACGGGAGAAATTACCTGAAATTAAAGTCCCGTCTGCCTTCCAATAATGGAGTCTTTCGGCATCAGTCGGTCGGACCCGATCGAGAAATGCCATGGAAGTGCCGATGATTTTGAAGCCATGGAACTGACGCGATAGGGCCAATGAACGAACGGGGGAGGAGTGACACGAACTGCTTGGGGGAAATGAAGAAAGGACTTTATGTGAAGTGGAAGCTCTGTGTCTGTACGGTGGCAGACATGTTAGAGCGGAGTACGTGGGGGGAGGGGTTGGAAAAGGGGGCGGGGGGGAAAAAAGGAAGGAACGGGCTGCAGGATGACACGAACTACTTAGGTGAAATGAAGGAAGGACCATGTGTGATGTGGGAGCTCTGTGTCTGAACGAGGGCAGACATGTTGGAACGGGTTACGTGGATGAAGAAGGGGAGGGGGGGGGAGGCGGCGGGTATAGTACCTGGAGAGCAGAACAAGGATAGGAGGGAGGAAGATGCTGGGGCAGGAATACTGGTATTGATGGCATAATGGTCGTTTAGCCATAATTGTATTTAAGAACCTGATCCCAGGGTATTTCATTATTCATGCCTTTGGCATATGTGTCCAGACTAAAAATCCAGTACACTTCTCTGCATTTACGCACTTGAGTACTTAATGTCCCTGCTGATTTACGTATTTTTTCAAGTATATACCAGCGAATGTCATTGGGGTTATGTTTAGCTTCCGAATAGTGTTTTACAAGAGGGGCCTGCATCTTACCAGTTGGTATGGCAGATCTGTGCTCTGAGAGCCGGGTCGACATCATGCGGGCTGTTTCGCCAACATATCCCAAGCCACATGGGCATACTAGGAGGTAAACCACATTTGTGGTTTTGCAGTTGGTAAGAGTTTGGGATATGAGTGGTCTGTTATTAAAGGTCCATTCCTTTGTCTCTATGGCAAAGTCACAGGCAGTGCATGTAAGGCATTTGTAATTGCCTACAACAGGCATCATGTCAGTGAGGGCTCTTTGTGTGGTGGAGGTTTGCTTGGGTTCCATTCTTGAACGAACCACTAGATCTTTTAAATTTTTATTTTTCCTGTATGCAAAAACAGGTTTGGGGAGCTGGTGTTCTTTGGGTTTGGTGGCGTTCAGGATGTGCCAATTGGAAAAGACTATTTGCTGAAGTTTCGCATTCATAGTAGAATGTCTTGTTACAAAAACCATTTTAGAGTTAGGTTCTTTGGTACGAGATGTTAGTAGGTGTTGTCTATCAAAGAACCTTGCTCTTTTATAAGAGTCACGGACTAGTCGCTTGGGATACCCTCGAGATATGAATTTGTTTTTCATCTCGGCCGCTCTTTTGTCAAAATCTGTCACAGAGGAGCAGTTCCTTCGAACTCGAAGGAACTGGCCAAACGGAATACTTGATTTTTGGGTCTTAGGGTGGTAACTGGTGTAGTGTAAAAGTGTATTGCGAGCAGTTGGCTTGACATACAGATCTACATGAAGACGATTGTTGTTGCTAACGATGTTAATATCCAGGAATTCTACCTGCGTTTGGCTGGATGTGGCAGTGAAATGTATATTGTCATCGCATAGGTTTAGCCAAGACACAAAGGTGGAGAGAGATTCTGTTTCTGAAGTCCAAATAAAGAAAACATCATCTATGTAGCGAGCCCAGTGTGTAATGGACTCGCTAAAAGGGGCAACATCATTGTAGATGAATTTGTATTCATACTCCGCCATATATATATTGGCTACTGTCGGTGCACATGAAGCGCCCATGCTTACGCCCTTCGTCTGTTGATAGAGGGAGCCGTTGAACTCGAAGGTGTTTTCTGATAAGACTATTCCAAGACAATCAAGGACGAAAGTTTTAGGACAGTCTATTTCGTGTGTGTCTATAAACCATGAAACAGCAGAGATTGCGCCTGGTTGGGGAATGTTGGAATAGAGGGCCTCTATGTCCATAGTGACCAGCCATTGGTTCTCTGGGTTGAATGACAGCGATTCCACTAGATTGATAATATCCCTAGTGTCCTTGATGTGGGAAGGAGATTTAGGGATATGAGGCCTTAGGATGGTATCAATATATTTAGATAGTGGCTCAGTAATTGACCCAATAGTTGTAACTATGGGTCTATAAGGTGGATCCTGGCTGTTTTTATGAATTTTAGGAACCCCATATATGGCTGCCATTTTAGGTTGATGGACATTTAAGAATAGACATTCTTTTTCACAGATGTTTTATCTCAGTGACTGGAAAGTATATATTCCCATAGGGCTCTTCAGTCTGTGTTCCCACTTCCTATCTGTCTTACTAATCTCCTGAGAATATGGTATTCGTTAATGGAATGACAGCCAGGATGTACACCACTTTCTGCATAGGTTTACTGTACATTCTTAGATGCCTCACTCTTTCCGCATAAATAATCCATCAAGTTGATCAATATGTATGCCCACAATTATGCAAAAACAACTAGGACGTACATACTGTTGTATATACCCAACACCGATAGAAATATCGTACAGTATGCTGCATACCTATGTAGATATTTTCTTGTACAATACAGGAGGTTGGGACGTTTACCTATATGTCCACATTTATGTACAACCAGTTAAGATGTATGTGGACTTGTATATAGCAGGACAGATTTAAGTTATTTCAGGACTTTTCAGTTCGTGATTTTAACTAAAAACTTGTAAATAGATTACACTGTATGTTTTTTGAGCACTTGTATGAATAGGACAACACTGACACTGACATGTAATGTATCTTTCTGTTTGCATAGGTTCACTTGAGGAATTTCATGGCTTCCTGATGAAGGCTCTCAGCCGAAACGCGCGTAGTTGTTGTAACATCTAGCCATGTTTTTAGATTGTAATTGATCAGCACCACTACTATAGTCTCCGAATTGTGAAATGTCTAACTGTATTGTAAATTAGAAATGAACCAAACAGTTTAGCATATGATATATGTAGATCAACTGTCACATATAAAGAGGAGACAACAAATTGTGTGCCTTTTAACTATAAAGAAATCTTTAAACAAAATAATAATAAAAAACATATATTTTTGTACCATGCATGGTGTTTAATCAGATTTATTACTGTCTAATGTCAGGTTTTGTCCATCTACTAAATATTGTTCCTAATTACCTGTTTTTTCAAACTCTTAGCTCCGCTTTGAAAGGCATTCAGCACTCTAAAGTTAGCTGTAAGTTGAGATGCATTGGGCAGTATGGATCTTAAGTACCCATTGAAAGGCATTGAGCACTCTAGATTTCACTTCCTGTTACAACACATTGGTCAGTACGAATCTTAACTCCCCATTGAAACGCATTCAGCGCTCTTGATTCACCTTCTCATTGAAATTCATTAAGTAGCGTGGATCTCTTAACTCCCCATTGGAAGGTATTGAGCACTCTAGATTTAGCTTCTGATTGGATTGTAATGGGCAGTACGCATCTTAGCTCTACATTGCAGGCATTCAGCACTCTGGATTTAGCTGTAAGTTGAGATGCATTGGGCAGTATGGATCTTAACTCTGAATTGAAAGGCTATCCGCACTCTGGATTTAGCTTTCCATTGAGATGCATTGGGCAGTATGGATCAGATCTCCGCACTGACAGACATTCAGCACTCTGGAGTTAGCTTCCAGTTAAGACACATTGACCAGTATGGATCTTAACTCTGCATTGAAAGGCTATCCGCACTCTGGATTTAGCTTCCAGTTGAGGCACAGTGCCGTGCTGTGGGCAGTATAGATCTTAAATCTGCATTAAAAGACTCTCAGCACTCTAGACTTTGCTTCCCGTTGAGATGCATTGCTCAGTATAGATCTTAAATCTGCATTAAAAGACTCTCAGCACTCTAGACTTTGCTTCCCGTTGAGATGCGTTGCTCAGTATAGACCTTAAATCTGCATTAAAAGACTCTCCTCACTCTGGACTTTGCTTCCCGTTGAGATGCGTTGCTCAGTATGGATCTTATCTCCTCTATTGTAAAGCATGGCCTGCTTAAGTTCTTCATCAGCCCATAAAGGATAGAATTGCATTTCCTGAGCCTTAAGCATGGCGCCTCTCTTCTCAGACCAGGATCAGCCCTACAGACACTTGATATAGAAAGTGGGGGCCTAGCCCCCAGTGTTTTTATGATAGTATAATGTCGCCATACATGTGGTGTAGGAGGTCCCACACACTTCCGCATCCTGGTGTCACTGTACCTGTTGCACTAATGGACTAATAGTTGCTACACCCTTGGGCTGCAGGGCTTGAGCAGGTGCCAGCAGTTTACTGAACATGATGCATTAGCAGTCGGTTCCAGTATCTGTCTGCTGCAGGCTGTGCGGGTGGACAGTGACTGTGTGGTGCCGCAGGTAAGTGTGTCAGCAGTGCCTCTACGTCATTGGTGCAGTGGATAGGCAGTGCCTGTCTCTGTCACCTGCATGTGCTCCTAGTGTAATATGAGACCAGTGTTTCTGTCGCCTGCATGTTGATTACGCAGTGCCTGTGGTTAACAGGAGCAATGGGTCTGTAGTGCCTGTATGTCATTGAGGATTGGTAGTCTGACTGTGTCTTATAGCACAGTGAATGGCAATGCCACTGTTTTGCAGGGTGGCAACAGGACGTGTACTCCACTTTCAGAGGGTTTGCCATGCCTGTGTATATTGTAGGGCAAAGGTTTTATTGGGTGCCGTGATGCGTTTGTTTCCTGATTGTGGCTGATTGACAATGCTCGCGAGAGCGCACAGACCGTGAGTGCCAATCTCTCATCTGCTGGATCTTTTAAAGTTGACTGAGGCGCAAAGGGTAAAACAATTCAATCTTCATGAGGCCCATTTGGCCCCACAATAGGGACCAGAAATCAATAATTGAAGTAGTTTTATTGTCCAATTAATAGTGAATCCAATATATATGCATGTCAGAAGAATATTAAAAAGATACAGGATCACAGCTGGCAAGCTGAAATATCAAAATCGGTTCATTGTCAGTAGGATAAAATACAAATTAATCACAGTCAAAGCAATACAGAAACTGAGAATCAGAAATAGGTGATCCTTAAAGAAACTCTGATTCTCTCTCTCTCAAACATGAATAAGTTCTAAGTCATCTAGTCAAGGCTCTAAGTTTAGAATATGGGGGGGCTTGGGTCCCTAGAATAGGGTCGCAAGGAAATTCAGAAATGCTGGAAGGAATCAGCCTAGTGAAGACTCTAGTAAAAGTGTCCCAGAATTGAAATCAGTGTTTAGCGTGAAGCTTTACACTTGCAAGAATAAAGTAAGCAGAGAGCAGTGGCGTAGTAAGGGCCGGGGGGATGGGGAGGGATGTCTGCCCCCTGTGGCACAAGTTTTGGGGCGGCTCTACCCCCGCTCTTACAAGCGTTTGCCGCAGGCGGCAAAGGTAGGGACCGCCACGGGCGGCAAGTGCCTAGCTACGCCTCTGGCAGAGAGGTCTGTCCCTCTCAAAGCCTAAGGGAATTTGCTCTAACTTCTAACAGTGTGAACGTTAATTAAGAGAAAAGAAACTTCAGCAACAGTTGTATCTCTTCCCACCCCTCCAGGAACCAATCGTCCCTCTTCTTATGTTGTGCATTCGCAACATTACCAGACTCCCCATCCCACAGAGCTTGAACAGTTACTGCGGCCTTGAACGTCCCTCCATTCCTGATACGCGATGAAAAGGAGGCCTCATCGGCTCATTAGGTCTTCACGTTTCTTGCCAAGATTTCTCTTCTCGACCTTACTATCAAGAAGCTCATACAGACAACAATACTTCTTTCTCTAGCAAGGAAACCTTGAGAACGCACCTGTAAATGAAAGAACACGCTGACCAAGCAAAGCATATTTAAAATTCACAAGATCTTGAGTCAGGCTAACAGTAACAAAACATTTAGACGTGTACTTCAAATACATGGTTCGACTTGTGCACATATAACTCAAACACAGATACAAACGTGAATAAACGCATACATGATTGCACTTTCAAATATGAATTTCAGACTATATGCAACTGTGACAAAGTATAACTGCAATGTGACTACAGAATACATCTTCATGTTTAAACTGAACATTAATGCACACGTTTCTAAATCTTGAGTTTCTCAGTGGTTACATTTCATCACTGCATTTATATGTTCTCACATGTTAATCTTGTTAGGGACCACAGCAGATGTAATCTATATAAATAAATCTCCGAAAGTTCTTTACGATTGCTTTGAAATTTTGACACAAATTTGGATTCGATTAAGCGCGTGTTTATATATACACAACATTGGATTTGATTACGCGCGTGTCCAATACGTGCGTGTTTTCAATCGAAAGGCTGAACTGACCCTATCGATTTGGTTGCTGCGCAACAACTACAATGGACGCATAGAGCCAATAGTCTAAATATATTAGGATGGACAGTTGGTGTCAAGATGGCAAACCGGGAAGTGGGTGGAGGGAGGGGAGAGGAGTTGGTTCACTTTGCAACATTAAGAAAGGACGCATAGAGACAATAGTCTACATATATTACGATAGACAGTTGGTGACAGGATGGCAGACCGGGAAGTGGGTGGAAGGAGGGGGAGGAGTTGGGTCAGTTTGCAACATTAGCTCGTGTTTATATATACACAACTTTGGATTTGAATACATGCGTGTCCAATACGCGCATGTTTTTAATGGATCACTGAAATAATATCGAATTCCAAAATATCGACCTGCAAAAATATCGTGTAAACAATATTGACTGACAAAATATCGAGTTTCTATCTACAAACAGGTAAGTACAAAAATATCGAGTTTAAAATATCGTTTACAAAAATATAGTTTAAAAAAATATCGACTTTACTAAAAACACTATTAAATTAAATTAATATTAAAAACTAAATACTAAAATATACTTAAGAATACTTAAATTAACTAATGATAATTAAATAATTAATGAAAGTAAAAAAATAAAAAATATTTAATCATATTTCTTAAAACATATATATATAGTTACAAAATATAATTAAATATTAGCCAATATTATTAACGTACAGTAACAATAGAGTAAAAATTACTATTCCCACTCCAGTGGGTGCAACAGTAGGGAAAGCGTTGGATAGCGTAGGGGTTAAAATTACTATTCCCACTCCAAAGAGTGCAACAGTAGGGAAAGCGTTGGATAGCGTAGGAGTTAAAATTACTATTCTCACACCAGTGGGTGCAACAGTAGGGAAAGTGTTGGATAGCGTAGGGGTTAAAATTAATATTCTCACTCCAGTGGGTGCAACAGTAGGGAAAGCGTTGGATAGCGTAGGGCTTTAAATTACCATTCCCACTCCAGTGGGTGCAACAATAGGGAAAGTGTTGGATAGCGTAGGGGTTAAAATTACTATTCCCACTCCAATGGGTGCAACAGTAGGGAAAGACTTGGATAGCGTAGGGGTTAAAATTACTATTCCCACTCCAGTGGGTGCAACAGTAGGGAAAGCGTTGGATAGCGTAGGGGTTAAAATTACTATTCCAACTCCAGTGGGTGCAACAGTAGGGAAAGCGTTGGATAGCGTAGGGGTAAAAAGTACTATTCCCACTCCAGTGGATGCAACAGTAGGGAAAGCGTTGGATAGCGTAGGGGTTAAAATTACTATTCCGACTCCAGTGGGTGCAACAGTAGGGAAAGCGTTGGATAGCGTAGGGGTAAAAATTACTATTCCCACTCCAGTGGGTGCAACAGTAGGGAAAGTGTTGGATAGCGTAGGGGTTAAAATTACTATTGCCACTCCATTGGGTGCAACATTAGGGAAAGCGTTGGATAGCGTAGGGGTAAAAATTACTATTCCCACTCCAGTGGGTGCAACAGTAGGGAAAGCGTTGGATAGCGTAGGGGTTAAAATTACTATTCCCACTCCAGTGGGTGCAACAATAGGGAAAGCGTTGGATAGCGTAGGGGTAAAAATGACTATTCCCACTCCAAAGAGTGCAACAGTAGGGAAAGCGTTGGATAGCGTAGGGGTTAAAATTACTATTCCCACTCCAGTAGCTGCAACAGTAGGGAAAGCATTGGATAGCATAGGGGTTAAAATTACTATTCCCAATCCAGAGAGTGCAACATTAGGGAAAGTAAATAATTCATATATTATTCAAAAATCTACAAAAAAATATCTAATAATAATTAATTAAAAAAAAAAATTATCAATAAATATTTAAATGAATCACCTATTAATACTAATTAATTAAACATTAACAAATAAATATTTTATAACTTAAACAAATATTAAAATGATTTCCAAATAAATAAATTGTAATTAGTTTTATTATTTAATTAATAATTAATAATTTATTTTCCACCCTATGCCCCTATAAACCCAGTACTCGCTACATAAATTAAATTAGTTACATCTACATAATTACCAATTAATCAATTAATATAAATTAATTAACTATTTTTAATTATTTAATTAACAAATATAAATTAATTAACAATTAATTACTATTTACTATCAATAAATAAATGTACATATTTAATTATTTATAAATAAATTACTTCCCACCCTATTCCCCTATAAACCCACAACCCGCTACAGAATTAAATTAGTTTAATTTACATAATTAACAATTAATCTATTACTCTAAATTAATTAACAATTTTATTTAAATTAATTAACAAATATAATTAATTAGCAATTAATTACTAATTACTATCAATAAATACATTTACATATTTAATTAATTATAATTAAATTACTTCCCACCCTATTCCCCTATAAACCCACAACCCGCTACAGATTAAAATTACGCAAAAATCATTTTTAAAAAATTCATTAAATATAAATAGTTATAACATAAATACACAATGTTCACACATATGATAACATTAAAATACACTATAAAAAATTATATATTATTAAAAATTCGATATATTTTACTCTCTATATTATATACTTCGATATTTTAACTATCTATATTTTTTACAGTCGATATTAATTCACTTACCTTAATAACGATATTTTTGTAGTCGATATTCTGTCCTGTCGATATTTTGTCCACTCGATATTAAATACACGATATTATGTCCAAACGATATTTTGGACTCGATATTATGTCTGTGCACCGTTTTGAATCGAAAGGCCGAACTGACCCTATCGATTTGGTTGCTGTGCAACAACTACAAGGGACACATACAGACAATAGTCACAAAAACATATTGCATACCCACAAGCATTGAGAAATGAAACATATTAGAAACGTGCGCTTACTCTTTTCTTTCTCTTCCATTTAACCAGACTGAGCCACAGCAACGCGTGGCCGGGTTACAGCTAGTGTCAAATATAAATGCAAATTGTGCTTTGATGATTTGTAAGGGATGGAGTCTAAAGTGCGCTCCTCCACTTGTGTGTCACAGGCACTTTGGATTGGCAGTGCCTGTGCATGACAAAGTCACAGTGGGGTGACTATCCATGCTACATAGAAAGTGGGGTGACAATGTAAAGGGGTCTCCTCTTATTTGTCACAGTTGGTTAGTAGTAGTAGTGCATGAGATTAACAGGCATAGTGGATAGGTTGTGCCTGGGTGAGCAGCAGCCACATCGTAGCAGGCCCCAGAGTCTGCAGTGCCTCCTTGTGACAGGCTCAGCAGGTGGCTGGGCTGTGTATGCCACATGGTCAGTGGGACAGTAATATGTGGGTGTTGCCAAGCGGCGCATGCGCAGTGCACGTTTATTTTGGAAGAGACCAAATACACTTACTTTAGTGTGTCAGGCAAAGTTGATAGACCAGGCCAGCACTGCCTGTGGGTGCCACAATTGTGTCACAGACATGATGAGTCAGCAGTTCCAATGAATGCCCCCGGAGCAGCAGGCCAGCAGTGTTTACATGCCATAAGTGGCAATGCATACGTACTATGAGTCAGCTGTGCCATATTGTTTCCCAAACTACGATGGTTGGTTGTCCATGCGGACCAAGAGCAGTCAGCTTGCAGTGCCTGTATAATGCATCGCCTGTATAATGCCATGCCTGTATAATGCAGTGCTATGTGTAGCAGAATTTGTAGTGGCTCTGTGTGCTTTGTAAGCTCTATAAGTCAGCAGTACCTGTGCTTCAGGCGTGATGTGTCTGCAGTTTGTATTTTTCATGCGCATAGAGTGTTGCCGTTGCATTATGTCAGCAGTGCCTTTCTGGCAGGCAAAGTGTGCACTGTCGGTTGGATGCTTGCATCTCGGGGGCAGTGTCACAGGTTACACTTGCAGACACTTTAGTAATAGGATGTTTTGCACATTTTCTATTGTTGAAATGCGGAGCGAATCGTATGCCTTACTGACGCGGGGAGGATGTGGGGAGCTGAGCCTGAACCTCTTCAAATATTCATAGAAGAGCTAAAAATACTGTGCCCTCTGGCGCCAGCACAGGGCTCGCAGTGAGGTCCATGGCTGTCTCCTGTCTGACTCAATGTATAGCCTCAGTGCTGTGGTGGGGCTAAAGATCATGGGCCTGATTCACAGAACTAACTTAAGACAAAATCCTAAACTTACTACTTCTGGTATTCACAGAAGTTAGGATTTTGTCTTAAGTTTGTCTTAAGACAGACTTAAGTTAGGATTTTGTCTTAAGTCTGTTTTAAGTCTTTCTTAAGACAAACTTAAGACAAAATCCTAACTTCTGTGAATACCAAAAGTAGTAAGTTTAGGATTTTGTCTTAAGTTAGTTCTGTGAATCGGGCCCCATATCATTACTTATGTGAGCGGGTCCCAAGGATTTCACCTCACTGTGGCATGGTGTTGCCTCGGCATCTAATCACTGGTGTGAAGGAGCAGGAGCACCTCAGTGAGGCTTTGGGTATAAAGTCCACCCGACATTGAGCCTTGAGGTTAGTTTGTCGTCTCATCATTGAAACATGGGGTCCTGGCCTCACTGAAGCCTGGGTTCTAAACATCTTTTCCATGGAGTTCCAAAGGTGCCTTTTCTCAAAGGTGTGTGCAGGGGTCCTGAACAGTTTCCTTACAAAGACCTGTGTTGCCAGGGTGTCTTCTCCCTGAGGGGCGGCCTCCAAAGGCCTGGTTATCTATGGAAGATCCGGTCCCATCAGCCTTCCCTCTGGGAGGCTCATGATTCTAGCGGCATCTCACCTCCAACACATGTGGTATTCGAGGATTTCATCACACTGAGTAGCAGGGTATCATGAAGGTTGTCTTCTGACTGAGGTACTTGTCTCCCATGATGTCTTTTCACAGAGCTGTGAGGTCAAATCATTGTCCTCATATCATATGAGGAAGCTATCTCCTCGCCGAAGCTTGAGGTTCTATTGATTATTGTTGTAAAGATTGTGACCCGAAGCCATATCTCCGATGAGACGATGGGTCTCATGAAAATGTCCTCGCTAGTGCATGCCAAGTTGGTTGTGTCACTGAATATAAAGAACAGGAGTTTGTGAAAGCCCCTTTTGGAAAAAATATATATTTTAATAGCAGAACATTTGCAATCAATAATGATAATAAGAGAAATTACTCATGTCTTGTACCACAATTTAATTACTGTAAACACTGACTGTCACAAAAAGTGCGCTACCTCTATTGGTATGCGTATCTAGTGCAATAAAGCCAAAAATCACTAAGTGTGTTCGACCTGGCACCAATGGCGTGAGTCTCCCTTCCATTTTTTGCTGTTGCCTCCTGTATTGTTGCTATGTGTTTTGCTGGTCTAGATGCTTTGGGCACTTTGCCACTGATATTCAGTGCCAAAGTGCAAGTGCTCCCTATTGAATCTTGTTGCAATGGATTAGTGACTCTATGATTGGTTTATTTGATTTACTTGACAGACCGTAGTACAGTGCACATTGTGTGCCCAGGGTCTGTAAATCAAATGCTGCTGGTGGGCATGCAGCTCTGGTTGTGCCACCCACAGAAGCAGCTTGTAAAATGAGATCCAGGCCTGCATTGCAAAGCCTGTGTGCAGTCTGGGGCTGCCATGTCGGCTTGGAAAGTGCACCCACTTGCCAGTCCCTAAACCTTCCCTTTTCGACATATTAGTCACCCCTAAGGTAGGCCCAAAGGCAGGGGGCATTGTATTTAAAAGGTAGGACATGCCCTGATGTGTGTAGCAGGCCCTGATGTTGTAATTTGGCAGCAATCGGGGTTAGCATCTAGCTGAAGCCATTTTGTTTTTCAGCAGCCATCTTGTCTGCCATGTGCTCACCATGTGCTCTGTCCTACCTTTCTGTTTTCTGCTCTTGTATTCTGCCTGTGAACAAGCTATATTTAGCTTCTTCCACTCTGCACATGCTCAGTTGAGCTTGCAGCTGTCAATGCAGCTGCTTCTAGTTTGTAACTGTCAGGATGTGTTTACTAGAATTAGCAACTGTTAGCTTCTCCCTCTTGTTGACTGTACATTGTCTGTATGACCTTATATGTACCTAAAACCTTCTTCTTGTACTCGTACCGCCTTCTTTTGAGCCCCCGTGTGGGTATAAAAGGACCATGCTCCTTCCATTCAGTGTACTACTTCATACACTACCGAAGGGTGCTGTGGGAATGTAGTTCCACCTCATGAGGTTAATAAAAGCTTTGTTTTATATTCCAGTTTCCATGCCAACTTCTATTCTATTGGTCTGAGGACTTGTGCAGAGAAGGGCGAACCCCTAGCACTGGTAGGCCTGGCTGAGGCCCACCATGACACTGATAGTGAATTACAGCCTATTGCGTTTTTCACTATTGCAAGGCTACCTGGTCCCATAGGCCAGAATAGGCAGTTTGTTTATAACATCCTAAAATCCTAACTGACTCAGGGAACTTGATAGAAATTTGAGTTTAGTATGCCTGAACTCAGAACGATAAAATACATCTTTTAGTGTAGTTGGTTTTTAACATTCTGTGTTTGAAAATACTACTTTTAGAAAGTTGGTATTTTCTTGCCTAACCATCCAAGCCTGCTTCTGCCAGGTTGTGTATTCCATGTCCGGTTTTATGAGTGACAGGGGCTAGGGAGCTCCAGGAGACAGAGTGAGTCAGCACAAAGCTGAACATGCCTATCTGCATGAGGAGTGGTGGGAGGAGTTGCACCTGGGACCAATAGGGCTGTGCCTGCCTTCCACAATGCTGTCTCCACCTCCTGTAGTGTGTCTGATGAACCTGGCCCATCCTGACAAAGGAAAGAAGGAGTGCTGTAAACAAAGTGCTCCAGGACTGACCAGAACTGGTTTGAATTAGGTACAGACACTCTCTGCCTTCAGAGATCAAGGATTTTTGTGTATAAATAAATACAATAAATAAATACATAAATAAATCCAGTACTTGTATAGCGCATTAATCACCCCCAAAAGGGTCTCAAGGCGCTGGGGGCCATTGGGAAGATTAAGCAAGCTATTGCCCAGAGTCGCATGGTGCTGGGCAGACCCCTGCTGCCGGAGCCGGGGATTGAACCGTGATCCCCAGCGTCCAGAATAGGTCGCCCTGGCAGTGGGCCACACCTCTCCCCCTATAAAAAGGGGGACCCAGACCCCAGAACTTTAGATCACTTCTGGGAATCAAGACGACCCTTTGCCAAGGAGAAGAACCAAGGAAGCTGAAGGAGGAGCCTGCCCCTGTGCTGTGCTGTTGGGGTTGGTCTGCAGTGGTTACTTTATTTGCCAAGGAAAGGAGAAAAGGAACTTTGTGTGTACTTTTGCAATCTTGAAGAAAAATCTTCAAGGGCTTGAACTGTGCATGCCTCCTGTCTGAAGTCTCAGGGATACAAGACTTCACCACCAGCTCCCCTGAATTCCCTTGCTGTGGAATTCTGCCTGCAGAGAAGTGCCTACTGTTGTTTGGGCCCTCTGAGAAGACTGCGAGTTGCTGGGAGCTGGAAGCGCGACGCAACGAGGAGAAGCGTGTCACCGCCACAGCAGTTGCCGTTGCATCGCCGAAGAAGCATGCCGCCACCACAGCTATTCGCAGTCGCATCATCGGCGAAGGGTATCGCATCACCAGAGAAGGGTGTTACCCCCGCAGAGGTCGCCGTCGCATCACCGGAGAAGCGTGTCGCAGGTCTTGTCGCGGCTCAGAAGTTACAGAGTTCGCTGCACGGCCGTCGGGCATGCATGCATCATATCCAATGTTGTTGCATCACATCAAGATGACATTTTGTCGCATCGCACTGAATCGTCGCATCCGTCGAGGCGCCATCTTGTCGCATCACACCGGATCACAGTATGAAACCGAAGCATCACCTCATCCGAAGCAGGGAACCGACGCATCACCTTCCCTGCGACCCTTTTGTTTGTATTGCGTGACACATCCAAGGTACTTTGAGAGTAAAGTGTTGCATTTACCATCTACATTGAACGAAGCTATTTCTATCATTTGAAAGTCTATTTTTGATTACAGTATTGTGGATTTTTGTCATTTGGTCTTGTGTTAAGTCTAGTAAAAATTACTTATTTTTCTAAACCTGTGTGGTGTCCATTTGTAGTGTTTTCACTGTATTACTGTATGTGTTCAGAAATGCTTTACACACTGCCTCTGAGATAAGCCTGTCTGCTCGTGCCAAGCTACCAAGGGGGTGAGCAGGGGTTATTTTAGAAGTGTAGCCTCTTACCCTGAAACAATATTGCATAAGAAGAACATGGATTATAATAATGAACACATGGATACCGTTTATCCTATAGTGATTGTACTTAGCAATCGCCAATCCACTAAGCACGCTTGCCAAGCCTTCTGTGTGTAGGGCCTGTAAACGTTTGCCTCCCAGGGAAAGCGGTTCATGGGTCTGGAGAACCACCTCCAGTCTTGTGGGCCTCTGGGTGGGCCTTAGGCGCCAGGTATCTTACTCTCTCAACACCTCAACCCAACACTTTCTAATTTCCACCTGTGAGCACCTGCTGTTAGATACAGCATTCACCCGTGAGACATTCCCTCCCACATTTGCCTTTTCTGGGTCATTGTGGTACTTTGAACAAGGGCTCCAAATAAGCGCGGCTCTACCCTAATTATCTCGTCCACCTTGAGTGTCAATTCTGTGTCTGAAAACCTGAGGTTTCTTTTTACAGACATGATGAAGATAATGAAAAGAAAATATTACAAAATGACAAGAAAAGTAGAGGGGAAAAACACACTGAAATAGTACAAGGCAACCAACAATAAAGCTATCTCTTGCTGCGCGAAGATGAGAAACGCAAAGGTTCATGGTATTGAATGAGGTGTGTATTATATTGCGCTGTGCGGGTGGGATTATTTTGCCCATTCATCTCAGGTGTGTGTCTTATGCATCTGTCTCTAAAATGGATGGATACAACAAGCCAAAACAATTCTGCGATGTAATTACTCAGTTGGAACACCCCTGCGAGGTCGCCAATTTGATGGACATATGTTCATTTTGAGGAGTTATAGGGCCGCTCCGACACATATGGAGACTGTAAACGACCATGTGAATTTGATGGAAGAAAGCCGCTGGTCGGACACGAATATCTACATCAAGGTGACATCGGTTTTCCCGTCCAACATATAACTCAGGCAGTGGAAGCCCTACAGCCTCGGTGAACGGAAACCTTAGTCGCGGAGGGCTCGATTCACAGAACTAACTTAACACAAAATCCTAAACTTACTACTTTTGGTATTCACAGAAGTTAAGATTTTGTATTAAGTTTGTCTTAAGTCTGACTTAAGACAAAATCCTAACTTCTATGAATACCAAAAGTAGTAAGTTTAGGATTTTGTCTTAAGTTAGTTCTGTGAATCGGCCCCGGAGGGTGGACGTCACCACTGCTAAGATATATACCAGGCCTTTTGTTTCTTGGAAGAGTTTAGTACAAAGCGAACACAATACAGTACAAAAATGAAACTCTAATTTGTATATGATTTGAAACACTATAACATAACATGTGTATTTGTAAAGCGCACGTTCACCCTTGGGTATCTTGGCGCTGAATAACAGATGTTTATTGTTACCCAACTCAATGGTACTCATTTTATCGACCTCAGTTGGATGAAAGGCTGAGTGAACCCCCGGGATTTGAACCTGTGACCATGAGGTCGAACACAGGCCCCTGCAATGGACGCATTAGTCCACTGAGCCACCAGACCCGGATCTATAGTTTTACTGCATTTATAACAATATGGGCCTTTTATGTTGCCTGTTTTGGATGACATCAAGTTAATGTTTGATCAGGGCAGGGTGGCAATCCGCGGCTTTCGACGCGGTCTCACATAGTCTACTGATTAACAAACTTTATGACATGGGCATACATTCTAAAGCCCTTAAATCAGTGGACTTCAAACTTTTCCGCCGTGAAAAGAAAATCATCAGGCCCCCCATCCAAAACTTTAATTATTATTATTAACCTGGCAATTTAAATATGTCTACACTTATTTAAACATTGCAGTTAAGTTCTGTCACCATTTTAAAAATGCAATCAGATGCTTATTTGCCAAACATACTATTCTGATCAGACAGCCTTATTAACATGTAAAAGCATCCACAGTGTGATTATTAGAAACAGGGGTGGGGGTTTTGAAGAATATTTGTAGTCCCTTTTTGCACCTTCTCCCAGCCAGGATATAAATGACAAAAGATGTTAGTGATGGCCAATACAGAGCGGCTGACTTATGCTCAGTTTTTTCCACTGAAAACAAAGCGCTGTTATCAGCATAAAGCTTCTTTTGGCCAGAGCCAGGCGCCCCCACCCCCATGGGATCCCTTGTGACCCCCTTAGGGGAGCCCACTCCCCCACTTTGAGCACCTCTGCCTTCAGTGGTTTGGCTCTTTCCTAAAGAGGAGATCATTTTCAGTTCAGCTCGGCACTTTCAGATCCTGCCCCACAAATCAGAATGTGGGGTTCATCAGGGCTCTTCTTTGAGCCCCACCCTTTTTAATGTCTATATGGCTCCATTATCAACAAGCATTTGCAATGCAATAGGTCTCGCATCAGGAAAGTTTGAGCTATTGGTTTTGTAAATGACACATTTTTTACTTATGTTTTGGTTTTGAAAATAGCGAAATTAATAGCTTTGTCATTTACAATGCCAATAGTTTTAACTTTCGCAAATGTGACACCTATAGCATTTGTAATGCAATATGTGTTGTATTTACGTGACTTAGATGTATTGATATTACAAATAACAATGGCTTTTAATTTTTTTAAATAATTAATACTTAAATAAAAGGTATTGTAATTTATAATGGCAATAGCTTAAACTTCTGTAAATAATATTTGTGAGGATTATGTTCAGTGTTTTTTATTGTGACAAAATCCAAGAACAGAAGTGAAATATCAACATCTTTTTGTGACATTTGTAGTAAAGCTTTAAACATTGAGAGAACTTATTTGAATCAGTTGTTGTTGAATGGTTGCACCGATTGAAGCTGTGGTGGCTCTGAATGATGTTGTGGCGGCGACGAGTGATGCAGTGGCGTTCAGTGAGGCTGTGGTACCGCATAGTGATGTTGTGGTGCCCCTGAGTGATGCTGTGGTGATGCGATAGATAGTGAGGGCGGTAGATAGATAGAGAGAGGGCGAAAGATAGATAGAGGGAGGGCGAAAGATAGATAGAGGAAGGGCCAAATATAGATAGAGGGAGGGCAAGAGATAGATAGAGGGAGGGCTAGAGATAGAGGGAGGGCAAGAGATAGAGGGAGGGCGAAAGACAGATAGAGGGAGGGCTAGAGATAGAGGGAGGGCAAGAGATAGTGGGAGGGCGAGAGAGAGATAGAGGGAGGGTGAAAGATAGAGGAAGGGCGAGAGATAGAGGGAGGGCCAAAGATAGAGGGAGGGCAAGAGAGAGATAGAGGGAGGGCAAGCGAGAGATAGAGGGAGGGCGAGGGATGGAGTGTGGGCGAGGGATGGAGTGTGGGGCGAGGGATGGAGTGTGGGGCGAGGGATGGAGTGTGGGTGAGGGATAGAGCGTGGGGGAGGGATGGAGTGTGGGCGAGGGATGGTGTGTGGGCGAGGGATGGAGTGTGGGGCAAAGGATGGAGTGGGGCGAGGGATGGAGTGTGGGGCGAGGGATGGAGTGTGGGCGAGGGATGGAGTGCGGGTCGAGGGATGGAGTGTGGGGCGAGGGAGGGTGTGTTGGGCGAGGGATGGAGTGGGGCGAGGGATAGAGGGAGGGCGAGGGATAGCGGGAGGGCAAGAGAGAGATAGAGGGAGGGCGAGGGATGGAGTGTGGGCGAGGGATGGAGTGTGGGTTGAGGGATGGAGTGTGGGGCGAGGGATGGAGTGTGGGGCGAGGGATGGAGTGTGGGCGAGGGATAGAGGGTGGGCGAGGGATGGAGTGTGGGGGAGGGATGGAGTGTGGGGCGATGGATGGAGTGTGGGGTGAGGGATGGAGTGTGGGGCGAAAGATGGAGTGCGGGTGAGGGATGGAGTGTGGGGTGGGGGAGGGATGGAGTGTGGGACGAGGGAGGGATGGAGTGTGGGGCAGGGGAGGGATGAAGTGTGGGAGGAGGGATGGAGTGTGTGGCGGGGGAGGGATGGAGTGTGGGCGAGGGATGGAGTGTGCGGCGGGGGAGGGATGGAGTGTGGGGCAAGGGATTGAGTGTGGGGCGAGGGATGGAGTATGGGCGAGGGATGGCATGTGGGTGAGGGATGGAGTGTGGGCGAGGGATGGAGTATGGGCGAGAGATGAAGTGGGGCGAGGGATGGAGTGTGGGGCGAGGGATGGAGTGTGGGGCGAGGGATAGAGTGTGGGCGAGGGATGGAGTGTGGGCGAGGGATGGAGTGTTGACGTAAATAATTAATTTACTCTCTTAATTTCTATGCAGGTAAGTACTTAATCAATAATAACTCAGATCGGATGAAAAAAGACAGAGTCCGTGGTGTTAGAGTTTCTAAGGGTTTTATTCCTTGAAAAGGAATGGTCTTGACCAGGATATCATGTTCTGACCACCACAGGGGTGTCAGAAGGGATAGAGCAAACTTTATTGACATTACATAGCTTATATACTTAATTTACATCATAAGTAATGGTGCAAGAGGCGTAACAGCTGAGAGAAGACAAGATAACAGTATACACGTGGTACTAGTACGTAATCAAGAGGCGTGAACTAGGGGTGTGTACTAGAAACGTCACTGATAGGTGACGCAAGTGGGTGGCACCAAGGGGTGGTGCTAACAGAATTGTTGCAATGTCAGCAGAAATTGGAAGCTTGGATGCGCGCGCAGCTGCATGACGTGTGATTGACGGGGTGCAGGGGACTTGACATTTACACTGACGGGAAGAGACAGAAGTCTGGCATGTCAGATCAACTTGTACTTTTATCGTATCTGATATCTGATGTTTAGGAACCATACTATCTGGGCGGAAAGGTCTCTAGGGCAGAAGCTATTTTATGCTAACTGTGGATGCGTGTATAAGCGCCTAAGTGTCTGCATGAGAAGCGTGGGGGCACGGGGCCTTCCATGGAAGCATGGTAACAGAGGCTATGAATTACTTGCATTGAGACAGGTCGGCCCTTTGGCTCTGCAGCTGGAGAGGATGTTTACAGAAGCTAGTAGGCAGGAATGTATTTCTCGAGGAGCAGAACAGATAACTCGAAGGTTATAGTCAATCTTGGCAGAAAGCAGGCTGAGCTGAGCGCGAGGGGCCGCGCTGAAAGTAAGTCAGAGTTCACGGGTACAGAGGTAACCTGGGCAGAGGCTGTCAGAGTCAAGAGCCAGGAAAGAGGCTCGATGGCAGAAATTCAGGGCCTACTCTGTCAGAGCAGGAAAAACAAGTAAAGTGTACCACAAAAAGACGGTGGCATAGCATACTTAGGAACGGGCTATATAATCCATTCAGGGTGGATCTGAAAGAGGACAAGTTAACGTTGGACGCAAATGTATTTGCGTCTTCATAGCTGGCACAGGAGGGAAATTACATGCACTTTAAGCAGGTACATGGAGTCGGTGGGGTACGCGCTAGGGAACATAACATGACCAAAAATGTATATTTCCTCATTCCCTCCTTGTTCCCTACGGACCCTTCATGATATATCGATCCTCATAAATCGATCAGATTGTTCTTGTAACATCATTTGTTCTTCTTTCTTTCGTTTACGTTTTGAGAGAAAACTGGAATGTTCAATACATGACGTGGCACACAGTCCACAAATCGCTGGCCCACACTGCAGGCACAGGCAGCAACTGAATACTAGGACTAGGCCAATGCCTAGGAAGGATAGGATCTTCCATCCCCAAGCTGTTAACGTTGTCCAGAACCAACCGGACCAAGTCCAGGTGCCTGGATTCTGATGTATCTGATTTGCAATTTTATGGAGACGGGTGATAGCTTGATATACAGATGGTGCGTTTTGTGGTATGAAAACACAACAACTTGACCCGATGACCTTACAGGCTCCACCTCTATCTGCCAGGATGACGTCAATAACAAGACGATTCTGAAGGACAACAACCCGCATGGCGGACTGCTCTTCTGTTAAGTTACCTAAGGCGGAGGCAGTTTCATTCACTACTGCTTCAAGTGTTCTAGTTAATCTGCGTATTAGTTTACTATTCTGAACAGGTCCTAAAAAGAAAAAGAATCCTTTATTAAAGTCGGTGTACTGTTCCCATGCCGTTTCTGTGTAGTCGACAAGTGGAATATCTCTTCTGAGTCTGTTCTTTACTAGATTGGTATTTCTATGGTAATCAGGTGGAGCTAGGAAAACGGGTGGCAGAAGGAATGCAATGTAACAGGTACCATCCCAATCTGGAGGTAGACGTATGTATGCGGTATGGCCACAAACAAAGTAAGAACGACTAGTAGTTTTAAAGGACGATTTTCCATGATCACTGAATTCGACCACAGTAGTGCATTTACTATGACCTAAGTGTACTGAACCTTTCTTCTTGATACATAATTCACCAGTGACTGGCAATACTGACATAATGGGTAGAACTGGTGCAGCTTCAGATTCAACAGTGAGAATCATAAGGCTAATTGTATAATTACCTAATCCATACACTTCATTTTCTAGATCAGTTCCTATTCTAGTGGGGAGTCCCTCCTTATCTGGGTAACAGACGTCTAGCAGGACTAAGTTCAGATTTCCCCAAACCCAGCCCCCATCGAAAACAGCAATATCAGGATCTAAGGAATTAATTATTTTAAACCATGCTCCGCAGGAGCCATTGTGAGTGAATGGGTACGGAAAGAGGGGCAGAGCTCCCTTGTAATTCTGGTAGGGAGGGAGCCGGCCACATATCCAGCAATTTGTAGCATTGTTAGTTTGATGAGAATGATGTAGCATACTAATGAATGTATTGTTGCGCAGCGCAAGTCTGTAGGAAAGCTCGTGTGGAGGTAACTCACTAAAAGTGTGTTCAGCAGATACATTGTAAGTAGATTGTTCACGCTTGAAAATAGGGTAATAGATAGGCAAAACGATGCTGACAACAATAATTAAAATGCTCAGAATAAACATGATTAATAGTGTCACTATACAGTGACTACGAAGTTATTTACAGTATGTACCTTTCTTTGCTTCTCTCTCTCTCTCTCTATCTCGATCTAGGGGATACATGTCAGAAACTATTTAACCGATTCACCTAGGGGAGGACTTAAACAATTAAACTGTCTGACTTGCTAGATCGTAATTTCATGCGATAATTTTCTTGAGGAGTTCTTTCTCGTTCAGATTCTGTAAAGTCTTTTTGTTCGACACAGTCTTTGGTGGGGGTGGACGAGTCTCGATCAGGTTTCAGTCCGGAGAATTTTTTTATATGACTCGTGTGAACCCACCCCTTTCTTCCTTCGATTTTCACGGCCGTCCTTGTTGTGAGAAGAACGGTCTTCGGGGACTTCCAGCGGGGCTCCAGCGGACTCTTTCTGTCGAAGTTGCGAACGAACACAAGGTCGCCAGGACGGACGTCGTGTGGCTTTACATCAGTGTTGTCAGGGAAGGCTGCGGCAACCTGTGAACGACATGATTGGAGTGCAGACATCAAGGAGGCAAGGTAATCTGTCAACATATTACAATCAACATCAGTAATCTTTTTCGGAATGGGCGTCCCCCACATATTCGGTGGTCTGCCAAAGACCACCTCGTACGGGGATAGCCCTGATCTCGAATGGGCGACCATTCTCATGTAGAATAGTGCCACTGGCAGGGCGACTATCCAGTCGACCCCTTTCTCCTGACATATTTTGGCAAGGCGGATCTTTAGTGTCTGATTATGCCTCTCTACAAGGCCTGCGGCTTCGGGATGTCGGACACAATGGAACTTCCACTGGTATCCTAATAATAAGGAAACTTCTTTCATTAATGCAGATGAGAATGGCTGACCGTTATCTGAGTACACGACACGAGGCAAGCCATATCGTGGGAAGAATTCACGAACCAGCTGCTTGGCAGTGGTCGGAGCAGTGTAATCTGGGACTGGGTATGCTTCGGTCCAGCGGGACAGAGCACAGACAACTACGAGAACATATTTAAATCCTCGACAACGGTCCATCTGGATATAATCCATCTGGAGGACTTCAAAAGGGTGATCGGGAGGGTGAAATCCACCTTGCTCTACGGGGACGCTTTTACCTGGATTGAACTGACAACAGATCATGCAAGTACGCACTTTCTGTTTTGCGGCTGCTCGTAAGTGTTTATTATTCCAGAGATTTTGTAGACTGTCTAACATCGCTTTCTCTCCTAGGTGTGCTGGGCTATGTGCTGTATTTATCATGACTTGAACCATAGAGTCAGGGAGAAACCATGTAGATTTTCCCTTCGTCATCCAACCTTGATCTGTCTGGATCCCTCCTAGTTCAATCCATTTCTTTATTTCTTCTGGAGTAGCATTTGTCTGAATGTCGATAACATCTAGTGCAGGATCCCTGACTGTCATACAATTTGTCGGTCCTATTGTCTTTGTCGTATCAGTTGTCTGAGTGTGAGTCAGTGCTGTATGCTTTGCTGTCTGATCTGCCAGGTCATTACCCTGGGAAACAGAATCTGTGACTTTAGTATGTGCTTTACACTTCATGACGGATATGGCTGAAGGCAGATGTATTGCTTCTAACAGTGCTTGAATGAGGGGACCGTGTTGAATCTTGGCACCGTGAGAGGTCAAGAAACCTCGTTCTTGCCACAGCATGCCGAAGTCGTGTACGACTCCGAACGCATAACGGGAATCAGTGTATATGTTGACATTTCTGTTCTTGGCTAGAATACAGGCTCGGGTCAGAGCGATGAGCTCTGCCGCTTGAGCAGACAGTGTATCAATACGATGTGTGTCTTTAACTTCAGTTTCAGTGGTCACGGCATACGCGGCCACTAACTCTCCTGTACTTGTTCTCATACATGAACCATCCACATAAAGTGTCAGGTCTGGATTTGTCAATGGAACATCTGTTAAGTCTCGTCGGGGCTTTGTTACTGCATTAATGATCTCTATGCAATCATGCGGAGCTGGATCTGTCATAACTGTAGGTAACAGTGTGGCTGGGTTCAAGATACTGCAGCGTCTGATTTCTATGTGTGGCTGGAATAGTGCCAATTCATAACCTGTCAGTCGTGCTATAGTCAAGTGTTGAGTTTGGGTTCTGTTTAACAGAACCTCTACAGAGTGTGGAACTTGTACTGTTAACTGATGGCCTAAAACAATTGAATCGCTCTGTCTGATTGCTAGCGCTGTTGCTGCTACTGACTTTAAGCACGCAGGGAGTGCTTGGGCTACTGAATCCAATGTACTTGAAAAATAAGCGCAAGGCTTATGTGAACCTGCGTGATCTTGAGTGAGGACAGACAATGCTGTACCGTTACGTTCTGTAACAAAAAGTGTAAACGGTTTGCTGTAACATGGTGTCGCTAAAACTGGTGCTTGGCATAATGCTTTCTTTAATTCCTCAAAGGCTTGTGTGTGTTCCTGAGTCCAAGGGAGGACAGTCGAAGTCGCTGCCTCCTGTGTCGTTAACTGAATGAGTGGTTTAGCTAGAAATGCATATTGAGGAATCCATTGTCTGCAGTATGAGGTGAGGCCTATGAAGGCCCGCACTTCCTTTTGTGTCTGGGGTCTTGGCATATTTACAATTAACTGAATGCGATCGGGAGTGAGCTGTCTCCCCACTTTGGACAGCAAGTGACCCAAGTACACAACTTGCTGAACACAGAATTGTAGCTTCGAAGGAGACACCTTGTGTCCCTTGTCGGCCAGGAAATGTAAAACTGTCAATGATGCTTGTTCACATTCGGGCTCACTTCGTGCGGTGATCAGTAGATCATCGACGTATTGCAATAAAGCGGTGTTAACTGGCATTTGAATACAATCTAATTGTCTTTTCAGTGCTTGACTATAGATGCTGGGGCTTTCTGTGAATCCTTGAGGTGCGCGGGAAAATTTGAAACTTCGTCCATTTAAACTGAATCCGAAGAGATATTGGCTCTCCGGGTCAATAGGTACACTGAAGAAAGCGTTCTTGAGGTCAATTACGGTAAAGAACGTTGCTTCTGAATCAATAGCAGTCAATAGGGAAGAGATATCGGGGACCACAGGGTACTGTGGTACAATGCATTTGTTCAGTTCTCGAAGATCTATCACCAGCCGATATACTGGCGGTGCATTGGGGTCTGTACGTTTAAGAATTGGAATGATGGGTGAATTACAGATATTGGAGTCGGTCTCTACAACCACTCCCTGTGCAATGAGCTCTTCAATGATTTTCAGTAAAGCCACTACAGCATCGGGTGGTAACTTGTATTGTCTGATTCTGGGTAGAACAACTCCTGTCTTGAGTGTAACACGATATGGAGTGATATGCATACAACCTACATCAGCTGGGCCTTTTGCCCACAAGTGTTCTGGTACATTTTTCAATCTGACATCAAAATCTCGTAAAACATAATGACCCTTGAAATCCCGTAGAAAGAGTCTAACTCCCTCCGGGGAACAGCATATTATGGCTCCTAGAGCCTTCAGTGTTTTAATTCCTAACAGATTTTCTGGACATGATTTCGTAAGTAACAAATCTGTAACTCGTGATAATGGACCCACGGCCAACGGTACTGGTTCTGATACTTCATTTACAATAGGCTGTCCTGAAAAACCAAGGGAAACGTTCTGTGAGCCTGAGAGGGGTGCCCCTGGGACTTCGTTATGACTGATAGTGGTGCGGCTTGCCCCTGTGTCAATTAAAAACTTTCTGTCTTTTCCCAATACGTGACTGTGTACATAAGGACCTTCTTGATCTACAGGAATTTCAATAAGAGGCAAACCACCTTCCCTCTCTAGGCTGTTTCATGTATATCGGGGGTAATCTGGATATGCAGATTGGGCATACTGGTACATCTGTTGTGAGACTTGCTGAGTCGCGGCAATGGGCTGTGGCTGTGGTACTGCTACTGTCTGTGCTGTATGAGAGGGAGCATGCATAGGCTGTGTATTCTGCATTGGCTGTACATTTTGTGAGGTCTGTTGCTGAACCTGATCTTGTCTAGGCGGATGCGGTCTTTCTTTAGTTTTACCTGTTGAGATGTTATGTTTCAGGACTGGGCATTCATGTACGTAATGACCTGGCTGTTTACAATAATTACATGTCCCTTTAACGGGAGCTGTAGTATGACTTGTCTGGGTCCCACCTTTTCTCTGACCGTCGGCGGGGACCGTCTGAGCTACTAACATTTTCATCTTTGTGTCTTTCATACGTTTCTGTTCCTGATCTTGTTCTTCCCTAATTCTGTTCTGGTGATATTGTAACATTTGTAACATCTGGGATGGCGTATTTGCCTGCCAAGTACTTTCAACCTTGTACACTCTATTTTTAACTAATGGTAGGGAATTCTCGACTAGTTTTGATACAAAAAGGTGTGGATATGACTCGCTACTTGGTTGTAGGCCACTATTTATAATGAAACATTTCTCGAATCTTGAATAGAAGTCACTAGTATCTTCATCATGTTTCTGTTTACAGGACGAGATGGCGTCCCAATCTTCCTTTCTAGTTGTCAATAATCTTGGCAAAACCTGTACTATTAATCCGGGCAATGCTTTAGTCCTATCCCCGAGGCCTACTCCTGGGATTCGTTTGCTTTCTTCGTCTTCTATTTCTGCCCATGCTATCTTTGCCTCCCCCACCTCCCAATCTTTTTCCTTTAATTTCTCGTAAATGCCCGTGGGCAACAGTACTTTTAACATTTTCATAATATCATCATACGTATAATCCCCCATTAACAACATGTCTTTGAGCTCTCTGTGAAAACCTGCAGGGTCTTTATCGTGACACGGGACTAATTTCTTAATTTCTAACAGTTCTAACTTAGTCAGTGGTGTGTGGACATACACACGTTTCAAGACTTGATCCGCACCCATAACTGGGTGTACTTCTCGTAAGGGGTTCTGACTTTCAATGCCACTCAGGCATTGCATGTGATACGTTTTTCTTTCTGGAGGTGGGGCAGGAACATATTCGGAACTTATGAAGGTGTTATACTTATGTCGTTGTTCTAGAATTATTTGTATTAACTTGGTACTGAAACCTCTCCATCTATCCATGAGTAGGGCTTCTAATGTTTCGTGTAAGGGACCTGGGTCGGAATGGTGGTTTCTGTACTTGATGAGGAGGTGCTGAATCATGTATACACCTGCTATTTTCTGCTCGTCTGGGGAAAGGTTCAAGAATGTCTGTGCTAACGTATCGTCATTATATATGTCTGGGTTTTCGGCCCATAACACGGCTGACCGGGCTAGTTCCTGTTCATCCATAGAATTGAGTACATGGTACCCCATTCGGTCTCGAAGCCTTTTATCAGTTTCCTGGAACTGATGTTCAGAAGAATTCGGGTTTGTTAAAGCAGAGAGAAAAACTCTCTTGTTTTCCGGACGGATGCCTTTCCTAAGGTAGTTTCCCTTACCTACATATGCTATAGTATCTGTAGTCCTTCTTTGTTCTACAAGGTCTTCTTCCTCCTCGGAGGAAGCTTTGTCATTCCCTTTCTGGTGTGCCGTTATCACTGCCCTTCTAATTTTCTGGTACATACTGGCTATGCAAGCCCCCCTGTCATGTTTTCCTTCGGCTATATTTTGACCCCACTTGGTTAGTGCATCTAATTCACTTTGATCTGTCTCAGGTCTGTCTCGTTCTCTTATTAGACAATTTATGAAAAATCGTAATATCTGTGCTTGAATGTCAACTTTCTGTTTATCCATGGCATCCTTGATACTGTCAGGGTCATTCCCTGTCTGTATAAACTCGTATATTCTATCAAGACGCTCCTTCATTCCTACATAACATAGCAAGATATCAGTGGCCGATCTTAATCGTAGTGATGCCAATATCATTAGATCGTTTTTTTCCGGGTACTGGATCATATCTACAAACTGACATGTTTTCCTTTAATGCGTCAAGGCGGGGGGACTGGAACGTGAAAGGATTCTGCGTGTCCCTTAAATTGAATCTGTGTGTTAATGGCGGGGTCCGAGGACCCGCAGTCGCACCTCCTGAGGCGGACGCTTGGGCATTATCTCTCTGCGGAGTCTGGATCTGAACTTGAGTTTGTCGTTTAGTAGGATCAGGTAGGACTTGTTTCGGTAGGTCAATCTTGAGTGCGGGAAGTGGCGGAGCTGGCGGAACAGGGGAGGTCTGTCGCGGTACTGGCGGAACATGATCTGGGGGCGTAGTGCCACCCCCATCCCTGTCAGTAGGCAGGGCACGAACAGGCAGATTGGTGTAAGCTGGTGCTACATCCTCTAGATAAGCATTTAAGAATATGTCTTTAGTAGTCTTATGCATTACTTTAGTTGGAACTAATGGTGGCGGTAAGTTTTTCGGTATTTCTGATAGGCCTTCAGATGTGCCCTCGGCCGCGAGATACATTCCGTTTACAAGATTGTTTCGGGCACGGTCTATTTGTTCTGTTTTTACTCGGATCCCTTCAATAACTAATTCATTCTCTTGGGCCTTTTCTGATTCTTTAAGTCTGTCTTCTCTACGGAGTGCTTTCTCAGCACGCTTATGTGATTCCTTACGCCAGAATTCTATGGCGTCTTTCTGGGATTGTCTAGCTTTCTTTTTCCATAATGCTTCTTCTACCTTCATGATGCACTCGGCATCCCATGTTCCGGTAACAGGCCATCTGTGTCTTTCGTCTAGGTGCTTGGTGTAATCGGCCCATAAATCTAGATATAATATGGCATCTATGCCATGTTTGTTGTACATAAAGTTACCTGGAGTGTCCCTAGGGGGAATAGGAATTTCTTCCTCCAGTATCCCTTTCCTAGTTCCTATCTGTTTTAACTTGTTGAAAAACGGCATTTTGCTTACTTATTACTGAATGCTCAATCCTTATTCCATTATACTCTTGATAGCTAGTTTATACGAGAAACACAATAATACACATTTAAACAGTCACATTCATACCACGACATTAATCACATAAGAACATTTAAGACATAGATGACTACCCCCCTATACTGGATGTACTGCTCAACAGTACAGATACACTGGTGTAACAGTGCAAAAATTCGGAATACTAGATATACTGCTAAACAGTACAGATACACTGCCTAAAAACAGTGCAGACCGGACTTGCGTACCCAAACCCGTCTAGATACGACCCAGCAATGGTACTCACCGGGAAGCACGGAAACAGAAGGCCTCGGAAAACTCGACTGGACTCGACTCGATACTTCGGAAAACTTCGGAAAACCTCGGAAACCTGGTGGGCCTCTTGACACCTCGGACCTTGCTTCTTTCGGCTAGGCTCTGGTCGGGATCCTCCGCACTCCTCACCGCCTCGTCTGGGCACTGATCGCAGTCTTCGTCACCTCCTTGAGTCAGAGGGAGATGCAGGAAATCCTGCCGGTACGCGTAGGTTCCGTCTAACTGACGGCAGGGGACAGAGCTTGCAATGCGCCAACCGGCGCGTGAGGTGGGGGAGGGGTCCCTATTCGGGCGCCAAAATGACGTAAATAATTAATTTACTCTCTTAATTTCTATGCAGGTAAGTACTTAATCAATAATAACTCAGATCGGATGAAAAAAGACAGAGTCCGTGGTGTTAGAGTTTCTAAGGGTTTTATTCCTTGAAAAGGAATGGTCTTGACCAGGATATCATGTTCTGACCACCACAGGGGTGTCAGAAGGGATAGAGCAAACTTTATTGACATTACATAGCTTATATACTTAATTTACATCATAAGTAATGGTGCAAGAGGCGTAACAGCTGAGAGAAGACAAGATAACAGTATACACGTGGTACTAGTACGTAATCAAGAGGCGTGAACTAGGGGTGTGTACTAGAAACGTCACTGATAGGTGACGCAAGTGGGTGGCACCAAGGGGTGGTGCTAACAGAATTGTTGCAATGTCAGCAGAAATCGGAAGCTTGGATGCGCACGCAGCTGCATGACGTGTGATTGACGGGGTGCAGGGGACTTGACATTTACACTGACGGGAAGAGACAGAAGTTAAGCATGAGCGAATTTTGCGGATCTCGCGTTCGCGAATTTTGCGGATTTGCGGATTCGCAATCCGCAAAATCCGCGAATTCCCGCGAATTTGCGGATTTTTTTTTTTTGTGTTCGCCCGTGTTTCTGCCAGTTCGCGAGGGTTTTGTACACTTTCGCAAATTGCGAACTTACCTGTCGGGTCGCAAGTTTCGCGAACTTGTTGTTTCTACGTGTCCAGCCTGTTTGGGACACTCTTCTTCATCACTGCCACTCTCTGTCACCACTGCCACTCTCTGACTACTCATGCCACCCTCTGGCCCACCCATGCCACCCTCTGTTTCATCACCACACCCTCTGGTTGTCCAGTGTACATTATTTTCGGCAAAGCAAAGCACACCTTCCCTGCCTCAAGTGACCTGAATTAATTTGGGGCTGATTCATGTGTCACAGAATATTTTTTTAGCTGGCACCTGCTTCCTTAGTGCGCCCTGATTAGTGATCTTTTGCACTTGCTAAGTGCTTTCATTGTTGCAAAATTAGTTACAACACCTGCCCTGCCCCAACTGACAATAATGAATTAGGGGCTGATTAATGGATTTTAACTTCCAGCCTGGCTCCTGCTTGTCTCCCTTAGCTGTAATTCAGGACCTTTGTGGCATATGTGTAACTATTCTGAGGTTCAGAGCAGGGTCACATAATAGTTTCAACTGGCAACTGAACTCTGGAGGGGCCCCTCAGGAAGCACTCCAGGAAATGGCTACTAATGATGAGCCTGAACTTTTGAACCTGGTAAGTAGTTACTTTCAGTTTTGCTAAGATCGTATTTCTGCAATTTTGCACTTATTCGCGGGGCGCGAACTCACGCGAACAGTGCGAGCAGTGCGAGCAAAATCCGCTGCTCGCGGATTTGCGGATTTTGCGGGAAATTCGCAAATCTCGCGGATTGCGGATTTCCCGAAAATCCGCAAAATCCGCGAGCGGAACGGATTTTCCGCCCACGCCTAACAGAAGTCTGGCATGTCAGATCAACTTGTACTTTTATCGTATCTGATATCTGATGTTTAGGAACCATACTATCTGGGTGGAAAGGTCTCTAGGGCAGAAGCTATTTTATGCTAACTGTGGATGCGTGTATAAGCGCCTAAGTGTCTGCATGAGAAGCGTGGGGGCACGGGGCCTTCCATGGAAGCATGGTAACAGAGGCTATGAATTACTTGCATTGAGACAGGTCGGCCCTTTGGCTCTGCAGCTGGAGAGGATGTTTACAGAAGCTAGTAGGCAGGAATGTATTTCTCGAGGAGCAGAACAGATAACTCGAAGGTTATAGTCAATCTTGGCAGAAAGCAGGCTGAGCTGAGCGCGAGGGGCCGCGCTGAAAGTAAGTCAGAGTTCACGGGTACAGAGGTAACCTGGGCAGAGGCTGTCAGAGTCAAGAGCCAGGAAAGAGGCTCGATGGCAGAAATTCAGGGCCTACTCTGTCAGAGCAGGAAAAACAAGTAAAGTGTACCACAAAAAGACGGTGGCATAGCATACTTAGGAACGGGCTATATAATCCATTCAGGGTGGATCTGAAAGAGGACAAGTTAACGTTGGACGCAAATGTATTTGCGTCTTCATAGCTGGCACAGGAGGGAAATTACATGCACTTTAAGCAGGTACATGGAGTCGGTGGGGTACGCGCTAGGGAACATAACATGACCAAAAATTTATATTTCCTCAGTGTGGGCGAGGGATGGAGTGTGGGCGAGGGATGGAGTGTGGGCGAGAGATATAGTGTGGGCGAGGGATGGAGTGTGGGGGGAGGGAGGGAGTGTGGGGCGAGGGATGGAGAGTGGGGCGAGGGATGGAGTGTGGGGCGAGGGATGGAGTGGGGTGAGGGATGGAGTGTGGGGCGAGGGATGGAGTGTGGGGCAAGGGATGGAGTGGGATGGATGGATGGAGTGGGGGGATGGCTGGATGGATGGATGGATGGATGGATGGATGGATGGATGGATGGATGGATGGATGGATGGATGGATGGATGGAGTGGGGGAATGGATGGATGGATGGATGGAGTGGGGGGAATGGATGAATGGATGGAGTTGGGGGGATAGATGGATGGATGGATGGATGGATGGATGGATGGAGTGGGGGGATGGATGGATGGATGGATGGATGGATGGATGGATGGATGGATGGATGAATGGATGGATGGAGTGGGGGGCTGGATGGATGGAGTGGGGGAATGGATGGATGGAGTGGGGGGAATGGATGGATGGAGTGGGATGGATGGATGGACTGGGATGGATGGAGTGGGGGGATGGAGTGGGGGATGGATGGCTGGATGGAGTGGGGGGATGGATGGATGGATGGATGGAGTGGGGGTGGATGGATGGAGTGGGGGGAATGGATGGATGGATGGATGGATGGAGTGGGGGGATGGATGGATGGATGGAGTGGAGGGTGGATGGATGGATGGATGGAGAGTGGGGGATGGAGTCCAGGGGGATGGATGGATGGAGTAGAGGGGATGGAGTGGGGGGATGGATGGAGTGTGGGGGGTGGAGTGGGGGATGGATGGATGGGGGATGTAGTGGGGGGGATGGATGGATGGATGGATGGAGTGGAGGTGATGGATGGATGGATGGAGTGGGGGGATGGAGTGGGGGATGGAGTGGGGGGATGAACTGGTGGGATGGATGGATGGGGGGATGGAGTGGGGGATGGATGGATGGATGGATGGGAGGATGGAGTGGGGGGATGGATGGAGTGGGGGTGAGTGTGGGGATGGATAGATGGATGGATGGAGTGGGGGGATGGATGGATGGAGTGTGGTGATGGATGGATGGATGGAGCGAGGGATGGATGAATAGGGAATGGAGTGGGGGGATGGATGGATGGATGGAGTGTAGGGGATGGATGGATGGATGGAGTGGGGGGAAGGAGTGGGGAGTGATGCGTGCGACAAATGGTAGTCTGGTGCAAGACGTGGGGACGGGGGAGGGGGAGCAGGGGAGCAACCGGGAGTGGGAGGGAATGAGCAGGCCAAGCGCGCGCCTGGCGAAGCTTCACGCTTCAGTAGACAACATGCATTGGGAGGAATCCGGCTTGGAATCCTCTTGGTCAAAGAGTTGTTTTCAACCCAATAGGTTCAGAGCAATAAATTGCTCAACCTAAAAAGTGTAGGGAAATGGGCCTTTGCTGTCTGCTCTTATGCAGATGACACCTAGTGGATCATTTCGCTGGGTGAGAAATTAGACGAAACCCAATACAATCTACATGCGTGCCTAACCGAAGTAGCAGGTTGGAGGACTGATCACTGTTTGAAATTTAATGCAGATAAAACTGAAGTCCTGTTATTCGGGAGTGCTCACTCCATCTGGAATGTCTCTTGGTAGGCAGATTCACTGGGGATAGGCCTCCCGCTAAGATATCAGCCAAAAACCATGGATTCCGAGTGGGTGTCAGTGATGCTCTCGCCATGCACAACCATGTCTATGTCACGCGTGGTAAGTGTGTTGGCATTCTCAAACTCTTTAGAGGGCTGTTTCAATGGGTACCAATGACCTGGCATAGAACCATAGTCCAGGCTTTGATACCAGTCAGTTGGACTATGGCAATGCCCTTTTTGTGGGTATTGTGGATTACCTTTGTACAAGATTACAGGTCATTCAAAATGGCGCCTCCAAGTTACCTATAACATGGGCAGACTCAGTTCTGCCACTGCGGGTCTGACATCTCTGCACTGGCTACCAACGGGGAAACAACCTTTACAACGCAACTTTTACACCGCACTACCATTACAATGAAACTTTTACAACGCAACATCCATTACAACGCATGCATTTACAACGCAACCATTACAACGCATGACACTACAACACACACCACTACAACGCATGCCATTACAACGCAGTCATTACAACGCATACCATTACAACGCATAGCATTACAACACATAGTACCCTTACACTATCCAACACTTACCCTACTGTTGCACCCCCTGGAGTTAGAATAGTAATTTTAACCCCTACACTATCCAAAACTTACCCTACTGTTGCACCCCCTGGATTTAGAATAGTAATTTTTACCCCTACACTATCCAATACTTACCTTACATGCAATGTAATGGTATGCGTTGTAACGGTATGCGTTGTAAATGTAGTATGCGTTGTAGTGGAATGCGTTGTAAAGGTAGTTTCTAAGAATTTGTTGTAATGGCATGCGTTGTAATGGTATGCGTTGTAATGGATGTTGCGGTGTAAAATTGCGTTGTAAAGGTAGGCGTTGTAAAAGTATGTATTGTAACGTCATACATCCCTAACAACGCGGAAAAGAGTTGGTTTTAAACTTCTGTGCCCTGCTCACAAGGCCTTGTACAACACCGGATCTGAAATTCTACTGACCAGAATTGCGCGATTTGTGATTCGGTAATAAAGCTTTAGCTAAGGCCACAGGTATCAGGAAAGCCACAACTGGTGGGCGTTCATTCTCACATCTGGTGCCACTCCAATGGAATTTCTCACCTCTGGCTCTCTGCCTTACTGGCAATCATTTTCAATTTAGAAAGAAATTGAAAACCTGGCTGTTTTCGGGATAAGTGCACCTTGGTCTTCGATACCATCTTTCACAGGGGTTCCTTCAAGTGAAATGTTAGGGAGCATTCAGCATCATGATGTCCCTTAGGGAATCAGTGTCGTGCTCTATAAACACTTTAAGTAAATAAACTAAATATGCTGCACAAGTGACAAACTGAGGAAGCAGAGCAAATCCTAGACAGAGCCTTACCTGAACCTAATGAGGAGCGAGGCACAAGAGGGCACGGGCGGCAGAAGCATCACGCCACACGCCAAAGGACAGCTGACACCGACGACACCAGCCGTGCCGCCGCTCCGGGACTACAGATCCCGGCAGGCTTCGCGGCGGCGCGTTCCCTGACACGCTAGACGCGCCAGGAGGGGCGATAAGAACAGCGAGCCCTCTGTGGAGCGGGGGAAGCAGAGCAAATCCTAGACAGAGCCTTACCTGAACCTAACGAGGAGCGAGGCACAAGAGGGCACGGGCGGCAGAAGCATCACGCCACACGCCAAAGGACAGCTGACACCGACGACACCAGCCGTGCCGCCGCTCCGGGACTACAGATCCCGGCAGGCTTCGCGGCGGCGCGTTCCCTGACACGCTAGACGTGCCAGGAGGGGCGATAAGAACAGCGAGCCCTCGGTGGAGCGGGGGAAGCAGAGCAAATCCTAGACAGAGCCTTACCTGAACCTAACGAGGAGCGAGGCACAAGAGGGCACGGGCGGCAGAAGCATCACGCCACACGCCAAAGGACAGCTGACACCGACGACACCAGCCGCGCCGCCGCTCCGGGACTACAGATCCCGGCAGGCTTCGCGGCGGCGCGTTCCCTGACACGCTAGACGTGCCAGGAGGGGCGATAAGAACAGCGAGCCCTCTGTGGAGCGGGGGAAGCAGAGCAAATCCTAGACAGAGCCTTACCTGAACCTAACGAGGAGCGAGGCACAAGAGGGCACGGGCGGCAGAAGCATCACGCCACACGCCAAAGGACAGCTGACACCGACGACACCAGCCGCGCCGCCGCTCCGGGACTACAGATCCCGGCAGGCTTTGCGGCGGCGCGTTCCCTAACACGATAGACGTGCCAGGAGGGGCGATAAGAACAGCGAGCCCTCGGTGGAGCGGGGGAAGCAGAGCAAATCCTAGACAGAGCCTTACCTGAACCTAACGAGGAGCGAGGCACAAGAGGGCACGGGCGGCAGAAGCATCACGCCACACGCCAAAGGACAGCTGACACCGACGACACCAGCCGTGCAGCCGCTCCGGGACTACAGATCCCGGCAGGCTTCGCGGCGGCGCGTTCCCTGACACGCTAGACGCGCCAGGAGGGGCGATAAGAACAGCGAGCCCTCGGTGGAGCGGGGGAAGCAGAGCAAATCCTAGACAGAGCCTTACCTGAACCTAACGAGGAGCGAGGCACAAGAGGGCACGGGCGGCAGAAGCATCACGCCACACGCCAAAGGACACCTGACACCGACGACACCAGCCGCGCCGCCGCTCCGGGACTACAGATCCCGGCAGGCTTCGCGGCGGCCCGTTCCCTGACACGCTAGACGTGCCAGGAGGGGCGATAAGAACAGCGAGCCCTCTGTGGAGCGGGGGAAGCAGAGTAAATCCTAGACAGAGCCTTACCTGAACCTAACGAGGAGCGAGGCACAAGAGGGCACGGGCGGCAGAAGCATCACGCCACACGCCAAAGGACAGCTGACACCGACGACACCAGCCGCGCCGCCGCTCCGGGACTACAGATCCCGGCAGGCTTCGCGTTGGCGCGTTCCCTGACACGCTAGACGTGCCAGGAGGGGCGATAAGAACAGCGAGCCCTCGGTGGAGCGGGGGAAGCAGAGCAAATCCTAGACAGAGCCTTACCTGAACCTAACGAGGAGCGAGGCACAAGAGGGCACAGGCGGCAGAAGCATCACGCCACACGCCAAAGGACAGCTGACACCGACGACACCAGCCGCGCCGCCGCTCCGGGACTACAGATCCCGGCAGGCTTCGCGGCGGCCCGTTCCCTGACACGCTAGACGTGCCAGGAGGGGCGATAAGAACAGCGAGCCCTCTGTGGAGCGGGGGAAGCAGAGTAAATCCTAGACAGAGCCTTACCTGAACCTAACGAGGAGCGAGGCACAAGAGGGCACGGGCGGCAGAAGCATCACGCCACACGCCAAAGGACAGCTGACACCGACGACACCAGCCGCGCCGCCGCTCCGGGACTACAGATCCCGGCAGGCTTCGCGGTGGCGCGTTCCCTGACACGCTAGACGTGCCAGGAGGGGCGATAAGAACAGCGAGCCCTCGGTGGAGCGGGGGAAGCAGAGCAAATCCTAGACAGAGCCTTACCTGAACCTAACGAGGAGCGAGGCACAAGAGGGCACAGGCGGCAGAAGCATCACGCCACACGCCAAAGGACAGCTGACACCGACGACACCAGCCGCGCCGCCGCTCCGGGACTACAGATCCCGGCAGGCTTCGCGGCGGCGCATTCCCTGACACGCTAGACGTGCCAGGAGGGGCGATAAGAACAGCGAGCCCTCAGCGTCGCGGGACGCGAGAGGGACGCCCGGGGCTAAGCCCGGGCAAAGGGCGGGCCCTCTGTGGCCCTCAGAGGCCTGAGGAGCCTGGCCTGGGCCACAACCCCTGTCCGATCTTCACCAGATTACTCAGCAACTTCACTCAGGAACTGTAAGTCTTTTTACTATCCCATCACATGATACAGGGCTGCTTGGTTACTAAATCAGTGCTAAGTACTAAGTATACGCCCCTCACCTCATTGCCATAGCTTCTAGATTACTTGCTATCAGTACAGGCTTGCTATGAATTGTCGGGAGACTAGAAGTATGGCTGTAGCAGGAGCAAAAAAACTAACTGGGACTCTGGACGAGTTTATCGTCCGCACTCATGCATTAATCGATGAGGGAATAATATTAATGGACAGGAGAGTATCCCAAGATTTAGCCATGGCCAAGAGATCCTCCCTGGGCCTCATTGCCCAGGCACAAACGCCAAACATCGACTCTCGTCCCAACACTCATGCCATAGTACATAATACTGGGGGCACCGGGGATCCTGAAGTTTCAAATTCACAACAGGATCTGGAAGCTTCCCCTAATCTTAATCTCCTGTCAGAGAGTGGAGCACACAGAAATGAGTCAGATAATTCTTCCCCGGCAACTACCATAAATGAAAGGGGTTTGAAAGAAGGGGCAATCCCTAAACAAAAAGCTAACAAACCCACTACCCTCAAAGGGAAGAAAGCTCAAACTGCCCATAACCAACACAATGTCATTCCCGACCCAGTAATTGTGAATAATAATCTGGTAGTCTCTACTAATGACATAGGGGGGGTGCATTCGACAAAAATTGGCTTACCTTTAAGTCTGCCAGATGACACCATTATTGATAACAGTCTGGAGGAAATCTTGGAGTTGAGTGGGGAAGTCACTAAGTTAGCCAAACAAACCCATGAGGGGGAGCGGATTAAATATGGCTAACATTAATATTCTTAATATGTTAAAAGTCTTACTCGAACCCATAGAGGTTAGACTACGTTGCCTGGAAACCATCCTAAAGAACATACACAAGGACATAAGTGCCCCTAGTTTTACCTTGAATACTAAGACACCACATGTCGCTAATACAGCTAATACAGCCAACAAGTCATCCTTGGCTGGTAAAAGTGTTACTGTGGTTAAAAATAATGTCCCCAAAAAGCCTAGCAACATTCCAAACCAGGGAGGCACTGAAGCAAAGTCTCCTGATCAAGTACAAGCTGAGACTACAATTAAAACTAAACCAACTCCCCAAGTTACATCTAATGATCCCACTCCACCGATCTCAAACCTTGACTCAGCCCCAAGAGCCAAGGTAGCGGCTCGCAGAAACATCCATCTCCCTCCTGACGCCTGCCCGTATGTAGTTATTCTCACTGGAGTCACCGAAATTTCACCATCTGAAGTAGAATCCCACCAGGCCCTGAAAAATAAAGTCTGCCACTGGCTGTCTAAAAATCACCCTCTACCGCCGAACATTCCAAGCAACATCCTAATGGTGGAGAGAACTCCATGGGTGGGAGGAAATAGAAAAAATCTACAAGGGGACTGCGTAGTGGTCACTTTTGAGAATACTCAAGTTGTAGAATATATATGTAGTGGAGCACCTAGATACCAAGCAAGTACTGTTACTGCTAGGCCCCTCTCCTATTTCTACCTACCCGGGAATCAAGTAGACAATAGATGGAGTTGGCTAAGGGGTCCACAAGATCAAAAACCCAGACAGAGGTTTAACCCCCCATGGGAGACGTAACCCTACGGTTGGGAGGAGGGGGGAGACGTGGAATGGAACGTTGTTAGGAGAAGAAGAGGCAGACCGTGCCAAGGAGGTTTCTTCACAGGGCCACAAAACACTCAACCTCATTATTTTCACCAGTTCACAAATGGGCAAGATAACTTTTATAACTTCCCAACTGTTAATCGTTATGATTGTCTGTCAACCACGGACTGGGTTGACTGACAAACAAAGGGCTCACCAAACGGACAGAGGCATTATACCCCCCCTACCCAACTGGTAAAGGAAAATAGTACTCTGGACTTGCAGAAGACAAATTTAACCTCAACTTCTGATAAGGGCACTGTAGTCGCTGAAAGTAGGGGGGTGCATAACTCGTCTAATTCTAACAAGCCAACTTGTAAAATCCTCACGTGGAATGTGGCGGGAATAACCTCCAAGGCTTTAGATCCTATTTGGCAGGGGTTTGTTAAACAACACGATATCTTGGCCTTCCAAGAAACATGGGACACATCAACTTCTTTCTCATTGGATGGCTTTCATAGTTTTTCTACCCCAGCAGTCTCGGGTGTAAGAGGGAGAGCCAAGGGAGGCCTACTCACATTGTTTTCACTGAATTTGGCTGGGGCTTTAAAAAAATAGAACCTGCTCCCATGAACACATTAATAACAGAGTGGGCTATCTCGGACTCTCAGACCTTTTTGTTTATTAACTTTTATAATTCTAGGGAGGGCTCTTCTGTGAATGAGCACCTGACTGCCCTGTCAGATTTTTTGTCAGTTTATAAACACGATTGCACTTCCGTCCCAGAGATGGTTATCCTGGGTGATTTTAATATCAACCCCTGCGAGGGGGATTGCTACAATGATAGATACGGAGGATCACCGGTTGAGGGCATTCCTCACTTTGAACACACTAAGGAGGGTGAGGGGCTCGAGACCCTTCTTGCTAACTTAAATTTATTTGAATTAGGCCATGGCTACAACGAGATTAGAGCGCCCACATTTATTGGGAGAGACGCAAACACCATCATCGACTAAATCTTCGTATCAGCTGGAGTACTAGTAAAAGCACGGGAATACAGGGTCGTGACTGCCACCTTTAGCGACCATAACCCCGTCCTATTGGCGATGGACCTAGATTGTTTCCTGAATGGAAGAGAGACGGGTGTGGTAGCTCCTAGAGACTTGTCAACTAAGGAGCAGGGTAGGAGGATAAAGTGGGAGAATATTGTTCCAGAACACTTCTTTCAAACATTAGCACAGGAAACTGAGGCAAAGATGGCAGTCTGCTTAGATCCCACTTCCTTGGGGTCCGACGCTGTGGCCGCCTATGTTGAGATATGCGCAAGGATCTCTAAGAACTTGGAGTCTAGGAATGGTGCGCAAGGCAATAAGAACATTCATAAATGGTTTGATAAGGAATGCTCTCAAACGCATTGTGCCCTGCTGAAAGCACTTAAACAGAGACCCAGAGATAGGACATTAGTGGCAAACCTCCGAAGGGAATACAAATCTGCACTCGCCAAGCGCAAGACTCGAATTAAGGAGGAAGCTTGGGACAGTTTATTAGCAACAGATGTACTGAGAGATAGCAAAAAATGTTGGGTCATTGTTAATCAGTCTTTTTTTACCGAGGATGGGAAAACAGATATGGACTGTGTGATCGAAGACGAAAGATGGCTTACCCATTTTAAACAAATCTATGAATCCAAGGCTCCTATTGTCCCAGTTAGTGCCCCTGCTCCAAACATCAAGAACATGGAATTTAACATCTTTGAGGTGGAAAGGGCGATTAAAGACACAAGTAAACACAAGGCCCCAGGACCTGATGGGGTCCCTGCCGATCTTTACATTCAGTATCCGCAATTTTGGTCCAAAATACTAACAAATGTCTTTAATGCGATCCCCTCGGCAGGCTTCCCATCCTCCTGGTCCACCTCTATTATTGTTCCTATTTTTAAGAAGGGGAACAGGGGGGATCCTGCTTGCTACAGGCCAATCTCCTTGTTGGACTCTGCTGTTAAAATCTTGGGCAGAGTCATCTTACAAAGACTTGGGGATTGGCTTGAGGGGAGTGGGGTTCTCTCTGACCTCCAGTATGGTTTTAGAGCACATAGGGGGACCATGGACCAATGCTTAAACCTTCACCTTATTATTAGTAAGTACACCGTGGTGAAGGAGGGGCTATTATATTTAGGTTTCATGGACTTATCCTCCGCTTTTGATTTGGTTAATCGCTCTAAACTATGGATTATTTTGCGGGACTTGGGTTTGGACACTATTTTGGTTAATTTCTTGCACGATCTCCACCAGAACTTGTTTGCTTCTGTTAGGGTAACAAGGGAGGGCAGGTGTACCGAGAAATTTAGATCAGGGAGAGGGGTCAGACAAGGTTGCATCCTGGCCCCTCTCCTATTTACACTCTACATCAACTCCCTGGGTAAATCCCTGAATCTAGCTACCCTGGACGTGCCGCGCATGGGAGGGTCACCCATACCGATCCTCCTATACGCGGACGATGCCGTCCTTCTAGCTCGTACAGGCACGGGCCTACAGAGACCGTTAGACCATTTTGGATCTTTCATGGAAGCCTTGGATTTAAAGATTAACACATCAAAATCCCATGTCATGGTAACTGGCTCACGCAGGAAAAGCATGAAGATTAAAACCTTTAGATGCAACGAAACATCCATCTCTAGGGTACCTTTCTTTTGTTATTTAGGCGTCACTTTTGATGAAAGAGGAACCTGGGGTCCCCAGTTGAAACTGAAGGGCAACGGAGTTGCTAGATCTACTACAGCCCTCATGAACTTCTCTAAAAGACTCGGTTTGAGACCCATAGAGGCCATGATTCGCATCTATAAATCCACATGTCTAGCAATTGCAGCCTATGGGGCAGACATTTGGGGTTATGTTTCATCCCCAGGCATCCAGATTATAGAAAACAATTTCATACGAGCTCTGTTGTCACTCCCAAAGTCATCTCCTACATATTCAATTCATAGTGAAGTGGGCTTGGGATACATCACTGATCTCCTAAAAATGTCCCCGCTGTTATGCTGGGTTAAAACCTGGATTAATGAGGAGATCACATTGAATCACTGCATACTTAAAGATTGTATGGCCCTGGATAAAGCGGACAGCATACCCTGGCTGGCGTATGTTAGAGCGGCATGCGCGAGGCTAGGGCGTCCGGACATGTATTCATCACCACAGGGCCTTACGAAAGAGGATGTAGGGTGGGTCAAGTTGCACTTCCGAAATGTGTTGGAGACAGAGAGGGAAGAGGTTGAACTCAGTAAACCAATCGTGAGAACAATATATCAACTATCTATCTCCCCAGCTATGGAACCTTATTTCAAATATGTATCTAAACCATACCATCGTTTTCTTCTACCTAGGTTTAGGTTCAATCTTATTCATCTTGTGCTTGGTGCCTATACAAAGTGGGGGACTCCAGAAAATACCCCACCTTGTACCTGTGATAGCTTTTCTACACAGGACACGCTTCATTTAGTGATGTTTTGCGAATACTATTTGGTGGCCCGAAAAAATTTTTTGTTCCCAATCTTGAAAGATCTTAATTTTGTTCAGGTGAGGCCCGGACTTTTACATCTGCAAATGCTTAATTCCGTGCAGGTCACATATGGTGTAGCTAGCTTTTTGGTAGCAGCAGCTCGATTAAATAAAACAAGACTCTCCCAGACGAATAACCATCTAGGTTGATATTTTGTCAACTATGTTCTGGGGAAACATACCAAGAATAGTGGGAAATAGGGGCGTCTTTTGTGAATCTATGCTCTTCAGTATCTATCCTCTGTATTCAAGCTTTTTAAATTGTTTTTTAAGTATGAACATAGGAACTGCAATCAGGCATATATTTGTTTAATTGTAATTTTTAACTTGTATGTTGTATGGATTTTTAAATAATGAATTGTGTATTGCTTTTATGGTTTTTACTAACCGAAATAAAGATATTTGACTGACTGACTGACAAACTGAGGTGTCGCTTCATACCCGTCAGAGTCACCGATACATTCTGTGGCTGAAGAGATTCTTCCTCGTACTTGGATTGCTTTCAGCTGATATTGTTAAAACCTGAGCTCAGGCCAAAGTTTGAAAAGGTTGAATAACAGAGAGAAAAATGTGCATAGGTGGTTCACAGATTAAGTTCGACAGAGGATCCCAGAACCCTAAAACAGAATTCATTTCTGAAATCTAAAGAGGTTTGAATAAAGGCCTCAGACGAGGCTCGCCAGGCCTTTAAACCAAAAGGGAGTGTTTATTACAGGTGCAGAAGTGTGAGATCAGGAACAAGGGAGAGATGTCTTTATAACCTAACAAGAACATCACTTTTTGGTTGAGCAATCATATTAACATGTTGGTGCCTGGGCCCCCCAGATGTGGACAGAGGCTCTGAATTGTCATAGACGGGCACATCTGCTTCGCATGAACCAGAAACAGCCTGGCTGCAGTGGTTACAGTTGAGCTAATATGCAGCCTTCACTCACACGATTGAATTATAAGGTATTAACGCAGTAACATGATCTAATGCACTCAATCAGAACACTGGATAATGTTAAATAAATAGACCTTTGTGCTGTTGGTTTGGGTCCTATTTTGACTCGAGGGGCCGAGGTTGAACCCTGGCTCGGCTCTCCCTGTAAATGTACAGGCTTTACCGTTCTGATAGTGGAAGAGATTTATGTTTATATAGCGCACATTATGAATAGAACTGTCTCTTGGCGGGTGACAATTAGGTGCTTTATAACCCATCTCAATTGATCCTATATCGCGCTGTGAAGAATGGAGGGTTGAGTTTGCCCCGCTTGATTTTGAGCCAGCGTTGTGTACCAAGCTCTGAAGCGGGCTCTTCACATACTGAGCTCTCACGTGCGCCTGTGCGCCAAGCTCCTATCAGAAATGTGTTGTACTTATTTACATGTAGAATTCGCAGTATGTGTTAGATTAATCTGGAGCGCGCTGCCAGCTCTGAGGGCTCTGGACTGGCACTCACTCTGAGGCTGGTGGCGGAGCTCCTTGTTTCTTCTGTGTTCTCCTCGGATCACTGAAACAATATCGATGGCAAAAATATAGAACTACAAAAATATCGAGTAAAAATATATAGAATGCCAAAATATCGACTTCCTATCTCCAAACAGGTAAGTACAAAAATATAGAATCAAAAATATTGTTGTAAACAATATAGATAGTCAAAATATCGAATTTTTTAAATAGTTAAAAGTAATTTAAAATTAATGAAATTATAAATATAACTAACTTAAACATACTTAAAATACTTAAATAACATTAAAATTAATAAATATTTAATACAAAAAAATAATTTATATATATATATATATATATATATATATTTATATATATATATATATATATATATATATATAAAACATAGTATTAATAAAAAATATACAAAATATTTACCATAGGATAGCGAGAGGGTTGAATTTACTATTAATGAAATAATAAATATAACTAACTTAAACATACTTAAAATACTTAAATAACATTAAAATTAATAAATATTTAATACAAAAAAATAATTTATATATATATATATATATATATATATATATATATATATATATATATATATATATATATATATAAAAAAAACATAGTATTAATAAAAAATATACAAAATATTTACCATAGGATAGCGAGAGGGTTGAATTTACTATTACCACTCCAGTGAGTGCAACAGTAGAAAAAACATTGGATAACGGGAGGGTAAAAATTACTATTCCCACTCCAGTGAGTGCAACAGTAGAGAAAGCGTTGGATAACGGGAGGGTGAAAATTACTATTCCCACTCCAGAGAGTGCAACAGTAGGGAAAGCGTTGGATAGCGTAAGGGCAAAAAGTACTATTGCCACTCCAGTGACTGCAACAGTAGGGAAAGCGTTGGATAGCATAGGTGTAAAAATTACTATTCCCACTCCAGTGAGAGCAACAGTAGGGAAAGCGTTGGATAGCGTAGGGGTAAAAATTACTATTCTCACTCCAGTGAGTGCAACAGTAGGAAAAGCGTTGGATAGCAGGAGGGTAAAAATTACTATTTCCACTCCAGACAGTGCAATAGTAGGGAAAGCGTTGGATAGCGTAGGGGTAAAAATTACTATTCCAACTCCAGTGAGTGCAACAGTAGGGAAAACGTTGGATATCGTAGGTATAAAATGTACTATTCCCACTCCAGTGAGTGCAACAGTAGGGAAAGCATTGGATACCGAGAAGGTGCAAATTACTATTCCCACTCAAAAGAGTGCAACAGTAGGGAAAGCGTTGGATAGCGTAGAGGTAAAAATTACTATTCCCACTCCAGAGAGTGCAACAGTAGGGAAAGCGTTGGATAGCATAAGGGTAAAAAGTACTATTCCCACTCCAGTGAGTACAACAGTAGGGAAAGCGTTGGATAGCGGGAGGGTAAAAATTACTCTTCCCACTCCAGAAAGTGCGACAGTAGGGAAAGCGTTGGATAGCGGGAGGGTTAAAAATGACTATTCACACTCAGTGAGTGCAACAGTAGAGAAAGCATTGGATAGCGTACGGGTAAAAATTACTATTCCCACTCCAGTGAGTGCAACAGTAGGGAAAGCGTTGGATAGTAGGAGGGTAAAAATTACTATTCACACTCCAGAGAGTGCAACAGTAAGGAAATCGTTGGATAGCAGAAGGGTAAAAATTACTAATCCCACTCCAGAAAGTGCAACAGTAGGGAAAGCGTTGGCTAGCGTAGGGGTAAAAATTACTATTCCCACCCCAGTGAGTGCAACAGTAGGGAAAGCGTTGGATAGCGTAGGAGTAAAAATTACTATTCCCACTCCAATGAGTGCAACAGTAGGGAAAGCGTTGGATTGCGGGAGGGTAAAAATTACTATTCCAACTCCAGAGAGTGCAACAGTAGGAAAAGCGTTGGATAGAGTAGGGGTAACAATTACTATTACCAATCCAGAGAGTGCAACTGTAGATAAAGCGTTGGATAGCGTAGGCACAACATTTACTATTCCCACTCCAGTGAGTGCAACAGTAGGGAAAGCATTGGATACCGGGAAGGTAAAAATTACTATTCCCACTCCAGAGAGTGCAACAGTAGGGAAAGCGTTGGATAGCGTAGAGATAAAAATTACTATTCCCACTCCAGAGAGTGTAACAGTAGGGCAAGTGTTGGATAGCGTAGGGGTAAAAATTACTATTCCCACTCCAGTGAGTGCAACAGTAGGGAAAGCGTTGGATAGTAGGAGGGTAAAAACTACTATTCCCACTCCAGTGAGTGCAACAGTAGGGAAAGTAAATACTTCATATATAAATAAAAATAAAATAAATATTAATACCAATTACAAATTAATTAAAATAATTAACACTTTTATATAATATATTAATTAATCAATTAAAAATACAAATAAAAATTAATTATTAAAAATAATTACCTACTAATACAAATTATTTACCAATTAACAATAAATTAATTAACAATTAAAAAATAATTAAAAATTAGATAAAAAAAGATTGTATAAATTGAATTACTTACAATTAAATTACTTCCCACCCTATTCCCCTATAAACCCACAACCCACTACAGAAAATAAATTAATAAAATTAACATAATTATCAATTAATAAATTAATCATAATTAATTACCCATTATATTTTAATTAATTACCAATTAATAATTAATTAACAATTAATTCAAAATAAATACAAATAAATAAATTAACATATTTAAATATTTATAATTAAATAACTTCCCACCCTATTCCCCTATAAACCCACAACCCGCTACAGAAAATAAATTACTAAAATAAACATATTCATCAATTAATCAATTAATTAAAATTAATTACCAATTATATTTTAATTAATTAACAATTAATAATTAATTAACAATTAATTCAAAATAAATACCAATAAATAAATTAACATATTTAATTAATTATAATTAAATTACTTCCCACCTTATTCCCCTATAAACCCACAACCCGCTACAGAAAATAAAATACTAAAATTAACATAATTATCAATTAATCAATTAATTAAAGTTAAATACCAATTATATTTTAATTATTTAACAATTAATAATCAATTAATAATTAATTCAAAATAAATACCAATAAATAAATAACATATTTAATAATTATAATTAAATTACTCCCCACCCTATTCCCCTATAAACCCACAACCTGCTCAAGAATTATATTACGCAAAAATTAAATACCATAAAAAAATTAATTTATATAAATAATAAAATAAATATACACTTTTCAAACATATACTAACATAAAAACACTTTAAAAATTGTTATTAACTTACTTACCTCAAATTCGATATTTTTGTAGTCTATATTCTGTCCATTCTATATTTTTGTAGTCTATATTCTGTCCATTCTATATTTTTGTTGTGTATATTCTGTCCATTCTATATTTCTGTTGTCTATATTCTGTCCATTCGATATTATGTCCATTGTATATTTTTGATTCAATATTAATGCTATCCTATTCGATATTTTTTGTAGTCTATATTCTGCCCAGTCGATATTGTGTCCATTCTATATTTTTTAATCGATATTAATGTAAATCGATATTAAAAACTTGATATTTTGAGTGTATACCGTTCTCATCAACTAATAAATCTGCGGTTATTCAACAAGAATACCAAGGTCATTTTCCTTACAATATTGGTGACGAGGATGGGATACGAACCCACGCATGCATAGTCAAATGGACTGGCAATACTATAAAACATTGCGGGAAATATTTAGGGGAAAAAGTTTTCCTACAGGGCTGATTAGGGATAACAGTACACAATTGGTGTCAGTGGAAATGGGAAAATTCCTAAAATGCTGTGGTATATGTCATTCTCGTACATCCTTATACAACCCACAGGCAAACGGAATAGTTGAGAGATTAGCATGGGCTATATTACTACACAGAGTGGCGTGACAGGAATGATACCTTTTGAAATGATGAGAGGAAGAAAAGCGGGCACAAAACATCTATCCTGCTTTGATGCCTTTGTTGTTAGATGGTGAAGGAGAGACTGCAGAAAATGAGGAGGAGGTAGAGGTTAAAGCTAGGTCCACCCTCCTTATTCAATACTGAACCTCAAACCCAAAGTGTCGGGTAAAGGACCTAGCCGAAAAACAGAGATGGGATTTCCAATCAGTTTGAGTCTGAAAAACCAATCAGGAAAGAAACATTTCTTTCTTGAGTCCCCTCACTCACCGGGGTTTCCCCACGGGGACATGCTTCATCATAGGGGCCATCTGCAACTTGCGATATTTACGTAGGAGCACTTTTGTGGAAAACTATGTGTAGTGCAAAAGTGTAGTGGAGTGGGCTAAAGTGAGTTAAAAATACCTTACTAGTGGGCGAAATATTTTATTGTTGCTCCTAGTTTGGTATATGTAAAACCGGGGTGAGATACAAGTAGACCTAGCTATAATGGGTTAGGAATTCTTAGTATACGTCAACGTGTTTCGAGCATTCCCCGTAGCTCTTCGTCAGGATTACACAGGGACCCGCCCTGTGTATGCCACTCCTAATCCGCCTAAATTAGGCAATCTAGAAAATAAAGAAATTCAAAAACGCTGCAACTATAAAGCATGCATCAATACATACATCTGAGGGCTCTGGACTGGCAGGAACTATGAGGGTGGTGATGGGGCTCCATGTTTCTTCTGTGTTCTCATTAATAAATATGTAGTTATTCAACAAGAATACTGAAGGCGTTTTGATGACAATCAAACTGCTATCACTTCTTGAACTGGCCTTTCTATATTTAATGGATTGTCATTTTTCTAGGCGCAGTGCAGCATCTGACCACTAGATGGCGTTCCCACCCATCCTTCCTGCTTGTGCCTGGCTCAGAGGCCACCTCCGGCGGTGCCTGGGTACCACCAGCAGCATCCCGGCCAAGCGTTCACATTACAGCGGCTGAGGGCACCCACCGGAGACAGAGGACCCCCGAGCACCCCCTGACGATGATGGATCACCCGGGGAGCCCTCACCGCCCCCCCCACACTGGCTGTGATGGAGAAGGATTAACCCCCTAAGAAGAGTGCAGGGGGTAGGGAGCGCGCGCCCTGAGTTAAAGGAACGGCCAAGGCAGAGCGTTGAACCCCCACCCCATTACACAGGGTTTATGAAAATACCACCCCTGTAAAAAAACAAAGGTTAATCCGCCTGTTGCAGAGTTCTGTGTGTTACCTGCAGGTTACACGATCTAATCAAAATAAAACCGCCAGGTGGGTTTATGCACTGCTGTGGGGGAATTGTGTGTTATATACCTGTCACAGGCAGCTTATAAGCAATGTGGGGTAGCTCAGCGTGTTAACATACGCACTGCGAAGCTCTGAACGTACCCTTCAGGCAGCACACTCAAGTCAGGGTGAGGTTGCACAGGGACTCAGTGCAGCACAGGCTACTTTGTAACCTGGAATCATAGTGATCGGTTTAAAGAAGATAGTTCAGTGGTTTAATGCACCTGCGACTGAGTTCTGTTTTTAAACAGGAACATCACTCAGTTAATGGATTGTGGTTAGTGGGCCACAGAGGTCTGTGTTCACCTTTTTGTTAAAGTAAGTTAGCTCAGTCGGCTAATGTGCCTGCTGCAGAGAGCAACGTGGAACCCGCAGGCAGGTCGGCAAGGCTACCTTACTTCTTGATCTGGTAAGCTTGTAATGTTGAACTTGGCAACACAAACACTCGATAACACAGTGGAGCGTGTGAAATCTGTTTGCACTGACTCCATGGGGCATATTTACAAGAAAGTGTTGAAGCGTGTCATTAAACAAAGAAGGCTACTGATATGCTTCGTCACTTTAGAAACTCGGGGCTGCACCATATTGATAAGAATGTGGTGTAGCCTTGCCTTTCCCCGGGAGATGGCACTACGTTTAGCAACTTAGCTCCAACGCAGGCATCCTTGCACCAGAGTGCAGGGGTGCCTGCGTGCAGGGGAGGATTGTTTATGTGTACGAAGGTGTCCCTTCCTGCAAATAAACAATCCTAAAATGCCATTCTGTCACTTCCGTGTGTGCTGCTTCATGCAGAACACATGAAAGTGACAACATGGCATTTTTTAAAGGTTTTGTTTATGTGCAGGAAGGGACACCTTCCTGTACATTAACAAACAATGGCGTTTTGCTTTTTCCATATGTGCTGCACAAGGCAGCACACACGGAAAAAGCAAAAACGAGGAGAAATACTGCATTTCTCCTAGTTTAGCCAACGTAAGACCAGGTTTGACCTGGTCTTAATTTTGGTGCTGCCACCTATGTATGCCACCCTTGTACATAGGGGGATGCGTCAAAATGAATGTGTGTTGTGGTGGAAAACCCACCGCAACACCCACTGCCCACCCCTTTCATGCTAAACATAGCATGAAAGCATCCCTTATTTACAAGCAAGCGTTAAGCCACGTTAAGTGGTTTAACGCTGCCTTGTAAATAAGGCAATGCCCCTGTCAATCTTGAAATGCGTTTCGTAACTTCTCTGCGTGCCGCTAAATGCAGCCCACATAGAAGTTGCAAAACAACATTTTTTTTTAATGATTGTTTATGTGAACAAAGGGGGGACCTTCCTGCACATAAACAATCATTGGCGTTTTGCTGTTTCTATGGGGCATATGTACAAGCCCCTATCGCCACCTCAATCGCACTTTTATCAATGTTGTGGTGACATTTGTTCCCCGGTGTGCAAGGGAGAAGGACTCTGTGTGCAACACAGGTCGCTTTGTACACAGGTTAAAGCGGGAGCAATTGGAAAGTGAGGAAAACTGGAATAAAGGGTCATGGGTTAGTAATGCCGAATGCCCCCAAGAACCTGTGGTTGGTGGGTGAGGTCCTCGGCAGAAGAGACATTGGGACACAGCTGGGTGTCACCTGGATGCAGGTGGTATGACATGTAAGCGCGTCTAGGTAAAGGTCATAAGAGTAGAGTGGAGTGGCTTAAAGCAGAATGGTGTAGAGTCCAGTGGAGTGGCATGACGTGGCGTAGAGTAGAGTGGAGTGATTTAAAGTGGCATAGAGTGGCGCACAATTGATGTTGAGTGGATTAGAGTGACATGGAGTGGAATGCAGTTGCCTAGAGTGGAATGATTTAAAGTGGCATAGAGTAGAGTGGCGCACAATTGATGTAGAGTGGATTAGAGTGACATAGAGTGGAATGCAGTTGCCTAGAGTGGAGGGATGTAGAGTGGAGTGGTGTAGAGTGGCACAGAGCGGGTGGCATGGTTTCGAGTGGCATAGAGTGATATAGAGTGGAGTGGCTTTGACTGGCATAGAGTAAAGTGGCATAAAGTAGAGTGACGCACATTGACGTTGAGTGGAGTAGTAGAGGGGAATGCAGTGGTCTAGAATGGAGGGATGTAGAGTGGCATCGAGTAGAGTTGCATAGAGTGGTGTAGAGTGGAGTGGCCTGGAGTGGCATAGAGTAGAGTGGCATAGAGTAGAGTGGCATAGAGTGGAGTGGCCTAGAGTAGAGTGGCATAGAGTGGAGTGGCATGGAGTAGAGAGGCATGGAGTAGAGTGGCATAGAGTAGAGTGGCATAGAGTAGAGTGGCATAGAGTGGAGTGGCATGGAGTAGAGAGGCATGGAGTAGAGAGGCATGGAGTAGAGTGGCATAGAGTGGAGTGGCATAGAGTGGAGTGGCATGGATGGCATAGAGTAGAGTGGCATAGAGTGGAGTGGCATAGAGTGGAGTGGCAAAGAGTGGAGTGGCATGGAGTAGAGAGGCATGGAGTAGAGTGGCATAGAGTAGAGTGGCATAGAGTGGAGTGGCCTAGAGTAGAGTGGCATAGAGTGGAGTGGCATGGAGTAGAGTGGCATAGAGTAGAGTGGCATAGAGTGGAGTGGCATAGAGTGGAGTGGCATAGAGTGGAGTGGCATGGAGTAGAGAGGCATGGAGTAGAGTGGCATAGAGTAGAGTGGCATAGAGTGGAGTGGCCTAGAGTAGAGTGGCATAGAGTGGAGTGGCATGGAGTAGAGTGGCATAGAGTGGAGTGGCATAGAGTGGAGTGGCATGGAGTAGAGTGGCATAGAGTAGAGTGGCATAGAGTGGAGTGGCATAGAGTGGAGTGGCATAGAGTGGAGTGGCATGGAGTAGAGAGGCATGGAGTAGAGTGGCATAGAGTAGAGTGGCATAGAGTGGAGTGGCCTAGAGTAGAGTGGCATAGAGTGGAGTGGCATGGAGTAGAGAGGCATGGAGTAGAGTGGCATAGAGTAGAGTGGCATAGAGTAGAGTGGCATAGAGTGGAGTGGCATGGAGTAGAGAGGCATGGAGTTGAGAGGCATGGAGTAGAGTGGCATAGAGTAGAGTGGCATAGAGTGGAGTGGCATAGAGTGGAGTGGCATAGAGTGGAGTGGCATGGAGTAGAGAGGCATGGAGTAGAGTGGCATAGAGTAGAGTGGCATAGAGTGGAGTGGCATAGAATGGAGTGGCATAGAGTGGAGTGGCATGGAGTAGAGAGGCATGGAGTAGAGTGGCATAGAGTAGAGTGGCATAGAGTGGAGTGGCCTAGAGTAGAGTGGCATAGAGTGGAGTGGCATGGAGTAGAGTGGCATAGAGTAGAGTGGCATAGAGTGGAGTGGCATAGAGTGGAGTGGCATGGAGTAGAGAGGCATGGAGTAGAGTGGCATAGAGTAGAGTGGCATAGAGTGGAGTGGCCTAGAGTAGAGTGGCATAGAGTGGAGTGGCATGGAGTAGAGAGGCATGGAGTAGAGTGGCATAGAGTAGAGTGGCATAGAGTAGAGTGGCATAGAGTGGAGTGGCATGGAGTAGAGAGGCATGGAGTAGAGAGGCATGGAGTAGAGTGGCATAGAGTGGAGTGGCATAGAGTGGAGTGGCATGGAGTAGAGTGGCATAGAGTAGAGTGGCATAGAGTGGAGTGGCATAGAGTGGAGTGGCATAGAGTGGAGTGGCATGGAGTAGAGAGGCATGGAGTAGAGTGGCATAGAGTAGAGTGGCATAGAGTGGAGTGGCCTAGAGTAGAGTGGCATAGAGTGGAGTGGCATGGAGTAGAGTGGCATAGAGTAGAGTGGCATAGAGTGGAGTGGCATAGAGTGGAGTGGCATAGAGTGGAGTGGCATGGAGTAGAGAGGCATGGAGTAGAGTGGCATAGAGTAGAGTGGCATAGAGTGGAGTGGCCTAGAGTAGAGTGGCATAGAGTGGAGTGGCATGGAGTAGAGAGGCATGGAGTAGAGTGGCATAGAGTGGAGTGGCATAGAGTGGAGTGGCATGGAGTAGAGTGGCATAGAGTAGAGTGGCATAGAGTGGAGTGGCATAGAGTGGAGTGGCATAGAGTGGAGTGGCATGGAGTAGAGAGGCATGGAGTAGAGTGGCATAGAGTAGAGTGGCATAGAGTGGAGTGGCCTAGAGTAGAGTGGCATAGAGTGGAGTGGCATGGAGTAGAGAGGCATGGAGTGGAGTGGCATGGAGTAGAGAGGCATGGAGTAGAGAGGCATGGAGTAGAGTGGCATAGAGTAGAGTGGCATAGAGTGGAGTGGCATAGAGTGGAGTGACATAGAGTGGAGTGGCATAGAGTGGAGTGGCATAGAGTAGAGTGGCATAGAGTGGTGTAGAGTGGAGCGGCATAGAGTAGAGTGGCATAGAGTAGAGTGGCATAGAGTAGAGTGGCATAGAGTGGAGTGGCATGGAGTAGAGAGGCATGGAGTAGAGAGGCATGGAGTAGAGTGGCATAGAGTGGAGTGGCATGGAGTAGAGAGGCATGGAGTAGAGTGGCATAGAGTAGAGTGGCATAGAGTGGAGCGGCATAGAGTAGAGTGGCATAGAGTAGAGTGGCATAGAGTGGAGTGGCATAGAGTGGAGTGGCATGGAGTAGAGAGGCATGGAGTAGAGTGGCATAGAGTAGAGTGGCATAGAGTGGAGTGGCATGGAGTAGAGTGGCATAGAGTAGAGTGGCATAGAGTGGTGTAGAGTGGAGCGGCATAGAGTAGAGTGGCATAGAGTGGAGTGGCATGGAGTAGAGTGGCATAGAGTAGAGTGGCATAGAGTGGAGCGGCATAGAGTAGAGTGGCATAGAGTAGAGTGGCATAGAGTGGAGTGGCATAGAGTGGAGTGGCATGGAGTAGAGAGGCATGGAGTAGAGTGGCATAGAGTAGAGTGGCATAGAGTGGAGTGGCATAGAGTAGAGTGGCATAGAGTGGGGTGGCATGGAGTAGAGCGCATTGGAGTAGAGTGGCATAGAGTAGAGTGGCATAGAGTAGAGTGGCATAGAGTGGAGTGGTATGGAGTAGAGTGGCATAGAGTAGAGTGGCATAGAGTGGAGTGGCATAGAGTGGAATGGCATAGAGTGGAGTGGCATGGAGTAGAGTGGCATAGAGTAGAGTGGCATAGAGTGGAGCGGCATAGAGTAGAGTGGCATAGAGTAGAGTGGCATAGAGTGGAGTGGCATAGAGTGGAGTGGCATGGAGTAGAGAGGCATGGAGTAGAGTGGCATAGAGTAGAGTGGCATAGAGTGGAGTGGCATGGAGTAGAGTGGCATAGAGTAGAGTGGCATAGAGTGGTGTAGAGTGGAGCGGCATAGATTAGAGTGGCATAGAGTAGAGTGGCATAGAGTAGAGTGGCATAGAGTGGAGTGGCATGGAGTAGAGAGGCATGGAGTAGAGTGGCATAGAGTAGAGTGGCATAGAGTGGAGTGGCATGGAGTAGAGAGGCATGGAGTAGAGTGGCATAGAGTAGAGTGGCATAGAGTGGAGCGGCATAGAGTAGAGTGGCATAGAGTAGAGTGGCATAGAGTGGAGTGGCATAGAGTGGAGTGGCATGGAGTAGAGAGGCATGGAGTAAAGTGGCATAGAGTAGAGTGGCATAGAGTGGAGTGGCATGGAGTAGAGTGGCATAGAGTAGAGTGGCATAGAGTGGTGTAGAGTGGAGCGGCATAGAGTAGAGTGGCATAGAGTGGAGTGGCATGGAGTAGAGTGGCATAGAGTAGAGTGGCATAGAGTGGAGCGGCATAGAGTAGAGTGGCATAGAGTAGAGTGGCATAGAGTGGAGTGGCATAGAGTGGAGTGGCATGGAGTAGAGAGGCATGGAGTAGAGTGGCATAGAGTAGAGTGGCATAGAGTGGAGTGGCATAGAGTAGAGTGGCATAGAGTGGGGTGGCATGGAGTAGAGCGCATTGGAGTAGAGTGGCATAGAGTAGAGTGGCATAGAGTAGAGTGGCATAGAGTGGAGTGGTATGGAGTAGAGTGGCATAGAGTAGAGTGGCATAGAGTGGTGTAGAGTGGAGCGGCATAGAGTAGAGTGGCATAGAGTGGAGTGGCATGGAGTAGAGAGGCATGGAGTAGAGTGGCATAGAGTAGAGTGGCATAGAGTGGAGTGGCATGGAGTAGAGTGGCATAGAGTAGAGTGGCATAGAGTGGAGTGGCATGGAGTAGAGTGGCATAGAGTAGAGTGGCATAGAGCGGAGCGGCATAGAGTAGAGTGGCATAGAGTAGAGTGGCATAGAGTGGAGTGGCATAGAGTGGAGTGGCATGGAGTAGAGAGGCATGGAGTAGAGTGGCATAGAGTAGAGTGGCATAGAGTGGAGTGGCATGGAGTAGAGTGGCATAGAGTAGAGTGGCATAGAGTGGTGTAGAGTGGAGCGGCATAGAGTAGAGTGGCATAGAGTAGAGTGGCATAGAGTGGGGTGGCATGGAGTAGAGCGGCATGGAGTAGAGTGGCCTGGAGTAGAGTGGCATAGAGTAGAGTGGCATAGAGTGGAGTGGCATGGAGTAGAGTGGCATAGAGTAGAGTGGCATAGAGTGGTGTAGAGTGGAGCGGCATAGAGTAGAGTGGCATAGAGTAGAGTGGCATAGAGTGGGGTGGCATGGAGTAGAGCGGCATGGAGTAGAGTGGCATAGAGTAGAGTGGCATAGAGTAGAGTGGCATAGAGTGGAGTGGCATGGAGTAGAGTGGCATAGAGTAGAGTGGCATAGAGTGGTGTAGAGTGGAGCGGCATAGAGTAGAGTGGCATAGAGTAGAGTGGCATAGAGTGGGGTGGCATGGAGTAGAGCGGCATGGAGTAGAGTGGCATGGAGTAGAGTGGCATAGAGTGGAGTGGCATGGAGTAGAGAGGCATGGAGTAGAGTGGCATAGAGTAGAGTGGCATAGAGTGGAGTGGCATGGAGTAGAGTGGCATAGAGTAGAGTGGCATAGAGTGGTGTAGAGTGGAGCGGCATAGAGTAGAGTGGCATAGAGTAGAGTGACATAGAGTGGGGTGGCATGGAGTAGAGCAGCATGGAGTAGAGTGGCATAGAGTAGAGTGGCATAGAGTAGAGTGGCATAGAGTGGAGTGGCATGGAGTAGAGTGGCATAGAGTAGAGTGGCATAGAGTGGAGTGGCATGGAGTAGAGTGGCATAGAGTAGAGTGGCATAGAGTGGAGCGGCATAGAGTAGAGTGGCATAGAGTAGAGTGGCATAGAGTGGAGTGGCATAGAGTGGAGTGGCATGGAGTAGAGAGGCATGGAGTAGAGTGGCATGGAGTAGAGTGGCATGGAGTAGAGTGGCATAGAGTAGAGTGGCATAGAGTAGAGTGGCATAGAGTGGAGTGGCATGGAGTAGAGTGGCATAGAGTAGAGTGGCATAGAGTGGAGCGGCATAGAGTAGAGCGGCATAGAGTAGAGTGGCATAGAGTGGAGTGGCATAGAGTGGAGTGGCATGGAGTAGAGAGGCATGGAGTAGAGTGGCATAGAGTAGAGTGGCATAGAGTGGAGTGGCATGGAGTAGAGTGGCATAGAGTAGAGTGGCATAGAGTGGTGTAGAGTGGAGCGGCATAGAGTAGAGTGGCATAGAGTAGAGTGGCATAGAGTGGGGTGGCATGGAGTAGAGCGGCATGGAGTAGAGTGGCATAGAGCAGAGTGGCATAGAGTAGAGTGGCATAGAGTGGAGTGGCATGGAGTAGAGTGGCATAGAGTAGAGTGGCATAGAGTGGTGTAGAGTGGAGCGGCATAGAGTAGAGTGGCATAGAGTGGAGTGGCATGGAGTAGAGAGGCATGGAGTAGAGTGGCATAGAGTAGAGTGGCATAGAGTGGAGTGGCATGGAGTAGAGTGGCATAGAGTAGAGTGGCATAGAGTGGAGTGGCATGGAGTAGAGTGGCATAGAGTAGAGTGGCATAGAGCGGAGCGGCATAGAGTAGAGTGGCATTGAGTAGAGTGGCATAGAGTGGAGTGGCATAGAGTCGAGTGGGATGGAGTAGAGAGGCATGGAGTAGAGTGGCATAGAGTAGAGTTGCATAGAGTGGAGTGGCATGGAGTAGAGTGGCATAGAGTAGAGTGGCATAGAGTGGTGTAGAGTGGAGCGGCATAGAGTAGAGTGGCATAGAGTAGAGTGGCATAGAGGGGGGTGGCATGGAGTAGAGCGGCATGGAGTAGAGTGGCATGGAGTAGAGTGGCATAGAGTAGAGTGGCATAGAGTGGAGTGGCATGGAGTAGAGTGGCATAGAGTAGAGTGGCATAGAGTGGTGTAGAGTGGAGCGGCATAGAGTAGAGTGGCATAGAGTGGGGTGACATGGAGTAGAGCGGCATGGGGTAGAGTGGCATAGAGTAGAGTGGCATAGAGTAGAGTGGCATAGAGTGGAGTGGCATGGAGTAGAGTGGCATAGAGTAGAGTGGCATAGAGTGGTGTAGAGTGGAGTGGCATAGAGTAGAGTGGCATAGAGTAGAGTGGCATAGAGTAGAGTGGCATAGAGTGGGGTGGCATGGAGTAGAGCGGCATGGAGTAGAGTGGCATAGAGTAGAGTGGCATAGAGTAGAGTGGCATAGAGTGGAGTGGCATGAAGTAGAGTGGCATAGAGTAGAGTGGCATAGAGTGATGTAGAGTGGAGCGGCATAGAGTAGAGTGGCATAGAGTAGAGTGGCATAGAGTGGGGTGGCATGGAGTAGAGCGGCATGGAGTAGAGTGGCATAGAGTAGAGTGGCATAGAGTGGGGTGGCATGGAGTAGAGTGGCATAGAGTAGAGTGGCATAGAGTGGGGTAGAGTGGAGCGGCCTAGAGTGGCATAGAGTAGAGTGGCACACATTGACGTTGAGTGGAGTAGACTGACCGAGAGGGGAATGCAGTGGCCTAGAGTGGAGGGATGTAGAGTGGCATCGAGTAGGGTGGCGTAGAGTGGAGTGGCATAGAGTGGTGTAGAGTGGAGCGGCATAGAGTAGAGTGGCATAGAGTAGAGTGGCATAGAGTGGTGTAGAGTGGAGCGGCATAGAGTAGAGTGGCATAGAGTAGAGTGGCATAGAGTGGGGTGGAATGGAGTAGAGCGGCATGGAGTAGAGTGGCATGGAGTAGAGTGGCATAGAGTGGAGTGGCATGGAGTAGAGTGGCATAGAGTAGAGTGGCATAGAGTGGTGTAGAGTGGAGCGGCATAGAGTAGAGTGGCATAGAGTAGAGTGGCATAGAGTGGGGTGGCATGGAGTAGAGCGGCATGGAGTAGAGTGGCATGGAGTAGAGTGGCATAGAGGAGAGTGGCATAGAGTGGAGTGGCATGGAGTAGAGTGGCATAGAGTAGAGTGGCATAGAGTGGTGTAGAGTGGAGCGGCATAGAGTAGAGTGGCATAGAGTAGAGTGGCATAGAGTGGGGTGACATGGAGTAGAGCGGCATGGGGTAGAGTGGCATAGAGTAGAGTGGCATAGAGTAGAGTGGCATAGAGTGGAGTGGCATGGAGTAGAGTGGCATAGAGTAGAGTGGCATAGAGTGGTGTAGAGTGGAGCGGCATAGAGTAGAGTGGCATAGAGTAGAGTGGCATAGAGTGGGGTGGCATGGAGTAGAGCGGCATGGAGTAGAGTGGCATAGAGTAGAGTGGCATAGAGTAGAGTGGCATAGAGTGGAGTGGCATGGAGTAGAGTGGCATAGAGTAGAGTGGCATAGAGTGATGTAGAGTGGAGCGGCATAGAGTAGAGTGGCATAGAGTAGAGTGGCATAGAGTGGGGTGGCATGGAGTAGAGCGGCATGGAGTAGAGTGGCATAGAGTAGAGTGGCATAGAGTGGGGTGGCATGGAGTAGAGTGGCATAGAGTAGAGTGGCATAGAGTGGGGTAGAGTGGAGCGGCCTAGAGTGGCATAGAGTAGAGTGGCACACATTGACGTTGAGTGGAGTAGACTGGCCGAGAGGGGAATGCAGTGGCCTAGAGTGGAGGGATGTAGAGTGGCATGGAGTAGAGTGTCATAGAGTGGAGTGGCATGGAGTAGATTGGTGTAGAGCAGAGCCCCCTAGAGTGGCATAGAGTAGAGCAGCATAGACTAGGGTGATATGGAGTAGAGTGGTGTAGATTTTTGCAGAGTGGATTGACCTAGACTGGCGTGGACTGGCGTAGAGTGGAATAGTGTACAATAGAGTGGCATAGAGTAGTACAGTTGTGCATGTAAGTATTTCTAAAGCATCAAGAGAGATGGCAGATAGGGTGAAAGCAACATAAATAGAAAGCTGCATGCCTCTGTATAAAGTAGGAAAGCACACTGTATGTCCAGGAATAGTACCAAAATGTTTATAAATACAAATAAAAAATAGTGTGTTGCAAAAAGACGAGAAAGAGCAAGGAGGAAGAAGAACGCATGCACGTTGTCCATGCTCCAGGGAGAAGCTCGCACAAAGAAGGAAGGGAAGCCTAGGGGAGCAAAGAAATCAAAATAATCGAGAGTGGGCAGCTTGTAAGCCACTGAAGTAAACAACGCGTCTCGCAGCACAGCACATGCAGAGTGTAGGTGAGACCTAAAAAGGTAAGAGTTTCAGAGACCCTTCTTAAGCAAGACTCAGGGTTTAGTCTGAACCCTGCAGCAGCCAGTCATACATATGTCTGTGGCACACATGTGTGCACCAGGCTCAGTGGTGCTTTCAGAGCTCAGTGGACTGAAGGTCCCCGTGCCACTTACCCATGAGGGTGCCCCCCTCACCCTCCAGACGTCAGTGGGTGCTCAGTGTCACCGAGGCAGGTCCCTGCTTCGGGTTAATAGCTGTCACAGACACATCTATACATTTGCTCCTGAGTGAGTCCCAGTAAACTTGACATCAGGCGAAACATACAAGTGCGCCGCTGCAGCGCAGGGAGATTGTTGATTTTCGAATGTATTATTAATCGTGTCTCAGCCTCTTACTTTTCTCAACAGAAAGTATGCAGATCACAGGGATGTCTTAGACACTGAGATGCATGATGGGTAAACAGCTCATTCTTGAAAAATCTAGTCTACGGCAGGAGCGTTGGATGCTGGCAGCATGGGAAATAAACATTCATTATTCATAAAGTGGTTTTAATGAGATAGATGGATTCCCTCCGTGTAATATAGCATTTTAATATTTATAGCTCCCACAGGGGGCGGTGGTCCCCCTTTGATGAGCTGTATTCTGTGTTGAACAGCAAAAGCACTGCTGCGATAATGCGTTTCTCATGAGTAAAAAGGTGATGACGTACCTGTGGGATGCTATGGAATGTATAGACATTGCTGCTGAGGAAGTATCCTAGCAGCCACCTGCTGGAATGTCTCATTCCAGCTATAATATTGCGTTTAGCCATTCACATGGCATGATGTTTGGTAATTAACTGCTGAAAGACTCTTGCATACTTAAAGTCTGACGTAAGCTTCAAACGGGGCGGGGGGAGCTGGAGGAATGGGCTTCATAATGAAATGAAATGAAAATTGCACTTATATAGCGCGTAACTACCCGGAGGCCTCGCAGCGCTTTAGACTGAATGCTAGTGGCGGGCTCAGGGTAGATCAGCACGTTTTTGCAAACAAGTGCGTTTTTAAAGCCTTTCTGAAGGACATGTGGTTATTGATTTCTCGAAGAGAGAGGGGGAGGGAGTTCAAAAGCCTGGCCGCGGTATGAGAAAAGGAACGACCACCCCAACGGGCTTTGTTAATTTTGGTGGCGGTTACAAGTTGTAGAGAACTAGACCGTAAGGCTCTGGATGGTGCATAGGGTGTAGCTATAGGGCGCAGAATTGTCGGGCCAGTGCGATGAAAAGATTTGTGCACAATGCACATGGCCTTGAACTGCACTCTGGCCGCTACTGGGAGCCAATGAAGCTCTTTCAGAGCTTTCTTAGCTGACTGCCAGCGGGGGATGTTGTACAGTAGACGGGCAGCACAGTTTTGTGTGACTTGAAGCCTATGGGTCACTGCTGCTGGGGCTCCCATATAAAGGGCATTCCCATAATCCAGGCGAGAGAGGATCAGGGCCTGGACCATGATCCTCCTGGCCTGGAATGGGAGCAGGGGAAGCACCTTACGAAGCATTTTTATCATCCCGATGCAAGTAGAGGCGGTTTTAGTGGCTTGGGCTGAGAAATCAAGCGCTTTGTCCAGCCAGACTCCCAGGCTCTTAATCTGGGGTTTGGGAGGAGGAGGCGGGCCAAGAGATGGAGGCCAGATGGATGCTAGGGCAGATGGAGAGGGGTTGCCCAACAGCATAATATCTGTTTTCTCCCCATAAAGCTTGAGGTATGAGGATTGCATCTATCTGGCAACAGCCTCTAGACAGGGACCTAAGGTGGAAGATGATCCCGCTGAGTGGTCAAGGGAGACCACCAGTTGGGTGTCATCTGCGTAGGTAACAATACGCACACCGAAGGGATGGACTATCCTCTCTAGGGTGGGGCTCAGGGAGGAGCCCTGGGGTATCCCACAACTAAGAGGATGTTTAGGGGAGACGGACTCGCCCTCAAACACCTGGAAGAATCTGGAAGAATCTATTATCCAGGAAGGAGGTAAGCCATTCCAGGGCCGCGCCCGACACGCCCAAACCACTCAGCCGATGTAATAGTGTAGAGTGGTTGACCGTGTCGAACGCGGCACTGAGGTCAAGTCGTATGATGGCAGCCTTACCTCCCTGGTCCAGCACAGCTCTAGCTTCTTCCGTCACCGCCAAAAGAGCGGTTTCGGTTCCGTGCTGAGGGCGGAACCCTGTCTGAGAGGCACGGAGCAGGCTATTGGACTCGAAATAGTCCACTAAGATGTTATTAACGTGCCTCTCAAGTAGTTTTCTCATCCATGGAAGTAAAGAGATGGGGCGATAGTTGGCCAAGTTGTTCTGGTCCAAAGTAGGCTTTTTCAACAAAGCTTTAACCATCGCACACTTCCATGGGGGCGGAACGGTTTTGGAAGCAATGGAGGCATTAAGGACATCTAAGATGACCGGACGAATAACGTCTATGACCTTAATGAGAGTCTGGGGGGGTGCTTGGTCATTAGGAGATCCCGAGGTGATCTTAGGGATCAGTCTATCTAATGAGGAGGGGTCAAGGAGTGGGAATTTTTTGAGCATACAAGGGGTGGGGGGATCGGAAACAGAAGGGGAGATGAGTTCTGTGTTATCATCACCAGTGGTAAATGAAGAGTAGATAGCCTGGATTTTCTGGGAGAAAAAAGTAGCAAGATTATTGCACCGGGTTTGTGCGCCGTCTGATGATGGACGCTCAGGGGGTGGGGAGATTAAAGATTTAGCTATTTTAAAATTTTCTTTGGGCGCATTAGCAGCCATATTAATTTTCACATCATAGAAGCGGGATTGTGTGGCATAAATTTCCTTTTTATAGAGTTTTATGGCAGCTCTGTAATCGGCCTTCCTCTGTTGAGAATGGTCCTGCCTCCAAGCTCTCTCAAGTTTGCGGCATGTTTGCTTCATAGTTCTAAGGGCGGGTGTGTACCACGGGGCAACCTTAGATCTTGTTATTGATTTTAGGGGGGTAAAAGGGAGAACTTGATCGAGGGTACTGGAGATCCAGTTATCGAAGTTGGTCGTGGCAATATTGAGGTTAGTGGACCTCTGAGGTGGATGTTCAGTGAGGGCCATTTCCCACTCAGGGAACGGAAGTGAGGACCATTTCCTTCCTCGGTGCTTATTAGGATTATGAGAGATAGGGGGGGACTTATGGACCAAGTGAAAGGTATTAAAAAATGGTCCGTCCAAGGAAGTGGAATGGGGTCTCAACTTTTAGATTATCTAAGTTGCTATAGATATGGTCTAAAAGGTGTCCCTTGTTGTGTGTCCCAATAAAACCCTTTTGGCAAAGATCAATAGCCTGAAGGTTGGACCTGAGGTTGTTGGCTGAAGTGTCACACGGGTCGTCCAGGTGCAGATTGAGATCACCCAGCAAAGTAAAATTTGCTGAGGAGAATAGGGCGCTAGCAACAATATCTGTCATGTTAGAAACAAAGTTGTAAGGGCGCCAGGAGGGCGATAGGCCAACATGCCGGAGAATGAGGAGGTAGGAGAGAACTCTAGGGTAAAATGTAAGCTCTCACACGCTGGTATAGTGGAAGAGGTGATGCGGCATTTATAAGTGTCTCTATAAATGATGGCAAGTCCGCCACCTCTGCCAGTCTGGCGGTCAAGGCGTTTCATGGTGTAGCCTTGAGGGGTCGCCCACACAGTAGATGGATCGCTTTCCAGCTGAAGCCATGTTTCTGTCAAGAAGAGAGCCTCAGGGTTGAGCTCTTCTATCAACATGGAAAGCTCTGTGTGGTGTTTTGGTAGAGACCGACAGTTGAGGAGAAACATCCTCCATTTATGTGAGGGTTGAGGTTTGTCGGTGTATGCTGGAGATAAACTCCAGTCACATGATGTACAATGAAACCTAGTATTGGATGGGAGGATCGTGTGAAGGCACAGAAAGTTGGCGGGGGGACGTAGCGATTGCAGGGAAGAAGAACTATAAAAGAGGCGATTTCCTACCATAGTGACAGGCTGAGTGAGATGCAGGAAGCTGGAAGCGTCTGGACGCGGACTGGCGCAGACTGGCTTCTCTTTGGCGCCTCTTCGGCGCTTCTATGGCGCTACCGCTGCGCGTAACCGCTGCGCGAGCAATCCAGGGATATATATATTAGGAGGTGAGGGGAGACTAGACCATCACCCTCTAAAGATGGCCGCCCGCCGAGGGACAACCAGGAAGTAACTGGCACTATACCTCCTTCCACACAAACAGCATGAATTTGCTGCGGTGGACCGGGGAGTCAGCGCATGAACTGGCAGGGTAGCAACAATTATTTTTAAACATACACAAAGTTAAAAAAGAATCAGGTTTAAAAACCCTTGCAGCAGTAAGTTCAGAACACACCCAGGCGCTACGGTGCTATTAATCATACATCCACATCTACACGTGACTTGGAACATGTTGCGGCTTTCTTTCTCAACAAAACCTGCAGTATCCTTCTGAAACTACGTAAAGTCGGGGGGACATTTTGTGGGAATGGGACCCCCTCTCCCTGTAAGGCTGGTGGCGCCTACTGCAGACTTTCTGACGCAATGAACCCGTGTTGTAGCGTTGTTAGATGTCGCGCTATGCATGCGCGATGCTACGCTAAATAAATCACTGGAGCCGGCGTTTTAGTCACCACGCGGCTCCCGACCACTTCGTCGAGGCCGCGCCCGTTTATTTATACTAGCTAGCGTCTGACGTCACGCGTCAGTGCTAGCGTACTCCGACAGTGTGGGGAAGCTGGAATGCATCCTCAGGCGTCGGGACATTACATTCCTTCCAACCTTTATTAGAACAGCAAGAATTATCAGAACAAATAGTAGACAAGAAAACGATGGCTCTATTACCAGTCTACCAGTCTTAGTTCTTGATGGTTACACCAGATAGTCGGCCAGCTGGGAAGATGGTGCCGGGTTCCTTCGCAGGCCATATCTGGACTGTCCGCCTCTGGACAGGGCCTCCTCCGGGGACCTGCGCTCGGGGGTATTGTACTCTCCCCTGGGTGAGGGAGAGTTGGGCTGGCTACCCCTGGGAGTGGCGGGCAGGGATTGAGTGTCATGGTCCATCAGGTCTTCCTCGTCATTCGGACATTGGTCTGTCTCCTGGTCTTCACTCTGGTGACGGTTTCGGCTCCCCTCTGGGCGGTCACCATCGTGCCGGTCCGGCGGGTGACAGTCCATGGTCGGTGTTCGAAGGGAAGCCTGAACTTGCTTCCCGGGTTCCGATCCTTGACATACACTTGGTCTCGCAACTGAATGTTTGATTCCCTGGCTCCTCTCCGCCTGCTGGCTTGATCATTCGAGCGAGTCCGGTTGGCTAGGGTCTTCTCCTCGCTGGCCTGTGCCGGGATCCAGGTTGGATGGTGTGGGAGCGTGTCATTCACTATTCAGCTCATGGTTGCTATTCCTGGCGCTGCCTCCGTTGTGATGTGAGGGGTCATCCTGTATTCTCTCAAGAAACTGTAAATCGCCCTTTCCAGGGGAGACCCATCCGCCAGTGCAATGCGTATTGTCTTCTTGAGGGTGCGCATGAACATTTCCACTTCCCCATTGGCTTGGGGCCAGCGTCGGGTTACTTTGTGATGACGAATCCCCCAACCTTTTAGGTATTCTGCAAACTCTTGCCCCTGGAAGGGGGGGTCCATTGTCCGTTTTGACCACTTCAAATATGCCGTGAGTGGCGATGTTTTTTTCAAATTTGGCGATCACCTCTGTGGCTATCTGGCTTCCCACTATTTCCACCTCCGGGTACTTGGTAAAATCATCAATGATGACCAAGGCATTGCGCCCATCCGGGAGGTGCCCAAAATCGGCGCTTACGCATTCCCACGGTCTCTGGGGGTTTTCTTCCGTCACCACTGGGTGGGGGCGATCCGCCTGCCCCGCCGCTTGGCACCAGTTGCAGGTCCTCACCGTTTGCTCAACCATGGCGTCCATGCCAGGGAACCATACCTTGGCTCTCAGTCTGCTTTTTGTTTTCACCATCCCCTGGTGTCCTCTGTGCGCTAGGTCTACGGCTTACTGGGTGAGGCTGGTCAGCATAACCAGTCTGGGGCCTCGTAGAAGACATCCTTGGCTGTTGACGGACAGTTCTCCTTTTATCCTCAGGATGGATTCTAGTGTCATTCTGGCTTGGGCAGTCCTTCTGCTCAAGGACTCATGGATGGCACGCCAGTCTCCTAACTTGACTGCATCCGCAGCTGGTTGAAGGCATTCGTCCCTTTTCGAGGCTCATAGGAAGGGTTGTGATCGTTCAGTCACCAACCGGACATATTCTTCTGTGTCCTCAGCTTCTCTCTCCTCCTTGGTGGCTTTTCGCGGGTGCCTGGACAGATAATCCGCCGGATTTGTGGACCCTGGTTTGTACTCCACCCGGTAGTCGTATCCTTGCAGCTGGAGTATCCATTTTTCAATTCTGGGTGGCGGTTTCGATGCTGACCCTTGGAAGAGAGGTATAAGGGGCTTGTGGTCCTTTGCCACCGTGAAATGGTGGCCATACACGTATACATGAAAATGTCTGCAAGCCCAATGAATGGCGATGGCCTCTCGCTCAATTTGCGAGTATCTTTGCTCAGTTTCGGTTAGTGATCTACTGGCGTAGGCGATGGGTGCCCATTCTCCGTTGTTCTGAAGTTGAGCCAACACCGCCCCCAAACCATAGGGGCTGGCGTCCAAGGCCACATTGGTGGGCTTCGCAGGGTCAAAGTATGACAAAGTGGTATCTGCTGACAGGGCTGCCTTCGTTGCTCTGAATGCTTGCTCTTGTTCTGGGCCCCACTGCCACGTGGTCGTAGACTTGGTCAGTTCTCTGAGAGGCTTGGTCAGGTTGGAGAGGTCGGGGATGAAATGTCCGCAGAAGTTTACCATGCCCAGGAAGCTTCTTGCTTCCGAAATGTTCGTTGGGGCAGGGGCCTCTTGGACATCTTTCACTTTGTCCGGATCCGGGGCTACTCCCTGGTCAGAGAACGTGTATCCGAAAAAACAGATTTTGTTCTGCAGGAATTGGCATTTTTCCCGGTGTAAAGTAAGGCCTGATTCTTTGATTCTCTGGAGGACTCCCCTCAGCCTCTGGTGGTGTTCCTCGATTGATGATGCGTAGATCAGCAGATCATCGCTCACATTCAGCACTCCGGGGAGTCCGCTGAGGACTTCTCTAATGGTTTTCTGAAATACCTCTGCAGCGCTTGAGATTCCAAAATTTAGGCGCCGATACCGTCAGAGGCCTACATGTGTAAAGAAGGTGGTTATGTATCTCGAGTCTGGCAGCTGATGATAGCCTGATCGGAGGTCCATCTTTGAGAATCACCTTGCCCCATTCAATTCCCCTAGGATATCAATGATGGTGGGCGTTAGGTGTCGTTCTCTTTTCACGGCAGCGTTGGGGAGGCGCATATCCAAGCAGATGTTGACTTGTTCGGGCTGTTTTGGCTTCCGGGCAATGACGATCGGGGACACCCACGGGGTTGGTCCACTGACCTTCTCTATGATGCCTTGTTTTTCCAGTGCCTCCAGCTCCTCTTCGACTTTCTGCCTCAAGTGGAATGCGATGCGCCTGTGCCTCAGCGCCACCGGTTGGACGGATGGATCGATGTGTAGGGACACCTCTTTCCCTTTTAAACACCCAATACCTTTGAACACCTCGCTGAACTCCTCCATGATAGTATCCAGCTCCTCCTCTAGCACTGCCATAGCCAACAATAGCAGTTTCAATTCTTCGGCTGATTGTTCACTCAACAGCATGCCGCTGCCCTCTTCGGTGACATAGATGGTGGTAGATATCTTCGTTTCCCCGTGTTGCAGCTCGGTCTTGAAACATCCGATTAGTGGTATGGGCGAATTTTGGCCATACACGAATACTCGGATCTTTGCCTCCCGTAATGGAGGCTTTGTGCGTAGTTGGTGGTAGACGTTGACGGCCATCAGCTCAATGGATGCCCCCGTATCGATAGTCGCTTTTACCTCCTGTTGGTGAATCTTAATGCGACACTTCGGGAGGCGGCGCTTCTATCTTTGTGGCTGGTTGATCGTGAATACATAGTGGACCGGGTACTCTTCGGTATCATCGTCCATGTCTTCGCTGTCCGGCTCATCTCGCACCGCATGTGCAGCCTCTTTCTTAACTCTGGTGGACCTACACACCGTTGCGAAGTGGTTCATCCACCCGCATGCACTGCATTGCTTCCCTTTTGCTGGGCAATCTTGCATGCGGTGGGGTTGACCACCGCAGTAGCCACACTCCTTCTTCTTGGTGTCCGGTTGCCTCTTTCCTCTGGTCGTCCTCACTTTGGGTCTCACCGCATTCACCTTCTCTGCCACGTGGACTTGCTCTGTCTTGATGGGGCGGTGTAGGGCTGCTTCCATGTGTGAGGCCCTCGCCTGTGACAGCTCTTTGGAGTGGCCTAGTGTGAGTATGTCCGCAAGGGGCTTGCCGTCTTCCTGGAGGATGGTGACTCGGAGCTTGGATGAGTAGCATCCTTGGATGATCTGTCCTCGTATCTCTTCCTGCTCGTCTCGGAACCCATACGTGCTGGCTAGCTCCTTCAACCTGCCATGGAATGCATCTAGAGAATCTTCGGCCTCTTGTTTGGCTTGGCGAAAGATGAATCTCTCATAGTCTTTGTTTGCCATAGGTTCGAAGTGGGCATTTAAAGCGGTCAGTAGTGTGTGGTACGTCTTCGGCGTTGCTTCCACAATGGTTTTGTATATGCGGTGGATATCTTTGCCTCCTAGGTGGAGCAGTAGGGCTCTGCGCCGCTCTCTGGATATGCCTGCCCCCTCGAAATATATCTGTAGGTGATCAGTCCAATCCCTCCAACGCGGGGCAATGGACGACAGGGCACCATCGACGACGAAAGGCTCTAGAGCGGGAATCAACGCCATCTTCGCACGTGCTCAGCGTGCTGCGTAGGCCGTACTTCTCTCTTCCCTCTCAAGCCGTATGGTCTTTTGAACGACGCCTTGCGCACTCCCGGTCTGGTGTTCTCCCTTCCCCTCCACAGGGGGTGTTCATCCGGAGAGTCTACCCCAAGTCACAGGAGCCTGGACACGCCTCACGAACATGGGCCTGCCACGGGGCATGGGACAGTTGTATGCAGCGTCTCTCTTGCCATCGAGCTCTTGTGGGGCAAAGCTTCTGGGGGCCCCAAGGGTGGGACTCATACCTCATGTCCCAGGTTCGGCACCATCGGCCTCTGTTGGGCCCTCATGCGAATTTTCGCGATTTCCGGACGAAATTCAGGGTGGAGCGCCACTCAGCCCAGTAGGGGTTCTGCACATGACCTGGTGGGTCCAACAACACTCCCTTGTCGCCAGTGTAGCATTGTTAGATGTCACGCTATGCATGCACGACGCTACGCTAAATAAATCACAGGAGCCGGCGTTTTAGTCACCACGCGGCTCCCGACTGCTTCGTCGAGGCCACGCCTGTTTATTTATACTAGCTAGCATCTGACGTCACGCGTCAGCGCTAGCGTACTCCGACAGAGTAGGTAAGCTAGATGCATCCTCACGCGTCGGGACATAACACATGTGTCATACAAGACATCGTCACAAAGTACGCCAGTGCCCCTAACTTACCAGCAGGGTGCAAAAACATTTCACTAGAAAATCGTTAAAAAAACAATCAAAAAAATGGCAGTCACAATCCTTCCCCAGGGTCACTTGGGCCGTGGGGGGATAAGGTTGTTTGTATCGGCCAAGGCCCTCCTTGCCGACTTTTCTATGATTGGATTATCGGCGCATTAAAGATGACGCGCTGAGTAAGTATGAGCGGAAAATCCGTTCCGCTCGCGGATTTTGCGAATTTTCGGTAAATTCGCGATCCGCGAACTCCCGCGAATTTACCGAGAATTCGCAAATCCGCGAGCTGCGGATTTTTTCCGGGGGCAAAATTTCAAAAGTTGAAGCCTGGCCTGTTGTAACTATTTTAGGATGGCGCCGGCAAGCTGCCAGCGCCATCCTAAAATAGTTACTAAGTTAGCTTCAACAGGAAGCTCTAATAGATAAAATAAAGCAGGTGCTCGATTTTATCTATTAGAGCTTCCTGTTGAAGCTAACTTAGTAACTATTTTAGGATGGCGCTGGCAGCTTGCCGGCGCCATCCTAAAATATTTACCATGCCCTTCCTGTGACTTCTTCACAATCTACCGTGGAAAATCAGCTGTGATGCTGGATAAAGGCTTTTGCATCCGTGACTTTCACGAGCGCAATACCCGTGCTGTTTCTGTGACCAGGAGCTTATTTATTTCTCTTCATCTGCTGAACTGATCTTTCTCTGACCTTTTATACACACTATGTGAACTCACATGGTAGCCCTGCCCGTTTGGCCCAGCCCACACACTCGCGGTTTGCACCGTCTTCCCGCCATTCACCCACTATGATGGACAGCACACTCAAGGGACCCCTGCGCCCTTCGGGGCGATTGCATAGTAACACACACATGGTCGCTCGAACTAGTTGATGCTCAAATTCAGTGACTCATTCATTAGCCCAAAAACAATCATGAGCGTCTTCGAGGCTGGACAGGTGTGCCTCTTCCCAAATCTACTGTGGAAAGTCAGCTGTGATGCTGGGTAGAGGGCGGCCTTTGCATGGTCGCTCGAACTAGTTGATGCTCAAATTCAGTGACTCATTCATTAGCCCAAAAACAATCATGAGCGTCTTCGAGGCGGGACAGGTGTGCCTCTTCCCAAATCTACTGTGGAAAATCAGCTGTGATGCTGGGTAGAGGCCTTTGCATCCTTGACTTTCATGAGCGCAATCCCCGTGCTGTTCCTGTGACCAGGAGCTTCTTTCTCTTCATATTATTGTGTTCGCACGGGTTGCTGCAAGTTCGCACGCGTTTTGTACAATTTCGCAATTTGCGAAATTGTACAAAACCCTCGCGAACTTGCAGAAACCCGTGCGAACATAAAAAAAATCCGCAAATTCGCGAGAATTCGCGGATTTTGCGGATTGCGAGTTCGCAAATCCGCAAAATCCGCGAACGCGAGATCCGCAAAATTCGCCCATGCTTAGCGCTGAGACAGCGCCCCTCCATTGCTGCACTCATTGTGGTTTCTCATATTAATGAGACCCGCCTGTGCTTATATTCAGAATAGGTGGTCACACAGGTGGTTGCACTGAGCTCATGAGTGCAATATGTTTCTATATTCAGCTGTTCTATATATACATGACAAAGCTTTAAACTACAAAGAAACAGAGTTTCCAATGGTTAGGTCACAAGCTCATGTGGGATCACATGCATGAATTTTCTGTTTTTTTGCAATCTCTGCAGTCACTGCACCCCCCAGAGTTCTTCAGCTTATCCTGCTGGTGACTGCAAACCTGTAAGATATCACTCAGGTCCCGGCAACTGATTTTATATTTAACCCGCCCGATGGGGGTTACTTGGCGCTGAAAGGTGTCGGCTCCCTTTCCAGCATGGACTCGCCAGTTTAATGTGTTGTTGAAGCGAGTACCCAGGCAGACTCAGGGGGATATTCACAAGGAAGTGGCGGAGAGAGGCGTTAGCCTTACTGGCTTAACGGCTCTCTCTACCACATCTGAAACGCAAGGCTGCACCATATTTACAAGGACGTGGTTCAGCCTTGCATTTCCCCCTGCGATGGCACTAAGTTTCACAACTGTCCGGGGTCTCTCTGGATAGAAATATTTCACAGTTGTTTAAAAACAGAGAGAACTCCCGCAGGGTGGGTACACAGCCTTGCACATACCAGAGCGGATTGTAAAATAAGGGGTGCCTTCCCCAGAGCTTCCCCAGTGAACGCCGGCCTTGTTTCTTCTGCAAGCAGTATTTTAACAGCTTGAAGGATGGTGCTTTCCACCTCAATTTTTTTCAAGGGATTGCCATATTTGGATCTGTGGACCACATCAAATGCTGATTTTAAATCTATAAATGATAAGTAGAGAGGTGATTTGAGCACCCGTCCATATTTGCCTCACACCATATATAGTTTGGCAGCTCAATCGATGGGGCTGACGCCTTTGCCGTATCCTGCCCGTGCATCGATTAGTACGTTACTTTTGTCCACCCAGGCCTGCAGACTATTTAAAAGGACACCGCCAAAGACTTGCCCAATGTTGTCTGATAATGAAATGGATGCCGCGATGGGTGGATAAATCTAGGATTCACGCTGCCATTGTAGAGACGCAATGTAGGGATGGCACGCGCCTCACAAATGGCTACACCCAAGAGCCATTAGAGAAGAGATATGAATTATGGTTGGAGGTCTATGCCCCTTAATCCAATAAGATTAGTGGAATAAAGTTTCCAAGAGTTATGTCTTGTAGTTCTCAATCGGCAAGATTTGCCATTTTTTTATTTGTTTTTTTTCAATATAGATATCACACCAAAGAACGAAAACAGCGGACACGTGTTTCGCCCAGTGGCCAGTTGGCTAAGGGCTTTTTCAAAGCTGATATGTACAAAAAGGCCACAGAAAACGAACAAAATTAAGAAGTGTAATAAGGTGGCATATTACAAAGGGTAGTGAAAACCCAAATAGAGTGAATAAGAAAAATGAAAGAAATTTGTGTAAGAACGTGAGGGTAAGAATATGAGAAAAACCGAGTAAAACCAAAATAAAGAGAGGAAAAAGGGGGAATAGGTGAGAAGAGAGAAAAATCAAACGTTAAAATGTAATCTGCAGATCACAACAAGAAATAGCATCGTATTGTTAAGTCACAATTTAGATACACAAGAACAGCGTCATAGTAACGGTAGTTGTCTAGTGTGCAAATAGATCACAGTACGGATTACAGGGGAGAGACACAACTAAACATGTTAAATACCAGTAAGTCAACAGGGTGGTTATCATCATTATCTTCATATGCAGTAGTTATCAACATGTGTGTGTGATATTAATATAATACATTGTCCAAAGTGGAGAAACATATTTATAACCCAGATATGGCTCATTAGTCATCGGTAATCTAAAATAGATGCAAACCAGACCTGGATATAAGAACAACTGAGTCACAGTGATATAACCTAGGGCGCCCCATGGGTGAGCAGAACAGCTGCAACGTCACTTATAAGTACACAGCATGGTCATTAAACCAAAAAGTCAAAAGCGCTTACCGAAATCCCAGATGTGTGGTCCCATAGTCCCTGTTGCGGCAGAGAATTGCAGGAAATAATAAACGTCACATAGGTGAAAAGAGGCTTGCAAGGCGGGTCCTGGGCATTCAAGGTCTAAATTCTTGCTTTAATCAGGGGCGGCTCTAGGCTCATTGCGGCCCTGGGCAGGGAGCGTAGGTAGAGGGCCCCGGAAGAGGGGGTCCGGGCGGGGCGGAGCCCGGAGGCCAGTGAAGAGGAGGGGTCAGGGTGTTTGAAAGTGGAACAGAGCCGGAGGCCGCCAAATCCCTGCCAGGGGCCGCCACACAAATATATATCCATCCTCAGAGGATTATTATATTAAGGATATATATTGGCGTGGTGGCCCCTTTTGTTTGGTAGCCCTGTGCAGGTGCACAGCTTGCACATGCCTAAAGCCACCCCTGCTTTAATCCAGCAGTCTGATGAAGGTGGTCTCTGCGGTCCCGGAAACAATCTGAGTTCTGTGCCTCGCTGGAGAATACAACCTCCAACCCGACGTGAAAAATGCCTGGTGCCATCCGAGGGATGACCTCCAAGGGGACACCCTGCTACATGGAACTCACAGCTAATCCGACTAAATGAATACTCCAAGATCTTAAAAATTGGGGATCGACAAACAATTGGAATTCAAGTATAACTCACAGAACATCATTAGGATCAAAGACTGGATTAACCTTAGAAATGTTGGCATTGTTGGCACCTAGGTGTCCTTTTTCAAGATTATTTATTATTCTCCAGAATTTTTGGGAGTTACCGCTTTTGCTGGCAGCAAGCAGTTAAGCCCAAAAGGGGTCAGTAAGGTTAATCTTGTGCTCCCAGAGCTTGCTTTTGTATTGTCCGCATGTTGCCCTGACCTTCGCAATGATGTCTTCTTTAAGCGGTTACAGACCATCAGTCGTAGTTCCCTATTTAGCACCTTTTTTAGGGATCTTAATGCTGGGGGACGACTGTGGGTCCTTGCCGAACTGAGGATCAACTCCTGGGCTTTACTGGTTGCTGTTCTGACTAGGCCTGGGCGGAGTTCGAGGGGTTCTGCGGAAGTGACCAAAAACTCCACCAAGCTACGCGGAGCGCCACAAGTGGCAGAGTGCGTTACCTCACGCCGTTCGCACTGATTTTTAGCGCCAGGTGTTTGTACCACACTGTAAAATCAGCGCAAATGGCCTCACGCGCAGCACCAGAGGGTGCTGCTTCTTTCTGTTCTACTCGAGCTACAGCTTCCTCGATGTGAGCGGAAGGTTTCTGTTTGCGAGCGGTAGCAACCATCTGTGACCGCCTGCATCAAGAAATCTCGCTGGGAAGCAGTCTTGCATTGGATTTTTTGCACTCGCACTCGCAATCTTACGGCAAGCGAGAAAAAAACTCCACTCCGCGAGGTGGAGTTTTTCAGAACTCCACGAGCTCTGTGGAATGCAAAATGCAAAACACTTTGCAAACTAAGTGGCACTCTTATCTACAGACCACCAGAATCACACTCCAACTTCACCAGCACCATTGCAGACTTTGTTGCACCATTCACCCTTGATGCTAGCAATTATATCCTACTCAGAGACCTGAACTTCCAGCTGGAAAACTATTCCGACCCCAACTCAAGAGCATAGATTCAAGATGTTGGAAGCCTGGACCTCACTCAACAAGTTAAAGGCCCTACCCACGTCACCAGACATCTCCTGGACTCTATTTTTACTAACTACTACATTATCTGGGTCAACGAGCCCACACCAGCCCCCTGGACAGACCACATCTTTGTCGGGTTGGCATTCCCGCCCCAGTCCAATGCGGACATACTCCTGCCAGACAAGCCAGCTGAAACTGGAACAGCATCACTGACAAGGACTGGAGCACCGCTCTTAACACCCACCGACCAAAAAAACAGTAACAACCTCCCTAAAGTCACCAGAAATTTCAACAGTTGGATCACCTCCTGTGCCAACTCCCTGACCCCCCACAAACATAGAAATATAGCTAGATCCAGACCCCTGGCTTGCTGGTACACGGAGGAACTCAGACTAGTGAAACACCACTGCAAACAACTGGGACACAAATGGAAAATGAGCCAGTACATCGCAGACAGGAGCCATTCAAATCTGCCCTGAGACGCTACCACCAAATGACACGGACCACCAAACGCGGTGATCTGGTGGACCGCACCAATGCCAGCACCAACAGAAGCAAAGAGGCATTCCTCATTGGGAAAGATTTCACCTCACCATTGGATTCCTTCAACTCAATCACCCCCGCGTAGGACCCATGCAACAGTCTCTTTCAGTTGTTTAGCAACAAAATCACTGCCATTTACACCAACTCTCATCCTGCAACCGAACCGAACAGACCTCGCCAAGCACCTCCCAATCTTATGCAAAGAACCAATGCTAACCACATGGCCTGTCATCACCCCGTAAGAAGCTGCCACTGCTGCCACCATGACGTCCATCTACTTATGGGGCCCCATGGGACCCCTTCCCTCAGCACTCCTACTACAGAGGACTGCAACCCATATTATCTTCTCCCAGTGGTTTAATTCTCAATTGGTTAGATGATTCCTGTGGGCGGTCTTGCCTCATGGATTGTAGAATGGATGCCACAGTCTGAGAGGTAATTGACGTTATTAGCATCTGCAGTGGGCCCGGATATGCCCAATATGTATCCGAATAGCAGGGCTCTATTGCTCCTTTCTTTTTGTTATGGGAAAAGAAACCGTACGTTAGGCGGCGAAGTAAGATACGAAGACCGTACGGTTTCTTTACCCATAACCAAAAGAAAGGAGCAATAGAGCCCTGCTATTCAATCGAGAATAAAACCACTGGGAGAAGATAATATCCTTTAACAAAAGTCAGATTGCTATTTGGAACTCACCAAGTAGAGGATAAGAAATTAGGCAGAAATTTGGATACTGCCAAAACGAAGCATTATAAGGATCTAGCATCAGGATCCATTATCAGGATCACATTAGGATATTGATTATGGAAGACAAGGTGAATGGATCTCTTTATTAATTGTCCTGAAGATGGTGGAAGTAAACATATAGCTCCGCCGAAACACGTTGATGCAAATCCAACTGTTAAATCTGAGACAGGACAATTAGCATAGTGAGAGATTCTTTGCCTCATGCAATGTCCCTAGTTATCCACAGATTAACTTGGCAAGGGTGCATTGTTGCTGCCTGGTTTAGTTTTTCCTTCCGTATAGTACATTGTAATACTGTCACCAATTTGCTGCTATTTTATGTTATGATCATTGAAAATTATGAATTTGTAACTGTTTTAACAATTTTTAATAGTATATTGTAATCTATCATGATTGATTAATCATTTTTAAGCACCACATGTTTTGTATTGAATACATTCTTGTATTACTAGCACATGACTTGCCTTTGGAGTTGTTCCAGGAGTATGAAAGTTGAGTGTTTGGTGTTGATGAGTATATTCACTTAAGAGTCCAGAGGGTAAATTCTTTTTAACAATATCTTTTTTAAGAATATTGTTGTTAATATTGTTTAAAATAATATTGTTGTAAAAAAATGTCATTCTTTAATTATCTTTATGTGTTTTAAATAATATTGTAAATGTATTTGTTATACATTGTTTGTATAATTGTTGTTAATGTTTTTACATATAGTTTATAATTTTAAGTTATTTTTAATATTAATTTGTTAGTAGTAATTTATATTGTCATAGCGGGTTGTAAGGTTTAAAGGGGTACCGGTGGGAAGTTAATGAAGTTTACTTAATTAATAATTAATGTTTGATTAATATTAATTATTTAATTGATAATTAATTAGGAAAATGTAGTAATTATTATTTTTTATGTTATATTCTAGGTGCAGGTTGTTGGGTTTGTAGGGGTATAGGGTGGGAAGGTAATTAAGTAATGATTGATTAATTACAAATTAATTATGAATGATTTAATTTATAGTTATATAAATTGGTTTTTTTAATTTATGGTTTAGGAGTGGGTTGTTGGGTTTGTCGGGGTATCAGGTGGGAAGTTTATTAGGTAATAATTGAATAATTATGAATTGATTATTAATTATTTATTTGATAACTAACTATGCAAATATTACATTTTGTTAGTTATATTTTAGGTGTGGGTTGTTTGGGTTTGTAAGGGTACAGAGTTTATTGAGCAAATATTATATTTTAATTAAATAATAATTTGCATAAAATATGTAATATATTTATAATTATGTGAATTATTTAATAAATATATGATTTATGTTATATATTAGGTGTTAGTTGTGTTTTTAGGGTGCTAGGGTGGGACGTTATTTAAGTAATAACTAATTAACAATTAATTACTCATTTATTATTGATTATTTAATGTATTACTTATTCTTATTAGTCTTATTCTTTGTGTTCTACCTGAAAGGAAAGATCGAATCCATTCTAGGGCTGTTCCTTGGAAGCCTGAGTCGAGGAACCTGGAGACTAGTGTGTGGTGGGAGACGGTATCGAAGGCTGCTGAAAGGTCCAGGAGGATGAGGGCAGCTGTGTGGCCGTGGTCAAGGAGGGTGCGGATGTCGTTTGTGTCGGCTATGAGGGCGGTCTCTGTGCTGTGGTTGCTGCAGAATCCAGATTGAGAGGTGTCTGGGATGTTGTTGGTTTCTATGAAGTGTGTTAGCTGGGTAATGATGGCTTTTTCGATGACTTTGGTGGCAAAAGGGAGAAGTGCGATGGGCCTGAAGTTATTGAAATCCGTCTTGTCTGCAGAGGGCTTCTTTAGGGGTTGACTTTGGCACGTAGGTGCAGGTGCGGCAACTCCTGGTAATCATGTGCCACCCACCTACCCTCCTGCTGACAGCCCTGGTGCATTAGCTTCTTGTAATCATGAGCCACCCACCCAGGCTCCTGCTGACAGCCCTCGTGCTGGAACTCCTGGTAATCATGAGCCATCCACCCAGCCTCCTGCTGACAGTCCTCGTTCAGGAACTCCTGGTAATCATGAGGCACCCACTCAGCCTCCTGCTGACAGCCCTCGTGCAGTAGCTCCTGGTAATCATGAGCCAACCACCCAGCCTCCTGCTGACAGCCCTCGTGCAGGAACTCCTGGTAATCATGAGCCACCCACCCAGCCTCCTGCTGACAGCCCTCGTGCAGGAACTCCTGGTAATCATGAGGCACCCACCCATCCTCCTGCTGACAGCCCTCGTGCAGTAACTCCTGGTAATCATGTGCCACCCACCCAGCCTCCTGCTGACAGTCCTCGTTCAGGAACTCCTGGTAATCATGAGGCACCCACTCAGCCTCCTGCTGACAGCCCTCGTGCAGTAGCTCCTGGTAATCATGGGCCATCCACCCAGCCTCCTGCTGACAGCCCTGGTGCGGCAGCTCCTGGTAATCATGGGCCACCCACCCAGCCTCCTGCTGACAGCCCTCGTGCAGGAACTCCTGGTAATCATGGGCCACCCACCCAGCCTCCTGCTGACAGCCCTGGTGCGGCAGCTCCTGGTAATCATGGGCCACCCACCCAGCCTCCTGCTGACAGCCCTCGTGCAGGAACTCCTGGTAATCATGGGCCACCCACCCAGCCTCCTGCTGACAGACCAAGTGCAGTAGCTCCTGGTAATCATGTACCAGCCACCCAGCCTCCTGCTGACAGCACTGGTGCGGCAGCTCCTGGTAATCATGGGCCACCCACCCAGCCTCCTGCTGACAGCCCTCATGCAGGAACTCCTGGTACTCATGGGCCACCCACCCAGCCTCCTGCTGACAGCCCTCGTGCTGTAGCTCCTGGTAATCATGAGCCACCCACCCAGCCTCCTGCTGACAGCACTGGTGCGGCAGCTCCTGGTAATCATGAGCCAGCCTCCTGCTGACAGCCCTCATGCAGGAACTCCTGGTAATCATGAGCCACCCACCCAGCCTCCTGCTGACAGCCATCGTGCAGTAGCTCCTCGTAATCAGGTGGCACCCACCCAGCCTCCTGCTGACAGCCCTTGTGCAGGAACTCCTGGTAATCATGGGCCACCCACCCAGGCTCCTGCTGACAGCCCTCGTGCAGTAGCTCCTGGTAATCATGAGCCACCTACCCAGCCTCCTGCTGACAGCCCTCGTGCAGGAACTCCTGGTAATCATGGGCCACCCACCCAGGCTCCTGCTGACAGCCCTCGTGCAGTAGCTCCTGGTAATCATGAGCCACCCACCCAGCCTCCTGCTGACAGCCCTCGTGCAGGAACTCCTGGTAATCATGGGGCACCCACCCAGCCTCCTGCTGACAGACCTCGTGCAGGAACTCCTGGTAATCATGAGCCACCCACCCAGCCTCCTGCTGACAGCCCTCGTGCAGGAACTCCTGGTAATCATGGGCCATCCACCCAGCCTCCTGCTGACAGCCCTCGTGCAGTAGCTCCTGGTAATCATGAGCCACCCACCCAGCCTCCTGCTGACAGCCCTCGTGCAGTAGCTCCTGGTAATCATGAGTCACCCACCCAGCCTCCTGCTGACAGCCCTCGTGCAGTAGCTTCTGGTAATCATGGGGCACCCACCCAGCCTCCTGCTGACAGCCCTCCTGCAGGAACTCCTGGTAATCATGAGGCACCCACCCAGCCTCCTGCTGACAGCCCTCGTGCAGGAACTCCTGGTAATCATGGGCCACCCATCTACCCTCCTGCTGACAGCCCTCATGCAGTAGCTCCTGGTGATCATGGGCCATCTACCCAGCCTCCTGCTGACAGCCCTTGTGCAGGAACTCCTGGTAATCATGAGCCACCCACCCAGCCTCCTGCTGACAGCCCTCGTGCTGCAACTCCTGGTAATCGTGTGCCACCCACCCAGCCTCCTGCTGACAGCCTTAGTGCAGGAACTCCTGGTAATCATGAGCCACCCACCCAGCCTCCTGCTGACAGCCCTGGTGCGGGAACTCATGGTAATCGTGTGTCACCCACCTACCCTCCTGCTGACAGCCCTGGTGCAGTAGCTCCTGGTAATCGTGTGCCACCCACCCAGCCTCCTGCTGACAGCCCTCGTGCAGGAACTCCTGGTAATCATGAGCCACCCACCCAGCCTCCTGCTGACAGCTCTCATGCAGTAACTCCTGGTAATCATGAGCCACCCACCAGGTGCCTGCTGATAGCCCTCGTTCTGGAACTTCTGGTAATCATGAGGCACCCACCCAGCCTCCTGCTGACAGCCCTCGTGCAGGAACTCCTGGTAATCGTGGCCACCCACCCAGCCTCCTGCTGACAGCCCTGGTGCAGGAACTCCTGGTAATCACGTGCCACCCACCCAGCCTCCTGCTGACAGCCCTCGTGCTGGAACTCCTGGTAATCATGAGGCACCCACCCAGCCTCCTGCTGACAGCCCTCATGCAGTCACTCCTGGTAATCATGAGCCACCACCCGGCCTCCTGCTGACAGCCCTCGTGCAGGAACTCCTGATAATCTTGGGCCAACCACAGAGGGCTCCTGCTGACAGCCCTCGTGCAGTAGCTCCTGATAGTCATGGGCCACCCACCCAGCCTCCTGCTGACAGCCCTCGTGCTGCAACTCCTGGTAATCATGAGGCACCCACCCAGCCTCCTGCTGACAGCCCTCGTGCAGGAACTCCTGGTAAATATGGGCCACCCACCCAGCCTCCTGCTGATAGCCCTGGTGCAGGAACTCCTGGTAATCACGTGCCACCCACCCAGCCTCCTGCTGACAGCCCTCGTGCTGGAACTCCTGGTAATCATGTGCCACCCACCCAGCCTCCTGCTGACAGCCCTTATGCAGTAGCTCCTGGTAATCATGTGCCACCCACCCAGCCTCCTGCTCACAGCCCTGGTGTGGGAACTCTTGGTTATCGTGTGCCTCCCACCCAGCCTCCTGCTGACAGTCCTCGTGCAGTAGCTCCTGGTAATCATGGTCCACCCACTCAGCCTCCTGCTGACAGCCCTCGTGCAGTAGCTCCTGGTAATCATGAGCCACCCGCCCAGCCTCCTGCTGACAGCCCTCGTGCAGTAGCTCCTGGTAATCATGAGCCACCCACCCAGCCTCCTGCTGACAGCCCTCGTGCAGGAACTCCTAGTAATCATGTGCCACCCACCCAGCCTCCTGCTGACAGCCCTCGTGCAGTAGCTCCTGGTAATCATGAGCCACCCACCCAGCCTCCTGCTGACAGCCCTCGTGCAGTAGCTCCTGGTAATCATGAGCCACCCACCCAGCCTCCTGCTGACATCCCTCGTGCAGGAACTCCTGGCAATCATGTGCCACCCACCCAGCATCCTGCTGACAGCCCTGGTGCAGGAACTCCTAGTAATCATGTGCCACCCACCAGCCTCCTGCTGACAGCCCGGGTGCACTAGCTCCTGGTAACCATGTGCCACCCACCCAGCCTCCTGCTGACAGCCCTCGTGCAGGAATTCCTGGTAATCATGAGCCACCCACCCAGCCTCCTGCTGACAGCCCTCGTGCAGGAACTCCTGGCAATCATGAGCCACCCACCCAGCCTCCTGCTGACAGCCCTCGTGCAGGAACTCCTGGTAATCATGAGCCACCCACCCAGACTCCTGCTGACAGCCCTCGTGCAGGAACTCCTGGTAATCATGAGCCATCCACCCAGCCTCCTGCTGAGAGCCTTCGCGCAGGAACTCCTGGTAATCATGAGGCACCCACCTAGCCTCCTGCTGACAGCCCTCGTGCAGGAACTGCTGGTAATCATGGGCCACCCACCCAGCCTCCTGCTGACAGCCCTGGTGCAGAAGCTCCTAGTAATCACGTGGCACCCACCCAGCCTCCTGCTGACAGTCCTCGTGCAGTAGCTCCTGGTAATCATGGTCCACCCACTCAGCCTCCTGCTGACAGCCCTGGTGCAGTATCTCCTGGTAATCATGTGCCACCCACCCAGCCTCCTGCTGACAGTCCCCGTGCAGGAACTCCTGGTAATCATGTACCACCCACTCAGGCTCCTGCTGACAGACCAAGTGCTGGAACTCCGGGTAATCATGTGCCACCTACCGACCCTCCTGCTGATAGCCCTCGTGCAGGAACTCCTGGTAATCATGAGCCACCCTCCTAGCCGCCTGCTGACAGACCTCGTGCAGTAGCTCCTGGTAATCATTAGCCACCCACTCAGCCTCCTGCTGACAGCCCTCGTGCTGTAGCTCCTGGTAATCATGAGCCACCCACCCAGCCTCCTGCTGACAGCCCTCGTGCAATACCTCCTGGTAATCGTGAGCCACCCACCCAGCCTCTTGATGACAGCCCTTGTGCAGGAGCCACCCACCCAGCCTCTTGCAGACAGCCCTCGTGCTGGAACTCCTGGTAATCATGGTCCACCCACTCAGCCTCCTGCTGACAGCCCTGGTGCAGTAGCTCCTGGTAATCATGTGCCACCCACCCACCCTCCTGCTGACAGCCCTGGTGCAGTAGCTCCTGGTAATCATGTATCACCCACCAAGCCTCCTGCTGACAACCCTCGAGCAGTAGCTCCTGGTAATAATGAGCCACCCACCCAGCCTCCTGCTGACAGCCCTCGTGCAGGAACTCCTGGTAAACGTGAGCCACCCAACCATCCTCACGCTGACAGCCCTCGTGCATGAAATCCTGGTAATCATGAGACACCCACCCAGCCTCCTGCTGACAGCCCTTGTGCAGTAGCTCCTGGTAATCGTGAGCCACCCACCCACCCTCCTGCTGACAGCCCTGGTGCAGTAGCTCCTGGTAATCATGTACCACCCACCAAGCCTCCTGCTGACAGCCCTTGTGCAGTAGCTCCTGGTAATCATGAGCCACCCACCCACCCAGCCTCCTGCTGACAGCCCTCGTGCAGGAACTCCTGGTAATCATGAGCCACCCACCCAGCCTCCTGCTGACAGCCCTCATGCAGGAACTCCTGGTAATCATGAGCCACCCACCCAGCCGGTAATCATGAGCCACCCACCCAGCCTCCTGCAGACATCCCTGGTGCAGTAGCTCTTGGTAATCATGAGCCACCCACCCAGGCTCCTGCTTACAGCCCTCATGCAGGAACTCCTGGTAATCATGGGCCACCCACCCAGCCTTCTGCTGACAGTCCTCAAGCAGGATTTTGGACCCGGCCTCATGGCGTGGTCCCCCTCCTCCCGCATGGCGGGCCCTGGACGACATCGACCCCTGCCCTCCAGCCTGAAGCTACCCCCTCCAACCTTCACGAGAGCCACCACTCATGGTGACCCCTACTCGCCCCACGCTGCTGGTCCGACCCCTATCCCGGGCCACCCTCTCAGGCCCCGACTCCATCTTGGGCCTTCCACGTCCAGGCCCCGTGGCCTCGGCCCGACCTCGGCCGCGGCCCCAGCTAAGCCCCGACATCGAGGCACCAAGATCCGACCAGGGGGTAAAACGGCCACTTGACGGATCAAGGAGAAGGAGAGTTTCGATGGCCCTCCAGCCGTCCCCGGACGCCTGGCTTGGATCGCCTCCGGCCTCCCTGGGCGCTGGCTCCACCCCCCTGCTGGGTGTCTGGACACTCTTATCTCGGCCCCTCTGACCCCCAGGTGCGAGGGTCCGGACATCAAAGGACTTCAGACCTATATCTGGGGCAGCTCTGAAATGGGTCGGGAGTTGTATCCTGGAGTCGAGAGACCCTGAGAAGAACTCGCCTACTTCGAACCCTGTAACCATCTTTGGAGCCCTGGTGGGGCTGCTGCGGCCCGACCTCGCTGAAACCATCTTCGGAGCCCTGCTGGCGCTGCCGCGGCCCGACCTCGCTGAAACCATCTTCGGAGCCCTGCTGGCGCTGGCGCTGCCGCGGCCCGACCTCGCTGAAACCATCTTCGGAGCCCTGCTGGCGCTGCCGCGGCCCAACCTCGCTGAAACCATCTTCGGAGCCCTGCTGGCGCTGCTGCGGCCCAACCTCGCTGAAACCATCTTCGGAGCCCTGCTGACGCTGCCGCGGCCCGACCCCGAGGAACCCCCCAGCTCGAGGATTGAGAGCTGAGCGTAGGGTATCCCTGTACCAGGCTGGTACCCAGACTGTCCCGCTACCCCCTTCCCACAGTACTAAGACCTTAAAGATCCCTCGATCTATTTGTACATATATGGCTGAGATAACCTGCCTTGATTGCTGATAAAGACGTTAAGAATCTATCCTTGTGTGGTGTCCATTTGTAGTGGTGTGATTGCTCGCCTGTACGATCCTAGGAGAGGAACCTCGCCAGGAGGCCTCTCGGCGGCGCTCGGCCAGTTCCATAAGGAGAGGTGGGTCTCGGGGTGGTCGGCCAGATAGCCTCTGCCTCCCCACTAAGATCGCCTTTCTAAAATTGGTGGCAGGAAGCAGTGCGATCCGAGCCGACGCAAATCCTACCGAGAGTGACTCACCCACTACTGACAGAAACACACTACGACCATGACTACCAAGGAAACCAGACCAACCGCGGAGTTCCAGAAGGAACGATTGGAAGACTATAACCACAAAGAATTGAAACAATTCTGCAAGGACCTGGGCATCGCTACCACTGGACTAAGCACCAAGGATGATTTCAAGCAGGCCCTGCAAACATGGGTAGAGACAGGAGCAACGCCACGCCAGAACGAGGATATCACGATCCTAGATAGGCACCCGGAAACCATCACAACCACAGCAGAGGAAAGAAATACCAACGTAAACACGGGCCTCTCCCACGAAGACGCCCGAGAGCGAGAAAAGAATTGGAGCTGGCCCGACTCCGTCTGGATGGAGAACTACAGCTGGCCGAGAAAAAGATAGCCCTTGAGCAACTACGGCTGCAAGGGGACCTGGAGGAGAAACGAAGGCAGAGGGACTTAGAGGAGAAGAAGCTCATGTACGAGCACGAGCGTAGTTTAAAAGAACTTGAGATCAAGGCCAAAAATGGGGAGCCGGCGCCTCTGGGAACAGGAGCCCACCTCCTCCTGCGGACACGAAGGTCCACATCCCCAAAGATGTCATCAGAGAATACTATAAAAACGACGACATCCAACAATGGTTTAAGGCCTACGAGGTAGCCATGACCTCGCACCGGGTGCCGCAAAAAGACTGGGGTGCCGGCTTGTGGGGAAAGTTCGTCAACGAGGGGAGAGACGCCCTGCTACAGCTCCCAGACGCCGAGATGACCTCTTACGAACACATGAAAGCTGCCCTCCTTACCCGCTATGGACTCACCCCCGAGATGTACCGGCAGCGATTCCGAGACTGTAAGAGAATCCCCGGTACAACATGGGTGGAGTATGTGAACTTCTGTAGTAGAGCCTTAGAGGGGTGGATCAAAGGTCGCCAAGTCACCACCTACGAGCAGCTGTTCAACCTCATTGTATGGGAGCACCTCTCCAGCAACTGTTTTGTCGAACTCAGGCAGCATCTCCTCGACAGCAAACTGACCGAGCCACGGAAACTCGCCGTCGAGGCCGATCGTTGGGAAAGCACCCGGGTCCCCCGGAACTCGATGGGAGACCACGGCCGGGATACCCAGGGGCCCCACCGTCCACGAGGCAGCGGAGGAGGCCAGAACCGGAACCGGGACGCCCCCGCGGTGCCTCCCCTGACCAACAGTTCGCCCTCCCTGGCCCGAAGAGGGGCCCCCCAGCACGCCGGGGCCCGCTCGAACGTTATCTGCCACAAATGCCAGCGACCCGGTCGCTATGCCAATGACCCCAACTACCCAATGAACCAGCGATCCAGCACCACTGGTCCGCCAAACCCGCCAGATCGCCGCCGCCTCCCTGGGAGAGGAGAGGGGCGAAGAAGAGGACTATGACCAAGACCAGACCGAGTGGGAGCCCGCCGCCATGTCCCTGGTATGTCTGGGCGAAAGAGACATGGCCCCCCGGGCCCCAATCCCGGCCAACACTCAGAAGTACAGCCAGTGGGTCACCATTAATGGGCACCGGGCCAAAGCCCTCCGCGACACGGGAGCCAGCGTGACGGCCATCCGTTGCCACCTGGTGACCCCTGACCAGATCCTGCCCAATGTACTGTGCCCAGTGCGGTCAGCGGACAATTCAGAGAGCCTGTGCCAGATGGCCCAAATCCCCTTTGAGTGGGGGGAGTGTCGGGCATGCTGAAAGTGACCGTCTGGGACGATGCCCCCGTGGACTTCCTCCTCGGGAACGACCTGGAAAGTTCCCCCTGGACCGACGTCGAGCGGAGAGAGCATCTGGGGATGCTAGGCCTCCCTGAGTGGGTCTGTGTGACCACCCGATCCATGGCCACCCGGGACACCACCCCAACCGAAGAACCAGAGTGGCCCGAGCCTCCACCGGCCGCCGTCTCCGAAGACTCTGACCCTGAGCCCGGTCCCCTGGGGCCCAACCGCAAAGAAATTGCCCCGCTCAGCGACCTCCCGGAACTGGCCCAATGGCGCCAAGAAGGTGGCCCCACACAGGAGCAGTTCCGACAAGAACAGAAAACATGTCCCTCCCTCGAGGGGATCCGACAGCAAGCCGCCGCTCAAACCGCCGGAGACCCCTCGGGGTCCCATTGGGTCTATTGAGACAACGATCTCCTCTACAGTGAACAAAAGATTGCCGAGCTGGGGGCCACCCGGGTGCTGGTGGTCCCCCTCCGGTTCAGAGACTTCCTCTTGAATCTGGCACATGATGTGCCCCTCGCCGGGCACCTGGGGCAGGACAAGACATACAGCTGCCTGGTGACCCATTTCTACTGGCCCAAGATGAGGAATGATGTAAGCAATCACTGCCGGACTTGCCCCACCTGCCAAGCCAGCGGGAAGAGCGGCAGGAAGCACAAGGTCCCCCTGCAACCATTACCAGTCGTCAACACCCCCTTCGAGCGGGTGGGGATCGACATCGTGGGACCCCTGGAGCCCCGAACATCTCAAGGTCACCGTTTTATTCTCGTCCTGGTGGACCATGCCACCCGTTATCCCGAAGCCATCCCTCTCCGGACCGTGACTGCTCCCGTGGTGGGCCGGGCGCTAATGGGGATCTTCTCCCGGGTGGGCTTCCCCCGAGAAGTCGTCAGTGACCGGGGTACGACCTTCATTTCCCGCTACATGAAGTCCCTGTGACAACAATGCGGGGTCACATACAAATTTACGACCCCCTACCACCCCCAAGGGAACGGACTGGTGGAACGTTTCAATCGAACCCTCAAGGGGATGATCATGGGCCTGGAAGAGCCCTTACGACGCCAATGGGACGTGCTGCTGCCCTGCCTCCTCTTCACCTACCGGGAAGTCCCTCCGAAGTCCCTGGGGTTCAGCCCCTTCGAACTATTGTACGGGCACCCCGTCCGGGGTCCCCTAAGCCTGGTCAAAGAAGGCTGGGAGGTCGCCGCACAAGATGCTCCCCCAGACGTATACCGGTACCTCCTGACCCTCCGCAACCAGACTCGGCGGTTCCGGGAACTCGCCAAAAACAACCTCGAGGCCAGCCAAGAAGAGATGAAACGCTGGTATGATCAAAACGCCTCTTCCATTGAGTTCGAGCCGGGCCAACAGGTCTGGGTCATGTCCCTGGTCGAACCATGTGCCCTCCAGGACAAGTGGACTGGGCCCTTCAAAGTGGTGGAGCGCAAGAGCCCTGTCACATACCTGGTGGACATGGAGTCCCCCAAGAACCCCCTCCGGGTCCTCCACGCCAACAGGCTCAAACCTCACTTTGTCCGGACGGAACTTAGCCTCCTGTTGGCTACGGACAGCGGGCCGAAGACGACTCCGAGCCCCTACCGGACCTCCTGAACGCCTCCGAGAAAGACGGCTCAATGGAGGGAGTCAACCTCTCCTCCGCCCTGACCCCAGAACAACGCCGAGACTGCCAAAAGCTGTTGGGACAATTTGCAGACTTGTTTTCTCTCACCCCAGGAGTCACCCCGTGGTGCGTCCACGATGTCGACACCGGGGACAGCCCGCCTGTGCGACACCGGGCCTACCGAGTTCCCGATCGAGTTCGGACCTGCATTCAATCAGAGGTCTCCAAGATGCTGGCTCTGGGGGTGGTCGAACCCTCTGACAGTCCATGGGCCAGCCCTGTCGTCCTGGTCCCCAAAGCCGCCGTCCGTGGCGCTTCTCCGAACTAAGGTTTTGTGTAGACTACCGGGGATTGAACGCCGTCACCCGGACCGACGCCCACCCCATTCCCCGGGCTGATGAACTGATCAACCGCCTGGGGGCGGCCCGCTACCTGAGCACATTCGACCTAACCTCCGGCTACTGGCAGATCGGACTCACACCAGGCGCCCAAGAGCGTTCCGCTTTCTCAACCCCCGATGGCCACTACCACTTCAGGGTGATTCCCTTCGGGATGAAAAACGCCCCCGCAATGTTTCAGAGGCTGGTGAATAAGGTGCTGGCAGGGCTAGAAGAGTTCAGCGCCGCATATCTGGACGATATCAGGTTGTACACCCTCCACTGGGCCGACCACCTCCGGGAGGTCTTGGCAGCCCTCCGCCGGGCTGGATTGACCATAAAAGCAAGCACATGCCAGATCGGTCAAGGTTCCGTGACCTATCTGGGACACCAAGTGGGGAGCGGCCAGGTGGCCCCCTTCCAACCCAAGATCGACGCCATCTTGGCCTGGGAGCCCCCGGTCACCCAGACAGCGGTCCGAGCCTTCCTGGGGCTCACTGGGTATTACCGGCGCTTTGTGAAGGATTATGGCAGCAATGTGGGCCCCCTCACTGAACTCACTTCCAAGAAGCAGCCACAGAAGGTACACTGGACACCCGAGTGTCAGGCCGCCTTTGAGATCCTAAAGACAGCGATGTGTACCGCCTAGGCGTGGGCGGAAAATCCGTTCCGCTCGCGGATTTTGCGGATTTTCGGGAAATCCGCAATCCGCGAGATTTGCGAATTTCCCGCAAAATCCGCAAATCCGCGAGCAGCGGATTTTGCTCGCACTGCTCGCACTGTTCGCGTGAGTTCGCGCCCCGCGAATAAGTGCAAAATTGCAGAAATACGATTTTAGCAAAACTGAAAGTAACTACTTACCAGGTTCAAAAGTTCAGGCTCATCATTAGTAGCCATTTCCTGGAGTGCTTCCTGAGGGGCCCCTCCAGAGTTCAGTTGCCAGTTGAAACTAGTATGTGACCCTGCTCTGAACCTCAGAATAGTTACACATATGCCACAAAGGTCCTGAATTACAGCTAAGGGAGACAAGCAGGAGCCAGGCTGGAAGTTAAAATCCATTAATCAGCCCCTAATTCATTATTGTCAGTTGGGGCAGGGCAGGTGTTGTAACTAATTTTGCAACAATGAAAGCACTTAGCAAGTGCAAAAGATCACTAATCAGGGCGCACTAAGGAAGCAGGTGCCAGCTAAAAAAATATTCTGTGACACATGAATCAGCCCCAAATTAATTCAGGTCACTTGAGGCAGGGAAGGTGTGCTTTGCTTTGCCGAAAATAATGTACACTGGACAACCAGAGGGTGTGGTGATGAAACAGAGGGTGGCATGGGTGGGCCAGAGGGTGGCATGAGTAGTCAGAGAGTGGCAGTGGTGACAGAGAGTGGCAGTGATGAAGAAGAGTGTCCCAAACAGGCTGGACACGTAGAAACAACAAGTTCGCGAAACTTGCGACCCGACAGGTAAGTTCGCAATTTGCGAAAGTGTACAAAACCCTCGCGAACTGGCAGAAACACGGGCGAACACAAAAAAAAAAAAAATCCGCAAATTCGCGGGAATTCGCGGATTTTGCGGATTGCGAATCCGCAAATCCGCAAAATTCGCGAACGCGAGATCCGCAAAATTCGCTCATGCTTAGTACCGCCCCCGTGCTCCAAGTCCCCGACTACAGCCGGGAGTTCGTAATCCAAACAGATGCCTCCGAGCACGGTGTCGGGCGGTCCTATCCCAAATCAATGCCGAAGGAGTGGATTAGCCGGTGGCCTTCATCAACCGACGCCTGCTGGCCCGAGAGCAACGCTGGAGCACCATTGAACGAGAGGCCTTCGCCGTGGTGTGGGCCCTCAAGAAACTCCGACCCTATCTCTTCGGCACCCACTTCCGGGTGCAAACTGACCACCGACCCCTGCGATGGTTGATGCAGATGCGAGGGGAGAACCCGAAGTTGCTACATTGGTCCATCTCCCTACAAGGGATGGACTTCACTGTAGAGCATCGCCCCAGCAGCGACCACGCCAACGCTGACGGCCTGTCCCGCTTCGTCCGCCTCGGCGAGGAGAACCCCCAAGAAGATGGGTGACTCTCCCTGCCTTCAGCTGGGGGGGACGTGTGTTGGACCCGGCCTCGTGCCGTGGCACCCCTCCTACCACATGGCGGGCCCTGGACGACATCGACCCCTGTCCTCCGGCCTGAAGGTACCCCCTCCAACCTTCATGAGAGCCACCACTCATGGCGACCCCTACTAGCCCCACGCTGCTGGTCCGACCCCTATCCCGGGCCACCCTCTCAGGCCCCAGATAAGCCCCGACATCGAGGCACCAAATCCGACCAGGGGGTAAAACGGCCACTTGACGGATCAAGGAGGAGGAGAGTTTCGATGGCCCTCCAGCCGTCCCCGGATGCCTGGTTTCGATCGCCTCCGGCCTCCCTGGGCGCTGGCTCCACCCCCCAGCTGGGTGTCTGGACACTCTCATCCCGGCCCCTCTGACCCCCAGGTGTGAGGGTCCGGACATCAAAGGGCTTCAGACCTATATCTGGGGCAGCTCTGAAATGGGTCGGGAGTTGCATCCTGGAGTCGAGAGACCCTGAGAAGAACTCGCCTACTTCGAACCCTGTAACCATCGTTGGAGCCCTGCTGGCGCTGCCGCACGCCCGATCTCGCTGAAACCATCTTCGGAGCCCTGCTGGCGCTGCCGTGGCCTGACCTCGCTGAAACAATCTTCGGAGCCCTGCTGGCGCTGCCGCGGCCCAACCTCGCTGGAACCATCTTCGGAGCCCTGCTGGCGCACCCGCGGCCCGACCTCGCTGAAACCCCCAGCTCGAGGATTGAGAGCTGAGCGTAGGGTATCCCTATACCAGGCTGGTATCCAGACTGTCCGGCTACCCCCTTCCCACAGTACTAAGACCTTAAAGATCCCTCGATCTATTTGTACATATGTGGCTGAGATAACCTGCCTTGATTGCTGATAAAGACGTTAAGAATCTATCCTTGTGTGGTGTCCTTCTGTAGTGGTATGATTGCTCGCCTGTACGAACCTAGGATAGGAACCTCGCCAGGAGGCCTCTCAACGGCGCTCGGCCAGTTCCATAAGGAGAGGTGGGTCTCGGGTGGTCGGCCAGATAGCCTCTGCCTCCCCCGTAAGATCGCCTTTCTAACACAGGAACTCCTGGTAATCATGAGCCATCCACCCAGCCTCCTGCTGACAGCCCTCATGCAGTAGCTCCTGGTAATCATGAGCCATCCACTCAGCCTCCTGCTGATAGCCCACATGCAGTAGCTCGTGGTAATTGTGAGCCACCCACCCAGCTTCCTGCTGACAGCCCTCGTGCAGTAGCTCCTGGTAATCATGAGCCACCCACCCAGCCTCCTGCTGACAGCCCTGGTGCAGGAACTCCTGGTAATCATGAGCCACCCACCCAGCCTCCTCCTGACAGTCCTCGTGCAGTAGCTCCTGGTAATCATGAGCCACCCACCCAGCCTCCAGCTGACAGTCCTCGTAAAGTAGCACCTGGTAATCATGTGCCGCCCACCCAGCCGCAGGCAGACAGCCCTCATGTAGGAACCCCTGGTAATGATGAGCCACCCACCCAGCCTCATGCTGACAGCCCTCGTGCAGGAACTCCTGGTAATCATGGGCCACCCACCCAGCCTCCTGCTGACAGCCCTGGTGCAGTAGCTCCTGGTAATCATGAGCCACCCACCCAACCTCCTACTGACAGTCCTCGTGCAGTAGATCCTGGTAATCATGTACCAGCCTCCTGCTGACAGTCCTCGTGCAGGAACTCCTGGTAATCCTGAGGCACCCACCCAGCCTCCTGCTGACAGCCCTCATGCAGTAGCTCCTGGTTATCATGTGCCACCCACCCAGCCTCCTGATGACAGCCCTGGTGCAGGAACTCCTGGTAATCATGAGCCACCCACCCAGCCTCCTGCTGACAGCCCAAGTGCAGTAGCTCCTGGTAATCGTGAGCCACCCACCCAGCCTCCTGCTGACAGCCTTTGTGCAGTAGCTCCTAGTAATTATGGTCCACCCACCTACCCTCCTGCTGGCAGCCCTCGTGCAGCAGCTCCTGGTAATCATGAGCCACCCACCCAGCCTCCAGCTGACAGCCCACGTGCAGTAGCTCCTGGTAATTGTGTGCCACCCACCCAGCCTCCTGCTGACAGCCCTGGTGCAGGAACTCCTGGTAATCATGAGCCATCCACCCATCCTTCTGCTGACAGCCCTCGAGCAGTAGCTCCTGGTGATCATGGTCCACCCACCCAGCCTCCTGCTTACAGCCCTCGTGCAGTAACTCCTGGTAATCATGTGCCATCCACCCAGCCTCCTGCTGACAGCCCTGGTGCAGTAGCTCTTGGTAATCATGGGCCATCCACCCAGCCTCCTGCTGACAGCCCACATGCAGTAGCTCCTGGTAATCATGAGCCACCCACCCAGCCTCCTGCTGACAGCCCTGGTGCGGGAACTACTGGTAATCATGTGCCAGCCTCCTCATGACAGTTCTCGTGCAGTAGCTCCTCGTAATCAGGTGGCACCCACCCAGCCTCCTGCTGACAGCCCTCATGCAGTAGCTCCTGGTAATCATGTGCCACCCACCCAGCCTCCTGCTGACAGCCCTCGTGCAGTAACTCCTGGTAATCATGTGCCACCCACCCAGCCTCCTGCTGACAGTCCTCGTGCAGTAACTCCTGGTAATCATGTACCAGCCTCCTGCTGACAGCCCTGGTGCAGTAGCTCCTGGTAATCATGTGCCACCCACCCAGCCTCCTGCTGACAGCCCTTGTGCAGTAGCTCCTGGTAGTCATGAGCCACCCACCCAGCCTCCTGCTGACAGCCCTGGTGCAGGAACTCCTGGTAATCATGAGCCACCCACCCAGCCTCCTGCTGACAGCACTGGTGCGGCAGCTCCTGGTAATCATGGGCCACCCACCCAGCCTCCTGCTGACAGCCCTCGTGCAGGAACTCCTGGCAATCATGTGCCACCCACCCAGCATCCTGCTGACAGCCCTGGTGCAGGAACTCCTAGTAATCATGTGCCACCCACCAGCCTCCTGCTGGCAGCCCGGGTGCACTAGCTCCTGGTAACCATGTGCCACCCACCCAGCCTCCTGCTGACAGCCCTCGTGCAGGAACTCCTGGTAATCATGGGCCACCCACCCAGCCTCCTGCTGACAGTCCTCGTGCAGTAGCTCCTGGTAATCATGGGCCACCCACCCAGCCTCCTGCTGACAGCCCTCGCGCAGTAACTCCTGGTAATCATGGGGTAATCACCCAGCCTCCTGCTGACAGCCCTCGTGCAGGAACTCCTGGTAATCATGAGCCACCCACCCAGCCTCCTGCTGACAGTGCAGATGGAGGTGCAGCAGCTCCTGGTAATCATGAGTAAGGCTCCCTATTTTGTGTTTTACAGATTTTTACAGATAAACACAGACAGAAAACAATGTGTTTTGTGTCTGCATTCATTTTTAAAAGTGAATACCGAAAAAGTGCTTCTTTTAAGTGACTGTCCGCGCCGCCTTTCATGAGTTGTAGCCCAACAGCTGAGCAGATGGACCGCACGGGAAATGAAAAAACAGGAGGAAATTTCTTTAAATAACTGCATGTGTCAACATACATCTGGGTATAATGCTAATATTTGCCGGTGGATGTGTTGTTATGTAATATTTGGCAACTTAAATAGCGAAAAAACACGACAGACTTCAAAGTATGAGTGTGCTACATGGATTCTGGGATTTGTAGTCCTCCTCGTGAACCCTAAAAACATTACTGAATGGCTTACTCATGCCAGACCAGAGTTAATGTAAAACTATTGGGAAGTGGAAACACCCATTATTATACAGTTTAATGTCTTCTTTTCAGCCGGTCACCTCACGTTTTCAGGGGGAAAGTTCGCGAAAGAGAGCAGAAAGCCAGCTAACTCTTTCATTGGTAATTAGCAGTTGTCAATCAGTACGGTGACCCGCCTTTCACACGGTCTGGTGGCAGTAGTCGCTGTGACGTCACCACTCAACCGGATAAAATAGAACAGCAGAGCAGTGATGTCATTATGACCTCAAAGAAGTGACGTCATATTCCTATGAGAGGTGAGTAGCGAGGTCGGGGGTCGCCGGTTCTAAGTCTATTAAAGGCGTGTGACCACGGGCCCCGCCATCATACTAAGAGACACACTGGTTTATATTATGATAATTACTAGCAATATTACCTTTATTATTCTTGTTTTAATGTTGTTTTGTGGTTGTCACTACTATCACTGTCGTTATTATTACTGTTATTAGTAAACGATCACAGATCTATTGATAGAGACGGGTGTTTAGCGTCGCGTGGCATCGGGATTGATAACAAAATTATAATGTAATGAAGATTATAATAGGATCAATAACGCCAATATTAGTAACATCGGTGTGCTCGAGTACAATAAGGTTAGTAGTAGTTGTAAGATGATAACAGGCACGTGATGCCGCTGCTGCGCGCCCATTGGCTGCCGGCTCCCACGGTTGCCATGGCAGGGGAGGAGTCCTGGTGCTGGTACCCAGCCGCGGTCTGTGAGCAGCATCTCTCAGCATCTCGCAGCATCCTTGAGACATCTCTCGGCAGCCGTGGGCACCCAGGCATGCAGCTGTGCCCCCGGGCCCCGGGAGCCCTCCAGACGCCCCGCAGCACCCCGTGGCTGGGCAGGAGGGGGGTGCCAGGCTGCTGACGGCTGCCAGGGGGCTCCCTGCCGGACGAGGTGCCCCGGGCCCCGTGTGTGGGCGCTATCCCCGCTCCCTGGCCCCAGAGGAGGCTGAGGACGCGCAGACTTTGAACCGCGGATCCAGAGCCCCCGGGGGTGCATCGCCGGGACTGCCTGCATCAGCAGGGGACGCTGCACCCCGAACCACCGAGCACAGATCTGCAGTGCCGCGGGAGCGCGCCCGGCCGCGGGAGCGCGCGTCAGTGGAGCCCACGGAACATCATCACGGATGAAGCGGCGGCTGCGGCGTGGAGGCGGCAGGTCGGGCCGGGGGCTGGAGGGGCTGTGACAGCAGTGGAGCCTGGCAGGATGGGCCCCTTGGTGCCCCCTGAGACTCACCCTGGGGGCTGTACCTCCCTGAGCCCCTTACAGCCCGGGCTCTGTACATTGTCTACTAGGGCTCAGGGGTTGAGTGCCCTGAAGTCTCACTCATAGCGCCCCCTCTCCACCCGGAGTCTCACCCAAAGCCCTCCCCTCTACTCCTACACCTGTGGACAAGGGGGCCCTGGAGTCTGTCCTCGTGGGGGGCTCTCCCACCTCCGAAAGAGAGGGGCACGTGTCCTTGTCCCACTCTGGCAGGCGCCTGCCTTACTAGGGCCCCCCTTAACTACTCCCCTACTGGGGAGCCCCCACACAAGTCCACGGCTGGTCCCTCCCCTTGTACAGTAAGGTGCTACAGGACCGAATCTCCCCGCCCTGGGGACCCCTCTGGCCCCCACTGTTGTACAATAGGGTCCAATAGGACTGGGGCCCTGACCCTTTCCCTTGTGTGGATTCTCCTAGTGTTTTATGCTGGTGGCCTCGAGGCAGCCGCTGTAGCCCTATAACTGTAGGGTGGAGAGACATTGGCTTCCTTCACTTGCCCACAAAAGTTCTCAAGTGTATGGCTGTCGGCTCTTCCCCATCCCAGTTGCCTTGCGCCATCCTTGGGTGTAGTAGTAAAGGGATCCTGGCTTCTCCCCTAGGCCGGCCTTTCTATCAGTAGGGTTGGGAGACAGAGGACTCTTGGATTTCCCGTAGCCCGGTGACTCCTGTAGCAAAAGGGTTGGGAGATAGGGCACCCTTGGATTACCTATAGCCCGGTGGCTCCTGTATCGAAAGGGTTGGGAGATAGGGCACTCTTGGATTTCCCGTAGCCCGGTGACTCCTGTATCGAAAGGGTTGGGAGATAGGGCACTCTTGGATTTCCCGTAGCCCGGTGACTCCTGTATCGAATGGGTTGGGAGACAGGGCACTCTTGGATTTCCCGTAGCCCGGTGGCTCCTGTATTGATAGGGTTGAGAGACAGGGCACTCTTGGATTTCCCGTAGCCTGCTGGCTCCTGTATCGAAAGGGTTACGAGACGGGGCACTCCTGGATTTCCCCCCCCCCCCCCCCCCCCCTCTCCTGGCGCCGTTCTCTGTAGGGCTGGCACACAGAGGACTTCTGGATTCTCCCACATTGTGGAGACACATCTCATCCAATGGGGGTTCTTGCCTTCGCCTGCTTCGGTGGTCCTTTGAGCCTACGGTTGTAGCATTTGAAGCTCTTGGCTTCCTCTTTTTTGGGCCTTTCTACTCTTAAGGCTGACGGATAAGGGGCCCCCGGCTCCTGTGGCCCCCCAGCTGGCGCGAAGTGTCCCACACAGACCCACACGATGCTGCCCTCCCAGGAAGCCTCCAAGCTCTACCATGAGAACTACATGCGGAACTCGCGGGCCATCGGCGTCCTGTGGGCCATCTTCACCATCTGCTTCGCCATCATCAACGTGGTGGTCTTCATTCAGCCCTACTGGATCGGGGACAGCATCAACACTCCCAAGCCGGGCTACTTCGGCCTCTTCCACTACTGCGTGGACAATGGGCTGCCCAACCGGGACCTGACGTGCCAGGGCTCCTTCACAGACTTCTCCAGCATCCCGTCGGCGGCCTTCAAGGCGGCTGCCTTCTTTGTCCTCCTCTCCATGGTGCTCATCCTGGGCTGCATCACCTGCTTCGCCCTGTTCTTCTTCTGCAACACGGCCACGGTCTACAAGATCTGTGCCTGGATGCAGCTGCTGGCAGGTAAGGCTTGGTTATATGCTATGGGATTTATATGTCGGCGGTCACCGTTGTGACGGAGTAACCCGTCCGCTGAGATCTAAATCAGGCCCTAGGATACAATCCCATTTATATTTCAGAGGACGGGATATCCGTTACCGTTGTGACGGAGTAACCCATACGCTGAGATCTAAATCAGGCCCTCGGATACAATAGCATTTATATTTCAGAGGACGAGATATCCGTCACCGTTGTGACGGAGTAACCCGTCCTCTGAGATCTAAATCAGGCCCTCGGATACAATAGCATTTATATTTCAGAGGACGGGATATCCGTCACCGTTGTGACGGAGTAACCCGTCCTCTGAGATCTAAATCAGGCCCTCGGATACAATAGCATTTATATTTCAGAGGACGGGATATCCGTCACCGTTGTGACGGAGTAACCCGTCCGCTGATATCTAAATCAGGCCCTAGGATACAATAGCATTTATATTTCAGAGGACGGGATATCCGTCACCGTTGTGACGGAGTAATCCGTCCGCCGAGATCTAAATCAGGCCCTAGGATACAATAGCATTTATATTTCAGAGGACGGGATATCCGTCACCGTTGTGATGGAGTAAACCGTCCGCAAAGTTCAAAAACAGGTCCTAGGATACAATAGCATTTATATTTCAGAGGACGGGATATCCGTCACCGTTGTGATGGAGTAACCTGTCCGCCGAGATCTAAATCAGGCCCTCGGATACAATAGCATTTATATTTCAGAGGACGGGATATCCGTCACCGTTGTGATGGAGTAACCTGTCCGCCGAGATCTAAATCAGGCCCTCGGATACAATAGCATTTACATTTCAGAGGACGGGATATCCGTCATCGTTGTGACGGAGTAATCCGTCCGCCGAGATCTAAATCAGGCCCTCGGATACAATAGCATTTATATTTCAGAGGACGGGATATCCGTCACCGATGTGACGGAGTAACCCGTCCGCAGAGATCTAAATCAGGCCCTCGGATACAATAGCATTTATATTTCAGAGGACGGGATATCCGTCACCGCTGTAACGGAGTAACCCGTCCGCTGATATCTAAATCAGGCCCTAGGATACAATAGCATTTATATTTCAGAGGACGGGATATCCGTCACCGTTGTGACCGAGTAACCCGTCCGCTGAGACCTAAATCTGGCCCTGAATTATTTTGCCAGGGAGGTCTTGGCTGCTTATAGAATGTAAGTCTTAGTAGCTAAGAGAAGGTAAGCTGAGGCCTGGCTCCGGCCTAATCTGGAAGGTAAGGTGAACCCAGGTGGGGGCCCCGCTGACAGGTAAAGTGGGCACCCAGTATGGCTCCGGATGGCCGGTCATGAGGCCATTGGCTGGAGCTTCTCAGAGAGGGTGAGGACACCACTGTCTTTGAGGACAGGAGAGGGAGGCGGTGACTGCTGAGAGATGGAGGTCTCAGGCTCTGGGGGGAGGGGGCCATGGTTTGGGGACCCAGGGCAGTGCTCAAGGGAAGCCATGGCAGAGGCTCCTGAATGTAGACAGGGTGATGCCAGGTGGTGCTAGTGGTGGCAGATTAGAGGACAAATGTGATGCTGATATTGGGAGATGGCAGGCCAAGGTGAGGGTTCCAAAGGGGGTGAGGTTAGGAAGGTGGCACAGCTCTGCTTGATGTTGTACCAAGAGATGTCATGGTGGGGCTGAAGGTGTCGCGTTATAGAATGGCCCTGAAGACCTGGCTGTTTGAATTAGCATCTGGGCCTGTAAGCTGCTAAATACCCTAACGGGGGATTAGCCGCACTTTATTAATCCTGATTGATTGATTGATTGATAGAGGCCTCGGATGGAGATGAGACACCAGGATAAAGGGCTCATAGTTAGACTAAACCAGAGATGAGAAGCAGGCATAGGATACGGCAGACGCGGGGCAGGGGTCTCAAGATAGGGAGGCAGAGGTGAAATAGAGGGGGCCTACATAGGGATAATATGACAAAATGTGGAGCAGAATTGGACTGATGTTGGCACGATAAGAGGCGGAAGATGAGGCTAATGTAAGGGGCACATGAGTAGGCGGATGGCAAGTGAGAGGGTGGGGAAGATGCTCTGGGGTAAGGGAGGTTGAAGAAGGGGGTGATGCAGGTAAGCTTAGAAAGGTACAAGAATGGTGCTGAAGTTGGCAAGGTAAGGGTGCTTTGGATGTGGCTAACTTCAGAGGAACTGCCCCAAGATGGGCCGGATGTTGTCACCATTGTGAGGCCAAGGACGCTGCTGACGTCAGGGCTCATGCTGGGAGTTTAGAGCTAAACAGAGTCCTGTGATCATCTGTTTCATTCTAAAAGTGGACATTTATGGCTCCAACTGGACCCTGCTTTTTCCCAATGACCGGCATTCATCATACTTCACCTAAATGAGTCTGAATTAGAACACGCAACTCAGGTCTGCGAATAAACAGAGTATGTCACTGTTGGATATTAACAATGAAACGTTTGAGGCCACAATTCCTTCGAATGCTGGTTTTTAATGTCAGTGAAAAGAATATTTGAATTATTTAGTATTTGGGAATTTATTGATCAGTTTTTACCATAATTTAAAATGTTCTTGTCCTGAAGAAGGCTTTTTTGGCAAATAACTGAAACCGAAACATTGTGAACAGTGTTTATTTGTCAAGGCAGCATAATATTTATGTTTGAAACAAGGTGTTAAATGTATATGTTCTTAAGGTTGCTGCTCCACACGGACTTTGAGTGCTCAGAGACGGGTCAATGATTTTTACACCTCTCTTTGGTACCTCATGCTGCACACTTTTGTGTGAAATGAATTTAAAAAGTATCGGCATCACGAAAGATATGGCGTCTCTGCTTGATGGACACAAGAACCGTGCAATCATTTATAGCTTCTTAGAGATACACTTTTCACTTTGCAATTCAAACTGAACTGGATTCAGTAATTCTTTATTTTCTTAATGTGTTTATTTAACAAAAATCATAACCATTGTTTTATCATTCTTGTTCCTTATTCCGGACTGGTTAGTAACTTAAAAGGATGCCCCAATAGTGAAACTAGCTGATGGAAAGAAAGCCAGATTCGAGAAGAGCTGGGCCTCTTTAAGTTTTGACCACATGAATGTATTCTTGGTAACTGTTCATTGGCGGATGAAAGCGTGTGAATTACAAGCAGGAACGACATGGATTTCCTTAATGTTTTTTACACTCATTGTTCAGAAATCCATCAGCATCTTTGCATGAAGAATTAAGGACATGAATACAGGGCCCAAAAGGGACATCTTTCAATGTCCGTTTTAAATTACTGTGGGATCTGAGACTCGGAGGGACCCGGTCCACTTAAAGCCCCAAGACAGCGTTACAATAAGATGTTTCTAGGCACTGGGGCTGAGTTCTGTGTGTGGAGGTGGAGTGTTTACTGAGTCGGGCAGTAGAGTTCTCTCACGAGGAGCATCTTCGGGTCTTTCGTATATTGGAGCAGGCCTGGGCGGTCCCGATGGATACCTGGCTGCTCTGCCGTATCGTTGCTGTATCGACAGAGAGGATACCGTGGGAAACAATATCGTTGACAAAAATATTGTGTCAAAAATATTGTTCACCACAAGATTATGCTCCTATACTTATAATGGTAAGTACAAAAATATCAGAAAAAAAGTATTGCTGACACCAGTATCGTCCACAAATCGACAAAAATATATTTTTTAAATAGAGGTCAAAGTAGTAAATGTTAAATATTTGAATATATAAATTGAATATAATGTAAAAGAAATATACTTATATAAACACACAAACACATATATATGTACACACACACACATATATATATATACTTCCATTGATGTCCTAAGTTAAAGCCGCACTCCATTGTGTCGCTAAGAACAGCCCACCAGAAGGCAATAAAAGAGCAAGGCTGATAATAACGAGTTCCCTGCAGTAATCAAGGTGCCGCAAAATCAGCCTCCTTATTTTCGAATTATTTTCCGGACTACATTGTCCATCATGCAATGTCACTGTGCAAATTAATCCCGTTATCTTGTTTAGGTTTAGATTCTCCAGCCTCATTAGGACATCTGAATATATAGCAATCCCTACCGTGTCTCAAAGGAGTAATCCAAATATGACACAAGGATCACGTATATTTAGAATACTTTCAAAGCCTCACAACCTTTGTTCATCTATAAGTTGTGATTCAGACTTCCATCACTCTTTCTTACTTGAAAAGTCACGGTGTGTGCTCAGAGTTCTTCCCCCAGCTAACCCTGGCAACCTCAATGTCTTCAAAACAAATATTTCCTAATTTTTATTTTTGTTGGTGGTGGGGGGGAGGGTGTTTTATATAGCGTGAACTTGACCCAAAGGTATCACGGCGCTTTACATGAGCATCAATTGCATTACAGACGGACACATTCATTTTTTTTAGGCACAAGGGGATTAAGTTATTAACCCAGAATCACAGAATGCTGAGAGTCATTGTTGAGACTCAAACCCAGTTCCCCAGCTTCGAGGTTGACCACTGTAGCCGTTAGGCCACATCCTCTCCCAAGAAGAGAGAGAGAGATATATATATATATATATATATATATATATATATATATATATATATATATATATATATATATATATATATATATATATATATATATAAATTCGATACAGGACCCATTTGGAAGGAGGCCACACGAGACTCTTTGCTTCTCACCATTTAATGACAGCGTTGCACGCAGGCTTCCAACACAAAAGCACACAGTTCACAGAAATTGCCAGACGCGTTTCGGGGTGTTGAAATCCCTTCCTCAGCGGCATGTGAATGGCCAGTCAGCTCAGTTCATTGTGCACTCATTTTAACAGTTCCTGCCCAGTTGGGCGTGGCTCTATGGCACTCTGGGATCTGTAGTGCAAGTATTTCCCAAGTGGGTGAGTTGATCTTTGCCACATTAGTTTTTATTTGATAATCCACAGTGGGTCGATGTGAGCCTTTAGTTGATGCCTGCGCTGCTTTGTAGCTGCCATTTCGAGCGTTGCTTACACCCCCCTGCAGAGCGTTCGCTTCTCGTTCCTCCTGCCGACCACCTTCTGGTATCAGCACAGACCCGCCGTTGCGGCGGTGGGTCTCCTTCCGCGACCGGGAAAGCCGCCTCATAATAAATTCGATATAGGACCCATTTGGAAGGAGGCCACACGAGACTCTTTGCTTCTCACCATTTAATGACAGCGTTGCACGCAGGCTTCCAACACAAAAGCACACAGTTCACAGAAATTGCCAGACGCGTTTCGGGGTGTTGAAATCCCTTCCTCAGCGGCATGTGAATGGCCAGTCAGCTCAGTTCATTGTGCACTCATTTTAACAGTTCCTGCCCAGTTGGGCGTGGCTCTATGGCACTCTGGGATCTGTAGTGCAAGTATTTCCCAAGTGGGTGAGTTGATCTTTGCCACATTAGTTTTTATTTGATAATCCACAGTGGGTCGATGTGAGCCTTTAGTTGATGCCTGCGCTGCTTTGTAGCTGCCATTTCGAGCGTTGCTTACACCCCCCTGCAGAGCGTTCGCTTCTCGTTCCTCCTGCCGACCACCTTCTGGTATCAGCACAGACCCGCCGTTGCGGCGGTGGGTCTCCTTCCGCGACCGGGAAAGCCGCCTCATAATAAATTCGACACAGGACCCATTTGGAAGGAGGCCACACGAGACTCTTTGCTTCTCACCATTTAATGACAGCGTTGCACGCAGGCTTCCAACACAAAAGCACACAGTTCACAGAAATTGCCAGACGCGTTTCGGGGTGTTGAAATCCCTTCCTCAGCGGCATGTGAATGGCCAGTCAGCTCAGTTCATTGTGCACTCATTTTAACAGTTCCTGCCCAGTTGGGCGTGGCTCTATGGCACTCTGGGATCTGTAGTGCAAGTATTTCCCAAGTGGGTGAGTTGATCTTTGCCACATTAGTTTTTATTTGATAATCCACAGTGGGTCGATGTGAGCCTTTAGTTGATGCCTGCGCTGCTTTGTAGCTGCCATTTCGAGCGTTGCTTACACCCCCCTGCAGAGCGTTCGCTTCTCGTTCCTCCTGCCGACCAACCAAACAAAGTCGCTTTCGGATCCCTGCCGCTTCCAGTGGCGGGCCTCGGACGGGGTAGCGAATCCCTTATTGTTAAAGCCAAACACTCTCCTAGTGTAAGAAACAAATCCTGGCCACTTTTGAGTATTGCAAAGCGTTTATTTAAAGAAAACGGCTTTTCTCGACGCGTTTCGCAGGTGAAACCTGCTTTTTCACGAGAACGAGCAAACTGAGTTCAAAGCCATATATACACAGTCACTTAGTATTTGCGTCATACCAAAGGAAATAAACAACAGACTCAGCGATTTACTTACGGGCTGAGTTCAGCAAAATCACATTATGAACGTATTACATATATTTTTTGAAAGACAGTATTCTTTAAATTTGTAACTTGTCACATTAGCCTATTTCGTCAAAAGAGGACTCCATTTACGGAAGCCTTTTGAATCTCATGTGCACTGCCAGTAAATGCAGATCTTCGGTGTCATACAATTGTTAAGGCTAAAGATGCATCCCCCTGCGAGAGTACGCAATGCCGACAAGAGTGCAAATCACCAGCATTCAACCGTGATTTCAGCCATACTCGCACCTCCGTGCGAGAGTGTTATTAACCATGCAATTCCTGCGTGATCTTTAATTATGCTGGGACCTTTGCCCCCCAGTGGGAAAATAATGAGAACCGCTGGTCGACACATGTTTTGTGCCAATGTCAAACATAACAGTGCCCATTTAAACGACAGGTACAGCCCAAGTGGGCTAAAATTATCCAGTTCATAAACAACATACTCTCCAGCCCCAGTGGGCTCAGGAACACCACCAGTTCATATATTTGGCATCAAGCTTCAGGTTTCAACCGGCCAATTTCATATAATATCATACAGTTCTTTCAAACGTGCGGTGATATATATATATATATCCACACGGGTTCTCAGCAAGGCACTCGAAGCATCCTGCAGCAACGCTGCCGCAAGAAAACAGCAGACCCAAAGATATTCCGTGAGTTGTTTTTTATTCTGCAACAACCAACAGCATAACGTTTCGGCCTCTCAAAGGCCTTGGTCACATGGTCTTGGCTCGGGCTATGATGAAAAGGTAGTTTCAGCAGCCATTAGGAAAGCTAATGCCATACCCCGGTCTGAAGCCCTAGCACATAGGGGGTCACATAATTCCATCATGACTCCTGTACAACAACCTGTCAGACTCATTTAGTCTTTTAACAGCCAACATGGTGCTTTACGCAAAATCGTAAATAAGCATTGGGGCCTAGTTAAGTGTGATCCAATCATAGGCAATGATATGCCCGCAAAACCGGCAATAACATACAGAAAAGCCTTTTCATTGCAGGACGCACTGGTTAAATCAAGTCCCGAACTATTGGTTAGGCAAGACTGGTTGGCTGGCAGTAGAGGCTTCAGAAAATGTGCTTCGTGTAAGGCCTGCATACAAGGGGTTAATAAGACAGAGTATTGTATTCCCTTCTCAGATGCCCCATGCAAGATTAAGAAGAAGCTCACATGTAAAGGTGAATTCTCAGTGTATGTTTTGGAATGTCCATGTGGGCTAAGATACGTGGACAGCTCCAAACTACAGGTGCATAAAAGGGTCCTACAACACCTAAGGGCCATAAAGACCAATGACCCAGTGTACCCCGTGGCTAGGCACTTCTGGGAAAAACACGACAGCAACAGTGCGTTACTGAAGTACTATGCCATTGATTCCATCGCACCCATGAGAAGGGGTGGAAACAGAGAAGCTGCGCTGAGGAAGTTAGAAACAAGATACATCCTCATGTTAGACAGCAAGTCACCCAATGGGCTTAATGCATCGGAAGATTTTTATACCTGTCTGTAGACCACTTATCTTTTCTCCATTTTTGTTGTATATTTGAATATTTGTTTCTTGAGGACAACACAATAAGTCATTTCAAAAGATCCCACATTACGGCTATGTACATGTAATTCCAGCTTGGCCAGTGAGGTCCTTTGACCTAAGTCTTGTCCACTTGTCTAAGGATATGCTCAGTGATCCTATCATTTTGTTTGACAGACCTGATTATAATTAATTTAACATCATGGTCATACTTGTAATCAGATCGGAGCTTCTGTCTCATGTTTTTAATCACATTCACTTTGCACTTTATGTCCACATTCTAGTAATGCAACCAATGTAGCGTCTTTATTAGTTTTGTTTGCCGGTTTAAAACAGATCATAATGTATTTTACGTTACTGTTCCCCGTGATTGGCCTTGTATGGGCATCTACAATGGTCTTAATGGTTATACTAGTAGAATAAACAGTATTGCCCAGGGATCAATATGGATTTAGCTATATACAGGTATAATGTTGCATACCCGGACCATAATGTTGTATTTACTGATATATACAAGGTTTGCTTGTTATTGAGTTGTCTTTATACTCTTCTGAACCAAATGTCACCAATGGATTTAACCGGACATTGTACATTTTATTTTTTTGTACATACATGCTTGAAGGGGGTTTTTTAGGGATTTATCCCAACACTGGCAAACTGATAAAGATGTTAAGTGTATATTCAATGTCAGAAATGAAATTGACGCATAGTATTTTTACTATGTTTATCAAACTGCTGCACTTTACGCTAATTTGGTTGGTTACTGCTAAATGCACTTGCACTTTAAATTCTGCCATTTCCCTGTGTAACACCATGTGACCAAGGCCTTTGAGAGGCCGAAACGTTATGCTGTTGGTTGTTGCAGAATAAAAAACAACTCACGGAATATCTTTGGGTCTGCTGTTTTCTTGAGGCAGCGTTGCTGCAGGATGCTTCGAGTGCCTTGCTGAGAACCCGTGTGGATTTCGTAGCCGGTTGAGTGCTTCTCCGGCGTAGCAAGACCCCTCCTTCATTTGCTGGCTTGGCGGCAGGAAGCCACGACCTCCGGTGACCCGGAGGCATTGTTTCTCTCGTTGGGGAGATATATATATATATATATATATATATATATATATATATATATATATATATATATATATATATATATATATATATTCACTGAAAAAAACCATAGGTTTCAGGCCTTATAAAGTTAGGAATTAGCATTTAAAAAACCTTTAAAATTCACTCAAAAAACTATAAGTTTTAGGGGTGTTAGAATTAGCTGGACATTTCACTCATACAAAACCATTGAAATTGCTCCTATATAGTTAGTTGTACTAACTATATTTAGCACACCCGCAATCCACTACTGATGATGTCACAAATTACATCATTCATGACATGGTCAGTAACATCACTGATGACATCATCCAGTGAATGTGGTTTGCTTTGTTATTTAAATATGCATTATATATATATAGCAATTTGCATTGAAGAATGAGTGGATATATAAAAATAAATATTTGGATGGAGGATTTAGTAGCAGTGTAATTGACTGTTTACTTGACCAATTTATAGTGTCTCACTAAATATAGTGGATAGTGACTAAACTGTTTGAATATCTGTATCACTTTGTCAGTTGTTGTGTAAACTGGTTCTCCAGTTAGTTACTAGCTATGTGAAAGTCTATATTAGTTATTGATTAGTTAACTGAGTATTTGTATGGGAGAGTGAATGTGTGTGTGGTTCGGTGGGGGGTGTGTGACTGCCCAAAGATGTGTGAATAGTTGATTCACTAGATATATGAAGTTAAAACTACATGTTCTAACAGTTGTTTGGGTGAGCGAATATCTTTATGGGTGTGGTGATGAGCAAATATATTTCTCAATGGTACATATGTCCAACAAACTAGAAAAGTAAAAGGCAGTGTATGTGTCAGTTGTTGTATATAAATAAGTATACATAAGACTCAATGATTGTGTGAGTGACTGTATGGATAACTTTATACTTGTAATAATGATTTTATAATTCACTAAGTATGACTTACTATCTAAATGAATAGATGAAGTGGTGTTTGTATAAGTGTGTAGCTAAGTAAATATGTAAGTATGATCCATTGTTTGCATAAGTGAGTAGGATGACTTCATATGTGAAAAGGATGTGTGCCGGTGTGTAATGTCGATATAGGTGTATAAGTATTTTTGATAGTGTTCTATTGATCATTGACAGCAAGTATGAGTGAATCTACAGGTAAGTGATTTGATGTGTGTATACATCTATGAATCACTGAGTGGGTTTTTAGATACTTGTATTGCTGTAACAATGGATTCAAATATGATACTCTGTATTTTACAAAGAGTGATGAAAGATTTAACTAGTGTACGAAAAGGTGTATGTGATTGTCACGTGGATGATGTCATCAGTGATGTCATTTGAGATGTCATCAGTGATGTCACTGACCATGTCATGAATGATGTAATATGTGGCATCATCAGCAGTGGATTGCGGGTGCGCAAAATATAGTTAGAAGAACTAACTATATAGGAGCCATTTCAATGGTTTTGTATGAGTGAAATGTCCAGCTAACTGTAACACCCCTAAAACTTATTTTAAAGGATTTTTAAATGCTAATTCCTAACTATATAAGGTCTGAAACCTATGGTTTTTTCAGTGAATTTCAAAGGTTTTTTAAATGCTAATTCCTATCTATATAAGGCCTGAAACCTATGTTTTTTCACTGAATTTGCAAGGTTTTTTAAATGCTAATTCCTAACTATATAAGGCCTGAAACCTATGTTTTTTTCAGTGAATTTCAAAGTTTTTTTTATGCTAATTCCTAACTATATAAGACCTGAAAGCCCACCAGGAATCTCCAGTATGCGCCAGGGAACTGCATTGCAGAGAGGCGTAATGAAGCCACGCCCCTTTTTACACCTCTCTGCAACGCAGCCCCTGTGCATGTTTGAAGAGGGGGAACTAATTCCACTTGCATACTGGGGGCCCCTGGGGGCCAACTAGTCCACCTGGGACTTCCAGGATGTGCCAGGGGGCTTCTTTGCAGAGGTGTAATGAGGCTATGCCCCTTGTTACACCTCTCTGCAATGCAGCCCCCTGGCGCGTTTGCAGAGGAGGAACTAATTTCCGTTGCATACTGGGGGTCCCAGGGGGCCAACTAGCCCACCAGGAGCCTCCAGTATGCGCCAGGGGGCTGCAATGCAAAGAGGTGTAATGAGACCACACCCTTTTTACACCTCTCTGCAACGCAGCCCACGTGCATGTTTGAATAGGGGGAACTAATTCCCCTTGCATACCAGTGGTCCCTGGGGGCCAACTAGCCCACCTGGAACCTCCAGTATGCTACAGGGGGCTGCATTTCACAGAGGTGTAATGAGGCTATGCCCCTTTTTACACCTCTCTGCAACGCAGGCAACTGGCGCATTTGCAGAGGGGGGACTAATACCCCTTGCATACTGGGGGTCCCTGGGTCATATCTGCCCAAACGCCGATATTCCGAACGATTGAAAATGACTTTTCTTGAGAAACATTTGGATTTGGATTATCATGTCCTATACTTTGGAATTTTTGTCTGCCCAAATTGTGTGGGTAAAATTGATACCTAGTCACTTTGAATAAGAATGTACTTACGTCTCGTTTAACATTTGGAAGAAATATCTAGTTATATGATAACAGCATACCAACATAACTTGAAGGAAATAAGAACGCCCTGAAGAAGTTCTGTTGTACAGAACGAAACGCGTCGGCTGGCTGTGGTACATAAACTTAAGGAAAATAAAAGCATTTGAATATACACCAAGATTCAGCCCTTAAATAAAGACGCTAAGTGATATGATTTGATTGGACTTATTGTGCAAGTGGTGCTGTGCCAAACTTTGGAATATTCTCCACTACTCCCTACTACTTACTCCACTACTCTCTAATACTCACTCTCTACTACTCATTCTCTACTATTCTACTACTCTCTCTCTACTACTCACTCCCTACTACTCACTATCTAATACTCTCTACTACTCACTCTCTACTACTCTCTACTCTCTACTACTCACTCTCCACTACTCTCTCTCTACTACTCACTCTTTACTACTCATTCTACTACTCTCTACTACTCACTCTCTACTTCTCACTCTCTACTACTCTCTACAACTCACTCTCTACTACTCTCTACTACTCACTCTCTACTACTCACTCTACTACTCACTCTCTACTACTCTCTACTACTCACTCTCTACTACTCTCTCTCTACTACTCTCTACTACTCACTCTCTACTACTCTCTACGATTCTCTCTCTCTGCTACTCACCCTCTACTACTCTCTACTACTCAATCTCTACTACTCTATACTACACACTCTCTACTGCTCTTTACTACTCACTCTACTACTTACTCTCTACTACTCTCTACTACTCACTCTCTACGACTCTCTACTACTCACTCTACTATTTACTTTACTACTCTCTACTACTCACTCTACTATTTACTTTACTACTCTCTACTACTCACTCTCTGCTACTCTCTCTACTGCTCTCTACTACTCACTCTCAACTCTATTACTCACTCTCTACTCTCTACTCTCTACCTCTCTCTACTTCTCTCTCTACTAGTCTCTACCACTCTACCTCTACCTCTCTACCTCTCTCTACACGCACACATATACACATATATATATGCATATATATGCATATGCATTTATATATATGTATGTGTATATATATACATACATATATAAACATATATAATCTGCATTTCTATATAAATACAAATATAAATGCATGCATACATATACATATATGCATACATATGCATGTTATTTACATGAAAGTTTTAAAAACACTAATAAAAGCAAAGCTAAAAAGCCACCTCATTACAAACAGAATGGCTTTAACTTAAACGAGGGCGAGATCTATTGCATTTTCAATGCTTGTTTACTTTGGCTCCATAAAGAAGGCATTTAGATGTGTCACACATTTGCCATAAATTCTGAATGTTAGCACTCTAGTTGCTCATTAGATCACTGTAGTAAAGCTACTGCTCACCAGGGAAGTCTGCTGCTGGTATTCAAAGTGCATGTTTTAGTCTGCATGTCAGAATTTTTTTAATGAAATAGAAGAGGATTTGAGAAGTCACTCAAAATGTGCCCTCATTTTTCTTTCTGAAGCACTAATCATACTTTCTATGGCAAAATGAACCCCCTCATTTTGTTCCTTTTTAAATTAAATGTTTTCAGACTTACCACTTCATTCCAATCAAGATGGCTTCTGGTGTGCCATACTTTTGTCATAAGTAAGACTGTTAGCGCTCTAGTTGTTCTGTAGCACACTCTGGGACAATCTGTCATTGGGCTATACTTGAGCTACATCTGGGTGATATTTAGGCTACATTTGGGCTCTTTTGTCTCTGGTGGCCATCTTGGGAGGATGCATGTCAGAATTTTTTTAATGAAATTGAAGAGGTTTTGAGAAGTCACTCAAAATGTGCCCTAATTTTTCTTTCTGCAGCACTAATCATACTTTCTATGGCAAAATATACCCCCTCATTTTGTTCCTTTATAAATTAAATGTTTTAAGAGATACCACTTTATTCCAATCAAGATGGCTTCAGGTGTGCCATACCTTTTTAATAAGTAGGACTGTTAGCGCTCTAGTTGTTCTTTAGAACACTCTGGGACATTCTGTCATTGGGCTATACTTGGGCTACATCTGGGTGATATTTGGGCTACATTTGGGCTCTTTTGTCTCTGGTGGCCATCTTGGGAGACTGCATGTCAGAATTTTTTTATGAAATAGAAGAGGATTTGAGAAGTCACCCAAAATGTGCCCTAATTTTTCTTTCTGCAGCACTAATCATACTTTCTATGGCAAAATATACCCCCTCATTTTGTTCCTTTTTAAATTAAATGTTTTAAGAGTTACCACTTTATTCCAATCAAGATGGCTTCAGGTGTGCCATACCTTTGTAGTAAGTAGGACTGTTAGCGCTCTACTTGTTCTTTAGAACACTCTAGGAGGCTGCAGTAGAACACAAAGGAATCAACTGACAGTCTCTGTCCTTGTTGGATGTACATGTTTTACTGGAAAAGTCAGACTTCATTCTCACATGACTGAGAAAGATAATATGAATTTACAGAAAATATGCTTTCAGTTTAGCTTATAGATCCCCTTCCAAACCACTGTGGGAAAAGCATGAGATAATAGTTTTCTTTCAAACATGATTCATGATATCCCAGCAGAAGGCTTTTTCACATGGTAAAATCACCTTAGAACACACCACAATTCCTAAAATGAGTATGGTACCATCAACAAATGATTTATAATGTAACTAAAGTCCTAAAACCCTCTATTAACTACAATGATTTTTAATGAGGTGCTATCATGTATATTGGTCCCAAGATGGCTGCCAACACTTCTTGGATGAAGTGCTGACAGCCAATCAGATCTCACGATGAGATGTGTGGTTAGGCTCCGCCCAGATATATATGTGTTTTTGAAGTTAATTTTCGAAAAAACCACTGGAGCAATTTTCACCAAATATAGCAAAGGCACATCTGCGTACCAGTCCCTACAATTTTGCAAAGTTTGGCGTAATTCCGTTCAGCGGTTCGGGCTGTAGCCGTGTCAGAACGTCCTATGGAAATTAAAATGGGGAAAACAAGTTTTGGGACCCCTTTTTTTCTTAGCCCCCACTTCACAAATCCACCCGAAACTTTCAGGGAAGGAGCGGAGCGGAGCTGGCCAAAATTTTGGAAAATTACACGCAAATTCCTCAACCGGCGCCAAAGTTATTCCCAATAGAATGTTGCGGATTTCCTATGGTAGCTAGGTCCTAACTAAATATACCTACTGGCTGTCGCCGTAGGTTTTATATATATATATTGCCCCAAAAATTCATTCAACTATCTACAGACCAGGGTGGACGTATTTAAATTCATACGAAAATTAAAGCTCAAAAAGCATTTCAAATTGTCCAATGCGCAGTCTAAAGCCTCCGACATTGTCAGCGGCACTCAACCCTCCAGGATATTTTCTATTTCTGACACTAGAGCTCTGGTGGTAGCACAAGAACTGGCATTGGAAGAGGATTTTGTGCCCGGGGCGACTCAGCAAAACCTGAGAAGTGCGGGTATTGCGACTAATCTTCCTTGTGCCACCAACTTCAAACCACCATCAACGTTCTGTCCTATAATGCCAAAGGATAACATAGATGCATTTGGGGATATGGTGGTAGAAGAATTGAAAAAACTACAACATAACACCACACGCAAGAATAGGCGTATGAGATATTTGGAAAAACAATATAGTAAGCTCATGAAGAAATTAAGGAGTGATTCCAATCTCATAATAAATAAAGCGGACAAAGGAGGCAACACTGTCATCTGGCCTCGAGATCAATATACGGCTGAAGCGGAACGACATCTTAGCAATGTATCCTGTTACAGGAAAAGCAACTTTATAGACATCTTACGCCTCAAGGATAAAGTGCATAAAGATCTGAATGAATGGAGGCGTGTAGGTCTATTGAGTAAACAGGAGCTTGCTTTTCTGAAAAATGAGTTCCCCATAACCCCTTTCTTCTATTTAATACCGAAGATACACAAGCAAACAACTCCAGTGCCTGGCCGTCCTATTATCTCGGCCCAGGGCAGCTTGTTAGAGTCAGTTTCTCGTTACGTAGACCATTTTCTCCATGAATTTGTGGAATCATTACCTTCGTACATCAAGGACACTGGACATTTTTTGTCTAAAATTAATGATGTGTTATGGGACAATGAATCGGTACTAATAGCGCTAGATATAGACTCGCTCTATACTAGCATAGCACACCATGATGGGATGAATGCTGTTAAATATTTTTTGAGCAAGCGTGACATTGCCTTTAGCCAACACAGTAACATGCTGCTAAAAATGTTAGAGCTCTGTTTAAATAACAATTACTTCCTTTACAACAAAGAGGTATACCAGCAGCTAAGAGGAGTGGCCATGGGGACATGTTTTTCCCCCACATATGCATGTCTTCATGTAGGGTGGTGGGAGGAACAGGTCCTCAGGGGGTCACTGGAGGCCAAATTCCAAAACAGAATATCTCATTTTTGGCGCTTTATTGATGATGTTTGTATGGTGTGGAGGGGGTCTGTGGATTCAGCTACTGAATTTGTTAGAGCGATTAATAAGAACCAGCTCAACCTCAAGTTTACATCTCAAATTAGTAAGGATAAAATTCAATTTCTGGACGTCGAGATCTATGTCCAGAACGGGAAACTCCAGACCAGACTCCATAGAAAGCCCACAGCAGGCAATTCTATTTTGCATGCTGGTAGTGCGCACCCCGGTCACCTCGTGAAAAGCATCCCGTATGGGGAATTCCTGCGTATTCGCAGGATTTGTAGCTCAGGGGATGACCTGATAAAGTGCCAAGCAGAAGCATTTAACAGATTTGTGGCTAGGGGCTATCAGACCACGGCCCTCAGGGAGGCAATGAATAAAGCTAATGAGCTCAACCGAGCAGAATATCTAAAATCAACCACAGCTATCAGAACTAGACAGGAAGTAGCATCTGAGGTCCCTGAGAGGATGGGTTTGATCACCACTTATAATAGTGAGGAGAAAAAATTGAGAGGCATCCTCAGAAAACATTGGCCCCTACTGAAAACTGACATCACTATAGCACCCTTATTACCTGATGAGCCATTATTAACTTTCAGAAGGGCACCCTCGATGCGGGATGCCTTGGTAAGATCTAGCCCAGAGGTCATCCCTAAAAAGGAGGGTTTATTTGAAAAGTCAGGTTTCTATAGGTGCATATCTTGCAGGGCCTGTAAATTTGGAGTTTCCACCAAGGAGTACAACACTGCATTTGATTTAGCTCCCACCACCATCAGGGGGCATTTTACTTGCCGGTCCGAGTTTGTAGTTTATGTGCTCCAATGTACTTGTGGGCTCAAGTACGTTGGTAGCACTAAACTACAGGCCTTCAATCGAATACTCCAGCATCTCAGGGCCATAGTCAATGCAGATGACAAATATCCTGTGGCTCGTCATTTCGGCCTAGTCCATCAGAAAAATGTAAATCACCTTAGCTATTTCATTATTGATGGAGTCCCCAAAAGCATCAGAGAGGGAAATAGGGAGAAATCCCTCAGACAGTTGGAAAGTAAGTATATCTTACTGTTAGATACAAGGATTCCAAATGGACTGAATACGGGAGAGGACCTTCACTGCTTTTTATAATATCTGGGTATAACAATTGGCCTCGCCGACCATATTCCAAGCAGCATTTAGTCCCCCCTATTTCAAATCACCAGCTAGTTTAATATCCGGGGAGTAACACATATTTATACTGTGTATTTCGAAGCTGAGGTGATTTCTTTGTCCATTACATTTACTGAATATAACATCATCATCTGCGTATGTTATCGCTATCTGAGAGACTTGTCCCCTACCATAAGATAATTTCCCTTTTCTGTGCACATCATCATGTTTTGCACATCATTGATTGAAATTTGGATGTAAATATACGATTCAAATTCGAAATTTGTGTGTACCATCTAAATAGGAAATTCCAGTTTAATATGTTACTGTATCCCTGCGGATGATATAATTATGGCACTATGTCCTAATGTGATCCCTTATGATTGAGATAGATCATTTAATATGTTGTATATAATTGTGGGGTACCAATTTGCTGAGCACTTGAGTCACATTTAATATTGAGGACCTGGGTGATCTTCTATTCTAACCCCCGTACATGTAAACCTCCTAATAGGGTATAACATGGTGGGGCATGAGCATTCCTTTTTATATTTTCTGACCAGTTTGTTATTTGTATAAATAATCAAGTCACATATAAATCACATTTTTGATCAATTATCTGAATCTCAGGTTGGTTCAGATTGCACCTTGATTTTTTCTTCTTTTTTTATTACAATAGGTGGTCACGTTAGGGGTCTTTCTTGCCAATTGGCATTGTCATGAGAGCGGGTTTAGTAATAAATTAACACGATTGTGCATTATCATCTGACATTCATACAGTCGGAATGTTGAATCTGTTCTGTGTTTGTAAATATTAGGAAACAGTAATAATGAAGGATTTACCTGTATATAATGTACATTAATGAGTTCAAAATCATACTGTAAATTGACACATTGTACATAGATTGTACATATGAATATTGAGATCAATTTCTAGACTGTAAATAATCAGTTGTATTCATTGTCATTGTTGGTCTGTTTTCACTCTCGGATGATGTGCATCTAGTGTTTTCTTAGTTTCTATCATTTTCCCGCCCTACATGTTGATTGGTAACCCTTTATAAGCATTATTATTGGTTTTGTTCATCATGTGATCAAGGTCACCGTGACGTGACCGAAACGCGTCATGCTGGCGAATTCGTGTGAATAAACCATTTGAATTTCACCCTTGCGCTGTGGAGTGGTCTGTACCTGGTGTATCCGTTGTGGCAGATTGGATCTTGGTCCTGGTTTGAGGCAGCGGAACAGGACTGTGAAGTGTATATATATATATATATATATATATATATATATATATATATATATATATATATATACCCTTTCAGGCATAGAGTGACGCATATATTATGCAAAAAAAGAAGCAGAGAACTCTGGGCATTTCTCAAGTTTAGGTGGAAAGCAGCTCCTGTTAGAGCGCTCTCAACACAGATACTACATTTTCTCACCTCAAACGTCTGCTTTTCTATCAAAGTCTTTAAGTGTAGGATTAGCACAGTGCCATCCATGCTGAGATAGAAAGGGACAAAGTCTTTAAGCGTAGGATTAGCACACTGCCATCCATGCTGAGATAGAAAGGGACAAACCGCCTGATTCATGAAGCAAAATTGCACTCGCAAAGGGCAAGATTCTCAGAATCTTGCCTTTTGCGAGTGCAATTTTGGCATTTGGGATTCACAATCCCAAATGCTAAAATCGCTAATGAGGAATTAGCAAATATGCGAGGATTAGCATTTAAGGAATCTCTATTAGAGATTCCTTAAATGCTATTCATGACACTTGCAAAAATTGCGATTTAGCAAAATTGGGCCGCTATTTACCGAGAGGTCAGACCTCTCGGTAAATAGCAAAAACATAGAAAAATGCTTTTAAAAGCATTTTTCTAAGTTGCATGTTGCACACACACATGTCCTTTGGACATGTGTGTGCGCAACACCTGTTCAAATGTGCATTTTAGGGGTGCTACAAGGTGTCCTTTGGACACCCCTGGCACCCTTAAAATCGCTATCTGATTTGCGAGTAGCAAATTGCTACTCGCAAATAAGGGATACTCCCCATTCATTCCTATGGGCCTTTTGGCCCATAGGATTGAATGGGGAGAAATTCCTTTTTTTGCGAGTAGCAAATTGCTACTCGCAAATAGAGAACATGTAGGAATCGCTATTGATTTAGCAATTCCTACATGAATGCCGTTTTGCGTGTCCTCAATAGCGAGTCGCTATGATTCGCTATTAGGGCCACGCAAAACGGCCCGTACATGAATCAGGCTGAAAGTCTTTAAGCATAGGATTAGCACAGTGCTGTCCATGCCGAGCTGTTAAATGGCCAAAGCCTTTTACCCCTCCAGGCACAGTATTACAGTTTTGAATTGGTAAAATGCCATTCAGGCCACCTGAAATGAATAAAAGCAACCCGACACGACACGTGTTTCACTCTCATTAGAGCTGTTCAGAGAGGTATAGCTTTGTCCAGACACAAGGGAGCACCAAGTATAAGTCAAAACAAAACCCTTTCATGCGTAGAGTGATGCATACATTATGCAAAAAAAGAAGCAGAGAACTCTGGGTAGCTCTCAAGTTTAGGTGGGAAGCAGCTCCAGTATATTGCACTCTCAACACCAGTGACACTCTAAATTTTCTCACCTCAAATCAAATGTCTGTTTTTTGATCAAAGTCTTTAGGCGTAGGATTAGCACTGTGCCATCTATGCCGAGATAGAAAGGGACAAAGTCTTTTACCGTTTCTACAGCAAAGTCTTTAAGCATGAATGAAGTAATATGTGACGTCATCAGCAGTGCATTGCAGGAGCGCAAGTTATAGTTAGTTAAACTAACTATAACAGCCGAATTTCTCTGGTTTTGTACGAGTGAAATGTCCAACTAACTATAAAGTCCCTGAAACCTGTGTTTTTTTCAGTGAATTTCTAAGGTTTTTTAAATGCTAATTTCTAACTATAACTATAACGCCCCTGAAACCTATGTTTTTTTCAGTGAATATATATCCCTTGTGTGCGTGCTCTTTACTGAATGGAGCAGAGATTTTGTATTATATTTATATAATGTAATGTAAATGTAAATGTAAGGTGTTTTTGTAGCGCGCTCAATTACTACCGGAGTATCCTGGAGCGAATGACCGCTGGGGAACCCGTCCTGGCTTTCCCTGTGAGATGGTCCCATGCTGGGTATCTCCAAGGTGAAGCCAGGCATCCCCGGCGTCTGTGGGGGGCCGTTGTAGAGATGAGGCAAGCTTAATGCCCAGAGTTACCGAGTGTGATCACTGCCCAAAGTGGGCACCGAGGCGAGAATTATCAGTCCGCTGACCCTGGTCCTCGACCCTGCCGCGTCGGGAATCGAACCCTGGTCCCGGGCCGTTCTCAGCCTCCGGGTCTGCCGCCTCTAACCAGTGAGCCACACCTCTCTATAATGTATCATATATACATATAAATATATATCTATATATACACACCCACATATATGTATATATAGTGTAACATAATTAATACAAATATTTATTTTACATTATGTTTTTTTTAGATTTTACATTTATCAATATGAAAATTTATATGTGAACACACACACAGATATATATGTCTGCAGTAATAAATAAAAAAATCATAAAATGAATCTAGAGTAAAATAAATATTTGTATTTAATATGTTAAACTATATACAGATATATGTATATAAAAACGTACATACACACTAAACACATAAACAATAAAAAGTCCTGAATAAGAAAAAATATATTAATTAATGTAGACAATAATAAATAAATACAATTGGAAAATCCAAAAAACACATTTACGAAAAATACTATAAACATTACAATTATTTCAAAAAATAAAAGCAAATATAAAATAAAAATGTAAACAATTAATGCTATTTAATCTAATTCACCAAAATTATGAAAACAATTGGAATCTAAGTATATTAAATATACTAGTCCACTCTAGTTTATGCAACAGTAGGGAAAGTGTTGAACTTCAGAGGGGTTAACTTTACTATTCCCTCTCCAAGCAATGCAACAGTAGGGACTCAAGAGTGGTAAAATTGACTATTTTCCCGCAAATATATGCAACAGTAGGGAAAATGTTGGATTTCTGAGGGGCGACGTTTATTATTCCCACTCCAAACAACACAACAGTAGAGAAATGGTTGAATGTCAGAGAAGTGAAATGTACTATTCCCACTCCAAACAACGCAACAGTAGGGAAAGCATTGGGTTTCGTAGGGGGGAAAAATACTATTCCCACTCCAGTCTATGTAACATCAGGGAAAGCGTCGTATTTTGGAGGGTTAAATTTATTATTCCGACTCCAAACAGCTGAACAGTAAGGAAAGTGTTACCTTCAAAGAGGTTCATTTTAGTATTCCTTTTGCAGTCTAAGCAAAAATATGGAAAATACTCAGGGTGGGCATAACTCGCAGAGTTTCATTCCGTGGAATTACATAAAAACTTCATGAGATTCCACAGAATTCCTCAGTTCGGCAGAATTTGACACGTTGCAGTGATCACGCTGATTTTGAGCATCAGGAGCTTGTTCTGTGCTGTAAAGCAGACCAAACTGCATCTTGTTGCTCACTAGAGGATGCTGCTTCTTTCTGATGCTCGAGTAGGTTTTCGACTCGAGCTGCAGCTTTCTCAACGCGAACGGTCACGAACTGCTGTGACCGCTCATGTTAAGACATCTTAACAGGAGGTGTTCTAGTGCCCAGAAATCGTGCTAGGGGATGCAAATTTTAGCTCATGCATGCCAACGTAACTTTGACGGGCCACATGTAAGAAAATACTCTGCCACACGGCAGTTGGTGGAGTTTTGTTGGAACTTGGCGTTCCAAGCGGAACACGGAGTGGGAAAAACTCGTTGAACGGCGCTGTCGGAGCAGAATTTTCGCCCATCCCTAGAAAATACTACACATTACATATATGAGTATCCCCATAAATGTAGAAAAGAATATTAAGCTCTTAAAAAAATATTAATTAACATAAAAAAGATATATGTATGTATTAAAAAACTAAAAGCAATGAATCCATTTACATAGTCAATATTCAATAAAAAATAATCAATGAATAAATAATCGTCATTCAATTACCAATTAAATATCTTCCCCGCCGTACCCCTATAAACCTAGAGACCTAGAGACCAACACCTAAAATATGAATAAAAAAGTAATTGTTCAATAACTTACATATTTAAAATAAATTCAATAATCTATTAATATTCATTTGCTAATTATTACTTATTTAACGTACCCACTAGACCTCTACAAACCTAGCATCCCACAACTAAATAAAATTAAATGAATTAAGTAATCCACAATTTACATATTTAAAACTCAATTTAATAATTATTTTACAAATAATGATGAATAGTTAACTTATTATTACTTAATTAGATTGCTACCCTATAGGACTACAAACCTAACATCCGGCAACTACAATTTGACATATCTAAAACTCAATTATATAATAATTCATAATACATTGTAAATTATCACTTAATTAACTTCCCACCCTACACCCCTACAGACCTTGCAGCCCACGACTAAAATAAAAGTAAAAGAAATAAGTCTTCTATAAATTATATAATTAATTAACAATTAAAAAAAATTGCTAATTCATTATTAATTAATTAACTTCCCACCCTATATCCCTACAAATCTAATAGCCCACAAATAACATATAACACAATCAATTAAATCAGTATTAATCAAATTACATAATACATATAAATTATATAATTTATTAAAGAATAGTAAATAACTCCTAATTAGTTATTAACTGTTACCTAAAAAACTTCCCACCCTATTCCTCCTATAAACCCAACAACCCGCTACGATACAATATATTACTATTAAAAATAAATACAAATACCTGAATCACTTAAAATTACAATCTATATAAAAACAATTAATAACATTTATATAAAAAATAGTAACACATAAAATTTAAATAACAACTAAAACACATTAAAAGAATTAAATAAACAATATTATTAACCACTATATTAGCAAAAACAATTTTAACAACATCAGTATTATTTACAATGAAATTATTTACTTCATCAAACAATATTCTTCTCAACGATATTTGTGCATCACGATATATGTGTGTCACAATATTTAATTTCCGAAGCGTCTTTCTCCCGATGTTTTGAATTCAATGTTTTGTCCAAACACTGTTTCTTTGTCGTTTGCACTTCATCTTCAGTCTGAGGGTGACCTGGGTGCAGGTGTAACCAGAACCATCGAAGATGGCGAGCATGCCAGCCAGAGAGCTGAGGCTGCACAGTAATGACTTGGCGAAAGAAGCAGGTGGTTATAAAGATGGCAATGGCTGGCAAAGGGGACCAACAGAGGTCCATTTGGGAGGGGGTGATGTGGTCATATTTCTTCAGGCCCATGATGAGACATGCTAAAGCTTGTCGGATTCCTTAAAGGGGACCAGGGTTGAGTCTGGGAGGCATTATGAATTATAAAATGGGATAAGAGGTGATATTGGCACAATTGAGGCCCAGGTGGGGGTTCTCAAAAGGGGTGGGTGTAACTCACGTAAATCTGTGTAGTGTAACCACCTGGAATTGCCTAAATATTCTGTGAGATTACACAGAATTATGCAAGAAGAGTAATTCTCTATTTAGCTCTATTTTCTTAGCACAAAAATACCACGTTGCATCCAAATTGGGCGCAAGGATGCATTTTTGCTAAGAAATACTGCTAAATGCTAGAGACCATGTATAGTTAGTGCGAGCAGCTGCTCACGCTTGCTAAAAGTACACTTGTGGATATGATTTTCCCACAATTTATTTCCGGCATTTAGCACTACTTTCTAAATGCAAAGTACACCAAAATAGATGTGAGTATGCATTTTGTGCTAAGAAGCAGCGCTTAAAGCAAGAGAACATGAATATGCTCACTTAGGGCCTAATTGCAAGTTTGGCTGCGCAAGAGCGGACCGCCACACTGGCGGCCCGCTTACGCACCGCCAAACCTGTGTGCCCGCAACTGCCAGATTATGAGTTTCCTCGTGTCTGGGAGGCTTTTTTTGGAGCTACCATGGTGGTGCTCCTTAAAATGGGCACTGCAATGGGAACACCCAAAAAGTTCCTGCACTGCATGGACTGACAATTCCATGCCATGCCGGAACTTGGGTTTATGCACACAGGAGGGCATATGCTGTGCCCATTGCATGCATGCCCATGCACATGGGCATACAGGGCCCCCTTTGTTTCAGGACCACCAGCCTTTTCATGGAGGAAAGACCTTCATGACACCGCTGGTGGTCCTGAAACTCTTAACATGCATGGCGGTGCTGCCACAGCACCACCAGCATATTACTGAGGCCCTGGCCGCTGTGCCACTGTCAGGGAATGGCGGGTCCATGGAGGCTACAGCGGTACGACCACCGAGCTTGTAATGGGGCTATCGGACTGTTGGTGCGGCGGTGGGTGGACCGCCACCTCTGCACCTCGCTAGTCTGGTGGTCCTTGGACATAATTGTGTTATCAGGCCTCGAAAAATCATAAAATGTTACTGTACCTGCAGGTCTAGTAACTTGAACAAGCTGCTTGATCTAACTGTAGTGTACCTTACGCATAAACTGGTCTTATTTTGGCAAACTAGGCACACATTTTATTTTGTAGAGATAACTTTTTCTTCATTATCTTATAGGAACACCTTCCAATATAGGAGTTCAGTGTTGCTGCTTTACAAAAAAATCTACTCGGTTTGATTTAATCAGTGCCAGCTGGCACAGGTAAGTGCGGTGTGGCGGGGCATGGCGGATGAGGGGTGGAGTCAGCATACGACAGAATAGGTGAAATGTATTTATTAAGTTATGCCTATTCGTTCGTCTGTCGATTTAACTCTTCCCAAACCACCCGCAGCACAAGCTCCCATTGAGAAAAGAGTTTTTACACATACCTCACGGTGCCTGCAACACGGTGCAGGAATGTGAAAGGGGGTTATGATGCCCCCCAGGGCCTCAACCGGAGGGCCAGGAGAGAAGGGGGCCCTGCTAGGGGCCCCCAAAGACACTTTCCCACAGCAGTCGGAAAGCACCATCATAATCCCGAAGGCGGAAACGCCTTCCTGAAGGGATTATGTGTTGTTTCCTCCTGGTCGGCGGGCTCCTTGAGCCCATCAGAACCGAGCCGGTTTCCTGGGCCAGTTCACCCTCCAGCAGCCAAGCGGTCGGAGTGTAACCCCTTAAGTGCTGCCGTTGGCCAACGGTCGTCGCGAGCACTACCATGCCAGTGCTGCGCACGACCGTTAGCCGACGGGCCAGCATTCGTTCTTCGAACGTTCAGCACTGGGCGCTGAACGTTTGACGCTCCTATGAGGTTAAGCCTACCATGTAGGTCCGAAAGCCTCCGATAAGCGGCCGGAGGCTTTCCGACCTGCATCGCAACCAGGCCCATAGTGTGTAAACAATCTGTAGAAATTGGGTTTACGCAAACATATTTATCATTTGCACATCAACAAGTAAAGTGTTCTGATTTGTTTTCATTCTATTAAACGAAGGCTTTCACAACTACTGAAATGTATTTTACAAATGTTTGTACAGTTCACTTTTTAGCTCTTTAAATGTGTGTTAGGATAAAACATGTCATCGTGCGGCCTTTCCTTTCACACTCATTGTACAGCACCTTTGTCAGCCAGTTCACTTTACCAAATCCTGGAACTTTGCAGTCAGAGAAAGAAAAGTCATTGCAGATGTAAACCGACTTCTGACCTCTGACCCTGAACACAGAATAAATGTAATAAGATAAAAACAAGATTTCAAGGCGTCTTTAATGTGAGTGAACAGAAGACCTGTTGCTTGTCAGCTGCCAGAAGGGCTGAGGGGCCCTAAAGATAGCTGCCCCGATAAAGCCTGACTCACCATCACTCCTCAATCATTCTGCATCAAAGAGGAATGCAGAATAACCGAAATGACTCTGCTTACTCCGGTGTGATTGAAAGCCCGCCCGGCCTGGACCTCAGCCCTGGATGTGTTTGTGTTGGCGGCCATGGGACGTGCAGACAGGGGGCGCTGTTTTAATTGATGAGGTGATCTTGGAAATGAAACACCCCTCCGCACCCCATCTTTCTTGGCTCTCGTGCTATCTCTCGTTTCTCCCTATCTCTCTTTAGCTTTCTTTTCTCCCTCTTATGCATCTCTTTATCCTTCTTTCGCACTTTTCTACCCATCGCTCTCACTCTTTCTCTCACTCTTTCTGTCAACCTTTCTTACTCTCTAACCTACCTGTCTCTCAAAAGCCTTATCTTGTATTCTCCCCTGTCTCTCCTTCCCTCTCTCTGGCTTCTCTTACTCTTTTCTCTAGAGCTTTCTCTTTAGCTGTTCCCTTCCTCTCTCTTCCTCTATCCCTCTCTTGCTCACTTCTTTTTCACTTATATATTCTCCTTCTTTCTCTATCACTCTCCTCCCTCTGTCTTGTTCCTCTCTGTTTCATCTCACTCTTTATCTTCACTTTAGCCTCTCTCTCTCCTCCCAAATTCATCGTCCTTCTCCCCCTTGCTCAAATCCCTTCTCATTCCCCCTTTTTTAACCTTTTTCTCCCCTTGCCTGTATACAGCTCTCTCCCCTGTGTCTGTTTCTCTCTCTTCTCTTCTATGTTTACCCATTCCTTTCTCCCTCTCCACCCCATCTGTCTGACTCGCTCCCCTTCCTCATCTCCCTGTTTCTCATGTTATCTGTCGCTCTCTCTTCGCCCTCTCTCCCATCTCTGCTTTGATTCTCTCTTCCTTCTTTCTCACTTTTTCTTTATCCACGTGCCTCCTTCCTCTCTCTCCTCCCTGTCTATAGTTCTCTCTTTTACCCTCCGTCTCTGTTCTCCCCACCCCTCTCTTTTACCTTTCTCTATTTTCCCCACCCCATTTTCACCCCTCCTTCTCACCCTTTGATTACATATAATTCCCTCTCTCTCCATCTCTATCTGCTCCCTCTTGTGTGTCTCTTCGCCAATCTCCTTCTATCGCTTCTCCTGGTCTCTCTCTTTCCTCGCACCTCACTCTTGCTACCTTGTCTCACTTCTTCTCTTTCTCCTTTTCCTCTTCTCCCTCCCGTCTCTCTCACTTGTTCTCCTGTCCCTGCCTCTGTCTCGCCCCCTTCCTCAGTTCTCTCTGTCTTGTCTCTCTCAATGGTTCTCTCTTCCTTCCCCCTGTCTGCATGCCCCCCTTCCTTTTCTCTTCCACTTGTTATCTCTTTCTCCTCTCTGTCTGAATCGCCCCTTCTCTCTCACTTGTTTTATCTTTCTATTTCCTCTCTTTCACTCCTCGCAATCTAAATCTCTCTCTATTACGCCTCTCTTTCTCTGCTTCTCTTCCCCATCCTTATCTTTCCCTTTCTTTGATCCTACTGGCTTATTTTTTCACACCCCTTGCATCTATATAATTCTCTCCACCTCCCTCTGTCTGCTCCCTTTTTTAGGTCTCTTCATTTATTCCTTCATTCATGTTCCCCTCTTTCTCGATTCCCGTGTCTCGTTATCTTTCTTTCCCCTCTTCTCCTTTTTGTCACTCTAACTTCTTTCTCATCCCTCCCTCCCTTTCGCTCTCTGCCCTCCGTCCCTTTTCTCTCTCATTGGCTCCTTCGTTCTCCCCTCGCTGTCTATATCTATCCCCCTCGCATCTCTATCTCCCTGCTGCTCTCCTCCACCTCTAACTGCTCCCCCTCCCTCTTCTCAAAGCCTATTTTGTGCCTCTTCCTTGCTTCACTTTCTCCTTCTTTTCTCTCTCTTCCCCTCTCCCTTTCTCCTTCCTTTCTCTCTTCCCTTCCTCCCCACCTCTCTTTTTACCTCTCTCTGTTTCCCCTCCCTCCCTCGCTTCTCTTTCTCCTCTCTCTGTGCCTCTCCTCTCCCTTTCTCTTCACCTTTGTTTCCCCTGCTTCTCTCTCTCCTCAGTTTATCTCTGTGTCTCTGTGTCTCTCCGTCGCTTCTCTTTCGCCTTTCTTTATCTCTCTGCCTCTCCTTCCCACCTGTCTCCCATCCCTTGCTGCTTCCCCCTCTCTCTCTTCATAGCCTATCTCTCGCCTTTCCTCCCCACCTCTCTCTTTCCCTCTCTCTGTCCCCCCTGCCCTCCTCCTCTCCTCTTCACTTCTCTTTCACCCTCCTCTCTTTTTCTTTCTCTCTTCGCTTCTCTCCCACCTTTCTCCCTCTCTCTGTTTCCGCCTGCCCTCCTCCTCCCTCTTTCTCTCTTTGTCTCTCCCCCTCTCTCTACCCCCCCCCCCCCTTACCCCCTCCTCTCCCCGTTGCCTCTGTATAATTCCCTCTCGGTTCCCCGTGCACGCCTGATCGAGTGAAGGCGGCGGGGGGAGCCGGCGCAGAGCCCCCCCATCCCTCCCACGCAGCCGCATGATTTCCTGGATCTATGTTGGGAATACGCCGAGGACGGGGATGCTGCGGCGCGAGACTCCCCTCCCCCCGGGGGATGCTGCGAGCATCATCTTAATACAGGCTGCGGGGGAGGGGGGGGGGTTCGGTGCTCGCCCACGGGAGCTGCCTGATATCAAACCTGCTCTACAGGACGCGACTGTCCTATAAATACCGACCTGAGTCTGTTCTGCCTGTATAAATCTACCTGAGTCTGTCCTGTAAATACAGAACCGAGCCTGTCCTATAAATACCGACCTGAGCCTGTCCTGCCTGTATAAATCTACCTGAGTCTGTCCTGTAAATACAGAACCGAGCCTGTCCTATAAATACCGACCTGAGTCTGTCCTATAAATACCGACCTGAGCCTGTACTATAAATACCGCCCTGAGTCTGTCCTATCAATACCGACCTGGGTCTGTCCTATAAATACCGACCTGAGTCTGTCCTATAAATACCGACCTGAGTCTGTCCTGTAAATACCGACCTGAGTCTGTCCTATAAATACCGACCTGAGTCTGTCCTATAGATCCCGATTGGAACCTGTCCTATAAATACCGACCGGAGCCTGCCCTGTATAAACCGGCGTGAGCCTGTCCTGTAAATACTGACCCCGGCCTGTCCTGTAAATACCGACCTGAGCCTGTCCTATAAATACCGACCTGAGTCTGTCCTATAAATACCGATCTGAGTCTGTCCTATAAATACCGATCGGAACCTGTCCTATAAATACCGACCTGAGCCTGTCCTATAAATACCGACCTGGGGGCCAGATGTAGGTAAATCATATTTACCGACTCTGAAATACCGAATTTTACCGATTCGGTATTTCAGAGTCGGTAAATATGAAGGGGGGAGATGTAGGTATTTCCAGATGTGGAAATACCAAATTGTTAGAATTCGGTATTTACCGATTCGGTAATTACAGAATCGGTATTCCCTATTGATTCCTATGGGCTGTGAAGCCCATAGGAATGAATGGGAAATACCGAACGAATCGGTAATTACCGACTTTTGCAAGGGTGCAGTGGGTGTCACTTTGACACCCTCTGGCACCCCAAAAATAGGCATGTGCGCCATGTGGCACACGGACATGCCCTTGTCTGTCTGTCACATGGCTAGGTGTGCATGCACACAAGTGCATGCACACCTGAATTCGGTATTTTAACACCCAATTGGATTGGGTGTTAAAATACCGAATTTGTAGGGCCTTTGGGACTCAGAAGAGTCCCACCTACATCAGAGATTTACCGAATCGGTAAAAATACCAATTCGGTATTTTACAGAATCAGTAAATTTACCGAATCGGTAAATTTACCGATTCTGTAAAATAATGCCCCTACATACCATTTCTGAAATACTGGTCGGTAACGGCCGAAAATACCGATTTTCGGCCGTTACCGACCGACCTACATCTGGCCCTGAGTCTTTCCTATAAATACCGATCAGAACCTGTCCTATAAATACCAACCCCGGTTTGTCCTGTAAATACTGACCTGAGCCTGTCCTGTAAATACAGACCCGAGCCAGTCCTATAAATACCGACCTGAGCCTGTCCAGTAAATACAGACCTGAGCCTGTCCTATAAATACCGATCTGAACCTGTCCTTTAAATACCAACCCCGGCTTGTCACTGTAAATACTGACCCGCGCCTGCCCAGTAAATAGCGACCCCGACGTGCCCTGTAAATACCAAACCGGCCTGTCCTGTTAATACCAACCCCGGCCTGCCTATAAATATCAACTCTGGCCTGCTCTGTAGCAATCAGAGACAACCTGCAGCACAGGAGCGGTCTATAGGATATATCTGTACTATAAATGCGGACCGGAACCTGGGGCCCGATTCACAGAACTAACTTAAGACAAAATCCTAAACTTACTACTTTTGGTATTCACAGAAGTTAGGATTTTGTCTTAAGTTTGTCTTAAGACAGACTTAAGACAAAATCATAACTTCTGTGAATACCAAAAGTAGTACGTTTAGGATTTTGTCTTAAGTTAGTTCTGTGAATCGGGCCCAAAGTCTATAAGGACCGAACCAGAACTGCCCTGTTATGATCTTGGGGGTTCATTAATGGGAATTTGGGCAGTCATGGCACGTGCAGGTAAGGGCAGTGCGGCAGGGTGGCGGGAGGAAGTCGACATATGACGGGGTAGTGAGGTCGTGGCACGTGCAGGTAAGGGCAGTGCGGCAGGGTGGCGAGAGGAAGTCGACATACGACGGGGTAGTGAGGTCGTGGCACGTGCAGGTAAGGGCAGTGCGGCAGGGTGGCGGGAGGAAGTCGACATACGACGGGGTAGTGAGGTCGTGGCACGTGCAGGTAAGCGCAGTGGGGCAGTGTGGCGGGAGGAAGTCGACATACAACGGGGTAGTGAGGTCGTGGCGCGTGCAGGTAAGCGCAGTGCGGCAGGGTGGCGAGAGGAAGTCTACATACGACAGGGTAGTGAGTATAAAATAAAGAAATAAAACCACTTACCTTGCGCTCACCGCATCGTCGACTAGGCGATGAAGCGCGATCAAGGTAAGTGATTTTATTTATGTATTTGTTATTTCACTATCCCGCCGTATGTTGACTTCCAACCCCCACCCACCCCTGCCCCACCGCACTTACCTGCACGGGGCGCGACTGAATTTGGCGGCGGGCAGCGCAACCAGGCACCTTTCCTTCTCTGCCCTACACCAAAGTGACAGGGCACACATGGACTGTATTTAAGCAATACGGGGCATTCCTGTCCTCCCCCTGCGCTGGCACTGTTCTGGCAGTCTAATGCCAACGTAGGCACCCTTGCACTGTGGCACAAGGGTGCCTCCTTTGCAGGCAGGATTGTTTTTGTGCAGGAAGCAGTGGTGTAGCGGAACTTGAGGGGGTCCCTCTGCTAAATACATGGGGAGCCCCCTCCCCCGCCTCCCCCTGCCCCCGACCCCGTCATGAGCTCTCAGACCAGAGGCTCACGCACCGTGCCAGCCAGTGCACGGTGCATGGAGACGTGGGGGCGACCGGGAGCTCAGGGCCTGCACGCACTGCAGGTGCTAATGTTACGCCACTGGAAGTGATGTCAACCCTGAATTAGATAGTTAAGTGCGGAAGTGATGTCACAAACTCAAAAAAGAGAGGAAGACAGCTTTGCGGAGCCCGCAGACGTGAAACTTTGAGATCACTTTGCATGTTCGTCCTGCCTTTTACTTTGCAATGATTGGTCACTAAAAGTTCCATGAATTAGGTAACAGCAACAGGTTAGATTAGATCAGATCAGATTAGATCAGATCAAATAGATTAGATTAGATCAGATCAGATAGATTAGATTAGATTAGAGTGTATTAGATCAGATTAGATCAGAGTATATTCAATCAAATTAGATTAGATTGGATCAGATTTGATTAGATTAGATTAGATCAGACCTATCACGCATGTTGGTGATTGCCAAATTCGTTTCCATGGGCAACTAAAATCCTGACTTCATACGACTAATCCCCCATCTGTACGGGAAACAACCTTAACAACGCGGGCATCACATCGCGATGCGATTACAAGTTACCACGCACTGCCATTACTACGCAAGACATTACATCGACTTGTAGTAGATGGTGTGCTAACATTAGAAAAAGTATAGTTTACTATTCCAATACCTTCCCTACTGTTATGTAGGGTGGAGTTGGATTAGTAAATTATATATTTCTAATGCCAGCGCGCCATCTACTGCAAGTCGATGTAATGACATGCGTTGTAATGGCTTTGTGTGGTAACAACGCGGTGGTTGTAACAACCACTTTGTAATGGCATGCGAAGTAATGACTCGCGTTGTAACGAGTCATATTCCATCTGTACATTAGAAATCATGTTTTGCCTTAAGGTTGAGCATCAGCTCCCACATGAAGTTGTCGGATAAGGACCCGGTACGTGGTCACTGACGCTCAAAACAAAATCAGCTTGTTCTCTGATCTGTAGGCGCTGACCAGCAGCAAAGGATGAGATTGTACAAGCAGGCTCATGGTGATGAGAGCGGGTTATCCATAGGGTCATTCTTCACAGGGTTTACTCCTTTCATGCTTACTCCTATAATGGCAGGCTGCTGCAGGACGCACATCTCGACGCAGCGTCCACCCCAGACTGGGTGGGGTACCCTGCTCCTAATTATTAATCAGAGTTATTATATCAGTCCTGATTCCATCTTAGAAGCGGTGTTCTCCATGAAAACAGAATTCTAAAAACAACAGAATTTCTCAGACAAAGTGAAAATGTCTTTGTGAGTAGGAGTGAGTGAAATTTGCGTAGTGGCGCTACCCAAAGCTCAGCGAAACAGTAAAACATCTCTGCGAGCGCGCAGAGTTCCCCGAACACACGGAATTGCTTGTTCCGCCTGTTCACGATGCTATTTTCCTGTTCGGAAACGCTGTTTGTGTGCTGGGGAGAAATTACTCTTGAACACGCATTTTGAAAGCGCGAAGAAGCAAAAAATTCCGCGAAGCTTGGATTGCAGGATTTTTGGCAATTCCACGAAGCCGCGGGTCGCTGAATTTTTGGCAATTCCGCGTTCTCCGCAGAATGCAAAATTACCCAAATTACCCAAATTCTGTGAGCGGAACGGAATTTACCGCCCAGCCCTACTTGTGAGCCTGCAGAAGGATTTCCATGGCCTTTCTTTTTGATGACATTCGACCCCTCCTAAAACTGTCCAGGGAACTGGCACCAGGGAGGCTGTGCCTTTAAATGTGCTATGGCGGCACACGGCAATGCTGAACGCTCCTCAAAGCTCCGAGATTTGCAAGAGTCCAGCATAAAATAACAGTTGAGCTGAGCATAAAAAACACACATCCCATGTTCCCAAGAAGAAGTTAAAAGATCCAGTTCAGAGAGTAAGGAGGTATTATGCTAAAGTCACACGACTTCAAGGAGTCGCCTCTGGTCACACGGCCAGCATGCCCTCGGGGGCACCAGGAATCTGCGCTCTCTCGGGATGGAGGGGCCACAGACACACAAAGAAGCAGGGGCCCCAGACTGGAGACTCCGCAGCCTCTAATGCACCTCTCAAACCCAACAAACCCTCATGAAAGAAGAATGAGCAGAGCCCTTTACACCAGGGGGCAGTGGCAAACAAAAACCCTGCATGCTGTCACAGACTGCGGGCTTCACCTACGAACGCACAGTGCCGGCAAGTGCACGGTGTGTGATTGGTGCCCCCCGCACCGTAGGAGCGAATGTTACGCCACTGGCAGGAAGGGGCACCTTCCTGCAAAAAACAATCCGAGAGGCGTTTTCCTCTTTCTATGTCTGCCGTACTCATGGTTTATGAGGCCACTCACGGCCACGGAGGGTGTCTTTGCGTGGCTCCGTGAATCTTTATAAGAGTCCTGCGTCACGGATGTACCAGTTCACTTGGTGCAAAAGTGACAAAGGGCTCTCACAAAAAACACCCCTCACGGTACCTACAGCACCGCGGGGTCTATAGTCCTACAAATACTCATCCTGGATCGTTCTATAAAAAGCTATCAGAGATTAGCCATTCCTATAGCATCGGTGGCAGTATAGGAAATACCAACCCGAGCCTACCCTGTAAATAGCGACAAGAGGCTAGGCCTGGGCAGAAGTGACAAAAAATCTCCACCGCGCCATGCAGAGTTCTGCAAGCCACAGAGTGTGTTAGGTTGCGCAGTGCACACTGATTTTTAGCAAGGGCTATTTATCCCACACTGGAAAATCAGTGCCAATGGCAGCATGCCCAGCGCAGGAGGGCGCTGCTTCTTTCTGCTTCTCAAGAAGATGTTCTACTTAGGTATCTCAACGTGAGCGGGTGCAGCCATCCGAGACCATCCGCAGTGAGAGATCTCACCGGGAGGTGTCTGGAGTAAGATTAACTTTGGTGAGCGTGAGCGAGGAAAAAACTCCTTTCGGAATCCCACGCACTACGCAGAGCTCGGGTGGAAAAAACTCTGCACCCTAACCAGCCTTGGGATCACATATGCTGCATCCAAGTGTATTTAATTCTCTCTCTCTAATTGTCCCTCCCCTTCCACACCTCCCCTGTTGGGCTTCCCACAAGGCTTGTCCGGGGTCCTCTCCTTAGCTCCCTCATCCCTTGTGGGTATCACCACTTCTTCTGGGTTTTCTTGTCACCTCTATGCAGATGTTATACACATTTCTCTCTCGTTTCCTGCCTTCGGCCCCTCCCCTCCAGAAACTGAGCTCCAACTGGTTCACAACCATCCACCACCGGGTTTCTTTGCCTCCCTCATCCTGACTATATCCAAGTCTGAAACCATCTGTTTCCAGCTTTATTGGCAAGTCCTTCCCTTCCCCATCAACCCCTTCAACAGACTGACCACAACATCTTCCACCAGAAGCCTTGAGGAACACTCCCACCCCTCTATGAACATCAAAACATTCATAACAGACAAAACCAGAGCAGCCAGATCTCGGTGACTGACCAAAATGTAAAATACATGAAACCTTCCCTGGATCTCAGCCAAGGTGTGATGTCCTCAGATGTGTTCAGCCTACGTCACTACTGTGGGTCTACACCTACACCCACCTCCCCCGCCCATGAAGGTTGAAGGGTTCACAACAAGCAGCTGGTCCAGTCTTCCCAGACACACTCCTGCCTCTCAATTGGTCTCCAGTCATCCGCTGTCAGCTAAAAAGAGAGCTCTTCACAGGCGAGTGATGCTGCTTCTCAAAGCCTCCTCCAGGTGTCCATCTAAGGTGCGAGCACTTCATTCCCCAGGTCTCCTGCCCATGGGCACCCTCCCTTCTGGAGGGACTGCGCTCTCGCTGCTCACATCATTTCAAGACTGTGCTCAGACCCCCCTCCATCATCTCTCTGATGGACACTTGATTAGTGTACGCTTATATCCAGGTATAGCCAATCGGCCATCACCCACCAAACGTCTTAGGTACCACAGTGCTGTGTACATCATTTCTTGTAGAAATGTTCAGTTACTGACAATAATTTGTCCGCGGAGTCCCCAAAAAAAATGCAATTCTGCGGCAAGAGAGGGCCATCTTATGCGGCAGAGTTGAGTAAATTATGCAGCAAGAAAAGACAAATTATGAAGCCTGATGCAGCAGATTTTCTAATAGATTACTTCATTATTTTGTGCTTTTTACACTTATTAACACTGTCCGGGAATTGAGTGCCCCTCATTAGTACCAGTTTAATACCCAAATATAGCAACAGAAAGGTGGCCAGTCAACCTTTTCAAAAGGACCTCCACTGCGCGATAACACGTGCCTTTTTAGTACATTTTGAACCGTTTCAGCCGGAAACGATTTTTTATGGTTAAAGTCTGCAGATTTTGCAGCAGATGATGGGTCATGTGACAAACGTGGCCAATCTACAATTATGCGAAAATCGCTGGGGCCGCACAATCACATAATTCCAGTGGCCCTAGCATTAGGCGTGCAGAACTGCCTTATATTCCCTAATTGGGGATTCACAAAACCTTTCCAGGGCGGTGGCATGAATCCAGGAGTCACAGAACAGAGGAGCAATGGTTCCAAATAGCCCTGTTTGGAATTTGTAAATCCCAAAAAGAAAAATACCTCCAGAAAGAGATATATATATATATATTGTACAACAAAGGCCCAGAGCTTGAAGTCGCACTCGCATGCTAATTCTGCCTGAACAGTTCATTTACAGGAAAGCCTGCCTCTGCACACCAGGTAAAGCTTATTCTCCATTGCCAACGCGTTTCGAGGCAGCTGAAAAAATGTGACACGAATTTGCATGCGCTTTTGTATCCTGCCGTCAGTGGGCCTTCGTGATGCATGCAGGGACTTGTGGTCCTTACAAAAATTGTTTTCATCCTCAGTGGATTCCGTGTAACAATTTATTTAATTACAGCATTGTTCTTACATTTGAAAAACCCTCCAGTGTGCCCCTCGACGCCAGGCAGGCTCAGTGATTCCATATTAGCAGCGCTGATCCCAAAATCGGCATAGTTCCTTCTCTATCTATACTACTATAACAAGCATTTAAAATGCAATAGGTCTCGCAGCATTAAAGTTTGAGTTATTGGCATTGTGTATGACAATGCCAATAGTTATAACTTTCGTAAATGTGACACCTATTGCATTTGGATTGCAATATGTGTTGAGAGTGAGTGAGTGAGTGAGTGAGTGAGTGAGTGAGTGAGTGAGTGAGTGAGTGAGTGAGTGAGTGAGTGAGTCAGTGAGTGAGAATGAGTGGTGAGTGAGAATGAGTGGGCGAGTTAGTTAGTGAGTGAGAGAGTCAGTTAGTGAGTGAGAGAGAGTGGGTGAGTTGGTCAGTGAGTCTGGACAGTGAGTAAGTGAGTTAGTGAGTGGGAGAGTCAGTCAGTGAGAGACTGGTAGTGACAGTGAGTGAGAGAGTGGGAGAGTCTGTCAGTGATAGTGAGAGAATCAGTGCGAGTGAGAGTCAGTGTGAGTGAGAGTCAGTGTGAGTGAGTCAGTGTGAGTGAGTAAGTGTGAGTGAGAGAGTTAGTGTAAGTGAGTCAGTGAGAGTGAGAGTTAGTGTAAGTAAGAGTGTCAGTGAGTGAGTGAGAGTTTGTGAGAGTGTTAGAGAGAGTGTGAGAGAGGGAGAGTCTGTGAGAGTGTGATAGTTAGTCACTACCTAATTGAAGTTCTGGGATGGAAGTGTCCTGCCCTGGCCTGTTTTTTCACAGTTGGATTCCACGTGCAGATAGTCATACAAGAAAGAGAACACAAGGAACATAAAATTCAAAGTTGCATTAATCTTACCGCAGAGTCTATCGAACGTCCGGGTGTCTGAAAACCTGAAGAATGCATCTGTGCCCTAAAATAAACTGGCCGCCGAAAACATACCCACACTCACCACCTACCTCCCAGCCTTCCTTGTAAAGCAACATAGTATATGTTATGTATTTGTAAAACCCAAGCTTCTGTAGGAATAGAGGAACACTTGGTGAACTAGATAAAAAGTACTTACTAAGCCGCAGATCAAAGTTGGTGCATGGTTATTAGTGCACTCCACGTGACGTTCCTGGGAACAGATCTATCATTTATAATGTAAGTCCGCTGCGTTCTTGGTCATTTTATTAATCAAAAATGTACATCTGTATGGCTACAAATAATATGGTCACTATTCTATACACACCCCCGCAGTCACTGCATTACTTTAAACGATTCAACTACAGACATGGATCATCAAACCCAGCCGCAAGTGTGCACAGCTCAGTACCTTGACTCTTCAAAAGAGTAAGTAGGTTGGGTAGGCTGGGCGTAAACTAGATGTGCACTTGATGGCCCAATGGAAAACATGTTCCACTTATAGTGACGCCATGCGCCTATTAAGCTTAGAAGCCGCTTTGTCTCCAATAGGCTTTACGCTTACCTACACCACCCTTCAACAGATTACTGTTATGCCTACACAGAAGTGTTAATAGGGTCACGCAAATCAAAACATTGGCACGGCCAATAGCTCTCGCGCACAACTGTGCAAACGTCATAGAGCTACGCATGGGAGTGTCCATGTGTGATAATGTGTCTGCTACGGAGAAGTCACTGTGCACACATTGGAATGGTGGTGGGAGGCGAAGCGAGAGCGGGACGGAGAAGAGCTGCGGGGAGGAGAACTTCGGCAAGAGGGAAGGGGGGAGGTTCGAGCAGAGAGGGGGGGCGAGAGTGAGGGGGTGAGGCAATAGCGGAAAGGAGGAGGGCTGCAGAAAGGGGGACTTAGGGACGCTGGGAATGAAGCTCAAGTTTCTGGAGCCACGACTGACTATTATGTGACATCCCTCGGGTGAGATTGTGTGTGAAGTAGACACACGGGTATGCACCATTATTGAAGACACAAGTACACTTCCGGTCGCTTTAAAGCTATGTCGGCACCACGCACGTCGGTACACGGAAACGACATGACACGTAAACAACAAAAACAGAAGACGGAAAGAATCCACGGACGGAATACACGGAGGACAGAGAAATCAGCAGCAGCATCCTAAATGCCCCCGGAAGTCCGCCGCGGCCGCCCTGGAAATCAGGCACGGTCGCCTGTGACGGGGGCGGGGCCACGTCCAGACCGGAAGAGGAGGCAGGCGGAGTCGATGCGTCTCGCGGCCCGGGGCTCCTGTGAGCGGTGTAGAGCCCCGGGGCCGCGCCAGCAGGAGGTTGGGCGCCACGTGCTGAGAGCAGAGTCCCCGACATTGGCCAGGTAAGTTCCAAAAGGCTGGGGGGGCTTGGTGCACTTGTGTGTTTGTGTATGCTCGTGTGTGTATGTATGCGAGCGACGATGACTGCGGGGGAGGGGGGCCTCGGTGCACTTGTGTGTGTGTGCGCGCGTGTGTGTATGTGTGAGGGGGGTGTCTCTGTATGTATGTATGTGCGTGCGTGCATGGGCGCTTGTGTGTGTGTCTGTGTGTATGCGCATGCGTGTGTGGTGCTTGAGCTTCCCAGGAGACAGCGCCTGGCCACAGCGCGCGTTCCAGTTTCAACTCGCCTCCAAGGCGATGCGCGCGGCCGGCACTGTCTCCTGGGAAGCACAGTCGGCAACAATAGATCTCTAGCGAGACACAGCGCTGACGCGCTGTGTTTTCGCTACGAGACCTAATAAAGGAAGAACTTTCAGCCTTTGAGGCGGGTAAACTCGGGAACCACAGCGCCAATCCACACACCCGATACACCGTTGGAATCGTCAGGGTGTGTAGATGGTTATAGGCTATATAAATACATAAAAAACCGTTATTTAAAAAATTTACAGTAAAAAAAAAAGTAGTCCCTCCGAAGTAGCGCCGGCCGCGACGTGCGTGCTCATGTCAGGAGCGTGGGGAGGAGCGGCATCCAGGAGCGCGACGAGGAGCGGCGGACATGGCGCGGGGCATGAGCGGTGACGTGAGGAGCAGTGGACAGGCCAGCGGCGGTGCGAGCAGCAGACAGGCTGGAGGAGCGGCGGCTGAGGTAAGGGAGCGGTGGACATGGTGCGGGGGAGGAGCGGTGACGTGAGGAGCAGCGGACAGGCCAGCGGCGGTGTGAGCAGCGGACAGGCGGGAGGAGCTGCGGCTGAGGTAAGGAGACCCATGTCGGGGCAGGCGGGGGACAGGCTGGGCGGGGGCCCGGGCTGCTGGACAATGTCGGGGCGGGTGAGGGTCGGGGAAGCCTGTTGCTCCCAAACAAGCTCGGGACGGGCTGCTAGTATATATATATATATATATATATATATATATATTTTTTTTTTTTTTTTTTTTTTTCAAAAGTCCGAAATCAACACAGCTCGCGCTGAAGACGAAGATTGAGTAAAGCCACAGACTCCGTGCTCTCGTTTTCAGTGCTCTTTATTCATGAAGAATAACAGCCCACCAGTCGCCATGACGCGTTTCACCTCAGCCGAGGCTTGATCACATGTCTTGTAAAGAAGAAAGGAAGTGACATAAATAGTATGAGTGATCACATGTTCAGTAGTGCATCCTGTTTAAATTAAAGTGATATTCACCAATTCATCATAGAGGGCATAGTGCCCTACTTTCACAGTGTTCAAATCCCGAGCTGTCCGCTCAAATCATTTCATATCAACATTATATGTATGTAATCAATGCCGTTGTTATGGTTTTATGTGCAAGAAGAGGCAAGCATAGATAAAATCTTGGAACAATTCTAAAAAAAGTAGTTTTTTAAGAAAAAATCCTTAATTCAAATATTTACAATAAATAAATAATTGGATGTTATTTACAATAAATATCATTAGTAAAAAACCATGAAGCAAGCCTCATGAATCCCAGAAAAGACTTTCATACATTTGAGTTTTTTTCATAAGACTAGGATTCAATTATACATAACTCTTGATATGATATTTGGGAATTGAGTATATGTGACAGTGTAATGAGAATCATACCCCAGTGGGTAATGGCAATATCTACCATCAACAGACAGATCTATATCCTATACATTTGTTACTTGTTACTTCCTTAGGGGTCGTTAATATAAACGTAAATTAAAGTGACTGTGCAACAAAAATTAAATTATTATTCATAAAATTTCATTAATATGCAGGCTGCCGAATGAATTCATATAGATCTTGAAACATTTCATCGAATACACATTTGCCAGCAAGGTGCATTGTAAATCTCCTCACAAAATCATAAACATCTGTAAAGAGCTTCACTGCTATTTAACCCACCAGGCTGTTTGCTATTAAGTTCGAGGATATACCGGGTTTCCAGCAGACGCAGTTTGCCATCTCTGTCTCCCCCCCTCCTCAATGGTAGAACAGAGTCTACCAAGTAATATTGTAACAAGTCTGGATTACTCTGATGGCATTTCTCGAAATGTCTCGCTACTGGATAGGACTGATCCTTCCCTGAGATTGCTCGCAAATGCTGTAGGATGCGCTTGTGGGCAGGAAGACGAGTACTCCCAACATACTGTAAGCCACATGGGCACAGTAGTATATACACCACGAATTCAGTTTTGCACCCCAGCTTTTGTTTGATAGCAATCGGTTTATCTTGAAAGGGACTTACATAATGGGTTTTATTGATGGCGTGCTTACAGGCCTTACAAACTTGATATTTCTTAAATCCTGTAATACGTTCCCACCATTTCTTGGGAACGTCCAAAGTATTGCTGACAATCGCACTACCTAGCGAAGGTGACTTCCTGAAGGTGATCTCTGGTCTATTCTTTACTAGGTCGCCAATTACCGGATCCCCTTGTACAAGGTTCCAGTTTTTGGAAAAAATCCTACGAATCTCAGCATGTTGTTGACTATATGTGACAATCGCCCTACACTGCATTTTTTCATTAGTTGCAGCCGTAGTTTCTACTGCAATAGTAGGGTTAGGACAACTCCCCAATATCTGTTCTCGTGTCAATTTAGTTGTTTTTCTTATGGCATCATCTATTATTTTATGGCTATATCCTCTCTCAAGAAAGCGCATTCTGCATAGATTCTGAGCCAGTTTACATTCATTTTCTGTACTGCAAATGCGCTTTATTCGCAACATCTCCCCATAGGGGATGCTGAGAATAAGATGGCGAGGGTGGTTGCTGGAGGCATGTAACAGAGTGTTACCGGCGGTTTCCTTTCTGTGTAATTAAGGGCCCGATGTAGGTAAATTCCATTTACCGATTTTGAAATACCGAATCCTACCGATTCGGTATTCCAAAATCGGTAAATGGTATGTAGGTCCCAACATCTGGATTCGTTACCGAATCCTTAGCAATTCTTTAATTACCGATTCGGTAAATACCGAATCGGTAATGCCCATTCATTCCTGTGGGCTTTGAAGCCCATAGGAATGATTAGGCATTACCGATTCAGTATTTACCGAATCGGTAATTAAAGAATTCACAAGGGTGCAGGGGGTGTCACTTTGACACCCTCTGGCACCCCCAAAACAGGCACAGGTGCCATGTGGCAGGCATACCTGCCCTAAGGGCAGGTCTGCCTGTCACATGACATAGGTGTGCATGCACAGATGTGCATGCACACCGGAATCGGTATTTTACCATGGATTTGTATTCCATGATAAAATACCGATTCTGTAAGCCTTGTGCAGAAGGTACATTGCCTACCTACATAGCATTTTCGGTAATTTTACCGAATCGGTAAATATTACCGAATCGGTAATTATTTTACCGATTCGGTACATATTACCGAATCGGTAAATTTACCGATTCGGTAATGATACCGATTCGGTAAAATTACCGAAAATGTGCCCCTACATCTCGGTAGCCCTTTACCGATCGGAAACGGCCGAAAATCGGTATTTTCGGCCGTTTCGGATCGGTAAAGGGCTACCTACATCGGGCCCTTAGTCTCTATTCTGTTCTTTTCAACATAAACTTCTACATCCAGAAAATGTACTGAATGATCACTCATAGTCGAGGTAAACTGTAGGTTTAAATCATTCACATTCAGTTTTGCAACAAAATAGACAACACTTTCTATCGAACCCCTCCAGATAAAAAACAAGTCGTCTATATACCTGAGGTACAGTATTGCATGTTGTTCGACAGTTGTTCTGTGCTGTCCCATAAGGGTCTGCTCCTCCCACAGCCCCATGTGTAGACACGCGAAGCTGGGGGAGAAGCAAGACCCCATGGCTACCCCTCTTAGTTGTTGATAGGCCTGGCCCCCGAATGTAAAGAAATTCTGTTGTAGACATATTTTCAACATTCCCATAAGCATTTTGTTGTGCTGTGTGTTGTGTATGGGACGTTTATCCAGAAAAAACTGCACCGCCTTTAAGCCATCCGTGTGCCTGATAGACGTATACAGAGAACAAATGTCCAATGTCATCAATAAATAGTCTTCATTCCAACATAGCTGGGATAATTTACACAAAAAGTCAGTTGTGTCTTTTATATAGGAGTTCAATCCTTTAACCCATTCCTGTAAAAAGAAATCAATGTACCTTGATAAATTCTCGGTCGCGCTGTCAATCGCCGATATTATCGGTCTCCCAGGTGGATCAAGTGAGTCTTTGTGGACCTTTGGCAAAAGGTAAAATGTTGGAATCACTGGGAATTCTTTTTTAAGAAATTTAAACTCATCCAAAGTGATTAGTCCACTGCTGCGCCAGCCCATGAGTTTGGCATTAAGATCATTCCAGGTCATTTAGATTGTAGTGATGTTCGTTTTACGATAACAGGCAGTATCGCTCAGCTGTTTTTCAGCTTCCGCCATGTATTTATCACGTCCCCATAGGACAATGTTGCCCCCCTTATCTGCCTGCTTTACTACCAAATTGTCATCTGATCTTAGTTTTTTAATCAGGAGATTATAGCACTGGCTCTGTCTTGCAATGGCTTGGCTTCTTTTGTTGGTATTAATATATAGTTTTTTAAGGTCCTCCACCATTAGATCCTGATAAATGTCCAGATTGTCATGAACAGAGATGGGGTTGAAGGTGGATTTGGGCTTGACCGGTGTATGGGCCGCGCTTGTCCTATTAGTGACATTGGGCAAAACAATAGCATCCGTTCTACATTGTTCATTTTGTAGTTCCCAAATATCCTCGAACGAAGGAGCGTCTCCTGCCGTTAATAAAGGAGGACTTAGTGGTGCTTTTTCAGTGTCCTTTTTATTTGGCCGAAGGCAGTGAAATTTGGTTAGTTTGAGTTTCCTCACAAATCTGTACGCATCCATGCGGGTGCCTGCATAGTCAAAAGTTTGTGGCGGACAGAAAGAGAGTCCCAAACCCAGAATTTTTGTTTCTTTGGGACTTAAGGCAGTGTTAGTCAAGTTTATTACTGAGGGGGTCCCTGTTGTTTGCCCCGCTTCCTGTTCGACCACTTCCGTTGGTTTTTCTTTGTTGCGCCATTTTTCTTTGTGGCGTTGTCGTCGCTCTGACCGTTTGCGGTTTGCACTTTTCCTGGTTGTGCAAAATTTACCCTCGGTCTCAGAGTCTCGCGTCGGGCCTCGCACAGGCGGCTCACTTCCTGTGCAGGTGTAAGTGCGGTAAACCCCAATGGAGTGTTATGTTGTTCACCATCTGCTTCACTGCCTTCTGTGGAACTCAAACTAACGTACGAGGCTGAACTCATATTACCCTTTGTTATGTTCCCACGGCTACCAGCGCCCAGCTGGCTTTTAGATTTTTCAAACCTTCGTGCAAAGGTAAATATGTGACCGTTTAAATAGTCCAACCTGTCTCTCTCAAATTTAAAAGCCTTACGCTTTTTTATTATTTCCTCCTCCTTTGAAAGCCGGGATTCCATCTCCTCCCTCATCTTTTTCATGACGGCCTCATTTTCCCCCAGTTTCTCCAATTCCGCTTCCACGGATTCAATTTCACTCTGAATTTTAGTCCGATCACTTTCGGCATATTTTATTAGAACCGTCATGAGTTTCGCCGACGATTCTAGGTTAGCCGCTGCCCACTCTTCAAGCATATGTGGATCGGGGGTCTCGTAACTAGGGGTGAGGGTGATCCGGAGGCCACGTGGTACGCGGCCAACTTCTAAGTACCTTGATAGAGACTTATTCTCCCACCATTTGGAAGTCTCTTTTTTCATAAGTTTTTCAAGTTTGCAGAACAATTCGCGAGCAGTTGGATTAGCAGTGCTTGCGGCGTTACCAAGTGATGTCGATGCTGTAGCCCCCCCAGCCGGGGTGACGAATACAAGTTTGGCAGCCTGCTCCCTGCTTCTCAACACAGCGGCTGACATGGTGAATATGGCTTATATCAGATTGTCCTGAAAACGAACGAGCTCAGTCATATCGAATATTTTCCCGGGACTGAGTACGTGCACACTCCTCACTGCGCGTTTCTTAAGCAACCATACCTTGACCCGGTTGCCGATGTACCCTTGTAGCGTTCAGATACTCGGCTCCTCCAGTCAAAGTTAGGTGTGTGCTTCTTTCGCAGGGGCTTCTTGCGGCTTCCTCCACACCGGAGTACAATATCCGGCTCCGGGTCACAGAGCCTTTTACTTCCCGCCGTTTCTCGCCTCTTGCAGAGGAGGGGCTTTACTCGTTCCCTGGAAGCCACTGGGTACAAAATATTTTCAAAAGTCCAAAATCAACACAGCTCGCGCTGAAGGCGAAGATTGAGTAAAGCCACAGACTCCGTGCTCTCGTTTTCAGTGCTCTTTATTCGTGAAGAATAACAGCCCACCAGTCGCCATGACGCGTTTCACCTCAGCCGAGGCTTGATCACATGTCATGTAAAGAAGAAAGGAAGTGACATAAATAGTATGAGTGATCACATGTTCAGTAGTGCATCCTGTTTAAATTAAAGTGATATTCACCAATTCATCATAGAGGGCATAGTGCCCTACTTTCACAGTGTTCAAATCCCGAGCTGTCCGCTCAAATCATTTCATATCAACATTATATGTATGTAATCAATGCCGTTGTTATGGTTTTATGTGCAAGAAGAGGCAAGCATATATAAAATCTTGGAACAATTCTAAAAAAAGTAGTTTTTTAAGAAAAAATCCTTAATTCATATATTTACAATAAATAAATAATTGGATGTTATTTACAATAAATATCATTAGTAAAAAACCATGAAGCAAGCCTCATGAATCCCAGAAAAGACTTTCATACATTTGAGTTTTTTTCATAAGACTAGGATTCAATTATACATAACTCTTGATATGATATTTGGGAATTGAGTATATGTGACAGTGTAATGAGAATATTATATATATATATATATGTCTTTACAATTGCTCCCACGAAGACCCCGGAAAGCAGTAAGTGGAACACCCAAGCTGAAACTGTATCCTTTAATCATTGCAGCAACAGCACTCCCTTCATCTTCCCAACGCGTTTCGACAGTTCATCTTGATCACGGGATTGACAAATACAGGAACTCCTCACTCCCACAGGTGATCTGAAAGAATACAAAGAAAATGTGCGTCATTGCTACAATGCATCCTGGGCAAGGTAGTTTCAATTGTCACAATCATAGAGGTCAATATGCTGCAGTCAAATTTTTGAGGGTTCAGCTTGTTCCACCACGGGCCCACAATCATGATGGCCCAGGTAGACCCTCAAACGCGGCATTCCGCGGTGACTCACACCACCCGTCTGAGAATCTGCGGGCGATATGACGTCGTTGTGGAGGTGACGCCCACTTCTACCGGCACTGGGCTGTGCCGCGAAATATGTCTTTACAATTGCTCCCACGAAGACCCCGGAAAGCAGTAAGTGGCACACCCAAGCTGAAACTGTATCCTTTAATCATTGCAGCAACAGCACTCCCTTCATCTTCCCAACGCGTTTCGACAGCTCGTCTTGATCACGGGATTGACAAATACAGGAACTCCTCACTCCCACAGGTGATCTGAAAGAATGCAAAGAAAATGTGCGTCATCGCTGCAATGCATCCTGGGCAAGGTAGTTTCAGTTGTCACAATCATAGGGGTCAATATGCTGCAGTCAAATTTTTGAGAGTTCAGCTTGTTCCACCACTTGATGTTGCTGATCGCGAATAAGGAAAAAGTCTTGCTGGGATGTTATTTTGTTCGCTCGCGGTTGCCAAATTGACGTTGAGCAAGCAAAAAAAGGCCTGCGACGATATGCGTTTTTTCACTGTGCTAAGTGCAATTCGCGTATCGCTTAGTTGTGCAAACTACGCGAGCGTAGCGTAGTCCTACGCCCAGGCCTACCCCAAAGTATGCAAAAAGTGTGAGTGTCCTGGGTGGGACAGGGAGACCCAGAAAATGCCCCAAAAAGCTGAAACCCCTTTCTTTCTGCATATCTCCTCTATCTGCATATCTCAGACCTCATCTCTCTCCTCCTCAGCACCCTCTTTTCACTGTCTCTTGAGTGCATTCGCTCGCATCTCTTTCCCTTCACCCCCCCCCCCCACACGAGGCACCCTGTCACCTACAAACACTGCATTCTCTTTCACCTTGTCAAATATTGACAAATGGGTACCTCCTTCACACACATTTGCACAGAACCACAATTGAAACTGAAATATATGGCAACAAAAGAAGACGACAGACAGAACGCTTAACATTGTCACACATTCACCCTCAGTATAAAGATATGGGGTGGCATGGTGAGCAAAAAAACGATGGATTCAACCCAGATCTGTGAATGGGGCAAATGTTTGACAATATTCAGCATTACGTTCATCATCTTTTGTGTAGCTATAGTTGCCCTAAGTTGTCATGGTATGCCCAGATGTGGGTCCAGAGCTCACTATGCTACTGGATTCAAGCTCCCCTGGCTGATGAAGGGTGATGCCCCAATATCGGTCCCAGGATGCTTGTTTCCAGTCCAGGGAGGACCTGGCTTGGCAGTTCAGGCTGGACTGTTCCCATGAGGAGCAGGGTCAAGGCTTATTTGCAAATAGCCATGTCTGAAATGGGGTGGCGTGGTGAGCAAAAAACCAATGGTTTTAACCCAGATCTGACAGGGTTGATAGTTTGGTCCTGTTTAGCATTCCATCCATCATCTTTTTGTGTTACTACCGGAATATATGACAATTGCTTTGTGTGCTGGGTGAGAGCAAAAGACACACACACCATTGATGGACGGAATGCAGAACAAGTCAAAACATTCACACCCAGTCAAGAGATCTGGCTTAAATACATCATTCTTTTGCTCACCATGCCACTCCAGTGTAAGCCTGGGCGTAGTTCGCGTATCCGCACTCCACGGAGCTACGCGAAGATGCACTTGCACTCCGCGAACTACGCATAACTCCGCGAGCATGCGTAGTAGCTTGCTTGACCCGTTCGCGAGCCGTTTTTCATCTTCGGGAGCGCTGTGGAACTCTGGAACCTGCTCGACACCACATCTCCAGACGTCGCCTTCCTCACGGAAACATGGATGAACGCCTCCTCAGCGCCCGACATCGCCGTCGCCATCCCGGACAGATACAAGATCACCCGGAGAGACCGCGTCAACCAGACAGGAGGAGGCATCGCCATCGTCCACAAGAACACCATCCGCATCACGAGTCACGACCAACTCAGACGACACCCTCACAGCCGCCGAACATCTTAACTTCCAGATACACACCGACCCCAAGACCACACTCAGAGGCACCCTCATCTACAGACCCCCCAGGACCTCGCACACAATTCAGTGAAGACATCGCAGACTTTATCAGCCCCCACGCCCTCGCCTCCGCTGACTACATCCTCCTAGGGGACCTCAACTTCCACCTGGAGAACAACAACAACAATAGCACCACCACCCTGCTGGACAACCTCGCCAACCTCGGACTCATGCAACTGGTGAACACCCCCACCCACTACGCCGGACACACGTTTGACCCAGTCTTCTCCTCCAGCAAGTACATCTCCTTCAGCCACTCCACCGGACTCCACTGGACAGACCACAGCTGCGTCCACTTCAGCTTCAGAAAGACCATGACTCACCACCACCCGCAACAGGTTCCCCGCAGGAACTGGAACAAGATCACCCCCGACCAGCTCACCACTTCACTGAGCCGGAACCCTCCCGCCAGCTCAACGGACCCCAACCAAGCAGCCAACAACCTCACACAGTGGATCACCAATTGCGCTGGCCCAACCAGCCTCGACCACTCGCAGTCCGGCTTCCGCGCCAACTACAGCACCGAGACCGCCCTCATCGCAGCCACTGACGACATCCGAGCCATGCTCGACAACTGGGAAACAGCGGCCCTCATCCTCCTGGACCTCTCCGCAGCATTCGATACGGTCTGCCACCGCACCCTAGTGCAGCGCCTCAGCAACATCAGAATCCAAGAGAAGGCACTGGAGTGGATCATCTCGTTCCTCACCGGAAGAACCCAGAGAGTCCGCCTCCCTCCCGTACAGATCCAAGGCCACTGAAGTCATATGCGGCGTACCACAAGGATCATCACTCAGCCCCACCCTCTTCAACGTCTACATGAGCCCCCTCTAGCCATCGTACGCCAACACAACCTCAACATCATCTCCTACGCCGACGACACCCGGCTAATCCTCTCCCTCACCAACGACCCAGGAACCGCCAGAACCAACCTACACGAAGGGATGAAAGACTTAGTCGAGTGGATGAGGAACAGCCGCCTGAAACTGAACTCAGACAAGACGGAAGTCCTCATCCTTGGATCATCACCCTCCGCCTGGGATGACTCCTGGTGGCCCCCTGCCCTGGGCAGCGCACCCAAACCAACGGACCACGCACGCAACCTGGGCTTCATCCTGGACTCATCCCTCTCGATAACCAGACAAGTCAACGCCGTCTCATCATCATGCTTCAACATCCTACGCATGCTCCGAAAGATCTTCCGATGGCTCGCCACCGAATCCAGGAAGACGGTCACACAGGCACTTGTCACCAGCCGACTGGACTACGGAAACACCCTCTATATGGGAACCACAACCAAACTCCAGAAAAGACTCTAACACATCCAGAACGCCTCCGCATGACTCATCTTGGACATCCCCCGACACAGCCACATCTCCGGACACCTGAGAGACCTTCACTGGCTCCCCGTCAGCAAGAGAATCACGTTCCAACTCCTCACCCACGCACACAAGGCCCTCCACGACCTGGACCCCAGGTACCTCAACAACCGCCTGACCTTCTACACTCCCACCCGACAGCTACGATCGACCAGCCACGCCCTCGCCGCCGTGCCACGCATCCGAAGATCCACCATGGGAGGAAGATCCTTCTCCTACCTGGCAGCTAAGACTTGGAACTCCCTCCCCATCCACCTCCGCCTGACCCAAGACCACCTCTGCTTCAGGAAGCAACTCAAGACATGGCTGTTCGAGCAGTAGCGGACCCCCCTCCCCCAAGCGCCTTGAGACCCTCTGGGTGAGTAGCGCGCTATACAAATATCCTGATTGATTGATTGATTGCCTGCATGCTCGGGATGTGTAGCGCGCGAAGTTACCCATGAGGTTTGTCCCGCCCGCTCGCGTTCCTTTATTTCCGGTCACTACTAACGTGTTCGCGAGTTATTCTGTGCCAGATTGCAGTTTCTGCGTGTTCGGCAACTCGATCTTACCGACAAGCATCCTCGCGCACGCGAAAATGCTATTGAGCACGCGAGAACTACGCTACGCAGCAGTTTGCGGAGTATTCGACAACTTCGCGTTCTCCGCGGAGCGCGGAGTTGCCGAAACTCCGCAAACTCCGCGAACGGAGCGTAGTTCTTCGCCCAGGGTTACTCCAGTGTAGACCTGGCCATATGCAAATCAGTCATGACCCTGTTCCTTGTGGGAACAGTCCAGCCCGAACTGCCAAGCCAGGTCCTCCCTGGGCCGGAAACAAGCATCCTAGGACCGGTTTCAGGGTTTCACCCCTCTTCAGCCAGGACAGCTTGATTCCAGTGGCACAATGAGCCTAGGACCCACGTCTGTGCATAACTGGCGCACTTAGGGCGAGAAAGCAAAAAACACATACTGAGAGGCCAAGAATTGGATGACCATGTACTCCAAATACATTTCTGACTCACTGAGAGACTATTTCACCAATGTCCATCAAAAGAAATCTTTGTTTAAATACACCACCCAACGCATTGCTAAAAGTAGATTTAGTGGAAATAATCCTTCAATATGAAGCGGGTATAGCGCACAAACCGTGATTTTTGTTAACATCTTAAGCAGCCGCGATCAATACAATTAAAATAGATATATAAATGTGTAATATTTACAGAGATAACTGCTATTAGCACATCTCAATCCAGCTAAAGATATCTCAGTGTGTTAATGAGTACCATTGAGTTGGGTAACAATAAACATCTGTTATTCTGTGCCAAGATACCCTTATGGGTGAGTGTACGCTTTACAAATACACATGATATGTTATGTAATGAGGCCTGGGTGAAATGTTAATTAAAACCGACATAATTCGCAAAGTTTCAGTAATTTCCTTTTACACTTCTGAGTCGAAGTCCGTAAAATGACACATTTACGCCCGTTCCCTAAATGAAGTGCCAAAAATGTAATATGAATGGCAATTCGGAATAAAAATTAACTGCAAACGCACGGGAACAACAGAAGACAAGTGGCTGTTGTTTGTGGTGCTTTCATTTCATTCGTCATCGCATCAAAAATTGATGTAAGGGTGCATTTCCTGCTAAAATATAGCACAAAATGTCAGATTTGCATTTCACGCAATTAAGTATATCACATAATTTTGTCGTAATTTTGCTAAATTATGGAAAATTTAATTCTTCTAATTTTGCCCACCCCTAATGTGAATGCACCCGCACACGACACTTCTTTTTACTTTGCAAGGCACTTTTTTTTCTTCGTTAGCAATGAGTATCACTGAGTTTTTTCATAAAGAAGACCTCGATTTGAGGAATACCTTTCTTGAGTGGTCTCTGTCTCCTCTGGTGTGGCAGTGTCACGCTGGTTAAAAAAGTAAATATGGCTCTAAAATGAGCCATTGCAAAGAAACAGTTCTGGGTGAATTGATTATAGCTGTCCAAATAAAAAACCTAAAAACACTTCCTAGTTCGTAGGAAGCAGAGAAAGGCCTGTTACCAGGACAACTCTTTCTTTTCATTCTTATTACACACTCTTGAAACGTGTGGCTGTGTTAGCGCTCAATTTAGTCCAATTGGCCTTTCTTCCTCTCTGTAGTAGCCCATAGAGGCCAGTGTAAGCCGCACAGTGGTGGCCCACCCACCCCTTCACCTGGGACACAGGCCAAAGGACTTAGAAAGCAATTGCTTGAAACACATTTGCCAATGTTTTCCATTTTCCAAGAACCGAAACGTGTCGACGCTGACCCCCGTGGCCATTCTGAAGTTCACCTCGCTTGCGTCAAGGCGAGCGTGGACCACTAAAGGGACTCGGCTGGCCTTTCCGCCACAGTGTTTTGACTTAATGGAATCGAACTGTGGGGCACCTGGCAGGCAAGCAAGGCTTGGAGTAAAGCCAGGCTATTTCTTCACTTGACTCCGTTGGCTGCAAACATGGCCGCCGCGTTTGATGAAGGTGCAGCAGCAGCAGTTGCCTCCTGACGCCTCAGGCTGCTACAAATTGCTTTAAGATTAGCAAGAGATGTACTCTTGTGGGTAAAATGCTGAAACCTGGAGAACTGGTTTCTAAACCTTTGCTTTGACATCTGATCAAACTCTGTGTTTCTAGGCAGAAGCCGCCCTACGTAATATTCTGTGTTTGTATTGCTCATTGATCATAACCCCCCCCCCATGTACTCTGCAGGACATTCAGGATGTGGACAGTTTGGAACATCTACTGAACCTGGAGATTATATGACTGACACCAAAGCCTGGCAAGTAACCTCTCCAATGTGCCAGCCATTGGTCAAGCTGAGTAATGAAATAAGAAATGATGCCCTCGTTGACCCACCCTACAGAAGTTGCAACTGTAGCAAGTGGCTCCTCAAATGTTAATATGAGAAATCTCCTACATCTTCTCTGGGGGTTTTACCCTGTCCACCCCTCTTTCCCACCTGCCCTTGTGACTCATGAAGCATGTTGTACGGCGAGACTGCCCTCTCCATCCTTCTCCCCCACCCACCCACCCATGTGATTCTTGAAGAATGTTGTACTGTGGGACTGCCCTGTACAGCCCTCTACCACACCCGCCCTTGTGACTCCCGAAGAATGTTGCATCACAGTACTACGCTGTCCACCCTTCTACTCCACCTTCCCTTGTGCCTCTTGAAGTCTGTTGTAACACGGACTGCCCAGTCCACCCATCTCCTCCAACCTCCCTAGTGAGTCTTGATGTATGTTGTAGGGTAGGACTTCCCTGTCCACCCCTCTCCTCTCCTCCACACGCCCTTCTCACTCATGAAGCATCTTTTACCGCGGTACTGCCCTGTCCAGCTCTCTCCTTCACCTGCCCTTGTGATTCAAGAAGTATGTTGTAGCGCAGCACTTCCCTGTCCACCCCTCTTCCACCCTCCCTTTTGACTCGTGAAGTATGTTGCACAGCGGGACTGCCCTGTCCACCCCTCTCCCCACCTGCCATTGTGACTCGCAAAGAACATTGGGGCATATTACCAAGGGGGGCGATAGGCAATTATCGCCGATTTAGCGGCCGCTAAGCAGCGATAATTCTATCGCCCCATTAGCAAGCTGTCGCTAACTCATGTTAGCGACAGCTTTTAGGCGATAGCGAGCGGATTGGGGCCCGCTTTGCATGTCAGCGATGTTTATCGCTAATGACATGCAAAGTGGGCGTACCCAACCAGTTAGCGACTGAAAGCAATCACTAACGTCGCTATCGCCTATTAGCAAGGCAGGAGTAGCATTGGAAATATTCGCGCTAAGCGTGAATATCTCCAAATACTAACACCTGCCCAGACCAGTTCTTAGCCATGTTATCCAATGGGAGGTGAATAACATGGCTAAGAGCATTTCGTTGCTAATGCGTGAATATCGCTGTATTCTCAGCGATATTCATGCATTTAGCCGCTATCGTTGGATATTTTAGCACAATGGAGAAAAACGTTGCTAATAGAATGTTTTCTCCACTAACATATCCAGCGATAGGCAGCGATAAAAAAATTGTCGCTAAGCCTATTTAGCGATAAATATCTCTACTTGTTGGTAATATGCCCCACTGTACCTCGGGATTATTCTATTCACCCATCCCCTCCATCCTCCCTAGTGACTCTTGATGTATGTTGTAGGGTAGTGCAGGACTGCCTGTCCACCCCTTTCCTCCACCCACCCCTTTGACTCTTGAAGAATTTTGTAGTGCAGGACTGCCTGTCCACCCCTTTCCTCCACCCTCCCTGATGACTCTTGAAGTATGTTGGAGCACACAACTGCTCGGTCCATACATCTCCTTCACCCCCCTTGTGGCTCTTGAAGTGTGTCGTAGCACAAAACTGCCCTACCCACCCCTCTCTTCTACTCTCCCTTGTGACTCTTGAAGTATGTTGTAGGGCAGGACTGCCCTGTCTACCTCCCTCGTTGGCCTTGTGACTCTTCAAGTATTTTTGGTAAATTCTGGTGGGGTTTTTCCGGTGTTTTCCAGTGATTTCAATACCCAAAAAAACAGTGGTTATCAGTGGTTACACATTTTCGCCCCAATAAAAAACCCAGAAACAGTGTTTTTCCAGTATTTATGGAGCATTTTGCTTTTAATATTGCTTGCTTTCTGCACTGTAAGTGCATGGAATATAGCCAGTGTACGAACACTTTATATGAGGTCAAAATACGTTTTTACAAATCAAATGTATTGGAGTACACCATCCAATACTTCTTCAGTGAGTCTTTGGTCATGCACGCTCACTCTTACCGTCCCAGGTAAACTGTTATTTGTGAAAAGGCCCTCTCAACCTTGGCCCCTAAGATGAGCAATGTCAATACAGCAAGTACACAATTTGCTAAATCTGGCCACTGACAGCTTTCCTTGCCAATATTGGTGCACCTGAAGACTGCGATTCTCTGGGACAGCTTCTGCAACATATGCATTGAACTGGGCGCATATGCCCTCAGAGTTATTTAAGCAGCCAAAAATGAAGCAGAACTTTTTAAAGTCCGTAGAAAAGTCCCCTTTATGGAAGGGATCTAGAACCTGTGCAGAGTACCTCAGTGAGGCTTTACTGACTTCAAATGCCGTGGCTGGTGAAGGGACTTTTCTATGCATCATTGCAACCCATTTTTCATTAATTGTAAAATAGAATTTCCTGAACTGCTCCTCAACATTTTTGGCTTACCAAGTGGCAAACACTCTAACATGGAACATGTTGCTGTGCCAAAGTCACTAAAAGTGTCTCCCAGCCTACTCTCAAGGAGATGTTTCACATCTACAACAATGATGCTGAACATTTGGTAGACAAAAGTATTTTCAGACTCTAGTTTTTTTATTGTGTCATCTACAGCAATCATGTTTCCCTGTAAAAATCTAAGAATGCAGTGGAGTGTACTCTTTTTCACATCACTATCAATATGCGACCAAAGATCCTCACATTTCTTGCCTTTGGCATCATCACTCAGCAACAATTCTTTAAACAGTCCCAACATGGATAATATGGCATTCACGACCGCTCAGACTGAGAACCACCAGCTAAATGACACAGTTGGACTGACTCTTTCTTTGATGCTACACAAAGCACAACATGAGAAATATTTTCGTTTTAGTTCCAGCGCATAAAAAAACAGTGCACCAGAAGGGACTACAAAGTCAATTGCATTCTACATTAACTCGGAAGATTGTAAAGATGCTTTCAGAGTGCCATCTAGCAAGTGGCAAGGATCTCTTACAGGGAAGCTCTTCCGCTCAGGTATCGATTTTCACAGGTCATCACACAACATTCTCATATATGTACTGAATCACTGCAAATGCAAACAATATCACTCTAATCTTTGTTGATCTTGGTAAGAACTTTTTGCATCAGCATTCCAAGTGACAGTGCGCTCCATGTTTACTAAACGTCTGGTGTCATGTTTTCGCCACTATCCCAGATGCTCAGTGATAGCACTCTTTACACATATACCTATCACTACACCTTGCATTGAATGTTTAAAGCCTGGGGTGTTTGCCAATTCACCTACTATTAACTCCTTGGACGCTCATGACGAGCTCAGCTCGTCATGAACAATGGGAAAACCAAAAGCTGAGCACCGGAGGAAAATAGCACTTGCGTCGATGTGGCTAATGCTGACTGGCTAGAAAAGGGAGCTGATGTATCAAAGGGTTTCACCCATTATCTGTCTGGGGGTAAATGTGATGGTACACATTCGGAAAGATTCTTATGAAACCTGCCATTTTACCTATCAGTGAAATAATTAAACATAGCCAAAATATCAAAAATTATTTTAATATTTACTGTTTCTCTGCAGTTTATAAAATAATGAAATAAGACATCCAACATGCTTCTAAACCCTGCATATTTAGACCAAATGAACACACGACTGAAAAAAGCAAAAGGAAGAAGAAAAAAGCATTTCCATTGCAATCGGTCTCGCTTTTAGGACCTAATATGTATTTATCTGTGCAGCACATTAGCCTGGGTGCTGAAGCATCTAAGGTTCTTTAACATGGAGGGAAAGTAAGCACCAAACAAACTGCGTGACATGCCAGGTATGGGAACACATGGAGAGAAATATTGCCTATCAGCAGGAAATAGTGTAGTTCAAAGCTCTGTTTTTAATATAAAATCAGGGCCTTTGGTGGTCATATCACTGAAAATACAAGATTTGAAAAAAATATTATTGTCTATGGGTGCTCATGGAAGACAAATTCTATGGATGGAATCTAGAGAATGCTAAAATGATTCTGGTATTTTATTGACCTCTGCTGGTAGTTTTCTATCAAGAAAGGTAAATAGAGGCAGTTGCCAGAATTTTTTTTAAAAGAAAGTCCCTCAGCAGAAAGTATTTCTGGTATTTTACTGACCTCTACTGGTGGTTTTCCAATCAGACAGTTAAATAGAGGCAGTTGAACAAGCAGAAAGCAATTCTGTTATTTTAGTGACCTCTGCTGGTCGTTTTCTATCAAGACAGTTGAATAGAGGCAGTTGAACAGAAAAAAAAGTTTGTTAGCGGAAGCAGACAAGTCCTAGGGCTGATCTCCAGAGTCCACAAAGTATATACACATATAAGTATATACTAAAGTATATACAAGAGGGCTTGAATGCTCGACCTAAACATATTATTGTAATGATCAATACTCAGGAAGCTGGTAAAAACGGGTTTACTAGCCCAACAGGGAGGCAAGTCGTCCACATCAGAGATCAACAAACAACTGACACAGATCATGAATTCCAGAGTGACATGGCTAGTGACATGGCTGCATTCTCACTTGAGAATGCACATATTTAAAGACATAGATACAACACATCTCCCTTATAATGATAATGAAAAACAAAACAAAGAAAATGGAAAAACAAAGAACAGAAAAACCTGGAAAGAAAAAAACGCTGGAAAAGAAGAAATCATGCGATACAGTAATCCTGGAGATACAAAGGTGCTCTCCTGACTCTAGGGTTCATTCCACGAGGCGAAACACACGCATCCTGAGAAGATGACGGGCAACCAACACAATCACGAGGAGTTGAACCAACAGGAGCAGCAGCAGGTTCCATAACAGCATTATCCCCCTCCACACACCTTGACAAACGTGACATGCTCCACACATCACCCCCCTCAAGCATAACTACGTTCTTCATGACTTTTGCAATTCGCCTTGGCCCAAAGAACTTGGACACACCCTTGGGAGACCAAGGGCCTTTTTTGACAAAGACTAAATCGCCCACTTTCCAAAAAGGAACTTTCACACCCTTCAAAGCATCATATCTGCGCTTGTAACCATCCTGGTAATCACTTAATCTGGGATTGTTGAGAACTACACCTCTATCCTTAGTAGACAACCACAAAGGGTTGAGCTTTGAACCAGCCACACGTCCCCTAAGTTTCACAAAAGGTGAAATGCCTGTCACACTGTTTGGGGTGTTCCTGTGCGCCCAGAGTTTTTCCCTGAGAATAGGTTTCAGGGGAAGTCCTCTCTCCAAAGCAGTTTGAGCACACGCTCTAATCAGCCTATTCATACTCTCCACCAAACCATTCGCCTGTGGAGCATAGAGGGCAGTCCTATGATGGGTGATAGAGAGGTCTTTAAGGAAAACAAACATTTCCTGGGAGGTGAATTGGACACCATTATCGGAAACCAAAGTCTCCGGAATCCCTTCACAGGTAAAGGCATCTTTAAGAAATTCAATGATATTTCTACTCAAAACAGTACCCATGCAGGCAGCAGACAACCACTTTGAAGTGTAATCTACAAGGACAACAACAAATCTTTCGGAAGATCCCAAATTCAAGAATGGTCCAACTACATCAATGGCAACCTTGGACCAAGGTCGTTCAGGAATGGCAATGGGAGAAAGCGGAGCGGTGCTCACCTTCCTTGATTTATCATTACTGGCACAAATGTGGCAGTCTTTAACGACAGCTTCAACTTCATGGTCCAACTCGGGCCACCAGTAAGATTCTCTCACCCTTGCTTTGGTGAGACTACGACCTAAATGTCCCTCATGGGCAAGGTTGATTATCTTCTCTCTCATACCACAGGGAGGAATTAGCCTGTTACCCCTAAATAATTCACCCTGAACTATGTTCAACTCATCCCTAACGTTCCAAAAACCTCTGGCAGAATCAGGAACTTCTCTCAAGGCAGGCCAACCATTGACCGTGGCCTCCAAGATAAAATCTCTGGCAGGATCATCAGGAAAACACCCTTTCCATTCCGCTTCATTCAAAGCAGATTCTCTCACCCATGAAACAGTGGGAACATCCGGGTCATACGTGACCAACTTATCAATAGGCAACCTAGAAAGAAAATCAGCGGGAACGTTCTTGGGACCAGGTAAATATTCAACACAAAAATTATATTCCATGAGACCCTCAACCCATCTTTTAATTCTGGGGGTGGTACACTCGACATTCCTACACGAGAACAACTGCACTAGGGGTTTGTGGTCAGATCTTACTACAAAAGGTAGGCCCCACAGGTAGAATCTGAAGTGTTTGATGGCCCAAAAGCAGGCCAAAGCCTCGCGCTCAATGACCGAGTAGCGCTCCTCCGCACCCTTCAAGGAACGGGACGCAAAACCAATAACTTTCTCCGAACCATCCACGAGCTGGGCCAAAACAGCCCCCAAACCACGTAAGCTGGCATCAGTGGACAGAATGGTCTTTTTGCGCACATCAAAATGCCCTAAGGTAGGCATCTTAGCAATCACTGACTTGACTGTGTCAAAGGCATTCGAACAATCTTGGTTCCAATCAAAAACCGCACCCTTCTTAAGGAGAAGTCTAATGGGTTGCATAACGCTGGCAAAATTGGGAATAAACTTGGAGTAATACTCCGATAATCCATTAAAAGACTTAACCTGATCTTTATTAGAAGGAGGTTGAGCTTGGAGAATGGCCTCAGCAAGATCAAGCTTAGGACTGATGCCTTCCCCAGATATGTTGTGTCCCAAATAGGATACAGACCTAACCCTGAATTTGCATTTCTCTTGTTTAAGAGTCAGACCTGCATCTCTAAGCCTAGACAAAACAGCAAAAAGAGTAACAACATGTCTATTTGCGTCAACACCATGGACTAAAATGTCATCCTGGAAAAAGAGGACACAATCAATATCAGAAAGGACATTTTTCATGATTCTCTGAAAACAAGCAGCAGCGCTGGCCAACCCAAAAGGCATCCTAATGAACCTAAATGCACCGATGGGAGTGACAAAAGAAGTAAGGTGTCTTGACTCTTCATGTAAGAGAACCTGGTGGTAGGCAGCTGATAGATCCATAACGCTAAACAAAGTGGCACCACCTAACTTAGTCAAAATCTCATTGATATTGGGCAAAGGCTGCCTGTCCACCCAAATAGAACTGTTCAAACTCCTGAGATCCACACACATCCTAATTTTGGTACCCTTGTCCTTAGGTGCCAAAACAATCGGCGCAAGCCATTCTGAGGACTCTATCTCCTCAACAACACCAAGTTTCAATAACCTCTCAATCTCGACTTGCAATGGTTGTAACATGAGGTTGGGCACCTTCCTGACCTTATGCACCACAGGCTTGGCACTACTTTTCAAGATTATCCTATGTTTGAAACCTTTGAGTAACCCCAGATCTTCAGTAAAAACTTCAGGGAATTTCCCAAGAACATCTGAAAAATCACCCCCTTCAGATACTAGCATAACCTGCTCGGGTGCATTGGGATTCAAGGTAATCCCCAGATTCCGTTGGTGACGCCAACCAAGGAGATTATCTCCCCTCTTAGCAATATAAACCTTGCCAACAGTTTCCCTGCCTTTGAAAGAAATGGTTTGGATGGAATATCCCAGTACCTCAATTTTCTGTTTGGCATACCCCACAGGATTGATGTCAGAGACTGTAAGTTTAATTTTATCCCCATCAAAATTTGCAAACCAAAACTTATCACTGATGAGGGTGAACAGTGAACCAGAGTCAGCTAACACGGGAACAACTTTGTTTGCAATTAGAATGTCACAAGAGGGCATAACTACTATGTCATCATCCACTTGATTCACACCATTGATAACATCATCTGTAATGCAATGAATCGAATCTTGGTAATAAGCTTCATCCTCATCAATACAATTGACTTTGTTGCTTTTACACATTCTTGCGTAATGACCCTTCCTCCCACAATTTCTACAAACAGTACTTTTAGCAAAGCAATTCGGATAATTCGGACCATGCTTCTCACTACCACATCTGGGACACTTAAATTTGTTGTCCTTATATGAATTATTACTGCTAAAGTTCTGTTTGGGTTTTTCAGATTTAACAAAGGTTTTCTCTTGCTTGGGAGAAATTTTGCCAACAACAGCAACATTACACTCAGCTTGGAGAGTTTGTCGGTGCTCAAGACCAACACTGGAAACCGGATCATTCTGAGAGGGGCCCTTCCTAATCTCCTTGACCCAAGTAGAGGTATGTTCAACACTCTCAACAATCAGTATAGCCTCTTTTAAATTGGGATTCTTGGATAACAGTTTCTCTTGGATTTTGAGATCATTTGTGCAACGAACCAGTTGATCACGAATGAGGGAATCCGTTAAAAGTTCAAATTCGCAGGTCTGCGCAAGGGATTTGAGTGCTGCAACGTAATTTCCAACTCTCTCACTCTTAGCTTGAACACGCATGAAAAATTTGTGTCTTTCCATAACAACGTTAATGCGTGCACCAAAATGATTTTTAAGGAGAAGAACACTCATCTCAAAAACATCAGATGGTTCACCAGCACCCCTGCCAATTGGTATCGGATCTAAACTGTCATAAATGTTTCTTCCCTCAATTCCAAGGTTGTTAAGTAAAACAGCCTGTTTCCTGACAGCAGAAAACTTCTCTCCGCCAATTGCAAGAAGATAAGAATCAAAGATAGGTTTCCATTTCTTCCAAGGTAAAATGGGTTCGCCCTGTTCACTTAAAAACTGGGGAGGTTGGTTCATACCACTTGCAGAAGACGACATGCTGAAAGAAAAACAACTAAACAAACTAAAATAACAAGTTAACTAAATAAGCTAACACAACAATTTAAAATAACAACCTAAAATAAGGAGTTAAAATAACAAAAGGATGCACAACTTCTTAGTGCGCTGTCCCGCTTGACAAAAACTTCCTTGCTCACTGCATACTGTGTACTGCGGTAACTATAGAAACTGGTGATCTACTGCTTCAGACAGTTCAAAAAAATAATAAGCTGAAATTCAATGGCTTCAGTCAGATGAGCACTTCAAAAGTACAACCAAAAATCAGTCTTGAGAGTAAAGAGTTTCAGTCCAACTGTATCAAACAAAATGTGACTTGCCTCAGATAAAATGTAATTAGGAAAGAAATACCGTGCTCAGGAGAAAATCTTCAGCGCGTTTAAGCAAATGGCCGAGAAATAAACAAGACGCGCTGGCAAATACTCGGTTGCTAGGTGATAGGACTGCGCGTAAGGAAACAGGAACGCGTTTGTTTGTTGGTCACCTAGCAACACGAAGCGTGTGACGTAAAGTTTGAAGAACGCCAGGCACGTTGCGTGTGACGTTACGCCAGTCAAGATTGCGCAGGAGAACGCGCCGTGACAAAGGCAAGACACTCCAGGCAGGCACGCTCCAGTTGCGAAGCTCGCGAAGATCGCGTTCCAAGCAGGCACGCTCCAACAGCTCGAGCAAGATTTGAAAAATGCCGAGCAACGGAGGTAGGGATACTTCGTAACTTCGATAATAAATCCAAATCAGACAAAATAATAAAATTGTACCTTCTGCTTGGTGTTGGCGCCGGCAAAGAAATACACAATGTTCACTCACGGGGAGTACACGGTAGAGCAGGAAAACGATAGTTTACTTTCCCAAAAAAAAACGAAAGTCGGATTTAGAAGAAAATCTTCGTATTCAAGGCGTTGGGTTCATTTTCACCTGCTGGGCTCATCGTCGCCAGTATTGTAATTATCAATACTCAGGAAGCTGGTAAAAACGGGTTTACTAGCCCAACAGGGAGGCAAGTCGTCCACATCAGAGATCAACAAACAACTGACACAGATCATGAATTCCAGAGTGACATGGCTAGTGACATGGCTGCATTCTCACTTGAGAATGCACATATTTAAAGACATAGATACAACACATATGTTAGCGACATTCCTAAACATCAAAACTCAACAAGAATAATGTCTGCCCAATCTTTCTTCCTGCTACCTTGCATAACAAAGTTACATTGTATTTGCCCCTTCAGGAAGAGATAAAAAGGACTCTCACTATCTTTTTCCTGTCTTTGAAAGGCATTCAGTTTGTGGTTGAACAGGTGATTTTTCAGTGTTTATATGTTTGTACTGGTGAGGGCTATTTCACTTTTGGTGTTTTCCTTTCAGTCATTGTAGGTTTAAACCTAAAACAGGATAGCCTTAGTATGTTGTCGGGCAGGACTGCCCTGTCCATCCCTCTCTTACACCCTCCCTTTTGACTCTTGAAGTATGTTGTAGCGCGAAACAGCCCTGCCCACCCCTATCCTCCACCCTCCCATGTGACTCTTTAAGTATGTTGTAGGGCGGGACTGCTCTGTCCCCTCCTCCTTCATTCTAACTTGTAACTGTTAAACTATGTTGTAGCGTTTGTCCCTGTGCGCACACCGCCCCAACTCCCTTTCCTTGAGCCAATCTAGAGTCCACGCCGATCTTGAATATCTTACGGGATCCTTGACATTCTGGACGAATCCTTCAACACTTCAGCCCTTTTATCTGCTTGTATCCGTTCCCTTGTCCCATCGCTTCTCTCTTCCCTGGAGCATCAACACCCTTCTATATCCTGACTCCAGTATATATCTCATTTACTGCATTTCTTTCTGCGGTATTTGGATTACAGCTGAATGTTCTTTTAAGTCTTACTGCCACGTCACACGGACAAAATGATGTCAACATAGTCTGAGCTGGTGGGCTTTTCCTTGAGCATAGTACATATTTTATAAAGAAGTTTGGTATAAAAAACCTTTGCAGCCATGTTTGAACGGTCCCGACTCATGTGTTGTTTGTGGAAACTGGAGTAATTTGCGTCTTCCATCAGAGATCCTGCAGGGTGTTCCGGGGGAGCTGCCCCTGGAGGAGCTGCCCCAGGAGGAGCTCCCCCTGGAGGAGCTGCCCCTGGAGGAGCTGCCCCTGGCGGAGCTGCCCCTGGAGGAGCTGCCCCTGGAGGAGCTGCCCCTGGAGATCCTGCAGGGTGTTCTGGGGGAGCTGCCCCTGGAGGAGCTGCCCATGGGGATCCTGCAGGGTGTTTCAGAGGAGCTGCCCCTGGAGGATCTCCCCCTGGAGGAGCTGCCCATGGAGGAGCTGCCCCTGGAGAAGCTGCCCCTGGAGATCCTGCTGGGTGTTCCGGGGGAGCTGCCCCTGCAGGAGCTGACCCTGGAGGAGCTGCCCTTGGAGATTCTTCAGGGTGTTCCGGAGGAGCTGCCCCTGGAGGAGCTGCCCCTGGAGGAGCTGCCCCTGGAGGAGCTGCCCCTGGAGGAGCTGCCCCTGGAGGAGCTGCCCCTGGAGATCCTGCCGGGTGTTCCGGAGGAGCTGCCCCTGGAGGAGCTGCCTTTGAAGGAACTGCCCCTGGAAGACCTGCCCCTGGAAGAGCTGCTCCTGGAGGAGCTGCTGCTGGAGATCCTGCAGGATGTTTCAGAGGAGCTGCCTCTGGAGGAGCTCCCCCTGGAGGAGCTGCCCCTGGAGGAGCTGCCCCTGGAGGAGCTGCCTCTGGAGGAGCTGCCCCTGGAGTAGCTGCCCCTGGAGGAGCTTCCCCTGGAAGAGCTGCCCTGAAGGAGCTGCTCCTGGAGGAGCTGCTGCTGGAGATCCTGCAGGGTGTTTCAGAGGAGCTCCCCCTGGAGGAGCTCCCCCTGGAGGAGCTGCCCCTGGAGTAGCTGCCCCTGGAGGAGCTCCCCCTGGAGGAGCTGCCTCTGGAGGAGCTGCCCCTGGAGGAGCTCCCCCTGGAGGAGCTACCCCTGGAGGAGCTGCCTCTGGAGGAGCTGCCCCTGGAGGAGCTGCCCCTGGAGGAGCTCCCTCTGGAGGAGCTCCCCCTGGAGGAGCTGCCTCTGGAGGAGCTGCCCCTGGAGGAGCTGCCCCTGGAGTAGCTGCCCCTGGAGGAGCTTCCCCTGGCGATCCTTCAGGGTGTTCCCGGAGGAGGTGACCCAGCAGACCCAGCTCACATCAGCCAAGGCCTAGATTCTTGGTTCTGGACAGAGATTCCACTCTCAGGGGTTTCACCAGCTGTAGATAATTGAGGAAACTGTAACACGCACCATCGCTATGCACTGCTTATGACCTCACATATTACATCACTCATGAAATGTTCTGTGACATCATCGATAACATCACTGATGACATCTGAAATGACATCATTGATGAGAACACTGTGCATGTCAGGGGTGCAAGTTATAGTTTCTTCACTCGAATATAACTGGTGAATTTTATGATTTTTTAACTTCCAAATCTTACATTTTAAAGGATGTTTTCTCCTAACTATAAAGTCACTATAACCTTTGTTTTTTCTGTGAATTTTGAAGTTTATTTTTAATGAAAAGTAAGATATTATTAGCATACCTAACTATAACGGCACTTTGACATTTGGTTTTTCAATGATTATATTATACATACTTACCTCTTTCATATTCACCTACATATACACTTACCCTATCAATTTTGGCCATGCGTGGTAAAGGCATTTCCGTGGTAAAGCCTGCGTGGTAAAGGCATGCGCGGTAAAGGCATCTCCGTATTAAATGTATGCGTGGTAAAGACATCTGTGTGATAAAGGTATGTGTGGTAAAGGCATCTGTGTGGTGAAGGCATCTGTGTGGTGAAGGCATCTGTGTGGTGAAGGCATCTGCCTGGTATAGCATGCATGGTAAAGGCATCTCCGCTGTAAAGGTAAGCATGGTAAAGCCTGCGTGGTAAAGGCATGCGCGGTACAGGCATGAATGGAAAGATTATGTGGTAAAGGATTTTCACCTTTAGATGTGGCAATCCGGGGAACGTGAGTGTGTGTGGAGCAGCGGCCTTAACACATCAGGAGAAGGACCCCGAATCCTTTATTGCAGAGATTAGGTTCCTTTTCTGGTGCTTAACTTGTTGCTGAATGCCAGAGCTGCCTGATCTTTATTCACCTCACGTTTCTTGCTTCTACCAGCAGACACTCTCTGCCTCTTTACCCCATTCCTGTGGGTTCTCTTTCATCCCGGCATTCTCTGTTTTTGACTGTTTTTCTGTCTTTCATCTCCTCCCAACTCATGTACAATTGTCAGGATTGTTTTGTAGGATAGAACTCCTCCCTCTGTCCTGATCCAGACAGCTCTGAAACACTTTTTACTGATTTCTTTTTTATGTGTTTGCAGTTTTATCTTCATATCTCAGGAGGAGATAAGGACCAGATTTTACTGGTTTCCCTAATATGTTTTACCTGTCTGGACTTTAAAATACAGGCCAGGCTGGTAAAAAAAAAAAAAAAAAAAAAGCTTCACGTTTTCCTGCTTTTTCCCTTTTGTGTGTTTCTCTGCCTTAATCTGGATCAAAGTTTGTGGGAAAAAAAGTGTCAGTTCTCAAAAATGAGTGCGGGGGGGGGGGGGGGGGGGAGATGGGGGGGCAAGGACTGGCTCCATTTAATGTATGCAAAACACAGGAAGCAAAAAACAGGCAGATACACCTTTTTGACTTCAGCAACATTTGCATTGTCCTTTATAATGCTCTACAATAGTTTTGCAATTCTGATATGTTCACACTTTTATTGTTGTCATGTAATAGCACAGGCGAAGCTTTAGTCTACCAAGTGACAGGGCATGGTGTTCACTTACACCCATTCAAACTTGACATTTTGATGAAATCCTACTGGCGTGTGAATAAAAACCACGTCGAGGTCTGTCTTGAATGTAGCGCTGGTGCACATTTCATGCACTGAACCCGTTTCAAAGTTCTCACGAAGAAGAATATCAGTCAATCAGTAGATTTGTAGAGCGCCACCCATGAGGGCATCCAGGCGCTGGCTATACTTATAAGATATAAGTAGAGAAAAGCCCAGGAGTATATGATTTGCCCAAGATCAAAGCAATTTGGTCAAGTAGGAGAAATGAGATTGAAATGCAGGGCTCTTTTTTCTGACGGTATTTCACACCTCAGTGTGTGAAAGGTTGGCTCAGTGCTGTCCCCCGTGCTTTTTGTGTGTTGTTTTTTTCTATTCTTTGCAAAAAGAATACAGAATCAGAAAAATAACTTTTAAAAGTGAGAGCGCCGAGAGTCCACAACTTAGTCACATAGGCAGGTCGGAATTGGCAACTATGGGGCATATTAGCAAGGGCGATATCGCCGCTCTAGCTGGACTTTTTCCCGCTAAAGCGGCGATATTTTTATCGCCCTATTAGCAAGCTGTCGCTAACAGCAGTTAGCGACAGCTTATAGGTGACAGCTACAGGTTTGGGGCCCGCTTTGCATGTCAGCGATATTTATCGCTAATGACATGCAAAGTGGGCGTACCCAACCTGTTAACGACTGAAAGCAGTTGCTAACACAGTGATCACCTATTAGAAAAGCAGGCGAAGCGCAAAAAAAATTTGCGCTAAGCGCGAATATCACCAGAACCTAACGCCTACTCAGACCATGACTGACCTGTATATCCAACGGGAGGTGGATATTCAGGTTAAGCCCCATTAGCGTTAATGCCTGAATATAGCTGGATTAACAGCGATCTTCACGCATCAAGCCGCTATTGCTGGATATTTTATCTCTTTAGAGATAAACATTGCTAATAGCACGGTATCTCTGCGATAATATCCGGCGATAAAAAAAATGCGCTAAGCACATTTAGCGATAATTATCGCTATTTTGCTAATATGCCCCTTTGTTTCCTTGTTCCACAGTTTAAAACTTGCCACTGGGTGATTCTGTAGTGGCGGGTCCTCCTAAAGGGCGGAGGAGCTCAGTAGGTAAACACAAAAATAATAAAATGGTAATTACCATTTTATTATACGTTTGCCATCAGCTTGCAATGTTATAGCTAGGCCTGGGCAAGGCTTGTGGAATGTTACTCCACGTAATTCCACAGAGTTGCCGAAAAACTATGCCAAATTTTGCGGAGTTCCGTGAACGGGCGGAGTATTGCTCAGCACCCCAAATGAAGTCCCCTTGGCTGCTGAAGGCTGTTAGGGGGCAAGAACCCCTATTGTTGCAACCAGTAAGTCCCTTACAGCGGCATTGATGAGATGTTGTTGGAGGCCCCTCCTCCTTTCTCAACGCCTTGGCAAAAGGGCCTCCTGGCATGCTACTGATTGTGGGATGAAGTCTCCTTGGCTGCTGAGGATCGTTGGGGCCAAGAACCCTTATTGTTGCCACATGTAAGTCCTCGCAGTGAGATTGCTGAGACGTCATCAGAGGGGCTCCCCTTGCTCAACCACTCTGCAAAAGGGCCTCCTGGTGCACTGCTGGTTGGGGGATGAAGTCCCCTTGGCTGCTAAGGGTCATTGGGGTCAAGAGCCCCTATTGTTGGCACAAGTAAGTCCCCTACAGCGAAATTACTGTGATGTTGTCCGAGACACCGCCCCCTCGCTCAACCACTCTGCCAAGGGGCCTCCTGCACACTATTGGTTGGCTGCTGAGGATCGTTGGGGGCCAAGAACCCCTATTGTTGCCACATATAACTCCCCCACAGCGAGATTGCTGAGATATCGTCGGAGGCCGCCCCCCCCCTTTCTCAACCACACTGTAAAGGGGCCTCCTAGTGCCCTGCTGATGGGAAGATGAAGTCTTCTTGGCTGCTCAGGGTTGTTGGGGGCCAAGAACCCCTATTTTTGCCAGAATAAGTCCCCCTCAACGGGATTGCTGTGACTAGGTGTGAGCGCGCTGGTAAACTGAGCTCCGGCAGCGGGTTGGCAGAGTTTTTGCCGAACTCCGTATTCCAAGCAGAGCACGGAGTGGCAAAACTCTGCAAACCCTGCCTGCAGAGCTGAGTTTATTTCCCACCCTTGTTATAGCGTGAGTGTGAGGGCAGGGGTGGCACTGATTCCTGTATATTGCAGGCTGACTGCTGCCCCTGTCAGTGCGGTGTGCGCATGTCAGATTGACTGGCCGTCTTGCGACGGTCAGACTGACATGCACACTTCAGACCCAACAATCCCAGCGCTGTGAAACTGCCAGGGGATTGCTTACACAGGCCCCTAGCCTCAAAATGATCACTAGGTTAGCCTGCTTCAACCAATCCTGAAGCTGCTTTTATGCTGAAGACAGCATGAGAGCAGTTCCAGGATTGGTTGGATTTGTGTTGAACTTAGCAGGAAGTAAGTCAATCCCCTTCCTTCCTTTTCCTGCTCGTCGTCACCCTCAGGATCCCACTGGGAAAGGAGAGACACTTCGGACAGAGGGACAGCAGCATATATGGTGTTTCGGCACAGCGCTGCTTCCTACCATAGTTTAATGTTACCAGCCGCCAATGTGATTCTGATGGCGGATCTAAGGACTGCAACACCAGGAAAAAGCCACTTGGCTGGGGGCGTTTGCCCGAATTTTAAACCCATGGGCTCATTTATGAGCCCCTGTATAAATGAGCCCCTGCGCCACCTTTGCGCCACCGGTGCGTCACTTTTTGTGACGCACCAGTGGCGTAAAAAATGCGCCATGTTGCGCCATATTTACGAAGTGACGCATCTAGGTAGATGCGTCACTTCATAAACCCCTGCGCTACATTATACCTGCGCCAGGTATATTGTATGCAAGGTGGGCGTACCCCCGCAAGAAAGGGTCACAGGAGTGGCGCAGCGAAATCTATAAGATTTTGCTGCGCCACTTCTAGGATGCCAATGCGCCAAAACCTTACGCCTGCCTCATGGCAGGCGTAAGGGTGACTCAGGCTCTTTCACGCCATGTGAAAGGAACAATGCAGGAGTTGCGTCAGGCTTCCGACACAACTCCATCAATGCGCCACTTTTTGCGCTGACAGATACGTCAGTTATACGGACGTATCTGTCCTTCCTTGCGACATGATGATTCATACTGTAAATATGACGCGTCATTGGTGTCGCAAGGAGGGTGCACTGAGAAGTGGCGCATTGCTGCTTTCACGCAGCGATGCGCCACTTCTCGTAAATGAGGCCCCCAGTATTTATGTCCAGGATATTTTGGTGAAGTGAAATGCCCATCTCATTGTGGGTCTTCTCATAATAAATTATTTAATTAGCAATCACTGCGTGTTTCAGCCCGTTTCTAAGCTCTCCCAATGTTTGCAGTTAAGGTCCAAATGTCAGAAGGCATTTCTGAGGTGTGAAAAGTGTCCTGTGTCGAGCGATTTGAGGACAAAGCCTTGAGGAGAAAGTTTAAGTGAAAGGAACTCTGAAGGAATGACGTAGATACCACGTGGCCCCGTGCCATGAGTTACACTTTTTAGCCAGGCCTTGTATTCCCAGCGCACTGCATTCTGGGACTTGTAGTTACTCTTTTACTACTGCATTTGTCCGCTTCTCCATTTCAGCATGTAATGAGCTCTCAGCCAGGACTGGTAGGCGGTGTCAAACGTGACACGAGGCCTCTGACGAGGAATGCACAGTGACCAGTGCCTGATTTAATATTCATTACACGACTGAGAGCACACATCACAAAAGCGGCTATAAAACCGTGCTGTGACGTGTCACTGGTTTCATATTAGTCTCCAAGGAGGTCGGTTCTGAGAAGAGACCACGCGCATCACATTTTGCCCAATAGTTCAGTTCCCGGAATCGACATGGTGGCCTTTTAATTAAAACCCTTCTGTGCACGAGGGATCGCGAGCCTCACCACAGCTTAAAGCAGCCGAAGCTCCGACCTTGCTGTAGACAGAGGGCGAGCGAGCCGCTTTCAACCAGAGACCGACACGGGGCCCATTCTGAACATGCACTAATTCCAAGCGAACGTGTGTGCACGTGAAGTGCGTGAGCTGAATGTGTTACACGCTTCTTGTCCATACACTGCAGTGCCCACTGTGCACGCCCCTCCCAGGCCTCCCACGCTTATGGAACGCATGAACAGTGAAGTACAGATGTGTGCACCTGCCACTGAGTCAGGGGTGAAAACAGGAATGTCACAGTTAAGGCGCATGGGCCCTTTAAATTTGGGGAACGTCACTGCCCACCTATGGGTGATGTGGGTGCAGGGGCGGGAGCCTGCAGACATGCCCACCTGACCCGTCGCATCCACTGTTACTCACAAGGTTTCTTCTCTGCCTTCACCCAAGAAAGCACGTGACTCCAGTCCTGCAGTCGCTTCCCCGGCTACCTATAGCACGCGGGCAGCCTTCAAGGCACTCTGAACGTTCACACAGTGTCCAAGGAAAAGAACAGCGATACCTACACGTAACATACAAGCAATGCAAACAGGACACTGCGCTCCAGGCCTGCACCACTTATCATACCACCTTATCATAAGAAATCCGTCGGAGGCTCGATTTTCTCAGCAAAAGCCACCCGGCTCTGGAGCCCACTACTGGCCAGCATTGGAAGCACCCAGGAGCGTATACACTTTCGAAGACAGTTGAAACATGGTTATTTCTTAGACAACTACACCACCTACACCCAGGCAAGAGAGCCCAGAAAGACAGTCTCAACCTCAAACGCAGTCCTCAGCTAAAAACTAACCATGGGTGGAGAACTGCGCTCTGCCCGCGGAGTGTGCGGAGATTTGCCTACGCAGAGTAGGCGAATCTCTGACACTCTGCAGCGGAGCGGAGTTGACCGGCCCCCCGCCTCCACCCCCCTATAAAGAATTAATTAAAAGTACATGGAAGATTAAAGATAAATGACTTACCTTCACTACGGCGTCCCCGGGCTGCCGTCCTCTTCTTTTCCATTTTAGGGTGATCTGCACATGCGCGCGCCCGTAAAGATCCCCCTGAAACGGCAAAGAAGAAGAGGACGGCAGCCCCGGGACGCCGCAGTGAAGGTAAGTTGTTTTTTCTTTAATCCTTCATGTACTTTTAAATCATTGTTAATAGGGGCGAGGACGTGGGTGGCGAGGCGGAGTGGGGCGGAGCGAAGTTTGTCCCCAACTCCATGGACCTCCGCTTAGTCCAGCTCGGCCAACTCCGCCCAGGGTTACTAAAAACCTTCAGATTTGGAACAGTACAACCTGCAAACTGCATTGATAGGCAGATGAGCTAAGAAGGGGTAACCTATGATTTGTTGTGGCGTTATATAGTTATGTACTTGCATGTATAACAGCGATGGCCCACATTAATACTAAAATCAAAATGTGCAGCAGCCTGCAGCAAACAGTAACTTATACCTCTTAAATTCACATAAGACATGTCTGCTACGAGGGTTGTCCATCGCGGTACTGTCCAGCCAAAACACCAGACATCACCAAATGAACAGGCATGGAGAAACTAACGGGATCTGTCACACAATGCTTGACAATTCAGAGAACTTAAATATAGCCCACCACTGCTGGTCCCAAATATCTACACACTCTGATGTTTCTTTACATCTCACAAAGACACACAAATATGGGATAATAATAAAAATGCCCATCCCAACATATCTCTCTACTTCTCTCTCCCTCCAACCATGCCAGCTCAGGATCGCAACTATACACAAAAACTCAACCTCGACAAATCAGTGCTCTAACCCGCGAAGCAGACTTTATCATATTACATACAATAAAGTGCGGACTTGTGCTCTGCACATAGGGCCCGATTCACAGAATGAACTTAAGACTCAATCCTAAACTTACTACTATTTTGGAATTCACAGAATGCACTTACTCATTTTGGTATTCACAGAATGCACTTACTCATTTCGGTATTCACAGAAGGCACTTACTCATTTCGGTATTCACAGAAGGCACTTACTCATTTCGGTATTCACAGAAGGCACTTACTCATTTCGGTATTCACAGAAGGCACTTACTCATTTCGGTATTCACAGAAGGCACTTACTCATTTCGGTATTCACAGAAGGCACTTACTCATTTCGGTATTCACAGAAGTTAGGACTCCTAACTTTAGGACTCCTAAATGCCTTTTGTGAATACCGAAAGTCTTAAAATTAGGATTTTTCTCAGTTTAGGAGTCCTAAAGTTAGGACTACTAACTTCTGTGAATACCGGAATGAGTAAGTTCATTCTGTGAATACCAAAATAGTAAGTTTAGGATTGAGTCTTAAGTTCATTCTGTGAATCGGGCCCTCAGTGTTTCACGGCTCACAATGTGCATACCTATTCTCTGTATCTCAGTTTCCCCTTTTACACTGTGTACACGTGCTTTGTTATCAGTGTTGCAGCCGTCACATAGTGTGCACATGTTCTGTGTCTCAGTGTTTCACTGTTCACTCTGTGTGCAAGTGTTCTGTATTTCCTTGTTGCACTGGTCACACTGTGCAGGAGTCAGTCAATCAATCACGTGCTTGTTAAGCTCAACTACTCACCCGTAAGGGTCTCAAGGCACTGGGGTGGAGGGGAGGTGCAGGTTCAAGTCCATCAAGGAGGGGGTCTGTCGAAGAGCCCAGTTTTTAGGTTTCTCGTGAAGATGGGGAGTGATGTTGTCCGTCTGAGGTGGAGCAGTAGGGCATTCCAGGCTCTGGCCACGAGGAACGAGAAGGATCAACCTCTCGATCTGGTCTTACTGGCGCACGGGACCACGGCGTAGGAGAGCTGGGCTGATTGTAGGGTCCTTTGGGGTGTGTGGATTTCGAGTCGGCTGTTCAGTTATGCTGGTCCGGTGTTGTGGAGGGCTTTGTGTGCGTGGATGAAGATCTTGAAGGTGATTCTAGTCTCGAAGGGAAGCCAGTGGAGTGTGTGCAGGTGCTGTGAGAAATGGCAGTGTCTTGGCAGGTTGAGGACCAGTCTTACTGCGGTGTTCTGGATGTTTTGTAGCTTGCAGGTGAGTTTTTGTTTCCTCCGGCGTAGAATGTGTTGCCGTTGTCGAGTCTGCTGGTGACGAGAGCGTGAGTGTGACCAGCGCGTGAGTGACGGTCTTTCTGTGCTCGAGGGGGATCCATTTGAAGGTCTTGCGTAGGAGGCAGAGGGTGTGGAAGCAGGAGGATGCGACGGAGTTGATCTGGCAGTCCATTTTGAGCTCAGAGTCCACGATGGTAGGTGGGGTGGGTGGGCTTCCGAGGGTGGCGAGCCACCAAGTGCCATTCCAGGCGTTGGGGTGTGGGCTCATGATGAGTACTTCTGTTTTATTGGTGTTGAGTTATAGGCAGCTGCTTGTCATCCATTTGGCGACAGCTTCCATGCCTTCTTGAAAGTTGTGTTTGGCTGCATTGGGTTCGTTGGATAGGATGAGTTGGGTGGTGTATGCGTATGAAACAATGTTGAGTCAGTGGGTTCTGACAATGGAGGTGTGCAAAGCCTTGTAGACGTTGAAGAGCGTGAAGCTGAGGGAGGACCCCTGGGGGACTCGGCAGGTGGTTGGTGTAGGGTCCGAGAGGAAATGAGGGAGTCTGACCCGCTGCGTTTTGCCAGAGAGGAAATAGTGGATCCAGTCGAGAGCCTTGTTCCGGTTTCCTGCGTCCTGGAGTCTGCGTGTTAGGGTGCAGTGGGAGACTGTGTTGAAGGCCGCTGAGAGGTCGAGGATGATGCGTGCTACTGTTTCTCCTTTGTCCAGGGTTGAGCGGATGTTGTCTGTTGCGGAGTGTGCTCTGCGTCTCAGCTTTTCACCACTCGCACAGTGGAGGCGTGTGCTCTGTGTCTCAGCTTTTCACCATTCGCACTGTGCAGGCATGTACTCTGTGTCTCAATGTCTCACCTTTCGCAATGTGCAGACATGTGCTCTGTGTCTCAGTGTTTCACTATTCACAATGTACATCTGGCACTTGTATCCATGGGGCATTAGTGTGTACACATATGTTGTGCAACACAAAACATGCAACAATCATCTTGCACACGATGTCTGGGCTGTATAGGAGACTTCCAGCTGTGTTGTCCAGGCACCTGAAATGTGACTTCAACACACCAAATGTGCGTTCCACGATGCCCCTGGTGAGTTTGTGGGCCGCATTGTACTGCCTCTGGGCCTGTGTGTTCGGGGCTCGGAGGGGTGTCATCATCCAAGCGAGGAGTGCATATTCTTGAACACCCGTGACAGGGGAGAGAGACTTGAATAAATAGTTGGTTCTGCATGATATGTTGGCAGGCTCACTGGTACATTGGTGTGTGATATGTGTGGCTTACTGATTCTTGTTCGACATGTACTGCTTGTAGCAGATGAGCAGCATCAATTTGTATTACGTAGCCTCACGGCTGCTCCTCCATCCCCCCAAGCCTATTTACTAGTGTGCGTAGTGCGGTTGCATCACTTGCACCCCTACGGCACACCACTGTCAGGCCTGTCTGTGCATGTCCACAAGCCTGACAACGACACTGTGATGTTGTGCGCTAAAGGTGGGCAGCTACACATGTGTAGGCCTATGGTAAGGATAGGGCGGACACAGATGTAGAGTTCATGGCTGCCTGAACTCACCATGTGGTTGAGGGTAGTCCTTGAATTATGCTGCGGTAATAGCAACACACACAACAGTTGGCACGTAGGAGCCCTGACCCCGAGCAGGCTTGTGCTCCCTCATTCACCCCTTCGGCCGAGCCCGTACTCCAGGGGCATGCTACATTGCATCATTGTCCATTTCGGGATGGGTTGCGCCGACACTACAACAGAGACACACGCAGTAGTTACTTCCTTGGCAAGGCCAAAACGTAACAACCCCCAGAGCCCCGGGTTGATCAACCACACCCCTATGTTGGATTGCCATACGCCAGTCCACTCCGCCTATGCATACAGGGGGATATGACATGGCTACATGTCCCAGGTCTACCCCACTGCCTGCGATGACATGGTTGCGCCCGCTGTACGCAGCACAATGTAATGTGGTAGGGCCGGGGCCCTTATGCATACAGAATGACCATACAGACAGACTTAGATAGTTTGTGGGACTGGCTATGGGCACGTGCGCCCGGCCTCTTTTATTGCGAGGGTCAAATGTCCAGTGATGCCTGTGCTGGATGGGTGTGGAGTGAGTGTAAGCCAGTCCTCAGGGGGTGGGTGGTGCTGGCAACAAATACAACTGTGATCAGACAATCAGAAGTTCAAAGTTCAAAGAGCAAGGGTCCATGACTTGCGCTGCAAAAAGTTAGTGGCCCTGGATGCACTGCAGCCGGCACAGGCACACCGCCAGGGGACGTTGACTTGCGGTGCACTGAGGTAGGGCCACGCGAGCTGAGCTGGTCCTCGTCGATGTCCAAGGTGAATGTTGCGAAGGGTTGCGGAGGACAGTGAAAGGTGTTCTTCCAGAGCATGATGCAGAGGGCAGAAGCAAGCAGAAACAGGCCATATGGAGGAGATGAATGCTACAGACGCATTCGTAACACAAAGTCAGTATCAGCTACATGATGATGAAGACAACCCCCAGGCCATATACTCAAACGCCACCAAAGTTCAACCATGTGTGTCCATGAATGTCAGGGAACAGACAGTGGCACCAGTGCTGAAAGGGGATGCAGTCTGCGACGAGGCATGTATAATGATATAAACTCTGTCATAAATAAATCAAGACTCAGTTCCAAATGTGTGACCTACTCGCCCACAGTGTAGGTCGGAGGCAGTGGACAGCATGGTCACACAGCCACGTGTCTTTGGCCTGAGATGCGCAGAGTTAGTGACACCAGGGCAGTTGTTGGTAGTGTTCAATCACCTCCGTAACGATGATTCTTTTTTCCTCCGGACTGAAATGCATCTTACATTTATACCTCTCCTTGCGTACAATGATATGTACTCGGCCATCTGGATATCAAGACTCAGTTCCAAATGTGTGACCTACTTGGCCGCAGTGTAGGCCGGAGGCAGCGGTCAGCAGGGGCCCACAGCCAGGTGTGGTTGGAATGCTATGCGCAGAGTTGGTGGCACCACATATAAATGCGGCCATTGACATATGAACCCGGCCATCATAATATCAAGGCTCAGTTCTAAATGTGTGACCTACTGGACCGCAGTGTGGGCCAGAGGCAGCGGTGGAGTACGTCAAAGAGAAAGGAGTACTGCGGGCCTGTGTCGCGGAGGCTGTGATGGTCTGAGGAGGCTGCCAAGGTCGCAGGCCTTGGGCTTAGAGCTTGCACCGGCAAATGGTGGGCCCTCTATGACACACGCCGGTGTCGGCAGGTGAGCAGTGAGGCCTGGGTGCGCAGGGATGGAGAAGACTGGTCTGGGGACCAGTGGCCTGGGGTGCAGCAGGTGCACAGGATCGCAGGCAACTCCGCTCACAGCATCGGCCTCGTGGCGGGGTGAGAGTCGCTGCACATTCCGGAAGAGAACAGCGCCCAGAGCTACTTGCTTTTTATTCACACCCCTACGCAGGCCTGGGGTATGCCGGGCCAGCCCACTCTGCTCACGCTTACAGAGGGGGACGTAACAAGCTACATTTCCGCAATCTTCCCCACTGGCTGAGGTAACACCGGCAGTGCATGTCGACATGAATATGTCTGTGGTCTGCATACTGCGGTCTGTCCAGCACATCCAGCCACACTTGGCATTCTGTACATTCTCATTCATGGGTCACTTGTCTCCTTCGCACATGCCTGGTTCCCACGTCTCCCCACAATCTGCTATTGTGTGGCTGAGGTGCCATGCCGTTGATGGCTTATGTACAGCTAGCCCAGGTTACCACAGTACGTTGTGCTGTTGTGTCTGGTGGTTGGGCATGTGTTTGGCATGTTGTATGTGAGTTTCTAACGTGTGCATTACCAGAGTTGTTAGTTGCATGATTGTGGAGTTGGGGTGTGTAGTGTGTTCATTTGGTACCTACCAACGAGCAGTGCATTTCCGTTGGTGCCATCCTGGAAGCGATGGTTGATGATGGACTGTCGGGAGATGTAGGAATCATGCACACTGCCTGGGTAGTTGGAAACGACATTGGTGAAGAGTCTACGGTGGTCCACTATTGCCTGCACATTGATGCAATGCATGTGCTTTCTGTTGCGGTAATTGTGTGCAGTGTCAGCAGGGGTCACAAGTAGGACATGTGTGCAGTAAATTGCCCCCAACACGTGCAGGAAGTCTGCTATGGCATAGAAGCCTTGCTTGGTCTCCATCTGTTCCTTCACAGTGTGGGGGAAGTGAAGGTGCTGGGGTACCAAGCTTATGATGGCATCCAAGACAGGTGTGATGAACTCTGATTGGGCTGGCAGTGAGACTCCTCCGACTCTGGCAGTTGTTGGTTGGAAGGAACTAGAGGCCAACAGATGCAGCACAGCCAGCAGCTTTGTCTGTGGATGGAGGTTGGTTGTCCGATGTGTTGGTACCGTCCGCCTGTGGGCAGGGATGTTCAGGATGCGGAGGATGGTTGTCCTTTTGAGTCTATAGTGGGCAATGACATCCTCTGGTGTTAGGACTGTGAGGCTGGTGTGTTTTCTGAAGGTCTGCTGTCTTATTCTGCGCTGCCTCTGTGGTAGTCCAGGTAGGGGACAGGGGGGCTAGGGGGTGGAAAGTCTGGGGTTGGTGGCGGTGGGTGTTATGGCCCTCTTGGGGCTCCAAGATGCATGATCAGTAGCTCCTTGGCATCTGTTGTTCTTCAGGTGTGGCTCTGGGCTGTGCTCCCTTTTATGGTGCATGTTGTCGTCCGACTTGACACCAGGTAGGAGCAGGTGTTAAATTCCTGCTGCTAACGCATCTTATCGCCTGTTTTGGGATCTTATTGCCGATCTGGCTGGTCATTGAGAATGTTGCGGAGTGGTGTTTTTGCTGCTTTTTGCTCGGGAACGCCTACTCTGCATATCATTAGCGTTAGTTGCCGGACTCATCTGTTGCGATGTTTTTTGCGGCTGCTATCGCAGGTAAACTGGTGGTATCGGCTGTTAGCACCAACTTGTGAATGGGCCGATAAATTTATTACCACTTTGGCTGCGATAAAGTGCTGATAACTTGGGGATAAGTCCTTGAGAATATACCCCTGAGTTATTTGAGCAGGATGCGAGGCGCTTCAGAGATAAAGATTTCATTTTCAAGGTGCGTGGGCAGGCTGACAGGAGTGAATGACGGAACAGAGGTCTGTACTCACAGCTGATGATGTGAGTGGCAGGGTTCGTGACAGCAGCTGCGTGAACAGCTTGTGCGCCATCGGGGGGTCCCCTGTGGAACCCTCATCCTGCCCAACCAGTCCCCATGCTTCATTTCTAGGCAGTAAGAGGACAGCTGGCACTGCCAAGCGAGAAAAGACTAGGGGGCGGGGAGCGAGGGGTAGGGGCTGGGCTGCCCTCCATTGGAGTGTAGCACAGGGGTCTTGAGTGCGTTAACATAACATTAACAGATTATCCTGTCACCACAGCCTGTGTGCAGTGCCTTGGTGTGTGTGTCTATATGTTGTTGTATGTGTCTTTGTCTGTGTGTTAGCATGGCAGAGTTTTGTGGCACTGAGTTTTTTTATTTTTATGTATTTGCCAAGTTCACTGTGTGTTTATTTCTGTGTGTCAGGGGTTGCCTGTGTGTCAATAAGTTCTGGCTCATGCATGTGTCTGTATTCCCCAGTTGTATCTGTCACTGTCAGCGTGCTTCTGAGGTTCTGTACATAGCGGTGTTCCTGTGTCTCCATATAGGAATAAGGCCTTTCACCCAGCTGGTCACCACACATGGCCATTGGCTGTGAGCAGTGGGGGGTGTTGTCGGGTGGCTTACATTTTCTCTCTTTTTTTAATACCTAAAAGGGTCCTTGCTGCATCCAGTGGGACTCCCATGGTACTGCTATGGTGCCATCATTCTTTGTGGCCCCTGGTTGGTCCCGCTGGGACCCCTGTCCCATTCTATATATATTTGCACTTATTTTCAAGACTTTGGGACTGAGACTCCCAAGTCCTGTGATGGAGGCTGCAACATTTTTCCTCATGTTGCAGCCGGCAGTCACATTGCTCAGTCCTGTGGGACGCCCTTGTGCCTGGCCAATCAAACAGCTTTATTTAGTTGTGCAGTCCCATGGGAAGCCTGCGGGAGTCTCGCTGCAACAGATATTTGAACATTTTGAAACTTCTTTTCTCTAAAACGGCCGGATCACAAAAAGCACACTTTCTGAGTCAAGATCTAGCTTTCTGCCACATTTGGTGTAATTCTGTCCAGACAATTTCCTGTAGCATTGTCTTGATTTTCCTATGGAAAGTGTGCGAGGAAAAAAGTGTTTAGCGACCCGCCTCTTTTTCTGGGCCCCTGCTTGACTCATAACCCTGTAGTTTTCCAGGGAGGAGCTGAGGTACATGAGATGGATAAACTTTTGTTTTGAAAAGTTTTGTGAAGATTCCTCAAACTGTGCCAACGTTACTAACAAAACAAAAGAAGCAATTCCTCTGGAAACTCTGTTACACGTATAATTACGCGGTGGCCATCGCCACTGTGTAATATATCCCAGCGGCTGACCATGTGTGGTGATGGACTTACCCACTTTACAAACTTTGCTTCAAATTCTACGCACAGGACGTTTATGCAATACTTTTTCAGACTTTTCCTTCACACTAAATGTGAATTTTCACCAGTGTTTCCCTTAGATAGTGTTTCATCTGGGGGTGCGGGGGCTCCTAGACACTGCCCTCCAGTGCTTCTGCGTGAAGATGCTGCCAGATGTCTTCACGCCAGCTCATGCCTCTTTCTTCTATCACCCTAAACATCCTGTTTCTTTATCTCATGAGTACCAAGGCTGCAGTGTCTTGACTCCACCCTATGCTTCTTTCCATAACCCCAAACTTCCTGTCTCTTTTTCTCATGAATACCGAGTATGTCTACTTTTGATTCCACCTCATGCCTCTTTCTTCCACCACCCTACACTTCCTATCTCTATACCTCATGAAAACAGAGGCTGCCAAGTCTTGATTCCACCTCACGCCTCTTTCTTCCACCACCCTACACTTCCCGTCTCTATACCTCATGAAAACAGAGGCTGCCAAGTCTTGATTCCATCTCACGCCTCTTTCTTCCACCACCCTACACTTCCTATCTCTATACCTCATGAAAACAGAGGCTGCCAAGTCTTGATTCCACCTCACGCCTCTTTCTTCCACCACCCTACACTTCCCGTCTCTAGACCTCATGAAAACAGAGGCTGCCAAGTCTTGATTCCACCTCACGCCTCTTTCTTCCACCACCCTACACTTCCCGTCTCTATACCTCATGAAAACAGAGGCTGCCAAGTCTTGATTCCACCTCACGCCTCTTTCTTCCACCACCCTACACTTCCTGTCTCTATACCTCATGAAAACAGAGGCTGCCAAGTCTTGATTCCACCTTACGCCTCTTTCTTCCACCACCCTACACTTCCTGTCTCTATACCTCATGAAAACAGAGGCTGCCAAGTCTTGATTCCACTTCACGCTTCTTTCTTCCACCACCCTACACTTCCTGTCTCTATACCTCATGAAAACAGAGGCTGCCAAGTCTTGATTCCACCTCACGCCTCTTTCTTCCACCACCCTACACTTCCCGTCTCTAGACCTCACGAAAACAGAGGCTGCCAAGTCTTGCTTCCACCTCACGCCTCTTTCTTCCACCACCCTACACTTCCCGTCTCTATACCTCATGAAAACAGAGGCTGCCAAGTCTTGATTCCACCTCACGCCTCTTTCTTCCACCACCCTACACTTCCCGTCTCTATACCTCATGAAAATAGAGGCTGCCAAGTCTTGATTCCACCTCACGCCTCTTTCTTCCACCACCCTACACTTCCCGTCTCTATACCTCATGAAAACAGAGGCTGCCAAGTCTTGATTCCACCTCACGCCTCTTTCTTCCACCACCCTACACTTCCCGTCTCTATACCTCATGAAAACAGAGGCTGCCAAGTCTTGATTCCACCTCACGCCTCTTTCTTCCACCACCCTACACTTCCCGTCTCTATACCTCATGAAAACAGAGGCTGCCAAGTCTTGATTCCACCTCACGCCTCTTTCTTCCACAACCCTACACTTCCCGTCTCTAGACCTTACGAAAACAGAGGCTGCCAAGTCTTGATTCCACCTCACGCCTCTTTCTTCCACCACCCTACACTTCCCGTCTCTATACCTCATGAAAACAGAGGCTGCCAAGTCTTGATTCCACCTCACGCCTCTTTCTTCCACCACCCTACACTTCCCGTCTCTATACCTCATGAAAACAGAGGCTGCCAAGTCTTGATTCCACCTCGCGCTTCTTTCTTCCTATGCCCCACAGTTCCTGTCTCTTTATCTCATGAACACCGAGGCTTCCTGGCCTTGATTCCACCTCGTGCCTCTTTCTTCTGCCACCCTCCAGGTCCTGTTTTTTTATCTCCTTTCTTCATCCTCTTTAGCTTCTCTGGTCTGTGCACAAGGTGCTTTCAAGTGTACAAGGAACAGGTCGTCGTTACTCGAATTCATGGACACGAATTGCAATTTTTTTGGTGCCCCAGACAAGAACAGGCCAAATTAGATGCAAACTCGCTCCAGGATTTTCCATTGTCCAATGAGTGTTCCCTAATCAAGGCGCACATATGTGGACACATGGGGGTTACTTATGAGAGGCTTGTGCTGTCACTTTATCTGAGGCTTCAGCAGCACAAACCTCTCAACCACACCTAGGAGGCCACACAATGCTACTTTGTATGGCTTTGAAAGGCCTCATAGATATGGAGCATACAAGGCAGTGCAATGCGCTGTGTCGCCTTCCTCTGCATCAAGAAGGCGTTCCATGGGCTCTGCGGGGGGTTTTCCCATGAAACTCCCATGGTTTTTGACACTGCCCCAGATTGACTTAATTATATAAACCTGGGGAAGCGCAAAACCCTTACACCTCCCCAGAGAAGGTGGAACGAGGAGAAATACTTTTATTTCTCCACATTTCTTTCTCTTTCCATGTGCGCTGCATTTTGCTGCACTCATAGGAAGAGAAAAGCACATCTTAGGATTGTTTTTGTGCAGGAAGGTGCCCCTTCCTTCACAAAAGCAATCCTGCATGCACTAGAGACACCCTTGCACCATGACGCACTCCACCTCAGGGACCAGGGAGCCAAGAAACCCTGTGTTTGCTTATTTTAAAGGTTTTATATAGCGCTGGCTAGACCCGGAGGTATCAGAGCGCTTTACATGAGCATCAGAACATAGTTACAGGTTACATCGTTACAAAGGTTACCCAGTTATTAGAACATGGCAACATAGTTACTTGTAAGGTCGAGATAAGCAATAAGCACAAATACGTAAGGGGAAAAGCAGGCAGGGGAAAGATTCAGGGGAGGGGGAAGGAGCTGAGGAAGTAGACAGAGAATGAAGGCGGGAAATAGGAGCGGGAGAGACACAGCATGGAAAGAGGAGAGGGACGGTGACGGGGACACAAACCGGTAGACAAGTCAAAGCAACGTCCAAAGTCCAGTAAGCTGTGATCCCAGGGGGAGTGGTATCACTTCCCTATCTCTTTTGCGGGAGGCTCCCTTTACGCAGTGGACTCTCTCCGAGGGGTCTCTGAGACTCTAAGGCCTACATACTGGATCCTTCCCCAAAAAGGGGAGAGGGAGTGCTTTGGAAAGGGGTGCCATACCATACCTCAGCTGTGAGTGGCTCCCTGGGCGCAGTGGACTCTCTCAGCGGGTTCGCTGAGACTCCAGAGTATAAATATTGGATCTTTCCCCAACAAGGGGAGAAGGAGTGCTTAGTCAAAGGGCACAAAGGACAGGGGGCTAGGCAGACTAGCAGGCAAGGTGAGAGATTCAGGGGAGAGTGGATAGGAGCTAGGGAAGTAGACAAAGAGAGAAAGAGTACTAAATGGGAACAAATTTAATTAATGAGTATTATATAGCACTGGCTAGACCCGAAGGAATCGGAGCGCTTTACATGAGGGACAATAATGTTGCAATTTACATCAGTTAAAAGTTACATAAGTATCAAGAAAAGCATTTAAAGAAGATAGGGGACAAGGTGGAGTAAGGGGATAGGGTAAAGGAGCAGGAGGAAGATAGGAGGTAGAGACGAGGCGAAAATCTGCCCAAGGTACGGCTGGTGACGGCAGGGAGGGGGAGTCCACAACCCATCTCCTCTTTAGCTATATGGTAGCTCCACCAGGCATCACCTAAAATCGCTAGGTCTCCACAGTCTGGGGTAAGTTCTGCAGGTTCCAAGTCCTGATGTGTAGGCAGTTTAGGGATAGGTTCAAGGTCTGGTCAATGTCCAATTGTTGTCCCAGGGAAGTAAAAGAACGTGTAGGGGACCACTATGGAAGCCATCTTGGGGTCAGGCAGGGGACTGTACGGTACACTTAGCTTTTCTTCTCTGGCACCCCACATTCAGGGGCAGCACTTATGTGTCATGGTCCCCCATCTCTGACATTTATGTGTGGGAAGATATGGGAGCTGGCAGCTGTCCCGGTGTCTACTGCACAGCTGTAAGCAGGATGCAGGACAGATGTCATCTGCCCCCGCCCCGGGCCTTCCATTCCAGTATCTGTATGCGGAACACGGAGGGCCGGTGCCATATTCTGACACCGGGATGGCTGGCATCGGCCCTGCCACCCATTCCCTCGCATCCAGCAATAAAGTAAAGACATCTAAATGATTCAACTTGCACCCTCAGGGACCCTGGAATTACGTGGCAGGATAGAGCCAAATTATGCAGAAGAGTTAAGTAAATTATGTGTCAAGAAAAGGCAGATTATGTGGCATAATTAGGCACAATTTGTAATAATATTAATTTATTATTTCATGATTTCTAAACTTGGTAACATTGTCTGGGCATTGGTTGCACCTCCTTAGTACCAGTTTAACACCCAAACAGAGCAATGGGCAATAGAAAAATGGCCGGTTCAGCTTTGTAACTGACCTTTCACTGCACGTCAACACTTTTGCTGCATTTTTAGTCATTTTTAAATCGTCTGAGCTAGAATGATTTTGTTGATGTTAATATGTGAAGATTATGCAGCAAGTGATGGATTATGTGGCAAATGCAGCAAATCTATAATTATGCATAAATCGCCGCACCTGCACAATCGTATTATACCAGTGGCCCTGTCTATGGTTCACATTATAGTTTGTGTAAATTAAAAAAGGCGAGCTAGATAATCTCTGCAACCTTTCCCAGGGCTGGGTTGGGTACACAACTCTACTATGTCTGACAAAATGAGAATAATAAGATGGTGTTGTTGCTTTATCAACTTTACTAGTTGAATGGCTGGGCTGAGCCTGCCTGCGTACTCTACTGGCGGTTTCACAAAAATCTCTGTATCAAGTGCGTTATCCCAGTGGACTTTAAATTGCCATGTTGAACATAAATATATGGAGGAAGTAAAGAGGTGTACCACTGTGTACCAAAAGCCATAAGGAGAAGAGCTGAAAATGAATGAATGTGTTAATGAGACCTCACAGCACTGTGAGTGATATTGCCTCTGGGCACTCTTTCGATTAGGATGTGCTGCCCTAGCAGGAGTGTGTAGTATTGATCCCACCAGGACTGCCCAAACCCTGCTCCAGTGTAGGAAAGAGCTGAAGACCTCTTTAAAGAGCACCACATCACAGTGCTCCGAGTGCCCACGTCTACCCTCTGAACCCACCTACCTCTACAGTTGCTCATTGGCTGCATCATTGTCTGCGACACTCTACAGAGCTCCCCTGCCTCTCACCCAGGTCTGTGTTATACAAATACAAGACCTGCTAACTCACATGGTTCCAACTTGTTTCCCACAGTATCTCAGCTCCCTACACTCAGTCACCCAGGGAAGAGCCGATATCACACAGTGGTGTCAGCGTGTGTCCCACAATATCGGCTCACTACACACAATCACCGGGAGAAGAGCCGATATCACACAGTAGTGTCAACGTGTGTCCCAGAGTATCTCAGCTTCCTTCACACGGTCACCCGGAGAAGAGCCGATATCAAACAGTGGTGTCAGCGTGTGTCCCACAATATCTCAGCTCCCTTCACACGGTCATCCGAGGATGAGCCGATATCACACAGTCGTGTCAGCGTGTGTCCCACAATATTAGCTCCCTTCACACAGTCACCCAGAGAAGAGCCGATATCAAACAGTGGTGTTATCGTGTGTCCCACAATATCGGCTCACTACACACAATCACCCGGAGAAGAGCCGATAACACACAGTGGTGTCAGCGTGTGTCCCACAATATTAGCACCCTTCACACAGTCACCCAGAGAAGAGCCGATATCAAACAGTGGTGTCAGCGTGTGTCCCACAATATCTCAGCTCCCTTCACACGGTAATCCGAGGAAGAGCCAATATCACAGAGGTGTCAACTTGTGTCTCACAGTATCTCAGCTCCTTCCACACAGTCACCCAGAGAAGAGCCGATATCAAACAGTGGTGTCAGCGTGTGTCCCACAATATCTCAGCTCCCTTCACACGGTAATCCGAGGAAGAGCCAATATCACAGAGGTGTCAGCGTGTGTCCCAGAGTATCTCAGCTCCCTTCACACGGTCACCCGGAGAAGAGCTGATATCAAACAGGGGTGTCAGTGTGTGTCCCACAATATCTCAGCTCCTTTCACACAGTCATCCGAGGAAGAGCCGATATCACACAGAGGTGTCAGCGTCTGTCCCACAATATCTCAGCTCCTGCCACACGGTCACCTGGAAAAGAACCGATATCACACAGAGGTGTCAGCGTGTGTCCCACAATATCTCAGCTCCCTTCACACAGTCACCCAGGGAAGAGCCGATATCAAACAGAGGTGTCAGCGTGTGTCCCACAATATCTCAGCTCCGTTCCCACGGTCATCTAAAGGAAGAGCCGATATCACACAGAGGCGTCAGCGTGTGTCCCATAATATCCCAGCTCCCTTCACACGGTCACCCGGAGAAGAGCCGCTATCACACAGTGGTGTCAGCGTGTGTCCCAGAATATCTCAGCTCCCTTCACATGGTCACACAGGAAATAGCCGATATCACACAGTGGTGTCAGCACGTGTCCAACAATATCGGCTCCCTTCACACGGTCACCCGGAGAAGAGCCACTATCACACAGTGGTATTAGCGTGTGTCCCACAATATCTCAGTTCCCTTCACACAGTCACCCAGGGAAGAGCCGATATCACACAGAGGCGTCAGCATGTGTCCCACAATATCTCAGCTCCCTTCACACGGTCACCCAGAAAATAGCCGTTATCACAAAGTGGTGTCAGCGTGTGTCTCACAATATCTCAGCTCCTTCCACACGGTCACCCGGAGAAGAGCTGATATCACACGGAGGCATCAACGTGTGTCCCACAATATCTCAGCTCCTTCCACACAGTCACCCGGAGAAGAGCTGATATCACACTGTGGTGTCAGCGTGTGTCCCACAATATCTCAGCTCCCTTCACACGGTCACCCGAAGAAGAGCCGCTATCACACAGTGGTGTCAGCGTGTGTCCCAGAATATCTCAGCTCCATTCACACGGTCACACAGGAAAGAGCCGATATCACACATTGGTGTCAGCGTGTGTCCCACAATATCTCAGCTCCTTCACACGGTCACCCGGAGAAGAGCCGTTATCACACAGTAGTGTCAGCATGTGCCCCACAATATCTCAGCTCCCTTCACATGGTCACCCAGAGAAGAGCCGCTATAACTCAGTGGTGTCAGCGTGTGTCCCAGAATATCTCAGCTCCCTTCACACGGTCACACAGGAAAGAGCCGATATCACACAGTGGTATCAGCGCGAGGCCAACAATATCGGCTCCCTTCACACTGTCTTCTGTGGAAGAGTCGCTATCACACAGTGGTGTCAGCATGTGTCCCACAATATCTCAGCTCCTTCCACAGGGTCACCCGGAGAAGAGCCGATAACACACAGAGGTGTCAGCGTGTGTTCTACAATATCTTAGCTCCCTTCACACGGTCACCGGAGAAGAGCCGATATCACACAGAGGCGTCAGCATGTGTCCCACAATATCTCAGCTCCCTTCACACGGTCACCCGGAGAAGAGCCGATATCACACAATGGTTTCAGCGTGTGTCCCACAATATCTCAGCTCCTTCCACACGGTCACCCGGAGAAGAGCTGATATCACACAGAGGCATCAACGTGTGTCCCACAATATCTCAGCTCCTTCCACACAGTCACCCGGAGAAGAGCTGATATCACACTGTGGTGTCAGGGTGTGTCCCACAATATCTCAGCTCCCTTCACACGGTCACCCGAAGAAGAGCCGCTATCACACAGTGGTGTCAGCGTGTGTCCCAGAATATCTCAGCTCCATTCACACGGTCACACAGGAAAGAGCCGATATCACACATTGGTGTCAGCGTGTGTCCCACAATATCTCAGCTCCTTCACACGGTCACCCGGAGAAGAGCCGTTATCACACAGTGGTGTCAGCGTGTGTCCCAGAATATCTCAGCTCCCTTCACACGGTCACACAGGAAAGAGCCGATATCACACAGTGGTATCAGCATGAAGCCAACAATATCGGCTCCCTTCACACGGTCTTCTGTGGAAGAGTCGCTATCACACAGTGGTGTCAGCATGTGTCCCACAATATCTCAGCTCCTTCCACAGGGTCACCCGGAGAAGAGCCGATAACACACAGAGGTGTCAGCGTGTGTTCTACAATATCTTAGCTCCCTTCACACGGTCACCGGAGAAGAGCCAATATCACACAGAGATGTCAGCTTGTGTCCCACAATATCTCAGCTCCCTTCACACGGTCATCCGGAGAAGAGCCAATATCACACAATGGTTTCAGCGTGTGTCCCACAATATCTCTGCTCCCTACACACGGTCACCTAGGGAAGAGCCGATATCACACAGAGGTGTCAGCGTGCGTCCCACAATATCTCAGCTCCCTTCACACAGTCACCCGGAGAAGAGCCGATATCACACAGAGGTGTCAGCGTGTGTCCCACAATATCTAAGCTCTATTCACACAGTCACCTGGTGAAGAGCCGATATCACACAGAGGTGCCAGCGTGCGTCCCACAATATCTCAGCTCCCTATTCACGGTAACCCAGGGAAGAGCTGATATCACACAGTGGTGTCAGCGTGTGTCCCACAATATCTCAGCTCCCTACACACGGTCACCCAGGGAAGAGCCGATATTACACAGAGGTGTCAGCGTGCGTCGCACAATATCTCAGCTCCCTACACACGGTCACCCAGGGTAGAGCCGATATCACACAGTGGTGTCAGCGAGTGTCCCACAATATCTCAGCTCCCTACACACGGTCACCCAGGTAAGAGCCGATATCACACAGAGGTGTCAGCGTGCGTCCCACAATATCCCAGCTCCCTTCACGCGGTCACCCAGGGAAGAGCCGATATCACACAGAGATGTCAGCGTGTGTCCCAGAATATCTCAGGTCCTTCCACACGGTCACCCGGAGAAGAGCCGATATCACACAGAGGTGTCAGCGTGTGTCCCACAATATCTCAGCTCCCTTCACACAGTCACCCAGGGAAGAACCGATATCACACAGAGGCGTCTGCGTGTGCCCCACAATATCTCAGCTCCCTACACACGGTCACCCAGGGAAGAGCCGATATCACACAGAGGTGTCAGCGTGCGTCCCACAATATCTCAGCTCCCTTCACGCGGTCACTCAGGGAAAAGCCGATATCACACAGAGGTGTCAGCGTGTGTCCCACAATATCTCAGCTCCCTTCACACGGTCACCCAGGGAAGAACCGATATCACACAGAGGCGTCTGCGTGTGTCCCACAATATCTCAGCTCCCTTCACACGGTCACCCTGAGAAGAGCCGATAACACACAGTAGTATCAGCGTGTGTCTCACAATATCTCAGCTCCCTTCACACGGTCACCTAGGAAATAGCCGATATGACACAGTGGTGTCAGCGGGTGTCCCACAATATCTCGGCTCCCTACACACGGTCACCGAGGGAAGAGCTGATATCACACAGAGGTGTCAGCGTGCGTCTCACAATATCTCAGCTCCCTTCACGCGGTCACCCAGGGAAGAGCCAATATCACACAGCGGTGTCAGCGTGTGTCCCACAATATCTCAGCTCCCTTCACACGGTCACCCAGGGAAGAACCGATATCACACAGAGGCGTCTGCGTGTGTCCCACAATATCTCAGCTCCCTTCACACGGTCACCCTGAGAAGAGCCGATATGACACAGTAGTATCAGCGTGTGTCTCACAATAACTCAGCTCCCTTCACACTGTCACCTAGGGAATAGCCGATATCACACAGTGGTGTCAGCGGGTGTCCCACAATATCTCAGCTCCCTACACACGGTCACCCAGGGAAGAGCCGATATCACACAGCGGTGTCAGCGTGCGTCCCACAATATCTCAGCTCCCTTCACGCGGCCACCCAGGGAAGAGCCGATATCACACAGAGGTGTCAGCGTGTGTCCCAGAGTATCTCAGCTCCTTCCACACGCTCACCCGGAGAGGAGCCGATATCACACAGAGGTGCTAGCGTGCGTCCCACAATATCTCAGCTCCCTATACATGGTCACCCAGGGAAGAGCCGATATCACACAGTGGTGTCAGCAGGTGTCCCACAATATCTCAGCTCCCTACACACGGTCACCCAGGGAAGAGCCGATATCACACAGAGGTGTCAGCGTGCGTCCCACAATATCTCAGCTCCCTTCATGCGGTCACCCAGGGAAGAGCCGATATCACACAGAGGTGTCAGCGGGTGTCCCAGAATATTTCAGCTCCTTCCACACGGTCACCCGGAGAAGAGCCGATATCACACTGAGGCGTCTGCGTGTGTCCCACAATATCTCAGCTCCCTTCACACGGTCACCTAGGGAAGAGCTGATATCACACAGTTTGGGAGCGTGTGTCCCACAATATCTCAGCTCCCTTCACACGGTCACCCAGGGAAGAGCCGATATCACACAGAGGCGTCTGCGTGTGTTTCACAATATCTCAGCTCCCGTCACACGGTCACCCGGAGAAGAACCAATATCACACAGAGGTGTCAGCGTGTGTCCCACAATATCTCAGCTCCCTTCACACGGTCACCCAGGGAAGAACCGATATCACACAGAGGTGTCTGCGTATGTCCCACAATATCTCAGCTCCCTTCACTCTGTCACCTAGGGAATAGCCGATATCACACAGCGGTGTCAGCGGGTGTCCCACAATATCTCAGCTCCCTACACACGGTCACCCAGGGAAGAGCCGATATCACACAGAGGTGTCAGCGTGCGTCCCACAATATCTCTGCTCCCTTCACACGGTCACCCAGGGAAGAGCCGATATCACACAGAGGTGTGTGCGTGTGTCCCAGAATATCTCAGCTCCTTCCAGACGGTCACCCGGAGAAGAGCCGATATCACACAGAGGCGCCTGCGTGTGTCCTACAATATCTCAGCTCCCTTCACACAGTGACCTAGGGAAGAGCTGATATCACACAGTGGCAGGAGTGTGTGTCCCACAATATCTCAGCTCCCTTCACACGGTCACCCAGGGAAGAGTCGATATCACACAGTGGTGGAAGCGTGTGTCCCGCAATATCTCAGCTCCCTTCACACGGTCACCCAGGGAAGAACCGATATCACACAGAGGCGTCTGCGAGTGTCCCACAATATCTCAGCTCCCTTCACACGGTCACCCTGAGAAGAGCCGATATCACACAGCGGTGTCAGCGTGTGTCTCACAATATCTCAGCCCCCTTCACACTGTCACCTAGGGAAGAGCCAATATCACACGGTGGCGGGAGCGTGTATCCCACAATATATCTGTGCCCTGTACGCGGTCACCCATGGAAGAACCAATATCAGACAGTGGAAGGGAGGGGAGAGGTTGAAGTCCATTCTTTATTTTGAAAACACCTCATGACATCAGCAGCCACATCAGAAAGCTTTTTTGTGTGTTTTTTGTTTGGGAGGGGGGTTAGTAGGAAAATGGGTCAGAATTGCCTCTTATCGGGGGCTCTCCTTATGCCCCACAAAGGGCCCACCCCTTCCTCAAACGGTGAAAATCTGTTTGAAGTTGGCAGGTCTGAGGGACCTCAGAGATGCATATGATGCCTCCCACCTGCGGTGAAGGGTCCATGGACCAGGCTGAGGGTTTTAAAGGATGCTTCCTTCCCTCCAGGCTCACATCCTCTGCCTCCACCAGACCTAGCCCCGGATGCCGCTGCCTCCATTCTTCTCAGCATGGATTTAAAGGTCGCGCCTTTTCGTGGCAGAGCTTTGTCTGCACAGCACAATTCACAGGAGTCAAGTGGGCGCATCGTATGCGGAGAATGCCAGGGTCTGTCGCTTGTCGCCCTCACGGCTGCGGCGGAGAAGGTTTCTCCGCTGCTGCTGTCACGGCACCCTCAGGCCTGACCTTTCCTGAGCCCGCACTTGTCCTTTAGAGGCAGAGTGAGCTGGCGCTTGGCAAAGGTTAGCGCTGAGAGCGCCGCCTCAGTGAGCATCACTGTCACAGCCCTCCATGGAGGTTTTTATTATAACAGTCCCGGCTCGCCATCCACTGGTCCTCCCAGTCCATCCATCTATCTATCTATCTATCTATCTATCTATCTATCTATCTATCTATCTATCTATCTATCTATCTATCTATCTATCTATCTATCTATCTATCTATCTATCTATCTATCTATTATAATACATCTGTCCATTTATCCATCCATCCACCCATGCACCCATCCATCCATCCCACCCACCTGCTTTTCCATCCATCCCTCCATTTCTCCCTCCCTCTCTCCCTCCCTCCATCCATCCACCCACCTATCCATCCATCCATCCATCCATCCACCCACCCATGCACACTCCAGACCCAGTCAGGAGCTCTCAAGCCATGGGCCTGCCGCCGATGCACAATGCCAGTGGGGACCCCCTGGATCAGCAGCAGGGGCTGCAGGGGCTAATGTTATGCCACTGACCAAAAGTTACTACAGCAGTAATCATTCGTTCATGTGAAATGAGTATCGCTTTGGTGTAACGTGCAATTTTATATTTTTCCACTAAATTATTGCTTTTCTACAGGTGTGCAACCTGAATACTGACCCCAGAATATGGAAGGAACACATATCAAGGACATAGGGGCTCATTATGATTGCGGATTTTCCGCATCCTCCGGGCCGGCGGTGGCTTCCGCCGGCGCGGAGGATGCGGAAAATCCGCAACGGACCCACCAAAGACCCTCCGCCACATTAGGATGGCTGGTGGGTCCTGGTTTCCGTCCGCAGCTTTTCCTCCGCGGTTGGCTTACAACCGCGGAGGAAAAGCACTAATCTGGTGACGGTGTCTCTCAGACACCGTCAGCCAGATTAGTATGTGCCTGCAAACATGCTTTTCCGCGGCGGCTTTTCCGCCGTGGAAAAGCATGTGTAACTTCATTGCGGGGGCCCGTTGCGGGCCCCCTAGGTGAAGGGGGTGTGGGGGGTGCACATGGGGGGTACCTATGGTACCCCCCTGCATTTGTATGCAGAAAGCGTGCATTTTTAACATTGCCGCGGGTGCAGCTTGAAGCCGCACCCGCCGCAATGTTAAAAATAGAGGATGTGACCGCCACCCTGGCGGTCACATCCTAATCGCACAGGAGGGGACTCCACAGCCCATGCGGACGTCCCCTCCTCCTCAATGATCGCGGACGGACGCAAGTCCGTCCGCGATCATAATCGGCCCCATAATATATTAAAAAACAATATTGGTAGATGATTGTAGATTTTCTATACCTACCCCCACATACACGTACCGACGTGCTACAAATCTCTTCAAAGTACGTAGAGTTGGAGATAGAGTTAGTAAATCGATACTTCCGTATATGCACTTACCTTTCAATATTTTGTTGCTCGCTGTTCTGTCCTCAATATTCTTGTACCACAATATTCTGGGTGTCGGTGTTCAGTAGTACAGTCCATCAGCAGGATGCAACGGAATGCTGTGCAATCCTCCATGACAAATATAGACGCTATTGTAGACACAAGTGGAGAAGTGTGGCTCAGGGGTTAGAGGCGGCAGACCCGGAAGCTGAGATCGGTCCTGGACCAGGGTTCAATTCCCCGCCTCGACGGGGCTTGGGCTCAATAATTCCACGGACTCGATAATTCTCGCTCCGGTGCCTTCTCGACTCACGGGTTCACACTCTGCGACTCTGGGCAATAGCTTGCTTGATCTCCACAACGGCCCCTCGCGGCGGGATGCCTGGCTTTCACCTTGTGGATACCCTGCCGGGGTTATCTCACAGGGGAATACCAGGACGGGTTCCCTAAGCAAGCGCTTAGATACCGACCTCGGTCAGTGATTTATGCTATATAAATACATTTACATTTACAAATGGGACACAGCAATTACCACAGCCTTACCTTGTGGCGTTTTCCACAGCTCTTAGCTGACCGACATATACATACTGAACAGTGACGTCATCTTGTCTTTTTAACGCCCAGTACTCACACGCGTGCCGTATTCATGGAGTAAGTCTCCACTACGTCTGTGACTGCTTAAATGGACTCCGATAACAGACCTGTTTCAGCCTTCTTCCACCTCCTTGCACTTTTACACTTCTCCAAATGAGCACTTTCTCATACTTGCTAACTCACACGGTGCAGGGGCGTAACACAGGCCCCCACAGTCCATGCGGTGCGGGGGGCCCCTAGCTCCAAGGGGCCCCCTCGGCACTGAACCCTGGCCGGAAGAGCTCCTGATTGAGCCCAGAGGGAGCCCCCCTAAGTACCGTGCAGGGAGGCCCCCTCACTTTTCGTTACGCCAGTGACACGGTGCCGCAGTGTGTCACATAATATCAGCTCACATCACACGGTCACCCGTTGAGGAGCCGATATCACACAGGGGCATATTTACAGCAGAATGGAGAAGCATGGTGTTAAGCAAACACTGCTAGCGCCACGCTTCTCCATTTTGAAAGCACAGGGATGTGCCGTATTCCCAAGAATGCGGCACACCGCTGCGTTTCCCATAGCGCTGGTGCTGAGTTCAGCTGCCTACCGCCAATGCAGGCATCCTTGCACCATAATGCAAGGGTGTCTGCATTGGGGGGAAGATTGTTTATGTGCAGGAAGTCCCCCTTACTGCACATAAACAATCTTTAAATGCTGTTTTGTATTTACTAATTGTCCTGCTCAATACAGCACCTATAGAAATTGCAAAGCAGCATTTTCTAAAAATGATTGTTTATGTGCAGGAAGGGGGACCCTCCTGCACTTAAACAATCAGAGGCAATTTGCTGTTTGAACGTGTGCTGCACAAGGCAGCACCCATGGAAACAACAAAAACGAGGAGAAATAAACCATTTCTCCTCATTTCGCCTGTTTAAGACCAGTTTTCCCCTGGTCTTAATGTTGGCGCTGCTTCCTATTTACCCTGCACTTGTACCTCGGGGGCGGCATCAAAATCAATGGGTGTCGCAGTGGAACGCCCACCATAACGCCCTCTGCCCACCCCCTTTCATGCTAAATACAGCCTGAAAGGCGGCCTTATTTACAAGGCAGCGTTAAGCCAAGTTAAGTGGCTTAACGCTGCCTTGTAAATAAGATGAGAACACTATCGCCATCACAGCGTCACTTGTAAATATGCCCCAAAGTGGCTGGGAGAATGAGCTGAAGACCCCTGTAAATAGGGGTTTTCCAGCTCGTTTTCAAGAGGCTTTCAACTGCTGAGATCCATTAAGTGGGCACCAGACTCAGCAGCCTCTTATTTTGGAGGGGGCTCAAAAGTTCCTTGTGGGTACTTCTTGGAACGAGGCCGCGCCCCTTTCAAGGCCCGCCCCTTTCTCACATGGGGAGGTGGCAGGTATGCTTTCTTCCCTGTGCGCTGCACCGCCACTCTACTTACACTTGAGTTACCTTTGTGTGTCAGCGTGTTGTGTACATAACAAACATTCAGTTTGCACACCTGTGACTTTTTTGGCATGGCCCTTGGGATATTTTTTTAAGAAGAATTTCCCTCGCATCAATTGCCCATTGGCATATTTTATTTAAAACAACCCAATGACGACACACGGCGGTGTGCACCGCGTGCAGCGCAATAACTAACTTTGTTGTGTGAGTGACTCCTTGGGACCACTTTCCCCATAATTCCCCAGTAGTCTTTCTCCTTCAGATCTTGTGCCAGTAAAGAGGTGCCCATCAGGCTGTGATGGTGGCCTTATCGCCGTTGACTCTACCTCACACATGTTTCTACGTGGCAGCCAATGTGCCTGCAGTGCGTCGTCACACAGGTAATGCGGTGGCGACCCTGGCATTGCCAGGCACCCACAGCCCCATAGTTACCTCTTTTCAGAGCCATTGCTCCAATAAGCAGGTACTCACACCCAACAATAACTGAGCCATAAGCACACGCCTTGCACCCTTTGGCTATGCCAGAAGCCATGCGCCATCTGTTCCTGTGTCGCTTATACCACTCTGATTGAGTAGTTACTGCGTGAGTAGGGACACCTCTATCAGGCAATTATTGTGTCAGTAAAAAAATGAATCAAGCATCCATTACATAAGTATTGACGGAGTAGATATGCCTCAACGAAGAGTTACTGTGCCAGTAATGATACCCAATCATACAGTTATAGCACAAAGGGAGATACCTCCCATAAATAATTGTTGCATAAGAACAGACGCTTCAATCAGGCAGTTATTGTATCATTAATTACTTTCAATCATGCACTCATTCAGCCAGGGGAGACCCCTCCATGAGACAAATGTTGATCAAGCGAGGATGACTCCATTAAGGCGTTTTTGATCAAATAATAAGATTAAATCAGGCATTTATTGCGCAAGTAGAGACACCTCTATGGGTTAGGTGTTGTACAAGTAAAAAGCCCCCATCAAATATTTTCAAGTCCTGCCAGTAATTTGTTTTTCATTGGTTGCTCATGTCAGCCCTCCTTTTAGCGCCTGCTCGCGACCCCTGTGGTTTTCGCGTCGATATTTGGCCTCTCCGAGCCTGGCTTGACCGCACTGTTCCCTTTGGCACCCAAGGTCTGGTCCTTGTGGAATCAAAGGCAGAGGTTCTTAGTTTATTCCCTTTCAAGCCTGGTGTGGGCCATGCGATCATAATTCGTGAGACCACCTGCACAACCCAGTTTAAGACCATTAATAGTTCTGGCAGCGACAGCCCCATCATTGCACGTGACGAGCATCACAGCCCTGGACCCTGCACATCTGTAAAGCCTGTCCAGATGCACTCTGTGACTGGGATAGAGGAGAGGACCATCAAGGGTTGCAAGAGGGTAGTGAGAGGTTTTCACCCCTGACTCATGGTCTGACCACCCCACTGGCTGTCACCGGCCATGCCAGATGTGAGTTCTATTCACTGGAATAGAAGCTTGTCCTACGCTTGTACCCTGAGCCCACTAGAGATGGGGCTGTTGCCAGGAGAAGGCACCAGGTCATCCCTTGCTGCTCCTTGGCACCCCTTAAGTTGAACAGTGTGCCTCTGAGTTATGGTTACGTGTGAGCAGGACTTAGAGGCATATTTACAAGGGCTTTAGCTCTGCTTTTTTGGCTTAAAAAGCCAAAAAAGCGGAGATAAAACAATCACCTTATTTACAAGAGTGTGCAAACATGCATAATCGCATCTTAGCACCCTTTTTCCCAACGCCTCCCTTTGCATCTCTAATGAGATGTAAAGTGGGCGTCACTGGGCGTACCCCGGATGGAAAACCTTGGAAATATTGCTGATGTTCACATTGCGATATTTACAAGGCTGCCTCAGCATTTCGGCACACGTTAGTTTTTGGAGAATACAGCAGTTTTCTCCAAAAACTAACCTCTGCTAAAATGCAGACTTACCTATCCCCAACATTGGGGTGGATTATGCTGAGACGACAGGATATCGCCGTTTTGCAGGGAACATCACTGGAAAGCCAGCGATGTTTCCTGCAAAACGACGATAACCTCACTATCTCTGGAATTTTTATCGCCCTGGAGAAACGCATTGTTAATAACGCACTACCAGGGTGATAAGTTCCAGAGATAGTCTGCGATAATAAAATTATCACTAAGCACAGGCAGCGATAATTATCGTTGGCCGTTGATAATATGCCCCTTAGTGTTTGCGATGGGTGTCACAACCATCCCAACAAGTGTGTTGAGCGTGAAGGTGAAGCTGGAGCGGTCCATCTTTCCCTTGTCGAGTCCTCACTCCTCAGTGATGGAATCCAACCGATCTCACCGGCTGCTCCCCACTCCTTCCTCAAGTGTGGAAAGACCAGATGGAGCCTACAGCGGCCCCGTGATGTCCGTCCGCGGATCGAGGCAGTGGCGAGAGATGGCTTGGGACACCTTGTCAATGGCGGCAGCCATTCGGATAACTCTTTTGTAGAGTAAGTCATAGAATTCTTTTGATAAACATTTGAAAGCCTGAGAGTTAATGGCTTCTATTTTTAGAAGCTTTTTGCTTCTCTGTCCTTAAAAAGGACACAGAAGAAGAGAGATGTCTTACAATGGAGTGCCGCTTATCCTGAGGAGACAATAGCGCTTCTAGACTATACGCCATCTCAGTTTAGCTGTCGCGGCTTTGACTAAAAATGAACCTGGCAACCGCCAGCAGCATGCGTCTTTCTAAGGCATGCAAGCACTCGCCGGCCCTTCCAAATGGGGATCAGTGGGCATTTACAGAATTAGGTCCTGACTATAAGAAGCTCGGATAACTCCAGCCCCTGTGTAAAGCGTGTGGAGAAGTGTGGCTCACTGGTTAGAGGAGGCAGACCTGGAAGCAGAGGTCAGCCCGGGACCAGGGTTCAATTCCCGCCTCGGCGGGGTCTTGAGTCCTAAAATGTCCATGGACTCGACAATTCTCGCTCCGGTGCCTACTCGATTAACGGGTTCACACTCTGCGACTCTGGGCAATAGCTTACTTAATCTCCACAACGGCCCCTCGCGGTGGGATGCCTGGCTTTCACCTTGCGGATACCCTGCTGGGGTTATCTCACAGGGGAATACCAGGAAGGGTTCCCTAAGCAAGCGCTTAGAAACCGCTTGGTGATTTGCGCTATATAAATTCCTGTACATTTACATTTACAAAGCTCCAAGACCCACAGCTCCAAAGGCTGATGTCTGTGACATAGTTTGAGGCTGCGACATCCGACCCCGTTGTGTACATGAAGACTTTACTGCAACAACATTGCCTTCACACTGCCCATCAAGGCACTTCCTGAAGTTGCCACAGGCAATCCATGTCACATAGAGAAACAGAGCTGGGTTAAGGGGCACCACGGGATGTGTAAGAGTCAGTCACTTGCCAGATCACCTCTGAAGGTTGAGAGAGCTGAAACTGGGCCAGGCCAGCAGACAACAAGATAGATTTTCTGTGGGCCTGCTGCAGACAGGAAAGATACATGAATGCATCTGCCTTCTATAGGAACCAAGATCAGCATCATGATTGCCAAATGTAGCAAGGACAGCTTGAAAGGAAAGACAGAGCTCATGACTAAGGGCCTTATTTAGAACTTGGTGGATGAGGTACCCCGTTAAAACATGGTGGACATTCCAGCCACATGTTACAAGTACCATGGGTTATAATGCACTTGTAGTCCTTACTTATGCCTACTACCACTCCTGAGTGCATGCCATCAACCAGGACTCTGCAGACATCTCTTTCTTGGGCTTTTCTTTCAATCTGTCTTTGGTTGTAACCCATCTCCTTGCAGTCGGGATCAAGGCCTCAGCACCTGGTGTCTGTGGGCCTTCCACTTTTCCTTTTCCCTTGAGGGTTCCAGGTCAGGGCTTTCCTGGTGGTGTTTGATGCTGGCTTGCGGAGAGTGTGACCTCTCCAGCCTCATCATCTTTTCATGATTTCTTCATGAGCAGGGAGTTGCTGCCATAGGTCATTATTGCTGATGGCGTTTGGGCAGCGGCTTTGGCGGATTTTCCGCAGACAGGTGTTGATGAAGGTCTTGACTTTTCTGGTGGTGGTCGCTGTTGTCCTCCAATTTTCCGCTCCATAAAGAAGGACCGAATTTAAGTTGGCGTTAAAACAACTGATCTTGGAGCTCCAGATCTTCTTTAGATGAATAGCCTCTATTTGCTGTTTCTTGCCTTGACGTCAGGGTCTATGCTGCCAGGCTTGTCTATGACACTGCCCCGGTAGGTGAAGGCCTCGTCCTGTTCCAGTGCATTACCTACAAGAGTGACTGCAGCTGTGCTGGCCGTGTTAGCTTTCAGTATCTGTACTTTCAGTACAGCAGAAGGTATCTGCCATGTTTGTGACAAAGTATCCTGTCCGCCAAACTTTATCAAAGCCCTAAATTGTGGCCGGTGTTGTAGAAGTATCAGACTGGAGAACCACACGAGTCTGTAACAAGGTTTAAAGTCACTATTGTTGACTCAACTTTTTTAAATCAGCCCTGGTCTGATCTCGGCAGCCATGAGCTTGAACCAACGCGTCGGTATAGAGTACGCGATCTGGCCTTCCTGAATCTAGCATCGTCTGCTCACGTCTGCATCTATCGGAGGAGGCTGAATTAACACATTCTCGAACCACCTGATTCTCACCGCCATCAATTATCCAGAAATCTGATTGAGCCAAGAATCTGTCCCCCAGTTTAGCAATCCTGGGCGGTGTTAATTGGGCCTTATCTTATGTCATTGATTGCATTGATTTCTAGTCCGGCCTTTGCTGTTTGTCCACCCATCCATCCTGCACACTGCCAACGCTTGCTCATTAGCACTCTCTCCGCGTGTCTGTCTGTCTCTCTGTCTCCCTGTATCCCTCTCTCTCTCTCTCTCTGTCCAACTCTCTATCTCTCTCTCTCTCTCTCTCTCTCTCTCTCTCTCTCTCTCTTTCTCCCTCTCTCTCTCTCTCTCTTTAGTTGTATCAATCCTATCAAATTCTATTTGTTTTTGTTCTCAGGACAAGTCATGTGAGTGCCCCCAACCCATTAGTGTGGCATATATCTTAATTGCCAACATTAATCCTACCCTGTTTAGATTCACACCTGTTCATTACACATAATTGTGCCTTTTTTCAGATCCCTCTGTTGTCTCAAAACTTTACTTAAGTTCAGGGCCCCGCTCTTAGATGCTCCTAGGTGGGATACGTGACATAATACAAGGTGTAGAGAATGAGCAGGTACAAGCGACTCGACTCTCTGATTACACAACTAGTCAACCCTGGGCCACCCACTGCAGTAAAGACCCCAGCTCACATCTTTTCTGTGTCAAGACCTGTGAGGAGCCTGGAAAAGAACAAAGCATTAATGGATGAATATGAAAAACTTATTCTCACCCCTTCTCACCAGCCACAGGAATCATCCTCCTCTCAGCAGCCACAAGAATATCCCCTCCCTCTCAGCAGCCACAAGAACCTTTCCCAACTCTCACCAGCCACAAGAATCTTCTCCCCTCTCACCAGCCACAGGAATCTTTCCCCTTCTCACCAGCCGCAAGAACCCCCCACCTCTCTCACCAGCCACAAGAATCATTCACCTTCTCACTAGCCACAATAATGACCCCACCCCTTCTCGCCAGCCACAAGAATCTTCCCCCCTCTCACCAGCCACAAGAATCATTCACCTTCTCACTAGCCACAATAATGACCCCACCCCTTCTCGCCAGCCACAAGAATCGTCCCCTCCTCTTCCGAGACACCAGAATCTTCCCCTTCCCACCAGCTTCAAGAACCCTCCTCCCCCTTTCTTACCACCCATAGGAATCTTCCCCTCCTCTTCCCAGCCACAAGAATCTTTCACCTTCACACTAGTCACAATAATGCCCCCCCTCTCACGAAACACTGGGATCCTGTTGCCTTCTCACCAGCCACAAGAATCTTTCCCCCACACCAGCCACAAGAATCTTTCCCCCTCACCAGTCATAAGAATCTGTCTGCTCTTCTCACCAGCCACAAGAATCCCCCCACCAACAGCCACAAGAACCGCCCCCCTTCACCAGCCACAAGAATATTTCCATTTGAGTCATCAAATCTCCTTGTCTGCAAGTCAAGTCCAATTTAGGGGTGGGCGGAATTTGTGAAATTGACTTTTGGAAATTATTGCGAAATTGCTCAAAATCTTCGCGAGCACGCAGAACTTTCGCGAAGATGCGGAGATTGCTTTTCCTGCCCTTTCGCGATGTGTTTTTGCGTGCTCTCAGGGAAATTTATCTCTAACTTGCCCATGCGGTCTCTAATGGGCACAGCCATCTTTCTCGTGATGCTTATTTCCTGTTCCGGGTCGATTGATGTGTTCGCGATCGCAAACTCTTGCGGGATAGTGCGACTGGCTACCAACAATCCAACATCTTGTGGTGCACGCAAATGGATAGGAAAACTCATCGGCAAACGCAGGGACCCGGGAAGTCGCTACCGCGCGTGCAAGAACGCAATTTTAAAGCGCGAACAAGAAAATACCTCCATTTCATGGCAAATTATGAAAGTTTTTACATTTTCGCGCTCTCCGCGGAACGCGAAAATGTCAAAATATCGCAAATTCCCCGAGCTGAACAAAATTTACCGCCCACGCCTAGTTCAAATGCACGCGTGCTCTGTGCTGCGCCCCTCTGTTTGGGAGCTGAGGGTGCAATCCAGGCAAATAATGTGAAACAAAGGGAAGGAGAGCCAATGGGCCAAGGTCAGGGAAGCCTGGGATTTGTGTTTTATTTATTTAATTTTATTTTTATTTTGTTATAGGTATTAACAAGTGGAAAAGTAATTAAAAAAGTAAAAATGCTGTTATATAAAAGTGGTGGGAATTTATTTGCATAAAAGTAAAAAGTGACCTATGAAAAAAGTTAATAAAAAAAATCATGAAATGGAAATACCATCCGGCGCAGTGAGGAGAGCCAAGGTCGGGAGTGGAGAGGCCATTGCCTCGTGCTGCGTTCTGTGGTGGGCAGGAGCAAAACATGAATGACAGCTGAACAAGCCAATGGATGCAGAGAGCTGAGCCAAAGCCTCTTTGTATATATATGCACGTGTGTCTGGATTTGTGTATGCATTTTTAGTATGACTTTTTGGAAAACATGATCCCACCGCTCAAACTTTGGCCGAGGGCTAAACATTTTCATTAAGACTGAAACTGTCGCAAAAACTGGCTGATTTAGCAAAAAGATAAACGTGTTCACAAATGCATTTCTATTAGTGGTAGCCAGAAGGGCCTGGCAACTGGAAGAATATTCAAGTAACCACAAAGAGAACCTTTTCTGGGGTAAACGTGACTGTAACCCTCCTAGGAGGACCTTGAAAGGAACTGTACTCGAATAAATTGCACTTACAACACCCCCTAATGTGGTGCAGTTTTTCTATTACTAAATGGAGGGGCAGGAATGTGTATATATATATATATATATATATATATATATATATATATATATATATATATATATATATATATATATATATATATATATATATATATATATATATATATATATATATATATATATATATATACACATTCAAAAAACTATTTACATAATTAGCCACCCATAACTAAAATATAACTAAAATATAATTAAAATAAAAAGTATAACACAATTAACATATTAAATAATTAATAAAATAATTATTAATACATTAAAAAATAATTGTTAACTAATTTATACTTAAATAACTGCCCATCCTATCACCCTAACAATACAACACACACCTAATATATAACATGCAAAAAATAGTTATTAAACAATTTACATAATCATAAATAAATTACATATTTTAATTCAAATTAATAACTAATTGGTAATTAATCTTTACATAATTAACTTCCCACCCTATACCCCAACAAATACAATGCACACCTGATTTATAACTTACAAATAAAATATTTAAACAATTTACATAATTGATTATAAATTAAATAATAAATAATAAATTAATAATACATTATTAATCAATTATCACTTGATTAACTTCCCACCCTATACGCTTACAAACCAAATAATCCACACCTACAGTATAACATTAAGAATATAATATCTCCGCAGTTTACATAATTCTTACAAATTAAATAATTAATAATAAATTAATAATTAACTATTACTCAATTATTACTTAATTAACGTCCCACCCTAGACCCCTACAAACCCAACAAACAACACCTGCAATATAAATTAAAAAATACAATTACACTATTTACATAATTAATGATCAATTAAATAATAATAAATAACAAATTATTACTTAATTAACTTCCAACTCTATACACCCACAGGCCAAATAACGCACAGCTAAAACATAATTTAGAAACAATATATTAATTACACAATTTACAAAATTAATTTTCAATTAAATAATTAATATTAACTAAAAATTATTCACACAAACAGTATATAACATATACAATTAAAGTATGAACTAAACACATAAAGATAGTTAAAAAACAATATTTTTCACAACTATATTATTGAAACCAATATTAAAATCACAAAAATGATATTGCTTACCTTAAAAAATTATATTTTTATGACTGATATTTCTGCATCACAATATTTATGTGTCACAATATAAAAAACTCGAAATTTGTGTAGATCATTATGTATGATCCACTATTTTGTCCAGATACACCTGCAGTACTACGGGGAGACATTGTCGGGCTGATTTCAATGTCGGTCGGAGTTGCCTTCGACCAACACACTTTCTGTGTGAGAACCAACCGAGCATAGGTCGGCAGTTCCACAATCATCATTGCGATGCGCCCGCATATGGTGCGGTCGCAAAATCCCATTTCTCTATGGAAGCTTGTGCAGAGGACGAAAACCACCTGCAGGATAAGCTCCCTCACGGTGACTACCATACGGTGCAGGGATTTTCAGGTCAACCATAGGTTCGCCCCAAGATTGGGGCCCTGCTAGGGGCCCCCAAAGACACTTTCTGACAGCAGTTCCATGTCGGAAAGGCAGACATGGAACTGCTGCCGGAAAGTGCCATCATAATCCCGATGGCGGATACACCGTCCGTTAGGGATTATGAGGCCCTTCTGACTGGCCGATGGGCTCCTTGAGCCCGTCAGAACCAAGTCGGATTCCACGGCTGGTATGGACTCCGACCGCCATGATTGAAATACTGCGGTTGGAGTTCAAACCTATGATGTCGTCGGAAAGCCTCTGGCCGACATTGAAATCAGCCCCTGTGTCTTGTGATTGGCTGCCTGTGATGTGGGTTCCTGACATTTGATGCTGCAGGGATGTAAGGCAGTGCACCCCAGTGTTCTGTGGCTCATCTGGAAAGAGAGCGGGGCTTCGGTTTCTGAGGCTTCCTATATCTTCTTCGGAACCTGATGTCTACCTGAAATGCCAGGTACACCTTATCACTTTTGTAACACTTTTTTACTTGCAAAAGAAGTCCAGAATTGATTTTCTTTTGCCTAAAACCTTGAAAGTCTTTGCACCGTCCCAACCTGTCACTACACCAATATACTCAACCTATATTCTTCCAGTTGGCAGGCCCTTCTGGCTACCACTAATAGAAATGCATTTGGACCATACTGTATAAACAGATATTATGTTAAATCTGTTTGATTTTTCACATTTTAATATTGGGAGTTTTGAGGGAACTGATTAAAATTGTTTGCATCCACTCAATAGCTACCCAATTTTAACATCACAATTTTTCACATATTTAATTTGGCACTGTATTTCAGTAACCCGCATTAATACTCTGACACTCCTACCAGAGACATTTTCTGAAGTCAATCTATCACTACCACACTGATAAATATACTGCATTTTCTCCTGGGTAAGGAGAGCCCAAATGATGTAGGGCGGAATCAGGCGGGAACTGATGAGCACTTTTTTCCAAGAAGGAATTTTGAGTGCAGAATGACACATAGTCACGTCACTTTAACTATCACACAGTATTGGGTTTTGTGGTTTTCAAAGTAGCTTCGTGGTTTCTTTATGACTCCCTGGTACTTTTTCTAGTTTTTCAAGTGTTAGTAGGGCATGTACCCGGTGGGTCGTTAAACAAGCCCAAGGACCCCATCCTAATGTTCTTCTTTTAAGAACTGTGCACCACCTATAAACCTGCAATCCTGGTAATCCTTATTAATGTCTTGTTCTACATCATTTGTCACCTGTAATAAGAAAGTAATATCGCTACTGTAATGTAATACATTATTACAGTTGAGTTTTACAATGTAAAAAAGCATTTTACGAGTCCCAAAATTCTTCCACAATGGTACAAATGGTTTTGCTGTCCCTTCTTAGTCACAATTAGGATGGCGTGTGAAAGCGGCGTCTCTGTCCTATTTGCAGGTCGGAAAGTTATGTATCAATGACTTGTGGCTGTAATTGCGATTGACAGTCAGTGCCAGGTTGGGGTGACCACTCATTTGAAGGTGGAAGCTGTCCCTCTGGGCCGTTTACCCCTTGGGTGCTGTATCGGTGTCCTTGGAGGAGGCAGGCAGCAGCTGAGAGTACCACTGTCTGCTCCCCTGACGTCTTCCCAAACAAGAAGCATTTTAAAAAAGCAGCCCTATCCTTTTAGGGGCAGAAGGTGTTCTAAAAAGATTTTTCTTGCTTCAGAACGCTAATGTAGGGATGAGGTCTAGTGCCACCTTCAGCCCTCCGTCCCTGCATTCACAGCCAATCACAGGGGCTCTCAAATTGGGAAATCCAGAAATCGTGTTTTCGAGGTGGGTGAATTTTATATGCGACCCACGGTGAGTGTGCAAATAGTGACGCACACTATTTGTGCACTTTCGTGTTACAAGGCGTCCCTATTCACCAGTGCGCTGTTTTACATCCCTGATTTGCTAACGGGGTGGCACCTCTGTGCCCAGGTGCCAAATAAGATTGTGACATCAAGCAAGCTTGGTTACATCATTGATAAAGTGAAGCTCATTCGATGATCTCAAAAACTGACAGCTGGAGAAACCGGAGAGCCCAGGTCTTGATGCTCAGAAATGAATGTACGATGTTAACAACGCATACCATTACACAGCATTTAAGGTAAGTGTTGGATAGTCTAGGGGTTAAAATTACTATTCTCACTCCAGGGGGTGCAACAGTAGGGTAAGTGTTGGATAGTTTAGGGGTTAAAATTACTATTCTCACTCCAGGGGGTGCAACAGTAGGGTAAGTGTTGGATAGTGTAGGGGTAAAAATTACTATCCTAACTCCAGGGGGTGCAACAGTAGGGTAAGTGTTGGATAGTGTAGGGGTAAAAATTACTATTCTAACTCCAGGGGGTGCAACAGTAGGGTAAGTGTCGGATAGTGTAGGGGTAAAAATTACTATTCCCACTCCAGTGAGTGCAACAGTAGGGAAAGTGTTGGATAGCCTAGGGGTAAAAATTACTATTCTAACTCCAGGGGGTGCAACAGTAGGGTAAGTATTGGATAGTGTAGGGCTAAAAATTACTATTCTAACTCCAGGGGGTGCAACAGTAGGGTAAGTATTGGATAGTGTAGGTGTAAAAATTACTATTCTAACTCCAGGGGGTGCAACAGTAGGGTAAGTGTTGAATAGTGTAGGGGTACTATGCGTTGAAATGGTATGCATTGTAATGGCATGCGATGTAATGTCATGCTTTTTAGTGACATGCAATGTAATGGATGAGTTGTGGTGACATGCATTGTAAAGGAAGTTGCGATGTAATGACTGCGTTGTAAATGTAGTGCGATGTAATGGTTGCGTTGTAAAGGTGGTTTCCCCTCAGAAATATGATCATTTCTGTGGAAGTGAAGACACAAGGCACTGACTGCGTCAGCCGGGCACTACAAGCTGTCAGTGTTGTGTTGAACCCGAGGCCCCCCGAGGCAATGCTGCCCCTCGTCTTATGAATCTCCATAACAACAATATATGAATATTTTACAAAGTAGAATTACCTGCTCTCTGAGAATTTGCAGTTTGAGGCCTTGGACAGAAATGCACATATTTGGACACAAATTATTCAGGATGCCTTTACTGCCTGCAGCTCAAAGCCTCGTTTCTGGTCAATCTGCCGTTTCTACACCATCGACCGCGCTTGTTCTCAGTAATTTCCGTTCGTGCTTCATTTGTGTAGCCTTTACTGTTGTTGCTTGTTCTGCGTTTTTGATGGTTACTACTTTTGAAAGGTTCTGAGTTTCTGTTGGTTGATGATGCAGATGCTGGGAAAGCTTTGGTCCTTAATGTTGAAGCGGCCGAAGATTCACTGGTCGTTATGTTTTCAGGCACAGATGCTGCATTGGTCATTAACTTTGCTCGCCTTGAGATTATTTTAGCTGTTAGTTTTTAGGTTTGTGAGAAATTACACCAGCAAAACCCATGAAATTAGCAAATTCCATGTTACGTGAAATTCCCAAAATTCTGAAAATTTTAAACAATTTATTTCCAGGTGCAAAATGTTTTAAGCAAACATATCTTATCAGAGTCCAATTCTCCTCTCTTTCTGGTATCTTGTGAAACTTTTTTACAGCTGTTGTGTGTCCTCGTGTTCAGTTTTAAATTTAGCGAAAACCAATCACCCTGCTGAAGGTACAACACACCTCAATCAATCAGTGATTCTTATAAAGCGCGACTATTCACCTTTAGGGTCTCAGGGCGCTAAGTGTGGGAGGGGCAATTCAGGAAAGGTGGAGTTATGCTAATGGAAAGCGTCAGCATCCAGCAGCTTCCCCCAGCCAGCAGCAGCTGTACCAACCAGTCACAGAATCAAAGCCAGAGTCTTACATGAAAGCAGTCCTGGACCTGGCATAGAGACTGCAGACCCACACTTCAAGAGGGCAGCTTTGATGTCGGGTCCCTTGGTTTAGAAGGATGGCTAGAATTTCAAAGTGTTTGGGACATCTAGCTTTGGAGACCGTGGTGGGCGGCTGTGATATGGGGTCTGTGATCAAGAAGTAACCAGGTGTGTTGGGGCCTTGGAGGAATAGTCTAAAGAACTGGGCTTGGAGGGCCTGTAGAGCAGCTCAGGATTAGGTGTGTCGATTGATGCGTACTGAGGACAGATGTCAGTCCCGAAGAAGGTGAGTGCATGTGGGAGAGAGAGCTGGGAATTTGATTTGCAGACATTGTTTAATATCATGCAGTTCGATGCAGTGTACTTTTATCTCATGTGCACAGGTGTGTGCTCTGTCAATAGTATGTGGCAGTAATGAAATGTGCGATAAGTAGTCGCCCCTCTTATGTGTATAATGCTTGTGGGGGTGGAGCTGTCTGTGAAGAGTCAGTTTGTCGGCTGTTAACCAAGGTTGACTGATGAAGGCTGTATAGTGAAGTGTGGTGGCTATCAAGATGGCAGTGGTTCTGTATTGTGACCACACTTCGGTGTGTGGCAGGGCAAGGGTTTATGTTTCCATTACACTGTTGAGTTTCATTCCTTGAGGGGTTTGTGGGTGTTAAGGGGGTTCTGCGGATGTGTGGGTGGATGATCTAGTAGCGTCCTGGTTAGAGATATGGTCACCATAATATCAGTCTTAATGTCCATAGTGACGGCAGAACCTGTTAGGGCCTCCAGTGTGTAAAACAATGACGTGAAGATGTGTTGTTTTGGATCACAACCTTCCCATTTTCTGTTAAGGTGATGTGCAGCTCATGTTTCTGGTTACAATAACCTAAAAAGTGCTCTTTTCCATGAAGACATTTTTTAATTCTTCGAGACTAAGAAGAAAATCCATAGTCTGCCAGTCAAAGAGGCTCTGTCCTTACTAAAAAAAAGAGTAGGCCAGTTTTTATGGCGCTCCATCGAAACACACTGTGAAATAAAGGGATTTTTCATGCATTAAGGTGGCCCTGTTGTACTAGGGCTAGGCCTTTGTGGTATTTGAGGGTATTTTTACATAGGCCGGGGGGATGGGATCGCTGAGGTGTTGATACATGCATCCTTTCACTCTGACCTGAACTTCTTTTAGGCTTAGTGGCCATAATAACATCACACAACATGTGTAGGCTATTGACCTGGGGGAGCAGATTCAACATGGGGCAGATGCAATAAGGAACCCTCACCCAGTAGAGAGAAAACACGCGATGGAATGACGTCACATTATGTGTAAAAGATGTGAACCCCTCTGAACCCATACTGGGTTGACAGCATGTTGAGTTCCAAAATCATCCCTGGTACAAGGTCAAAATGAGTGCGGGAATCATTTAGATGCACCAATAATATTTATGTGAAAAATCTCATTTATGTGCAAAATAAACAGGATTATGATATTACAGTTACACGCAAAACTACAGTATGGGGCAAAAATACCTGTGGTGCAGCAAAACAATTTGCAGGCGCACAAAGTACATTTATGGGGGAAAAACACACTTTTATGCAAACAACTGTTGTTTCACCCTCAACAGGAGTAAGGAAAGATTTTAAGGAGTTCAAATGAATGAACCCCTGTTGCGCTTCATGGAGGATTTGCTGTGTTGTTCTTACACTGCCCTGGGAATCACTACTAGTCAGAGAGACAAACAGTCAACAACAAACCACAAAAAATGAAATTCAAATATTCATCTATTCTAACCCAAAGTTAGAATGACACTTTGTTCAAGCTATGAGTGAAGGGAGTGACTCAAATGAACCAGTGTCTGGGAGGGGGCCTTTCTAAAGCCCTCTCTGCCCCCTCTGTGTATGTTTTTGTTGTGATGACAGCTCTGACAGTGTAGCAGAACTAGCAATAAGTGCAGAAAGGCCATAGTTTGCAGATGTGTTACCACAGGGGCCATTCACACTCTGTTCAAGATGGAGCCTGCATGTTGAGCTTCAACAGAATCCTAAATCGGTAGCATCCTAGACATGTCTGTACACTGTGTGCACACAGCGGGTAACCATGTTTTTATATTGAAGTAATTTGCATTCCCTGGTGTTTCATATAAATACTTTGACCATTTGCATATCTGCCCCAAGACTCTCATGAACTGTATCTGCTCAGTTCAAGACAGAGAGACATTCAGTTGAATACACAGTGTCATGTTCTGGATAATAAAGATACAACGTACCACATAGGATGTTCTAGACTGAACACATCGTCACTGTCCAGACAATAAATGCCTTATTTCACTATCACATTATTGCAGCTCAAGCCTTTCAGGAGATGGGCCTTGTCACCAGTATCTGACCAAATAAGGAAGTTGGATGTAGCATCATCACCCAATCAAGAGACCACTAAGAAGCGGGAGCTCTGGTCAGTGTCTCTTTGTGGAACCTCTGTGGTGTAGGCTGCTAGTTGAGGGCGGTAGGGCTCTGTCCCGCACTCTACAGGGTTGCTCACGCCTATACTTTGGACATTGGGGGTCCCGTAGTAAAAGCCTCTAAGACGTCGCTGAGAAACTGAGACCAAGAAGCCATAAGCGCAGTAGTTAGGGCAACAAACGGTTGAGTGTCATTCAAAAGTGAAACAATGTTTCCTTTTCCTTCACAACCCGTTGCGAATCTCTAGGAGATGGTTGGACGGTGGATGTCATGGTGATGCAGCTCGCTGGACCATTCAGGCGTTGTCCAGAGTCAGATACGTCATCTCCCTCAGCTCACTTCACAGGTCCAGGATGAAGATCTAACAAGACGATGGGGAGGGTGAAGGTGTGAATCCAATGATGAGGAAGAGGTGGAGACCAGGGCTGAAACATTTTGAGGAGCATGGAAAGGGGGCCAATGATCAGGACTTCAAGACCCTATCAGGGCGTGAGGTAGCAGAATCTCATAGGCTTGCAGGGGGCAGTGTCCAGAAACTAATGACAGGTAGACAGACGAACCATATCCTAACCACTGGGATGAGGATGGGAATCTGACACAAAGGCCAAGATGCCGCAGGGGTCACCAACGAGTTTTGTGGAGAGCCGCGTGATGGAGCAGGGCACTTCGGCTGCAAAAGAGCACGTTTGGGATGACGCTCCTCAGCGGCACAGTCATGCCTGCTTTCCACAGACCGACTAGCGCACTTTGCATCTAAAACATTAGTTTGACAGTATTGCCTTTGACGGTGTTAAATCGCCCGCGTCGAAACGGCGCAAGCTGGTGATGCTGCCTATCAATGTTAATGCAGCGCAGCCAGAATTCACGCACCGCAAGGTTTTGTTGTCTGCTCCAGTTTAAGTAATTGAAGATGTTGAACCGAAGAGCCGCTCGGTTAAAAATTCACTTTAAATTGCACAATGAGCAAAATCCTGCCTTTTTTATTCACCTGGGTGCCCTGGACTTCCTCGCTTCCTTTGAAGGCAATGCTGAAAGGATTCTTCGGAGATGGAGTTTTTATGCTTCCGCGAATTCCAGCGGGAGCCGCGGTCCCAAAGGAGTCTCCTGCCTCTATTACCCAACTTGTTATTTCTGACCACTTCTCAATATGGGTCAAACCTGCTGCCCTCAGCCTTTTCCAGATGTGCTCACTCTGGTGCAGAAAGAGATCACAGGAAACTGCATTATGGAAGCAATAGATTTGATCTCCTTTATTTTATTGAAGGTGTCACGTGCTTGGGGTTCGCAGCTGTAAAATAAGTCTGTTAGAAGTGGTGACTAATGCCTGAAAATGCTGCAGCAAAGGAGGGTCTCCATTGGGCTGCTGTCCTGAAAGCCTCAGGGTGGAAATGATGGGCAGAGGATTGTGAAGTGTGTCGTTTGTAAAACATATTGTGAAAAGGACTGATGGGAGTTTAGGTAACACAGAGCTGCGCTTCCAGGCAGTATTGACATATTTCTACTGTAGAGAAGGACATTTATGAAGTAAGGAAAGGACGGGCAGGAAACGCGGGCTAACCGCGCAGATCGTAGACGCTGTAAGGTGGATTGGGACAGTCCTGTTTCCAGTGCTGCAACTGACCACAACTGAAGGGGAGGTCTTAACTTCAAGCAAACTCTCCTAGAACCCGCCCTTGGCCCCTCCCAGTCACGGCATGTTATGTTATGGGGGATTTATAAAGCTCGCGTACACCTACAGGTCTCTTGGCGCTGAGTTTAGAGCCACCACTAATGTTGCCTCCAGCTGCAGGCTTGAGTAAAGAGCCTGGCTTAAAATGTTTTCCTGAAGCACATGTAGTCAGTTGTCTGTCTAACGGCGATGGACGTGGAGTTCCAGAGTTAAGGTCCGAACATGGAGACGCGTGAGCTGCTCATTCTTTTGCGCTTGAGTCTGGGGACTCGCAGTAGGTTCATTTGCGCAGTCCGTCTCCGCCTGTGGCCCTGTGGCTCTCTGTGGAAAGGCTGCCTTTCTATAGACACCAGTTTTTGAACACGTGCATAGTGATTCACCACAGAAACCAATTTAGCAAATGTATACTTTGCAGCCCACTCATCTTGTTGTGATCTATTCTTGCACTTCTGGTGACAACCCTTGGACAGAAGCCGGCCCTGCTGCCTCCTATGCAGCCTGATTCTACACAAAAGAGAAACCCAATATTCCCTTGTGGGCTTGGGTAACTCTATGCAGGTAGGGAAAGATGCCAACAAGGTATTTACTTGGAAGTAACATTTTAAATATTCTTATTATAGATCAATGATGCTTATGAATAATATCTCAAATGAATTAAATATTATGTAAAGCTGGTAACGCTCACAACCTGAAAGAACCCCTTCATTCGGGACACATTTGCCCAAAAGTGATCCTGGTGAGTTTTCGCCAAGTTAGATTCAAGTCACCGCCTTCGATGGAACGCCTCAGAATCTTCGAGCTCTTACTCCACGATTGAAAAGCTCCATGAGAAAGAGATTTCTTCATTCAATTCCAAAGTTAACAAGATTTCACATATATGCTGAAGATCTACCAACATCCACCTGGAGCATCTCAAGAGTTCTGAACACTACTAAGGGGCCCATTAGGATGTCGGGCGGATTGCCCCCGCGAGGCTGGCGGGGGCAATCCGCCCGACATCCTCACTCATTCCCCCCCGCCATATTAGTATGGCGGGGGGACCTCGGCGGACGGAAAGACCGTCAGCCGCCTTTTCGCCCCAGTCACCTTGCGGCCGGGGCGGAAAAGGAATAATATGTTGGCGGTGTCTATCAGACACCGCCACCCATATTATGATGGGCATTTTACAATGCCTTTCCGTGGCGGCAATACCGCCACAGAAAGGCATACCGTCTTCACTTTGGGGGCCCCCTGCGGGCCCCCAAAGTGAAGGAGGGGTGGGGGGTGCACACGGGGGGTACCTGTGATCCCTCCTGCCTTTGCATATACAATGTGGTTGGCACCACGCGGTGCCTGCCGCATTGTGTATACAAATGCATACATTCATTTATGGCATTGTGGTGGGCGGTGCAGAGAGCACCGCCCACCACAATGTTATAAATGCAGGATGCGGCCGCCACTGTGGCGGCTGCATCCTAATACCACCCAAGGGACCCCCGCCCTTATGGCGGACGATCCCAATCCCCGACAGGATGGCGGGCGGGCAAAGTCCACCCGCCATCCTAATGACCCCCTAAGATTCTTCTGGGACCACAATTCCTAATGATTACTGAACTTTTTCAGTTTGCACGTCGCTTGTACTTTAATTTTCTCTACTCAATGGCCTCAGAAGGGGTCCTTCATCTTCGTTCAAAGATAAATCCCCGAAGATGATCTTCCAGATGTGCAACAATTGAGACCGAAACGTTGATGCACTGCCCAACTTTCAATTAGAAATTATTAAAACCTTCTAAAATTCTTGTGTTTTAAAAAAAACAGTCTCTAGCTGTATGCAAGAAAGTGGCAACAAGTTCAATAACATATGTTAAAAAAAACTTGTAAAGATTTTGTAAGAAACATTGTGTTTCTACTATGAGATTTATGTTTTGAACTCCTGTTACTAACTCATCTAATTTCAATACAAACTTGAAAAAATATATACACCTGCAATTTAGATTTCTTTTTTATTATCCTACAGAAAGTAAATAATATTTAATTAATTTGAGATGTTATTCATTGATGAGTAATCAGTAGACTCGAAATTTCGCTTCTAGGTAAATCCCTCCTTGTGCAGTCTGAGCCTGTTTGCCTGACAGGATGATGGCCACTATAGCCTTTACATCAATTCCGGAAACTGCCTCGTCCTTCTTTGGTTTACAATTGTTGATTTCCATCCAATCAGTTTCAGAAGAGTCATCCTCTGTGAAGGATTCTATAGCAGTAACTTGTTGCATGATTGCCCCAGGGGTTTGTTGTGGTCAGTTAGCCTTAGTGACCAAAAACTGGTTCACATCTGCCCAAGTAGGGTTGTAACATTTTGTAAGCATTTGCAATGTTTCTCTAAACTTCTGGATATTGTCTTGTGTTTTGGAAAAATATCTATTGATCTTCAGATGGTCGGTGGGCAGCAAAGGATATGTCTGGAGACCCTCCCTACCTGTGCGTCCAGATACGGTCGCAAGAAGAGGAGAGCGTCCGAGCGGATTCTAGGAAGGGTCTTAAAGTCCTCACTGCTAACGTCTGGGGGACAGGGCTGGTCTACTGGGCTGCAGGACACATTTGGGGTCTGTAGCCTTTCGGTCTACAGCTGGTTGCAAACTGACCCAAATAATGTTCAGACTGGCCATCTGACCGCGTGGAGCCCATGTACATCCTAACAGGAAGTTACCCACCACAGCCGCGCTAAAGGCGGTAACAAGGGTGGTGTTGTGTCAATCTCCTGCCTAGGCCTAGAACTTGTCGCTCTACCATCAGGCCTTTAGCCATTGACCCACCTCCTGCACTCACCACGCTGCCTCACCCGCTTGTGCCCTGGCTACCGCTCTCTACCTGCTCGAGTCCCGCCAGCTGGCACCACAGGTGCACCCCTAGCCCCACTGTGGGAATGGGGAACCTCAGAACACCTAGGGGTCCTCCTCCTAGACCTCGTCAGTAATTTGGGCAGTGGACGAGCAAGTCACTTCTCACTTTCTCTTGTGTGTTTTTAAGACACCTCAATTAAAATTGTTTTTGTTGTTTTGAAGTTTCCTCTTTCCAACTCATATTGCTGACCAGAATTGATGTTGGGTTTTATTTTTTGGGTTATATGTGTTTTTTTAAAGTTATTTTGGCGTTTTTTACCAGCGGCGCCTCTTCGGGGAAATACCTATTTCTATCGGTCTCAGTGAACTAATGAAACTTTGCTGTAAGCCTACGAGTGCCTGTGCCACACTGGCGGTGCTTAATGAGCGCATGAACCCCTCCAGGGAGAAGGTTAGTCTGCGAAGATTCTGAACCTTCCCATTTTCAACTAATAATTATTCACAAGGAAATGGCGCAAAGCAGGGCTGCAGCGATTTTTGCAGCGCTGTGTCATTTCCAAAACGCAGGTATGTGCTGTATTTACAAGAATATGGTACACCCCTATGTTTTAAAAGTTCAAAGTGAAAAGCATTCAACATTCAACTTCTATTTCAACGCCTTCTCTCCCGCATGAGTGACGAGGTCCTGGGCATTTTGTTATTTCTTTACCTTTTGTTCCTTTTCATATTGAATTGGATTGAACTTTTTTCCCCAATTCTTTTCTAACAGGGGCTTTTTCCTCTATTTAGAAGTTTTCATCTCCACATACAGGGCCGGGTTCACAAAAGTACAGCAGCCCAGCTCCAAATCACCACAGTGGCCAGCTACACAGCACAACAGCAGCCCAGCTCCAGAGCACCACAGCAGCCCAGCTCCACAGCACCACAGCAGCCAGCTCCACAGCATCACAGCAGCCAGCTCCACAGCACTACAGCAGCCCAGCTCCACAGCACCACAGCAGCCCAGCTCCACAGCACCACAGCAGCCAGCTCCACAGCATCACAACAGCCCAGCTTGAGAGCACCACAGCAGCCCAGCTCCAGAGCACCACAGCAGCCCAGCTCCATGGCACCACAGCAGCCAGCTCCACAGCATCACAGCAGCCAGCTCCACAGCACTACAGCAGCCAGCTCCACAGCACTACAGCAGCCCAGCTCCACAGCACCACAGCAGCCCAGCTCAACAGCACCACAGCAGCCAGCTCCACAGCATCACAACAGCCCAGCTTGAGAGCACCACAGCAGCCCAGCTCCATAGCACCACAGCAGCCCATCTCCACAGCACCACAACAGACTTGCTTGAGAGCACCACAGCAGCCCAGCTCCATAGCACCACAGCAGCCCAGCTCCACAGCACCACAGCAGCCAGCTCCACAGCACCACAGCAGCCAGCTCCACAGCACCACAGCAGCCAGCTCCACAGCAGCCAGCTCCATAGCACCACAGCAGCCCAGCTCAACATCATCACAGCACCACAGCATCAACTTTTCTGCATGCTTGCAGGATACACTTACAAGAAAAGCAGGTGTGAGCCCTTATTCAAGGCGGCACTTGAGTCCCGCAGGTGCCTGGCTGGTGAAATACTGCACTTTGGACTTGTGAAGCCAGTCACAGTGTGAGTGCAAGGACCCAGCCCCAACTGGAGGCTCTAACTGGACAAGTGGGGCCCGATTCACAGAACTAACTTAAGACAAAATCCTAAACGTACTACTTTTGGTATTCACAGATGTTAGGATTTTGTCTTAAGTTTGTCTTAAGACAAACTTAAGACAAAATCCTAACTTAAGTCTGTCTTAAGACAAACTTAAGACAAAATCTCAACTTCTGTGAATACCAAAAGTAGTAAGTTTAGGATTTTATCTTAAGTTACTTCTGTGAATCGGCCCCTCAGTCTCTAACTTTGACCTTTACCCCCTGTTCTGATTGGTGGCGCAGGTCTTTATAAATTAAAAGTACCTACCACCAAGCTCTTTGGTGGCCTCCTTACCATGAGTTGCCTGCCTTCTTCTGGTGGGCTTTAATATAGAGGTCATCACAAGAAATTACTTAAGAGAATGATCCTAAGTAACTGATGATTAAATGAGAAAGACCTACAAAAGTAATTTTTGCGGAAAATTCATAATGAAATATAGCAGACAAAAGTATAAACCCAATTCCTATAAAAATAATTGAAAAACAGAACAACAGCTAATTACCAGAAACTATGAAAAATACATTTGCTATTACACGCTCCATCCCATGGCGTGCAATTCTTAAGAATATATAGCACCTCAGCAGTTCTTCTGGCCTATCATGAACGTGCGGAGCCAGGTGAAGTCACCCTGAGGCCGAGCTTATGCACTCGCAGCTCACGAGACTACCTCCATGGCTGTTCGTGCTAGTGTATATATGTGTGATCAAGGCCGCAGTCCGACGGCCGAAACGCGTCATCTGGACATGATGTTGCAATAAAGTAATCCATTTCCGCATCTGTATTGGAGTATGTGCACATGTTTTACCCAGTGTGGTTCAACCTTGGGATTTTGTTTTGATATATATATATATATATATATATATATATATATATATATATATATATATATATATATATATATATAGAGAGAGAGTGCGAAATCGTACATGGAGAGACTGAATGAGAATAGTGTGAACCTGGTATTCTCAGGTGAGGTGAGTCAAACCAAGGTTAATTACCTTGATGTGACGATCTATGTAGAGGGAGGAACACTTAAAAGTAAACTCTTCCGCAAACCAACAGCGGGTAATAGTGTCCTGAGAGCCACCAGCAGTCACCCTGTCAGTCTTGTCAAGAGTATCCCCTATGGGGAATTACTCAGAATAAAGCGTAACTGCACGGATGAGGAAGAATTCCAAAGGGCAGCTAGCCAATGCATAGAACGCTTTAAGACGAGAGGATATGGGGGAGAACTCCTTAATGATGCGTACAAAAGAGCCAAATCCACACGCAGGGAAGATCTGTTTAAAAGCAAAGGCAATAAAACATCTGTTAAGAGTGGGGGCAAATTCAGGCTTATAACCACCTTTTCCCAGGATGCCGCTTTTCTGAATAAGACTTTGAAGAAAAGCTGGCATATCTTACAGACAGATCACCTACTTAAGGATGATTTACCTACTAATCCCCAGATCACGTACCAGAAGGCACGCTCTATTAAGAATGATTTGGTGCAGAGTCATTTGATCGAGTCCCATAAGACTAACGCTTTTGGTGAAATCTGTGGTTTTTCCCCTTGTGGGAAGTGCAAGGCGTGCAAGTTTAGCAAAAGAGTACGATCTTACACTATCCCCAATACGGGGATACAACGTAGGATCAACAAATTTATAACTTGCTCTACCCCTTATTGCGTGTACTGCCTCACATGCCCCTGTGGGTTGCGGTATATCGGCAGCACTGTTAATCCACTTAAGATGCGAGTTTTGGAGCACATGCGCGCTATTGCCAATTTCGATGAGGCGTACCCGGTGGCGCGCATCTTCGATCAAGCACATAAGCGTAACAGGGATCTGTTAAGCTTTTTGGCTTGGACCATGTACCACTGAACCCGAGAGGAGGGGATAGGCTTGTCCGACTCCGCAGACTCGAGTCCAGGTACATAATTGACCTGCAAACCAAAATGCCTTGGGGTATGAATATACATGAAGAATTGTCATCTCATCTGGGGGAGTAGTTTCCACATTTTACCTGCAGATATGTATTTCATAGGTACCTATGCCTATTATGCACTTGAAGATGTATATGTATTCGACCTGGTATCCCCTCAGGTTTATTTAGGTGATGACCTGGATTGGTGTTCGATTCTATTCTGTTTCTAACTATATATTTTTGCTTTTGCTATTCATTATTCTTAAACATTCTAGTTTTGTTCTAAATTCATCAACTATGAATTTAGATACATGAACTTTTTGAAGTCATTTAGCTTCATGCATAGGAGCTCTACCTGGATGTGACATTCTTCTTGCTGCATAGGCTTTTTGATTATGATATCAGATTTTGTGACTGTTGTTTTTGTTTTTGTCTGTGATTTAGTTTATTTAATCAATTAATCAGAATACTTGTAGTCTCCGTGAGGGGGCACTTTATGCATAGAGATAAGGGTCTTTCTTGGTTCATGAGTTGAATCATTAGCTAATCAGCCCATCCAGGGCTTGATAGCAACACGAGTATTTTCACTCGGTTTTACACAGGGGGGGCATTAAGGAAGAAGTACTTTAACTTTTACTTTGAACTTTTAGTTTTTGTACATTTGTACTTTGACCATATTAATTGTTTGGGAAGCGCGCTAGACATCTGTGTTACAATATATTGATTATGCTTAAAAGCCCATCCAGGGCACAATATGTTGATGTTTAAGCACTGATTGAGACATTCAGACACTCTAAGATGGCGCCCATGCTCCTTTCCCTTCCCCGAAGGCATGTCCTATGTTTATTTTCATGACCCTGATGCTTTAAAATGTCGACGCCTCTGCCGGTTTGGTAAACTTAGAGAAAGGTTCCGACCGAAACGCGTCAGTTTGCTGTGATTAAATACATCTGAGAAACGTACCTCCATGAGTGCCTCCTTTCTTCCTGCGGGAGATTTTCGCTTTTGGGAGGTGGAGCAGTATTGGATTTGTGAGTGCACCCTCGCAACGGAGGCACCCGTCTGGGAGTGCGGCGCTTTGGTGCTTTTTGAGCTGCAATATATATGTGTATATATATATATATATATATATATATATATATATATATATATATATATATATATATATATATATACAAGCAATGTTCCACCCTATGCCGTAGCAGAAGGAGATGAACGTATTTCCCCCTAAGTTTGACTGAATGAGATCCATCATCAGGTGAATGAGATATCTCATCCTCTGGGGTTGACCAATCGCCGTCACCTGTAGGCAGGCCACCGGTGCTATGACATCACATACAGGTAGATGGCCTCGGAGCGACCTCTTCCACAGGTGATATGTACTGGGGGGCGGGTGTCTAGTCTCAGCCCCGTCCTTGGCTGGCTGCAGCATCCACGTCACTGCCTGTCTTTTTAAGTTCGAGTGCACATTTGAGAACTTCTGGGAATCATAAGTGTTTGCAGGATGAAGCCCGAGAGTTGCGACTGTCTCAGCGTTCCGGGAGCACCGCTTGAATCTTGTGACCTCTCTTTATGTCCCTGTGAATCCATTTCTGCCTCCCTAATTGTGCACTGTGCTGAACTGTGCAGGCAAACACTACTTTACATCAGTGTTTTTATGTTTGCCTTATGGAGAAACCTATTCCCCTATCTCTGCTCCAATCTTGGGAGCGTTCCTTCCCACATACACCCCGAGAGAGGATTTAGGGCATGAGGTACTAAAGGATTTTGTGTTTTCAGAGTGTACGAATTGCAAGATCACTGGCTTTGCAGACGCAAAATTCCTTTTTGTAATGTACGAAATCTTTTTATGAATCAGAAATGTTTTCCATTTGGTACAATGGGGCTTGTCACCCTTATGGGATCGCAATGGGACAGGGTGTGAAAGAGGGGTTGGAGTTCCTTACTCATGGCCGTTTGGTACCCTGTGAATCAATCTCGGATGCAAACCATTTTACGGTTACTGACACCTCAAAGCAAGTAGTAAGTGATTCACAAAGGGGACGCGGTCCCTTCACCATTGGGAATCTTGGTTGCCGCCTCGGGGGGGGGAGAAGGCATTGGTTGGTCCAAGAAATACTGCCTGCCCCCCTAATATGTTACCAAATGGAAAACATGTTTTTTAAAACAGCACCAATTTCTTTAAAAAACATGGTCTCCTGTTAAAAAAAATACAGTCTGAAGACAGAAACACAAAGGTACTGGTCTTCTGTCCCTTCTGGGCCACCATCACTGTGTTTTTATCCACAAACAAGAGCTAATTGTGAGAAGGTGGCCTGATATGCAGTGCTCACTATTCTAGTGAACACTATGTATCAGTCCAGCAACCCTTATTGATGATTGGTTGTAAGTCAACCTTATAGACCAGCTATCCTAGTAGCATGGATACAAGCAGTCTAAGGCTAAAGACTCGAGAGGGCGTGTTAAGCCAGCTGTTATACCACACATATACCCCTTGAATACCCAGTGAAAGGACACCACACAAGTGTTATGAAAATAAACAGTGTATTTATTAAAATCACAACAGCCCTGTACTCTTTATGAGGACAGGGTACTAAGCACAAAACAAAACTCTTACGAAAATACTTAAGTTAGCACAGTATATACAAATGCCCGAGGGGCACGGAAAACCATGTACTCTGAAAGTGGAATGCGAAATTACTAGCAGGTAAGTACAGTACTAATAGGCTTAGGAATCGCTAGGACTTGACTATAGAATCTTCAGATTACTTCTAGGAGGCCTAGGGGACTCGGGTGCAGAGTGTGCACTCTCACGCGTGATGCGGGACAAAGTCTATGGTAGCTAGTAATGAAAAAGTTAGTGTTCTCGGGCGAACCCGACCTGGTAGGAGGAAAACGAAAGTGGATTCTGACCCTTGGATAGTGAGGCTATGCTGGGGCACCGAAATGCCGAAGTTACCTAGCCCAGGGGCTGCAGCTGCATAGGTCTCAAAAGACGTCGGGAATCCTCGTAGACGGACCAGGAGCCTGGAAGAAAGAAGTTGCTGGCAGGCGACCAGTGAAGAAAGTTCGATGGATCCAAGCCTGGATCGAAGAGAGATGACACCTGAAAGCAGAGGGGACCAAGTTCGAGACTACTAGCCAGTAGTCAGGTGGCACCAGGAGGGCACCGGATGGTTGTCACCTCGACTAGGTGAGTGGGTGACGCTGTGCTCGCAGATCTCACGGACCAGGAGGCGTTGTCGGCGACCAGGATGGAGGAGCGAGCTGTCCCACGATGGATGAAGCTGTCGGCGTCGCTGGACCCAGGATTGGGCAACAAAGCCTTGGCAAATTCAAGCCCACGCGGTGGACTCAAAATGGCGTCTGGAGTGGACCAGGAGGGTCCGGGGTGCTTCTCTTGAAGAAGGAAGCAAGGGCCAGTCTGGAGCAACCAGACCAGCAGCAGTGATGTCGTTGGGCATCGTGAAGAAGGCCACAAGCCAGCCGGCTAGTAGCCACACAGCGCGGTGAGCAGGCAAAAGCAGAAGGGCCCCACGCAGATCGTGGAGATGCTGGAGGGCTGATCTTCGGTGCTGGAGCTGCTCAGGGTTGGGGCTTCTCGGACCCCAAAGCACTCACCAGTGGAGCACACGGTGGGCTTGTTGCAAAGAAGTTGTGCAGTCTTGGCGATCGTCGGTCCCTCGAGGTCTCGTCGCACTCACAGTTCTCAGCTTTGCTGTAGAGGTGAGTAGAGGTCAGAGGTGCCAGGGAAGCCGGGTCTCGTCGAGCTGGGTCGTCGGATTCCTGAGGAAGGACTTGCAGCAGACCGCAGTGTTCTTAGGATGGTGCCTGCTTGATGCAGGGTGACTATACTCCTTAGCCACAAGGGAGAATCTTGAAGAAGGAAATCTTGATGTCTTTCGCAGAAAGTCGTGTCTTGATTCCAAAGATGATCTAATTTGAACAGGGGGCCCGCTCCCATCTTTATACTAAAAAAGGGGGCTGACCCGGTGACTAGGTCCTGCCTATGGGTGGGACTAGGAGGGGGGTGGTTACACCCCTCTCCCATGCCGGATTTTTCCCCAGGCCAGGGGCTGGTGTGCCCCTGGAACTGGTTCTGACTGGCCTATGCGTAGTGAGCACCGGGGTGCCACTCAGCAGTCACCTTCCTGTAAAGCCCTGCCTACCCAGGATACACAAAACCCTGTCTGGGATGGTGCTAGCACCGCCCCGGACAGGAAACCCTTTGTCCAGGCTCCCCTCGCTGGAAGGACTCCCAGCTGCAGGGGGTCAGACTCGTGTCTGTGGTGGCAGCATCCATTTTCTGGAGCTGAGGCTTTGCTTAACTTTAACCGGGGTTCACAGTTACATACATGTCGTGTCCCTCTAGAAGGGTGGAATGCTAACTCCGTCGCCAGAATTGGCGAGGGGTTAGTATTCCAATTCGTATGACACCTTACTCGACATGTTTTGATAAAGCAATACCAAAGTTAGCATTTAACCGCGAGGATTATAATGCACTTAAGAGTATTTGGTATGCGTTATCATGGAACAGCTATTAGGACTTGGTTCCGCAAGCTGCAGACAGGCTCAGCTCATGCCAGAGCACCATCTCACACGATTCCAAGCACTCTGCCTTCAGGATTGTTAAGGCCTGCCATAGGAGTGACTGATAGGAATCTGTGTGTCCATTTTAGGGTTAGATATAGGTATACTATACCTACAGCAAAGGGTGATTACACGACTTTGCCCCAGCTGTCATGCAGCCAGTTGTGTCAAATTTAGGAGGCCAGCCAGGGGTGGCATAATACATGCTTCAGCCCCTGGTAGGCCCTGGGTACACCTATGCCCTGAGTTACAGGGTCTGATAAGGTGGCCCAGTACCAATTGGTAAATGCACCTAGGGTACATGTGGTAATTTAGAGAGAGAACAGCCAGGCTGTGGGTCTGATTGGCAGGCCCACAGCCAGAGAAAGTCGTAAACCAGTGAAACAAAAGCAAAAAATCTGGGTGATCATAGGATTGCAGACCCTACTCTCCTACACTAATACATTAGCTAATAAATATTCATAATACTGGTCCTGCAACCTTTTGTGACTTTAGATTTTACGAGCCAAACCCAGTAGTACATAGTTTGGTTTGCAAAGTCAGAGTTTGGCTGCGAAAGGTTGGTGGACAACTTGTGTCCACTTGTTACCAACCAACTCTCCATACACCTGCCCTTCCTCTTGCCAGAGTAAACTTCCTACCATTTCCAGGGTAGGAGTGGATAGAGCAAAGGCTTGTTAAAGTCCACCAGTTCCCAGATTCTGTGTGTTCACACATTTACCAGGGCGTGAGCATCACCAGCAAGGAGTGCTAACATCTCACCCCACAAGAGGAAGTAGATTTCGTACCATCAATATTGCACCAAACCCCGTTAACAGTGTACGGCAGCCCATCTATTATATCACACTAATTGTGTGCGTGAGTTGAATTTACCAGTATAATCATCTTTGTGACTCGTGCCCCCTGGTTCCAGCGTAAGCTTTTATGTAACAGTGTGATGTATTCTGGGAAGTGTAGTCTTGGTTGGTTTCCATTCAGCCAATTCCCCTAACACGCCGGATAAAAATGACTTGTGAAAGGGACGCCCAGCCCTGGAATTATGGTGGGCTGGTGGTAACATGAAGCAATACGGTACCTAAAGTGGGGACTTAGGGACTGACAGAACTAACTTAAGACAAAATCCTAAACTTACTACTTTTGGTATTCACAGAAGTTAGGATTTTGTCTTAAGACAGACTTAAGAGAAAAGCCTAATTTAAGTCTGTCTTAAGCCTGTCTTAAGTCAAACTTAAGACAAAATCCTAACTTCTGTGAATACCAAAAGTAGTAAGTTTAGGATTTTGTCTTAAGTTAGTTCTGTGAATCGGGCCCAGATTTACTAATGTTTGGTGCAACACAACGCAAAAAGACAACTTACCACTCTGCGTCAAATGGAGAGAGCAGGGATGCAACATATTTACTAAGTTAACACCTTCGCTGCGGCGGCTATTCCGCCGCAGCGCTAACGGTCGAGGGGGGGCACGCGGCTCACCTGCGCGGGTGACAGAACCATTCCGTCACGGCTCGCGGGTGAACTGTGCTTGTGACGGAACGGTTCCGTCACAGCCTTGCCCGCTTAATGAAACGCGCCGCGCAGGCGCGAAATCAGCGCCGAGCAGGTGCGGCGAGCGGGCCCTGACGGAACCGTTTCGTCATGAGCACAGCCCACCCAAGGGGCGTGACGAACGGTTCTGTCAATAGCGTGGAAAGGGTTAAAGCGCATTTCTGGCCTTGCTGGCTGCGCTGCCGCACTGAGTGATGCCTAGCGCCAACGCAGGCACCCTTGTGTCATGGTGCAAGGGGGCCTGTGATGCCTGGCGCCAACGCAGGCACCCTTGCGTCATGGTGCAAGTGGGCCTGTGATGCCTAGCGCCAACGTAGGCACCCTTGTGTCATGGTGCAAGGGGCCTGTGATGCCTAGCACCAACGCAGGCACCCTTGCTTCTTGGCGCAAGGGGGTCTGTGATGCCTAGCACCAACGCAGGCACTCTTTCTTCATGTAGCAAGGGGGCCTGTGATGCTTGGCGCCAACGCAGGCACCCTTGTGTCATGGTGCAATGGAGCCTGTGATGCCTAGCGCCAACGCAGGCACCCTTGTGTCATGGTGCAAGGGGGCCTGTGATGCCTAGCGCCAACGCAGGCACCCTTGTGTCATGGAGCAAGGGGCCTGTGATGCCCAGCGCCAACGCAGGCACCCTTGTGTCATGGTGCAAGGGGGCCTGTGATGCCTAGCGCCAACGCAGGCACCCTTGTGTCATGGTGCAAGGGGCCTGTGATGCCTAGCGCCAACGCAGACACCCTTGCTTCTTGGCGCAAGGGGGTCTGTGATGCCTAGCACCAACGCAGGCACCCTTGTGTCATGGTGCAATGTGGCCTGTGATGCCTAGCGCCAACGCAGACACCCTTGCTTTTTGGCGCAAGGGGGTCTGTGATGCCTAGCGCCAACGCAGGCACCCTTGTGTCATGGTGCAAGGGGGCCTGTGATGCCTAGCACCAACGCAGGCACCCTTGTGTCATGGTGCAAGGGGGCCTGTGATGCCTGGCGCCAACGCAGGCACCCTTGTGTCATGGTGCAATGTGGCCTGTGAAGCCCGGCGCCAACGCAGGCACCCTTGTGTCATGGTGCAAGGGGGTCTGTGATGCCTAGCACCAATGCAGGCACCCTTGTGTCATGGTGCAATGGGGCCTGTGATGCCTGGCGCCAACGCAGGCACCCTTGTGTCATGGTGCAAGGGGCCTGTGATGCCTGGCGCCAACGCAGGCACCCTTGTGTCATGGTGCAAGGGGGCCTGTGATGCCTAGCACCAACGCAGCCACCCTTGTGTCATGGTGCAAGGGGGCCTGTGATGCCTAGCACCAACGCAGGCACCCTTGCTTCTTGGCGCAAGGGGGTCTGTGATGCCTAGCACCAACGCAGGCACCCTTGTGTCATGGTGCAAGGGGGCCTGTGATGCCTAGCGCCAACGCAGGCACCCTTGTGTCATGGTGCAAGGGGGCCTGTGATGCCCGGCGCCAACGCAGGCACCCTTGTGTCATGGTGCAAGGGGGCCTGTGATGCCTAGCGTCAACGCAGGCACCCTTGTGTCATGGTGCAATGGGGCCTGTGATGCCTAGCACCAACGCAGGCACCCTTGTGTCATGGTGCAAGGGGGCCTGTGATGCCTAGCACCAACGCAGGCACCCTTGTGTCATGGTGCAAGGGGGCCTGTGATGCCTGGCGCCAACGCAGGCACCCTTGTGTCATGGTGCAATGTGGCCTGTGATGCCCGGCGCCAACGCAGGCACCCTTGTGTCATGGTGCAAGGGGGCCTGTGATGCCTAGCGCCAACGCAGGCACCCTTGCTTTTTGGCGCAAGGGGGCCCGTGATGCCTGGCGCCAACGCAGGCACCCTTGTGTCATGGTGCAAGGGGCCTGTGATGCCTAGCGCCAACGCAGGCACCCTTGCTTTTTGGCGTAAGGGGGTCTGTGATGCCTAGCACCAATGCAGGCACCCTTGTGTCATGGTGCAAGGGGGCCTGTGATGCCTGGCGCCAACGCAGGCACCCTTGTGTCATGGTGCAAGGGGGCCTGTGATGCCTAGCGCCAACGCAGGCACCCTTGTGTCATGGTGCAATGTGGCCTGTGATGCCTGGCACCAACGCAGGCACCCTTGTGTCATGGTGCAATGTGGCCTGTGATGCCTAGCGCCATTGCAGGCACCCTTGTGTCCTGGTGCAAGGGGGCCTGTGATGCCTAGCGCCAACGCAGGCACCCTTGTGTCATGGTGCAATGGGGCCTGTGATCCCTAGCGCCAACGCAGGCACCCTTGTGTCATGGTGCAAGGGGCCTGTGATGCCTAGCGCCAACGCAGGCACCCTTGTGTCATGGTGCAAGGGGGCCTGTGATGCCTAGCGCCAACGCAGGCACCCTTGTGTCATGGTGCAAGGGGGCCTGTGATGCCTGGCGCCAACGCAGGCACCCTTGTGTCATGGTGCAAGGGGGCCTGTGATGCCTAGCGCCAATGCAGGCACCCTTGTGTCATGGTGCAAGGGGGCCTGTGATGCCTAGCACCAATGCAGGCAACCTTGTGTCATGGTGCAAGGGGGCCTGTGATGCCAAGCACCAACGCAGGCACCCTTGTGTCATGGTGCAAGGGGCCTGTGATGCCTAGCACCAATGCAGGCACCCTTGCTTCTTGGCGCAAGGGGGTCTGTGATGCCTAGCGCAAACGCAGGCACCCTTGTGTCATGGTGCAAGGGGGCCTGTGATGCCTAGCACCAACGCAGGCACCCTTTTGTCATGGTGCAAGGGGGCCTGTGATGCCTAGCGCCAACGCAGGCACCCTTGTGTCATGGTGCAAGGGGGCCTGAGATGCCTAGCACCAACGCAGGCACCCTTGTGTCATGGTGCAAGGGGGCCTGTGATGCCTAGCACCAATGCAGGCACCCTTGTGTCATGGTGCAAGGGGGCCTGTGATGCCTGGCGCCAACGCAGGCACCCTTGTGTCATGGTGCAATGTGGCCTGTGATGCCCGGCGCCAACGCAGGCACCCTTGTGTCATGGTGCAAGGGGGTCTGTGATGCCTAGCACCAACGCAGGCACCCTAGTGTCATGGTGCAATGTGGCCTGTGATGCCTGGCGCCAACGCAGGCACCCTTGTGTCATGGTGCAAGGGGGCCTGTGATGCCTAGCGCCAACGCAGGCACCCTTGCTTTTTGGCACAAGGGGGCCTGTGATGCCTAGCGCCAACGCAGGCACCCTTGTGTCATGGTGCAAGGGGCCTGTGATGCCTAGCACCAACGCAGGCACCCTTGTGTCTTGGTGCAAGGGGGCCTGTGATGCCTAGCACCAACGCAGGCACCCTTGTGTCATGGTGCAAGGGGGCCGTGATGCCTAGCGCCAACGCAGGCACCCTTGTGTCATGGTGCAAGGGGGCCTCTGATGCCCAGCACCAATGCAGGCACCCTTGTGTCATGGTGCAAGGGGCCTGTGATGCCTAGCACCAACGCAGGCACCCTTGTGTCTTGGTGCAAGGGGGCCTGTGATGCCTAGCGCCAACGCAGGCACCCTTGCTTTTTGGCGCAAGGGGGCCTGTGATGCCTAGCGCCAACGCAGGCACCCTTGTGTCATGGTGCAAGGGGCCTGTGATGCCTAGCACCAACGCAGGCACCCTTGTGTCTTGGTGCAAGGGGGCCTGTGATGCCTAGCGCCAACGCAGGCACCCTTGTGTCATGGTGCAAGGGGGCCGTGATGCCTAGCGCCAACGCAGGCACCCTTGTGTCATGGTGCAAGGGGGCCTCTGATGCCCAGCACCAATGCAGGCACCCTTGTGTCATGGTGCAAGGGGGCCTCTGATGCCCGGCGCCAACGCAGGCACCCTTGTGTCATGGTGCAATGGGGCCTGTGATGCCTAGCGCCAATGCAGGCACCCTTGTGTCATGGTGCAAGGGGGCCTGTGATGCATAGCACCAATGAAGGCACCCTTGCTTCTTGGCACAAGGTGGCCTGTGATGCCTAGCACCAACGCAGGCACCCTTGTGTCATAGCGCAAGGTGGCCTGTGATGCCTAGCCCCAACGCAGGCACCCTTGTGTCATGGTGCAAGGGGGCCTGTGATGCCTAGCACCAACGCAGGCACCCTTGTGTCATGGTGCAAGGGGGTCTGTGATGCCTAGCACCAACGCAGGCACCCTTGTGTCATGGTGCAATGTGGCCTGTGATGCCTGGCGCCAACGCAGGCACCCTTGCTTTTTGGCGCAAGGGGGTCTGTGATACCTAGCACCAATGCAGGCACCCTTGTGTCATGGTGCAATGGGGCCTCTGATGCCTAGCACCAACGCAGGCACCCTTGTGTCTTGGTGCAAGGGGGCCTGTGATGCCTGGCGCCAACGCAGGCACCCTTGTGTCATGGTGCAATGGGGCCGTGATGCCTAGCACCAATGCAGGCACCCTTGTGTCATGGTGCAAGGGGGCCTGTGATGCCTAGCGCCAACGCAGGCACCCTTGTGTCATGGTGCAAGGGGGCCGTGATGCCTAGCGCCAACGCAGGCACCCTTGTGTCATGGTGCAATGTGGCCTGTGATGCCTAGCACCAACGCAGGCACCCTTGTGTCATGGTGCAATGTGGCCTGTGATGCCTGGCGCCAACGCAGGCACCCTTGTGTCATGGTGCAATGGGGCCGTGATGCCTAGCGCCAATGCAGGCACCCTTGTGTTATGCTGCAAGGGGGCCTGTGATGCCCGGCGCCAACGCAGGCGCCCTTGTGTCTTGGTCTAAGGGGGCCTGGGATGCCTGGCACCAACGCAGGCACCCTTGTGTCATGGTGCAAGGGGGCCGTGATGCCTAGCACCAACGCAGGCACCCTTGTGTCATGGTGCAAGGGGGCCTGTGATGCCTAGCACCAACGCAGGCACCCTTGTGTCATGGTGCAAGGGGGCCGTGATGCCTAGCACCAACGCAGGCACCCTTGTGTCTTGGTCTAAGGGGGCCTGTGATGCCTGGCACCAACGCAGGCACCCTTGTGTCATGGTGCAAGGGGGTCTGTGATGCCTGGCGCCAACGCAGGCACCCTTGTGTCATGGTGCAAGGGGGCCTGTGATGCATAGCACCAACGCAGGCACCCTTGTGTCTTGGTGCAAGGGGGCCTGTGATGCCTAGCGCCAATGCAGACACCCTTGCTTTTTGGCGCAAGGGGGCCTGTGATGCCTAGCACCAACGCAGGCACCCTTGTGTCATGGTGCAATGTGGCCTGTGATGCCTGGCGCCAACGCAGGCACCCTTGTGTCATGGTGCAAGGGGGCCTGTGATGCCTAGCACCAACGCAGGCACCCTTGTGTCATGGTGCAATGTGGCCTGTGATGCCTGGCACCAACGCAGGCACCCTTGTGTCATGGTGCAATGGGGCCGTGATGCCTAGCGCCAATGCAGGCACCCTTGCTTCTTGGCGCAAGGGGGTCTGTGATGCCTAGCACCAACGCACGCACCCTTGTGTCATGGTGCAAGGGGGCCTGTGATGCCTAGCGCCAACGCAGGCACCCTTGCTTCTTGGCGCAAGGTGGCCTGCGTTACTGGCTGTGCAGGAGGGGGACACCTTCCTCAGAGTCATTGTCCTCTTTCTATGTCTGCTGCAGAATGCAAAACATGTAGAAAGAGGAAAGAACGAGGAGAAATAAACATATTTCGCAAGGACGTGTTAAATCTGAGCCTCAGTGTCCGCTTGTTCCATTGTAGACGTTCTCGGTGGAGAGGCCAATACCTTGCATGGCCTGGAGGCGGCGCTCTGTGCGTGCACCCGCCCAGAACACCGAAATCCATTGTTTACGCCACCACTGGGTCGCTTGCATTGTGTGTCCGGTGAACAGACATCATCATGCAAAGCAGCTCCGCCTATTCAAGCTCTGGGTGCATCAATGATGTGCGGCGCTGCATTAATATTGGTGAAAAGAGATTTTAATATTTTTATGTGCAGTGTTTGCCATAAATATTCGTTCACATTATTATGTATGGAGCCCTCACACTGCCCAGCAGCTGCATCTCCCTATTACATATATAGGGGCCAACATTATGCATGCCAACAGGACATATTCTGATGGAAAACGCCCCATTTTTAAGCAAAAATTGGCGTTTTTAAGCCGCCTCGTGCCTAAATTGCAGGCGCTTCAATATAAGTCAATGGTGGAAATACGTTCCTCTTATTTTTTTCAAAATCTCCTGCTCTTTAGTGTTACAATGCTGGCACGTGTGCAACATATTCAGAAGGGGCGTTTGTGCATGGAGCAGTACCTCTGCTTCTTGAGGGGGAGTCGTTGATGCATACATGTGGCGTTTGCATTCCAAAACTCCATGTCACCCGCACAGGCCGAACTCTGTTATCACCAGCAGTGCTTAACATGTACAAAAGTAAGTGCTGGTCCCCAAAATGTTTTTGAGGAGGTGGTGTGTGCAGCAGAGAGGGCGTGGCCTACTTGTAGCTCCAGCACCATGCATGCACATCGGCAGGGAGAAAGGCACAGAGTAGTAGTCCTCCTTCTATTTCCATTGTGGTTCATGGAAATAGAAGATGGGCTGCAAATACAATAAAATGGTAAAGAATCACCATATTTCTGTCCTTCTATTTATAAAGCCATTGAAAATAAAAAGAATAATTTTTCAGCGGGTGCCGCCTGCACTGTGAAAACACGGAGCGGCTGCTGAATGCGCTGCCCTCTACGGAGCGCAAGTTCACGGCTACCCTGGCGGCAGCGCTTACACCATAAGGAGACGCATCATTTGGTTCAATGCCAATATGTAATACGCCCCCAGGACAGTCAGGAAGTGGCAAATAGTCTTAGGCCCTTAAAATAAGTGCCGGTGGTGCCCACTAGCCAACGCTGTCAAGAATTAACCACATATCCCCTGCCACAGACCCCCAACCACAGTGTCGAGTTGAGTCCCACATTTGGGTGCAGGGATGGGGGTTCAGCGGTTCTAAACTTCAACATCCTCTGCCATGTCAAAGAACGTTGGTCCCTGGGGAATATAACTCATTGATTGGGGCAACACCTTTACTAGTATGGATGCCCGGGCCCACATGGTGGAACCAAAGACCGTTGTGCTGCTTTTATGCCTGTGCCTCCTTTACACGGTCAACGAGCTACTGTCTCCATTGATATCAACTCTTCCAAACCTTTCTGGGCTGGTGAGTCCCAAGTTGACGATGCTCTTCGACAAGTTCATTCAAGTGTGCCCCAGTGGTGTCAATACCTCCTTCTGGTGGGGGCTGCGTCTTGACATTTGTCAGCCAATGCTGACCACCCAAATGGAACTTCAGGCGGATCAATGCCGGCCTCCAGCTCTGCCGAGCCCGGATCGATCAGGTCTGCCATGCTTGTAGCTGAAACCTCTCTTTGATATTGACACGCGCCCACGCTTCGAGAAGTTCATGCATGGTGATCTTGTGGCCTGGGTGGTGCGCTTGGCTACCGTTGCGCGTGGACGTAGGCGCTACACTTGTCGATGTGACTGAGAATTTACTAAGGGCGCTCAAGACCAAAGACGCTGTGCAGAGCATCTGGGATGAAGAGAAGCTTCTCATGAACCAGGGTTCATGGTTCGCCCAACTGCACTCCCTTAACGCCCTTAAATAGCTCAACATCTAACTCTTGCCCCAACAGCATGAGTTAAGAGACTTGCTATAGCTCAACACTCTTCACCTTTAAATAGCCCAACACTCACCAGTTCACCTAACACCATCACTTACCAGCCTTAAATAGCCCAACACTCACCAGTTCTTCCAACATCCTCACTTAACAGCTCCCATAAAACAGACCAATCAGGTGAGAGTGAAAAGATGCACAGGGATCAAGAGTTTTTTGGGATCCTCCCAGGACAGCGTTATGTACATCCTTCTAACGTACAATTATCTGCAACAAAACACGATCGTTGGGCCAACCTAAATGCTTCAGGGTTACCAGCCTGTATGCTGCCGGTTTACCAGCCTGTACGCTGCCTGTTTACCAGCCTGTACCCAACAGGTTTACCAACCTGTATGCTGTTGATATACCAGCCTGTACGCTGCAGGTTTACCAGCCTGAATGCTGCCAGTTTACCTGCCTGTATGCTGCCATTGTACCAGCCTGTATGCTGCCAGTGTACCAGCCTGTATGCTGCCCGTGTACCAGCCTGTATGCTGCCCGTGTACCAGCCTGTACGTTGCCAGTTTACCAGCTTGTACGCTGCCTGTACGCTGCCCGTTTAACAGCCTGTACGCTGCAGGTTTACCAGCCTGTATGCAGCTGGCCGAGGCACCCACAGGAGGCCACTAGAGAGGTCAGCTCTCTAGTGTCCCCTGGGCACCCCATATCCCCCACCCACTTCCAGGGCAGGGTCTCTGGTTGGAGTCCCCCCCTCTCCAGTCTTGTAGCAGCGCACAAGGGGCGTCACTTCCTAGGTGCCCAGGTCTAGGGGAGGGTATATATCCCTCCCCCACCATTTTGGCGATCTCTTTGATCGCCGTACACGCCGTCTCCCTCCGTACCGCTTACCCGGCGAGGTGGTGGCAGGAAGGGGGGCAGAGAATATTGTAATGTTTTTCTTTTTCGTTGCAGGTGGAGTTACAGCGCGATCTGGAAGCAAATGGGTACAGAAGGGTACCTCTGCACGGCACCATAGGGGGTGCCAGAGCCAACTCCAAGGAGCCTCATGGGAGGGTCCTTGAAACCGTGTTGACGCCCGCTAGTCCTTCAGGCGGTTGTGGGCCTGAACAACCAGGGGGTTTGCTATGCGACGCTACGCCCTGAAAGGGGCGTGAGTAATGTACCAACGGTCACGTGATCCGGAAGAGGATCACTAGTAAGGGCAGCATAGGCGGAGTTCGCCCCAGTGCTGCCTGGCTCGTCAGGCGGCCCAGTTGGTTGCCTGCCTTTGGATCGCCCGTAAGATAACCCAATAACGGTGTATGTAAAAAACCTGCAGCCACTTTACCCAACCAAAAATGTGTTGTGTGTTTATTTATGGGAAATGTATATTATCTTGGGGCTGGAAAAGGATGCCAATGACAATACTATGCTGCCTGTACGCTGCAGATTTGCCGTTGCAACTAATTCGAACATTTCATGATTATGGTAAAAGAAAACCAGAAAGGAAGCCAAGAACATCGCGTGGTTCGTCCGACTTCAGATGGGAAACAACCTTTACAACGCAACTTTTACAACGCACTACCATTACAACTAAACTTTTACAACGCAACATCCATTACAACGCATGCCATTACAACGCAACTATTACAACACATGACACTACAACGCATACCACTACAACGCATGTCATTACAACACAGTCATTACAACGCATACCATCACAATGTATAGTACCCTTACACTATCCAACACTTACCCTACTGTTGCACCCCCTGGAGTTAGAATAGTAATTTTTACCCCTACACTATCCAACACTTACCCTATTGTTGCACCCCCTGGAGTTAGAATAGTCATTTTTACCCCTACACTATCCAACACTTACCATACATGCAATGTAATGGCATGCGTTGTAATGGAATGTGTTGTAATGGATGTTGCGTTGTAAAAAATGTGTTGTAAAGATATGCTTTGTAAAAGTATGCGTTGTAACGTCATACATTCCTGCAGATTTGTCTTGAAATAAAATGTAAACGCCTCACAGAGAAATATGGAAACCAGCGTCATCAACTCTGAGCCAGGCCTGCATTTGCTATGGTCAATCTATTATGAATAATGCACAGGTAATAACATTTGCATTTTTACAATGTAATGTTGATTTAATGCAAACAAAGTCAACATGAATAAAAACACTTTCAAGTGGGTCCATGTGAAAACAGGGACAACAAATTCTCCACCAGCAAAATGTCAACCTGTATCTAATTTCTAATTTTACAAACCTCATTCCCTTGCGGTTATGTCTATCCCTGCCGCCTATTCTTAGAAAACGTGGGTATGTGGGTGGAAGAGAGATACAATCCAGGCTGCATTCCTCGTAGGCAGATAGGCATACAAAGTGAATAATTTGCTGATTTATATTTTGAAGTCTGTGTTTTTGCTGTGTGGATTTCTCATCCCATCCAGGGGGGGCCTCTTGCTCGTTCTATTCTGTGTCGAAGTAACGGAGCCTCTTCCGCCTGCTTTGCATACATGAACGCATGACGTGCCTCTGTGTGCCACTGGACCGTGATGTCATCACGACCTGCGCGCCCATGTGGCACGTGCTCTCCATCGCACAGTCCTGGGGTCCGGGGGGAGGGGGGGGGGGGGGGGCATCAGGACTCAGAGGCCATCCGAGGGAGTCTGGGGGCCGCATCCCTGAAGACGGGGGAGGGGGCAGGCCCAACCACCACAGCTGCATGCAGTTTCCATGGCGACTGCCACGCAGGAGGAACCCGGCTCGGCGGGCCATTTCTCCATCTTTCTCGGATTTTTTTTTTTTTTTTTAATCTGGCTCTCGATAAAAACCCGGCCCTTGCAAACACAGCTCTGCTGGTACAAACATTTGTCGCGGCGTGATGGCCGCCCCGGGCGAGGGCACATGCTTACATGTACCCAAGCATTGGACCATGAATTCATTTATCTGCTTTCAGGGGCTGCTGTTAAGCCCAAAACCTTCTAAAGCAGCCAGGTTACATCACAAAGTCCAAGAATAGGTGGCTGCAGGCAGCAGGCCCGAGATCTGTCGTCTCACCACAAAGTCCCCCGGTCCACGGGGGGGGGGGGGGGGGGGGGGGGGGGGGGGGGGGGGGCTTTGGATTCTATGAAAGGGATTATCTTCGTGGCCCTTTTCACATGCCCTGAGATACATCAAGAGTCATTTGATGTTAAAAGCCCTCTGTGATGGAAGCCGTGCAGGCCAGGTCTCCCACGGTGCCTTGGTTTCTGGGCCGTCTTTAAAATACTTTCCCAGTTTGAGATGGTTTGAGTCTCATCTCTCCTCCACTGCCCCGCCTGTCTGAGTGGAGACCTTGGCAGGATGAAAGTCGGAACGGCCTGCTGAGGGATCTGCTGGATATTTAAGAGAAATCTGTGGTCCAGTAGGGGCTGGGGCAGGGCGAGGCACATGCCACGCCCACCCGCCTCACCTATCAACGACTGTGCTAGCCCTGCAGAGGTTTATGATGTCTGAGGTAAACATCTGTTATCTTTATTCTCTAACCTTGGATTGATCCTTCTATCAATACCATTATTGCTTTTCTCATTGCATGCTTGAATTCAAAATATTATCCACAGCTGAAAAATGGTCAAACAATTACAATTTGTTTTCGAAATGTCAAAATCACACACAGGCGCCTGGGAAAGCCACCCTCGTTGCTCAATTTATAATCTCATTTCGTTGCCTAAATTCATCGAAACACAATTCCAAGTCAGCCATTGTCAGGTTTTTCGTCAGTGCTTAATTTGTAAAAAAAAATGAAGTGCCAGGGCCCTCATCAGGAGCTCACTTCACCCGTTGCTCTTGCCGGCACCGCCAATGATGGGCCGGCCACAACTACTAAACATCACACCCTACAAGTATGACAATTCAGAAACTTCGAGGCCCCCAAAGCTATAAGAATGGCTTGGGCTGCAGGTAGAAGTCAATGTTAATGTATATTGAATTAATAAACATCTGTTTTTCTGCTCATCTCTAATTTAGACAAACACTGCCACCATGTGGCAGACTGTCATAATGTCGGTGTTGACAATTAAGTGCCGGTGCCCAACTACAGAAACCACTGTCTCAAATTAAGCACTGTTTTTCGTGAGACATGTAGGGAGCCTGTTACGGGAGGCAGGCTCAGGAGTGACATATGCCACAAGAGTATTGTTCATCGCTAGATACCAGGGTGCGGCCTGTGAACCTATCCTTCTTGAACAATCGATAGACTTTGACACAGTGACCATACCTCTCAACCAACCGGTGTCTTTAGTCGCCAAGACTATTGGGAAGGACGGCCTTCAAGCAAGAGTCTGGAGGTATTTTCGTTAAGAGAGAGGTTCCTTCGTCCACATCCGCCCCCCTTGGGTTACAGCTGCAGCTTCATAGGTCCTGTCAGGGTTCCATCCTCCCTCCAAGGGTCCTTGTATCCTAGCTTCCACTGCCGGCCACCCCCCAATATTCCATGACATCATTTACTGTCTGCGTTCAAGACACCGGCTCAGACATACAGAGAATGGGGACGCAGCGGCTAACACCCATCTCCTTTTCTTACAAACCACAAGACGAAGATTAGCCACTCACTGGCTCATACAGTACAGGGAAAATCATTTACAATCGCTTCACCTGAAATATGTGTGGCTTACATGTTCATCCAAAAACCACACAGAGAAATTATATAAAACCTTGGTTGTGGCTACCATTACACAACGGGCGAAGATTGCAAAGGCTTGCAGCCGCCTCTGGCATGAGGCCGCCACCACAAGTGTGCACACTCACAATGACACAATGCAAAAATTATGCACGCAGGACTTGCAATCACAGACACTCAGTCACGAGACACCCACCGGATTCCTTCACCAAAGGGTCTCCGTCATCCCTAAGACTACACATTCAAGACACAAAACAACAAGGATGGCAAGTAACCGTACATCACATCAACTCAAATTCCCTTGGCCAGACTTTAACACAAAACCTGTCACCACAACTTCACCCACACAACACATCAGACTACTAGATATGCAGGCGACACAGACACAGCAAACTCTCACACTTTCTCCATTATCCACAAGCTCCAACACACACAAGCCCGACAGACTTCATACTCCATCACACACTCACAAGCACAGTGCAGCTGCACAATCCAGCACACCCAACAAAGAGTCACATAGATGGCCAGACAAACACGACAACAGCCAGCAGAAGAAAGCACTGAATCTGCGCCAAGACCTAGACTTCTAGAAACTGCACCAGAAAAAGTTGAAAGGACTTTTGAACACAAGGATGCCAGCCTCCAATGCAGGCACACTGCAAAACAATTAACACAATCCATCATTCAAACACCAGAGCAGCCTAGCAATACAACCATTGACTCCAAACAACACCAGAAGGTAAAAAGTGCTCACCTATAACACACTGTGCACCACTATTCTAACATAAAATTGGCCAACTCTGTTACCTGCACCTGAATTAAATGCTCAACAACCAATCGCAGACATGCTTTGCCTTCTGTAAAACACACCTGTTGAATCTTCCCATTTGTACAATCTGGGACCGTCAGTTTCTGGACCTCAGCACAACCCACCGTGGTGACAGCGACCTCAAGTGTGGCTCACAGACACGTTTTGACACTCAAACCCTTGACTGCTGAGGGATCCAAGCTTACACCAGACTTGACTAAGGGGTGTGACGCGAAACTCCCCCGCTGCGGGCTGCTCACACAGTAATATATGAAATATGCCGGGGTACCTGGTGCAGGAATGAAGAATGGCCCCTATCTCTTGGTTAGATTATGAACTACAACCATGGTTGGGGGGCACCAGGCTCCTCAGACGCTTGAACCCCAACACCGAAGCACCTGTTGATAGGTGTCAATGTGGTCACCTGCATTTTGTGACTGTTGCAGTGGCGTAAAGAAACTTGAGGGGACCCCTGTAAAGTACACAGAGGAGGCCCCTCATGCCCAGACTCAGTCAGAAGCTCTCAGACCAGGGCCACCTGCCCATGCACAGTGCCGGAGAGACCCCCACACTCCAGACCCAGTCAGAAGCTCCCAGTCCAGGGGCCTGCCGACCATGCACAGTGCCAGTGGGACCTACACGCTCCTGAGCCAATCAGAAGCTTTCCGGCCAGGGGCCTGCTGCCCATGCACAGTGCTGGAGGGACCCTTACGCTCCTGACCCAGTCAGAAGCTTTCCGGCCAGGGGCCTGCCGCCCATGCACAGTGCCGTAGGGGGCCCCATGCTCCGGACCCAGTCAGAAGCTTTCCGGCCAGGGGCCTGCCGCCCATGCACAGTGCCGTAGGGGGCCCCATGCTCCGGACCCAGTCAGAAGCTTTCCGGCCAGGGCCCTGCTGCCCATGCACAGTGCCGGAGGGACCCCCACGTTTGGGACTCAATCAGAAGCTTTCCGGCCAGGCGCCTGCTGCCCGTGCACAGTGCCGGAAGGACCCCCACACTCTGGAACCAGTCAGAAGCTCCCAATCCAGGGGCCGGCCGCCCATGCACAGTGCTGGAGGGACCCCCACACTCTGGACCCAGTCAGAAGCTTTCCGGCCAGGGGCCTGGCGCCCATGCACAGTGCCGGAGGGACCCTTATGCTCCTGAGCCAATCAGAAGCTTTCCGGCCAGGGGCCTGGCGCCCATGCACAGTGCCGGAGGGACCCTTACGCTCCTGAGCCAATCAGAAGCTTTCCGGCCAGGGGCCTGGCGCCCATGCACAGTGCCGGAGGGACCCTTACGCTCCTGAGCCAATCAGAAGCTTTCCGGCCAGGGGCCGGCCGCCCATGCACAGTGCCGGAGGGACCCTTACGCTCCTGAGCCAATCAGAAGCTTTCCGACCAGGGGCCTGGCGCCCATGCACAGTGCCGGAGGGACCCTTAAGCTCCTGAGCCAATCAAAAGCTTTCCGGCCAGGGACCGGCCGCCCATGCACCGGGCCCGGTGGGACCCCCGCACTCTGGACCCAGACAGAAGCTCTCAGGCCAGGCCGCCGGTACACTGTGCCAGAGGGGACCCCCTGTAAAGCACATGGAGGAGGCCCCCATGCTCTGGACCCAGTCAGAAGCTCTCAGGCCAGGGGCCCACCGCCCATGCACAGTGCTGGAGGGGGCCCCCTCACTGTGAGGGCTGCGGGGACTATTGTTACACCTCTGGATTGTCATGGGGCAGTTTTCTTTCATCACTGGGCTGGTGGTCTCAGGAGGGCTTCTGGGGGTCTTAGAGGGGCCTTTTCTAATTCCCATTGTGGGTGACAGCCAATCAGGCTCAAGGCATGATGGAAGGCCTTCTCTCGCTTGGGTGGATTCAGAAGACAGCTTGCCTGGATCTGACCTGTGAACTAGGAGGGAAACCACTCCCCTTGCTAAAGATGGGTAGGTCTGTGGGCTTCTAGCCACCCCCTCAGCATGGATGAGGGCCGGGACAGCCGTGTCACCATGCTGGCATGTGCACACCTTGCGCATAGGGTCACACGTGCACTCAGGGTGCACAGGTATGTTGTAGTTGGGGAGCCTTCGCTTGGTTTTAACTGAGAACCAGCATACATAATGTAACTGGGCAGATTACGAGTCAGGTGGAGTGGAATAACCCAATGGAATTGCCTCTCAGAATTTCATCTTGGAATTCTGCCCCTGATTCCAAATGGGCCCGTTTTTCTGCGTGTGGAGAAACAAGACCCGGTTTTCCTGGCCGGACACATCGCAAGGCTGTGTCTGCTTCTGGAGCCGAGCCTCATCAAACCCCACGGAACTGGAAATTCTGTTTGAGGTTACAACCAGACACATCGGTCAAAAGGTGTAATTCCCCATTCCAAGTGGTTTAACTTGTAAGCGTACAGTGCTGGGGCAGAATTATCACACAAGAAATGATAAAATCACGTGTAGTTTCACTATTCAACTCTTAATCAGCCCCAACGTGTGTTTGTCCATCTCATGTTCACACCTTGGGCATCTTGGTGCTAAATAACTGGCATTTCTTTTTATTTACTGCCATAGTACCATTGACTTCAGAAGGATGAGAGACTTAGTGGCTCTGCTTGGATTGTGAACCTGTAATCATGAGGGCAAACACAATTCCTGGTGGCGATGCTTTAGACCACTTTGCCACCAGACCAGCCCTGCCAGCCCTTTGGGTACAGTCATGCTATAAATAAACTGCCACCTCCCAGCAGCCCCCATGAGGAGGGTCACTGCTCCCCTGTCTTCATAAGGCTTCTCCTGCTATAGCTGGCACAGTAAATAGCATTTAGAACATGTTATTACCACGCAATATCGTTACAACATGGTCATTTATCATGCATTAACTTTACTACGCACGCCATTACGACTCAAATGTCAGTACCACACTGCCCAACGTCACCACCAACTTGAACCACGAAGGAGAGAACTTCAACTCCAGTATCATCAGTGCTGCCGACCGAGTCGCTCCCACCATAACCGCAAAAAGGCACAGATCCACCAAATGAGTCAGCTGGTGCACCCCGGAACTCAGCACGTCAAAGTACAGCTGCAAACAAATTGGAAAAAAAATGGTGCATCACCAAGAACCACACTGACCAAGCCACCTTCACGTCCGCCCTCACCAACTACTACAGCCAGTTCAAAGCTGTGAAAAAAGAGTCCCTGAACCAGCGATCGAGACCAGCAACAAGCAAACCAAGGAACTCTTCACCATCGCCAGAGAGTCCACCTGCCTGTCAGCCACTGAAAACTCTATCGCTCCCTCACAGGAACTCTGCGATGCTTCCGCCGACCACTTCCACAAAAAGATAGCAACAATCTACACAAACCTTGATCCCCAATACCCACTGACCCCCTCAGCAGCCCTTGGACCACTACTGCCAACCAACCGCTCCCCACATGGGAGCAACTCAGCATACCGAGCACTACTACTCTAATGAACTCCATCCACTCGGGAGCAACCGTTGACCTTTTAACCTCATAAGAGACAAGAGCAGCCACCAGCTCACCACCAGCTCACCACCATCCAGACGCCTGAACATGCAGAGGTGAGACCCCTCCTCAAGAAACTCTCTGCAGACCCCAGCGAGCTCCAGAACTATCATTCCATCTCTCTACTCCCATTTCACTTCAAAGTCCTAGATAAGGCCATCATCTTCCAACTCACCGAGCATCTGGAAAGAAACAACCTGCTGGACCCTTCCCAATCAGGCTTCAGAGCCACTCACAGCACAGAGACAGCGCTGATTGCTGCAACAGATGACATCCTTCATGACAGAGGAGAATCAGCCACCCTAATCATCCTTTCCACAGCCTTCAACACCGTCTCCCACCATATACTCATTGATCAACTGTGCCAGATTGGAATCACAGACGACACACTCTGATGAATGGCATAATTTTTCACAGGGCACACCCAGAGAACCCACCTCCCTCTCTTCATCTCACAACCCAAGCACGCCATCTGGGGCATCCCTCTAGGATCATCCCTCAGTCCAACCCTCTTCAACATCTACATGACACCACTCGCTGACATCGTCAACAATATCTCTTATGCTGAAGATATCTAGCTTGTCCTCTGGCTCTCAGTGGAAGCCACCTCGACGAAGACCAATTCCCACAACTGTATGAAGAACGTCTCAACCTGGATGAAGAACATGTACCTGAAGCTCAACGTGAACAAAGCTGAAGTTCTGATCTTCGGCAGACACACCACCCTCTGGAATGACTCCTGGTGGCCATCGGAGCTCAGAGCCACCCCCACTCTGAAAGACCACACCCACAGCCTCTGCATCTCCCTGGACAGCGAACTCTCCATGAAATGTTGGGTCAATGCGGTCACCTCAGCCTCCTTCAGCACTCTCCGCATGCTCCACAAAGTCTTCGAGCAGCTCCCCATCAGCACCAGGAAAATGGTGACACAGGCCATCATCACCAGCCAGCTGGACTAGGGCAACGCGCTCTATGCAGGCACCACCACCAAACTCATGAAAATACTCTACTCAAGACGATCCAGAACGCAGCTGCCACACTGATCCTCGACCTGCCCAAGAGAACCCACAACCACCCAGCCCTGAAGGATCTCCACTGGCTCCTCATTCAGAAGAGATGCCAGTTCAAGCTTCTGACGCATACCTACAAAGCCCTGCACAACCAAGGACCCGGTTACATGAACCATCATCCGAATTTCCACCGACCTCCCAGGAACCTCGGTCTACCTCGCCCTCGTGCAGGTACCGCGCACCCGCTGCTGCCGCTCTGGAGGATGATCCTCCTTCCTCGCTGCACCCTTCCCCTCCACCTCCTTACTCCACCCTTGCTGACCCGCTGCAGGAAGGAACTTAAGGTCTGGCTCTTTGACTGATACCCACAGCTCAGCGCCTGGAAACCCTCTCGGGTGATAAGCAGCACTATACAAGTACTGCTCGATTGATGGATTGATTGAGCGGCTTCGTACCAAATGTTTCCACCAGATAACTACCAGCAAAATAAATATTTGGAAACTCAACGAGTTGAAACAATGATACCAGAGCCATGAACCACCGGGGATCAGATGCAGGAGGCTATTGCAGTCCTAGGTGTGGAGTGGGAGGTGGGGTATTTGTAAGAAGCAGCCTGTGGACAGAACGGCGCTTCAAGCGCTAGGACACGCCTTGGTGGCTACGAGCTTGTCCTTGCGGTGGTCCAGGTATAAGGTAGTCTAAGCGGCTTCGACCACGGAGCTCAGGGTTATTGGGGAACCCTCAGCTCGGCCAAGGCGCGGTCCTGAGGTCTTGTGGTGGCGCTCAGTAGGGAGGATCTCTGGTGGTGCTTGGGATTGAGGTGGGAAATCGGTCTGTTTGGGGGGGGCTAGGAAGAGATGTCCTGCAGTGAGGATATTCAATAAATACCTGTAGCACCCCTTGAGCCCGCCGGCAGCTGTGTGAAGCTGGAAGCGCTGTCAAGGTGCATGGACACCTTCTAGGACTAGGAGAAGAGGGAGGCGACTGATCCCTCACACCTGCCTCCTTCTCTGTCTGCCTGCTACACACAGCCATGTAGACTCCCTCTTCCCTGCCTCTCCTGGACATTAACCACCCAAAGTAATACTGGTGTAATGAGGCTTTTCGGCTCAGAATCACACATCCTGCAGCGGGGACGCTGCGATCTCTCTGACCAGACTCATTGGTTAGTAAATGAGCTATGACCACAGCTGAGAGACGGCATCAGCCTGAAAACAGACACCGCAGGGGAGGACAGGAGGACTACATCTGAGGATGGAGACAGAGAGAGAGAGAGAGAGAGAGAGTCAGAAGCCATCAGAAACAAGCATTGGAAAAAGCGAATAGGTCTTGTCTATGAGAAAGCAATTGGCTTTGTTAATGTCTTTTAGCCAATTTGTAGAGCAGCGCGGCTGCTGTGACGCTGGCTGAAAGTTAGAAAAAGATAGTGCCTTGATGCAGCCAAATTTCATAGGACTTTTTCTGCTACAAGGGGGTGTGGCAAGTAGGAACGCGGGGTTTTTAGGGGGTAGCGGCAATGGAGCTTGATGGAGTAAGGGGAGGAGGGTAGAGGCCAGAGGCAATCAACAATGTGGGAGGAGTTGAGAGGTTTAGGGGGGCTTGATAGGGTAGGGGAGAGGTAGGTAGGAGGGGTGAAGTAAGCTACAAGAGGGGGACAGTCCAAGCACAATGTGGGATGCAGGCAAGAGGCAAGGGTAAGCAACAACATGGAAGGAGGCGGGAGGGATGGGGCAAGCAACAACGCTAAAGGGGAGCGTGAGTTACTGGGCAAGCAATGAAAGCACGCAAGGTACAACAATGGAGGGGCGTAGGAGGGGGCACTTGATAGTAGAAGAAAAAAGTACCCCCGAAAGAGCAAACAGGGGAAGGACATTGGATTAGGAGGCAGGACTTTAGCCATGCTCCAAGACCCAAAGAGGAAGTGGAGCCAGCACGTGCTAACCAAAGAGAAGCAATGAAAGGAGAGTGATCATGAAGCCAACCAATGGTGCGCAATGGGCGGGCTCTAAGCTCCTGATAAGTAAACAAAATGTCTCACAAGTGACAGCACATGCACCGTCTCGGGCAAGACCCAAAAAAAGGAGGCTAAATAAGGGACACTTTGCTTAGTATACGCTGTGTAGTGGATCACTCTCTTGGCAGTTGTGTGAGTTTATTTCTCAGTGATCATGAAGGAGCCAGGGTGCTCATTTGCTTGTTTGTGCTTTACATTGTGCAAACATTTGTATGTATTGTATTAATTAAAGATATATGTGTAGAGTTCACACCTAGCCACGTGCTCAATGGACCACTTCAGAGTAACTGTAGAGCAGAGAAGAATAACACATTTATATATCCAGGTGTAGGTGCTAAAAAGATGGGTTTTTATTAACTTTAAAACCACTAGTAGGTTGTTGACACAGTCTGGAGTGTTCTGGTCGTTGCTTTTCCACCTGTTTAGGGTTTGACAAGAAGAGGCCTGTTAATATTTAACTTTTTCTGTTTTTTCGGCGATCTCCATGGGCGGTGGGGCTTCCATGTGTCTCTTATTTCCCTTTCTCTTGTCTCACTTGAGAACCCTTTGAGAGGAGGCAGTGGAAAGCCAGGGAGATCTAAAGGCAAGGACCTGCCGACTCAAGGTGTGATAAGCCTGTACCCCTCCACTGCATCCCTGCTTTGACGTCAGCTGGGTGGTGTGGCGGCAGAGCCGGTCCTAGGCCTTCTGAGGCCTTCTGAGGCCCCGGGCGAAAGGGAAGATGTGAGGCCCCTCTAAGTGCCTTACTGCCTGCGCGAGTGCGCTTTTCCCTACTCTGCGGGGCCGGCAGGGGGCCCCCTGAGCGCGAGGCCCTGGGCAGCTGCCCATACCGCCCATGCCTAGGACCGGCCCTGTGTGGCGGCCAGCACAACTGCTCTGACATCCTAAGGCCCTTATTTATGAGGGCTTGCGCCGCCGCTGTGTCACTTTTTAGTAACGCTGCTGCTGCATGAACAATGCGCCACACTGCACCCTATTTGCAACTAGTCAGATGTGTCACTTTGTAAGGCCCTGCGCTACATTATACCTATGTCAGGTATGATGTATAATGGCGGGTGGGAGTTCCCCTGTAAAAAAGCCTTGTAGAAGTGGCTGGCGCAGTGAAACTTATGAGATTTCCCTGTGCCAGTCCTGCGACTTGACTAGAAGTGACGCAAGCCCTTTCACATGGGAGTCGCCCGATGTGCCTAGGACACAATGCTGGAGTTTCATCCGTTTACAGGCACACTCCAGCAATATGTCATTACTGCGCCACCATATATGTCAAGATTCCTGATGCATCTGTGCAATCCTTGTGACATTGAGTGCCGTAGTGTAAATATAGCACATCCATGGTGCCGCAAGTAGGGCGCTATGAAAAGTGTTGCATCGCTGTTTTTCACCAGCGATGGGACACTTTCCATAAATGAGGCCCAAAGATTTTACTAGGGTCAAAACAAATCAAGACACTTTACTTGATGATGCAAAAATGGAAAGTATTTGATGAAACCCGATTTCCACACATTATTGTTTGTGCATCTATAGTTTTATCAGTAGGCCGGGCGTCAGTGCGAATTTTGTGGACATTTCAATGGAAAATGTGCAGTCTGTAAAGACGGTGTACTACCAATGCCATACCACACTGCACACCAGTTGCAACAGTGTGCTCTAAAATGCGCCATGGGTTACATGCCACACCTGTATAACGCCCTTCAGAAATGGGCGGGGCTCATTTGCTGCACTTCTTTGTGCGACGCTTGGTTTCTCCAGAATTCCTACAACTTCTGTCAGCCCCCCCAGAGTGAAAGCGGTTTCGCCACCACTGGGAGGATGTGGCGTTATGGCTAGAGCAGCCAACTTTGGTACCAGAGAACCAGGTCTCGGCGTACACTCAACATCCTGTGATCCTGGGCAAATACCTCTATCTCCCCATGCATAAAAATAAATCCGACCTTCTGTAATGTAACTGGTGGGTGATCACTTAAAGCGCTCCCCTCCCTTTGGCTTGAGTTGGCGCGAGATAAATGTGCGAAAAATTATAATTGAGGGAGCAACATTCTGAGCTCCAGGTCGATTGATCTGATCATCTTTATTCACTGAGGGGTTGGTAGGTGGGCGATTCTGAGTGTTGATCGACGGTTATATTTTTTCAATTGTCGCCAATTTGGAATGATTATTAATGGAATTTCGGAAAGGCTGCTGAATGTCACTTTATTTTTATTTCTTTGTGTATTTTTAGGATCTTATTGGAGAGACGTTGGCAAATTTAGTTGCATAGGAGGCAAGCAAGGGATGTTAGTTTTATTAATTCGGTTAATTCAGTGTTTGAAATAGTTCTCCGGGTAGTAGAGTCTTCACTGATCACTTTTGTTAACATTATTTATGTGTTTGTAAGTTATTTTGGTTGTCTTTATCAGTGAAATACCATGGTGCCAATATTTTCTCTTCAAAAGAAGTATGAGTGAGGGGATTCTTTTTGGAGGTGGTGTCACAGGCTGAGGAGTTGCCGCAGACCTTGCCGTCCTCCATTGTTGTCCACGGTCCTTGCTATGGATGACACTTCTGCTGAGAGATGGGAAACGGGGTGATATTAAGGGATTTTTCAATATTTTCTTTGCTTTAGTTTGACCCATTCTATGGATCTCAGGGTGAATCTTTCAATAACAGCGTGTGGGTGTCTGTCGGGCCTGGGTTAAAGGATTTCTAGGTGGATGGAGTTCAGTGGAGAGAACTTCATGTGAAAGGTGTTACCTTTCTTACATGTTCGGAGCTTTGCTCTTTCACCGCGTCTTGCAGGCAAATGCTCTCTTTTAGTCTTGGCTTAAATGGGTTTCTGTAGATGTTCCATGAAATGTGAAAGTGTCCAAGGGAGTTATGGTTGAGTAAAGGAACCTCCTGGAGGAGACAAAGGGATTGAAGTGCTGTAAAATGGGCGTGTTGCGACCTGCAGTAGGTGGTCTGGAAAAAGGAAGCTTTCTTTACTGTTGGATTGATCCTTACTGACCTCATTTCAAAGGAAGGCCAGATAGGGGAGTGCATTCCTGCACATTTCCAGATGGTTTTATGTAGGACCAAATGGCCTCCTCCCATTTCCGAAGGCCAGTCTTCTCGGAGAAGAGCTGACCCTTCGGGCATAAGAACATCACCCGAGAGAGGCGAGGGTGCAGAGAAGGAGGCTTCCTTGGTGGAACCCATCCTATGTTGTGGCTTGGCATGAGGTCAGCAGGCTGGCATTGGTGTTCATGGGAGGATCTTGAACTGGTCAAAAAGCACATTCACCTTCGACTAAAAGGTGAAGTCATTACAAAGATGTTTCTTCTCAAAAAACACATAATGTTGGCTTAACCCAGGGCGTCGCTACACAGAGTACTTAATATGGTTACTCTTTTTTGCAAATACTGAGGCAATACAATTAATTGTAGTAAATCTTTGATCTATGTCCACAGTGGAAGGTTCCACCACTGCCCCAAGAATGCCTGGTACAGGAAGCAAAAGAAGGATTTCAGCACTTGGGGATGTATATAGCAGCTGACCGTAGGGCTAGTTATGAGCGTAGTCTACTGCCCTCGCTGCAACCATTAAAAACAAGATGGTGGAAACTGGAAGACTCTCCCACTATTGGTACTGGGAAGAGCGGGCCTTTTTAAAATGATGTCTCTACCATGCTTCCTCTATGCCGTGCAGAATTTCCCAAACTTGGTTCCAACGGGATATTTTAAAGAGGTGGAGAGTGCACAGAGAGAATGACTCTGGGATGGGCATCCCCGTATATCTCTTCCAAAATTAGTGAGGGGATGATACAATGGGGTATAGGACTCCCAGACATTAAAAAATATTTTAGGGTGGCTCATCTGACTGCCATCAACCAATGCACGTATCGGCACTGGGATGACCCGGGTTGCAGGATGGATAAATGGTTTCTGCCAGGTGGGAATTATAATGTGGCGCTGTAGTCTAAACCCACAAAATTCCATCTGACAGGACCCATTAGGCATTCAGTACAAGTGTGGCACGCAGCCACCAGAAGTATGGGTTTGCAGAAATTACTCAGGCCACTCCCTTGTGGGATTCAGAACAGCTGGGCAGCTTGTGAAAGGCGATGGGATTTGGTAAATGGGATATAATCAGGATCTCCAGGTTTGGCGACTTATGGAGGGAGGAAGACGTTATACCATTCTCTATCTTACAACAAGAATATGAGATGGCAGAAACAGAGCATTTTCGATACCTACAAATGCAACATGCTCTGACATCACAGACACCGAAGGGGGTGTCCCCCCCCCCCCGGAGGCCTTGCCTCTAGAAGACAGGCTCCCAGATGGCTATATGCAACCAAAAGCGATATCCCTAACCTACAATAAACAGATCAATAAAGCCTTAGACCCCCTGGGAAAGATTTGTGGGTAGTGGGAGAGGGACATTTCAGAACTGTTTGAACACGAATGGCAGGAAGTGATTGCTCCTCCCAGAGAGGTTGCCATCTCAGATCGTCTTTACACTGGTCCAAATAAAGATTCTCCACAGGATATATGTTAATGGACCAACACTAGCTAAGATGGGCAGTAGAGAAGATTCGGGGTGCAGGCGGCTATGTATCCAAGAGGGTACATTTATACATGTACTGTGGGCGGGCCCGATTCACAGAATTAACTTAAGACAAAATCCTAAAGTTACTACCATTTTGGTATTCAAAGAAGGCACTTACTCATTTCGGTATTCACAGAAGTTAGGAGTCCTAACTTTAGGACTCCTAAATGTCTTCTGTGAATACCGAAAGTCTTAAAGTTAGGATTTTTCTCAGTTTAGGAGTAGTAAAGTTAGGAGTCCTAACTTCTGTGAATACCGAAATGGTAGTAAGTTTAGGATTTTGTCTTAAGTTAGTTCTGTGAATCGGGCCCTCAGAGTACATATATTGAGAAATAGTGGAACGGATTTTACCTAAGCTTGAAGGAAGTCCTTGAGGCATGAATAGATCTCCATGTCAAAAGATGCTTGTTGAATATCTGGGAACCCACAGACCTGAACAGTAAAGAAAAAATATGGGTGATGTTGGGACTCATAGTCATCAATCGGAATTTGGCAAGAATGTGGGGCGCGAATGTTGCACCTTCAGTGGACGCCTGGAAAACAGACATGGACTGGTGCATGATGAGGGAAAAGACTGTATGAATGGCAAGGGGCTGCCCGAAATAATGGTCACAAATATGGGGCAAATGGAACGAGTACCAAGGTAATATCTGTGTCCCGCCTTCTATCCCCTCCACTCCTGTCTCACCTACCATATAAACAATGCAGTTCCAAAATGTTAATCATTGTTGAATGTAATGATTTTATTAATGTACATATAAGGTACACAAAGAAAGTACCGCACCTTGATCGTTGTGATATAAATATTGCACTACTGCTTTCAATAAAAAGATTTAAAGGAAAAAAACACATAATGCAAACTAGTAGACGCAAAACAGCCAAGCTTCTAGAGCTTTCCTTGGTTGAGAACGAGTTTTCTGCAGGAAGCTCATTCCTCAATTTTGTTGAACACCTGTAGACAACCTTGCCTCCTGTATGACATGTAGTGACCCGCTGTGGAATCAGCAGACGTGCATTAGAGTGGCGCAACAGACGAGAGGGTGTATTCCTTGAATATATTAGCGGGTGTACTTCTTGGACTTTCTATCCAGATACCGTATTCCATGAGCAGCTTTGTATTCGAGACAGAGTGACTTAAGCTTCACTCGCTTTTCAACTGGAAGTCAGTGCAGTAGTTTCAAGGCCTCTGAAGAGGATGGTCAATGAAGAAGGCCAAAAATTATCTTGGCTGCCATATTCTGAATGCCTTGCAATTTCCTTAGTACTCTCGGTCTGCCCCCAAAGAGAGGGAATTGCAGTAATGCAGGCGGCCAAAAATAGTCGTTTGGATCACCACCTGATGGATTGCCTTGAGACGGATCTTCTCAAGACGTTGAGTAAAAAATGCCAAGTTGAAACCACTTGATTGACCTAGCTAGCCTTCACCACAAGGTTGGGTTCAAGGTAAATGTATAGATTGTTTTGCATCCTTCACAGGAGCAGGATGAGCCATTTAAGAAGGTGGCCAGAGAGTGGCGGCACACTCGGGATCTGCTGATGTTGTAGGCACTGTGGATCCATTGTCTCATGATTTAGAGCATGTTTGTGTTGGTTACTTTCCAGATCTCATTATCAGGCTGCTCTCCAGACACTGCCTTTGTGTAAAGTGATGTTTCTCGCGGCACGTAGCACTGTGGCTAGCTCCAAGCAGGAGCCACACAACACAAGCACAATGAAGTGTGAGAGTTTTGCAACTTGCTTTCATCAGCCTTCCTGAAGTACTAATCCGAGTAGGCAAAGGGCCAGGGCTGGTCTTGAAACTCCCACAGGTTGAACAACAGAGAAAACCCCTCTAACCATGCTGTTGCCCACCCTTTCTGTGATGCATCTTTGGCAGGCACAGGAGTCCACTGCCATCTATGAGGGCATGCTTCATAATATCCTCCAGATCACAGGACAGGTCCTGGACCTCACATTGTCATGGGGTGACATAGGCCTCAGTGTTTACGCTACTGCCAAACGAAAAGTCAGGATCCCAGTTCCACATGCAGTTGGATGCTCAGGTCAGGGGAGCATGCCTGTTTACCATGTATGGGATATTCCCATCCCAACACAAGCTCTTTAAAATGTGAACCCAGGAAGAGCTGTTTAATTCTTCTTTGGATTCTTAGTTCAAATTGGGCACTGATTGGTGGTTCTTTGGTGCAGAAGCTAGAAAATAAAATAATACATAGTCTTGCACCCCCAAGAGCTGGTGTGAGGATGGGGTGGTGAAGAAAGTGTTGCAAACAAGACATCCAGGCAGCAAAACCAATATCTTTTTTCCTCAAGATCTCAGCTCATAAAAATCCCATATGGATATCATATGGTTCTCACTGACCCATGGTTACATTCATATGCGTCACAGTGTCGCAGATATAGAGCGGTATTGGTGTAAACCAAATGCTCCTTGGACTCTATGAACACTCCCATAGGCAAATCAATCAGTCAAATGGGATTGATTTATACAGTGCTACTTAGCACCCTCAAGAGTCTTCATGCACTGAGGGGGCCGTTCTGCTGCTCTGAGCTATTTGTTGAAAAAACAAGTTTTCAGTCTCTTTCTGAACTCCAATAGTGTTGGTGCTGATCAAAGAGGTAGGGAGAGGACGTTCCAGAGTTTAGGGGCACTGCAGGAGAAAGATCGGCTTCTGCTTCTGATGGTTCAAGGGATGTGGGCGAGGTGGAGGGAGGAAGAGCGAAGCTGTCTTGTGGGCTGGTGGAATTTCACTCTTTGGTTGAAGTAGGCTGGTCCCTTTTTGTAGAGTGCTTTGTAGGTGTGGATGAGGAGTTTGAAGCTGCAGCGAATGCTGATGGGAAGCCAGTGCAGTGTTCAGTGGTGGGAGGTTATGGGGACTTGTCTCGGGAGGTCAAGAACCAGCCTGGAAGCCTTGTTCTGTAATATTTGTAACCTGTTTTGGAGTTGGGTGTTGATCCCTACATAGAGAGCATTGTCGTAGTCCAGGCAGCTGGTGATGAATAAGTCTGGGTGGTAAACTTTGCTCCGTTTGCAGAGTTCACAGAGTTTTTTGTCACTCCGCACTCTGCTTGGAGGGCGGAGTTCAGTAACCACTACGACTATGCCACGTAGTTTACCTGCACCCACCAGCCACCACTAGCCCCTGAGTGTCTTTGGCACTCTTGCGAGAGGCCAGGAGACTCAGGAGTTATATTGTTTTACAACATTCTATTATTGGCCTCCCTCAGGGTTCTCGATGTTTCACATAAGAGAATTCTGTATGGATGTGCCCTACCTAGTTGACGGGTGGACTTCGCATCACCGCCAGTAGCAGACTAGCAGCCAGTAGAGTGAGACTGCTTCCAGAGAGCTGCTGGTCAACAGGCCGTATGCGCGTGCCTTCCAAGGGCGGGGCTGCAGCAAGGCCTCGGCTCCCCTTCGGGGTGTTTCCTTGATTTAATTCTTGCTCAAGTGCCACACCCGCTGAGGAGGACCCTGTTGCATCCCTGCACCTGCTGCCCCCCCTCCCCTTGGCCAACCTGGAGATCCGGCACACCAGGTAAGAGTTTATGGATGGGGTCTCACCGGGGTAGGGCTGGACACTGGCTGCATTGCCTGCCGCCCAAAGTTGCGAAACCCTTTTCAGGAGATTGCAACATCACTAAAGGTATTTCAGTGAAGGCACCTTTAAGTTTCTGGTTCATTTATATTGCCTTTTCTAAGTATATCTGTGTAGACGTCTCCAATTATATTGTTTTCAGGAGATGGCGGCAGCAGTATTGGCATTTTAGTTAAGCCACCTAAAAGTTTCTACTCGAGACATACGCGTGCACACGTCTTCTGCCATTGGACAATCGAGGTTGATATTGCCGAATGGGGGGAGCGCTTCCATATGGTGTCAATTGCGGCTGTAATGGCGAACGCAGTCGTCGTTCTTTGCCTTGCAGAGTCGTGTTTTTCAGTACTGGTAAACGGCGCACAGTCTGAGATTAGAGAAGCATGTTTTAATTATCGGGCACTTGTTCTTTATATGTGTCTGCGTGCATTGTTTTGTTGTAAAGGCATGGATGGTAAAGATCACACCCGAACCCCTAGAGCACTGACTGCCTTTACGAAGCATATGTGTGGTTAAGGAATATGCGTGGTAAAAGCACGCCTGATAACGCATGCGCAGTAACTGAGCACGTGATTCCGCCTGCGTTGTATGTGCTGTTTCCCCATGTACGTATATCAGTAAAGCTGCACGCCTGATGCAAATGTTAAGGCAATTTGAAGAGGACATTTTAATGGAAAATATGCTGTCGGCACATGGCCGAAACCTACCACTCCATCCACTGCTCATGTATGTGAGACAATGTGCTGCACCACTGAAAACATATCACAACTCCCACCTTACTCCTCCTTCATGGAACTGCCTCATTTGGTGCTCTCGTATTTTACGTAGCGCTTCAATATTGCACCCTGTCACTTCGGTGACGTCACATTAATAGCAGCGCCCCCACTCTGGATATTGTTCGAGCACTACAATGTTTAAATAGCATTATCAGGGACATGCGCACTGCCCTTACACGTCTTTACTCTACCTGCTACACACTCCATATCACGTTTCTCTTTTTTTTTCATTCTAAAACAACTTTATTGGTTTTCCACAATGTATAGCAAACAAGCCAATGCAAGGCAGAGAAGTGTTCAAGCATTACATTTGTATTTACTACCTCCAGCAGACCAACCCACATTTTTGTTTGTTCTCTTCTAAAGGAAGATATATTGACTCGCAACAGCCACACAGCTAATCTCTGTGAGAAGAGTAATTCTACATATTTCCATGATCGACCACCTACCTGGCAGCCTCTCTCGTGTCTGAGGTGAGATTCTGACTGGCCATCTCCAAACACATTATTTTAAAACTGTGCAGAGAAGCCCAGCCCAGGCCGCAGCCTGTGACATGTGTCTGCGTCAAGAACGGGCGACAGCGGTTGGTTCATTTAGTGCATTGCAGGTCGCTCACAGTTTAACATTGGTTGGCTTCATTGTCCCTCTTATTTTCTACCTCCTGATTGGTTAGCCCTTGCCGACTTCACTTCCTCTTACTTCCTCAGGAGCATGGACCAAGTACAGATCGCTTTATCTTGATTGGGGTCTTTCCGCTCACACTGCTGTGATTAAGGGGCTATTTCTTTTTTTTCTACTTCCTTGGGGGTTGCTTTTTTATTTCCTCTTCCCGGGGTTTTGCTGCCTCTTTCCCACCCCCCCATGTCTGTGTTCCGCCACCAGCGCACCTTAGGAAAAAAAGCAACATAACATGGTCAGCGCTGGCCACACCATAGCACTTTGTTTTTACCATCCCATGTCATAGCACTTTAAAAAAAATAATTATAGCATCTTTTTAAATTAACTTTCCGCCATGCTACACAGCAGCCAAACTGCTCTGGCATGGCTAACATACATTGGCAAAGCCAAAAGCTCTCAAATAGGTGAGACCTATTGGCTTTGCAAATGCTTGTTATGGAGCTCAACGTCCACTAACTACTTGTTTCGCACTACTAAGAAAAACACTGATTGCCTTTGCTATGGGCCAGAGACCCAACAGGTACATTCTGACATTTTCGACCGCCTTCTCAACTGTACTTGAGGCATTATTTTCTATTTTTTTTTTTACACTTGTTAATATTGTCTGGGCACAGGTAGCACCTCATTACTACTGGTTTAAGACCCAAATAAAGCAATACGCAACAGAAAGATGACTAGTCCACCTTTGCAAAGGACATTCCACTGCGCTGCAACGTGTGGCTGCGTTTCTAGTAACTTTTAAACCATTGGAGCGAGATTTTTTAATTAAAATCTGCAGATTATACAACAGAGGTTAGATTATGTGGCAATGCGGCAAATCCATAATTATGCGGGAAAATGCTACAGCCACATCATTGCATATTTCCAGAGGCCCTGAGCATAACTTACCCATTAAAGGCAGGGGGGGGGGGGGGGGGGTAGGCCACCGCAGCGCTGCTCTGCCCCCTTTAATGCAGCTCTATGCGCCGCAGAGGGCTTCCCCCGCATGCTGACATTTCCCTCCACCCCGTGGTGGATTTAATTAAAGTCTCAACACCACAGCTCATGTCAGATGCCACACGGTACAGGGCTCCAGCAGACAGCGCCCAGACAGGCAGGAGTGCGGGTTTCATTACAGAAGCAGAGCGGCTTTTCCCATGTGTGGACTGGTGCTCCGAAAAATTTACATTTCTTCAACGCATCTCATCATGGTCCGCCCGAGCTTTGTGCATACCGCGTTGATGCCCTGCGGCTGACATGCTGCAAAATAACTGCATCGCTTCTTACGCTCCGGCGGCGCTCATCATGTCACGAATCAGGGTCTAGCAAGTGCTATGTGGGCCAGGCTCTAGCGAGTGTCTACCAAGGGCTGTATGGGCCAGGCACTAGCGAGTGTCTACCAAGGGCTGTATGGGTCAGGCTCTAGCGAGTGTCTACCAAGGGCTGTATGGGCCAGGCTCTAGCGAGTGTCTACCAAGGGCTGTATGGGCCAGGCGCTAGCGAGTGTCTACCAAGGGCTGTATGGGCCAGGCTCTAGCGAGTGTCTACCAAGGGCTGTATGGGCCAGGCTCTAGCGAGTGTCTACCAAGGGCTGTATGGGCCAGGCGCTAGCGAGTGTCTACCAAGGGCTGTATGGGCCAGGCTCTAGCGAGTGTCTACCAAGGGCTGTATGGGCCAGGCTCTAGCGAGTGTCTACCAAGGGCTGTATGGGCCAGGCGCTAGCAAGTGTCTACCAAGGGCTGTATGGGTCAGGCGCTAGCGAGTGTCTACCAAGGGCTGTATGGGTAGGTTTTCCTGTCTTCAGTTTCTATTTTTGATCAATTTTGGTGAGGGTTTTTTCAGTGTTATCTAGTGATTTCAATGCCTTAAAAAACAGTGGTTATCAGTGGCTACACATTTTCGAACCATTTAAACATCAGAAACAGTGTTTTTCCGGTGTTTATAGAACGTTTTGCTTTTATTATTGAGTGCTTTCTGCACTGAGAGCACATGGTATATAGACCATGTACGCACGGTGTATATGAGGTCCAAACAGATCTTTGCAAATTAATCTTATTGTAGTACACCATCCAATGCTTCTTCGGTGAGTCTTTGGTCGCGCACGCTCGCTCTTTCCTTCCCATGTAAACTTCTGTGAAAAGGCCCTTGAGAGACGCCAAAGCAGCCAGTACACAATTTGGTAACTCTGGCCACTGACATAGCTTTCCTTGCCTATACTGGTGCACTTGAGGATTGCAATTCTATGGGGAGGTTCTGCCACATTTGTTTTGAACTGGGTGGTTATGCCTCCAGAATTATTAGAGCGGTCAAAAATTAAGCAGCACTTTTGAAACTACAGAGGAAATTCCCCTTTAGGGAAGGAATCTAGAACAGAGTACCACAGTGAGGTTTCATTGACTTCAAATGCCATGGTTGGTGAAGGGCCATTTCACATACATTGTAAAATAAAATTTCCTGAATTGCTCTTCACCATTGCTTTGCTCACCAAGTGGCAAGCACTCTAACATGGAACATGTTGCAGTGCCAAAGTCACTAAAGATGTCAGCCATCCGACTCTCAAGGAGATGTTTCACAGCTACACCAATTATGCTGAACACCTGGCAGGCAAGGGTGTTTTCAGACTCTAGTTGTTTTATTATGTCCACTACAGCAATCATGTTTTCCTGTAAAAACCTAAGCATGCACTCGAGTGTACTTTTTCACATCACTATCAATTTGCGACTAAAGATACTTACATTTCTTGCCTTTGGCATCTTCACTCAGCAAAAAGTCTGTAAACGGTTGCCACATGGATAATATAGCATTCACGGGCTCTAGGACTGAGAACCACCAGCTAAGGGACACAGTTGGGATGGCTCTTTCTTTGATGCCACACAAAGTACAAAATGAGAAATATTTTCGTTTTAGTTCCTGTGCATAAAAAAAAACAGTGCACCAGAATGGACTAAAAAGTCAATAGCATTTCCCATTAACTTTGAAGATTGTAAAGATGCTTTCAACATATCATCTAACAAGTGGCAAGGATCTCTTACAGCAAGAACTTAGGCTCAGGTATCGATTTTGACAGGTCATCACACAACTTTTTCATTTACGTAGCTGAATCACTGCAAATACAAACAATATCACTCCAATCTGTTGAACTTGGAAAGAACCTTTTTGCAGAGCATTCCAAGTGACCCTGTGTTCCATGTTTTCCAAAAGTCTGCTGTCCTGTTTTCACCACTATCCCAGATGCTTGGTGATATCGCTCTTTTCACATATACCCGTCACTATACCTTGCATTGAATGTTTAAAGTCTGGATGTTGGCAATTCACCTACTATCAATACTGACTCATTAGAAACTGGGGCTGACTGATGTATTAAGGGTTTTTACCCATTCTCTGTGGGTAAATGTGATGACACCTATTACGAAAGATTCTCATGAAATCAGCCATTTTACCTATCAGTAAAATATCAATAAAGTTTGAAATATTTACTGATTTTCTACAGTTTATAAAATAATTAAACAATACCTAAAACATGCTTCCAAACCATGCATCTTTGGACCAAAGACCACAAAACTGAAAAAAGCAAAAGGAAGCAGAAAAAATATTTTAGTGACTTCCCTAAACAACAAAACTCAAGCAGAATAATGTTAGCCCAGTCTTTCTTACTGCTTGTTTGTATAATGAAGTTACATTTTATTGGCCCCTTCAGGAAGAAAATAAAATTACTCTTTCACTCTCTTTTTCCTTTCTTTGAATGGCATTTAGTTGGTGGCTGTGCAGGTGTTTTTTCAGTGTTTATATGTTTTCACTGCTGAGGGATATTTCTAATGGTGGGCGGACAACTCCGTTCCACCCACGGAATGTGCATAATTTTGCCTATTTCGCGTTCCGCGAAGTAAGCAGACGAGGGAAATGTCCCCACATTTGCAGCGAAGCGGAGTTGGACTCCCACCCACCTTATTAAAATGTTTAAAAACATCTATTTAAAAGACTGGGAATACTCCTTACCTTATCGGCGGCGTCCCTGGGCTGCCCTCTTCCGCTATCGCGACTTCTTCTTGAAAACTGTGCATGCACGGGTGCCTGCGCATGCACAGTTTTTAAAAGGAAGGCGTGATGGAGGATGAGTGCAGCCTGGGGACGCCGCCGATAAGGTAAGGAGTTTTCCCGGTATTTTCATAGATTTGTAAAACATTTTAATAGCGTGGGTGGGAGCCTTTGAAGAACATACTCAGAGGTGACTAGGAGACCCTCCCAGATGGATAGGAGACCCTCCGAGAAGGGTAGGAGACCCTCAGAGAAGGATAGGAGACCACCAGAGATGGATAGGAGACCCACTGAGATGGGTGGGAGACCCTCAGAGAAGGGTAGGAGACCATCAGAGATGGATAGAAGACCCTCGGAGAAGGGTAGGAGACCATCAGAGATGGGTAGGAGCCTCTCTGGGATGGGTGGGAGGGTTCGAAGGAGACCCTCCGGGATGGGTGGGAGGGTTAAAAGGAGACGTTCAGGAATGGATGGTATGGTTCAAAGGAGACCTTCTGAGATGGGTAGGGGACCCTCCAAGATGGGTGGCAGGGTTCGAAGGAGACCCTCACGGATGGATGGTATGGTTCAAAGGAGACCCTCAGAGATGGGTAGGAGACCCTCAGAGATGGCTAGGAGACCCTCCAAGATGGGTAGGAGACCCTCCCAGATGGGTAGGAGACCCTCTGAGATGGGTGGGGGGTTCAAAGGAGATGTTCAGGGATGGGTAGGAGACTCTCAGCAAAGGGTAGGAGACCCTCCGAGATGGATAGGAGAATTCAAAGGGGACCCCCCGATATGGGTAGGAGACCCTCAGAGATGATTAAGAGGATTCAAAGGGGACGCTCAGAGATGAGTAGGAGAACCTCAGAGATGGGTAGGAGACCCTTCGATATGGGTAGGAGACCTTCAGAGATGAGTAAGAGGATTCAAAGGGGACGCTCAGAGATGGGTAGGAGACCCTCAGAGATGGGTAGGAGACCCTCCGAGATGGGTAGGAGACCCTCCTAGATGGGTAGGAGACCCTCTGAGATGGGTAGGAGACCCTCCGAGATGGGTAGGAGACCCTCCTAGATGGGTAGGAGACCCTCTGAGATGGGTAGGAGACCCTCCGAGATGGGTAGGAGACCTTCAGAGATGAGTAAGAGGATTCAAAGGGGACACTCAGAGATGGGTAGGAGACCCTCAGAGATGGGTAGGAGACCCTCCTAGATGGGTAGGAGACCCTCCTAGATGGGTAGGAGACCCTCTGAGATGGGTAGGAGACCCTCAAAGATGGATAGGAAACCCTCCAAAATGGGTAGGAGAACCTCTGAGATGGGTGGCAGGGTTCGAAGGAGATGCTCAGGGCAGTCCTTTGGGTGTTTTATGGGAGAATTGTAGCACTCATAGGATAGTTCACTGTTAAATATGTATAATACCTCCTTAATCTCTTGGGTGCTTGCAAAGGAGTTTGGAGAAGAGAACACCCTACTTCTCGCTCTGCAATCCTAGGATTGACCATACATTATAACCAGTAATTGCAGCACACCTCTTATCCAACAATATCAATCATATCACAGAAAAAATAGAGCATTCTATTTGGGCTCTTGAAGATTTCTTTGTCATCTTTTATTCTTTCAAACTCCAATCCCCTTTAGCCACGCCAACACGTTTCGCCAAGGTTAACATAAACCAAACAGCTTCATCAGGGCGCAGTCTTTCTGTTTCGGCACCTCTGTGTTGAGATTCGCTTTTATTGTCCTTCCAACAAAGCCTGTTTTTAAAAGTTTTTTTGCAATCACTTTACACAACTTCAGCGATTTATTTTCTTCCACCTCCTGACTTCTATAAATTCGGGCAGTAAGTCCTGGATTTCCCGTTTTCTACTCTCTTCGTAATTATTGCAAGCCTCCTTATCTTGTTCCGTATCGCCGATGCTCAGTGATGGATGGTATGGTTCAAAGGAGACCCTCCGAGATGGGTGGCAGGGTTCGAAGGAGATGCTCAGGGATGGATGGTGTGGTTCAAAGGAGACCCTCTGAGATGGGTAGGAGACCCTAAGAGATGGATAGGATGGTTCAAAAGACATCCCCATACATGGGTAAAGCATTAGAAGAAAATCCTCAGAGGTGGATAGGAGGGTTCAAAGGTTACCCTCCGAGATGGTTAGAGGGCTTGAAGATCCTCAGATGAGTAGGAGACCCTCATAGATGGGTAGCAGGGTCCAAAGGAGATTCTGAGAGATGGGTAGGAGAACCTCCGAGCTGGGTAGCGGAGCTCAAAGGAGACCCTCAGAGATGGGTAGTCGCCCCTCTCAGATGGGTAGGAGACCCTCATAAGGGTATCAGGGTTCAAAGGAGACCCTCTGAGATGGGTAGGAGACCATCAGAGATGGGTGGAAGGGTTCAAAGGAGATCCTCTGAGATAGCTAGGAGACCCTCAGAGATGGGTGGAAGGGTTCAGAAGAGACCCTCTGAGATGGGTAGGGGACCCTCAGAGATGGGTAGGAGACCATCAGAGATGGGTGGAAGGGTTCAAAGGAGATCCTCTGAGATAGCTAGGAGACCCTCAGAGATGGGTGGAAGGGTTCAGAAGAGACCCTCTGAGATGGGCGGGAGACCCTCAGAGATGGGTAGGAGACCATCAGAGATGGGTGGAAGGGTTCAAAGGAGATCCTCTGAGATAGCTAGGAGACCCTCAGAGATGGGTGGAAGGGTTCAGAAGAGACCCTCTGAGATGGGTAGGGGACCCTCAGAGATGGGTAGGAGACCATCAGAGATGGGTGGAAGGGTTCAAAGGAGATCCTCTGAGATAGCTAGGAGACCCTCAGAGATGGGTGGAAGGGTTCAGAAGAGACCCTCTGAGATGGGCAGGAGACCCTCAGAGATGGGTAGGAGACCATCAGAGATGGGTGGAAGGGTTCAAAGGAGATCCTCTGAGATAGCTAGGAGAGCCTCAGAGATGGGTGGAAGGGTTCAGAAGAGACCCTCTGAGATGGGTAGGGGACCCTCAGAGATGGGTAGGAGACCATCAGAGATGGGTGGAAGGGTTCAAAGGAGATCCTCTGAGATAGCTAGGAGACCCTCAGAGATGGGAGGAAGGGTTCAGAAGAGACCCTTAGAGATGGGTAGGGGACCCTCTGAAATAGGTAGGTGCCCCTCTGAGACGGGTAGGAGACCCTCAGAGATGGGTGGAATGGTTCAAAGGAGACCCATTTGAGATGGGTAGGAGACCCTCAAAGATGGGTGGAAGGGTTCAAAGGAGACCATCTGAGATGGGTAGGAGACCCACAGAGATTGGTGGAAGGGTTCAAAGGAGACCCATTTGAGATGGGTAGGAGACCCTCAAAGATGGGTGGAAGGGTTCAAAGGAGACCCATTTGAGATGGGTAGGAGACCCTCAAAGATGGGTGGAAGGGTTCAAAGGAGACCCTCTGAGATGGGTGGGAGAGTTTGAAGGAGACCCTCTGAGATGGGTAGGAGCCCCTCTGAGATGGGTAGGAGACCCTCAGAGATGGGTGGAAGGTTTCAGAGGAGACCCTCTCAGATGGGTGGGAGAGTTTGAAGGAGACCCTCAGAGAAGATTAGGAGACCCTCGGAGATAGGTGGGAGACCTTCAGAGATGGGAAGCTGGGTTCAAAGGAGACCCTCAATGATGGGTTGGAGACCCTTAGAGATGTGGTGTTGGGTTCAGAGAGCTCCTCAGAGATGCATTCAAAGAGCACAACATGAGGCAAGGGAGTAGACAATAAAGGCCTGGTATTCTGTACCCAAAGCTTACACCAGCAGACACCTCCAAGATGGCTGACCCGCCTCCTAAAGAGGTTAGAGAGAGATCCGTAACCTCACACCAGGAGACACCTCCAAGATGGCTGAACCATCCCTTCAAGAGGTTAGACAGGGATCTTGGGGTAAGAGAGATGGGACGCTTACAGAATCCACGTTGAGGAAGTAACAGTGTAACGGCAGGAGTTCAAGAGACTTCTTGAGACCGCACAAGGATGCACCGGAAGGAAGTGATCCCGTTCAAGGAATCCTGCGGAGCGCTGCTCCTGTGTCATACGAGGCATTCTCGGGCACGTGATCATGTGATGTCAAACACCAAGAGATAAAAGCAACACGAAAATATTAATATCAAAAACTGACTCCAACCCTCAGCTAGAAGCGAGAGCCGGAGATTGCAGACAAGGCTGTACTTTAATTATTTTATAGCGGCCGCATTGTGCCATGATGATGAGAAAAAAGATTATGGATTAAGAAACGCTGCATGGAAGCAGCTCAGAATGAATTTTAACTCGACTTGTCACTCTTTGCTATGATTTGTTATGTTCCTATGTAATGTGTGTTGTATAATGTTATGTATGAATGCCATGTTTTGCTATGGTATGTTATACTATGTTAAGTTCCTGCATGTGCTGTTATGCTATGGTATCTCATGATTTTGATTATGTTCTTATTTTCTTTTTTTTTTACATTCTTAACTTTTTGTAGAGCGCTCTTCCACCCCATAGTATCTCTGAACTACGGGAACAGAGAAGGCTCATGCGCTGCCAGCCCAGGCAGGGTGACAGCGCTTTATGCCAACAAGCTTGATATTAAAGAACCACATCTTGGACTTTTAATAAATCCTCTTCATCTAATCTGACTCTCTGCCCCCTGGAAGCTCCACCCAACCTTATATCAAGTTTAACAAAAGTCCCCGAGCCCCAGTACACGTCACCTGTGCAAACCTGCCGGAGTTACCTGGTCTGCAGTCACCCTAGACCCTTCAACGGCTAGCTTGAGTCCCAAGAGTAGCCAGGTGGACCCAGGATTACCAGGTCCTTTCACTCATGGTTCTCCATGATTCCAGGGACCTCCTGGTTGATCAAGAGGGGGACAATGCAGGTCATGCCGCAGAGGTGTGGGGGTGGCCAGGGGTGAGGTGCAGGCCAGGCTCCAGGTTGCTGACTCCGGGAAGGTTCCCTGCTGCCTCTGTGGTGTTGATGTGGATTCAGGAGGCAGCCGAGCATTGACCACAATGCGATCTCACTGGATGTGTTCCTGCTCAATGTTCCCCCACTTTGACTTGACGCCTACAATTCATTCTAGCAAGGGGGTGGGGGGTGGCTTAGGAACCTGGTACCAATCGGTGAAGTAGAGGTGTGGGATTTGGCAGAAGCATACTGTTACCTGAGAAGTGATAATAGGGAAGGTGTGCAAGAGATGTGTAGGATGAAGAGCACAAGGCCAGATTGACTTTTATTTCTCGCAACGGAGCACAACACAGTAAGGCAGTTTACTGTGTTACATGAAAAGGAGAGAACAACAATGTACCATACCAAGTAAGATCCTTTTATGCACAAAGAGAAGGCTGGATGTCACGCATGGTCGTCACAGTAGCATGAAGCTTTGTGATGGTGGTCACCACAAGCTGTCGATGCTGTAGCATGAAGTGCAGATCTTGCATTTCTGGGCATCGCTGGTGGTTGGTATGGCACAAAGAGTCAGGTTCACCGGAGCTTCCTTTTGGGCAATACAGGCGGAAAGATCTTGGTGTGAACAGGCCTGTTTGCATTCGCAAAGAGCCCAAAACTTCAGGATTTCTCCTTTTCTTGGGGAGAGAGCTCAACTGATTCCACGCCAAGAGTCTAGGAGCTAAGGGGCACATCTTGGGGATCAAAAACTCACTCGAGCAGAGGCCAGCAGGACTTACAGAGGTCCAAGCAGCAGGTCAGCTGGGCATTTGCAGGGAGCTTCTGGGACTTGTTATGTCCCTGCAGCTCAGAACAGGAGGTCAGTTTGCTACCCTTGGAGTCACCTCAGCTTGTTAATGAGGGCTGCAGGTCCTGTCTTCCTTCTCCGTGAGCAGGGCACCATGCAGCAGAGTAGCAGCCCTTCTGGCAGCAATGTAGCACAGCACTAGTATCCAGAGTGTACACAGGAGTTGGATCGGAGGGTCTATTATTTATACCTGGTGATCACATTGAAATAGAGGAGGTTTCTAGGGACGTCCCTTTGAAGTGCTTAAAGTGCTTGAAGTTTCCTGTCCCCCATGCCCTAAGTACAAGCTGACTGCATAAACAAAGCAGTGGTGACAAGTCCTTTCTGTGAAAGCAGGGCACATCCTAATCAGTTGCAAGCGGGCTGTGCCCAGCTCTACCCCCCCCCCCATCCTGCCACTTGATGACTCATCCAGACACACCTATTTCCTCTTGTATGTGGCGGTCTACGAATAATGAACAACATCCAAATGCCGACCTACCCAGTCATGTAGGTACCAAATAGTTATGTTAGGAAAAATGCCAATTTCTCTAAAAGTGGCATTTTCAAAATGGTAACTTAAAATCTGACTTTACCTTTAAGAATGATTTTGAATTACACTTTCTCAGACACCAAACATGAAATGTACACCTGTTCCAAATCAAAAGTTAGCACTTATTAAAAGTAATAAGGAACCCCAATGTTATCCTATGTTAGAGGTAGACGATGCAGTAGGGAAAAATGAATGATAGAGCTTTTCACTACCAGTATAGGAAAAAGTTAAAAGTACACATCCATCTTTTTCAAATAGACTGCACCCTGCCCTATGGGCTGTTTAGAGCCTACCCTATGGATAACCTATATGTATTAAAGAGGAAGGTTTTGGCATGGCAAAAGGTTTTTATTTCCAGGTCAGAATGACAGTCTAAAACTGCATGATAGGCTGCAATAGCAGACCTGAGACATGTTTTAAAGGGCTACTTAGGTGGTTGGCACAACCAGTGCTGCAAGCCCACTAGTAGCAGTTACTCTACAGGCCATGGGTGCAAGAACTTACAAGTAAATGAAATGTGCTAATTTGGTGCCAGTTAATTTTGCAATCTTTAAAGGAGAGGGCACACACACTTTAGCACTGGTTAGCAGTGGTAAAGTGCCCAACAAAAATGGGATCAGCAAAAAAATGGAGGAGTAAGGCAAAATGTTTGGGGTAAGATCACCCTAAGGCTGAGAGATCTAACACATGTGCTGAGAAGTGCTGCTACTCGCCCATTAAAAGTATTGCACCCCTGCTGAGGACTGCGGAGACTCTCCTCTTCAATTTAAATTAGTGCAGGAACTCAGCACCGAAAAGTGCTTGAATTTTCAAAGCACTGGGAGTGTTTAATACATTGTTTGTCAGCGGTATTCAGGAGGGAAGGAGTACCCAAATTTGTGTTAAACCAGACAGGTGCTTGATTTAAATCTCACTGCATGAAGGGATTCTTGATGGATTGGCGTGTAACACATCACAGCGCCAGGATACCCGTTGGGTGACAGTTGCGCTTTACAAGTGTGCCATACAAAACAATACAATACATGAATTCAGGGGCATATTAGCATGGGCAATATCGCCGCTTTAGCTGGACTTTTTCCCTTTAAAGCGGCGATAATTTTAACGCCCTATTAACAAGCTGTCGCTAACAGCAGTTAGCGACAGCTTTTAGGCGATAGCGACCAGTTTGGGGCCCACTTTGCATGTCAGCGATATTTATCGCTAAGGACATGCAAAGTGGGCGTATCCAACTTGTTAGCGGCTATTACCAAGACAAGCTGTGCGATTAAAAAAAAAAACGCTAAGCGCGATTATTGCCAGAACCTAACGCCTGCTCAGACCATGAGACTCAACCTGTTTATCCAATGCCTTGTGGATATTCAGGTTAAGACCCTTTTGGAGATAATGCCTGAATATCGCTGGATTTCCAGCGATATTCACGCATTGAGCCGCTATTGCCGGATATTTTATCGCAATAGAGATAAACCTTGCTAATAGCATGTTATCTCTGCGATAATAGTCGGAGATAGGCAGTGATAAAAAAAATTTGCTAAACGCATTTAGCGATAAATATCGCTATTTGTTGCTAATATGCCCCTCAGTTCCATACGACCTCTTCCAGGGAATGTTGTTCCGAAAAACTTTATTAGATTGTTGTGGGAAGAGCATCCCCCAGATAAGCTTTAGGAGAATATGGGCTGGAGAGAAGGAATCATTAAAAGCAATGGGGCACACTGGGTACCCCTGAAGTCCAATACACTATTAATCCATGTGGAATTTAATACGTGGCAAAGCCAAGATGGTTGTTGCCATCTAACAAAGGTGAAAGGCTCTTCGGTTAGTGATGGACTAAACTTGACCCATCTTGCTCTTCAGTTAATGAACTCTCCTGTATGGATGGTTTTCAGAGTTGTTGAGAGATATTTGGTGTGACTCTGGAGCTCTGTAGAGTTGGCGAGGTAAGGGTAACATCTGGCTGCACTGTCATCGATCGGCTATTTGTGTGACAACAGTTTTTTGGAAGAATTGCATGACCCGTTGAGCATAAATCCTGACACAAAAAAACATTTTGCAGGCCCTGCACTTTCAGACCTCCTTATTATAGAAGCTAGCAGCTCTCCTGGTGCCTCGGTTGATATTGAGTTCACCCGCTTCCCGAGCAAATGAAGTCCCCAGAGAACAAAACTGCGGATGAAATGGTCTGACTGATGTGGAAATCTGAAACTGCATTTTGAAGCAGTAGATTGACCTAAAAGCAAACATCAACAAGAGATTGTGTTAGACCTGCATTTAATTTCCTGCCAGCTGAAGTGCTCGCCAGGAGACATATAGTATTCCGCGCAGGAGGCCGGGGATCAATGCACCATAATGGGGCACGCGCTGGTTCCGCAAACAATAAACTTAAATCCAACCGAGCCGCGATCTGCCTCACCGCTAAGGATGTTTGTAAAAGGCCATTTATAAAATAAAACACACTAGCTGGACAATCAATGGACTTTTTAAAGGGCACTTGCAGCGTTATAGCCAGATAAACTGTGGCAAATAAAGAGACGTCAAGTGGATAAACACCTGGGAATATAGGCCAATTTGTTTTGTTTATCACAGTTTATTCTATTACTATTAAAGTCGCGGCCACAGAATAGATGGATTATGGTCAAAATTTGACCTATTCTGCTAGCGAGTTAACTTTACGGAGACCTTCTATCTCTCAATGCCCCTTCCTGACCCCCAATACTTCTCGACGCATCTCTATCAATGGCATCTCTCGGACTTCATCACCCTATCGATCTATGGAACTTAGTGCCGTCCCATCCACTACCCCCTATCTTCCCACTAAACCTTTAATGGATCTCGCTGTATATATCTGAATACCCGCTCCCTGGTCAAGCACCAACTTGATATTTTCTTACTCCTTGTCACTGAAAAACCTGACATATTGTTGATCACGGAAACTTGGCTGGCCCAGGACTCATTGCCTGATATCCTTGCAGCACTCCCTTCAGATTATTACATCTTAGCTACTAATGGGCCCTGGTGATAGTACTGCTTTACCGTCCCCCTCAAGTTATGGCCACTTTTCCAAACAATCTGGGAGAACAATTGTCTCCCCTTGTTGTGAATTTCTCTAAACCCTCCTGGTCGGAGATCTAAACTATTGGTTTGATAACGACACAGGTGGACCCCAAGCGGCCGAACTCCAGGAACTACTCCTAAATCTAAATCTGGCACAACACATTCACTCTCCCACTCATGAAAAAGGTCATAGCCTTGACCAAATATGGTCCTCCAATCTTTTACTCTCGCCCCCTGTTATCACACCTTGTATATGTTCGGACCATCATTTAATTCGATTTACTGCCACCATTAAGGGCTATATCAAACCTCTACCCTTGGCAGGAGGTGTTACCAGAAAATGGAGAGCTATAAACTCTCTCGTCCTTACAGACACCTTGATGTCTATGTTACCTACAACCTGCAAGGATGTAGATATCATGGAAGGAAAAATTACGGACTGGCTACTAGCAGCCACAGACATTCATGCACCCGTACACGTGGTGGGGATGCTCATAAATGGTTCACCTCTGACCTAAAGAAATTAAAACTTGATTTACGCCAGTAGGAAAGGAAATGGAGAGCTAAATATACCTCGCAAGATAAGGAGGAGTTTGTCACAGCCCGTAGAAACTATCTAAAAATTATTTTAAAAAGTGAAGCTGACTACTTCTCAACCAAAATATTAAGGGGCATATTACCAAGCAATTGCGATAATTATCGCTATTTCTTGGTTAGCGTGAAAAATTTACCGCTGAGCTGCGGCGATTTTTACCGCAAATAAACCTTGGTATTACCAAGGTTTATCGCAAATGCGATAAAAATCGCCGCAATGCATGAATATCGCTGAAAAGTCAGCAATATTCATGCATTACCGAGCTAATGCTCTTAGCCATGTTATCCACCTCCCATTGGATAACATGGCTAAGAACTGCTCAGGGCAGGTGTTAGCTTTTGGAGATATTCGCGCTTAGCGCGAATATCTCCAAAAGTTGGTAATAGGAGATAGCGATGTTAGCGACTGTTTTCAGTCGCTAACATCTTGGCACGCCCACTTTGCATGTCATTAGTGATAAATATCACTGACATGCAAAGTGGGGTCCAAGATGGTCGCTATCTCCTACTAGCTGTCGCTAACTAGTGTTAGCGACAGCTAGGTAATAGGGAGATAATTTTATCTCCGCTTTCGTGGCTTTTAAAGCCAAAAAGCAGAGATAAACCCCCTTGATAATATGCCCCTAAATTCTCAAAATAAATCAAAGGACATTTTTAACATAGTAAATGACCTATGTAACAGTGAGAGAGCTGCCCCCATCCAGGGCCCCACTCAGGAACTCTGTAACTCACTTAATGAGTTCTTCATAGACAAAGTTTCCACTATAAAGAGGAGCATCCATAGTCCACATAGTGTGGAACCTATAGATGACATCTATAATAATCCTCAAATCCTTGATGTCCTCCCCCCTCTTGACTCAAAAACTCTATCGGAGCTTCTTGCCTGGGTTAAAACCGGGTCACCAAATGATATCTGTCCACCACACATCTTGAAAGACATCTGCTTGGCCCTACCAATGACCATTCTCCCATTCCTGAACGATTCTCTTTCACAAGGCAAGGTCCCTTGCAACTTCAAAAATGCCACGATTGTCCCACTTATAAAAAAAACTCGGGGCAGACCCCTCAGATTTGGCCAACTACAGGCCTATCTCCCTCCTACCTTTCTTGTCTAAATTACTTGAGGCCCACATGTCTAGATATCTGTCAAACTTTATTGAACTTTCAGATTATCTAGAACCGAACCAAGCCGGCTTCCGTCCGTCACACTCTACGGAGTCTGTGATTCTCGCGGTCCAGGATACCCTAAGAATTAATGCAGACAAGGGCATCCATCAGGCTTTGGTACTCCTTGATTTGTCGGACGCGTTCGACATGGTCGATTATAACATACTGTTGAACCGTGTCGAGCAGGCCGGCCTCAGGAGTCCCGCCCCAGATGGATAACGTCCTTTATTACAAATCGGCCGCAATCAGTGAGACTTGGAACATTTACAGCCCCAAAGATATCTTCCTTCTGCGGGGTGCCGCAGGGTTCATCGCTCTCACCACTTTTATTCAATCTCTACTTCCGACCCTTGGTACACTCTCTAAAAGACCGTAAAATTACCATCTTTAATTATGCTGACGACCTGCAGTTGATAATCCCCTTGAATTCCCCGGACTCTGTTGTCGAGTTTCAAGCAACAATGTTACATATACAGCGTTGGATGGACTTAAACCACCTTAAACTCAACCCGGGCAAGAAATAATTAGTACTGCCCGGGAAGAGTGAGCTTAGCTGGGGCCGTCACTTCTGGCCTACCGATATGGGCTCTCTTCCTATGGCGTCCAACTCGGTTAAAAGCTTGGGGGTGATTCTCAGTGCTGACCTTTCACTTAAAGGACAGGTGGGAGCTGTGGTATCCTCTAGTTTTTTCCAACTAAGAAAAATTAGGAAAATTGCACATCTACTGACCCACTCGGCACTTGTGCAAGTGGTAATAGCCCTTGTACTCTCTCGACTGAACTTTTCGAATGCCCTGTAACTTGGTCTTCCAGAGGGACTCTTAAAACGACTACAGATGGTCCAGAATCAGGCGGCTAGACAGATTTGTAAACAACCTAAAAGGCAGTCAGCAAGGCCTGGCATGGAGAAACTACACTGGCTGCCGATGGCCCAAGGGATTGCCTTTAAGACAGAATGCACTGCTTTTAAAGCACTACATGGCAATGGTCCTAAATTCATAAGAAATATGATAGTCAACTATAAGCCCCAGCGCAATTTACGGACTGCCCATCTCAGCCTAGCCACCACCCATTCATTTAACAAAAAAAGGCAAGGAGGCAGCAGCTTCTGCTGTCTAGCGGCCACTTTCTGGAATTCTCTACCTCTGTCACTTAGGAATTGTGACAATCCTATGGGCTTCAGAAAGCTTCTGAAAACATGGCTCTTCAAGCAGTCCTACTGTTAGGAATTGCACTTCTGTCTCCCCGAAATAGCGCCTAGAAACCTTTGGGTGTACATGCGCTTTAAAAATAGTTATTAACGGGGGCGTGGCTAGCAGCCGATGATGGCGGCAGCAACCTAGAGAGGCTCCCGTAGCGAGGCGGCTTCCCGCATCAATCCGCATGCCTATCCGCTCACTGCTCGGTCCGAAGAGGGTGTCCTGGGTGCGGTGACCGAACGGCGCCGGCACAGAAAATTTGGGAGCGCTTGGACCCCGGTATCGGGGCGAAACTTCATCTACGTCCCTCGTGGAAGACAGGCCTGGTGACACGAGGCGAGCATCGGTGTCGAGTGAATCCTGAGGCCGGGCGGAAGTTCACCCTCCCTGGCGCAGCTATCCGGAAGTAGCCGACGACGCCACTGCCCGACATTCCTGGCCGGCGATCCTCCCCGCCGCACGCGCCATCCCTCACGCTGTGTACCCAGTGACGCTAGGCAGCTGTGCCCCTTGGCTGCGCTCGACACAAGCCGGAGGACCTGTGCAGCACCAGTCGCCATTTTGCTTGACCTAGCCGAAGCAGCCACAGCCCTGCGGCAATCGGCGGCACTCTACCAGCGTCAGCGACCTCTGGCCCGCACCCATTCTGGCCCCCCCTGCATACCCTTCCCCCCCGCGGAAAGCTCCATTATAAACCTTGTCTCACTGGACAGAAATGGCGGGGAAGGGACAGCGGCAGACCGCTGCTCAGGTGAAGCTAGGGAAATATGCCTACGACAACCAGTCGTCCACCCAGCCTGAGCAGCGCAAATCACTGGGGAAGGGCGCTGACAACGACGGTGCTAAAAAAGCCACGCTGGACGATGTACTACGAGCGCTGGAGCAGGTACAGGCCACGGTGGGCTCGACCGCGGCGGAGGTTACCCTTATCAGAGCTGACCTCCAGAAAATGAGCGAAAGAGTGAAGCAGGTGGAGGTGGTGACTAAATCTTTAATAGAAGACGTCTCCGACCTACAAGTGGCAATGGAGAGGCTGCAGGCGGACAATAAACTTCTGAAAAGTAAGCTGGATGACCAGGAGGGGCGTTCCAGACGCAACAACGTCCGTATCTTGGGGGTTCCGGAGTCTGAAACAAAGGGGGCCATGGACCTATACGTTGAAGACCTTATAAAGTCTAAGCTGGCCCCGAAGGGACTGTCCAACTTTTTTACAGTGGAGCGGGCCCACCGGGTCCCGGGAGGGACGCCTACTCCGGGGGCCGCCCCGCGCCCCATCCTGGCGAGACTCTTCAACTTCAGAGACCGTGATGTGGTCCTCCAAGCAGCCAGGGTGGCACCACCCATCCAAATCCAGAATTCACGGATTTCGTTCTTTCCTGACTACACGGCGGAAGTCACCCGTAAGAGGAGAACATTCCTCGAAGTTAAGAAGTCACTTCGCGACCAAGACCTGCCGTACTCCATGTTATTTCCGGCCCGGCTGAGAGTGGTGGCGGACAAGAAGGTCTGGTTTTTTGACTCGGCGGAGAATGCCAGGGAATGGCTGGATGGCTGGCGCACTGTGGACCGCACCTCCAACCGTCGACGCAACAGGTCGGGAGGGGAGAGCCGGCGGGGCTCACGTTCTCCGACCAGGAACAGCGAGAATGGATCACCGTCACAGGACCACTTGGGAGCTGCTGGAGGCAAATGATGTGACCACAGGGGACTAACGAGTTACGCCTGAACTTTACTCCCATTCTGATTCTTCACCGAGTCGTTCATGGACGCTGGCCCGGACGACCCGAGGACTGCAAAGGGACCGCCTGCTTTGGGGGACACTCTCCCCTGACGCGCAAGTACTCTGTTTCTGACATGGGATAAGCGCTCTGCTAAGTTGGGGTGGCGGGCAGTTTTGAGTCCGTTTGGCAGGGAGGCAGGGTGGGGGAGTTGGGGGGGGGAATTGTTTGGTTTTACGGGAGATTCATGATATCGATCACAAAACGTAGAATGTACTGTGCTGTTCACTGGAACAATGCTGGGGGGGTGGGGCCTGTACTGATGGTTTCTGTCTCTAAGTTTCGATGGTGGTGGATGCACAACCTAACGTGATGCAGGCGGGAGAGACGCGATTGGGCGGCTCATCCCTCCGGCTTCTGGCATGGAATGTGCGCGGTCTGGGTGATAGAGTGAAGCGCGGCCTTGTTCTGTCGGAGGTTAAGCGTCATAAACCTGACCTCATACTCCTTCAAGAGACCCATCTAATGGGTACTGCCACTAAGGCCCTGGACAGACGAGGGTATACCATGATGACCCACTCAGAATTCTCTGCTGGGTCCCGGGGCACGGGTATCCTGCTCAGAAAATCCTCCACTTTTATCACCCTTGGCACAAAAACTGATACGCAGGGCTGTTTTGCGGCAGTGATTGGTCAATGGGAAGGGCGCCCCCTGACTATAGTATCAGTATACATCCCGCCGTCATTGCACTCAGTGATGCTGCCTGCCCTGGGCGAATTCTTGCTATCCCTCCCTGAGGGAGACACCCTGCTAGGCGGGGACTTTAATGCCCCTGCTGACCCGCAACTCGACAGATTCCCAGCGACCACTCTCCCCAGGGGTCCCTCCAGATTTCAGCGCTTCCTTGAGGCACTGGGGCTGATAGACATATGGCGACACGTCCACCCAACATTGCGACAGTACACCTTCCACTCCACCGTCCATAATAGCCTGTCCCGCATTGACCACTTCCTGGCGTTGGGGGATGGGTTACAACGCGTCGAAGAGGTGCTCATACACCCTAGGGGCATCTCGGATCACTCCCCACTAACTCTCACCATTACTTCACAAACACGCGCACGCCACCGCGTCTTACCGATGCACGCCTCTTATCTTAAGGTCCCTAAGGTCAGGAAGGCACTACAGACTGCCACGACACATTACTTCATGGAGAATGAGCCTACCGCAGCCTCGGCTGAGGTGCTATGGGAGGCCTATAAGACCGTCCTGAGGGGGCAAGCCATAAGCTCCATAACATCACATAGACGAGAACAGGCGGCTGAACACTCGGCGCTCGAGCTCCGACTGCGCGAAGCAACTGCCGCTCACGAAGCAGACCCCACTGATGACACATTGCATGCGCTCATGCTGGCCCAGCGCCTATATACAGACCACGCTCGGCACATTACACAAGGTCACATCACTGACACACAAAACCGAATATATGATATGGGGGACAAGGCAGGGAAAATGTTGGCTTGGCTCGACAAGAGAGGGGGTAGCGTCAAGGGAATCCATCAGGTTAAGGACGAAAAGGGAATTATCCAAACTGACCCAGCTCGGATAGTGGAGGCATTGGCTGCCCACTTTGAGAAAGTCTACACCCCGGAACGGGACGTCACTGCGATTGCGGCCCAAAGCGCACTGTATGATTTGACCATCCCGGCACTGTTGCCGGAGGCGGCAGCTGAGCTTGAGGCGCCCTTTACTGCTGACGAACTACGGATCACCATTGGGGCCCTCCATACGGGCAAAGCGCTTGGACCGAACAATATCCCAATTGAATGGTTTCAAGATCGCACTGCTGTTCTTAGCCCATACTTGCTCCGAATGTACGAGGAATGTCGTGCTACGGGGGTGCTCCCACTGGACCAACGAACGGCCACGATCGTGGCTATTCCTAAGCCTGGTAAGCCCCCGGAGGAATGCTCCTCATACCGCCCTATATCCTTACTTAACGCGGAAAGCAAAATACTAGCGAAACTTCTGGCAAATCGTCTCATGCCCCACCTATCTGACCTTATACACCCAGACCAGTCGGGGTTCATGCCCCACAGGAACACCTCGCTCAATCTACGACGGGTGCATGGGGTGTTGGCTAAAACGGATGAAATCGGCGAACCCGCGGCCATCTTGGCCCTTGATGCAAAGATGGCCTTTGACATGGTGGAGTGGGCGTATCTCTTTGAGGTTCTCCAATACATGGGTTTTGGTCCTGTCTTCATCTCATGGATCAAACTGCTATACACCATGCCGGTAGCACATGTGGTGGCGAATGGCCACATTTCGCACTCCTTTCCGCTCAGGCGCGGCACCCGACAAGGTTGCCCTCTTTCCCCCCTGCTTTTTGCGCTGTCGCTAGAGCCCTTGGCGATCCGCATTAGGACCACCCCCTTGCTTCGAGGGATTCAATGGAGAGAGGGCTGGGAGGACCGCATATCACTCTATGCGGATGATATGCTGGTCTACCTGACGGATCCTGAACACGGCATTCCGGCTCTCTTGCACATTTGCAATGCCCACGGAGAGGTGTCTGGCTACACCATCAATTGGAATAAATCCGAATTATATGCCCTGACGGGCAGCCCACCAACGGTTGGTTCCAACTGCCCTCTGCGACTGGCCGGTTCTTCCTTTAAATACCTCGGTATTCACGTCACGGGTGACCCGGCGGAATACGAAAGACTGAACCTAGCGCCACCACTGGACCGCCTCCGGTGAGATGCGAGCTTCTGGGCAGGATTACCGCTGACGATGCTGGGGAAGGCAGCCCTCTTCAAGATGAAATTCCTGCCCCGCTTTCTGTATATTCTGGACAATACCCCCTTTGCTGTGCCCCCTAGGTACTTCAAGAGGGTGGCGGCGGTGGTCTCCGGTCTGCTATGGAGTAACCGCCCGGCGCGGATTGCTCACGCCAAGCTTTGTAAGGGCTGGTACGAGGGTGGCATCGCACTTCCTAACCTCCACCTTTCCTATTGGGCGGCCCAGCTTAGGCCGATCAATCAATGGTTGCACGCATCGCAATCGGACCCAGCATTCCAGGCGGATCGGGCCCAGTTGGAGGCTGGTACCCTGCTGGCCCCGCTTTACGATAAACGAAAACTCAGGTCACTAAAGGGGCCCACTAAGATCACGGTGGCCACCTGGCATGCAGCCACCGCTGCGCTGGGATGGAAAGATATTATCACCAAGCTCACCCCACTCTGGGACTCACGTGCCCTGGGCAACCTTCGGACCAGCAAGGGGTTCTCCCGATGGGACGACATTGGCATTTCAACGGTGGGGGACATGTGGGACCGTGGGGCTGTCATTACGTTTGACCGCCTGAAGGAACTCTACGACATGGGGCCACATGAAACCTACCGATATGCCCAAGTTCGCCATGCTCTGCTGGCGGTTATTCCGGTGGGGTCAACTCTCCCCGAGTCGTCCCCGCTAGAGGATCGCCTTTTGACCGACTACATGGTGGAAAAGGCCACCTCCCTCACCTACCGAAAACTCCTTAACAATTCCCCAGACCCGCTAGTGCCTCTTAGGGGTAAATGGGAGCAAGACGTGGGGGAGTTGGATGAACATGAATGGTATGAGGCACTGGCATCCCCTAAGGAAGCGGGCATATCCTCTAGAATGAGACTCATCCAACTCAAGGTTCTGCACAGAACATATTACACCAGGACATTGCTTCACCGCATACAGCGAGCACCTGACCCCTTCTGCTTACGGGGCTGCGGGGAGGAGGGCACACTCTTCCACACACTCTGGGACTGCTCCCTTATACAAACCTATTGGCGTCAGGTCATGCGCACCATATCACAGGTGCTGGAGGTCTCAGTGCTCCCAGACCCTCGTCGCTGCCTTCTTAATGTGTGGGAGCCAACTGACTTGTCCCGGCATGGCCGCCTCTGGGTAACGCTAGGAATGATGATGGCCAAGAGGGATATCGCGCAGCGCTGGGGGGTGGCGGACCTACCGAAGGCCTCACAATGGAGTGTCAATATGGACAGGGCCATGGTCACAGAACGGGCAGTGTATTTGAATAGGGGGTGTCCGGCCAAGTGGAACAAAGTTTGGTCCCCATGGAACGTTTACCGGGGTGAGATTTGCGAGCCACTTCCTGAAGGTGACACACTAGAGTCAGACGACGAAGACTGAATGTGCGGGAAGGGCTTAGTGATGGAGGGGGGCAACACCGGGAGGGGGCGGGATACCGGAGGGGAAGGCTCACACTGTACCTAACAAGACGTGCAAAGTGCTGATGGCTCGGACTCAGAAGTACGCTTCCACCTAACTGGCACTAAGTTTCCTGTATCGATGACTATGTGATCTCCCAAAGTTTTGACTGTTCTTTTTTTAGGTGGAAAACAGAAAACGAAAACCTCTTAATTCAGCATGGACCATGCGCAATTTTTCTTCACAATTTCTTTCTGGTTCATTACCTTCCCATCCTTACGACCGCAGGTGCAATTGTATTGTGATAGTGAATATTTAATTTGCCTAACGCCTCCATAGCGGCCGGCCCAGTTGGGTTGTAGGCGACAAGCTGTGTAATAACTGTGAAGGCTCAATAAAGGTTTTCAAAAAAAAAAATAGTTATTAACATAACATGACATAACAGAATGCATTTTTTATTTTACGGAATTTGTAGTTTTGCCTTTAAGAAGAATAGTTGAGGATTTGGCATTTGCTCAATTTTACTTAAAAATAAAGCAAATCTTTTTTACAATTTCTTATCCGGAAGGATCAAGAATTGATAACCTTTTTAGCTATTATAATTTCAAGCTAATTATGTCAAACCTACTTTAGCAACTTAGAATGAAATGTAATTTGGGATGCATTTGTACTTGTATGTGTATGTGTGTGTGTGTGTGTTTGTGTAATGTTTATAGATAAATGTAATCGAACGTGAACAATAAAGAGTTAAATACTATTGGCGCCACTAGGTGGCAGACAGAGTCACGTGTAGCATATATAAATTTCAGTAGACATAGAAGAGCGGACTCATTCCTGCGGAAGACTGAGTACACACCTCTTGTCTGCACCCCATGGAGAAGTTGAGGGGCGTATTTACAAGCCCCTTGTGCCACTTCGGTGTCACTTTTCCCATGTTAAAAGTGACGCAAAAGTGGCGCAAGGGGCCTGTAAGTCTGCCCCTATTTCTTGAACATGAGCAGGTTTTGTTGAGCAGTGTTGAAGGCCTCTCATAAAGTGCCACACGTTCGGCGCCTAGAACTCAATTCAGTCTTTTCAGTAAGTAAGAGAAATACCTGATTGCTCTGTGGCACCATTTGTATAATTGAATGTGCACACCAATAGATAAGAAATGCAAAAAGGAAAAATAAATATTGCAATACCTCCAAGTCAAGTTTTATTTAGATTTTCCCTTTAACATCCTGTCCCCTTTCTGCTTCTAGTTCCAATCCTTCTGTGATACTATATCTGATTCATTTCCCCAAAGTTTTCCCATAACTCCTTCCTGCTTCCAATTCCTCCCCTTTCCGTTAGTTCATTTCATTTTTGAATTCCCTTATCTTACACTCATTCTTTTCGTCTTTCCACGTATTGCCCTTGTCCTCAACCCACTTCTGTTTCCATCACCTGTTCTTGCCCCGGCCCCTTTCTGCTTCAATCTCAGCTTGCATGTCTTGTTCTTGTTCTCAGCACCTTTCTGTTCCTATTGTCTTCCATTGTGCTCAGCTTGTCATGTTTGTATTTGCTCTCATTGTTCTCAGCATCTTTCTGTTTTCATTTTCTGTCCCTGTCCTCAGCCTCTTCCTGCTTCTATTCCTTGGCATTGATCTCATCGTTTTCTGCTTCTATTCCCTGTCCTTGTCCTCAGCTCTCTCAGCTTCCGTTTCCTTCACTCCTGTTGGAAGGGGCGGTGTCTGGTTGGCTCGAGGGATGCTCCCAGCCTGGTAGGACCTAATTCTCCCATCCAGGGTAGGTGATTACACTTGCTGTATAACCCATGCCCACCCTTGGGTAGCTTAGCACTGGGCAGTCAGGTTTATATCAGAGGCAATGTATAAAGCAAAGGCGCAGCAGTCACTCTCGATAAATGCACTGACCGTCACAAAAGAGACTTCACACAGGATGTATGTAAAAATGTTTATATTCAACACACGCATTCAATCATTATCGCATGAGCATCATATACTTTTGGGCATAAAACACAATTGGAAAAATTACTGGCAGTACTAGACCTACTCGTATTGTTATGATATCACTAGTATGGACACTGTGGACAATTCCTAATCTACACCCCCCCCCCAAAAAAAATAAGAGAGAACGTATGCAGTGCACAATATGAAAATTATTTCTAAACACAAGAATAGAACACTTTTTAGCAGCACCGCAGGCCGAAGCAACGCTGGAAAACCTCAAAGACAAAAGGTATTGTGCTTTTGGCATCAATAAGCATACAAGGCGGCACCACAGGCCAGTGTCATGAATCACAGGTGGTACGCACACAATCACTCCCACTCACACAGACTCACTCTGCACCAGTATGTGATGCCATAGGTATCAGCCAGTCCATACGGCATGCTCCTACATACACAGACGCCCTCAGCACCCTAATGCAGTGCCACTGGGACCCAGCAGGTCAATGGATAACAACCTACAGACTCAGCATAGCTCCACCCTCTAGTTCACCCCGATTATCCTATACCCCCGAATGGAAGATAAACAACCCTGCATCCCAGACACTGGGCCGCATGTGGTATACATAAATAAGGGAGAGGTTAGCACCCACTCGGGAAGTTCACTGACAGGTCTCAAAACACAAAGGAATCACGCATTCTCTTGACTCGCTTCCGTACTGGCTCAGAAGCGTTTCTTCAACCCAGTCAATCTCTCTCGCTACTACCTAGCACCAATATATCTTCGTGAGGGGCCAGGTGTAGAGAGGGCAGTTGGTCTGCCGCACTGAGGGTCAACATGGGAACAACCTATGAATGGGGAATAACACTGGGGAGCATGTCGATAGGGTGAGGCAGCCTAATAAGTACACAATGATCCGAGTCGTGCCCATGCAATCCGGGCACAGCTACTGTTGCGCATAAGGATGAGTCACACCAGGCACTTCAGATTTCAAACACGATGAGTTGCAAATTCTGCACCTCCCTGGAAAGGAGACACAATGAACGGTGCACATCAGGTTGGGTTGCACCAGTCACACACACAGCGAAGAGTTGCAATGCCATACCTCTCTGGAAATGAGGCACAACGCCTGGTGCATAATGATACAGGTTGCACCAGATCAGTCCGGTCATACACAAACAAACACAAGAGGTAGAATGAGGCACTTCTCTGGGTACACTCCCACCTCCGAGGGTCGCACCCTGTGAATCGGACCCCGCACGCAATGAGTAAGCAGTCTGTGTGTTGCATGAGAGAAATGCAGCACGATCAACGAAACGGACCACGTGGGGTCCCGCAACCACTGAATCCGCTCACCACCACTCGATGCCCATGAGTGAGTGTTGCGGTCCCTGCGGTCCCTGCAGTACGGGAACTACATGCCTTAGATTCAGGAGCTATCTGGGGCTCCATACAAGGCAATTCGGTCTCGAGACACAAGTCTTAGGTCCTTGTTCACACCACACTACCAGTTTGGATTTAATAGCCGAGGTGGGCACTTGGAGGGCAACGCTCTCCACATGTCACAGGTAGATGGTGTAGGTCCCTCGGGACCTGAGATCTCCAGGAGAAAAGGAAGCCCGCAGTCAAGCCTTTGGATCGCACACTTCAGGGGGCCACACTTCAGCAGGTCCTCGGCTCAGGCCAGTCTCTATTCGGACGGTTATCCTCCATATACACAACAGAGTCCTCTGACAATGTGCACCATGCAGTCCGGGTTCTCCGGTCCCATGTCCCCACAAGCGTATCTCACCCTTTGCTGTAGGATGGCACTCCTAGGTATGCTGTTGTGTGTCTTTGAAATCGTGGTTTAGGGGGGTTTCCCTTTGAACCACAGATGTCTCCCCTAAATTGTAGGTCTGTGTGCAGTTCTTAATCTTTAGTGGGGTCATGATACGGCCTCTAGAGGCTAAGTGTCACAACCACTATCTTCAATGTATCCCATTCAGACCTCAAATGGCAGAGTTCTGCCATTCCCTTGCAATGCCCGTGTTTTATGGATGTCGATTAGGGAATGCACAGATGTGCTCCCCCGATCCCTGGTGTCCACTGGAGCCAGACACCCTGGTCTCCGATACCCTCAGAGCATAGAAATGATCATATTCTATAAGTAGCATTTCTAAGCAATTTATGTCAAACCCTCTTTACCAATGGAAAAGGTTTGGCAATGCAAATCCGTTGATATGAAACATCATGAGGCTGCTCCACTGCAATCCACCATTCCAGTGCGAAGTATTGTCACCACTTCCTCATCTTAGCTTATCTGCAGAGCAGACCTCATTGGTATTGAAAACACACATAGGTATCCTCACTACCTGGGTGCACGTGCGCATTACATACCCCGACCTGCAGTGGCAGGTTGGGTACATAGTTCCCGACACCAGTGGTGCCAGTACACCTGCTTGAGCCTGCACAGCAGACTGGACATGGGTTTAACTCATACGTGTCTCTGAGCACACATGCAATCACAGGCACCATAAGGCGGGTGCACACTCACAACAGCCTACAATGGCAAGCTGCCTATGAGTTTACTTACGATCAATGCAAGTGCGCACCCACGGGTCTGCAGTGACAGATCGGCCCATGTTTCAGAACAGTGAGTCAACACCACTCCCCAACATGGATAGGAAGGGTGCGCATACTTTCACACCATAGCTGAGGTGGGAAAGTGCCCGGACGCCATACAGGAGAATCAGCCAATCCTAGGGGGAAAAAGTAAAAAAGTTCAGGGGGCAGCTACCTGCCAAGCATCAGGGCCAACAACTTCCCTGTAAGTTTATGTAAAGAACAGGCACATCTGGATTTTTGCTTTAACCCACCATCACAGGCTCTACTGTTGCACACCGGCTTGCAGGCTTGATTTTATTGAAAGAAACCTATGTCTAAGGTCCAGGTGTCTGTTTCTGAATTAGAAATCCTGCTTGAACTGATTTCCTGTGGTCAAGAGAGAGGCCGCCTTTGGAAGCTAGGATGCCTTGTCCGGTTTCTTAGCAGTAAATCACATTGGGGGCGATTCACAGAACTAACTTAAAACAAAATCATAAACTTATTACTTTTGGTATTCACAGAAGGCATTTAGTAGTCTTAAAATAGGATTTTGTCTTAAATTAGGATTTTGTCTTAAATTAGGATTTTGTTTTAAATTACGAGTTTGTCTTAAATTACGATTTCATCTTAAATTAAACTTAAGACAAACTTAAGTTTAGCTTAAGACAAAATCCCAACTTAAGACAAAATCCTGATTTAAGACAAAATTGTAATTTAAGACAAAATCCAAACTTAAGACAAAGTCCTAATTTATGACGAAATCCTAATTTAAGACAAAACTGTAATTTAAGACAAAATCCTAACTTAAGACAAAATCCTAATTTAAGACTACTAAATGCCTTTTGTGAATACCAAATGTAGTAAGTTTATGATTTTGTCTTAAATTAGTTCTGTGAATCGGCCCCATTATTCCTAATTTCCTGTCAATTTCAAATTATAATAGCAACTGATTTGATGTTAATACCAGCGTCACTGTTAATGCCCTGAGGGAGGATATGGAGGTGGTTCGCTCCAGTGTTGGAGGGCCCAGGTACGCTCACATGCAGTTCAACAGATTTTCAGGGAGAACCCTTATCACATTTTATTCATAACCCCTACGGAGAAACCCTCAATCTGCTCATTGCTAAATCCCACCTACAGTTTGCGCTTGACTCAGTTATCAAATCTCCAGTTTTAACACTAACCTACACGGGTAGGAGACATTTTACTATCATCAATTGCATCTCGTTTTCCGATTATCTGTTTATTTAGTTTTTGGGATATGGACTACTAGATAATGCATTGAGTGACCATAATTAAGGTTCCTGGTTTTATGGTACTTATTTTGAGGTTTACGAAAAAAGGAAGTTGAAACTAGTATTTTTTCACATTTGTGTAACTGACAATTACGCATTCATGCTTAAACGCCTGATAGGTTTCAATAACATGAACACCCACTGATGATAACTGAATGCACATATATGAAAGCATGACATTTTAGTATCAAGGTTTGCGTATCTACTGTTGTTTAAGCCTCTTTACTAAACTTCCGTTCTTTTTTTAACCTCTCACCTGTCAATCCGCACAGCTATTGGCTAAGCAGTCATGACTGACAGCATTTAAGAATCATACCAAAAGAATCCAATTTCCATTTTTATCCACATTCAAAAATAAATGCAGACAGGAAAATAAACGGTTTTCTGTCTGTATTTAACTGTAAAAAATCTGCAGAAACGGAAAACAGGGAGCCCTGATCATAATTAAAGTTTCCCGTTTTCCATTTTTACTGATTTCCACAGATAAATACAGACAGAAAGCAATCTATTCACTATGGGCCCGATTCACAGAACTAACTTAAGACAAAATCCTAAACTTACTACTTTTGGTATTCACCAAAGTTAGGATTTGTCTTAAGTCTGTCTTAAATCTGTCTTAAGTTTGTCCTAAGACAAACTTAAGACAAAAGCCAAAATTCTGTGAATACCAAAAGAAGTAAGTTTAGAATTTTGTCTTAAGTTAGTTCTGTGAATCGGCCCCTATCTATTTATTTTTAAAAGGGGAAAAACATAGAAAATTGCGCTTCTCGTGAGTGTCCTTCATGAATTCCATATAAGCTGCTAATCAGATGGCCACCATGGGGATTTAAAAAACAGGATGAGATTCATTTAAATGCAGTCATACATTCACATAGATTTGTATATAATGCTAATATTGATCTGTCTGTGTAGTGATTTATTATATTTGGCTGCTCAATTTGCTAAAACACGACAGGCGTCATGCATGTTTATGAGTTAAATAAATGTGACATATACCACTTTACAACTCCATCTATTCTTCAGACATAAAATAAATTTGGATAAATACCAATAAAATGCCCCAAAAATAAATGTAGATAAATACAGATGGAATTGTTAAAAAAAAATACCATAAAACCGGGAGCCCCACTCATAATCTACTCTCAAAATATTTTCATTGTAGCCATTCTCCTACAGAGACCCCACATTTGTATGTACCTTTAGTTGGCACAAAAACAAGGAAGTGCTACAGGGATGGGAAAGAGTTGACGAATCAAAACTATTGCCAATTTCCCACATCTGGGAGTACTTTATGATGAAACTTGTACCTGGAAGCTGCTAGGTATGTTATGGGCGGCTACATATTTTCGGATTCATATCTATTTTTATTAATTTCAAAAGAAATCGATACAATACTGTACACCTACATCCATCCAGTGGTGGTTCAAGTGGTAAAACATGGTGGGCTTTGTAAACATGCATCTTAAAAGAGTAAAATAGGAAAGTGTAAACAGAAACAGGAAGATCGAGAAGAGTCAAGACAGGGTGGAGGCAGAGGGTTGGCGCATGCGCGTGTTGACAGTAAGATCTGGGGGTATACTCAGGCGGTGTGGGGGTCATTAGGCAAAGCTGCTGATGCTAAAGCAGAACTCATAAGTAGCGAGACAGGACAATTCATGAGTGCACATTTTGCTAGACGTTTGGAGGCATTTTTTATATTCAAAAGGAATTTAGGATCCGGACCCCCTCAAGGAACTAGTGGAAGTGTATAAACAAAGGGCCTGATTTATGAAAAGTCACGCATCGCTGCGTGAAAACAGCGATGCGTCACTTTTCATTGCGCTCTCCTTGCGACACCGATGATGCGTCATATTTACAGTATAACGCATCATGTCGCAAGGAGTTACAGATACGTCAGTATTTCTGATGTATCTGTAGGAGCAAAAATGACGTTTTGCTGGAGTGTGTCACAAAAGTGACGCAACTCGATCAATGGGTCATTACACATGGGCAAGTCCTATTTCAAATGTGCCTGCGTCAGTCTTACGCCTGCTGTGAGGCAGGCATAAGATATTGACACATTTGCGTCTTAGAAGTGGTGCAGTGAAATCTTATAGATTTCACTGCGTCACTTCTACGACCTTGTCTTGCGTCAGAACGCCCCCGCATACATTATACTTGGTGCAGGTATAAAGTGGCGCTGGGGTTTACATTGTGCCGCAGCTACCTAGATGGGTCACTTTGTAAATATAGTGCAACAAGGCTAATTTTTTACGCAGATGGTGCGTCACAAAAAGTGACGCACCAGCGGCGCAAAAGTGACACAAGGGCTCTTAATAAGCCCCAAAATGCTTAGCAATAGCATCGTATTGGTTTCGGGCTATGGTGAATACAGGACTACCCGATCACTCAGAACATTGAACATGGGCGCCTTGAAAGGTTTTCGGTGGTTCCTCATAGTAGTGCCACACATAACTGTTATGTGGAACTGAGCCATGATCATGTTTCTGATTATATCGAAATTTGATCAATCCTTTAAAAGTTTCCCGTCTGGACTAAGCCTGAACCTAGTTTTAATAGTATGGTGCTTCTAGACTGTATTTAATTGGATAATGCGACAAATATTCCCTGGTGATGTATATAAAAAGTATAAGTAACAGCCGAGATATTCCAGAATTTTACACCAACACAGAGGCTCTTTCACCATCATTTAAACAAACCCTGAAGGATTCTTTCTGGCGCTGGAGTAGACATAGCAGAGATTGCATGGAGAATGCCAAAAGTGCAGTATTGCAGTCCAGCCTTTCACAGATCAGACCAGGTGTGGAAATGCATCTTATTCAGGCTGTCAGTAACTATCATCGGGCTTTGCTAACCAGATTGAGATTAACAACATTGCACTTTACGGGGCTTATTTATGAGCCCCTGCGTCACTTTTTGTGACCCACAAGTGGCGTAAAAAATGTACCATGTTGCGCCATATTTACGAAGTGATGCATCTAGGTAGATGCGTCACTTTGTAAACCCCTGCGCTTCATTATACCTGTGCCAGGTATAATGTATGCAGGGTGGGCATACCCCCGCAAGAAAGGGTCATAGGAGTGGCGCTGCAAAATCTATGAGGTTTCGCTGCGCCACTTCTAGGACGCCAATGTGCAAAACCTTACACCTGCCTCATGGCAGGTGTAAGGGTGACGAAGGCCCTTTCACATGGGGCTTACCCCATGTGAAAGGAACATTGCTGGAGTTGCGTCAGGCTTCCGACACAACTCCAGCAATGCGCCACTTTTTGCTGAAGTTATACTGACGTATCTCTCCTTCCTTGCAACATGATTTGTCATATTGTAAATATGACGCATCTTTGGTGTCGCAAGGAGGGTGCACTGAGAAGTGGTGCATTGCTGCTTACAAGCAGCTATGCACCACTTCTCGTAAGTCTGGAAACGTGCCTGTGCGACAGTCTCTTTGCACAGTCTACATTGCACTTTAATACTCACTTCCGTAGCCCAACCCTCTGAACCTCCAGAGTGATAGGGCCAGCTTCTCACGAGGGAGAACCCCATTGATCTGAGAGGACAAGAGACAACGGACTTCTCGGGGGGGGGGGGGGGGACGAATGGTCAAAGACATTATGAGGAGAAATCGGAAGCGAAGAAGCCAACACAGGGTTATGGCCTCTGCTGCTTCCCTCCGAGCCCTTGTCAGAAGGCGAGGTATGAGTGCAATAGGTGGGAATGCCTAGAGTCCCTGAGAAGGCTTCGATGAAGATAGCCCACATACCCCTCATGCTTCTGGATCCTGATATCGAGAGAAGAACCTCAGAAGTTGAGTGAGGCAGATCTTGGGAAGATAAGATGACTGCGTAGTCTTTCTGCTACTGTGTTTCCCTCTCCCCTGATGTGAGCACCTCGAGACCCTCTCGCGTAAAGCAGCCTTGCTCTACAAATCCTGATTGACTGATTGATTGAGATACCTTCTGCTTAACTTCCAATCTTCAATCCCAGCAGATTGAGGACGGCAGATGTTGTCCCATTGTCTGTTCACATGTGACACCGCTGTTGAGTTGTCTGTCCTGCTAATGACATGATGGGACACAAGGAACCTCTTTCTACTCCCACTCCTGGGGGAGAGCAATGTTATGTTATAATCAATGAGGAGGGAAAGAGAAGCTGTGATCCATTCGGCTTCCAATGGTTACTACAAGAAATCTAAATGGGGGGAGAATGGACCACTTGTCCTGTGTAACCAGGGTCTTGGTTGTGTTGGAACCGTCATAAAAACCCTCATATACATAGAAAGGCAATTGGCAGTATATCTTGATTCTCCGCCTGAGTGTACTGTTACAGCATCATCATTGGGTCTTTGGTAGTATATATGCTTACCTCCACCTGGAGGAAGACGAACTGATTTGTCAGCAGCGTCCAGTAAAGAAAAAAGAGGGCGTGTATGCTCGAGTGTGGTGAGTTTAAAATTCCCTACATCACTTTATCACAAGTATTTTTTTGAGAAGTCGTGATGTGGGAAATTAAAAATAAAGTGGTGCGTATGTAGACCCAGTTACTAATCTACTGCACTGTTATTGGTCAACATGTTTCAGCCTCCTGGTGAATTCTAGAGGCTTTCGTCAGGACCGGATTGTGTTTAAGAGCGCATTGCCGAAGAGGGAGGTGGAAACCTAATTCGGTTCTTATAAGTCACTGGCTTGTTCTGGCTCTGTGCGTGACCGCTCCTATGAGCGAATGGTGAGTCCTCCTCCTGGGCGGTCCGGCGGTCTTTCCTCTGGATCTTGTATCCATCGGGGATGGCGGAGGCGATGTCGGGGGCAGAGGTGGGGTTGGTCCAGGTTTCCATGAAGAAGGCAACGTCAGGAGATCTGGTGTCGAGGATGTCCCAGAAGTCTGCGTCGTATCTTTTCAGGGAGCACATGTAGAGGAGGATGCACCTCAGGGCTTTGAGGGTGCTGGTGTTCGACGCAGGGGCGTTGGTCTTGGGGGTGCAGAGGGTGGTGAAGGTATGGCGGCAGTGTTGGCAGGAGAACTGGCTGGGGTTGGATTTCGGTGCAGACCAGTGGCAGTTGTTGTTTTTTCCAGAGTTGAGTGTGAGAAGGGAGGCAGATTCGTAGCAGTGGGTGATCAGCGATCCAGAGTCTCTGGTGCTGGTTGCGGTCCGGTCGCAGAAGGGCCCTGACAGGCTTGCCTTTGGTGCGCCAGCCATTAAATAGGGGAGGGGGAGGGAAGCGCAGCTGGAAGGCAGAAGGCTCTGGAGGGCAGAGAGTGTGAAGTGATGAAGGGGGAAGACTAAGGATTCTGGAGGGTAGTGGGTGTGAAGTGGAGCTAGGGGAAGGCTGACGGCTCTGGAGGGCAGTGGGTGTGAAGTGGAGGCAGGGGGAGGCTGAAGGCTCTAGAGGGCAGTGGGTGTAAAGGGAGGCGGGGGAAGGATGAAGGCGCAGCACCTCCTGAGATAAGCCTCAGCGCTCTGGCTCTCAGTTCTATCAATAATGCAGACTCTGTCGGCTTGAAATGTACCTCTAAGCTGATTCTGTTCACATCATAATTAGAACTCCGCAGGATGTGAATGTGAGCCACAAATAGCCGGCTCGCCCCCTCAACCCTGTCAGGGGATGCCCGAGTACCATTGCGCTGCTCTGCGTGTCTCCAGTGATGCTTTGAAGTATCTGTGACAGTTCAATTAAAGAAAGCCTTCGCTGTCTGCCCCCCCCCCTTTCCGGGAGGAGCGCCTTTCACCTGACCCCACTCCCTACCACCAAGGGCTTTGATTATCCTGCCAGTCAGGGTCAGCCCAGAAACCCAAGTGATGTGCACATCAATAAACCAGCATTGGCAAAAGCAAAGAACTGGTTTGCATTATGAGTCTTGGTTAAAACAAAAAAATACCCACTTCACGCCAAAAAGCAGAGGGACAAATTAGAGTTTCATGTACAGAAGGCACCTATGAGATATAGAATTGAATGTGTGATGATTCAGTGTACTTTTGAGATGTAAAATAGTTCCTTGTACATTGCAAAGCAAGAACCCCACAGACGGTGGATTGATACGCAAAAAAGTCAGTAGAATGAGGTGAAACAAAATACATCTTGGTGGACCCAAAACCCACTCCAAGTATCCTTTAAAGAATTGGCAAAACAAGGTCTAGCAGACAGCTACACTGTCAAGCCAGACCTAAAAATCCATCTGCTGTAATATAGAGCATGAAAGGCACAAGCCTTTACCTCTGACAGGGGCAGGGCAGCATCAGATACCCATCTGACTGGCACCTGTGTTTGGAAGGGCAGCAAAGTAGGGACAGGCAGTAAAATGTAAGTTGGGCACATATGGAGGGTGGATCCTTATACAAGAACATCTCATGGATTTTTAGTGCTCCGGACAAAATCGAATTTTGCCAGCTGAAGCACTCCCTGTGCGCATTTCAGCAGTTTGTGCCATGACTCCCTGGCGCCTAATGTCGTCTTTCTCACATGTGCTTTACTGCCCTTCAGTGAAAAAGTCAGACATGTATGAAAAGCTTCCTGACAAAGTTTGAGAATGCACAAAGTTCAACACGAAAATTGTGTTTCTGTCCTGAGACCCCTTCTCAGTTCTTTGAAAGGGGCTGCTAAAGGTTGCTTTGCCAGTGCTTGGTTTTTTTTAACTTGATGGGCCAGATCAAAAAAGAAAAACCAAGCACTGGCAAAGTGAATAGGTCTAGCCTTGGCAGTCTGGGCGGTGATCATTTTTTGTTATTGCAAGCATATGCTGAACACCCAAAGTACGGGCAACAAAAAAAGCTGATATTTAGAGTTAATATGATAGCATTATATAAAAAAGTAAAATTTAAACCAGCTTTGTCAATGGGGAGAAAGGAACTGTTTTTTGTCAGAAGGGAAAAATGCGCACAAAATCTGTGCAGTCACTTAAATGGAAGGGAGCCAATGGGCAAAGGTGTCTGACCCATTGCCCTATGCAGTATGATGAGGGGGTGGGAATAAAATATGATTGACTATTTACCAGACCAATGGATAAAGGCTTCTGAACAACAGTGCCTCTGGTAGTTATATTTTGTATGATTTTTTTTTAAACAACAGTATGGCAAGTGAGCTGAAGCCATCTCAAAGGGCAGACCTAAGAAATGGCGTTGAACAAAAGTGAAGAAAAAGATGTAACTGCCTGTCACATGCTGGAGCAGTCGGACACTACTGTGGGCCAGTTTATAGTGTTTGCTTGATGGCCATGTTTATCATTCCTCTGTCAGCAAAGGCCCAGTCCTGAGTAAGCCTGCGCGGAGTTCGTGGAGTTCCGCTACGTGGAGTTCCGCAAAGTGACAAAAAAACTCCACCAAGGTACTCGGAATTCCGTGAGCGGCGGAGTGGATTGCCTTGCGCTGTTTGCACTGATTTTTAGCGCTGGGTGTTTGTCCCGTGCTGTACAATGAGCGCAAACTGCACCATGTGCAGCACAAGAGGGCGCTGCTTCTCTCTGCAGAAGTTCTACTCAAACGGCAGCTTCCTCAACGCGAACAAAATGTTTCTCAACTCGAGCGGTAGCAACCATCCGCGACCGACCGCGTTGGGAAATCTCGCTGGAAAGTGGTCTAGCGTTGGATTTTTCTCTCTCGCGCTCACCATCCTACCGTTAGCGAGCGCGAACAAGGAAAAAACTCCGCTCTGTGAGTTTCTTGGAACTCCGCAAGCTCAGCGGAGCACTGAGTGTGAAAAACTCCACGAATGGAGTGGAGTTTACCTTCCAGGCTTAGTCATGAGCATCCTTGATGGATTCCAGCACATTGGAGCAGCTAGGCCTCTGTCTTCAAGCACTCAGTAAGGTAGCTCCTCAAACTCTACTCCTTCAGACACACCCCACACTCACACAGACAGATTTCACAGTGCACTTGGACACACACCTCTCCAGTTGCTCACATAGGCACTCACTGCACTCTCAATATTCACTCACCCTACACTCAGACACTTCCCTCACATCTCGCACTGTTACCAACACTCCCCTCACACCCGGCACTCATTCAAACACTCTCCTTGCACCCTTAACTCATAAAAAAAGACACTCCTTTCATACCTTCCACTCAGATACTCCCTCACACGTCCACTCATAGATACACACCTCAGACTCTCCCTTCAGAAACTCAAAACCATGCACTCAGACACATTACTCACTGTGCGTTCACACAGTCACACCTTGCACTCACACATGCAACGTGCACTCAGACACACACATGTCTCTGTACTCACATAGATACACACCTCACTCACTGCGCTCTCAATCTACACTGAAACTATGCACTTAGGGCCAGATGTAGGAGCCCTAACACCGGTCGGTAACGGCCGAATTCGGCCGTTACCGACCGGTGTTAGGGTTTCCAGATGTAGGGGGCCTATATTTTACCGATTCTGTAAAATTACCGAATCGGTAAATTTACAGAATCGGTAAAATACCGAATCGGTATATTTACCGAATCGGAAAAACCACATGTAGGTGGCACTCCTAAGAGTGCCACAGGCCCTTAAAAATCGGTATTTTACCACCCAATCCTATTGGGTGGTAAAATACCGAATTCAGGTGTGCATGCACATCTGTGCATGCACACCTGTGCAATGTGACACACAGACATGCCCTTAGGGCATGTCTGTGTGCCACATTGCACACAAGTCCAGAATTGGGGTGCTAGAGGGTGTCAAAGTGACACCCCCTGCACCCTTGCAGGATTCGGTATTTACCGATTCTGTAAATACCGAATCTGTATTTCACCTTGATTCCTATGGGCTTCAAGGCCCATAGGAATCAATGGGAAATACAGATTCGGTATTTACAGAATCGGTAAATACCGACTCTTACAGATTCGGTAATTTTTTACCTACATCTGCCTCCTTCCAATTTACCGACTTTTAAATACCGAATCGGTATGACTCGGTATTTAAAAGTTGGTAAATCGGATTTACCTACATCTGGCCATAAGACTCATTACTAACCTTGCATTCACACAGACACACCTTGCTCTCATGGAGGTAGGACCCACTGTACAACACACAAACAAAAGTTAATAGGAGGAATCAGTGCTGAATTTGTAAAAGAAAGAGTGCCGGTGCCTGAAGCTCTACTCAGAAATCTGCCGCCAGTCCCAATAGACGTCAGCTCACAGAACACCATGACTGCATTGCCTTACAACCACCTGTTGCCTTATTAATGCACCATCAGACACCCCTTGTCTCTTTATCTCACTTTTGCAGGCTCCTGTTTTACCATTTTGCCATGGTATTTCTGTCTTTCTCTTATTGGTTGATGTTTGATACCAAAAAATAAATGTTTGTCTTAAAAAATGGATGCCAGTGGCCACCATCGGCAACCCCCTGCTCAAATTAAGCACTGGGAGGAATGCTTGCTATTCTAAACCACTGACAATCGCACGGGCCAGCATTCAAACCCACTATTTTTCACCCACTGCGCTGCTCTAGGCAGAGCCTGCCATATGCAAATGAGTAAGAGCCTCACTAAACGCAGCTGCAAGACTCGTCACTGGCTCCAGAAAGAACAACCACATCACCCCGGATCTAAAGGAACTGAACTGGCTTCCTTATGAGGCAAGAGCGCAGCTAAAGATTGCATGCATGACTCTCAAAGCCCTGCACCTCAATACACCAAGGTTTCCAGCCAATAAACTCGAATTAGCAGGCAACAGCAGAACTCTGAGAAGCACCAACACCCTGCTATTGAAACCACAAAAAGTTGGAAAAAGAAAACCTACACAGGCACCTTCTGTGACCTAGCACCCAGGAGATGGAACGCCCTGCCCCAAGCCATCAGCTCGAACCCCTCCACCACCTCATTCAAAAAGGAAGTCAAACCACTTCTGATGAATAAAACTCTCTCCTGATCCCAGCCCTGATGCAAGCTGATACCAACCAGAAGCTGCTCATCAACCTAGAGCCGTGCTGATCTCTAATCGAGAATGACCAACACAATCATGACCTTCAACAAGAACTAACAACTTATACGATCTCTTCTTAGATACTCATTTATATGTGACTAGCGTGCAACTTTTCTTACGATGTAACTTTTGTAAAGCGCTCTGATACCCTCAGCGGATCTAGTCCGCGCTATATAAAACCCTATAACTAAATAAATAAGTACAGACCTGCTCCTTTTGAAACCAGTCCATCCTAAACTGGCACCCAAGGCCCTGCGCCAGAGCGAAGCACGAGCGGTCCCAGCGCGGTTCCATCTTGTCGCGCCTCATCCGTCAGGCGTTGCTTGGGGTAGATACTTCACAGAGTCACTGCCAGTGGTTGAGACCATCACCGATTGTTTGATGTACCACCCTAGGTGGCAAGAGGATGCCAGACGCGGGCCCCGTGCTCGCTGTGCCATAGGACCCACGTTCACACACAGGATTGATGTGATAATTCGAGCCCTTGAGTGGCCTGGAAGAGGACATCTCAGGGGCGAAGCTTTGAGAATAAAAGTAAAGATTCAGATTTCAGGGCTGTAGTGTCTTTTCTTTATCTGTGTTTTTGACTCACCAAGTTTTAAAATCGCACATTTACAGCACATCCCTCCACAATGTAGTTCTCTGATACCAACCACATTAGGGGCCCGATTCACAGAACTAACTTAAGATAAAATCCTAAACTTACTACTTTTGGTATTCACAGAAGTTAGGATTTTGTCTTAAGACAGACTTAAGTTAGGATTTTGTCTTAAGTCTGTCTTAAGTTTGTCTTAAGACAAAATCCTAACTTCTGTGAATACCAAAAGTAGTAAGTTTAGGATTTTGTCTTAAGTTAGTTCTGTGTATCAGCCCCAATGTTTCATAAAGGTCGTGATGTGCAAATGTGGCCCCCTTTTTGGGGAGGTGATTAAGGTTATTTTTGGTCCCAATCCGAGTCTGGCGATTCAACACCACAACCCTCTTTGTGTCGCGGGGAAGAAATGACGTCAGACATGATGTTGTCGTCTTCCCAAGGCTGACAGATGCTGATGCATTCCAGGTGTGCACTTGAATCTCAAAGGCGCCCACTGCAGGCAGTCAAGGCGCAGCTACTTTTACAGGCCCTTTTCCAAGTATTTCATTTTGAGTGACAGATAGTGCTATGTTCACCATTTAATAAGTCTCGTATTGCTCACTGAGTTTCGTCATCCAATCTCCATTAAAACACTGTGGGGCATATTTACAGGGGCTTTCTCTCTGCTTTTTTGGCTTAAAAAGCCAAGAAAGCGGAGATAAAACCATCACCCTATTTACAAGAGGGTGCTAACATGCATAATCGCATGTTAGCACCCTTTTTTCTCAACGCCTCCCTTTGCATCTCCAATGAGATGCAAAGTGGGCGTCACTGGGCATACCCCGAATGGACTACCTTGCAAATATCGCTGATGTTCACATCGCGATGTTTACAAGGCTGCACCAGCATTTTAGCACATGTTAGTTTTCTCCAAAAACTAACGTCTGCTGAAACGCAGATTTACCTATCCCCAACATTGGGGGTGGATTATGGTGAAACGACCACGGGGTCGTATCAGCAAGGTATCTCTGGAATTTTTATAGCCCTGGAGTAACGCGTTGCTAATAACGCGCTACCAGGGCGATACATTCCAGAGAGAGCTTGCGATAATAAAATTATCGCTAAGCACGGCCAGCGTTAATTATCGCTAGCAGTTGATAATATGCCCCTATTTAGGAAGTTGTCGTGCACAAAGATTAGTTCAAAAGTTAGGCCATGCCCAGACCACGCCCGCTGTGTAGGCCCCACCCCTTAGCCCCCCTCAGATCTTTCTCCCACACAAAGCAATGCCCTTTATTACTGGTGAGAGCATGGAACTGTCTATGACACTCCCCCTATAGGGATTGGATAGCTCCTGCTCCAGGCTACTGCCTCATGAGGCGCTATGGACATTCTGCAGAAGCGCTTGAGGTCAAACTTACGAGAGTGAAACATGTGCGAGAGACGAGGCCAGTAATTTGGATCTCTACAACACAGAAAAATAACTTTTTATTCAGCACTAACCAGCACTTTTTGGCCATTTCTCAACAGTGTGCAACTCATTAATTTGAATCCAGCTGATGGTACTCCGGGGCAGATTTACAAGAACTGGCGCATCCCTGCATATCAGCAGGGATGCTCCAGTTATTGTGCGCCATGCCTCCGCCACCATGGATGTGCCGCATTTACAATTCGGCGCACCATGGGGCAAAAACGGCACAGATGCGTGACGCATCTGTGCCGTAAAGACGGCGCATTGCTGGAGTTGCGTCGCAAGAGCGATGCAGCTCCTGCAATGCTCTGGGGGGCCCTATTCTTACAATGCTGCGTCAGTCCTTATGCCTGCTTCAAGCAGGCGCAGGGTTTTGATGCAGCATGCGCCCAAAAGTGACTTGTAGATTTCACTCAGCCACTTTTAGGAGGCGATCCTGCACCAGAACGCCCCCTCCCCTGTGCAGGAATGCCTTCTTGTGGCGCAGGGCTTTACAACGTGACACATCTCCCAGATGCATCACGTTATAAATACCCCGCACCATGGCGCATCTTTTGCGCTGCCGCTGCGTCACAAAAGTGATGCAACGGCGGCGTAAAAGGGGCGCAAGGGACTTGTAAATCTGCCCCTGAGTTTATAAACCTTGGAAGGATGCAGGGCTGAGTCTGCCATGCTCTGATTGACACTAGCGAAGCTATGTCATACAGTCATATCATCCTAACTCGCTGAGCCATCTCAGGATACGGGATGAATAGACTGAACAGAGCAGGTGCGCCCCGCAGTGCACAAGGACAGAGGGGATCACTGTGACCTGCACCATGGTGCAAGGATGCCTGCATTGCATTCTGGGTTGTTTTCGTGCAGGAGGGGAGCACAAACATGATTCTCCTCTTTACGCCTCAACTGGGCACGTGTAGCATTTGGCCCATTCCCAGGTCTACCACTGCTGGAAAATCTGGCGCTGCGGTGGATGCCACCCACGCCCCACCCATGGAACGCCTCTCTGAGCAGTGTAAGCAACGCAGCGATATGCGCTGAATTGCGTTACTCTGGCTTTATCAACCCATGCAGGGTCACGCAAGGTGGCCTTGTGAGGCTTGATAAATCCGACTGAGGTTTTGCGTCGCCGTTGAGTCCCCTTGCGTGGCACACGGTCAACACAAACCCTTCATTAATGCGCCCCTGCATGCATGCACTCCACCTTGCGGGTAGAGTTAGAGTATTGCTTCATATGTATACCTTGCATTTAGAAAATCAGAGCAGAGCGCTTCTTGCGAAACACATGTTGGCAAAGTGGGATTTGCGTGAAAAATGTGTAAAGGTCTGAAGAATAAAAGTTTAATTGGAGAGAAATCTTTTTTTAATTTCATAAAGACTGTTTGAGTTATGAATCCATAAAATCCTTGAAGTGGAAAAAGCCTTCCCCCTTGAGGGTCTCGATCGCAGGACATTGCATCACACACACCAGACAACAGCCCCCACTTTAACCATCCATAGATGTTATTGGTCACCTGGGAGCCCCAGGGAAAAGCGGACAAGGCTTCTTGAGAACTGATGGTGCGATCAGAAGAGGCTGATGGAGAAGATGCAGAAACGCAGCTTCCCCTGATCCAGGGAGGGCCGCTTACTATGAAGCATTCGATTTTACAGTCTGCATTCTCTTTGAAAGGGGTCAGAAGGATTAATCACACTCAGAGCTGTAGATGTGTTTGGCCTGGTCCTATTTAAACATGCATTGGCAAAGCCAATTGGTCCCGCCTATGCAAAATGTTTTAACCATGTTGTACACCAGTGTGTCTGCTGTTCAGCGTGGCTAAAAGTGGGGTAAAAGAGAGCGCAGTGGAGTGTCATAAAGTGGAGTAGAGTGGAGTGTTATGGAGTGCTGTAGAGAGACATGGAGTGGTGTAAAGTAGAGTGGAGTGGAGGGGATTGGCATAGAGTGGAGTGGTGTAAAGTGCTATGGAGTGTCTTGGAGGGAGTAGAGAATTGTAGAGTGGAAGGGCATAGAGTGGAGTAGAGTGTCAGTGTGGAGTAGAGAGTTGTAGAGTGGAGTGGTATAGAGGGTATTACGTAGAGTGGTATTGAGGTTATTGTGTAGATTGTACTAGACTGTTGTAGAGTAGAGTGTCAGAGTGGAATAGAGTATTGAAGAGAAGAGTAGCGTAGAGGGTATCACATAGAGTGTACTAGAGTGTTGTAGAGTAGAGTGGCGTAGAGTGTCAGAGTGGAATAGAGTATTGAAGAGAAGAGTAGCGTAGAGGGTATCACATAGAGTGTACTAGAGTGTTGTAGAGTAGAGTGGCGTAGAGTGTCAGAGTGGAATAGAGTATTGAAGAGAAGAGTAGCGTAGAGGGTATCACATAGAGTGTACTAGAGTGTTGTAGAGTAGAGTGGCGTAGAGTGTCAGAGTGGAATAGAGTATTGAAGAGAAGAGTAGCGTAGAGGGTATCACATAGAGTGTACTAGAGTGTTGTAGAGTAGAGTGGCATAGAGTGTCAGAGTGGAATAGAGTATTTAAGAGAAGAGTAGCGTAAAGGGTATCACAGAGAGTGTACTAGAGTGTTGTAGAGTAGAGTGGCATAGAGTGTCAGAGTGGAATAGAGTATTTAAGAGAAGAGTAGCGTAGAGGGTATCACATAGAGTGTGGTAGAGTGTTGTAGAGTCACATGAACTAGAGCAGAGTAGATTGTCATAGAGTGGAGTAGTGTAGGAGAGTGAAATGGCATAGAGTGGAATAGAGTGTTGTAGAGTAGAGTGGCGTAGAGTAGAGTGGAGTTGCATAGAGTGTCAGAGTGGAGTGGCATACAGCTGAGTGGCATAGAGTGTCAGAGTAGAGTGGCATATAGCCGAGTGGTATAGAGTGTCAGAGTGGAGTGGCATACACCGGAGTGGCATAGAGTGTCAGAGTGGAATAGAGTATTGAAGAGAAGAGTAGCATAGAGGGTATCACATAGAGTGTACTAGAGTGTTGTAGATTTGCATGAAGTAGAACAGAGTAGATTGTCATAGAGTGGAGTAGTGTAAGAGAGTGGAATGGCAAAGAGTGGAACAGGTTGTTGTAGAGTGGAGTGGCATAGAGTGTCAGAATAGAGTGGCATACACTGGAGTGGCATGGAATGGAGTAGAGAGGAGGAGTGTGTCACAAAATAGAATAAAGTAAAGTGGCATGGAGTGGTGTAGAGGGAGTTGCGTAGAGCATCGTAGAGTGGAGTAGTGGCATGGAATGGAGTTCAGTGTTGTAGAGTGGAGTAGAGTGTCATGGAGTGTAGTAGAGTTTAATGGAGTAAAGCATCATAGAGCTGAGTATCGTGAAGTGGAGTGGAGTGTCATAGAGTGGAGTGTCATAGAGTGGAGTGTCATAGATTGGACTAGAATGAAGTGGTGTAAAGTATGATGGTGCAGAGTAGATCAGCATGAAGTGCATTGGTTGTTAGTAAAGTGGTGTAGAGCCCACTGGCATAGAGTGCAATGACGTAGAGTAGAGTGGTACAGAGTAGATTGCAGTGGCCTAGAGTGGAGAGGCACAGGATGGATTAGAGTGACAGAGCGCAGAGGTATTAATTGTTTCAGAGTAGAGTGAAGTGGCGTAGAGTGGAGTGGTGCAGGGAAGAGTGCAGAGGTGTAGAGTGGATTGGCGTAGAGTGTAGTGGCGTAGAGTGCATTTTCAGAGAGTCCATTGGGGTAGAGTGCATTGATGTAGAGTATAGTAGTGCAGAGTACAGTGGTGCAGTGGTGAAGAGTACAGTGGTACATAGTGGAGTGGGGTAGTGTGCACTGGCATAGAATAGAGGTGGGCAGAGTAGACTAGAGGGGTGTAGATAGAAGTGGTGCAGAGTGTAGTGTCATAGAGTGCAGTGGTGCATAGTAGATTAGAGTGGTGTAGAGTGGATTGGCATACAGTGTAGTGGCGTGGAGTGCACTGGTGCAGAATGGTGGAGTGGTGTAGAATACAGTGCTGTGGCATGGAGTAAAGTGGCACAGAGTAGAGTGGCAGAGATTTCAGTGGCAGAGAGTCCAGTGTTGCAGAGTAGAGTGCCTTAGAGTGCAGTGGTGTAGTGTAGAGTGGCGTAGAGCACATACGTATAGAGTGTAGTGGTGTGGAGTGGTGCAGAGTAAAGTCACAATGAATGCAATGGTGTAGAGTTGAGTGGCATACCCTGCAGTGACGTAGAGTAGAGTATTGCAGAGTAGGGTATAATGTTATACAGTGCAGTAGTGCAGAGTATATTGGCATAGGGAGCAGTGGTGTAGAGTGTATTGGTTTTGAGTAAAGTGGTGTAGAATACATTGGGGTAGAGTTTGGTGGCATAGAGTGCAGTGGCATAGAATAGAGTGGCGTAGAGTGTTGTGGGGCAGAGTGGATTTGAGTGGTGCTGGGTAGATTGCAGTGGCGAAGAGTGGAATAGTGCTGAGAGGAATCGAGTGGCCAAGAGTGCAGTGGTATAGAGTAGATTGTTTCAGAGTACAGTGAAGTGGCATTGACTGCAGTGGCATAGAGTAGAGGGCTGTAGCGTGCAATGTCGAAGCTTGCAGTGGTGCTGTAGGAGAGTAGGGACTGCTATCCTATGGTCACCCCAATTTTTGCTTTTTGCTTCACTGGTTTTCGACTTACTGAGGCTGTGGGCCTGCTAATCAGACCCCCATCCTGCTGTTCTCTCTCTAAATTCACATACATGTACGATAGGTACATAACCCAATTGGAACTGGACTCCTTGTCAGCCCCTGTACCATGCACTATAGGTGCTCAGGGCATAGGTGCCACCAAGGCCTACAGGGGCTGAAGCATAGCTTTTGCCACCCCTGGCTGGTTCTTAAATTGACACAACTGGCTGATCACTCAGCTGGGGCAAGTGGGTGTAATCACCCCTTGCTTAGATATAGTATACCTATATCTAAACCTATATCTGGACACATATAAACCTGTGAGCCACTCCTATGGCAGGCCTTATCAATCCTGGAGGCAGAGTGCGTGGTTTAATGTGAGATGGTGCTCTGGCATGAGCTGAGCCTGTCTGCAGCTGTCGGGAACAACTCCCTAAGCTGATCTGGGATAATTCCATACCATATACTATTAAGTGCATTATAATCCTCGCGGTTATATAGCAACTTTGGTTAGGCTTTATCAAAGCATGTTGTGTAAGGTGTCATACGATTTGGAATACTATCCCCTCGACAGTCCTGTCGACGGGGATAGCATTCCACCCTTCTAGAGGGAGAAGACATGTTACTTTACTGAAACGCGGTTGATTTTTAAAAGAGCCTCAGATCCACAAAATGGATGCTTCTGCCACAGACACAAGTCTGACCTCCTGCTGCCAACCGAAACTCAGCACAGGAGGCATGGACAAAGGATTTCCTGTCGCAGGGAGGTGTTACACCACCCCAGACAGGAGATAGTGGATTGTTGCAGGGAGGTTTGAAAGAAACCAGACACTGCCTGGGGAGCACAAGGCTTCACCTTGCATAATCTGGCCAAACCGGTTCAAAGGGGAAGGGGTGTATCCACCCCCTTCCTGTGTCCCACCCATAGGAGGGGACCTAGCAGGTAATCCAGCCCCCTAGATTGGTATAAGAATGGGAGCAGTGCCAACGCACTCAGATTATCCTGATGAAACATTTGAAACAAAACTCTGGACCCTTCGACATCCTACTCGACGTGGAAGACTGAAGAATCTCCCTTGTGGTCAAGGAGTGACCACCCTGTGCAAACAGGCACCATCCAGCACCTCAATGTCTGCTTTGTTGCAGTTCCCGCTGGAACTCGAGCAACAGAGATCAACGAGATCCAGCTTGCCTGCCTTCTTACAGCTCGATCCACAGTCCCTGCAGAGCTGAGACCCGTGGAGGCGACCGGAAGCGTGGGGCACGCCATCTTGTAAAGACCACGAGACGCTGACCGTGCAGCCCACAAGTGACCCTCAAAGCTGTACACCGGGTTTTGAGAAGCCCCAGCCCTGAGCCACTTTTGCACCGAAGCTCACCCCTCTACATTTGACGAGTGCTGCGTGGGGCCCTTCTGCTTTCTTTGGCTCAATGCGTTGGCCCGGTCACTTGCCAGCTGGCTTGTGGCCCCTGTGCTGACGAAACTTGAAATACGACTTGTGATTCTGGTTGCTCCAGACTTGCACCCGCTCCTCTGAAAAAGTGCACCCGCTTTGATCCTCCTGGTCCGAGTGAGAAGCAATCTTTCAGTCCTGCGTGAATTGCTCTTGCCAAGTGTTGTTTGCTCCGATCTTGAAGCCGACAGCGCGGACGGTGAGAACCTGCGTGGGACAGCTCGTGACTTACTCCTGGACGTCGCTGATGGCCCAGAGCCCACGTGGCAGCGGAGAGAAGCTCCTCGACAACCACCTGGTTGCGCCCGACATTGCCTGGTTCCGTCCTGGTTCCACCCTAGTCACTGCTGAGTGACCCAGACTCTGTCCCCTCTGCTTTCAGGTACTTTACGACTCTGATCCACCCTTGGATCACACCGGACACTTCTCCTTCACATCGCCTGCAGCATCTTCAGCTTCAAGCACCAACAACCTGCGTGACGAAACCCGACGCCACTTTGACCCTATGCACCCGCTTCCTGTGGGTGAGGTAACTCAGCAACGCCGGTGTTCCCACACTGGTACACACCTCTAGGGTCTGTGTCTAAAGTTTTGTCCTTCTAGGTTCAGCGGAAGTATCCTTAAACTCTATTTGTGTAACTTTTACGCACCATTGACTTTGCATTGGTGCATGCGTGTGCTTTAAGCGCTGCACCCGAATCCCGCGGGCTTTTCCCGACTTCAGCATTGCTTGTCCCGACTGCTCCCAGCAATTCCCTAGGCCCTAGGCCTAACCACTTTTCGATTGGTATCTCTTATACCACTTTCTTAATATATGGTTTGAGTGGCCACCCGCCCTCATCCATAATTGTGCAACTTTTATATGTTATACTGTGCTTTTGTTTAAACGCTTGTGCCCCTTTGCTCATAAAGAGTACTGTGGATCATTTTAGTAATAAACACATATATTTTTATGATATATACTTGTGTGGTGTCCTTTCATTTGATATTACAGGATTGTGATTGGTAAAACAGCTCGCTTAACACGACCTCTTGAGTTAAGCCTTTAAGGCTGCTTAGTCTATGCTACCATTAAGATAGCTTGTCTATAAGGTTGACTTACAACCAGACACCATAAGGGATTGTTTGGACTGATACAAGGTGGTTCCAGAATTGGAAACATCACATATCAGGCCAACTTCTCACAGGTGCATAGTAGAGTAGTGTGGTGTAGAATAGAGAGACATCAAATGAAGTGGCGTAGAGTGTAGTGGTGCAGAGTAGAGTGCAGTGACACAGTGTAGAGTGGCATGAAGTGGTGTAGCGTGGAATTGTGCAGAATAGAGAGCAGTGGGGTAAAGTGGAATATGCATGGTGTGGTAGTGCACTGCCATTACAGACAACATATCTTCAATCGAAATGACCATTACATATGTAGAGACATACTGTTTATCTGATAATAGGATACAGAACAAAAGCGATAATGTGTAGAAATGTCATCCCCTAGTGTATTGTTTTTTTAATCGTATTAAAATATTTGTTACCACCGCACTTCAGAATAACAAAAAAATGTGCTTTGTTTGTGCTTTCCTGATAGATTTAAAAATATCTGCACCTGTTCATTTACAGACATTTAAATTTTGTTTTGTGCTAGAAAACAAATAACATCGTACAGCCTTCCTCGAGTACTCCCTCAGTAGCCAACATGATTGTCACATAAATCCTCTCACTTTGAAGTAAGAGAAAGCAAAGTAAACACCAACATCCCTCTGAAGACAGAGCCTGACATGTGGCCTCTGTCTTTGACTGCCCAGCAAATGAGACAAGAGAAGAACAAGATTTAAAGGCCTGTTTACAGAAATTCAGTACTGGTGGTAGGGTTTGGGCAAGGGAAGGGACACATCCAAGCTGGACAGCCTAACCTGAATAGAGCCAGCAAATAGAAAGCAAGCAACTGCCAGTTACAAACCACAGAGCCAATGGTAAGCAACGGGTGGAATGCATTTGCCTGGGAAGCCTTCTGAATGTCCCCAGGATGTTTGAACTAAAGCTCAGAGACAGGCTGTTCCAGTGAAAATGCATCTCACTGGATGGTAGTAGCCCCTGCTGCTCAGGTTTTACCATTTAGTGACCATACAGTATCATTGCTAGGCATAACCATGAGTTGAGAAGGCTTCTTATTTTAGGTTCTGCCTCCAACTATGAAAGTTTCTATGGGCCAAATTTATGAACACTTTTGCAGTGGTGCAAATTCACCAAAAGGGATGCAAACCTGTGCAAACTGTTGAATTTGGATTTACTAACAGAACAAATCTTTTTTTCACTGGAAAGAAGCTCAACATTTTTTTCCCTCCAAACTTTTCTACCTTTTCATGCCTTGTCTACTGCACAACACACATACAACGTTTTGCAGCTTGTCTTGGTGTATTATTTTGTAGTAGAAGAGTGTCCTTTCGGTACAAAATCTAAGCTAGACTTAAGAGGCACTCCTTTGCACTATGCTGAAAGGGTGTGTGCATGGTGCAAGGCCGCCTAAAGTGTCCCCCCTCAGGGAGCGACTGCAGCAGCACCATCTCTTGTAAAAACAGCAAACTGGGAAATATGCACCTGCTTTATAACTTCAAAAAGAACAGGCTCTGCACCAAGACCTTCGGGGCAAAGGCAGAAAGGTCAGACTCTGCACCCAACATGACAAGGAGGTAGGCAGAGAGAGGCCAGGGAGGTAGGCAGAGAGAGGCCAGGGGGGTAGGCAGAGAGAGGCCAGGGGGGTAGGCAGAGAGAGGCCAGGAGGGTAGGGAGAGAGAGGCCAGGGAGGTAGGTAGAGAGAGGCCAGGGAGGTAGGCAGAGAGAGGCCACGGAGGTAGGCAGAGAGAGGCCAGGGAGGTAGGCAGATAGAGGCCAGGGAGGTAGGCAGAGAGTGGCCAGGGAGGTAGACAGAGAGAGATCCAGGAGGTAGGCAGAGAGAGGCCAGGGAGGTAGGGAAAGAGAGGCCAGGGAGGTAGGCAGAGAGAGGTCAGAGAGGTAGGCAGAGAGAGGCCAGGGGGTAGGCAGAGAGAGTCCAGGGGGTAGGCAGAGAGAGGCCAGGGGTGTGCAGAGAGAGGCCAGGGAGGTAGGCAGAGAGAGGCCAGGGGGGTAGGCAGAGAGAGGCCAGGGAGGAAGGCGGAGAGAGGCCAGGGAGGTAGGCAGAGAGAGGCCAGGGAGGAAGGCAGAGAGAGGCCAGGGAGGTAGGCAGAGAGAGGCCAGGGAGGTAGGCAGAGAGAGGCCAGGGAGGTAGGCAGAGAGAGGTCAGGGGGTATGCAGAGAGAGGCCAGGGAGGTAGGCAGAGAGAGGCCAGGGAGGTAGGCAGAGAGTGGCCAGGGAGGTAGACAGAGAGAGATCCAGGAGGTAGGCAGAGAGAGGCCAGGGAGGTAGGGAAAGAGAGGCCAGGGAGGTAGGCAGAGAGAGGCCAGGGAGGTAGGCAGAGAGAGGCCAGGCGCTGCACCCCATGGACAACACAAGAGGCTGGGAGACCATATTCTGCATCCAGAAATCCTTCCATCTCTTGAAGGATAGGCATGTTTTCTGTTGAAGCTCACAACTTCTGCCCAATCAAAACATGTGCTCCTGTCCACCTACATGTGGGTGGGCCCTCTTTGTTAGGTTGTTCACATAAGGTCTAGTGATGGCTGCACTACCAAGCCAGATCTAAAAGGATCTCCTATCGTAGGGGGTAAGACACGACGCAGAACGAGTCCGCACTCGGCCAGCAAAAGTGGCTGGTAGAAGTACGGCATGAAGGTGCCCCTTGGAATCTGTCGGCCATGTCCACAGGACAGGTGGGAGATGGGAAGGTAGAAACAGCCTCCTCCTGAACGTGCCTCTAACGGGTATCAGATAAGACGAGGCCTCGCGTCACTGAGTTAATACGTCATTAGCAAGGGCCGTAGCAATCCCTGCACCAAGACTCAGCCTGGGGTGGGCTAGCATGCAGCCCGGGGTCCTAGCCCTCTGTGCTAAACTAATATATGGTTTAAAACTAGTCCAGCCCCACATCCTGCCAAGGGGCCTATTTACAAGCCTCTTACTCCACCGGTGCGTCTCTTTTAATATGGGAAAAAGTGACGTACTGGCAGGAAATAAGCCCCCAAGTGAGCCCGGATGTGCAGCTTAGCTCTCTCCCTGAGTAGGTAGAGTATGACGTATGCATGAAAAGGTTATTCAGCATATTATGGGCAGTGCATTAATGCTCAATGTTGGTGCTGTTAATGAAATGTATTTTCAGTTAATATTATCACTAACCAGTTTCATCCTCTCTCTCTCTTTCCTAAACCCCTGTTGTCTGTCATGTTCTTCCCGCCTTCCTCGTTTTCCACTTACCTCTGATTCCTGCTTACCCTGATTACCCCCACCCACCCACCTCTTCCCTTCATTTGCCCCCATGCCCCATCTACGCCCCCCTTGCAGCTCTGTGCCTGGTCCTCGGCTGCATGATCTTTCCGGATGGCTGGGACTCCGAGACCATCCGCGACATGTGTGGCGACAAGACGGGCAAGTACGCGCTGGGCGACTGCTCCGTCCGCTGGGCCTACATCCTGGCCATCATCGGCATCCTCAACGCGCTCATCCTGTCCTTCCTCGCCTTCGTCCTGGGGAACCGGCAGACCGACCTGCTGCTGGAGGAGCTGAAGGCGGAAAACAAGGGTAAGCTCCAGAGGGGCGAGCGGGAGGGCCGCCTTCCCTGAGGCGGGCGGAGCGCTCCAGAGGGGCGAGAGGGAGGGCCGCCCTCCCTGAGGTGGGCGGAGCGCTCCAGAGGGGCGAGAGGGAGGGCCGCCCTCCCTGAGGTGGGCGGAGCACTCCAGAGGGGCGAGTTGGAGGCCGCCCTCCCTGAGGCGGGTGGAGCGCTCCAGAGGGGCGAGCGGGAGGGCCGCCCTCCCGGAGGCGGGTGGAGCGCTCCAGAGGGGTTAGCGTGAGGGCCGACCCCCCTGAGGCGGGCGGAGCGCTCCAGAGGGGCAAGCGGGAGGGCCGCCCTCCCTGAGGCGGGCGGTGCGCTCCAGAGGGGTGAGCGGGAGGGCCGCCCTCCCTGAGGCAGGTGGAGCGCTCCAGAGGGGCGAGCGGGAGGGCCACCCTCCCTGAGGCAGGCGGAGCGCTCCAGAGGGGCGAGCGGGAGGGCCACTCTCCCTGAGGCGGGCGGAGCGTGCGATTGACCTGTTGCCCCATCTCGCTTCTTCCATTCCCGGCCAAAGTCATCGAGAAAGCTGTCAACAACCAGCTCGCCGCCTTCCTCGAAGCCAACAAATCACTCGACCCCTCACAATCTGGCTTCCGAGCCAAACACAGCACTGAGACCGCCCTCATCGCAGCAACAGACGACATTCGAACTCTACTGGACAATGGAGACACAGTCGCCCTCATCCTCCTCGACCTCTCTGCAGCCTTCGACACAGTCTGCCACAGCACCCTTTTACAACGCCTCAGAAACATCGGAATCCAAGGAAAGGCACTGGAATGGATCACCTCGTTCCTCACCGGAAGAACCCAGAGAGTCCGCCTCCCACCATTCAAGTCCGAGGCCTCTGAAATCATCTGCGGCGTACCACAAGGATCCTCACTCAGTCCCACCCTCTTCAACGTATACATGAGCCCCCTCGCGGCCATCGCCCGCCAACACAACCTCAACATCATCTCTTACGCGGATGACACTCAACTGATCCTATCTCTCACCAAGGACCCCAGCACCGCTAAAACTAACCTACACGAAGGAATGAAAGAAGTCGCCGAATGGATGAAACAAAGCCGTCTGAAACTGAACTCAGACAAAACAGAAGTCCTCATCTTAGGCAAATCCCCCTCTGCATGGGACGACTCCTGGTGGCCGGAAGCCCTCGGAAATGCACCCATCCCGACAGACCACGCACGGAACCTTGGCGTCATCCTTGATTCTTCACTCTCAATGAACAGACAAGTCAGCGCCGTATCCTCTTCCTGCTTTAACATTCTTCGCATGCTCAGAAAAACATTTCGCTGGATCCCCTCCGAAACAAGGAAAACAGTCACCCACGCTCTAGTCACGAGCCGACTGGACTACGGAAACACCCTCTACGCAGGTACCACCGCCAAACTCCAGAAGAAACTACAACGAATCCAAAACGCCTCAGCCAGGCTCATATTAGACATCCCACGCAACGAACACATCTCTGGTCACCTTAAAGACCTCCACTGGCTACCCGTCAATAAGAGAATCACTTTCTGACTGCTTACCCACGCACACAAATCACTCTACGACATCGGACCAGACTGCCTCAATTCTCGACTGTCCTTCTACACCCCCTCCCGCCAACTACGTTCTTCCAGCCAAGCCCGCGCCACTGTACCTCGCATCAACAGGACCACCATGGGAGGCAGATCCTTCTCATACCTGGCAGCTAAAACATGGAACTCACTCCCCGCTTACCTTCGCCTTACCCAGAACCACCTAGCATTCAGAAAGCAACTTAAAACGTGGATTTTTGACAAATAATCCACCTCCCCTTCCTAAGCGCCTTGAAACCCTCTGGGTATGTAGTGCGCTATATAAATGTTTTGACTTTGACTTTGACTTTGACTTTACAAGGGTTTTTCAATATTGTACAACTTGCACTTAGACTTAAAAACAAGGCACATCCTATGAATTAAAAATATCAAGTGAATTCTATAGACACCATTAGCCAATAGTGACTATTTACCAAGGACCAGGCGGGCTTCCATCACAATTCATTGTCTGTTAACCCCTTGCATGCTCGTGACGGCCCCCGGCCTTTCATGCGTCACCATGGGCGTGTGCGGAAGACGGCCAGGGGCCGTCCGAATCCCGCCCACTATTCAAATCGCCCACACAGAGCAAAAATTTGCTCCGCATGCAAGGGGTTAAAAACAAATCCTGGTGAAATTGCAATAAGTGGAATAGAAATGATTCGTAACCCACCAGGCAGTGACAGTGGCATGGCAAGGGTGCCCCTTGTCCCGGAGCAAACTAGGAAAATGACCCCTTGACCACTGTAGTAAAACACAGCAATAATTGCGGTTCAGTGGACCCCTCTGCGCCCGGTGCTACTGCACCTGCTATCATTGATAGACACTCCCCAGGCACCAAGTGGAGTTTCCACCTTGGATAGCTGAATGTCACAGTGTGCCCTGTATGTCTGCCAGCCAGGGCCAGCCTTTCCTCAGACAGCGCCCCAAGCGAAAAGACATTTGGTGCCCACCCGACCTTCTGCCGCCACTCATTCCCCATCCGCCCCTGCTCGTTAGTAGTTCTAGTGGAGGGGGGTGGTTTTGTGCTCACAGGTAAGGTCCTTGCTGAATACCTCGGTGACCGGCCAGTGAACACAGATGTGTGCCTTGTCACCTCAACTAAATCACCCATTCAGTTGTTTAACTGATGTGGCAGTCCCTGGGATGGGGGAAGGGTGAGTGTGAGAGAGGTAATCGGAGGGAAGCTAAGACAAGTAAACAAAACAACATTGTACCCACAGCCTGAAGGTAACAAACTGACCAGGCGGTCTGGAATTAATGTTTTATTCACAGCCCGCCTTATGCAGCAGCCATTGGGCCGACAAACCAAGCAATCTTTGCTAAAACCTGACGAGTGGTCCTTTTTTAAAGAGAATTATTACTTGTAGGTAAAACGCACTTTGGACATGGTTGGAATTTTGCGGTAAACACTGAACCTCCTGTGCTTTCCCCTGACAAATCTTGGCACATCAAATGTATTTGGTGCCGCAGGGGAGAGCGGTGGGGGGTAGAAGCAGGGGGGGTGCTAGGGACTGTAGGGTATGCCTTGACAAAAGGCAAAACATTCAACACTTGGGTGCACTTGCATCAATGTAGGCAATTGCGAATCCTTAATTGAGATTATTAAGGAATCGCTATTTAGGAATCGCAATTGCTTAGGCATATACAGCCACATGCATCAAGCGAAAAACCGGTCGCAAACGGGCAGATTCTCAGAATCTGCCCCTTTGCGACCAGTATTTTTGCATTTGGGATGCATCATCCCAAATGCAAAAATAGCAATTTAAGGAATCCCAAATTGAGATTCCTTAAATGCAATGCATCAAAGTCAAAACAAATTGCGATTTCGCTAATAGGAGTAGCAAATTACCATGAAGTTGAACTTCATGGTAATTTGCAAAAACTTGAAAAATTTACTTTGTGCATTTTTCAAAGTTTCATGTTGCGCACACACATGCCCTTAGGGCATGTGTGTGTGCAACATATGTGAACAGATCAATTTCAGGGGGCGCAACAGGGTGTCCTTTTGACACCCTGGCACTCTTGAAATTGCATTCTCAATTTGCGATTCTCTAATTGAGAATCGCAAATTGAGAATGTCTTCCCATTCATTCCTATGGGCCTCTAGGCCCATAGGAATGAATGGGGAGGTATTCCTTAATTGCGATTCGCAATTTGCGAGTCGCAATTAAGGAATGTTTAGAAATCGGTATTTTTCAAGCGATTTCTACATGCATAGGCTTTTGCGATTCCTTAATTGCGATTCCTTAAAAATCGCAATTAAGGAATCGCAAAAGCCAACATTGATGCATGTACCTGGTAGGGTCCGCTTAAAAAATTGCTATTCCGACACATTCCTTAATTGCGACTCACAAATTGTGAGTCGCAATTAAGGAATGGCTTCCTATTCATTCCTATGGGTCTACAGGCCCATATGAATGAACGGGAATTGCATGCGCAATTTGTGAGTACCCAATAGGTACTCACAAATTGCGCTTGCAATTTGAAGGGGGAAAGAGTGCCAAAAGGACACCCTGTTACACCCCTAAAATTTCGATTTATTGACATGTTGCTCACACAGATGCACAACATGGTACTTTGAAAAATACACTTTAGTGCATTTTCAAAGTTTTTGCAAATTGACGGTAATTTGTGATTCCTATTTGCGAAATCACTATTTTGTTGTTGTTAAGGCATTCCATTTAGGGAATCGCAATTTAAGTAATTGCAAATTTAGCAATTACTTAAGTTGCAATTTTTGCATTTGGGATGATGCATCCCAAATGCAAAAATACTGGTCGCAAAGGGGCAGATTCTGCGAATCTGCCCATTTGCGATTGGTATTTTCGTAGATGCATGTGGCCCTTTGTGTTTTAAAAACCACTTCTGTCTCATCATGTCTTACTTCCAAGTTGAAAACCCAAAAATGATTGACTGAAGCTATTTGTAAAGAATGAACAGCCAACGAGGTGTTGTGGCGCTATCGAGAAAACCAGCACAAGAATCAACCAACCGAAGGACATCCCAAGATTGATGAAAGAGGCCAACTGCCTCAGTAGTACATTCCAAGGCTGGAAGGAATAAATAAGAGACACACATTGTGAGTGAACAGAAATGTGTTTAGCTGTCTCCTGAAGATAAGATTGGGCTGTGGCAGAGTAGACAGAGCTAAAAAGCTCCAAGTCCTTGGTGTCAGCACTGCCAAGGTGTAGCCAGCTTGTCTGTTTTTCCTAAATCTGGGTGTATTAATCAGACCTAAATATTTAACTCTATATGTCTGGTGGGGGTATGCCAAGATAAGAGAGAGCAAAGACAGCATGATGATGGGCAACCACTCACCCCCAGTCAAGAGATCCGGGGTTCATCCATCGTTTTACTGCTCACCATTCCACCCAGTTTAGACACAGCCATATGCAAATCAGTCTGACCCTGTGCCTCATGGGAACAGTCCAGCCCGAACTGCCAAGCCAGGTCCTCCCTGGACCGGAAACAAGCATCCTGGGACCGGTTTTGGGGCATCACCCCTCATCACCCAGGATAACTAGAAAATCAGTGGCACATTGAGCACAGAACCCACATCTGGGCAAACCCCTGGCCACTTAGAGCGAACAAAGCAAACACAATAAGATGATGGACGGAGCTCTGAAACCGTTCACCCACTCACCCCAGTCAAGACATCTGGGTTTAATCCATGTTTCTTTTGCTCCCTTCGCCGCCCCGGTTCAAACCCAACCATATGAAAATCAGTCTTGAGAACCTGCTCCACTTGGGAGTAGTCCAGCCCGAGATACAAGAGAGGCCATGGACGTCACCTGGCTTGTGCTATGAACAGTTTTATGGCACAAACGGAAACAAAAGGTGTTTAAGCCACTTAGTTCCTCACCCCAGATTAATAGTATTTATCAGAGGCTTTAAATTCTACCCAAGGCTTTAAGTGGGATGAAACAAATGTGGGGGGTCCACCCTACCCATATATTTAAATAGAATCACAATTCCAATTACCATATGTGACCATTGCAGTGCAGAGGGGCCAAGGATTGGATGAGCATGTCTTCCTAACACCTTTTGGCCGCTGAGAGGCACTATCAAGACAGTTAAACAGAGGCAGTTGCTAGAAAAATCAAAAAATAAAGTCCCTAAGCAGAAAGTAATTCTGGTATTTTACTGACCTCTGCTGGTCATTTTCTGTCAAGAAAGTTAAAGAGAGGCAGTTTTTAGAAAAAAAGTAGTCCCTAAGTAAAAGTGGAAACAGACAAGCCCTGGGGAAATGCTCCAAGGCCCACACACAGCACATACAACAGATATTCCAGCTAGCGCAAGTGCTGTCTAGGCTCGACCTGAAAAGGTAACACAACATGTTGGAAAAAACAAACCCTCATAGGAAATACAAGATTAAGTAAAGTATGTGAAATATGAGCAGAAACAACATGGATTATCTTATCTATTTTACACTCATGGTTCAGAAATGGATCAGTGTTTTAGAATGAAAGGTTAAGGGCATGAATACAGTGCTCAAAATGGACCCGTTTGAAAGCCTGTTTTAGCTCAGGAGGGACCCGGGCCACTTAAAGCGCTGATTCTACCTCTGCTTTACTAGGAGGTTTAACTTCTACCAGTTTCACCAAACTCATAATTGGAACTCGAGTTGCCCCCTGGAGTCTCTTAAGGCAGCAGTGGGGTTGAGGGGAACCCCTGGGGGACCAGTGATGCTGCATAGACTCAGGGACAGAAGAGGGGGTTCTGTTACAAAGGGCTCTGGGCAGTGAAGGTGGGGGATGATCCCACCCCCCCCTGCACAGGCCCAAGTGGACTATCCTGAGCGGAAGAGCATCGGAGGGCTTCATGGGTACCCAACCTCTGCTGAGTTTCAGACAGCTTTTCTCCATCACGTCCACCAAGGGGCGTAACTAGGGTGACCAACCGTCCGTAAATTTCACGGACCGTCCGTAATTTGGGCCTCACGTCCGTTGTCCGTGAGGAACCCTTTTACGGACGCCTTTTGTCCGTAATTTTGGGCATTGGGAACATCACTGTTCCCCGCCTGAAGCTTCAGCTCCCTGATGGCCCCGCCCTTCACTCAGCCTCTGAACCCAAGACAAGCCCCATCCGCCCATTGTCTGACTGCCACATTCAGAATGACAATGGGACAGTGTGTAATTTTAACACATATGGTGGGCCTCCTGCAGCCCGGTCTAGGGCAGGGCATTCAGTCAGGTGGTGAAATACACAAAGACGCCAATGCTGCCACAGGAGAATTCAGTTCATGAAAAAAGGTGGTGAAACAAGTAAAAAAAAAAAAAAGGGTTCACTGTCTCATCATAAAACGGCCGCATTTTCATTGCCAAATTCAACAAAGCCATAGTTGCTGCTTTTTTTATTTTATGCAACTGACAACCATTGACAAAGTCAATAGTTCTGGCTGGTAGGTGTAACACTACTTGTTGTGTTATATATTTGGATGCAATGAAAGAAGCAGCAAATTACCAGTCGGGTGGCACAATATGCTGAGCACAGACTTTTAGCTTAGGTATGCCCCTAATTAGATCGAACACTCCCTTTGGAGACCCCCCCCCAACCCCCACCCAGTTTTTTCATTCCACTTAAAACCCTGGAAACAACACCATGTCAGTGGCACAGTGCTTCCTACACGACTCTTGACTTCCACTTTTTCAGTTTTCCTATGTACAGGGCCATAGTGATCCCTCCCCCGCCGCACCCCTTGCTTTAGGAACTACAGCAGGGGTGAAGCACTTGATGGGCCTCTTCTGTCTGCAACTCTGTAGACAAAGGCTCAGCTCATAATTAATGTGAAATATTGAGTAAGTGAAGGGATGGGTGGATGGCTGGATGGATTAGTGAAAGGACTAATGGATGAATGAAAGGGTAACTGGATGAATAATGAGAGAAAAGATAGACGGATGAGTGAGTGGACGGATGGAAGGATGAGAGAAGGTAAATACATGGATGTATGGGTGGAAGGGTAGATGGACAGGTAAATGGATGGATGGGTGGATGGATTAGTGAAAGGGTGGATGATAGTTGAGTGAATGGGGGATGGAGGAGTGAACTGATGGGAGGATTGATGAATTGATAAGTGAAAGGATGAATGTGTGGATGGATGAGAGTGAAAGAGCGGATATACGGCTGGATGAGTGAGTGAAAGGCAGGGTAAATGGACAAAAGGGTGGATAGATGAGTGAAGGAGTAAAAGGGTAGGTGGATGAGAGAAAGGATAGATGGTTGATTGATAGGGCCAATGGATGGATTGAAGAGTGGATGAGTAGATGGATGGGTGGATGGAAGGATGAATGACTAAGTGTAAGGGGGATGGAGAGCGAAAGGGAGGATGGTTGACTGAAAGGGTGGAAGGATGAGTGACTGGGTGGATGGATAGTAAGTGAAAGGATGGCTGGATCGGTGAAAGTTGAAATGGCTGGATGGATAAGTGAATGGATGGATGAGTGGAAGAGTGGATGGATGAGTGGATGAATGGGTAGGGTGAAAGTATGAATGGAGTGGGATGATGGATGGGTGGATGCAAGGATAGAGGATGGATAGGTTTGCATATGGCTGAATATTGTTATGGATGGCACACAGATAAAAGGACAGAATGAGTGGTGAAAGATTGAATGATGGATGAAAGAATGATTACACATTGTAACCCCCATTATCTTAAGTAACATTTCCTATGCATTGACTTTCACATGTATATGGGTCATTGTCTCTATATAAGATGTGTGTGATGTAACACACTCCGAAACCCTGTTGTACTTACTTGGGATGAGTAGCACTATAAGAGAAATTAAAAACACATGAGAGAGGGTCTTTGTGAAGATGAGGGGCACCATTAGAGGGCGGTAGCAAGTCCGGACTGGCCAGACTGGGCATCAGGCATTTCCCTGGGAGGCTGGAAAGGTGGTGGGGGGCGGTTTTGTTACCAAAAAAAGACCTGCACATTTGCTCAAAGCTGCACGCATACTGAAAAACCAAACCATGAAGTGCACAATTGGCTCAACCTAATATAAACTTATGTTCACTAGTACATAAGCGGTTGTCTATTTACTTACTTATATACTATTGCTCAACCTCCTCTGATGTGTCTTTAAAACGTACCTTTTGTCCTGAATTTCGACTTCCTGTCCTGAATTTCTGTCCTGAATTTTTACAGTCACTCTCCTGAATTTGTACCCATGCCAGTTGGTCACCCTAGGCGTAACACAGCCCCCTACAGCCCCTGCAGTGGCCCCAAATCTCCAGGCGGCTCCTCTGAGCCCAGGGCCAGTGTTTTCTGCGGAGGCTCAGCGACCCTCGTCCCGTTCCGCAGGGAGACCCCCTCGTTTTGCGTAGGGCCGCTTCATCCGCAGCAGGTTCTGCTCCCTCTGTGGTCTTATCATTAACTGCCTTATCAATATCTCTCTGATTACCCACACACACTCGTTCGTCAAAGGGCGCGCGGATATCGTATCGGTGGCTGCGTAGATTGACCGATGACCACCATCCCCTTCCCAGGTGATCGGATGCGGACCTCACTCAGCCTGGAAGTGGTTTATGGCCCGTCATTAATGACCTTTTCATTGAGACCCGCCCCACCCCCGAGAGAGGGTTGGGGGAGGGGGCAGCATGGAGGGACATTCTGGTATTATTCATTTGCACGCGGGCACTTCTAATATTCAGACTCAGTAAAGTAGGACAGGTCTAGAATGGAGAATTTTCAAACATCCTTCTATTTCACGGGACATTTTAAACAAGTGATTGCACTTGGGCAGTAAATCCTCCATATCCGAAGAGTAAAGTCCAACACCTGGATCACATTTCTACCATAGCTTGCCCATAAACCTTCCTGCACAAAAACATTGGCAAGAGGCTTTTTCTTCTTTCTATGTGTGCTGCATGATACAGTACACATTGACAAGCATTTACAATGCAATAGGTCTCGCATTATTAAAGTTTGAGCTATTGGCATTGTTAAATAATGCAACACCAATAGCTCAAACTTTAATAATGCGAGACCTATTGCATTGCAAATGCTTTTTAGGTCTCGCCTGTCGATGCGCATGCGCATCGAGCTTGCGAGACTATGGGGGCTTAAACAGTCTTTAACCAACTTGCAAGGAATCGTGGCGATTCCTTGCAGTGCCCGTGAAATTCAAGCTCAATGCGCATGCGCATTGAGCTTAAAAGCGCGTGCACATGCCCCCAGCCGCCTGCCTTGCATGTCTTTTCCCTCAGGCGCTCTCCTCCCACACCCCCGCTCCGCCCCCTCCCCTGCCTGCCGTGTCGCATTTCGAATCGCCGTCTGTTCCCTCAGCCGCACTCCAGGCCCCTGCTGCTTTCACACCCTCTCCCCGCTCCGCCCCTCCCTTGCCCGCCGTGTCGCATTTCTCCTCCCCCCTCCCCTTCTCTGCCTTCCCTCCGTCTTGTTTTTTTTTTTTACCCGCTCCGCCCCCTCCCTTTTCCCTGGAGTCACTGACCAGAGGACTCTTCACCTCTATGAACAAGGTACTGTTTTAAAAAATATATTTTACGGCACTGCTTGTTTCCGGCAGCTGGTGTTCATATATTTTCTCCTTCAGGGCTCACCGCTCCTGGGAAATACGAAGCACCTGCACTGCTGCACAACAGAATCGCTCTTACACAAGGTCTGATTGGAGAAGTCTCTTGGGTGTGAACCCTGGAGGGCATAGTACAAACCCAGCATACCTGAATTGGTGAAAGTGAAAGCTGTGACTGGCAGTTTCATGCTAGATTAAAATTAAAAAACGCAGCGGCCTTAATCAAATGAAAACTATTGCAAGCTGTATGCAGAGCTGAAATGTGGAAACTCAAATTCGTTTCAGAGAACAATCTCTACATAAACAACCCACTGTAGCAAAGGCAGTAAACAACGAGTTATCCGAGTTACCCTTCCCTTCCGAATCGCTCTGTTCAAGAAACTCGTGTTGGCATACTATTCTATCGTCTTTCACGCCGCAAAAGAAAACTTTTTTAAACGCTAAATCGTGCAGCAGTAACCCACTAAGAAAGATAACCCCTAAGCGGAATGAAACGCCCTACGGCTCAACTTACGTCGCTTGAGACTCCCTCTGAACTTCCCCACGCGTCGAGGCGCACGCGCATTCTGGCTGTCACAGCCTGAGCCGTCAAGTCACAGAAGTGGGCGGGCTCGTGAGGTCACGCGCAATGTGATCCATCTTGAGGTGGGATTTTCGCATGTTGTGTCGATAGCTGTCAACGGTTCTGTGAGGAAATGGCGCCAATGTCTGGCGGGCATGTGGCTCAGCTGTTGCTTCTCAGCCTCGCGGTCCAGCGCTCAGGTAGTGGCTTTAAGGGTGTCGAGGGAAAGAGAAAAGGAGGGAGGCATGCAGCTAGTAGAATCTCTGGAGACCATAGTAAGCTCTGATGTTTAGATATCTGTAGTTATTTATCGCGCAAAACCTTTTCTCTTTAGTGCTTTAGATGATCTCACTGGATTGAGGGGCGTTTATTAAAAGTCTCACTTTTTAAACACGGAGTAAGAAATGTTACCGCTCCCTGTCATGACGAAAATGCCACCAGTGAACAAATAAGCATGTCAGTTGTCATGTGTATACTATATGTGGGCTAGATTCTTACTATAGATGGAGCACCATTATAATCTGTTGCAAGAAACAGAAGACGGTTTTACCGTACGTCCTAAACTCATGTATTTGAAGGTGGTTTCGTGATTAATTGAAAAAGAAGGCTTGATGAAATGCAATATATTCATAGGATCACACATAGGACCCATAGGACCCACTCACCCTCACACACCCTTACCCTCACCCCTCACCCTCACACACCCTCAGTCACCCTCACACTCACACTTCCTCACCATCACACACCCTAACATCCTCTCACCCTCACAAACCCTCACCCTCACCCACCCTCACCAACCCTCACACCCTCACCCACCCTCACACACCTTCATCCTCACACCCTCACTCATCCTCACCCCCTCATCCTCACACACCCTTACTCACCCTCACACCCTCACCCCCCTCACAACCCTCTCACCCTCACTCAGCCGCACACCCTCACACACCCTCACCCTCACACCCCCTGACTCACCCTCACACACTCACACACCCACTCACCCTCACCCTCACACCTCCTCACCCTCACACCCTCACACCCCTCACCCCACATATTGTGTTACAATAGGTGTCACATTTGCGAAAGATAAAACTATTGGCATTGTAAATAACAAAGCTATTAATTTCGCTATTTTCAAAACAAGCACATAAATAAAAAATGTGTCCTTTACAATACCAATAGCTCAAACTTTCCTAATGCGAGAACTATTGCATTGCTGTGCTTCTCTCCCCAGCTGCACTCTCCTGCTCTCTAGAGATGTGGCCTAACGACCAGAGCTGCCATGTAAGTCACGTAGATACAAAACATGTTGCATTCCAAATGATATAGGTGTCACATTCGCGAAAGTTATAACTATTGGCATTGTCAATGACAAAGCTATCAATTTAGCTATTTTAAAAACCAACAAATAAATAAAATATTTTTCATTTACAAGACCAATAGCTACAACTTTTCTAATGCGAGACCTATTGCATTTCCAATGCTTGTTTTTTCTTTCACTCATCCAGGTTCTTTAGCACCATTTTTCTGTACTTTAGCGCAGTTTTGCAATCTTCCTTATCCTCTTTCTTTTTTCCCTTTCTGCCACTCACTTTCTTGCCTTGGGTCAAGGTTTGATGATGACACATAAGCGGCACTCAAAATTGGGTACCAGTGCAAACCACCTGCAGCCACTGGGAAAAATGTAGCTCGGAGACAGCTGAAGCACACTTCTCTTTGTGCACATTTATCTGTGGTGACCTTCCTATCAATGTCAGTCATGCAGAAAGTCACCCACGAGATGGCTGCAAATACCACACCTTGTGCGAGTTCCCCTATTTCTGACCCAGAATTCCCTGGGTTGCTAACAATAAAAAAACGTTCCGTTACTCAAACCCCTTAAATATTGCATTTATTCTCATATATTGCGGCCCATGCCCGCTCACACATCAGAGTGCAGAATAACAAACACTGAGCTGAGATGGGTATTCATACACAAGTGACAATGACGTCACATGCACAGGTCTGGTCCTAGGCCTGTGGGACGTGTGGATGCGGAATATGCAGACATTGATAGTGACGTGTGTTCCAAAGGTGGTGTTATCAGACCTTGCGTGCAGTAGATACTGAGGCAAAGTTGACACCGTGTCACAACCCATCAGGTTCAGGAGGAAAAAGCTAGGCATACAATTTACACAAGGAGTCGATGCTGGTGTGAGAAGAGAATGCAAAATTAATGACTATACTGTAAAGAGCCGAGAGTAGATGCAGCATGGCATCTGTTACAGAAGGGACAATGATGGGCAGCACCAAACATTAAAAAGTCCCACAGTGGTGGCTGTCCACTGTTTGGCAGATATATCTGCAAGGCCACCGGAATTAAGTTATATTGTGTTTTTTTGTGTGAATATTTATACATTTGCCACATAATCCTTCATCTTCAACATTTTCCTTCTCAAACCGATCAAAAGGCGCTTAATGTGGCGAGCTGGACCCACAAGGAGTAGAAGGCTCTTTGCAAAACTTAACTGGACATATTTTCGGTTTTTTTCTGCTTTTGGTTTTTGAACTGGTACTAATGAAGATAAATGAGCCCAGACAGTATTACATGTGTAAAAATTACAAAATAATAAAGCAATAGTATAAAAAAAATGTGCTGCATAATTTGCCCTTCGTAGCGGAACAATTTGGTGCTCCCCTGCAGCATATTTCCAATGGCACTGTTAATATGTGAAGTATGCAGCTAATAGTATCAAGTGCTTTTTGATGCCAAAGCCATTTAATGGCATTTTTGGGCAGTGTTTGCCATATAGTCTAGGTATTGGATGGATGGTGCGTCGTAAGTGTTCTTGCAAGCTCGTGGATAGCCACTTAAGTGGCATATCCGTGCTGTGGGTACGTGACATGATTTTGTCTGATGCATGTTTCCGTTGCATAAAGAAGACCAGGTACGCACGATAAATTCACAGTGTACTTGAGGTTTTCAAACTCTAAAAAGCTCACACGCGCTTCTTCAGACATTTGTGTAGGCGCGCGCCTTGCACAATCGCAGCGGGTGCGGCAGCATCGAGCCCTTTTGTGCAAAAGACACTTTGTAAATCTCAGTTAACTAATACTTCCCGAATGTACGTGGTGCACTCAGGCAAGTAATTTTTTGACAAACGAGGAATGGCAACCCATTCAACCCCCGCCACCATAAAGGCCACACCGGTGTTTGCCGTTAAATACCTCACACTTCCTACCTGTCGAAGCAAAAATCAATTTTAAGACAGACCCGTTATTTTTCATGCAGGTTACAAAAGCAATCTCATATTTATATGGCTTGCTCCTCAATGACCTTAAGGCATTCTAAAGGCAATGACATTGCAACTGAGATGGTTGGCTCGATCCAAAGGATTTAGCTGGTGGTGTGTGCATTATTAAATTTAAAAACCAGCATGGACAACGCCAATAAGTTTGACACTTGCATTCGAGTCCTGACAAACGCATCTCAAAAATGGCTGCACCATAGGAGCAAAATCTGACAAAATCTCAATTATTAGTCTACTTGTAGTTCGCAGAGCTTCCTGATTTTGCTCTTACACTCTAGCATCGTCTTTCTCCCAAAAAGTGGCGGCGTTTCATCACAATTTATAGCTAGCGCTGAAAAAGTGTGTGCAGTTTCCTCATGAGTTCACTTTAAAACGTTCTGGATACTGGTAACTTTTTCCTTGAAACAACTTAAAAGCTGCTCAAAAGTCCAAATTCTGATGCTAACCAGCAGCAATATAAGACATAACCACAGTGTTCACAAGAATCAAAGGAAGTTAACTAAAGAAATACATTTTTTTAATTTGCAACCTAAAATGCATTTACCCATTTATAACTCAACTCCCATTTGCATGTTTCGTTGTGTGATTTATATAAGCCCTTGAGATATAGGTCAGCCTTTCAGCGCCGCCGCGCTGCCCGCGGCGACCCGGAAGCTCTTGGCCGGCCGGCCAATCCGCTTGTGGCCGACCGGAAGTCCCGCCTCCCGAGGTCCGCGAGCTGGCGGCGCTTGGAGCGCCCTGCCGTCCAGGGTAGCCCGGGTCCCCAGGAGGGGGCCGGGGAGAAGGAGGAGTGTGGCGCCTGTTGCGGGGCTCCTCTGACCTGAGGGAGCCCCGATTTAGATGAGGAGACGCGCCGCGCCGTGAGGAGCCCCGCCGGAAGAGCGCAGTCGGTGAGTGGGGCCCAGGGCTGATGTGAAGTGCGTGCGTGCCTGTGTGTATGCCTGGGGGACGGGGGGGAGTGTGTGCGCGTGTGTGTGCGTGTGTGCGCGAGGGAATGTGTGTGCGCATGCGTGACTGTGTGTGATTGAGAGAGAATGAGAGGTAGGGGATAGTGTGCCTGTATGTGTGCCTGTATGTGTGCCGTATGCCTGCGTGTGCATGCGCGCGCCTGTGTGTGTGCGTGCGTGCATGCAGAGAAGTGGGGGCTGCCTGTGTCTGTGTGTGAGCAAGGGCTTTGCACCGCGCATGCGCTGCTATCAGACGCTCGCTCCCGAGGTGAAATCTGACCTCATCAAAGCGCGCGTCTGGTAGCTGTCCACATTCCTAAATACGGGCCACAATAGGTCTGAAGCAGACACCTTCAATGCTCACGCATTGAGGGTAGGTCTGCTCGACCTAAAAAAGGAGGAGAAATAATTATATTTCTCCTCGTTGTGCCTCCCTCCCTTACGGGAGGCGTACGTTTTTGTCGCTGCCTCAGATTTATAATTTCTCGTAAATCTGGGGCAGTGTCATAAAGCCATGGATGTTGCTGAAAATGCCCCCAGCAACATGTGTTAAAGGGAACCATATTTACGAGGCTGCATCAAGCCAAAAAAAGTGGCTGAGTGCTGCCTCGTAAATATGGAGCAGGCTCCTGCGCCACGGAACGTCGCAAAAAAAGTGAAGTTCTGGCAGCACAAGAGGCTTCATAAATGAGGCTGTAAATACTTTAACCATACCATTGCTCACCTTTGGAACAGTTTGCCTATACCTCCTCTCAGCTATGGAATAGTTTGCCTTTACCTTCTCTCACTTATGGAATACTTCACCTATACCTTCTCTCACCGATGGAATAGTTCACTTATACCTCCACTCGCCTGTGTAATAGTTTTAGTGTACCTGCTCTCGCCTATGGAATAGTTTGCCTATACCACCTCTGACCTATGGTATAGTTTGTCTGTACTGCCTCTCACTTATGGAATAGTTTTCCTAAAGCTCCTCTCACCTATGGAATAAAATTCCAATCCCTCCTCTCGCCTATGGAATAGTTTTCCTATACCTCCTCTCTCCTATGGAATAGTTTTCCTATACCTCCTCTCTCCTATGAAATAGTTTGCCAATAGCCCCTCTCACCTATGGAACAGTTTGCCAATACCTCCTCTAACCTATGGAAAGGTTCAACTACACCTTCTCTCACCTATGGAATAGTTCACCTTTACCTGCTCTCGGCTATGGAATAGTTTACCTATACCCCCTCTCAGCTATAGAATAGTTCACCTATACCTCTTCTCAGCTATGAAATAGTTCACCTATACCTATACCTCCTCTCTCCTATGGAATAGTTCACCTTTACCTCCTCTTGCCTTTGGAATAGTTCACCTATATCTCCTCTCCCCTATGATAAAGTTCACCTTTACCTCCTTTCCCCCATGAAATAGTTCACCTATACCTCCTCTCACCTATGGAACAGTTCACCTACACCTCCTTTCATCCATGGAATAGTCACCTATGCCTCTTCTCACCTATGGAATAGTTTTCCTATATATCATCTCGCCTATGGAATAGTACGTCTATACCTCCTCTCACCTATGGAGTATTTTGCCTATACCTCCTCTTGCCTATGAAATAGTTCAGGGGCGGCTTTAGGCTCATGGAGGCCCTCAGCAGGGAGCATAGGCAGGGGGCCGTGGAAGAGGAGGCCCCGGAATAGGCGCGGAGGCCAGTGAAGAGGGGGGTTCAGGGTGTTTGGAAGTGGAACAGAACCGGAGGCCGCCAAATCCCTGCCACTGGGGCCTCCACGCAAATATGTATCCATCCTCAGAGGATTATTATATTAAGGATATATATTGGTGTGGCGACCCCTGGGGTTTGGCAGCCCTCTGCAGGTGCACAGCTTGCACATGCCCAAGGCCGGCCCTGAATAGTTTTCCTATATCTCCTCTCGCCTATGGCATAGGATGCCTATACCTCCTCTTGCCTGTGGAGTAATTTTCCTTTACCGCCTCTCACCTATGGAATAGTTCACCTATACCTCCTCTCACCTATGGAATACTTTCCCTATACCTACTCTCATTTATGGAATAGTGAGCCGACACCTCCTCTCGCCTATTCCTCGCTTGGCAGTTCGAGCTGGACTGTTCCCATGAGGCACAGGGTCAAACTGATTTGCATATGGGCATGTTTGGACTGGGGTGGCAGAGTGGGCTAAATAACGGTGATGGATTAAACCCAGATCTGTTGACTGGGTGCGAGTGTTTGATTGGTTCAGATGCTCCGTCCATCACCACCCCTCTTTCATACCCCTTTGTTCGCCATAAATTGGCAGGGTATGCTCAGATGTGAGTCCCTTGCTCACTTTGCCACTGGTTCAAGCAAGCCGGGCTGAAGACGGCTGAAATGCCAGAAACCGGTCCTCGGAAGCTTGTTTCCGGTCCAGGGAAGGCATGGCTTGGCAGTTCGGACTGGACTGTTCCCATGAGGCACAGGGTCAGACTGATTTGCATATGGCCATGTCTGAACTGGGGTGGCAGAGTGGGCTAACGAACGGTGATGGATTAAACCCAGATCTGTTGACTGCGTGTGAGTGTTTGATTGGTTCAGATGCTCCGTCCATCACCACCCCATTTTGTACCGCTTTTGGCCGCCATAAGTGTGGCAGGGTATGCTCAGACGTGAGTCCCTTGCTCACTTTGCCCCTGGATTCAAGAAACCCGGGCTGAAGACGGCTGGAATGGCAGAAACCGGTCCTCGGAAGCTTGTTTCCGGTCCGGGGAAGACATGGCTTGGCAGTTTGGGCTGGACTGTTCCCATGAGGCACAGGGTCAGACTGATTTGCATATAGCCATGTCTGAACTGGGGTGGCAGAGTGGGCTAAAGAACTGTGATGGATTAAACCCAGATCTGTTGACTGGGTGTGAGTGTTTGATTGGTTCAGATGCTACGTCCATCACCACCCCCTTTTGTACCGCTTAGGTCTTTAATCTCAGTCAGTTCATGAAGCTCCTTAAGAGGCAGCTGTTCACCCTGTGACTGAGAAGGTGAAAGCGGAGTGTGACTGATACTCAGCGCCAGGACACATTTTAGACAATCGAGCGCTCTGCAATGTTTATAATAATAGTAATAACAAAGTAATGACTATTACTGAAAATAGAGCAGCAAAGACTGAAAGAGCCTTTGTGAGAAATATAAAAATGTGTTTAGAAGGGAGCTTTCCATCGACCAAAAAAAAAACCTTACTCGTCCTGAGCTGGGAGAACAGGCAAGGCTTGCAAAGACCACACTTCTGGTGCACCGCAGTACCAGTGCATGGGCCAGGGTATGCAGAAAGGGGTCTTGTGCTCCACGGCCCCACTGCATGGCCAGGGTATGCAGGAAGGGATTTTATGCACCGCTGTACCATTACATGGCCAGGGTATGCAGCAGGCTTCTTGTGCACCGCGTACCACTGCACGGGCCAGGGTATGCAGGAAGGGGTCTTGTGCACCACAATACCACTGCATGGCCATGGTATGCAGGAAGGGGTCTTGTGCATGGTTGCACCACTGCATAGACTAGGGTATGCATAAATGCTCTTGTGCACCACAGTACCACTGCATGGGCAAGGGTATACAGCAAGGCTCTTGTGCACCGTGGCACCACTGCATGGGCCAGGGTATACAACAAGGCTCTTGGGCACCATGGCACCACTGCATGGGCCAGGGTATACAACAAGGCTCTTGTGCACCGCGGCACCACTGCATGGATCAGGGTAAGCAGGAAGGGTTCTTGTACACTGCGGTACCACTGCATGGGCCAGAAAATGCAGGAGGGGTCTTGTGCACTGCGGTGCCACTGATGGTCAGGGTATGCAGGAAGGGTTCTTCTGCACCGTGGTACAACTGCGTGCACCAGGGAATGCTGGAAGGGCTCTTGTGCACTGCAGTATCAGTGCATGGACTAGGTGAAATAGGCAATGGTCTTGTGTACTGTGCCAATGCTTCTTGGCACAAGGTATGTGGTCAAGGGCCTTGTGCATGGTAGTACTGTGAGAAAGTGCCATCTTTCTTGCCTTGTTATGCCCCCACTTTTTTTTGAACTGCTGATGTGCTTTGACTGCGTGTGCCCTGGGCTCCTGCCAACCAGGTACCCAGGGCCTGTGTTCCTTCCCTAAAACTGTGTTGAAACCCAAACCCAATTGGCATCTCTGGCCACCTGTCATCCCCTAGTAAATGGTACCCTAGGTACCCAGGGCATGGTGACCAGAGGAGATCCCTTAGGGCTGCAGCACTTATTGTGCCACCCTTAGGGGCCCTGTACCCTGGCACCCACACAATTCCTTTGCAGGCTGAGTGCCTAAGTAAAGAACTAAACAAAGAGTTGACATGGCACACATCCCTGTGTGCCCTGCCCACCAATCCACTGCCCTGGCATACATCAGCCACCCTTCTAGCTGGGTGCCATATGCCAGTGGTGAGGGCACAGGTGCATGAGCCCTATGTCCATACCGTACCCAGGGCCAATCCTGGGCACTCTAAGTGCAGTGATGCCATTAAGAGTATATGGTGCTGGGAGGTCGACATTACGAACTCCACAGCACCATAATGGCTACACTGAAGAGTGACAAGTTTGGTATCAAACTTCTCAGTACATTAAATGCACACTGATGCCAGTGTGGAATTTAATAAGAAATGCACCACAGGGGGCATCTTAGATATGCCCCCTGAAACCTAACCACAATCCACATCTGGACTGAGAGGCTGCCTAGGCTGCCACACAGCAGAACTGTTGCTGGACCCCTGGGTGGAGAGCCCCCCGCTTTCCTGGGCCCACAACAATGCACATCCTGGGCGAGGTGCTAGGTCTCCTTCCCCAGGATGGGCAGGGGAAGCTTCAAAGGCCTGCACCCTCTGTGAACTTGTCCAGACTATTTGCTGTACCCAGCAACTGGCCCCCACCAGTCCTGACCCCCACTCTGGTGGGAAGACTGGCAGGAAAAACTACGTCAGGAAGGGGGGGGTGCCAGTCTGTGCCAACCCCACCCCTCATGTGGGGCAGAGGAGACTAAGCCCAACCCTAGGCTCCAGCCATCTTGTGGATGGGGAGCCCTGCCCAGTCACAGCTAGGCTCCTGCCCCCTCCCACAGGAGAGGAGCAGGCTAGGGGGTGTACCCACCCCAGGACAGGGACCTATTGTTCCCTGCCCTTGCCCTACCTGTAACGCCCCTAAATTCAATATTTAGGGGCTCCCTGAACCTTCCTTCCTCAGATCCCGATTAGAAAAGAAGAAAGAAGATCAAGGAGAAGAAGACCCGCCAAGCAGCTGCTAACAACAGGACGACAACAACTGACTTAGCCCCAGCCCTACCAACCTGTCGACCCTGGAACCTTACCCTGCCTAATCCCGGTAACTTCTGCAGACAGCAACCTTGGGGCAGCCAGAGGACTTGCCTGCCTTGGAAGATTGGGACTCCCATCAGCAGAGGCTCTGCTGCAACCACACCCCTGGTGCCAACCAAGAAGCTCCGGACCAGCCCGCTCTGCACCCGCGAGCCCGGCCCGAGCCCAAGTGATCCAAGACCACAAGGACGTCCCCCCGGCGACTGGGACCCAAAGTCCAGTGCCCAACGACCCTCCTCGACGACCCAGACGACGCCTGCAGACTCAAAACCAGGTGCCCCCCAACCGCGACCAGCCGAGGGTAAGCTTTTCCAACACCCAAAGACACCCCTGCACCCGGTACCCTGCAACCCCCTGCGCCTTCCTTTCGGGTACCTACCTGTGCTCCAAGATCCCAACTTACCTCTCAAAGTGGTGGTCGCCCCTGAAGAGTCTCCATCCCCGAGCCTGCATCCTTTGTTCATTTTTTACCTTTCCTATTGAATAACATTGAGCGCCCGACGACTCAAAAGCACCCTGCACCCAGCCGCCCGAGTGCCGCCGGCCGTGCCACCTTTGCCCCATCCTACTTCCCCATTTGCCCTGAGCAAGTGACCAGGAGCCCAGCTCCCACAGCTGTGTGGTCTGCTAGCCAGTAGCCATCGACCGGAGGCCCCCTTTCCCTAATTGGATAACATTGGACCTAACTACCTCTGCACCCGGCCGCCCCCATGCCGACGAGGATGAACCAACTGTACTTACCTGACCCTGGGGGACCCCTGAGTCCATGCCCAGAACCTTAACTTCACCAGTCGTGTACTCACCGGGAAACCGGGAACTCACTTACCTACCATAGGATAACATTGACCGGTTTGACTCGAAAAATCTTTAAAGTGCCTACTTTTGGGAATTAAAATATTCATATAAAATCAACCGAATTCCGAAACCCTCACCTTTGATCAGGAGAGAAGCCAGTGCTGTACCTTGTAGCCCAATACTGAACCGCAAAAGTGTTCCTTACCGGATTTACTAGTAATCTGTATTTTCTCCATAGGAACACATTGTCTGCTTTTCTATGAAATTTTTTCGAAGTGTCTACTTTTGAAAACTTGAAATATTCTTTAAAAATCATACAAAATACTGAAACAAAATTACGTACCTTTTTTAAGTTAAGACCCCAGTGCTGGACCTAGGAGCCCAGTACTGGATTACAAAAGTAACGAGATCGTACTTCACCTGCAACCTGAATTTTCTCCCATTGGATAACATTGCCAGATTCCTGTTGAAAAGTTTTTAAGTGTGAACTTTTAAAATAGCTTTACATTCATGAAAATTCACTGCAATAACTGACACGTTTTTAATAAATTATTTTCAGCTTAGACACCAGGACTTAATCTAGGATCCAGTCCTGGAAATACCAAAGTAATCTACAAAGTAATCAACTGTGTTTATATAGGAACACCCATTGAGCTCAATGCTATGGTGTGTTTAGAATTGTGCTGCCTACTGCAACCCCTGTATCTATTGTGTTCATAAAGTTTATTGCCTCTTTGCAAAGTAATTACATGAGAGTACTCATCTCGAGAAAAGTATATTTTTATACTTGTTGGTTCTAAAAATAAAACAACTATATCTGAGGGTATAAAAACAATTGGCCCGGAGTTCAGTTCCTGAGTGTGTGAAACCTTTTGCTGACTGAGTGTGTACAACAAATGCTTTACACTGTCCTCTGGTACTGCCTTACTGCTCGACCAAGCTACCACTTTTGAGAGTAAGGTCAGTCCTGACTTTAACTTCTGTTATACCTCTGGGGTTTGTGAACTCTATACACACTGTATCTTATTCTGGTCCAGTGTATATAGAGCCACGTTCTCACAAGTACCTCTTCTTGGACCAGGGTATGTGGGTGAGGGTCCTGTGCCCTGTTGCGCTATTGCTTGGACTGGGGATGGTGGGCGAGGATCCTGTACCCTGTTGTACCATTGCTTGGGCAGGTGAAGGTGGGCTCTAGTCCTGTGCCCAGCTGTGCCATTGCTTGGGCTGGTGAAGATGGGTGAGGTTCCTGTGCCCTGTTGTGCCATTGCTTGGGCTGGTGATGGTGGGTGAGGATCGGTACCCTGTAGTACCATCGCTTGGGCAAGGGAAGGTGGGCTAAAGTCCTGTGCCCTGTTGTGTCGTTACGTGTGTTGGGGAAGCTGGGCTAGAGTCTTGGCGCATGGAAAGCACGGATGCGCCACAGCTCCGCGTGCGCCTGCAGCATTAATGAACCGCACTGCCCTCCATCTGTCCCTAGCAGAGAGCCAGGTGGGGGGGCTCCCAGTATCCTCTGAGGGGCTAGGGTGGTTGTGCTGCCAGCTGATGCCTGGGGCTGCTTCTGTCCCCACCAGGTGCTGTCTTTTGGCAGGGATGATGTCCCAGCTCGTTTGGTACCCAAGAGTGCTTAAGGGCAGGGATCCCCTGAACCCCTAAACCCCTGGGTTCCAGGGACCCAGGTGGGAGTGAAACAGAACCCTCGTAGGTGAGTGGGCATTGTGCTGTGTTCCAGGCTACTCTCACATCTGCACAGGTTGTCAGACGCATGAAGTGTGCACCCAGCACTGAGTGATGGACAGATAGACACGTGAGGGTGATGACATCACTCACAAATGGCATTCCATTGGGAGGAGAGACATGCTCACATGTCTTCAGGCCATAGATGAGATGTGCTGGGGGTGGTATGTCTGTAAGGAGGGTAGTTTGGAGTCAGAGGTGCCATGGAGCAGGGCATTATCAACCAATCAGACGCGAGAGTGAGGGGGCATTAAGCAGCAGTTCTGAAGTCACTTCCATAACATACATTTGTAAAGTTCACATTCACCCAAGAGTATCTTGGTGCTGAATAACAGATGTTTAGTGTTACCCAACTCCATGGCACTCATTTTATCCACCTCAGAAGGATGAACAGTTGAGTGGACCCATGGGGATTTGAACCTGTGGCCATGAGGTCGAACGCAGGCTTCCACAGTGGACGCATTAGTCCACTAAGCCACCAGACCCGGCTACTAAGCCACCTTCCTTTGAGGAATGGAAGCGAGAGCAGGTACCTGCCTGGCCACTTTTGTTTTCTTGCCATTATGTTCCTTGAGGATGAAGTTGGAGCTAGGGGTGACTCCAAGTCACAGGCACGCAATGAGAGTTGGGGTTCAAAGCGTCCATGTTGGCGCCATTGACCCAGGGTTGGACTGGATGTCTGTTTGTTGTTTGGTTGTTGTTCTCCCCTTGTAACAGGAACTTTGCCTTGGCTGGGGCGAGCTGTGTGCAGGTCCTGGACATCCAGGTCTGGATGAGGTGCAGACAGTGTTTGAGGCACTCGGGCCTCATTTATGGCACTTTTGTTTAGGACAGCACAGCGAGGCGCCTTTCGGTGCGGCCCCACGCCAACGCAGGAAGGGGCATCTTACTGCCAAAAGCAATCCCAAGATGCACTTTCTTCTTTCTATGTGAGCTGCACAGTGCAGCACGCATGGAAAGTGGAAAAAAGAAGAGAAATTAACATATTTCTCCTTGTTACGCCTCACCTCGGAAGGCGTAAGGTTTTGGCACCTCCTGGTTTACATGCTCTTGTAAATATAGGGAAGCTTCAAAATCCATGGGTGTTATGTGGGAACACCCACCGCAACGCCCATGGAACGCCGCCCTGGAGCAGAATCAGGGAACGCAGCACTCTGCACTGCCTCGTCTTACTCCGTATCTATGAGGCCATTGAAAGCCATGAATGGCCTCATAGGTGTGGCTGAGAGGTATGCGCTGCCGGAGCGTCAGTGACGTACCGGCGGCGCACGTCTCTCATAAATAAGCCCAGATGTGTGGAGGGGAGGAGTCTTTTAAGATGAATTGTGAATTTTGATGCTCTTTTCGGAGAGTGGAGCCCCACGGGATTACAAGGCGAAGATGCCCGGGTCAAGATGGAAGCTTGGAGGACTCTGCAGGTGATAGGGACTGTTTTAGGGGTGTTGACCTGCCCACATGAATAAACGGTTGTCTTACTGCATGGGTGGCATGAGAAAGGTGACGGACATTGCCAGTGAATCCCATTGGAGACTGGGGTGTGGATAAGGGCTTGGACGGTCAACAGTATCAAAGGCAGCTGAGAGGCCCAGCAATGCCCATTAGCGGGGGTCATTCTCGTCTGTGCTCAGGAGGGCGTCACCTTGATGTGGAAGCGGTCTCGAGCTCCGAGGCCAGATCGGTGGTCGTGCTGGGGATGGTTTTCACTGATGGGACCTTGAGGCTCCTCATAGGTTGCCTCTTCAATGAGTGATGAGCCGGTGGTGAAAGTGGACCTAAGAGAAGTGCTCCGTGCACCCTACACCCCTCTATCCAGATGGCTGTTGCCATGTCTGTGTAAATGTAATGACCAGGAACCATTATCTCTGTTCCAAGCCTGTGCCAGGCCCCTCTTCTTCAAGGGCACTTGTTGAAGTCAGAAAGGACTGGGTGGGGACCTTTCCCTCAAAGAGAGCCTCTTTATTTCAGAGTTACTCAAGCTCCTGGCCTGGGAGGGGCAGATGGGGGCATCATTACTGTGGGTTATGGTGGGGAGAGAGGCCATTCTTCACACACCTGCAGTCCTTGTGTGGCCACCACATCCGGGCAGGACCATGCTCTGGTTTTGTGGGCTCTGCAGGTTGGTGCCAGATGGCACCTCCACCATCACTGAAGGAACCCATAGTGGGCTGGGCACTACAGTGAGCTGCAGCTGGGCAGGGAGCACAAGGAGTTATACTAAATCTAGAATGGGTGAAGCCAAGAAATGCTGGAAATCTTGATGGACGCCTCTAGCAGAACGAAAGGACAGTGATCTGTTAGCACCTTCTGTGTGATTCTCACTGGGTTAAAGACGTATGAGATGGGAATGATAAACAGCAGCCAAAGAGCACTTTATCCATCCATGCTTCACCTTAAATCAGCACAGTCAACAGCAGTGCAAGCTTCACTCACACACTGGAGAGGGACAGTAGAGTCAACAGCAGTGCAAGCTTCACTCACACACTGGAGAGGGACAGTAGAGTCAACAGCAGTGCAAGCTTCTCTCACACACTGGAGAGGGACAGTAGAGTCAACAGCAGTGCAAGCTTCTCTCACACACACTGGAGAGGGACAGTAGAGTCAACAGCGGTGCAAGCTTCACTCACATACACTGGAGAGGGACAGTAGAGTCAACAGCAGTGCAAGCTTCACTCACACACTGGTGAGGGACAGTAGAGTCAAAAGCAGTGCAAGCTTCTCTCACACAGACTGGAGAGGGACAGTAGAGTCAACAGCAGTGCAAGCTTCTCTCACACACTGAAGAGGGACAGTAGAGTCAACAGCAGTGCAAGCTTTACTCACACACTGGAGAGGGACAGTAGAGTCAACAGCAGTGCAAGCTTCTCTCACACAAACTGGAGAGGGACAGTAAAGTCAACAGCAGTGCAAGCTTCACTCACACACTGGAGAGGGACAGTAGAGTCAACAGCAGTGCAAGCTTCACTCACACATTGAAGAGGGACAGTAGAGTCAACAGCAGTGCAAGCTTCTCTCACACACCGGAGAGGGACAGTAGAGTCAACAGTAGTGCAAGCTTTACTCACACACTGGAGAGGGACAGTAGAGTCAACAGCAGTGCAAGCTTCACTCACACATTGAAGAGGGACAGTAGAGTCAACAGCAGTGCAAGCTTCACTCACACACTGGAGAGGGACAGTAGAGTCAACAGCAGTGCAAGCTTCACTCACACATTGAAGAGGGACAGTAGAGTCAACAGCAGTGCAAGATTCTCTCACACACTGGAGAGGGACAGTAGAGTCAACAGCAGTGCAAGCTTCTCTCACACAAACTGGAGAGGGACAGTAAAGTCAACAGCAGTGCAAGCTTCACTCACACACTGGAGAGGGACAGTAGAGTCAACAGCAGTGCAAGCTTCACTCACACATTGAAGAGGGACAGTAGAGTCAACAGCAGTGCAAGCTTCACTCACACACTGGAGAGGGACAGTAGAGTCAACAGCAGTGCAAGCTTCACTCACACACTGGAGAGGGACAGTAGAGTCAACAGCAGTGCAAGCTTCACTCACACATTGAAGAGGGACAGTAGAGTCAACAGCAGTGCAAGCTTCACTCACACACTGGAGAGGGACAGTAGAGTCAACAGCAGTGCAAGCTTCACTCACACATTGAAGAGGGACAGTAGAGTCAACAGCAGTGCAAGATTCTCTCACACACTGGAGAGGGACAGTAGAGTCAACAGCAGTGCAAGCTTCACTCACACACTGGAGAGGGACAGTAGAGTCAACAGCAGTGCAAGCTTCACTCACACATTGAAGAGGGACAGTAGAGTCAACAGCAGTGCAAGCTTCACTCACACACTGGAGAGGGACAGTAGAGTCAACAGCAGTGCAAGCTTCACTCACACATTGAAGAGGGACAGTAGAGTCAACAGCAGTGCAAGCTTCTCTCACACACACTGGAGAGGGACAGTAGAGTCAACAGCAGTGCAAGCTTCTCTCACACACCAGAGAGGTACAGTAGAGTCAACAGCAGTGCAAGCTTTACTCACACACTGAAGAGGGACAGTAGAGTCAACAGCAGTGCAAGCTTCTCTCACACACTGGAGAGGTACAGCAGAGTCAACAGCAGTGCAAGCTTCTCTCACACACACTAGAGAGGGACAGTAGAGTCAACAGCAGTGCAAGCTTCTCTCACACACATTGGAGAGGGACAGTAGAGTCAACAGCAGTGTAAGCTTCTCTCACACACACTGGAGAGGGACAGTAGAGTCAACAGCAGTGCAAGCTTCACTCACACACTGGAGAGGGACAGCAGAGTCAACAGCAGTGCAAGCTTCTCTCACAAACACTGAAGAGGGACAGCAGAGTCAACAGCAGTGCAAGCTTCTCTCACAAACACTGAACAAGGACAGCAGAGTCAACAGCAGTGCAAGCTTCTCTCACAAACACTGAACAAGGACAGCAGAGTCAACAGCAGTGCAAGCTTCTCTCACAAACACTGAACAAGGACAGCAGAGTCAACAGCAGTGCAAGCTTCTCTCACAAACACTGAACAAGGACAGCAGAGTCAACAGCAGTGGAAGCTTCTCTCACACACACTGAACTGGTCCAGCACAGCCATTTACACTGCAAGCTTCTTTTTTCACCGAAAACACCAGCGTAGTGCGAGCAGGAACAGGGAGAGCTTTCCCTCTAGTTGAGAGCTGGCACACTATAGTAGCATCACTCCAGGCAGAGCATGGACAACACAAAGACAAGCTTAATTCACCCTCAAAGGACCAGGAGCCTCTTAGCCATCTCAGGAGACACATCCTTTACCCCTGGATATTCTTAGATGGCCCTCAACTTCTCTTAGACATCCCTCACAGACCCTCAGCTGTGCTGAGCCCCTCAGTCAGCTCTCATATAATCCTTTTAAACCCCCTCCAGCCAGCCTGAACCCAGTACTCAGCCATGAAGTGTTCCTCAGCCCCACTGCTGACCATCAGAAACCCTCAAAGGATCTCTGTATCACTCAGACCTCACTACGAGATCTAAGAGAGGGTCCTCTAAGCCCCTGTCACCCTGAGAGCGCTTTAAACCACCATCACTTGCCCTCCATGGCCCTTTTCTAGTCGTCCCAGAACGTTAGACTCCCCGTAGCCTCCCCCACCCCGAGGCACCTGCAGTCCTTTCGCAGCTGGGCACTTACCTAACCTGCACATTCTGTAATGTAGAACATGTCAGGCTGGTAGCTCGGTAGGTTCATGCATTTGTTGCTAGAATCACAGCTCCATTCCGTTGCCGAGAAACAGTTCAGTGGGTTGTGCGCCAGCTGGAAAGTGCCAAAAAGCCACTCTGCTTGTATTGTGTGCTACACAAGCAGACATGTCATTCTGTCCTGATATGTATGGCATGTTGCAGATCATGGGACTGTGGTCCAATGACACACGTTTGGTCTCTTTCGTTCTGCTGTGACTCATTGCTCACTTTTTCTTGGTGATTCTTTCTCAGAGATCCCAGCAAAGTAGACAGATTTAATTTCATTTATTTATTTGATGTTTTCTATAGTGAGGGCCTCGTCTGTGGAGCATCACAGCATGTCACGTCTCGGGCATTCAACCAAACACAGCTGGAATAACCTTGGCATACAATTTATAAAACACCCCTGTATGAATTCTTTCAGCGGGTCGCATTTTCATCTTCACGCTGGAAGTGCAGACGCGCCAACATAACACACGTCACTTGAGCATTTGTGGGATACAGTCAGTGAACTGTAACTCCTTTACACGGCAGGAACAAAGAGTGGTGACACGAAACCCCGTCCCTGTGCTCGCAGGGTGACATGCTAACGCTGACAGCAGTCTGTGTAGACAGCTGAAGCATTCCCAAGGTAGCACCGACCAGAGACATCTTCTGCAAACTACCACTCAGCAGGCGCGCGAACCTGTCGTCCTCTAGGACCCTTATACATGAAGAGGGAGGTCAGCCTTGTGTGGGGCTGATGGCCCGCCGAGGCTGGGGGTAATAAGACTTTCCGGCTGGTAGTCATGGGCTGTAATTAACAAGAGGGCTGGGGGGGGGGGGGGGGGGGGGGGGGCTGTGAACCAGAGCTCTTTGCCAAATGGGCACAGATGGCCTTCCTATCTGTAAAACTGCCGCCACTGACAGAGTATTGCTAGCCCCCCCCCCCCTCACACACACACACGCACGTGCACACACACACAAACCCTCTCCATGGGGGAGAGGCTCACAGTTTAAAGAGTTTGCAGAGTTTTACTCTGCGGAACTCTGCGAAATGCTGGAAAGACTCTGCTGCACTTTGTGGAGTTCCGCCAGCGGCGGCATCTGTTAAGTTGCACTGCTCGTATTGATTTTTAGTGCCAGGAGTTTGTCACGTACTGTAAAATCAGCGCGAACGGCACTAGGCGTCCTGGCCTGCCAGAGGGCGCTGCTGTGTCTGTCGCTTGAGCAGGCATTCTACTTTAGTCACATCAGGGCCACCAGATGTCCCCCGCCCCACAATGCCCAAACCCGCAAATAATACACAAACACAGAATTAGGTTTGGGAAAAATTGCTGCAGGTTTATTACATGCAACATATGTAATGATGGTGGGTTAACTTACGGGCGATCCTGGGCAGGCCGCATTCTCGCCACCTGCCCGCCTGATGAGCCAAACAGCACAGTGGCGAACCACCCAACTGCTGTACAATAAACATATAACTACTGACACGCCCATTGCGGGGCGTGACTAGGCAAACCCCCGGTTGCACAGGCCCACAACCGCCCGAAGGACTACTGGGGCGCCGACACAAATTCCTGCACCTCCCATGAGGTTACAGGTTAGGCTCTGGCACCCCTATGTGCCCGCTGAAGTACATCGTTTGCACCTCTCTTCTTCCAGATCGCCCAGTAACTCCGCCACAGCCCATGCGGTGGTACCCGCTGCCGCACGGGCCCCCCACCATTGCTACCTTCGCTACCTGCAACCCTTGTTCATGAGTGCTTCTTTCAAATCCAGTAGGAAGAGGTCTAAGCCAACAGGCGTAAGGTGAACCCCATCCACCTCAAAATAACCTTTAACTTTGTCTTGAATCAGGTCATGTTTGATAAAGCCTAGACCTCTGCGCTGGGTGAACCTTTTCATGGCCGCATTGATCCGCCTCCTAGACTTCTCAATCGCCTCACTAGACTTAGCACCCCGCCAGGATCTCCTGGGCACTATTTCGGACCACCAGACCTCGCATTCACGAAAAAGCCCACTGATGATCCCCAAGTCAGTCTTCATTTTATGCAGCAAAGTAGATTTCCCCAAGTTCGTTATGTTATTGCCACCCAGGTGAATTATCAAGTGCTGGGGAGGGGGTCCATCCAAGGCAAGGGCCTCCCGAAGCCGGTAAAGTAAGCTATTCCAGCGCATGCCCGGGAAACCCAACCACACACAGTCTATACTCGTGAAGCCACTAGTCCACTGCCTGATCGCTGCCCACCGGGCCAATCTGTCGACCATGGAGTGCCCCACGACCCACACTCTTGAACCTGTCAAAGAAAGACGCAATATATTCAAGGGTGTTTATTGAGTAAAATTACAAGAAAAAAACTGCAATATCGCCACATCAAAACACAGCAAAAAATGCACACAAAATACATAAAAGGGAAGAAATCAGGGCCTAATGTAACGTTTATAGCAAGACGACTCCCAGCGCCCTACTAATTGAACCTGATTTGGCTGCATTCCTGCTCGGAAAGCCGATGTGGCCGCCCCTATGCGGAAGGAATGACTCGAAAACTTCTTCCCCTGAGATAACAGACCAGCCCTGTCCAGGCAGGCGAGCACAATTTTGTCCATCTGGTATTTAGTCAAGGGGCTGAGGTCAGCATGGACAAAAAGGTAACCCGGCCCAGCAGGCCGCATAGCTAGGAAGGCCTGTAAGGCCGACACCGGGCAGAAGCGGGGATCCCCAAGGGGGGAGAGCCTGATGACAGACCCTTTACCATTTTGATCAGTCTTGGACCGCCTGAGCGTGATGGACAAACCCTCCACAAAAGAGATATCCTCCACTCCCAGTGCATCCCCAGAAACATCTGTCTTAGAGCGAGCCACAAGTTCACTACTACGGAAGGCCCCAAAGAATGCTAAGATGAAGGCTGCAGAAAATAGGGCCGCTTCATACTGCGAATGCACAACCGCCCGCAACACTAGCAACATAGCCTGTAGCGAGGCAAAATCAATGGGGGACCTGTCATCCGGGATCCTGGGTTCCTCCCGAGCCCAACCCTTCAGAGCGGCCCTAATCACAAAGGACTTGGCTGGGTCACTCCCCCCACACAACCTTGCCTCATGGCTAATGGCCGCTAGGTGGCCGCAAACCCAGGAGTGGGATTTTTTCTGTTTCTTTGCCCACACAACAAATGCCTGGACTCTACCCTCCAGAGGCAAGGCTTGTAAACCTAACTCAGAAATCGCTTTTTGGAAAGTGGATCGGTGACTCGCATAGCGTTTCCTTGTACCCAGCGCTAAAGATTTCTCTCCTAATTCTCTCAATTGCTGCTCCACTCCAAGATGCGCCAAAGCCTTGGTGCAAAGGGGGTCATCTCCTCTCTCGCCTGTGGGCATGCCGCCCGGAAACGGTCCCACTGCAAACGAGAAAGAGCGTCAGCTGCGACATCAGTGACCACCCGCAATGTGCCTAGCTCTAAATTCCACATTGCAACGCAGGCACCTGCTAGCCAATTCACGGAGTAGGGACAGCAATAGCGGGCAGCTGGCAAATAGACCATTGATTGCCTGCACCACTGCCATATTGTCAGACCAAAACAAAACCTTCCTGTTGGACAGAGTCTCAGGCCAAAGGTGTAGAGAAATTACAATGGGAAAGAGTTCAAGGACGGTTATGTTAGAAGTAATTCCAAGCTTGCGCCAAGCATTGGGCCATTCCTGCGCGCACCACAGCTCTCCCAGAATAGCCCCAAAGCCCTCCCGACCTGAGGCATCAGTGAACATATTCAACTCAGGGCTCTCCACCCACGGGGACCTCCAGATTACTGTACCATTAAAATCAGAGAGGAATTCATCCCACATTTGCAAATCTTTCTTGAGGCCCGAGGACAGTCTGGCAAAGTGATAATGCTTGTGGACCTTGGCAGTAGCCCTGGCTAAGCGCCTCGCAAAAACCCTCCCCACCGGGATGACCCTGGCGGCGAAGTTCAGTTTGCCTAGAAGACTCTGTATGACCCCCAGAGGTGCCTTATCCCTACCTAGCAAGTCATGAATGTCCTTCTTTAAACCAATTACCTTTTCTGCCGGGAGACGCGACACCCCCTGAAGTGTGTCGAGCTCAATACCCAGGAAGTTCAAAACTTGAGCCGGGCCCTCAGTCTTGCCTGGCTCCAGCAGCACACCTAAGTGACTAGCCAGGTCAATGAAACAGTCCAGGCCCTCCTGACACTCCTGAGTGCCCTCCCTCCCAATGAAGAGGAAGTCGTCCGAGTAATGTGACACCGCTGACACTCCGTACTTCGCTGTGAGGGCCCATTGAAGGAAGGTGCTGAATGCCTCAAAGAAGGCGCAAGAGACAGCGCAACCCATTGGCATACATTTATCAAAATAGTACCCCCCTTTCCACTTGAAACCCAGCAAGTGCTGGCTGTCCGGGTGTACAGGCAACAAGCGGAAGGCTGCCTCAATGTCCGCCTTAGCAAGCCAGGCCCCCTCCTCAGCTCTCCTCACTAAGTCGATGGCCATATCAAGGGAACAGTAAGAGACAGAACAGGCCGCTTCTGGTAACCAGGAGTTGACGGAGTTACCCTCTGGGAAGGAAAGGTTATGAATCAGCCTAAAAGCCCCAGGTTCTTTTTTGGGGACTACACCCAAAGGGGACACCACAAAGTCAGGGAGGGGGGGGGGACAGAAAGGGGCCTGCCACCCTCCCCAAGGCCACCTCCTTGCAAATTTTCTTGTCCACCACCTCAGGGAGTTCCCTAACAGATTTTTGGTTCTCTGCATCCCTGCTGACTTTCGGACCCTGATAAGGGATCTTGAAACCTTCAAGGAAACCTAAGGTCAGGACATCCCTATCCTTCTCATTGGGATAAACACGCAGAAGGGCCAGCAGGCTGGGGATGATGACTGGGGACGGACCTTTTGAACAGAGAGGATGGGGGTCCCTGCTGGGCAACACCGTGTGAGGAACATCCTCTAGGGCAGGAGAGGCAGAGAGCAAAGGGAAAGGGAGGGGCGCAGCCGGGGGGCAAAGGGCGGGGATGAGATCAAGGGGGTTCTATTTTTCCTTACTGGCTGCGCTGGTGGAGGAATTCCGTTTCTCGCAAGCTGACTCTGGATGGGAACCACCACATTTGTTGCAGGCATGGGAGAATCTACACGCCTTCCCCCAGGTGCAATTACCTGCATTGAACAACCTGCATGTGGCAGAGACATTTTTCTTGGAGTGCTGTCTGTTGAAACTCCCCCCACCTCGTCCCCCGCGAAAGGACTGCCTGAAATTACCCTTCCTCTGAGTGAACACTTTGTCTTTTTCAGCCTTCTTAACCTGAACATTCGTGTTTGCCCCGCTCTCAGACTTTGCTCTACCCATATGAACCATCCACAGTCTAACCTCCACCAGGTCCCAATCTAGCTCTGGGCAGACAGACATTTTCTTGCGAAACTCGCAGTCATATAAGTACCACCCCACGCCGGATGATGCTTCTGCTTCATTAATTATGACACTGCTATACTGGAATAAACCTTGCACCTGATCTGGGAAGCGCTCTGTGATTACCGCTGCCAGAATGGAAAATGCCTGTCGCCAGTTTTTAATCGTTTTCTCTGGCCAGGACTGAAAACGCGCTTTCTTCTCCTCATCCTTGGAACCCATTTTTCTCACGTCCACCCCATCAGCACCCAACATTAAAAGGGAGAAAATGTCAATAAATTCTCTACGCCAGATGCCCTCTTTCGCTGCCTGCGGGACCTGCCAGGCTAGGGAGCATTTGCCTGACAAAAGAGGCGCCATGGTCATCAATACTGTGGGCGCAGAAGTGGCCACCACTGTGGCCGGGGAGGTCGCTCCCGCAGAAGCAAGGGGCGCAAGGGGTGTAGGAGTCGCCGGGACCACCGCCTGGGGCTGAGGCGGGGCCGCTGCGGGCGCTGGGACGTCATGGAGCACACTTGGAGCCAGAGGCGACACTGGGGCAGGAGGCGGAGGAGAAACAACACTTTGGGACGTGCTACCAGGCAGGGCAACCACACCCGGCAGGGGGCTGGCAGTATCCCCCCATAGAACAGAAAGCCCGCCCCAAACTCGAGCCACGTCCACCTCCCCGGTGCCAGGAAGGGGAGCCACGGCTGCCGGCACCACCATCTGGGATTGCACTAAATTAGAGGACTGCACAGGGGCAGCGCGCAAACCTGCTCTGATCTCGGACATGAATACAGCCAGCGAGTCCGCAATCTTACCCAGATCTTCCCGGGTAGCGAATTCCGAACTGGGCACCGCCGGGCGCGGGGGTGAGGGGGGGCAAACCCGAATCACCGCCGGTGGGGAAGCCGGGGCGTGCACAATGACGTTCCTGACCGGGTCAGCCGCCCTGGTCTTAGGGGGAGGTTCCGCTGGGAAGTCCTTCACTGTCGGTTTCCTAGTGCGCTTAGGCCTCACAGTGGCCGGGTCCTCCGCTATGTCTATTTCAGTTACCGGGGGGGCGGGGGCCGCCCCGGGGGCTTTGGGTGCGTTGGCCAACAATAGTTCACTGGCCCATGCCACCCCATTTGATTTAATCAAATCCAACAAAGCCTTCATCTGTGGGTCCTGGGAAGGTCCTATACCCGAATCATCGACTTGAGACGTCTGCGTAAATAGCGAAGGGGACCCCTGACTCTCCATGGTGCCTTTTGTTCGTATCCTGAAAGAAAGATAACCATGAGCCAACACGACCAAACATTCAGCGAAAAGAAGCCCCCCCCAATAACTGGCCCACCCTCCCGAGTGCTCTCATGCCACTGAATGATGGGAGAGGGGGTCGAAACTAGCTCTGTACCTGAAAAGAAAGGAAAGAACCAATTCTTTCTAGAGAGGGGGGGGGGAGGGGTGGTTGCCGGGCAGCGTCCAGCACCCTCCCCCCAGTACAGACCCACAGTCTCACCACCTTTACTGTACATACCTCTCCTAGTTTGTCTTTGAATGCTAAGGGAAGCCGGGTATATGGGGAGCACCCCGGGACTGCTGATGCCAATGAGCGGAAGCTGTGTAAGACAAAGGAAAGATTAGCCTCACAGACTGTAACAAGCTACCGGCCGGAACCGGAAACGAAACGACTACGCAATACAGAGTCCCGCTGTAAAGGCACAGTGGAGCACACCCCCCGACACATGCCCGTGCCCTTGCAATAAGCAGTAGGCGGAAAGATAACAACAGTGTAGTGAGAAGCCTACACCACACCGCGCCCACCACTCCCCATCATACATACCTTGCACAAGTGCTAGAGGGGGGGGGGGGCGGAGGCTATCCGCACGGGGCCGAGGAAGCGCAAAGCGGTCGAGCGGTCGAGCAACAGAATCTGTGTCTGAAAAACAAAGCATGACAACATTAAATAGGGCAAAACCCATGTGCTTCGTAGGACGTGAGCTCACAAAAGCGGGTGAGCGGATCTTCCGTATTTGCCACGCTGAACACGTCCCAGGCGAGGAGACCAATAGGCGCCGGACTAAACACGGGCCCCGAGGGAAACCTCCACGTTACCAACCCCAAGAAACAGGCATAAGCGTAGGTGCCACTGAACACACCAGGCCACCAATCGGACACTGGGCCCCGCCGCACCCGCCGCCTGAACCCAGCGCAGCACTGCGTAAAACGCCCCCCCCCTCTGGGCCTCGGGGCATAGGGTCAGCGAGATCCCCAATCACGGGCCAGAGGCCGTCTACAACCCGCCTGGCGGCCCTACCGCACGAACACGCACCGCATGTCCCCGAAGCGCCACCCTTTTTCACCACACCCCCCCGGAACAAGCCAACGCAGAAAGCGGTTCCCGCACCGACTGCCGTAGAATGCCGGAACCCCACCATGGTCTGCACCAGGCCCAAGCGCAATCCCCGGTGAGCACCATAATCCCCTGTACACCGCCACAGCCTCGCAGACACCGCGCTGGGACAGGCGGGACGCGGGAAAGCACGTGCGGGGCTGGGGGGGGCGGCAAAGGCCGTGTTAGAGCGGGTCCTGGAACAAAATGCAGGGGGGGGGGCTCACGTGCAGGAGCTAACAGCACTATTCAAGATGCCTATGCCTGCTAATAATTCGGTCGAACGTGACCCAGAGGCAGTGCCTAAGGCGAGTACCCACGTGGCCCCCCGCCGAAAGCCAGGCCTGCACACCCGCTATGAACAACAAGTCTCGCAGCACGGCACAATTAAAAGAAAACTTGCACAAATAAACATATTCCAGTTCATTAGCATGGCATTGCATTACAATAAATGGCACACATTTCATTTGGTCTCCATGAGCCTAACACATTCCTGCCTCGATTGCTCATTGGGTCAGTAAGCCCACGTGGACTGGTCACCGAACCCAAACCGAATAATTGCATCCTTTAAATAATGCTCACAGTGCTACATGAACTCAGGTGAACGAAGGGGGGGCGGGCACCCGTGGTTGGAAATGGGGCGGCGGGGGGGTTCGGGTTAAGGGCCTTTTTGTTAACTGTTGAGCAGCCTGTGCAATGGCGATCGTAACCGGCCATGCGGAGTTCGCCATGGATGCCGAAGGCAGGAAAAATGGCCGCACAGGGGCCCGTGTCGGGGCCAGAAAGCAGCAACAGACAGCACACTCAGCAGACCCCCCTCACCCGCCCGCAGCTCAAAGGGGGCCAAGAGAACAGGGATGTCCGAACGCCCCCCTCCACAGCGGCCCCACGCTAAGCAGGCCGCCTGGCCACGACTCACGCCACCAAAGGGAGGGAGTAGGCGGAGGGGGGGGGGGGGCATGAAGGCCCAGCTCACCGTAATATCCAGACGAAAGATTAAAAGAGTGTCCCGATGAGCCCGCGCGATGGCGACCGGAGCGGCAAAGAGGCCCTCCGACAGGGTCCAGGAACATAAGTACCCCTGGAGGCCCCTCCCAGCCGCCGCGGACGTGCAACACCGCCAGCCTCCTCCAACCAGAGAGGAGGAGAAAGCTGGTCATCCTACTGGGGCGGGGCAGCCCTCTGAGACTAGGAGCCCGCCCTCTCAATGGCCACTGCGTGGCCTCGGGCAAGCGCAGAGCAGCAGCTTCCTCAACGCGAGCGGCAGATTTCTCAATGTGAGTGGTTGTGACCTGACGCGACCGACTGCATTTTGAAATATCGACGGGAGGAGGTCTAGTGTGAGATTTTGTCTCCCGAATGCTTGCCAACTTAACGTTGGCAAGCCATTTGAGAGAAAAAAGTCCGCTTCACATCACTTTGCAGAGTTTTTGGGAACTCCACGTTTCGCACGGAGCGCGGAGTGGTCAGAATTCCACGAACTCCGCCTGCAGAACGGAATTCTTCACCCACCCCTATAAACCAAGAGACTGAGCAGCGGAGGAACAAGCTTGGACCTCCCTTAGGGGAGCCCGAGGGGGCCGCTGCTGCCAAGTCATGAAGACAGGGACAGGAACAGGAACTAAACAGGACCCCAAGAGCCCTGCATTTGGACCTCTTGGCCATCTCTAACCACTCATCCACAAGCAAAATACAGCTTGAGAAGCCATGCAGGAGGGTCCAGGGTCAACCTTCTGAGGTCATTGAAGGTCACAGGTTGCATGACGTCACTTGCACAACTGCTTGAGGCATTGGGGAAAGGATGCCCACCCTCCCTTCCAAGTAACATGATTGGTTGTCTATGCTAAATACTCAAGATTGCTGGGGGCGCAAAGAGTACATTTGAGAACAACAAACAAGGAATCTGTGAACCAAGACATCGAAGAACATTGACGGTAATAAGTTATACTAGGACCGGGGGGGCTTAATAACACAGGATGAACAGGTAAAGGATGGTCCGCCCTCTCCACCATTAGTGTTGACCTTTGGATCACCCGGATGCCAATATCTGCTTCCCGGGAGGGCTAATGATAGCGTCTCCACAGCAGGGTGGGGGCACAGAGGTCCCCGAGTGGACTCTCTAGGCACTGAGGGGCTACAGTTGTGCCCCCTGTATATTGACCCCAACAGCTCTGGAAGGAACTGTTCTGCCTCAACACATACCCATTAACTTAAGAGCCCTCTGCTCATTGGAAAAAAGCAGACACAACTAGGGCTTCCCTAGGACTGAAGAAGTGGTGGGTCCCAGGAACCATACATGTCAGTACACATCGAGGTACCATGGAATGTGACCTCCCGCAGGAGCTTGGAAGTTTGGCAACAGGTTCATGGAACAGTAATTACCGCTAAGGCTTCCCCTGGCAAGAGACAGCGGGAATGAGTTCACTTTTTAAAATACCGAGGCCTGAAGAAGCAATCTTAAAGTCAGCAAAACTCTGAGTTTTGGGCATGATTGGAAGCAGCAAGGCCACAGCCTGCACACCACACCTTAACTTCTCCTGGTTCCCCTCTTACAGGCCCAGCCAACCTGGGCCATTGGAAGTCGCCCTGGCCTCTCGCATGGAGCCTTCACCGAGTTCTTCATCAGTCATCGTGAGAAGCCTTCTGGACCAGCTGGCCCGGGCCCATGGGAGGTCACCCTGGCCTCCAGCATGGAACCTTCACCCGGTCCTTCATCAGTCCTGACAAGAAGCCTTCTTGCCCAACTGGCCTGGGTCCCAGTGAGATCAGCCAAAGAGGCTTCTCCGAGTCCTCTGAACAAGGAAATCTTCTCTGGGGCGCCTAGACCAGCAACCGCAAAGGGCATACTGCCATGCCCAACTGCACCCCATAGCCCTGGCACCTTCCTATCACTTGGAATCCGCTCTTGAGAACTTGAGTTTGTATTCTGCCCCCGCATCTACCGGAGCAGAAGTGGGGGGCACTCCTTCTCCCACATCACACCAAAGACCTGGAACAGCCTCCCCACGCACCTCCAGACTATCACCTCACTTCCGGAATTCAGAAGGGGCCTCAAAACCTGGCTGTGACTTTCAAGCGCCTGCATACCCTGTAGCCACTCTTTATTCATACCCATTGATTCATTCATTCTCGCTGTCCTACACAGCTTGTGTAAATCTCAAATTTTACAATTTCCATATGTTTGAGACGTTTCTGCAGACCCGTTAGTGTTATTCTTCATTTTTAGGGTCTATAAACTTTATTCACATTGATTATTAGACCTTCTGTATTGCACTGAACTGCACTTCGTCGCTGTGCCCCCCACATACCCTGAGACCCCAACCTGAGGGAGAGCAGGAATGCCGCTGGAGTCAGTGGTCCCTCTTTCATGCAGGCGGTGGCCAGCTTGCACAGCCTGGGTCGGTCCCTATGACTCAAGAGGGACCAGAAACCTCACAAAGTCCCGGATGTGCCGGTGTAGGAAACTGGCTCTATATACACTACACCAAAATGAGGTATAGTTTGTATAGAGTCCAGGTGACCCCAGAGGTAGGCAGAGGTTAAAGTTAGATAGAACCTTACTCTCCAATTGTGGTAGAGTGGTCGAGCAGTAAGGTAATATCAGAGGACAATGTTATGCATTTGATGTGCACACTCAGGGCCCGATTCACAGAACTAACTTAAGACAAAATCCTAAACTTACTACTCTTGGCATTCACAGAAGTTAGGATTTTGTCTTAAGTTTGTCTTAAGACAGACTTAAGACAGACTTAAGTTAGGATTTTGTCTTAAGTCTGTCTTAAGACAAACTTAAGACAAAATCCTAACTTCTGTGAATACCAAAAGTAGTAAGTTTAGGATTTTGTCTTAAGCTAGTTCTGTGAATCAGGCCCTACGCCAGCAAATGAATTCACACACTCAAGAACTGAACTCTAGGCCAATTGTATTTGTATAAAAATTATACTGTTGTTTTATTTTTTAACCAAGCAAGACTGGCTCAGGTAAGCATAAAATACTTAACAGTAATAAGTTGCTGATTATAGAAAAATTTGCAAATGCAATAGGAATTGGACTTTGTTTGATTTACGGGGGATGCAGAAGGTTGCAACACTTAGCACATACAGTACATTGAAATGAATAGGCGTTTTCAGTAAATTACAGGTAAGTTACTTTTTACGTTACTTTTCTAACTCAGTGCTGGATACCTAGGTTCAGCACTGGGACATTTCCTGCAAACAGGTTAGTAAGTACGTTTTGGTTATTCGTGAGATTTTTAAAGAATATTTTTAGATTTCAAAACTCCACACTTAGAAACTTTTTGGAAGAAAATTGTCAATGTTATCCTATGGAGGAAAAACAGGCTATCGGTTCACAGGTAAGTTATTGACTGTGGGAGTTAAGGTTCTGGGGTTAGACTCTGGTGTCCCCCAGGATCAGTGATGCACTGTTGTTGCACCCTCAGCGGCACTACGGTAGCAGGGTGCAGAGTTTTGAGGCCCAATGTTATCCAATGGCGGATAGGCGGCCTCCGGTTGGTGGCTGCTGGCAAGCAGGCCACAGGGTTGTTGGAGCAAAGCACCTAGGGTTTAGGTCAGAGCAAATGGGGAAACAAAGTTGCACAAAAGGTGCACCCTCAGCAGTACTGAGGCGGCCGGGGGCAGAGTGTTGTTTAGACGTCGGGCGCCCTGTGGTTTCCAATGGAGAACCTCTGGTTTGCAAAAGAACTGCAGGCAGGGAGACGAAGGACTTCTGGGTGCAATCACCACTTCGAGAGGTAAGTTGGGAAGTTAAGGGTTGGTTAGGCACCATTGGTTTGGGCACACAAGGCCGTGGGGTGTCGGGTGCAGGGGTGTCTTTTGGGGTCAGACCTTCTTACCAGCTCAGGTCGCGGTTAGGGGGGACTTCTGGAATTCGACTGCAGGCGTCAGCTGGAGGCTTGAGGCAGTCCAGGGGTCACCAGATCTCGGTTCAGGATCCCTGGGGTGACCTCCTCATGGTGTTTTTCCACTCAAGCTTGGGCTGAGTTCGGTGGGTGCAGAGTTGACTGGATTTGTGGTTTCCGGCTGCTGCCAGAGGTTGCTGTTGAACCAATCCGGTGTTCACGGGAGAAGCAGTCTTTGGAAGTGAAGGCAGGCAGGTCCTCCAGGGTTTTTGAGGTTGCTGGCTGCAGGACACACCGGGGTTTCGCAGGAGCAGGTTCGAGGGGAGACAGGCCTGTGGGGTAGGGGCCAGGTCAGTGGGTGTCATCCTCTTGTTAGCTCTGCATGGCTCTTTGGTCCTTCTTCCTATCTTCTTTCTTCTTCTTGTTTCTTGATCTGAGGAAGCAAGGTTCAGTGTGTCCCCTAAATACTAGATTTAGGGGCGTTACAGGTAGGTAAAGGGCAGGGACCAATGGGTCCCTTCCCTGGGGTGGGCACACCCCCTATCGTGCCACCCTCCAGTGGGAGGGGGCAGGAGCCTGCCCGGGTTGGTTGGGTCCCCCCATCCTCAAGATGGTGGGGACTCGGAGTTGTGCTTCACCTCGCCTCCCCCACCTGAGGGGTGGAGTTGGCAGGGGTGGGCACACCTCTATCTCTCACTTGTTTTTCCCACCGTTCTCCCACCCAAAGTAGGGGTAGAACCATTGGGGACCAGTTGCTGAAAGCAGCAAATGGTCTGGAGAGGCTCACAAAGGCAGCAAGACTTTGAAGCTTCCCCTTCGTGAACCCTGCCCATCCTGGGGGAGGAGACTTGGCACCTCGTCCCAGGATGTGCATTGTTTCAGGCCCCCGAGAGCAGCCGGCTCTCGACCCAGGGGTCCAGATACATCTCTGTTGGTGGCAGCCTAAGCAGCCACTCAGTCAAGTCACTAGAGGTTGTCCGAGTTTCAGGGGGCATCTCTAAGATGCCCTCTGTCGTGCATTTTACATTAAATCATACACTGGCATCAGTGTAGGTTTAATGTTCTGATAAATTTGATACCAAACTTCTGAGATTTCGGTGTAGCCATTATGGTGCTGTGGAGTTCGTAATGACAAACTCCCAGCTAAGCATGGGCGAATTTTGCGAATTCGCGATCCGCGAATTTGCGGATTTGCAAATTTGCGATCCGCAAAATTTGCGAATTTGTGCGAATTTGCGGATTTTTGTTTTTTTGCGTGTTCGCGGGGCTTTTTGCGTTTTCGCGAGCCGCTTGCATAGCGAAGTTACCCATGCAGTCGTTTATGGGAGAGGGAGAGAGAGATAGATAGATAGATAGATAGATAGATAGATAGATAGATAGATAGATAGATAGATAGATAGATAGAAAGAGAGAGAAAGAGAGGGAAAGAGAGAGGGAGAGAGAGAACGAGAGAAAGAAAGAGAGGCCCGATCTCTGAAGGGCCAGATTCCTGAGTTGCCCCTACAGAACATACAGCTTTTTATTTTTAGCAAAATGCATATGAAAATTGTGCTGTAAAGGTCTCTTTTAGTTTAACCCCTCCTGACAACTCAAAATGGGTGTATTTGCCATCCTCTCCCTTCTTCCTGTTTTTTATATCTGTAAGTGCTTCCTGATGAGGTTTAATTCCTTGGACCGGTGCCTCGTTGCCTACTTGTAACTATTCTCTGACCCTGCTTCAAGGGTCAGAGCAGGGTCAGAGAATAGTTGCAAGTAGATAAGGAGGCGCCAGGAAGCAATTAGCAGCAGGTGTCCAAGTTGAAGTTAATTTGTTTGCAACCCTTTTGTAAAAGGTTACAAAGAAATTAGGTTCAACTTTTGCACCTGCTGCTGTAACCCTTGCTTGGCTGAAAATTCGTCCCCGCTGATTCGCGGATTTTACCGCGATTTCGCGAGATTCGCGGATCGGGAAATCGCGGAAAATCCGCAAATTCGCCCGCGAAACAGATTTTACGCCCACCCTTACTCCCAGCACCATATACACTTAATGGAAGCACTGCACTTACAATACCCAAGAATGGACTTGGGCACTGTAGGGGCACAGGGTTCATGCACCTTTACCCTCACCACTGGCATAGGGCACCGAACTGGAGGGGTGGCTGATCTAGGCCAGGGCAATGGCACACAGGGATGTGTGCCATGTCGACTCTTCACTTTGTTCTGCGCCAAGACACGCAGCCTGCAAGGGCAGTGTGTGTGTGTCAGGGCGCAGGGCCTCTGAGGGTGGCGCAATAAGTGCTGCATCCCATAGAGGCCTTCTCTGGTCATAGTGCCCTGGGTACCTGTGGTGCCATTTACCAGGGGCTGACCTGTGGCCAGAGATGCCAATTGGGTTAAGGCGTCAATGCACTTTAGGGAAGGAACATAGGCCCTGGGTATCTGATTAGCAGGAGCCCAGGGCACACTCAGTCAAAGAACATCAGAAAAACAGCAAAACGTGGGGGTATACCAAGCATAAAGAGGGCACTTTCTCACAGCAGGCCCTAAACATGAAAAGTTAATTCAAACTAACTAGATACCACCACCATCCCTGGAGAGTATGGCAGGACCCTGCACCCGCTAAACTGAGAGGGGGGCTCCCAAGACAGGTGTGTCCAAGGGACGCTTGAGTTACACCCAAAGCGAATCATGCAAAGAGATGACTTTCTACCTAACTCACTACAACTGCCCAGCACCACTGTCTGCCTCACTCACTACAAATGCCCAGCACTACTCTCTGCCTCACTCACTACAACTCCCCAGCACTACTGTCTGCCTCACTCACTACAACTACCCAGCACTACTCTCTGCCTTACTCACTACAACTCCCCAGCACTACTGTCCGCCTCACTCACTACAACTGCCCAGCACTACTGTCTACCTAACTCACTACAACTGCCCAGCACCACTGTCTGCCTAACTCACTACAACTGCCCAGCACCACTGTCTGCCTAACTCACTACAACTGCCCAGCACTACTGTCTACCTAACTCACTACAACTGCCCAGCACTACTGCCCGCCTAACTCACTACAACTGCCCAGCACTACTGTCTGCCTCACTCACTACAACTGCCCAGCACTACTGTCCGCCTAACTCACTACAACTGCCCAGCACTATTGTCCGCCAAACTCACTACAACTGCCCAGCACTACTGTCTGCCTAACTCACTACAACTGCCCAGCACTACTGTCTGCCACACCCACTACAACCCCCCAGCACTACTCTCTGCCTCACTCACTACAACTGCCCAGCACTACTGTCTGCCTCACTCACTACAACTGCCCAGCACTACTCTCTTCCTTACTCACTACAACTCCCCAGCACTACTGTCCGCCTAACTCACTACAACTGCCCAGCAATACTGTCCGCCTAACTCACTACAACTGCCCAGCACCACTGTCTGCCTAACTCACTACAACTGCCCAGCACTACTGTCTACCTAACTCACTACAACTGCCCAGCACTACTACCCGCCTAACTCACTACAACTGCCCAGCACTACTGTCTGCCTCACTCACTACAACTGCCCAGCACTACTGTCCGCCTAACTCATTACAACTGCCCAGCACTACTGTCCGCCAAACTCACTACAACTGCCCAGCACTACTGTCTGCCTCACTCACTACAACCCCCAGCACTACTCTCTGCCTCACTCACTACAACTGCCCAGCACTACTGTCTGCCTAACTCACTACAAGTGCCCAGCACTACTGTCTACCTAACTCACTACAACTGCCCAGCACTACTGTCCGCCTAACTCACTACAACTGCCCAGTGCTACTGTCCGCCTAACTCACTACAACGGCCCAGCACTACTGTCTGCCTCACTCACTACAACTGCCCAGCACTACTGTCTGCCTCACTCACTACAACTGCCCAGCGCTACTGTCTGCCTCACTCACTACAACTGCCCAGCACTACTCTCTGCCTCACTCACTACAACTGCCCAGCACTACTCTCTTCCTTACTCACTACAACTCCCCAGCACTACTGTCCGCCTAACTCACTACAACTGCCCAGCACTACTGTCCGCCTAACTCACTACAACTGCCCAGCACCACTGTCTGCCTAACTCACTACAACTGCCCAGCACTACTGTCTACCTAACTCACTACAACTGCCCAGCACTACTACCCGCCTAACTCACTACAACTGCCCAGCACTACTGTCTGCCTCACTCACTACAACTGCCCAGCACTACTGTCCGCCTAACTCATTACAACTGCCCAGCACTACTGTCCGCCAAACTCACTACAACTGCCCAGAACTACTGTCTGCCTCACTCACTACAACCCCCAGCACTACTCTCTGCCTCACTCACTACAACTGCCCAGCACTACTGTCTGCCTAACTCACTACAAGTGCCCAGCACTACTGTCTACCTAACTCACTACAACTGCCCAGCACTACTGTCCGCCTAACTCACTACAACTGCCCAGTGCTACTGTCCGCCTAACTCACTACAACGGCCCAGCACTACTGTCTGCCTCACTCACTACAACTGCCCAGCACCACTGTCTGCCTAACTCACTACAACTGCCCAGCACTACTGTCTGCCTCACTCACTACAACTGCCCAGCGCTACTGTCTGCCTCACTCACTACAACTGCCCAGCATTACTGTCTGCCTCACTCACTTCACCTGCACGACGGTCTTCCTAACTCTGCCTCACTCACTGTATCTGCCCAGCTGGGGTTACCCGTGAGACAAATTGTGCCTAATTGTGAATAGAACTGACCTGTGATTTAAAAAAGACTGACTCCCTGCTTTCTGTTGTGTGACGAGTGTAACACTAACTATGTTTTTTGTGTTTTTCAGATTTTGTTGTCCCTGCGGTAAGTTCTATGTTGCAAATAGATGTTTCTGGAAAGGCTTCTATGCCAGTGCGGTCTGTAACGGTGAGGTTTGACAGCACGGGGTCTGGTCCAAATTACTGAGGTATGTCAGTGCTGGCCGTGTTCTTCTGAAGTGTGGTTTGTATTCTGTATTTCAGTGAGGTCTGTCACTGCTGGCCATGGTCTGTGTTACAGTGAGGTTGGTCGGTGCTGGCTGTGGTCTGTGTTGCAGTGAGGTCTGTCTGTGCTGGCTGTGGTCTATGTTGGAGTGAGGTCTGTCAGTGATGGCCGTGGTCTGTGTTACCATTTGGTTGGTCGGTGCTGGCTGTGGTCTGTGTTACAGTGAGGTCTGTCAGTGCTGGTTGTGGTCTGGGTTACAGTGAGGTCTGTCAGTGCTGGCTTTGGTCTGTGTTACAGTGAGGCTGGCCGGTTCTGGCTGTGGTCTGTGTTGCAGTGAGGTTGGTCGGTGCTGGCTGTGGTCAGTGTTGCAGTGAGGTTGGTCGGTGCTGGCTGTGGTCTGTGTTGCAGTGAGTTTGGTCGGTGATGGCTGTGGTCTGTGTTACAGTGAGGTTGGACGGTGCTGACCGTGGTCTGTGTTGCAGTGAGGTTGGTCGGTGCTGGCTGTGGTCTGTGTGTGCATTGAGGTTGTTTGGTGCTGGCCGTGTTCTGTGTTGCAGTGAGGTTGGTCGGTGCTGGCCATGGTCTGTGTGCAGTGAGGGTGGTCGATGCGGATGTATGACATTACAATGCATGCTTTTACATCGCATGCTTTTACATCGCAGGTTTTACAACGCATGCTGTTACAACGCATAGTGTTGAAGGGTGCTGGATAGTGAATAGTTTAATTTACTATTCCAACTCCAGTCCCCGTGGATAGTTGGGAAGGTGTTGGATAGTAAATTAAATGTATTCCCTATCCTAGAGCGCCCCCCAGCGCAATGCGTTGTAATGGCATGCGTTGTAAGGCTTGCGATGTAAAGGCATGCGTTGTAAAAGTTGCGTTGAAAATGATGTTCCCCGGTCGATGTTTGCTGTGGTCTGTGTTGCAGTGAGGTTGGTCGGTGCTGGCTGTGGTCTTTGTTGCAGTGAGGCTGGTCGGTGCTGGCTGTGGTCAGTGTTGCAGTGAGGTTGGTCGGTGCTGGCTGTGGTCTTTGTTGCAGTGAGGTTGGCCGGTGCTGGCTGTGGTCTGTGTTGCAGTGAGGTTGGTCGGGGCTGGCTGTGGTCTTTGTTGCAGTGAGGTTGGTCGTGCTGGCTGTGGTCTGTGTTGCAGTGAGTTTGGTCGGTGCTGGCTGTGGTCTGTGTTACAGTGAGGTTGGACGGTGCTGGCCGTGGTCTGTGTTGCAGTGAGGTTGGTCGGTGCTGGCTGTGGTCTGTGTGTGCATTGAGGTTGTTCGGTGCTGGCCGTGGTCTGTGTTGCAGTGAGGTTGGTCGGTGCTGGCCATGGTCAGTGTGCAGTGAGGGTGGTCGATGCGGATGTATGACATTACAATGCATGCTTTTACATCGCATGCTTTTACATCGCAGGTTTTACAACGCATGCTGTTACAACGCATAGTGTTGAAGGGTGCTGGATAGTGAATAGTTTAATTTACTATTCCAACTCCAGTCCCCGTGGATGGTAGGGAAGGTGTTGGATAGTAAATTAAATCTATTCCCTATCCTAGAGCGCCCCCCAGCGTAGTATGTTGTAATGTCATGCGTTGTAAGGCTTGCGATGTAAAGGCATGTGTTGTAAAAGTTGCGTTGAAAATGATGTTCCCCGGTCGATGCTTGCTGTGGTCTGTGTTGCAGTGAGGTTGGTCGGTGCTGGCTGTGGACTTTGTTGCAGTGAAGTTGGTCGGTGCTGGCTGTGGTCTGTGTTGCAGTGAGGTTGGTCGGGCTGGCTGTGGTCTTTGTTGCAGTGAGGTTGGTCGTGCTGGCTGTGGTCTGTGTTGCAGTGAGGTTGGTCGGTGCTGACTGTGGTCTGTGTTGCAGTGAGGTTGGTCGGTACTGGCTGTGGTCTGTGTTGCAGTGAGGTTGGTCGGTGCTGGCTGTGGTTTGTGTTGCAGTGAGGTTGGTCGGTGCTGGCCGTGGTCTGTGTTGCAGTGAGGTTGGTTGGTGCTGGCTCTGGTCTGTGTTGCAGTGAGGTCAGTCGGTGCTGGCTCTGGTCTGTGTTGCATTGAGGTTGGTCGGTGCTGGCTGTGGTTTGTGTTGCAGTGTGGTTGGTTGGTGCTGGCTCTGGTCTGTGTTGCAGTGAGGTTGGTTGGTGCTGGCTGCGTTCTCTTGAAGGTGTCTGATATCTTCGGTAGTGCAGCCACTGCCCTGTCTCTCCTGTATTACAGTCAGGCCTGTCGGGGTTGTTTGTGGTCAGTGCTCTGAAGTCTGAGGCTCTGTGTGTTGTTTGTTGTGTTCCTTCCTCAAGTCCTTTGCCGTTGTTGTGTTTTGCACTGATGCAGATTTCTTTACGATTTTGATCCAAACAATTGGTGTAAAATGCTCATAGTAATTAATGGTGAGACACTACCGCCATCTCGTGGCTAAGTTTGTGTACTACCACAAGTGGGACATGTTGATATGTATTGGTATTTATATAGCGCCAACCTAGCTAGGAAGCAGCGGAGCGCTGTGCATTGCATGGAAGGGGACGGATACAATCTGTAGTATCGTGCACATCAAGAGGGGATACGGATACACAATTATATTTCACATTTTCAGGCACAGGAAGATTACGTGATTTGATCAGAATGGCAGCATTGTGAACCAAGCTGCAGAGAAAAAGATTCCCCAGAGTCCAAGGGGGGCAGCTCCTGCCACTGAGCCGCCTCCCTTCTAATGTTACCGGATACATACGCATATCACCCCGCCCTTCTAATGTTAAGGGAAGCCTACGGCATATCATATCACCCATCCTTTCTAATGTTACCGGATACATATGCATATTACCCCCTCCCTACTAATGTTACCGGATACATACGCATATCACCCCTACATACTAATGTTACTGGATACATACGCATATCACCCCCTCCATACTAATGTTACCGGATACATACGCATATTACCCCCTCCCTTCTAATGTTACCGGATACATACGCATATCACCCCCTCCATACTAATGTTACCGGATACATGCGCATATTTCCCCCTCCATACTAATGTTACCGGATACATACGCATATTACCCCCTCCCTTCTAATGTTACCGGATACATACGCATATCACCCCCTCCATACTAATGTTACCGGATACATACGCATATTACCCCCTCCCTACTAATGTTACCGGATACATACGCATATTACCCCCTCCCTTCTAATGTTATCGGATTCCTGCGGTGTATCGCCCACTCCCTTACATAAGGGATACATAAGGCATATCGCCCCTGCCTTTTAATGTTACCGATACATACAGCATATCACCTCCTCCCTTAAGATGTTACGATACATACGGCATATCACCCCTTCCCTTAAGATGTTATCGACTGCCTGCAGCATATCACCCCTGCCTTCTAATTTTACTGATACATACAGCATATCACCCCTGTCTTTTAATGGTCCGATACATACAGCATATCATCCCCTCCCCTCTAATGTTACCGAATACACAAGGCATATCACCCTCTCCCTTTTAAAGTTACTGCATGCCTGCGGCATATCACCCTCTTCCTTTTAAAGTTACTGCATGCCTGCGGCATATCACCCCCCTCCCTTCTAATGTTACCGGATATATTCGGCATATCATCCCCTCCCTTCAAATGTTACCGGATATATAATAATAACAGACATGTATAAAGCGCAACAGCTACCTCAAACAGAGTTGTCCCAGCGCTTAGCAGGCAGGCAGGATCGAGGGAGATGCAGCATTCTAGTTCTGGTTAAAAAGCCAAGATCCCAGAGTCTTTCTGAACTCACGTTCAGACTGGGTAAGGCACATGTTGGAAGGCAGGGAATTCCACAATTTGCCCCGTTACCACTGAGGCGGCTCTGCCTCCAATGCGTGACCTCGCAAAGTGAGGTTCCGCAAGCAGATGTTGGAAGTTAAACCTTAATTATCGTTTTTTTGTTGGTAGCGACCTAGTCGCTGCTTTGGGTAGCTAGGACAATTGCCTCGCAATGCCCGGATGGCTATGGTCAGGGCCTTAAACTTTATCCTTTCCGTCAGCGGAAGTTAGTTCAGCTGTCTGATAGGCAAAGAGATGTGGTGTCGATACTGTGCTCATCTAAATAATCTTGCAGCAGCATTTTGCACCATCTGCAATCTCTTATTCAGATGGGCGGATAATCCTAGGTACAGAATGTTTGCAAAGTCCAGCTGAGATGTTACTGTGGCACGAGCCACAGTAACATCGGTATTGTGAATACAGCGGTATTGGTCCTGTTGGATCTATCTGCGGCCTTCGACACGGTCAATCACTCCATCTTGATTTACCGTGTCGAAGGCTTGGGCATTCACTCAATGGCTAGGGCTCTGCTTGCTTCTTTTTTGTCGGGTAGAACGCAGGCAGTAACATTGGGATCTTTTAAATTTGCTGATCTTGCCCTACCATGTGGTGTTCCGCAAGGCTCATCGCTAAGTCCGACACTTTTTAATATCTACGTGTCAGACTTAGCTAGTGTTATTAAAAACTACCAGATGAGCCTTACCACATATGCCGATGACACCCAGTTGGTGCTTGCCATCAAGAATGATGGAGAAGAGGTGGCGGCTCGGTTTCAGGAAGGCATGTTGGCAATCAAGGAGTGGATGGCTGAGAATTGCCTAAGACTCAACTCAGAGAAAACTGAGGTAATTATCTTTGGAAAGTTATCTCCTCTGTGGTCTTCAGTCTGGTGGCCCCCTTCACTTGGAGTTCTACCAACCCCAGTTCATAAGGTTAGGAATCTAGGGATAATTTTCGATGAAAAGCTGAACTTTGCTAATCATGCCAATCAGATAGCATCCTCAGCCTTCCACACACTCAGACTCCTAAGAAAAATCTTACCATTTCTTCCAGATAATGCAAGAAAAACGGTGGTGAGCTCCTTGGTACTTTCCTCCTTGGATTACTGCAATGGATTATTTGCAAATGCTCAATCTCGGGTGGTGGCCAAATTACAACTTATCCAAAATGCAGCAGCAAGGCTACTATCTGGCACTCCCAAATTTAAACCCATTAAGCAAGTAATCAGGAATTACCACTGGCTAACTGTAAGAAATCAGATCAGATTTAAAACCTTATGCCTCACCTTCAAAGCATTACATGGTCTTGGCCCGGTGTTTCTTAAACAGAAGCTCTTCTTCTATCAACCCAACAGATCACTTAGATCATCTGCACCAACTGACAGTGCCACGGACCAGGACTGTCACTTGGGGCGACAGATGTTTCACAAACACCGCCGCCAGACTCTGGAACACCCTTCCGATGGTGATTAGATCTACACCTTCATTGCTTCAGTTTAGAAAACTGGTTGTTTGACCAATAATTTTTACTGTACCACTTTTGAAGTTCGATAATGTTCTCACGTGGAGTTACAGAGCCAAGACACCCACGGGTAAAAGTCGCGCTTTATAAATTTTAAAAATAAATAAATCCTTTCCGCCAGCGGAAGTTAGTGCAGCTGTCTGATAGGCAGAGAGATGTGGTGTCGATACTCAACTCGTCTAAATAATCTTGCAGCAGCATTTTGCACCATCTGCAATCTCTTATTCAGATGGGCGGATAATCCTAGGTACAGAATGTTTGCAAAGTCCAGCCGAGATGTTACTGTGGCATGAACAAAGACTCCACAACAATCCTTTGGTAGTAGATGCAGAAATTTCCTCAGGCTTCTCAACTTCCAGAAGCAAGAGGCAGCTATCTAATGTACTTGGGCTGTGAAAGAGAGATCGGTTTCCCATTTAAAGCCAAGGTTTTTTGCTGTCATTGCAGGGATAGGTGGGAGGCCCATTTCGACTGGTCACTAAAGTCCCGCTGATGGAGGAGAGGCCTTACCAAAGAACAAGATCTCTGTCTTTTCCTATTTGAGCTTTATCTTATTGTTATTCATCCAACCGAAGATATCGTTCAAGCATCCCTTGAATCTGATAAAAGCGTCTGCTGCATGATCCTTAAAGGAAAACACCAGCTTGGTGTCATCTGCGTATGATGTTGCCTTAACATCCCAGTTGGCTACGACCGAGAACAGGGGCGTCAGATAGGTATTGAAGAGCAGCGGGCTCAGAGCTGAACCCTGTGGTACCCGACTTCATAGTGGTTTACGTTCTCACTGAGACGGCGGAAGAGCGACCCTTTGCATGCGGTCTTTAAGGTAGGACCGTAGCCATGAAAGCGCTATCCCTCCAAGTCCCATCGATTTGAGTCTGTCTAATAAGATGAGGTGATCCACGGTGTTGAATGCTGCGGACAGGTCCAATAGTACCAGCATTGCTGACTCACCCGTGTCCCCCGTCATTCTTACAGACTCCGCTACCTCCAACAAGCCATCTCAGTACTAAAAGTGGACCAAAAGCTGGCATATCATCCCCTCCCTTCTAATGTTACCGGATGCCTGCAGCATATTACCCCCTTCTATTCTAATGTTACCGAATGCCTGCAGCATATCACCCCCTCCCTTCTAATGTTAACGGATGCCTGCAGCATATTACCCCCTCCCTTCTAATGTTAACGGATGCCTGCAGCATATCATCCCCTCCCTTCTAATGTTACCGAATGCCTGCAGCGTATTACCCCCTCCCTTCTAATGTTACCAGATGCCTGCAACATATCATCCCCTCCCTTCTAATGTTACTGGATGCCTGCAGCGTATTACCCCCTCCCTTCTAATGTTACCAGATGCCTGCAACATATCATCCCCTCCCTTCTAATGTTACCAGATGCCTGCAACATATCATCCCCTCCCTTCTAATGTTACCGAATGCCTGCAGCGTATTACCCCCTCCCTTCTAATGTTACCAGATGCCTGCAACATATCATCCCCTCCCTTCTAATGTTACTGGATGCCTGCAGCGTATTACCCCCTCCCTTCTAATGTTACCGGATGCCTGCGGCGTATTACCCCCTCCCTTCTAATGTTACCAGATGCCTGCAACATATCATCCCCTCCCTTCTAATGTTACCGAATGCCTGCAGCGTATTACCCCCTCCCTTCTAATGTTACCAGATGCCTGCAACATATCATCCCCTCCCTTCTAATGTTACAGGATGCCTGCAGCGTATTACCCCCTCCCTTCTAATGTTACCAGATGCCTGCAACATATCATCCCCTCCCTTCTAATGTTACCGGATGCCTGCAGCGTATTACCCCCTCCCTTCTAATGTTACCAGATGCCTGCAACATATCATCCCCTCCCTTCTAATGTTACTGGATGCCTGCAGCGTATTACCACCTTCTATTCTAATGTAACCGGATGCCTGCGGCGTATTACCCCCTCCCTTCTAATGTTACCAGATGCCTGCAACATATCATCCCCTCCCTTCTAATGTCACCGGATGCCTGCAGCGTATTACCCTCTTCTATTCTAATGTTACCGGATGCCTGCAGCGTATTACCCCCTCCCTTCTAATGTTACCAGATGCCTGCAACATATCATCCCCTCCCTTCTAATGTCACCGGATGCCTGCAGCGTATTACCCCCTTCTGTTCTAATGTTACCGGATGCCTGCAGCGTATTACCCCCTCCCTTCTAATGTTACCAGATGCCTGCAACATATCATCCCCTCCCTTCTAATGTTACCGGATGCCTGCAGCGTATTACCCCCTTCTATTCTAATATTAACGGATGCCTGCAGCGTATTACCCCCTCCCTTCTAATGTTACCAGATGCCTGCAACATATCATCCCCTCCCTTCTAATGTTACCGGATGCCTGCAGCATATTACCCCCTCCCTTCTAATGTTACCAAATGCCTGCAACATATCATCCCCTCCCTTTTAATGTTACCGGATGCCTGCAGCGTATTACCCCCTTCTATTCTAATGTTACCGGATGCCTGCAGCGTATTACCCCCTCCCTTCTAATGTTACCAGATGCCTGCAACAAATCATCCCCTCCCTTCTAATGTTACCGGATGCCTGCAGCGTATTACCCCCTCCCTTCTAATGTTACCAGATGCCTGCAACATATCATCACCTCCCTTCTAATGTTACCGGATGCCTGCAGCGTATTACCCCCTTCTATTCTAATGTTACCGGATGCCTGCAGCGTATTACCCCCTCCCTTCTAATGTTACCAGATGCCTGCAACAAATCATCCCCTCCCTTCTAATGTTACCGGATGCCTGCAACATATCATCCCCTCCCTTCTAATGTTACCGGATGCCTGCAGCGTATTACCCCCTTCCTTCTAATGTTACCAGATGCCTGCAACATATCATCCCCTCCCTTCTAATGTCACCGGATGCCTGCAGCATATTACCCCCTTCTATTCTAATGTTAACGGATGCCTGCAGCGTATTACCCCCTCCCTTCTAATGTTACCGGCAGCCTGTATCATGTCACCCCTTCCTTTTTATGTTACCATATGCCTGTTACATATCATCCCCTCCCTTTTAATATTAGTGGATGCCTGCAGCATATCACCCCCCTCCCTTCTAATACTACCGGACGCCTGCGGCATATTACCCCCCTCCCTTCTAATGTTACCGGATTCCTGCCATATATCACCCACTCCCGTCTAATGTTACCAGATGCCTGCAGCATATCACCCCCTCCCTTCTAATGTTACCAGATGCCTGCGACATATCACCCCCTCCCTTCTAATGTTACCATATGCCTGCAGCATATCACCCCCTCCCTTCTAATGTTACCGGATTCCTGCCATATATCACCCGCTCCCTTCTAATGTTACCATATGCCTGCAGCATATCACCCACTCCCTTCTAATGTTACCAGATGCCTGCGACATATCACCCACTCCCTTCTAATGTTAACAGATAGCTGTGGCATATCATCCTTTCCCTACTAACGTTACCTGATAGCTGCGGCATTACACCCCCTCCCTTCTAATGTTACCGGATAGCTGCGGCATATCACCCCCTCCCTTCTAATGTTACCTGCTGTTGGACAGTGGGTTATATTAGTAGTGGTAAATATGCATCTACCATTGGCAATAAAGCCACTAACACAGTCTAGGACTCAGTACGGGTCTCAATAAATTACTTCAGTGCTCAACCCTGGGTAGCTTGCCTGCAAGCAGGCAGGCTTAATTAAGGAGACAGGTATGTAAAGCATTTAAAAACACTAATGCAGTGAATAATTAAGACACAACACAAAATAAAATTCCAACACCAATTTATGAAAATAGGAAATATTTGTATCTTTAAAATGACATAAAAATGACAAAAATCCAATGCAGGGAACCAAATATATGCATTTTAAAAAAATAAACACTTTCTAGCACTTACTCACCTTACAAAGTTTTTTTCCCCCCAGTTGCTCCAAATTTTTACAAACTTCTGGAACATCTTTCTTAAGTTCCTCTTGAGGGTCCAACGGGTCCAAAACACAATCTATGTTCTGGAAGCTCCAGGATGGTCTTTGAAATTCTGGGACCACAATTCCCACAATGCCCCTGGTCAAAACCCCTCAAAAGTCCACTAGATGGATTCCAGACAATGGACACTTGGAGGAGTTCATGTGAGTGAGCTCTCTTAACCTGTAGGTTGCAGTGAACCCACTCTTTATTCCTCTTGAAGCAAAGTACATTCAAACGGCTGTAGTTCCAGATAATGCAGCAGACGCAGTCAGCCAGAATTCAGGGCCTGTTGGTTCAAATCAAGGTTCCTCCTGGGTAAGCCTTATTCTTCTCTTAGTTTCAAGTCCCAGATCTGAAAGGCTCTGCACCTCTCACATATATATTCAGTGTTCTCTGGGGTCAAGCAGGAGAGCACTCCTGTCCAATGAAGTGTAAGGCAATACCGCAGCGCATGACCACTTCCTCCAAAGCGTGGCACCCCTTCTGGGCACCACATTCCCTTGCCCTAAATCTTACATTCTATTGCCACGAAGCCCCCTTCTTCTCCCCCATTACATGTTCAAATAGATTTTGCTGCTTCCCTTGGATATTAGACATTTCCTGCACCAGTGGGTGAGATGTGGCAACGATAAAAAGTCTAGACATAGCCTGTAAAAATACTGCAGTCTGCCTTCAGTCAAATATCGCTTTCAGGAGACGAAGCAATTTTCTCTCGAACAATCAGACTGGATTCCAAAGAGATCTGTGAGTGGAGGCTGCACTGAGAGACATCAGAACCACCCTTGACTCAGTTGAGTTCTGCACGTTTTTTTCCAAGAACTCTTCTGACATTCCAGCTGTCCCTGCCCCTACAATGCTACAGAGACTCAATATTCAGGTTATTTGTGTTAAACATCCCCATGATGGAAACAAACATTGTATCATGTTCCACCTGTAGATTCTACACTGGGCACAATCAGTTTTTGTAAATATGTGAAGCTCGCTGGCATCATTGAACATGGTCAAGATTGAGCTAAACAGGAACCAACCTAAAACAAATAAAATGCTGCCCTGCATTGGATTTTCTCCTTCATCAGTAACATCTTCCTCATTAAATCACTTTCTTCTTCTCCTCTTCACTGCTCCCTCCTACAGATAATGTCTCTCAAGAGTCCCCCGATGGCCTTCTTCTCCTCTATGTGCAGTTCAGCCCTTTACCTTATGCAAACCATTCAAAAGTGTTAATTTAGAATCTCAATCTCTCGCCTCTAAAACAAGTCACCGACTGAGCTTTTGCTACATCATGTGAGCTTCACACTAATTTTTTTCTTACCTAAACTTCCATCAATGTACCTTGTTTGAAGAGAAATAAAGAGTGGACTCCCTGCAAGCTACAGGTTAACAGAGGTGGGGGGGAGTGGGGTCATGTAACTATGAGCAGGGTCTTTATAAAATATATTTTATATGCCCTGGTGTTAGAGAAATTGTACATTTCAATTTCCCCATTGTAAATCCCCAGCCACATAGGATGGCATGGCAATAGTTTATTTATGCATAACTATCGCTAGGGATTAACAAAAAATATAATTAAATGACTTAGGAGAATAGTATTGTTAAATCCAACAATATGCTATTGGTGGAATTACCCTAAAGCATACAGAAAAGATGGTATGAGACGTTCTTGTCTGTAAGCCAAAATTCTGCCTTCCTGTGGTTTTTCCTGATTGGTCAGAGTTAAAAAGATTAGCCAGGCTGCTTTGATGAAGAGATAAGTGGCTCACCAGGGGAGAGGTTATCTCTTGGAGAAAGCTCTGTTACACAGGAATGCCAGAGCAGGGAGCAGGGGGTCATAAACCATGGAGCTTCAAAGGGGATAGGACAGGCAGGGAATGCCAGGCCCATCTACCCATCAGCCCCTATGACCCAGCCAGATGGCAGGCTTAAGGCAGGAATTTGCAGATGGTAGGGGAAGGAGAGCCATGGATCGGAGCCATACTGGAGATTGGTTTAACTAGTTCTTGCTCCTCTACTGCAAGTTCAGAGATACTGAATTTTGAAAGAATAGGGCTTTCTGGGAGAAAGTGTCACACTTTGGAGGAAGTGGTCATGCTCTGGGGTGTTGCCTTGCACCTCATTGGGCAGGAGCGATCTCCTGCTTGACCACGGAGACCACTGAATATATATGTGAAAGGTGCAGAGCCTCACAGTTCTGGAGCTTCAAACTAACAAAAGGAGAAGGCTTACCAAGGTGGAACCCTGACTTGGACCATCAAGCCCTGCATTCTGACTGACTACGTCTGCTGCATTATCTGGAACTACAGCACTTTGGATGTATTTTGCTTCAAGAGAATTAAAGAGTGGGCCCCTGCCAGCTACATATGAACAGAGCTCACCTGGACTATCACCATCAAGAATCCCCATCCTGAAGTGCGTCCAGTGGATTTGTAAGTGTTTTGTCCAAGTGAATCGTGGGAACTGAAGTCCCAAACTTTCAAGGACCATCTTGAAAAATCCAGACCCCTGGACTGTGTTTTGGATACTTTGGACCCCACAAGGGGAACTTCCAGGAAAAGTTCCAGAAGTTTGGAGCAGTTTGGAGCAACTTTAGAAAAAAGCTCCATAAGGGGACCGACCCAACCGCAAGAACAAAGCTGATGACCTTCAACCGCGAGCTGGCCTTCCATGCTGGTTCATCCCGCTGTGAAGCTCCGGTGGTCTGACTTCCAGAGTTTGACAGGGGGCTCTACGGAAAGCAAGCCAGTGATCCCTCACTGAACCCAGACTGGTGAAGAGCAACAAGGGACCCCGGCAGAAAAGTTTCTAAGTCCTAAGGTAAAATCTCAACGAGGCCTACTGCGAGGGGTATCTGAGAGGGCTCCATCGTGGTCGGCCTGAAACTTTGACTATGTTCATGTCAAGCACGACCAGATATCCCAATGTGGCTTTATAGGTTTCTAAGTGCTATATAGTGCTAAATCTTAAAAATTTCATATATCCGGTTCTTTACATTGGTTTTTTGTTGTAATTTTGGTCAGCCTGCTGTCTCCTTGTAGCCTACACTCTGGTACAGTATGCACCCTGCTTAGGGCTGCATACAAATATGTCCTATGCTTATAAATTGGTGTGGGATTTTTATTGTGTGTTGTGCCTTAATTATTTACTGAATTGGTGTTATAAAATGCTATACATACCTGTCTCTCTAGTTAGGCCTCCATGCTCCTAGCCAAGCTACCAAGGATTCAGCATGGGAATAATTTACTGAGACCTATTCTGAGACCTAATCCGTGTTGGTGCCCTTGTTGCCAGTGATAGATGCCTATGGTGGTAATCCATGATATATAACTTAAGTCTAATGCCATGCCAGTGAAGCATAAGGTCAGGTTGGTTTCTCTCAGTGTAGGAGATGAATTGAAAACTCTTATGAATTATGTAAGGATGGCATCATGCAAGCTATTGATTCATCAGAGTGGGTCACGGCAATAGTTTTAGCTAAGAAGAAAAATGGCAGTTTGCGCCTGTGTGCTGATATAAGGTCACTTAACAACAACATTGTTGTGTATCGTCATCCTGTGTCCAGTGTCCAATGCTATCAGTATGCCCACTCTAAGTCCTGCCCAGCTGCAAATAGAGTCAGAGCTTCTGAATATGAGAGTGTCCTGCATGTTGTGTGTTGTGTTTTTGTTACATTTCTTCAGAAGGTGTTTGTTGATGACAACCAAGATCTCAGTCCTTCAATAGTAGGCAGATAGGTGGGTCTCTGACACTGTGGGTTGCTGCTAGTATTCTTTCTATATTTTTTAGATGTCTTGTGTCTTGCTTCTCCTCCTCACACTGTGGTGTTTCGCTCTTTTTCCTCCAGAGGATATAATGTAGAAGAAATGCAGATGTGCCCTGCCCTCTCACCGAAAGCAACATCTGCCTACCACCGGAAGCCACAGGACTGCTACCTGCGCCTCTACAGTGCCCTGATCCACAGCTCTGCCTTTCCATTTCCCTTTCATGGAGAATGCACCACCTCAACATGGACCTCAGACACACCTCTGGTTCATCACACCTGCGACCACTGTCTATGCTGTACAGCTAAGCGTGAACTGAAGACACAGGTCGCACAGAGAGCAATGACTGCTTTTTATTCACCACGGGCAAAAAGGCATCTTCAAAGACAAAAAAAGACCCTGTTTTGTAGAGAAAAACAACATTTTCCACAAAGTATTTCTATATCCCTGAGAATCTGTGGCAATGTCCAGGTCCCAGTAGTAGGATTACCTGAGTACTACACACCCTGCTGTGTCTGGTGACAATGGAATCAAAAACATTTCTGGAGGTTCATGTACTCCAGCTGCCACATAAACAATGCCACCTCCATGCCACTGTAGCCTCTACCCCCAATGAGGCCTGTACCCCCAATGGGGCCTGCAGCCTTGGTCAGCCTGCTGTCTCCTTTTAGCCTGCACTCTGGTACAGTATGCACCCTGCTTACGGCTGCACCACCCTCCCTTCATTGTTCCCTCCAAGAAGCACGCCCTTTTGTACAGCAGCACACCCTGAACTGCATGGTTGAGCAGGAAACTCAACGACGTTTGATATTTTTATGCGCTAACTTGAGCCATTCGGTGTTCAATTAACAGGGTATAAGGCCTGGTCCTCTTTGCCTGTAGAGGTCAGAGCCAAGGTTCAGATAGGTCAACACCACACATCACCACCAGGGGGAAATAGTTCAGAGGGAGGCGGATGACGCAGAAGTAGTGGTTAATTTGTTAAAAACAAAAAGCACGCGCCAGGGCCCGAGTTATTCCGCAAGAGACCTCTGCAGCTTGTGCCAGCCACAAGCAGCACCGCTAAATTCCAGTACCAATATAATTGCCAGTCATCACACTCCTGCAACCGCTACAATTTAGACTACTCCCGGTTACCCAAACCTGCAAGAATGACAGGCTGGTATTATACATTATACATATGTGGGTCCCTTGCTCACTTTGCCACTGGATTTAAGCTAGCCTGGCTGATGAGGGGTGTTACCCTAAAACCGGTCCTGTTTGGACTGGACTGTTCCCAGGAGGCACAGGTTCAAGACTGATTTGCATATAGCTGGGTCTGAACTGAGGTGGCATAGTGAGCTAAAGAATGATGATGGATTCAACCCAGATCTATTACTGGAAAGGGTTCAGCGCTCCCTCCATCATCTCATTGTGTTTGTCTGTAAGACATACCGCATAGTGTCCGCGGTGTCTCACTTGCTTCACACCTGGCTCTCTCTGATGCTGTGTGACCTCTTTAAGAAGCCTGAGGTCCTGCACAGCAGGTGCTAAAACCAGAGATCAGTGGCCAGTTCGGTAAAGAGCCTCTCCTGTTGGGGTTCCGTGGCCTCCCAGATGCTCCCAGCTCTGGTACTTTTCAGAAGTGAGTCCTATGCGCTGAGAGAGAGTGATGTGTTCCAGGTGTCACAACTGGGAAATGAGGGTCTAGAACGGAGGTTGATCCCACAAGGGAGAGCTCTTCCACAGCCAGGACCACCTTGAGTGTGCACCGGGGACACTAGGGAACACAGACTACATTTCCCATACTTAAGGTATATCATAAAGCCATCTGCAGGACTCGGGCAGAGTACTATGCCACCGAAATTAAAATTATATCTAACCCGGCTAAGGTTATTTTTAAGATTCTTAAAGAACTCAGCACAAAAAAATACACTAACAATATTTTCACTTCGGCGGCTCAGTGCGAAGAAATAGCTTCCTTTTTTGTGGAAAAGATCCGGGGTATTTATCCAGCCTTTACCCCCGTGACGCAGCCTTGCTGCAGCTCGGCAACAAGTCTTAGTCCTGCCTCCAAGCTATTGGTTATTCCCGAAATCTCTGAGGAAAATTCCATCAGCTAACTAAGCTTATTAAATCTGGTTCCCCGGCGGACCCCCTTAAGCCTGCTCAATTCAGAGACTCTTCTCTGTACTGTTTAGCCCCGCTGCATAGCCCTATTAATGCCTCCTTTTCGGCTGCCATTGTGCCAGTTAAGTGGAGGCAGGCATGGGTTTCTCCTATAGTTAAAAAATCCACCTTAGATCCTTTGAAGCCTGAAAACTTCAGACCTATTTCGTTGCTTCCTTGGGCTGCGAAGATTGCTGAGGCCCATGTAAACTCCATTCTCACCAACGTTCTAAATGCCAATGACACTCTGGATGAAACTCAGCATGGGTTTCACGCCAGTCTAGCACAGATACGGCGCTCTTGGCTATGACGGAGCATCTTCGGTCCACTCTTGACCATGGTCAAACGGCGGCACTGATCCTTTTGGACCTCAGTGCCGCTTTTGACACTGTCTCCCACCAGATCCTGATCCATCGGCTTGAAGAGGCAGGGATCATGGATATGGCTCTTGCCTGGTTTAGGTCTTTCCTGACCGAAAGATCATTTCGTGTTTCCACTCCTCCCTTCCTTTCTAAGGTGTACTCTATTGGGCAGGGTGTCCGTCAGGGCTCGGCTTTGAGCCCCACCCTGTTCAATCTTTACGTTCAGCCGCAGGCTGCTGTCGCCAAAGCGTGGGACCTTAACATCATGTCGTACGCTGACGACACGCAGCTAGTGGTCGCTCTATCGGAAGGTATCACCGTGCACCATGTAAGGTTCAATGCAGGTCTGGCCGCGGTAGCAGAGTGGATGACCCCTAAATGCTTACAACTTAACGCCGCTAAGACAGAGGTGCTATTGGTGGGCAAAAACACTGAGTTATGGGGAGACCACTGGTGGCCTTCTACTTTGGGGAAAGCTCCTACACCTAAGAAAGAAGTGAAAAACTTGGGAGTCTGGTTAGACTCAGCATTAACCATTGTCACCCAAACGAAAAAAGTTGCCGCCACATGTTTTGGCATACTACGCAGCCTAAAAGCGGTCTTGAAATTCTTTGATTCCGCTACTAGGCAACTAATTGTTCAATCTATGGTGTTGTCCAGATTGGACTATGCCTGTTCACTGCTCTTAGGTGCTAATAAGGCGGAAATTGCCCGTCTGCAATGCATTCAAAATGCGGCTGCTAGAGCCTTAGTCGGTCTGCCCCGTTTGAGTTCTACCTCTGCTACTATTCGGAAACTTCACTGGCTTCCTGTAGCTCAGCGGATACTGTTTAAGACCTTATGTATCTCATTTAAAATCTTAAACATGTCTACCCCTAAAATGCTAGTGCCATTGCTGAATATGTATGTGCCCATGCGGGCTCTACGATCAGCTGGCCAGGACCTGGTTGAGGTCACCCGGTTCAAGCGAAGCAGAGCAGAGCGGGTGAACGTTCTTTCCGCTTCTTAGCAGCAAAACTATGGAACACTCTACCAGTCCATATTCGGGAAATGGAGGAGTTGTTTCAATTTAGGAAAGCCATCAAAACGCACTTATTCCCTTGAAAATATGTGTTGTCTCTCTTTTTCTGATCTCAGTTCTGTTTTTGCTCAGGATTAGCGCTGGGATGCCACTTTGCCGGGTTAGCTGTGCGCTTTACAAATCATATAACATAACATAGGGGCATATTACCAACAACTAGCGATAATTTTTGTCTCTAACTTGTTTAGAGACAAAAATTATCGCCGCACATCGGCGATTTTTATCGCAGATAAACCTTGCTATTAACAAGGTTTATCGCAAATGCGATATAAAACGGACGAAATGCATGAATATCGCTGAAAAGTCCGCGATATTCATGCATTATCGAGCAAATGCTCTTAGCCATGTTATCCACCTCCCATTGGATAACATGGCTAAGAACTGCTCAGGGCAGGTGTTAGCTTTTGGAGATATTCCTGCTTAGCGCGAATATCTCCAAAAGTTGGTAATAGGAGATAGCGATGTTAGCGACTGTTTTCAGTCTCTAACATCTTGGCACGCCCACTTTGCATCTCATTAGTGATAAATATCACTGACATGCAAAGTGGGGCCCAAGATGGTCGCTATCTCCTACTAGCTGTCGCTAACTGGGGTTAGCGACAGCTTGGTAATAGGGAGATAATTTTATCTCCGCTTTCTTGGCTTTTAAAGCCAAAAAAGCGGAGATAAACCCCCTTGATAATATGCCCCAACATAATGCCTTTGCCACACCTGCTGGGTTCTACCTCAATTCTCCTGGAATGGATCTCTGCAGCCTGGTTAGGCTTTTCTTGCTTATATGGCTGGCAGAAAGAGGTCATGCTCTGATAATAGGCGATTAACCGTGTTATCTGTAAAATACTGGTGAGCATTCGATAGAGTGTGCCCGTAAGGGTTAGCTGTGCCCTTGATCCCCCCACCCCCTTCCTTGTGCCCATGCAGGACCAAGGCTGTTAGGGCGCTGTAGTGTGTTCAGTCTTCTGTTCAGAACTGAGTGTGCAAGACTCTTCCTTTCAGCAAGGTTTCACCACGAGGCGACTCTTCCTTTCAGCAAAGTTTCACCACTAGGAAACTTCACCGTGAGGCGACAAAGGTGCCGCGACTCTGCAGGTTTTGCAAATGAGTGGCTATTATTGGCCTAGGTATAAGCAGGGTCGGAATGGTAAGGCGGGCACATGAGAAATAGCAGAGGGGCCGGTATCGAAGTTCCAGCTGTGGGCTGCTTTTTTGGGCAGCAAATTTGGGCGGTGTCTGTGGTCGGATGCTGCTAGCGGTCCAGTGGGTGTTTTTCTGGAGGCAGTTTGGGCATCCATTAACTTCCTTTTATAAATGGGCAGAGGTGTCACTCCCTTTCTCTCGCTGTACAGCCAATTAATTTGTGCATACTGAGCAGGGGCCTGAGCAGAACTTGCCTCACTTGTTTTCAGGTGTTTATAAAACTCGCTGAAGCAGTGTTCTGAGGAAAGGCAAAATGAATAGTGCCAATATCGGCCCACTCACCAGCTCTCCCGCAGCAACATACATGTAGCATAAATAAGCAGACAAGACAGACGGGCACTAAGGGGCCGCCCTCTTATGAGGGTCCCCTGCGGGTACGTGTCGGTCAGCCCGCAAACGTGGATCACTTTTTTGTAGCGTGCCCGGCCCGATTTCTAATCCCAAACCCACCCTGGGTACAAGGGCTTCTCAGAGCCAGGCAGGGAAGGCGAAAACAATTTAACACTAGATTGGCAGCAGACCCGGCACAATCGGGTGCTGGTGATTACATTCAGTACACAGCAATCATTTGGCGTTTTAGGCCTGCCCACAAGTGATTTAATTTCAACCAAGTCAGGATAATGGGATTTAACTTGTAACACTGCGGAAAAGTGTGAGGAGAACAGAAGGTGAAATTAGATTGCCCCAAAATAATCTTCGCAGTACAAACGAACAGAATGAAACGTCATGGACATGAAAATAGGACTGTAAAACTAGTAAAGAAAAGGGGAGTGCACAAGTAAGGAAGTCGCTAGATCCTTCAAGATTAAAGATCTGCTCGCCTTACTTTTTTCAACTTGAAAAGTCTGTCTTGAGGCAACTTGTAACTGGCTCTTGCTTGCATTAAGCAGCTGCCCTCTCCTGGGTTTTCCTGTATCCACCATTGCTCATTAGTTCCAGCTGAGCTAAACCACAGCTGCAAGATTACTTGCCTCAGATGTCCCAGTGATACCTGCATTTTTGATCACCTAAAGAAACTCCATTGGCTTCTAATCCATAAACGCGCATTGTTTAAAAGCCTGTGCAAATGTCTCAAAACGTTATATTAGGAGCACACTTCTTTCCTACGATTTCCGACTCTTTAAAGCCCATGGATCTTCTTGCATCCGCTTGGGCTTCCGAATACGCGCGCCCAGGATCAAGGAATCTCGCTTAGGTGGCCGTGCATCTTCTTTCAAAGCAGCCTCTTTCTTGAACTTCCTGCCAGTTGACTGACTTGGGTTCCAGGACCTGTTTCATGCCGCCCAGGAAAGCCTTGAAAACCTGTTTGTTCCCGCTCTAAATGGCCCCTTTCCCAGCTGGTAGCTGCATGTCCAAAAATTGTAAGATTTCCCATAAACCAGACTTTATTTGCAAGAAAGGGAAAATCTGCTAGGTGACTCAGAAGAGGATTTAATACACTACCAATGCAGGAATGGCAGCTTGGGCACAGCAGAGGTCATTTAGTAGTCAGGTGTGAGAGCCTGGGCCATGACAGGTCAGGATGAAGACCACACCAGCCGGAGAGAAACAAGATGGGTGGTTAGTGAACAGTAATGTGCAACTATTGTAGAAAGGGGGCAGAATGGAAAGAGTTCTTGAACAAATCTGAGACATTGTAAGTGGGAAGACATTTATTGGGTGTCTCATATCAGGACATTGTGCCTCGGGGGCTCAGATGTAGACAGAACGGAACAGGGAAGTGCTGTGGGCAAGCAGATTTTAATTGCAGGAGTGGTACTTTTAGACAAGGGCAGGTTGTGTAACAGGTGTGGGGGTATAAGACATGAAATGTTCTCTTGCTTCAGTTGCGTCCTTTTCCATGCATTGTTCATGAATGATGCATGAAACGTTGAAGCGGATCATTAAGCACATTGATCAGGAGAGCGATCCTAGGATTGTGGGTCACACTGCAGTGATTGGAGGCCTCTTGCGGTATCTTACAGCCAAGGTGACCTGGTGGAGGTCTCAGTTCTGGACACCTTACATTGGTGGGCCCAATTTATTTATTTATTTATTTAAATTTACTGAAATTTATACAGCGCATGGCTGCCCCAGCGATGTGGCGTCCCAGCGCTACCAAGTAACCATGATCAAAGCTGACAGTGAAAACGCCCACAAAAATAAACAAAATAATATGTAAATGAATTATTATCCCAGAAAGAGCCATGTCTTTATAGCTTTACGGAACTCCAGGGGATTTTGGAGTCCTTGAACTGCGGGTGGGAGAGAATTCCAAAGTTTAGCTGCAAATACTTTGAAGGACCAACCGCCTGCTCTAACTCTACGGATACGGGGAATGCAGACCAGTCTGAGATCTGATGACCGGAGGGGACGGTTCGGTCTATAAGGTACTAACAGATTAGCTAGAACCAGGGGAGCTGGATGAGATAGAATTTTATGAGCTACTCATAGGGCCTTGAACTGAATAATTCTCTCCACTGGCAACCAGTGAAGCTTAGATAGCGACCTAGATGCGGAGCATGATTTAGGGAGTGCCAGCAGAATCCGAGCAGCGCCGTTCGGAATTCTCGGCAGTCGCTGAATACATGATTTACTGGCTCCTAAATATAAAGAGTTCCCATAGTCCAGCCTCGCCAGAAAAGTGGCCTGAAGAATAGTCTGACGAACAGAGGGCTCAAAGAACCCCAAAGTAGGTTTCAAACCTGGCAAGAGCACAAAACAGGTGCCTGCAACTGACTTAGTTTGAGTATCAAAGGAAAGACTTTTGTCAATCCAGAAGTCAAGGTTCTTAACCTCCTCCCTGGGGAGAGGTGCAGGTTTAAGATTCTCGAGCCACCACTGTTCTGCCCACATGTCACTCTTTTGCCCAGCAGAAGAATTTCTGACTTACTGGTGTTTAATTGCAGACAGTTTGCTGTCAGCCAGTCAGCAATTGCCATCAGATCAACCTTGAATTTGATAAGGTGTAGTTAATGATTCTTGGAGAAGGCGATGACAAGTTGGGTGTCATCGGCGTACGACACCAATGACAACCCTCTGCTCCTGGCCACCAATGCCAGCGGCTGAACATAGATATTAAAAAGCACAGGGCTCAAAATTGAGCCCTGCGACACCCCATGTCTAATGGCATGTTCCTTGGAGTAGAAAGGTGGCATAGTAACCTGGAAGGTCCTGCCCTCTAGAAAGGATCAGAACCATGTTAAAGCCAGACCTCCGATCCCAATCTCCTGAAGCCTGCACAGTAAGATTTCATGTGACACCGTATCAAATGTGCCGCTTAAGTCGAGGAGAACCAAGGCCACCGAATTCCCCTCATCAAGACTGCCGTGGATTTCTTCGGTCACCGACATTAAGGCAGATTCCATACTCAGGGCCGGACTGGCCATAGCGGGCACCGGGCAATCCCCCGTTGCGCCGCATGGGTGGGGGCCGGTTTTGGGCCCCTGGGGGCCGTTTTTGTTACAGGGCCGTTTTTGCAACATAGCTGCAAAATCGGCCCTGTACCAAAATCGAAAACCGGCCCCGGCAAAGAGCTCGGCGGCACCTCCAACCCCCCCGAGTGGGGATGGGGGGGTGGGAGGGCGAGCACTTTGCCAGGTCCGGTAGTGGTTCCCAGTCCGGCCCTGTCCGTACTACGGTGGGACCTGAAACCATTTTGAGAGGCATCCAGTAAAGAATTATGCTCTACACACTCAGTGAGGATGGTTTTGACGTGTGATTCTGTGACTTTGGCAAGGAAAGGGAGTTGGGAAATGGGGCGATAATTGCCGGGTTCAGAGGAATCCAACGATGGTTTCTTCAGAAGAGGGATAACTTTGGCATGTTTCCAGGCTAATGGAAGAGATGCCAAAGACAGCGAAAGATTGATCAGTTTCTGGACAACTGGGAAAATGACATTATGAAATTGACAGAACTGGGCTTGTCTCAACGGGTCAGCAGAAGAGCCGGATTTAATCTTCCCGCTTAAAGCTTCAGTCTCCGTCAAGGATAATAGGGGGAAAAAGCACAAAGAGTTCCCTTCCCTAAGAGTGCCACTGACTTCCTGGTAATCCCCAACACAACAGAGGGGGAGAAATTATCATAATTTTTTTCCACTTTCTGAATGAAATACCTGGCTAAAGCATCACATTGATTGTTAGAGGTAATGGGAGAGCTAAGATTCAAATTCAAGCCTTTCATAACCTTGAGCAGGGAGAAGATGGTTTTTGGCGCATTCTTGCTCTCCAAAATGTTCCCGGCAATATACTCAGCTCTGGCTCTCCGAATTAATTTGCAATTTGGGGAAATTTTCATATAATAATGAGCATAACATAAGAAAGATTTGCTGGTCGGTTCAGTGATCCACCATCCCCATAAAAAGAAGACAAGACAATGATCACAATTGTACCCTTGAATCCTTTCATTTTTTACTCGATTACCCATATTATACGCCTAGTTTATTATAACATGTAATACAAGTGAAGACCAGGCTTGAAAGTTCTATCAGTTCTGTCAGATTAAACTACTGAGGCCTGGGAAAATATTGGGATTTCCCAGGATTTTCTAGGATTACTTGATGCAGTCAAGCTGGGGACAAGATCAGAAAATAGTTCTCCATGGTAAGCAGTCAACGAACAGTCAATGACCCACTCTCCTTGTCCGAGTTACTGATTGGTCTCTGACGCTGGCGAGGATTTCACCTGTATGGCCTGCAGTTTGATAGCTTCTCTTGGGGTCCTGCGTTCCTTGTCACTAGGGAAAGATGATCAAATTCTCGAAGAGCAAACATCCACCCGTTAAATTTAGTCCAATGACCTGTAAAAATGAGCATGTGGCTGTGTAAAAGAAACTCATTGCGATTGCCAATTTCACCAGCCCGCGGCATGTTGCGCTTAGACGCCTCCACATTAAAACATCACGCGTCTATTCATTCACTCACCAGGTGGTGGTTTTATGAGACCACCTTCAGTGTAGCGATAGTTTTTAAAGGACAAGTGGATTTAGAAAGAGAGATGGGAGAGGCGGCGAGGTCAAAGGAGGCCTTGTAGAGGAGAGGGTGTTGGTGCAATGAAACAAGATGGCTCCACTTGTTCAAATGAGTAACAGCTCTGTCATGGAAGAGAGAGAGTGGATCTGATTTACTTACAGAACACCAACTTTCTCACTTTGTTTGCCTCCTGTGAACCAAACTCGTGACAGAAGATTCTGAACAATGCACTATCACTTTTTTCTCGTGTAAACAATGAACACTTTACCCCTTTTTGAAAGTCATAGTGTAGTTTGAGGATGGTTCATTTGTTTCTTCACTTGGAGAAGAACCATGGCCTGTGACCTCCGTCTGCACTCAGGAATCACTTCCGGATCCGGGACTTAATGCCCCCAACCCACAGGAGCAACGCCCAGGGGGACCACCAGCCTTACGATGAACCCTAAAGGAGATTTTTCAATATGCTTCTTGTGTCTCGAGCTGGGACACCTCTTGCGTTTACAACAGCCCCAGCTCACTTCCCTAACCTTGTGTCTTTTTGGAGGTTCCTAAAGAGGCTGGAGCCCACTTGTGTTTGGCCAATTGTGTATTGAGTGTTTATGTGCCAAGAGGTATGTCCTGTTCAGGAGCTGGAATCCTATTGGCTTTGGAACTGGTCACCCCCAGACCCATGCACATGTTGCCTTCATCTGTTCCAGTCCTGCCCCGCACAACCACCCCCGCCCCCACCCAACAGCCACCAATAGGCCCAGCTCCACCTGTCTTTGTGTTGTATCTGAGTAGCTTAGTTGTGTATTGTAAAGATATCCATCTGTAAAATAGGTTTGAAAATGTGCTCTTTCACCTTAAGACTTCCTCTCATTAGATTTGCCTACTTTTTTTTATCTTTTCTATTATTTATTTCTGTGTCTGAAATATTTTTTGCTGCCGGATTGTAGCTTCCAGTGCTGGTGCCATAATGTTAAATAAAAAGACACTTTTTACCGCCCCTTCCTGGCTGTGTTTTCCATCTTCTGTCTCTTATTGCTGCCCACCCCAGCACCCCCCACCCTCACCTCTCAGCTTGGCAGCAACAAGAACACACTGTGGGGCTTTGTAAAGAGCACCAGAGGATGCTGAGAGGTCAGCATCCCTCACAGCTGGTACCCACCTAAGAAGCAGAAGACGAGGAAGGCCCAATCATCCAGGCTCGGCACAACCAGTGAGTTAAACTGGATTCCCATCCAACCTCTAGACAAGTGTTTGATTGTTCTGGACTAGACAATTGAAGGAAAAAACAAGAGGATTGTCAACAATAGCAATATCAGATCAATATTGAATAATAACAATTTGTAAAAGACAATAATGGAATTGCTTAAAATATGAAGAATAGGAACAGAAGATGATACAAATATAACCAATATGTTTTATATAGGGGAAGGCAAAAAGGGGAAAGGAAAGAAAAAGACAAAGAAAGAAGAAGATGGTATCTAAGCTAAAGGTGACTGAGCAGAAAGATAAGTAGTAAAATGTAAACAGCGTAGATCAAATGTAATTGTCCGAGATATTGAAAAAGCTGACACAGTAGCTATTCTATGTTCATCACAAATACAATTCCACAGTGCTAATATATACCTTAAAAGCAAATGCAATGAAGAGATGAAATAACATAGGCTTAGGGGAATGTTGATCAAATTCTGGTGAGCCAGTTCCAAGAAAAACATTTTGAATTGATAATTGAATGTTACATTGAACATTTATTTTTTAAACATTTTGACCAGATTGTTTCCCAAAATGTAAACTCATTGGAACAGTAGTATAATAATGAGTTAACATCCTGTGAGAGAAGAACAAGACCAGCATAATAGGAAGGGAGTTGAAGAGAATTTACTAATGCATCCAGGAGTATTGAGAGCTCTATTACAAACAAAAAATAAAGATACTGTAATTCAAGTAGCTTTAGATGTCTTAAATATTTTAAGCCATATTTTATCCCAAGTGTAAGTAGGGAATTAAATGGCTAGATTAGTTTCCCACAGTAATTTCACAGCAGGTTTGACTCTTACAGCAATAGGAGATAATAACATATCATATAAAAAGGCAGCCTTTGGTATAAAATCATGGGAAATGTAACCTAATGGTGTGTGAGGTGTGAGTGATATGAAATACGGAGGAAAGTTATTAGCTGCAAAATAGGATTGACGACAGGAGAACAATAAGGAGTAGTTTCTGTCCTGTAACTCCAGTTCTGTAGTAGGGGTATCTCTGTTATAGTCATAATCTAGTGAATAGTCCCGCCCATGTGCGTGGACCCCGGCAATCAAAAATAATCTCTTAAGTTGTCAAAATAATGCAGAAACTGCAAAGACACTTAAGAGAGAATTTAAAGACAAATAATGCAGCCTATATCCACAGGCTACACTGTCCAGTACTTCAACTAGAAATTCCACCAAAAAACACTACACATAATACAGCCTGCCAGTTTCTACCATAGAGAAACTTGCCTCCCCCAGTCAAAGACTCTGGAATGATAGAGAGGAAGGTAGGGACAGACAAGCCCCATAGGCTGCCATTATGTGGCTTAAATAGGATACTGTGCCTTTAAGAGAACTTTCCAGAACTTCTCCCAGTATCCCAGAATGCATAGCAGGTCCCTCTACTTTCAGTTCTTTTTGAAGGCGAAGCACGCCAGACCTGTCGCATTCCATACATGATCAAATATCTCCACCGGGGAGGAGGGCGGGCGCTTATGACTATAACAGAGATACCCCTACTACAGAACTGGAGTTACAGGACAGAAACTACTCCTTCTGTAGTAGGGGATCTCTGTGTATAGTCATAATCTAGTGAATAGAATGGCAAGCCCATCCCCACACCAAAGCGGCGGTGGAGAATAAATACATAACGCCACTACTGTGCGAACACATTCCGCAGCGAAGCCTGCCCAACCTGAGCGTCTGCCCTGGCGTCAGTGTCCAGGCAGTAATGCTTAGCAAAGGTATGAACCGACTTCCAAGTGGCTGCCTTGCAGATTTCTGCAATCAGCACGTTACGGAGCAGAGCCGTCGTGGCAGCTTTGCCCCTGGTGGAATGAGCCTTAGGCTTACCTCCTAAGGTCTTATTAGCCTTTCGGTAACATAATTGTATGCAGGACACAATCCACCTAGAGATGGACTGTTTAGAGGTCGCAAGACCCTTCCTGACCGATCCATAATTGATGAACAACTGGTCAGACCTACGAATATCTTTGGTTTTATCCAGATAAAATTTCAACACCCTCCTAACATCCAGGGAATGGAGAGACCTCTCCGCTGGGGATGAAGGGTTCTGAAAAAACGTAGGCAAAGTTATGGTCTGGTTGACATGAAAATCAGAAATAACCTAGGGAAGAAATTTAGGGTGAGTACGCATAACAACCTTAGCAGCATGAAACACAGTATAAGGTTCAGTACAACACAACGCCTGAATTTCACTCACCCTGCGGGCCGATGTAATGGCCACGAGGAACACCGCCTTCCAGGACAGGTGCTGCAATGAAGCCTTATGAATAGGTTCAAAAGGCTCCTTCATCAATCTGGACAGCACCACATTCAATTCCCATGAAGGCGAAGGAAGCCTGACAGGAGGGAATACTTTCTTCAATCCTTCCAGAAAATCTTTGATCACAGGGATCTGTAAAAAGGAAGTCTGTGAAGGGCATTTCCTGTAGGCAGTCAAGGCAGCCAGATGAACCTTAATGGAATGAACATTAAGGCCAGACTGCGCCAAATGTAAAAGGTAAGGAAGGATGACATCTTCCTTACAGGTCGTAGGATCATGGTTCTTAGACTGGCACCAGTTACAAAACCTCTTCCACTTGTAAGCATATGAAGTCCGAGTGGAAGGTCTCTTAGACTCCTTCAGTATGTCCATGCAATCATCGGGCAGATTCAGATGGCCATATTGCACTATCTCAGGAGCCATGCCGCCAAACTCAAAGACGAGAGGTTGGTGTGTAACATCCGTCCCCCGAACTTCGTGAGAAGGTCCGGCCTGCACGGCAACCGAATGTGAGGAAGGGGAGACCGGTGAAGTAGGTCCGTGAACCACCACTGCCTGGGCCACTCCGGGGCAATGAGTATCATCCGAGCCCTGGACCGGGCCAGCTTGATGAGCACTGCCGGAATCAGGGGAATGGGAGGAAAGGCGTACAGAAAGCCGTTCGTCCAGTTGATCCATAACGCATTCCCCAGCGTCCCTTGCTGGAAGTACCTGGAGGCGAAGTTTCTGCACTTGCTGTTTTCGGAGGTAGCGAACAAATCTACGTCTGGAGTTCCCCACCTTGCGAAGACTTCTCCTAGTACTTCGTCGTTTATGACCCATTTGTGGTTTTCCTGAACCAGTCTGCTCAGTGCGTCTGCCTGAACATTCTGCACACCTGGTAGATGGGTGGCCGTTATCGTCAGTCCTCTGGCTAGGAGCCAGTGCCAGATCGCCTGCGCCTCCTGTGACAGAGTGCGTGATCTCGAGCCCCCCTGCTTGTTGAGGTAATACATCGTGGTGGTATTGTCCGTCTGTACAAGCAGAGAGTTGGTCTGGAAGGACGGAAGAAAGGCCTTCAGTGCCAAGTAAACAGCCCTGAGTTCCAGGAAATTGATGTGATACGTGGCCTCCATCGGCGACCACGTTCCTTGAATCTGTAGAGTCCCGGAATGCGCTCCCCATCCCAGGAGAGAAGCATCCGTCACGACAGTCTGCGTGGGAATGTCCTTGTGAAAGGGAACCCCTCTGAGGATATTCTCTGCCGAACACCACCACTTCAGAGACTGAAGAGCATGCAGCGACAGTCGAATCTTGTCGTCCCAAGATCCTTTCCTCTGATCCCACTGGTCCTCCAAGCACTCCTGCAGCGGTCTCATGTGCAGCCGTGCGTGTGGCGTCAGGAAGATACAAGAGGCCATCGATCCCAGTAGAGAAGACACCGTCCTCACTGTTGTAGATGGAGTTGTCATAAGAGCCTGAGCCTTCCGAAGGAGTGATAATCGTCGCTCTTTGGAAGGAGACACGCTTGCTGACAGCGTATTGATGGAGGCTCCCAAGTACTGTATGCATTGGACCGGAGTCGGGACAGACTTGGCCATGTTGATGTGCAGCCCCAGTTTGTTCAAGAGAACGCACGTCTTCTGGAAGTGCGTTCGCGCTTCCGAGAAGGAGGATGCCTTGATCAACCAATCGTCCAGGTACGGGTAGACGAACACCTTGTTCTTCCTCAGGTGTGCTGCTACCACTGCCATGCACTTCGAGAAAGTTCTCGGCGCAGACTTCAGTCCGAATGGGAGTACTGTGTTTTGATAGTGATTGGTGCCGACTTGGAACCGCAGGAACTTCCTGTGTTTGTGTGCAATGGGCACATGGAAGTAAGCATCCTGTAGGTCAATAGCGCATAGCCAGTCTCCCTGTTGCAACTGAGGGTAAATCTGATGCAACAACAGCATGCGAAACTTTTCCCTGCGAATCCATTTGTTTGCCTGCCGCAAGTCCAGAATGGGCCTGAACTCGTTCTTGTCCTTCTTGCGAACCAGAAAGAACCTGGAGTACAGACCTCTTCCTCTCTGAGACAGAGGTATGTCTTCTATCGCCCTTTTCCTCAACAAGATATCCGCTTCCGCCTGAAGCTCGCGCAGCTGAAACCGCGAGCTGACCGGGGGAATTGCTGGAGGAGGGCTGGTGAACCGAAGACTGTATCCATTGCAAACAATATTCAGCACCCACTTGTCCTGAGTAATTTTTCTCCACTCTGCCAGAAAAAATTGAATGCTTCCCCATACCGGAGTGGGTAACAGATCCGGGGGAAGTTGGTTCCTAGGGCCTAGACCCAGCCTGGCCCTTGGGCGCCGGGGCCGACTGCTGGCCTCCTCTGCCCTTCTGGCGCTTCTGGAACGGCTTACGGAACTGGTGTTGCTGTTGCGATTGTCCCGAAGCCTGGCCTCGTCCTCGGCCTAGCCCGCCGAACCGCCGTTGGAAAGGGAGGTACGTCTTCTTGGTCTCTTTAGGCTTCTCCAGGCCCACAGCCGTTAGCGTCTCGGCCTCCACCTTCATGCGGGCCATCTCATCGTCTGCATGCTTCCCGAAGAGGGTCTCACCGGAGAATGGTAGGTTGGCCACCCTCTGCTGTGCATCCGGTTTCAGGGACGTAAGCCGGAGCCATGCGTGGCGTCGTTGGTTGACTCCGTGGCAAAATCCGTGAGCAGCCAACAGGGAAGAGTCCGCCGCAGCGCTGATAATCTGGTTCGCCACCAGCATCCCCTCATTCAGCACTTCCATGAAGTCCTCACGCTTCTCCCGAGGTAAATGCTCAGCAAACCGCTCGAGGGAGTCCCAGAGGACGCGGTCGTATCGGCCCAACAGCGCCGTGGCACTCGCAGCTTTCATGGAGGTAGCGGAAGTTCCATAGACTTTCCTCCCCGCCGAATCCATCCACCTGGATTCCTTATCAGGGGGAACCGTGGAGGACGGAGTGGTGGCATGTTGCTTCCGGGCCGCCGTCACAATGACAGAGTCAGGAGGGGGTTCCGTTCTCAGAAAGGCCGGGTCCGAATCGGGCGCCCGGTACTTCTTCAGCAACCTCGATGGAGCCGCCCTCGTCCCCGCAGGGGTGAGAAACAGGGCCATAGCCGGTTCCTCCAGGCCCGGCACCAGAGGTAGGAGAGGACGAGACAGGTGTTTTTGATGCAATGTCTCAAAAATGACTGAAGTCTTCGGAGTAGGCACCGTCAGGGATATGCCCAACTTCGCAGCGCCCCTTAAAAGGACGTCATGGAACACCACCAGGTCATCAATCGGGGACACCGTCGTGTCCGGTGACCCCAACAGGGTAGGAGAATAGTCCCGGGTCCCAGAGGACCTCGTGTGTGAGCGAGATTCGCGCCTCCTATGGCGGCGTCTCGACCTCGTGGATGATCTGCGTCGCGATCTCTCCCTTCTCCCAGAGCGAGAGCGCGACCTGCCAGCCCGTGGCCGCTCCGCCGGCTTTCGTGGCGGGGTCTTCCTTGGCTCCTCACGGGGTTTCGGTTTTGGGGTCCCCTTAGGAGGAACAGGCAAAGACGGCAGGGAAGTGGACCTCGGCGGAGGAACCTTCGGCTGTGGGGTGGGCCCATGCGGAGGGACAGGAGGTGGTGGTGGGTCGCCTGAAGGAAGTGGAGGTTTGGGTGGAGGATCCTCCTTAGGAACAGGAGGAGGAGTCAGAGTCCGAGGCCGAGATGGCGTGTACACCTCTGAGTACACCGAGCCCGGTGACCCCTTAGGCGAAGGGGGCGGAGAGCCAGCCCCATCAGCAGGTGATCGCTTCCTCTTGCGTCCTCCACTAGAAGCAGCGTGACTTCTGGGACTAGAATCCCTCTTGCGCCATTTCGGAGAGGCTGAACGACTCCTAGACGCCGACCGCTTTCTGCTAGACGCAGAGCGTCGCTTTTCTGGTGTCGAACGACGCTTCCGTGACTCCGGCGTCGATCGCCGCCTCCGCGACGTCGACCCTCTTTTCCTCGACGTCGAACGCCGATCCCTCGACATCGACCTCTTCCTCCGCGACGTCGTACGCCGCCTCCGCGACGTCGAGCGTTCCGTCTTCGACGACGAGCGTCGCCGTCTTCTTGATGCTCTCGACGTGGAGGAGCCCCTCGACGTCGACCGGTGCTTCGACGGCAATCGACGGTGTCGCCTCGACGGCGATCGACGGTGTCGCCTCGACGGCGAGCTTCGATGCTTGTCACTTCGCCTTCGGCGTCGATAGGAAGACCTTGACGTCGACGAAGACGATGACGTCGACGGTGGCTTCGACGGCAACTTCTCCATGATCTTCGACGTCGAGCCGTCACGCCGTCTCGACCCGGAGCCCCGGGGAGAAGGGGAGCACACCGCCGTCATCCCTCTCGACGTCGTCGTCGATGCAATCGACGTCGACGGAGACCGGGACCGTTTGCTGTACTTCCTGCCCCTGGGGAGCCCCCCAGAGGCCTCGGCAGAGGAAACCTTCCCAGCCTGCCCAGACCCACCTGCAGCCTGCAGACGCCTCTCCTCAAGGCCAGAAAGCCTGATCTTCAGTCTGTCCCTCAGAGTCCGAGCAGTAAACTGCTGGCAGATGACACAATCCTCAGGGACATGATCTTCAGGGAGGCAGACGATGCAGACATCATGGGGATCGCTCTTGGCCTTCTTCCTCCCACATGCTGGGCACTTATCAAAAAGGCCAGGCATTTTAGAGCCCTAAAACGCCTGAAACAGCACAAAAAAGAGAAAGAGAACACCAAGAAAGTAAACTGAAACACTTTTAGAACACAAAAGTGCCAAAATATCCAATAAACCCTTGAAACAAGGGAGAGCTCAATGCCAGGGTCCTGTAAGCAGGAGCCGGAAAAAAGAACTGAAAGTAGAGGGACCTGCTATGCATTCTGGGATACTGGGAGAAGTTCTGGAAAGTTCTCTTAAAGGCACAGTATCCTATTTAAGCCACATAATGGCAGCCTATGGGGCTTGTCTGTCCCTACCTTCCTCTCTATCATTCCAGAGTCTTTGACTGGGGGAGGCAAGTTTCTCTATGGTAGAAACTGGCAGGCTGTATTATGTGTAGTGTTTTTGGTGGAATTTCTAGTTGAAGTACTGGACAGTGTAGCCTGTGGATATAGGCTGCATTATTTGTCTTTAAATTCTCTCTTAAGTGTCTTTGCAGTTTCTGCATTATTTTGACAATTTAAGAGATTATTTTTGATTGCCGGGGTCCACGCACATGGGCGGGACTATTCACTAGATTATGACTATACACAGAGATCCCCTACTACAGAAATTATATTCCTGTAAAAAGTCGTACTTGGTAGGTTGTATCTTGTTTGTATTTGGGAAGAAAGAATAACAGAATTATTTTGTACAAGCTGATGGATAAAAATAATATACTTTTGTTTCTAGTGTTTGTAATAGAATGATTTATACCAAAATGTAATAAATCTATTATGCCAAATAGAGGAAACAAGAAAATAATTATATGAATTAAAACCTCTAGAAAATATTGTATGTAACAATTGTTGGAAGTATTTTAGTATAGGGTTGGTTGATATGAGGGTACAATTAGACATATGTGGTAATGCTTATTATTCCAAACAAATTTAGTACATATTGAAATAATTTGATAGAAACAGGACATAGGTATTTTAAAGGGTAAGAAAGATAATATATAAAGAACATGTGGTAAAATCATCATCTTAATGGTGTCCAGCCTACCCTATCCTAATAGATGAAGATGAGACCATAATGAGAGTAATTTTTGTAGTGTGAGTTATAAAATATTGAAAGTGTATTTGATTGTGTTTGAAATGGTAGAAGAAAAACAAATACTGAGATACTTTATTTTGGTAGGGCATCAAGTAAAATTAGTGTTAGCAAAAATATATTTGTAACATGAAGAATTTAATGGTAAAATTTCAGTTTTAGAAAAATTTAATTTATATCTAGAAATATTGGAGTATAATTGAATTTTGTTAAAAAAAATGAGTCAAAGGGAAAAGAGGATTAGACATATAAATTAAAATATCATCAACAACAGCCAATAATTTTGTTTCAGTGGCATTCTCTTTAAAACCTGATATAAATGTATTACAACAAATATGTTCAAGGAAAGGCTCTAAACATAGATTAAACCTTGCCGTGTTCCTCTATGTAATGGAAAATAAAGGGGAAAGCAACCATTAACAAAAACACTGGCACAGGGATCAGAATATAACAATTTTACAAACGAAATAAAATTAGGGCCAAAGCCTTACCATCAGAGAGTAGTAAACATAAATTACCAATTGATACAGTAAAAAGCCTTTTCGGCATCAAGAGACAGTGTAGCTGAGTGAGTGTGGTATTTTTTTACCAAATGCAAAAATGTTTAAAAACAAGCCCTAATTATCTGCATCAAGTCTGCCCTTAACAAAACCAGATTGATCAGTTTTCACAACTAAGGAAATAATAGTCTTAAGGCTGGAGTTTTTGAAAAATTTGCAATCATAATGAATTCATGAAATAGGACAATTATTTTTACATAGGGTATGATCTTTATCAGGTTTGGGAATAAAGTCAATCATGGGTTCTAAAAAAGGAACTGGTGGCCTTAGAGTCTGAAAGGAAAGAGTTAAAACGTTTTCAAGTAGTTTGAGGTCGTTTAGGGACAAAAATGGAAGAAAAAGAAGAAAACAATTCACTAGAAAAACCATCTGGACCAGTGGCTTTGGCTTTTTTGAAGGATTTCATGGCATCTATAATCTCCAGGAGAGTTATTTAAGCTTTAGCGTAATCTGAGTACAATAATTGATAATATTCTGGGAAAGTGTTTGCAATGTCAGCCTCTGAGGATGCAATTTTGTTGGTTCTTCCATTTTGAATAGGGCCAATATATTTCCATTCAGATTTAATTTTTAAATACTTGGCTAACATCCTGCCTGCTTTATTTTGACCTCAGTGGAACTTAGATTTAACTTTGAAGAGAATATTGCAGGCATCAAACTAACCCTGGGCGTAGTTCGCGTAGTAGCGCTACGCGTAGCTACTCGAAGTGCACTTCACACTACGCGAGCTCCGAGAACTGCGTAGCACACTGTGCAAAATGCTGATGGCACTGATGGCATAGTGCCGGAGGCTTGTCCGCACTGTGCAATCAATGCAAACTGCATCTTGCACAGTTCAAGCGGTCGTTTTCTACCGCTCGAGTAGATTTCGACTTGAGCTGCAGCTTTCTCAACGCGGACTGGTAGTTTCTAATCGCGAGAAGTCGCGAGCATACGCGACCACTCGCAATGAGAAACCTGACCTCTCCACGTTGAAAATCTCGCCGGGAGGTTTATTTTCCACGCTCGCGATCGGCAACTTGATGTTGCTGATCGCGAACGAGGAAAGTCTCACCGGGGTGTAATTTTGCTCGCTCGCGGTCAACAACTTCGCATTGAGGACCGCGAGGAAGCAAAAAATGACCATTACACTACGTGTGTTTGCACGGTGCTATGTGCAATTTGCGTAGTGCAAAGTAGCACAAACTTCACAAACTACGCAAGCGTAGCGTAGTACTTCGCCCAGGGTTACATCAAAAGCGGCAAGTTTATTGAAAAAAGAGAAAAACTAAGTCTGTTCTAGTGTTTTAAGTTGTAGTGATGTATTATATTTTGCATGGGTTAACCATTTCCTTTTTGCTGAGTAGGCCATGGTGAAGCACAAAAAGAGGCCTTGAAAGCATCCAATGTATTATAAATAGATGTGTCCAGAGATTGGTTAAATAAAAAATAAAAAAAAGTGGTAGATTCTGAAGGGATTTCATTATCCGATAATAGGAAATTATTACATTTCCAACCACCAGTTTTGGAATTATTTAGAGATTAATCAAAAGAAGAGAAAACGGGCATGGTCAGAGATAAAAATTGAGCCAATTTCTGAGGATTGGATGGGAGGAAGTTAAGGTTTAGTAACCAGAATATAGTCACTTCTAGAGCTAGTGAAATGTACATTAGAAAATAAAGTACATTTCAGGTACCAGGGTTACATATTTTCCAAACTTTGAATAATTATGAGCAGGAGAATAAACAACTTAGCCTACCCATTGTGTTTTTAATTTTAATTTTAGTGATTCAACATCATAACAGTGAATTTCCTGCAAAAAAGCAAATTGAATGTATACAATTGAGAGATTACCTTTTGTCTTTTAACAGGGTGTCCAAGACCACGACCATTCCACGAGACAACGTTAAACATATTGGGGATTGGGATGAAAGATACAGGAACACGTGTGACAATCTGCAGGGACTCTGAAGGGAATAAAAAGTCACCATTCATGAACAAATATGGAACATATACATAATGAAAAAATAAAAACAAATGACACAAAAGCACTCCCTCAATAAGAAGAAGTAATTTGAGAGCGATATTAAGATTAAGAGACAGACCAAGGAAAGAAATCCAGATCTGAAATGAAGCGCATAAGAAATGAGCATGAAATGTAAAAAAGCACCATAAGCAAGACTAGCGTCGAAGAGACAGAGATTAGGATAGAAATGATGTAGCAGCCATGAAGAAGAGTTATACAAGAAGAAAATTAAGAGTAGAGGATAAATATGAGTAAAAGGATTTATTTAAGAGCGCTAGGCAGAAGAATCCATAGAATGAAGTGAAATACTTTGAAGAAAAGATCTTAGTTTAACAAGATCTTCAAAAGAATGTGCAGTGCCTTCATAGGTAATTTTACATAAGCAAGCATGCAAAATGCCATTACAAATTTGTAATTGTCTTATGTGAGGACAAATCATTTTACTCAGGAGGCCAAGGGGAATGCTGGGTGGTAGGAAATGTTTTAAACAGTCAACAAAGGGGGTTGGAGCACATCGCTAGACACGTCACAGCTGAATTACCTCTTTGCATCATGGTTGATGTGGTTCAGTGTTATTTGCTCAATACGCAGTTCTCGTAGTTCATTGGCCAGTGCCAGTATTCTCTTCACAAAAGGGGGTGGTGATGAACAGAGTGTCTGAATTGAGCAGACCACTCTTACCCAGTCCAAAGATCAGGGCTTGATCCATCACCGTTATTTATCTCACTGCCCCATCCCAGCTCAGAACCTGGCTATATGCAAATCAGTCTGTCCCTGGCCCAGTACATCATGGGAACAGGGCAGACTAAACTACCAAGCCAATTCTTTACCAGAAAGGAGACAAGCTACCGGGGACCGGTTTCTGGCATTTCAGCCTCTTCGGCCCGGCTTGCTTGAATCCTGATGGAGCAGTGAGAAAGGGACTCATGTCTGAGTATACCCTGCCACACCTATAGTGGCCAAAATCGATTTACAAAAGGGGGTGGTGATGAACAGAGTGTCTGAATTGAGCAGACCACTCTTACCCAGTCCAAAGATCAGGGCTTGATCCATCACCGTTATTTATCTCACTGCCCCATCCCAGCTCAGAACCTGGCTATATGCAAATCAGTCTGTCCCTGGCCCAGTGCATCATGGGAACAGGGCAGACTAAACTACCAAGCCAATTCTTTACCAGAAAGGAGACAAGCTACCGGGGACCGGTTTCTGGCATTTCAGCCTCTTCGGCCCGGCTTGCTTGAATCCTGATGGAGCAGTGAGAAAGGGACTCATGTCTGAGTATACCCTGCCACACCTATAGTGGCCAAAATCGATTTACAAAAGGGAGTGGTGATGAACAGAGTGTCTGAATTGAGCAGAACACTCTTACCCAGTCCAAAGATCAGGGCTTGATCCATCACCGTTATTTATCTCACTGCCCCATCCCAGCTCAGAACCTGGCTATATGCAAATCAGTCACCCCTTGTTGTAAATATTTTTGTCCACCCTAAGCGTGGAAGGGTATTCTCAGATGTGAGACCCTTGCTCATTGCACCATCAGGATTCAAGCAAACCGGGCCGAAGACGGCTGTAATGCCAGAAACCGGTCCCCGGGAGCTTGTTTCCGTCCCAGTGTAAGAATTGGCTTTTGTAGTTTGGTTTGCCCTGTTCCCATCATGCACTGGGACAGGAACAGACTAATTTGCATACAGCCAGGTTCTGAAACTGGGATGGTGCAGTGAGCTAAAAAACGGTGTTGGATCTAGCCCTGATCTCTTGACTGGGTGAGAGCTTTCTGCTTAATTCAGAGACTCTGTCCCTCACCACCCCTTGTTGTAAATATTTTTGTCCACCCTAAGCGTGGAAGGGTATTCTCAGATGTGAGACCCTTGCTCATTGCACCATCAGGATTCAAGCAAACCGGGCCGAAGACGGCTGTAATGCCAGAAACCGGTCCCCGGGAGCTTGTTTCCTTCCCAGTGTAAGAATTGGCTTTTGTAGTTTGGTTTGCCCTGTTCCCATCATGCACTGGGACAGGAACAGACTAATTTGCATACAGCCAGGTTCTGAAACTGGGATGGTGCAGTGAGCTAAAAAACGGTGTTGGATCTAGCCCTGATCTCTTGACTGGGTGAGAGCTTTCTGCTTAATTCAGAGACTCTGTCCCTCACCACCCCTTGTTGTAAATATTTTTGTCCACCCTAAGCGTGGAAGGGTATTCTCAGATGTGAGACCCTTGCTCATTGCACCATCAGGATTCAAGCAAACCGGGCCGAAGACGGCTGTAATGCCAGAAACCGGTCCCCGGGAGCTTGTTTCCTTCCCAGTGTAAGAATTGGCTTTTGTAGTTTGGTTTGCCCTGTTCCCATCATGCACTGGGACAGGAACAGACTAATTTGCATACAGCCAGGTTCTGAAACTGGGATGGTGCAGTGAGCTAAAAAACGGTGTTGGATCTAGCCCTGATCTCTTGACTGGGTGAGAGCTTTCTGCTTAATTCAGAGACTCTGCCCTCACCACCCCTTGTTGTAAATATTTTTGTCCACCCTAAGCGTGGAAGGGTATTCTCAGATGTGAGACCCTTGCTCATTGCACCATCAGGATTCAAGCAAACCGGGCCGAAGACGGCTGTAATGCCAGAAACCGGTCCCCGGGAGCTTGTTTCCTTCCCAGTGTAAGAATTGGCTTTTGTAGTTTGGTTTGCCCTGTTCCCATCATGCACTGGGACAGGAACATACTAATTTGCATACAGCCAGGTTCTGAAACTGGGATGGTGCAGTGAGCTAAAAAACGGTGTTGGATCTAGCCCTGATCTCTTGACTGGGTGAGAGCTTTCTGCTTAATTCAGAGACTCTGTCCCTCACCACCCCTTGTTGTAAGTATTCTCTTCAAGCGTATCCCTAGACACGTGTTTCCAGATTCCTCTTTCATCAGTAGGGAAAGTATTCATAGGTTGCTAGACGTGCTGCCGCAATTTTCTCAGGAATAGTGCCACTCTCAGCACGCAAGTGCCCCTGAGCTCGTCAGCTCGCGGCTCACGAGAGCCATTTTGAAGAGTCAACAAAGGGGGTTGGAGCACATCGCTAGACACGTCACAGCTGAATTACCTCTTTGCATCATGTTTGATGTGGTTCAGTGTCATTCGCTCAATACACAGAGGGAAGAAGAGAAAACAGACCCGGGACACAGGCAGGCAATCACAAAAGAAAATAAGTTGGAGCACGCGGACCATTAGATAACTGCATACAGCGCAGGAAAGCCTGCCATCTTTGGGCCCCGGTGCCACTGCACCCGCTTCACTGATAGCTACATGTATGGGCGCCTTTTTTTGTACAGCTTGTGAAAATGGAAAATACGTCATTCTATTTTGTTTTTTGTTTTATGTGCCAAAGTCGTACCAAATTATACCCACACTAATTTATGTAAAAACATAGGTCTGCTCCTATGTGTGCCTGGCAACAGGTGTGTGGGCTAATGTCATTTGTATCCTAAATATTCATTCCCTCGTGCAAGTCTACTTTTCAGTGCGCCGCTTAACAGAAGCAACACAGAGCAGATGCAGCGTCTCATGTCTTAATCAGTAGTGCCTGGAAGGAGTCCGCACCAATGTTTCATCAGATTGGGTGAGAAAGCTAAGCTAACAAGTAATTGATCCTTTCCAATTAATTTGAAAGCTGCGAGTCAGTTACACGTAAAATAGATAATTAGCCAAATCACTCTAGCTTTGGGCAGCAATTATGTCCAGGAATCCCAGTTTGAGATGGATGCGTGTTGCTAATTATATTTTAAAAGCGTATTAGTCACAGTTGAGCATGTTTTGCTAATGAAGGACTGGGGGGCTGTGGAGGGTCTGTGGCAAGAGAGAGAGCAGGCGTGGTATGCGAGATAATGAATGGACAAGTTTGGGCACCGACATATGGGCCAATTTCACTTAATTATCCTTCTTCAGACAGCCTCACGAGAGTGGAGCGAACGGGATTTCGCACAGCTTGTCCCGTGTAAATGATGTCCAAATCGTACAACGGGAATAGTCGTTAATTTATTTATTTTTTAGGCGTATCTGTCTACCGCAAACAAAGCCACATGGGCAACAGAGCACTTCACATGAAACAAGAACAAGTCTAAGAATCGCCACATATTAATAAAAAGACGAAACTGTGTTAATGGCTGTAGGGTGGGGGAAAGGAGGGAAGAGAGAGAAGGGGAGGGGGGAGGAGAAATGCGACACGGCGGGCAGGGTAGGGGGCGGAGCGGGGAGAGGGAACAGACGGAGGGAAGGCAGATAAGGGGAGGGGGGAGGAGAAATGCGGAGGGAAGAGAGAGAAGGGGAGGGGGGAGGAGAAATGCAACACGGCGGGCAGGGGAGGGGGCGGAGCGGGTAAAAAAACAAGACGGAGTGAAGAGAGATAAGGGGAGGGAGGGAACTGATGTGCACGCGCTTTTAAGCTCAATGCGCATGCGCATTGAGCTTAAAAGTCACGGGCACTGCAAGGAATCACCACGATTCCTTGCAAGATGGATAAAGAGTGGATAAGCCACCATAGACTCGCAAGCTCGATGCGCATGCGCATCGACAGGCGAGACCTAAAAAATGTCTTTAGATGTCTCTAGATCAGAGAATTACCGCCTGATCTCTTTGCTCCCTCTCTTGGCTAAAATCAAAGAATCCAATGTGAACACAACTCTGATTCAATAGCTTGAATCCAGCTCCTTTTTAGATCCTTCACAAAATGGTTTTAGACTAGGCCTGGGCAGTAAATTCCGTTCCTCTCGCAGAATTTGTGAAATTTGGGTAATTTCGCGTTCCGCGAAGAACGCGGAATTTCGCGAAATTCCGCGATCTGCGGAATTTTTTGCTTGTTCGTGCTTTCAAAATGCGTGTTCGTGAGATATTTCCAGCTGAGCATGCAAACTGCATTCACGAACAGGAAAAAAGCATCACGAACAGGCGGAACAAGCAATTCCGTGTGTTCACGGAACGTTTGCGTGCTCGCAGAGATTTTTTACTGTTTCGAGGAGCTTTGCGTAGCGCGACTATGCAAATTCCACCCTCCCTTATTTTATACCCCGGTATAGTACAGAGTCTGCTCTCCTGGCGGTTACTGAGCAAGTCAGAGGCACCTTGGATGAGGGTAGACTCTCGGCACTGATCTTACTGGATCTCAATGCAGCCTTTGATACAGTCTCCCATAACACCCCACTTTTTCGGCTGCTGGAGGTCAGTATCTCAGATAAAGCCCTTGCCTGGTTTACTTCTTTTCTGGATAACAGGACCTTCCAGGTTATTGTGCTCCCCCTTCCACTCCCATACTCATTCCCTGCGCTGCGGCATCCCCCAGGGTTCAGCATTGAGTCCCACCTTGGTCAATGTCTACATTCAGGCACTGGACCTGTTGGCCAGGGCCCTAAAATCTCCTTGGTGTCATAAGCTGATGACACACAGCTGGTACTCTCCATTACCAACAACCCCAATTAAGATGCCGCCAAATTTCAGGAGGACCTGACCGTCCTCTCTGCCTGGATGGAGGATAATTGTCTCCGAATGAACTCCACGAAATCTGAGATCCTAGTATTAGTTAGAGATTCCCATCTTTGAGGCAGCAACTGGTGGCCTCCAATGCTCGGCGCACCCACTCTGCCGAAAATTGCTGTAAAAAATGTAGGGATATGGGTTGATAATGCCCTCACCTTTGAAGAGCATGGCAAGTCCATTACAGGAATCTGTTTCGGCTTGTCGCGAGGCGTCAAACCCATATTGGGTCTGTTCGATTCCCATTCTCGCCAGCTGATTGTTCAAGCCACTGTTGTAGCCAGGCTGGACTATCGCAATGTCCTGCTCCTTGGTCCAACAAGTCAGTGATTAAAAAGCTACAGCACACTCAGAAAGCAGCAGCTCGTGCGCTGTTTGCCATTGCTCGGTCTCCGGCCTTCGGTGCCATCTTCATTGGCTGCCCATGGAGCAGAGAATTCAATTCAAAGTGCTCTGTTTCACTCATAAGAGTTCTTATGGTTCGGACCCTGCAATTATGAATGAGCTTTTCCTTCCCTACATCCCGACGCAAGATTTGCGTTTGGCCAATCTTCATCTGGTGCAAGTTCCTTCTTTTGACAGAACCAGTTTCGGAGGGCGGTCCTTCAAGGTTCTAGCGCTAGCCCTGTGGAACTCCTTGCCACTTTCCATCAGAAGCATCCACAACCATCTGACCTTCAGAAGGGCGGTCAAGACCTGGCTCTTTCTCTGACCCCGCTTCCTCTTCGTTCTTCCTCTATCTGCTGCTAGCCCTGCGACGTACCTTTGCCAGGACAGCCATCTACTTTACAAATATTATAACATAACATAGCATCCTAGATTTCCCAGGGTGTCTAGTTCTCAAAAATATACAGGTTTGCTTGATTTCCCTAGGTGCCGGCTGAGCAAGGGCCCAAAATCCACAGCTAGTCACATTGCAAAAAAAGGGTCAGTTTTGGAAAAATGTGATGTGCCCATGTCGCGTTTTGGGCCGTTTCCTGTTGCGTGCACTAGGCAAACCCACACAAGTGAGGTACAATTTTGATCAACAGACTTTGGGGAATGCTGGGTCGGTGGAAGTTTGTGGCTCACAGCAGATTCCAACACGTTCCATCACAGAAATGTAAGGAAAATATGTTTTTATTTTTTTACAAAGTTTGAGGTTTGCAAAGGATTCTAAGTAGCAAAACCTGTTGGGAGCCACACAATTCACCCAATCCTGGATTGCCCTGGGTGTCTAGTTTTCAGAAATGTACAGGTTTGCTAGGTTTCCCTAGGTGCTGGCTGAGCTAGGGCCCAAACTCCACAGCTATTTGGGTATCTTCATCACAATGAACCCTGAGGAGTTCATGAGTAGGAACCTCCAGGAGCCCTTGAGACGCTTCCGAAGTGATGTCAAACACTGGCGCTCCCTCCCATTAATGTTACTAGGGCGTGCCGCACTCTTTAAAATGATGGCACTGCCGAGATTTCTATATGCCCTCCAGACCGTATGTATGACATTGTTCTGCATTCTGTCCGTCAACTGTTGTTTTTGCATTTGTCACCCCGAGTGGGCCGGGTATGCTCAGACGTGAGTCCCATGCTCTCCATGCCACTGGAATCAAGCTATCCTGGCTGATGAGGGCTGAAAGCCCGAAATCGGTTCTAGGATGCTTGTTTCCAGTCCAGGGAGGACCTGGCTTGGCAGTTTGGGCTGGACTGTTCCCATGGGGTACAGAGTCAAGAATGATTTGCATATGGCTGGGTTCAAACTGGAATGGCATGGTGAGCAAAAAAACGATGGATTTAGGCCCAGATCTCTGTACTGGGGTGAATGTATGACATTGTTCTGCATTCTGTACATCAACTGTTGTTTTTGAATTTGTCACCTCGAGTGGGTCGGGTATGCTCAGACATGAGTCCCGTTCTCTCCGTGCCACTGGAGTCAAGTTATCTTGGCTGATGAGGGGTGAAACCCTGAAACCGGTCCTAGGATGCTTGTTTACAGTCCAGGGAGGATCTGGCTTGGCAGTTCGGCCTGGACTGTTCCCATGGGGCACAGGGTCAAGACATTGTTCTGCATTCTGTCCATCAATTGTTGTTTTTTGCATTTGCCCTCCAGAACACGCCATTCGTATACCGCAGACAGACTTTCAGGCAATAGTGTTGAAGTGCGTACCCTGCCATCTTGCATAGCCACTAAAAAATTACTTAAGGGATGGTACAATGGCGGCATAGCACTCCCACACATACAAGCCTATTACTGGGCATCACAGCTTATAGTCCTTAACTATTGGCCACCCTACCCTCATACAGGCCCTGCATTTCAAATGGGTAGATACATTCTGGGTGTAGGGTGTGCCTTGTGAGCATTATACGCCAAAGCGAACAATAGAAACCACACAGGGCCTACAGCACAAACGGTTCACCTTTTGCTCACGGTACACAAGAAGCTGGGTTGGCACAACAAGCTGACGCAGTTTACCCCACTTTGGAAAACAGGGAAACTGGGTAGATTAATTAACTGTAAAGGATTTCCAAAGTGGAATCTTATCGGAATCTCAAGGGTGGGAGATCTCTTGGACAAGGGAAACGTTATCCCATTTGTAAAGCTGCAACAACAATACAACATAGCCATAATGGAAACATTCTGCTACTTACAGGTCAGACACGCACTTCTGGCAGTGATCCTTAAGCGCACAACCCTTCCAGAAGAACACCATTGGAGGGCAGGCTGCTTACAGAAAGGATAGACCATAAGGCAATTTCCCTACTTTTCAAAAATTAATCAATAATTTGCCAGATCTGAGAGAGATGGCAAAAAGACATTGGGTAACTAGACAACACTGACTGGCAGTCAGCATTGGAATCTTCACCAGAGGTGGCAATACCCTCTAGATTGCGATTAGTACAACTCAAGGTGCTCCACGGAACTTACCTACCCAGGAAACACTGGTTAGAATGGGGAAAGTTGATTCCCCGCTCTGTTTGCGTCAGTGTGGAGGGACAGGCACATTTTACCACATCTTATGTGACTGTCCTGAGATCAGGAACTTCTGGCAGACAATCAGGTTCACAATCATACAGGTATGCAGGACCCCCGTACCACCTGAACCAAAAAGTTGCCTTCGCAATAACTGGGAGGTGACAAACCTTTATTGTAAAAAGCAAGACTGGGCAACGCTAGGTATGATGATTGCAAAGCGCAATTTCACCAAACACTGGGGAGCACAGCCTACAGCAACACATGCTGAATGGTGCAAAGATATGGATTGGGCCATAGTAGCTGAGAAGGCGGTCTATGTAAACAGAGGATGCCCCAAGAAATGGGAACAGGTGTGGGGAGGATGGAATGACTATAGGGGAGGGCTATGTAACCCATCCGCATAGGGCCCATCACTGGTGGAGATTTGAAGAACATACCGGGATAATTTTGCAATTAGGCATTCAAAACGACATAGTAACAATGTAAGGGATGGACAATATGGCTGAGATACCCGCCACCCCCTCTCAACACAATCCCCAAAAGAGGGAAACCGGAAACAGTTCTTAAAGTTTTTGGATGTGGGAGGGAGTGACCCTCCCGGCCGTATTTATTAAAACAAAAAATTAAAACATTAAACGTTTCATATTATGTACAATTTCCTTATCACATTGCGATGTTTGGCTAACCTTAACATATTCTCTAATACAGAGGTTCTCCTAGCCGAACTAGCATCCTACAAAACATTCTCTAGAAACACTGAAATTGTACATCCTAACGTTTAAGGGCCAACGGCAAGGTCATAACCGGTGTCAAGATCCCTAACCAGACTTACCCCTCCCACTTGGGAGGGGCGACAGCACAGAGGCTTACCTCAAGTGCAACTACAAACAATTTCCCTTGACTTGACGGGGGCACTTAAGACTCGACGCCATTTAAAGGTCGTTCGAAGACTTGTGTGTGGTATCTAGAAGGTATCGTGGACCTCCCCCCACCCCACACAACTTACCGCATCTGCCGTCGCAGATGACACTGGCCCCGGGAAATTCCCCCAGGAGGGGACTGTAACCCCTCCTACAAAGGAAGGGGCCTTGACCGCCTTTCCTTTACTTCCGGCGACCCGCCCTTAGACGGGACCGCCTCCCCACTGAGGGGCCAATGGCCACCTCTCCCGAGCGCTCCCATCCGTGTTGGGTGACGCCCACTCATAGGGATCTACCAATTAGTGCTCACCGATCATGACCTTACCGCCTACCAAAAATAAATACGACAATTCTTACTCAAACCTAAGAAAACATTGGTCGCTACGACCGAAAGAACATGCCTAAAAATGCAACACTACCTCAAATCATTTTATTCGTATCAACTTACACAATATTTACCATACTTTATTAGGAACAACAACAAACTGATACTTTCACAGCCTGTAAACGAAACGAAAACAAATTTATAAAATTCACTTTATTGCACGATGACTTGCTGTCCTCAGGGGCTGGTGGGTGGGTCAAAATTGGCTCTTCGTTCTGTCCCGAGCTCACGAGTAGCGAGGAGGTGCAGCTTCGGAGCACAAGAACAAGAGGACGTCTTCTGGTCTTGCGTCTCTTTTTATCCATCTTCAGGGCGGGCGAGGACCCGCCCCTGCCTGCCCCTAGGGCGGGGCTGGCTACGTCGGTGTCTAGGCCAGCCCACTCTAGGGCGGGAAAAGCCGCGCCCCGGCTACGCCGCTTCGGGCATACCAGCCGAGACGCGCCTCCCGCCCAAAAATGGCTTCCCGGGGGGATCGAGGCACTCCACCATACGTTCGGGGGGACCGAGTGGTCGCCCCTTTCCATATGGCTGAGATACCCGCCACCCCCTCTCAACACAATCCCCAAAAGAGGGAAACCGGAAACAGTTCTTAAAGTTTTTGGATGTGGGAGGGAGTGACCCTCCCGGCCGTATTTATTAAAACAAAAAATTAAAACATTAAACGTTTCATATTATGTACAATTTCCTTATCACATTGCGATGTTTGGCTAACCTTAACATATTCTCTAATACAGAGGTTCTCCTAGCCGAACTAGCATCCTACAAAACATTCTCTAGAAACACTGAAATTGTACATCCTAACGTTTAAGGGCCAACGGCAAGGTCATAACCGGTGTCAAGATCCCTAACCAGACTTACCCCTCCCACTTGGGAGGGGCGACAGCACAGAGGCTTACCTCAAGTGCAACTACAAACAATTTCCCTTGACTTGACGGGGGCACTTAAGACTCGACGCCATTTAAAGGTCGTTCGAAGACTTGTGTGTGGTATCTAGAAGGTATCGTGGACCTCCCCCCACCCCACACAACTTACCGCATCTGCCGTCGCAGATGACACTGGCCCCGGGAAATTCCCCCAGGAGGGGACTGTAACCCCTCCTACAAAGGAAGGGGCCTTGACCGCCTTTCCTTTACTTCCGGCGACCCGCCCTTAGACGGGACCGCCTCCCCACTGAGGGGCCAATGGCCACCTCTCCCGAGCGCTCCCATCCGTGTTGGGTGACGCCCACTCATAGGGATCTACCAATTAGTGCTCACCGATCATGACCTTACCGCCACAGGTCCGGATAGTTGACCGGCTATCCGGACCCCCCACAAAAAACTCCTACCTAAAGGTCATGTTTTAACGATTTTAACCAAGCTAAGAAATCACCTATGAGTAACTCATTCCCCACCCTCGACAAATGCACACCATCCCCCAGATACATACTGTCATCATTAATACAACTATGCGAGATCGAATGCAATGTCTTGGAACGGAACAACCTACTCACTTTATTATTCAATTTTCTAACAGAATGATTCAAAGCAGGGATCGAGATAGCCCCCCGCCACACTTTTCGTGGGATCATGTGAGACCACGCAATTATGCACCCCGGAACTTTCCTCGCTAACCAACTTACTGTGGAAAGCATAGCCTCCAGGAGAAGTCGTCTACCGGTGGTGACCAAGTCATTGCCCCCTAAATGCACTATGACTATGGACGGCGGTGACCTCATCCGCTCTAACAAACCCTCAAAAAATTCCTGAAACTGGTCAATACAGAGACCGCCCCTTCCGTAGAAGGACACTCTGTACCCGTATTCCCCAGGTACGTGAATCATGTCACCTGCTTTGAATACGTCTGCGGCCCGTCTCACGTATGAGTGGCCCACGACCCACACCTCCTTCTTCACAGCCGGTGACGTGGGACCGCTGGCCTGGTGTAGGGTCGACTGTACAGTTCGCCCTGCCGCGTAGGCTTGCGCAACTGCAAACAAACAAAAGACAAGAAGCGTGAGTACATGATTACAGCTTCACAACATGTGCAATCGCACGTACCTCTTATAACACTTGGAGGACCAACGCCCCACACGTTTCACTTGTTCTACATTAAGACCCCTGGCTGTAGCTTCAGTGGCAGCCCCTATTCGAAAGGAATGGGTCCCAAATTCGCCCGGGTCCAAGCCCGTTGCGGCAATGGCCATTGCAAGCACCCGCTGAAACTGAAACCTCGTCAGTGGGGTAGCGTCTGCATGCCTCAACAATGTCCCCCCCCATGATGCCACCCTTCGTGCTAGGTAATCTTCTAAGCACTGTACCGGACACATGGATGACTCGGGGTTTCTGCGAATGATCGTGCAGTCCCCTCTCCCATCTTGGTCGGTCTTGGACCTGAGAAAGGAGACAATCATCGCATCACCCCTGATCTGAACATGTTCCCTGCACAAGCCCCCCGTCACATCCTGTTTGTTCCTTGCAACTAGCTCACTAACTCTCATAGCCCCGTGAAATGCCAGCGTAAATGCAGTCCGGAACAAACAGGTTTCGAAAGGGGACGAGCACGTGTTAGGGAGTGTGGCCAGTAACTGGGACAATCTGTCTAAACCTATCGGTCGTCTTACGTCTACCCTGCGACCCTCCAGTCGTTGCCACCCACGCAGCGCTTTCTGAACTGTAAAAGACGCTGTTGGGTCCAGGATGCCATGGGCCCTGGCAACAAAAGAAATGGCGGCACGATGCCTTTGGGCGGTAGCCACCGACTTCCCAGCCTTACGTAAGGACAACAGAAAAAGTACCACCCACTCTTCCTGCCCCCAAAGTCCCCCTCTCTCTGCCCCCAAAAAGGCTAAATAGGCCTGGAACGCCCCTTCATATGCCTTCCTTGTCCTGGGTGCTAGACTCTCTCCCACGAGGTGACGAAGTTCGGGGCACCGAGAGACCAGAGAGCTTCGGGGAAGGGTGCCGGCTCCGGGTCCGCTGACGGAAGGAAACCCGAGAAAGCCTGCATGTGAAAACGAGACAGTGCATCAGCAGCCTGATTCTTCACCCCTGGGACATGTCTTGCTCTGAATACCACGTTCAGTTGCATACACAGTAGGACAATTTCTTTGAGCAGCCTCAAAATCAATTTACAATGGGCTGCCTGACTATTGATGCATTCTACTACGGTCATATTGTCGGACCAGAACACGACAGAATGCTCTCTGAACCCTTCTGGCCAGGTTCTCAGGGCCACCAGAATGGGAAATAGTTCGAGGAAAGCAATATTACTCGTTAGCCCCTTCTCGTGCCACCATAGGGGCCACCTTTGAGCAGACCACTTTGTGCCGAAGATGGCGCCAAAGCCTATGCTTCCTGCTGAATCTGTCCATAGCCCAAGCTCTTCTGAGGACACGGCTGGCTTGTTCCAGACGACTCGGCCATTGAAGTCCGCCAAAAATGCTAACCAAATCCGCATGTCCTGGCGGACCTCAGCCGATAATCTCGTGCGATGATGACCCTCTTTTAGGCCAACCATCGCCTGGGCAATTGAGCGGGAAAAAGGGCGAGCCATTGGGATCACCCTCAAGGCAAAGTTCAACTTTCCCACTAATTGTTGCAACTGATGCAGTGTAACCTTAGATGCACTCAAACATACTTGGAGGGTTGCCCTGAATTTTAACACTTTGCTATCTGGCAAACGGAAACACCCCTCCCTTGAGTCCAACTCGATCCCCAAAAACTCGAGACAAGTCGTGGGACCCATAGTTTTACCCGGTGCCAATGGCACGCCAAAATGACCCATCAACACACAGAATTCTGCTAATGCCTGAGCACATTCGGGATTTCCGGCGGGACCAAGGAACAAAAAGTCGTCAAGGTAGTGCATTACATTTCGGAAACCCGTTTTCTTCGTGAACACCCATTGCAGGAAAGTACTGAATTGCTCAATAAGCACATGATATAGAGCATCCCATCGGCATACACCTATCCATGTAAATTGACCCCTGGAACCCGAATCCCAAAAGACGCTGATCGTCTGGGTGTACCGGGAGCAACCGGAACGCTGACTCGATATCTGATTTCGCCATCAACGTCCCGGGCCCCAGGCGATTCAAGATGGCTACTGCCTCATCAAACGATGCGTATCGCACCGAACAAACCTCTGGATCAATTGCGTCATTCACCGAAAGGCCGTGTGGAGCCGACAAGTTATGGATCAAACGAAACTCACCTGGGTCCTTCTTGGGGACCACCCCTAACGGTGAACATACAAAATCCGGTACCGGGGGTACACTAAACGGGCCAGCGACCCGTCCCCGGCTAACCTCTTTCAGAATTTTTTCTTGCACCACAGACGTATGTTGTAACACAGAAAGTTGATTTTTGCAAAACCCTACGCCCTGAAAGTCCCCTACCGGGATGCGGAAACCATGTGAAAAACCGTTCCGCAGCACCCCAGCAGAAGTACGATCCGGGTATTCACTGAGCCAGGGAATCATTGCCAAGGTATCAATCGGGGTTGGTAAAGGCGCCCCTCGGACTAGTTTAGACCTGTTTGGCGCCTCCCTTACCCCCGTTCTCACCCGTTCTGGCTCTGCACGCTGACTCAGGATGGGACGACCCACACGTACTACACTCATGTTTGAATTTACACGTTCCCGGAGGTCTGGTACATTTCCCTTTATTGAAATTAAAGCAGAAACCCTTCCTCCCTGTATTACCTGCGGGCCTCGACTGATCGTCGGTGCTCGTACTTGGTCGAAAGGGCGTCCCCACGTTTTGGCGGGAGTAATCTACAACATTGCTCCCAACCAATGGCATCTTTAACATTCCTGATTCTTTCATCTTATCCCATGTTACCGAATCGTAACAATCCCAAGTCAAACCTTTGTTATGTTCCTTTTCTTTTCTGAACAGATTGTCATAACAAAACCAATGGTTACCTTGATACGCTGTCGAGTAACCCATAATTCTTGATTGATAAATGGGAAGCTCAGGAAGCAACTCGGGCCTACGTTCCCCCAGAATTGATGTAAAAATTCCCCACGCATTGCCCCAGTTGCCAATATTCTCATTTATCTTAAAGGCGGCCATTTTTGCGCGCCAAACACTCGGATGCATTAGGTCCTTTTGACTTCTAACATTCTCCACCTCATAGTGATCAACAAGCAAGGCGAAAATATTCACGTATTCCCCAGCCCAAATCTTTTCCTTTATAGCTAAAGGCACATGTTGACCCAATCTCTCTCTACGAGAGGGTGCTGACTCGTCCCTTGCAATCGGCAATGGCCGCTTACCTGCACCGGACGCAGCTTCTGCCAACGGCGCAGCCACTTTAGCTGCATCTCTCTTCTCACGAAGCCCTTTTATCAGTGCCTGTGCCTCGGCGGCCGTGGCGCCATCACTACTATCCCCCAACCAAGCTGCTAGCTGTGCTGCCAGCTCGGGGGGCATGTCTTCCTTGGATGTCGGGGTGACGACAACGGGGATTGGATTCCCCTCCCTCGGTACTGGGGTCGGCGCCTCGAGCGGGGCAGAGGGAACCGGGACGTCTCCACCGGCTGGAACCTTTCTCGGCCTCTTTGGTCTACCTTCAGCCGGCGCAGAGCCCGAACCCTCCTCCCCGTCTCGCTCCGCCAACCGTTTCTTTATGTCGGACACCTCTTTGCAAAGAGCCCGCACCATCTGGTCGGTCGTCATTCTCTTTGCGCCTTTCTTGGGCATCTCTCCGACGAAGTATCTAAAAGACAAAGAGAAAAGATCAAAACGCTCAAAATTGGCTCTTCGTTCTGTCCCGAGCTCACGAGTAGCGAGGAGGTGCAGCTTCGGAGCACAAGAACAAGAGGACGTCTTCTGGTCTTGCGTCTCTTTTTATCCATCTTCAGGGCGGGCGAGGACCCGCCCCTGCCTGCCCCTAGGGCGGGGCTGGCTACGTCGGTGTCTAGGCCAGCCCACTCTAGGGCGGGAAAAGCCGCGCCCCGGCTACGCCGCTTCGGGCATACCAGCCGAGACGCGCCTCCCGCCCAAAAATGGCTTCCCGGGGGGATCGAGGCACTCCACCATACGTTCGGGGGGACCGAGTGGTCGCCCCTTTCCAATTTTAATCCAGATATTATGTCATCATATTGCTGATATTGTTTGTACCGTATTGATAACTTGTGCTGCTATCAATAAAAAGAGTTTTAAAAATGTATATATATATATATATACCAAGGTGTGTAGGTGAATCAGTGAGTGATGAGTGCCCGATTAGATAATTCACTGGGTGTTTGACTAACTGTATAAGTGAGTGATTAGGTGTCTCAGTAAATGTACGGGTGAGTAACTTGTGTGAATGTCTGTATCTGTCTGTCAGTTTGTGTCTAATTGGTTGTGCGGGTGATTGGGTATGTGATTTCTGTATGGGTGAGTGATTGGTTGTCTGAGTATATCTATGGGTGTCTGAGTCTCTGTGTGGGTGGGTGAGGGTGTGTGTGACTGCCTGTTTGGATGAGTGAGTGGATGAGTCAGATGCTGTATGGGTTAGTGAGTGTGTGTGTGTGAGAGGCAGTATGGGTGAGTGAGTGAGTGAGTGAATGGCTGTGCCGCTGAGTGAGTGAGTGCATGTGTCAGTGGTGTATGGGTGAGTAACTGGGTATGTGAAAGGTAGTATAGGTGAGTGATGGGGTATGTGAGTGACTGTAAGGGTGAGTGAGTGAATGGGTGAGTATGTGCTTGTGTCAGTGACTGTATAGGTGAATGAGTATGTGTTAGTATCTGTGGGCCCAATTCACAAAAGTAATCTGAGACAAAATCCTAACTTTACGACTTTTGGTATTCAAAAAGGCATTTAGTACTAGTAAAGTTAGGAGCCTCCGCCACTTGCGTTCTAATTTTTTTGTGTTTTTTATGGGAGGACGGCCCTGTGGCTTCCCTTCCCTGGGCCGAATATGACCCCAGGGACCCCATCACCCAAGACCAAGCATTTTTAGAATGGGGAAGGGGCCATGCGGCCCTCCTTCCCTGGGCTGATTTTGGTCCTGGGACCCCATCCACCGGAGCATGCCCTTTAAATTATTTTTTTTAATGTATAAATCTAGGGGGGGGGGGGCACGGTCCCCCACCTGCGCCGATTTTGGCCCAGGAGACCCCATCCTCCAGAACCTGCCCTTTTTAAACAAAGTAAAAAAAAACTTCTAGGTTGATTTTGTCCCCGGGACCCCATGCTCCAGGGCCTGGACTTTAGGCTGGGTGCCCTCTCCCCACCCAAGTCACCTACGGGGACCGCATGGGGAGCCTGAAGGTGGTGGTCCCGTAGCTGCAGGGGGTTGGGCGGGCCCTCTGCATTCCTATTAAGTGCCCTGGGGAGGTTGTGGGCCCTAGGACTGCAGGTAATGCCATAGGGTCTCTCCCGCATTTCTTTTTTGTAATAATATATTTGTCCCGGGGAGGTGGCACTCCCCGAAGCAACAGGGGAGGCCGTAGAACCTACCCGGCATTGCATTAAAAAAACTGTGTGCCCTGGGGCAGCGGGGGAGACCACAGGGCCTACCCCGTATTTCATTTAAAAAACTGTGTGCCCAAGGGAGGTGGTGGTCCCTGGGGCAGTATGGGTGGCCATAGCATCTCCCCCTATTTTTTTTACTAATAATACAGTAATACCGTATTTTTTTAAACTAATAATGTATGCACCCCTTGGGAGGCAAAGCGGAACCCCGCATTTAGAGTGTTCATTGCCCCGGGGAGATGGCAATACCCCCGGGGCTGTGGGGGGCTAACCGGGCCCCCTTAAATTCATTGTTTACTACCAATGAGTTGGCGGTCCCCGGGGCTTTTCACAAGCCTAAGAGGGGGCCCCTATGTGCCCCCATTCTTCTTGCACCCAGGATTTGGCTTAACTGGGGGCTTTTTAAAAAAAAAAAGACATGCTGGAGCCCTCGCGACTTTTTTTTTTTTGTTTTGCTGCGGATTTGTGGAATCACTAACACGTCCGCGGCAACATTTAAAAAAATGCATTTTAACTTTATCTAGGGGGGTCACAGTATTCCTACCCTGCTTATTTTCTTTATTTTTTTACTTTGTTTGTGGGAGTCTGCTTCAAGCCGAGTCCCCAGATGGTTAACAAAACTTCCTGGTTGAAGTGTTGGTAGTCAATCAAATTTCAGTAGGATCCGCAAGTCCACTGCAAGGACTTGCGTCCCCAGATATCTATATTTTTTTAAGTTAGATAGCTCAAAAACCACTGAACGGATTTATACCAAATCACAAAAAGCATGCTTTCTTGACCAACATCTATCTTTCTGCTAGGGCCAGACTGTCCGCAGGTGGAACCAGGCGTTTTCCCGGTGGCCACGAAGGGTGGGGGCTGGTCTGGAACAGGTGGGGGCTGGCTTTGGTACAGGGGTCTGGTTTTGTAGCAGTGCTGCAATATCAGCCTCCTGTACCAAACACGATTCTGAAAAGGGGGTGGTGATGAACAGAGTGTCTGAATTAAGCAGACCACTCTTACCCAGTCCAAAGATCAGGGCTTGATCCATCGCCGTTATTTAGCTCACTGCACCATCCCAGCTCAGAACCTGGCTATATGCAAATCAGTCTGTCCCTGGCCCAGTGCATCATGGGAACAGGGCAGACTAAACTACCAAGCCAATTCTTCACCAGAAAGGAGACGAGCTTCCGGGGACCGGTTTTTGGCATTTCAGCCGTCGTCGGCCCGGCTTGCTTGAATCCTGATGGTGCAGTGAGCAAGGGACTCATGTCTGAGTGTACCCTGCCACACCTATAGTGGCCAAAAACGAATCAGAAAAGGGGGTGGTGATGAGCAGAGTGTCTGAATTAAGCAGACCACTCTTACCCAGTCCAAAGATCAGGGCTTGTTCCATCACCGGTATTTAGCTCACTGCACCATCCCAGCTCAGAACCTGGCTATATGCAAATCAGTCTGTCCCTGGCCCAGTGCATCATGGGAACAGGGACGACTAAACTACCAAGCCAATTCTTCACCAGAAAGGAGACAAGCTTCCGGGGACCGGTTTCTGGCATTTCAGCCGTCGTCGGCCCGGCTTGCTTGAATCCTGATGGTGCAGTGAGCAAGGGACTCATGTCTGAGTGTACCCTGCCACACCTATAGTGGCCAAAAACGATTCAGAAAAGGGGGTGGTGATGAACAGGGTGTCTGAATTAAGCAGACCACTCTTACCCAGTCCAAAGATCAGGGCTTGATCCATCACCGTTATTTAGCTCACTGCACCATCCCAGCTCAGAACCTGGCTATATGCAAATCAGTCTGTCCCTGGCCCAGTGCATCATGGGAACAGAGCAGACTAAACTACCAAGCCAATTCTTCACCAGAAAGGAGACAAGCTTCCGGGGACCTGTTTCTGGCATTTCAGCCGTCGTCGGCCCGGCTTGCTTGAATCCTGATGGTGCAGTGGGCAAGGGACTCATGTCTGAGTATACCCTGCCACACCTATAGTGGCCAAAAACGATTCAGAAAAGGGGGTGGTGATGAACAGAGTGTCTGAATTAAGCAGACCACTCTTACCCAGTCCAAAGATCAGGGCTTGATCCATCACCGTTATTTAGCTCACTGCACCATCCCAGCTCAGAACCTGGCTATATGCAAATCAGTCTTTCCCTGGCCCAGTGCATCATGGGAACAGGGCAGACTAAACTACCAAGCCAATTCTTCACCAGAAAGGAGACAAGCTTCCGGGGACCGGTTTCTGGCATTTCAGCCGTCGTCGGCCCGGCTTGCTTGAATCCTGATGGTGCAGTGAGCAAGGGACTCATGTCTGAGTATACCCTGCCACACCTATAGTGGCCAAAAACGATTCAGAAAAGGGGGTGGTGATGAACAGAGTGTCTGAATTAAGCAGACCACTCTTACCCAGTCCAAAGATCAGGGCTTGATCCATCACCGTTATTTAGCTCACTGCACCATCCCAGCTCAGAACCTGGCTATATGCAAATCAGTCTGTCCCTGGCCCAGTGCATCATGGGAACAGGGCAGACTAAACTACCAAGCCAATTCTTCACCAGAAAGGAGACAAGCTTCCGGGGACCGGTTTCTGGCATTTCAGCCGTCGTCGGCCCGGCTTGCTTGAATCCTGATGGTGCAGTGAGCAAGGGACTCATGTTTGAGTATACCCTGCCACACCAATAGTGGCCAAAAACGATTCAGAAAAGGGGGTGGTGATGAACAGAGTGTCTGAATTAAGCAGACCACTCTTACCCAGTCCAAAGATCAGGGCTTGATCCATCACCGTTATTTAGCTCACTGCACCATCCCAGCTCAGAACCTGGATATATGCAAATCAGTCTGTCCCTGGCCCAGTGCATCATGGGAACAGGGCAGACTAAACTACCAAGCCAATTCTTCACCAGAAAGGAGACAAGCTTCCGGGGACCGGTTTCTGGCATTTCAGCCGTCGTCGGCCCAGCTTGCTTGAATCCTGATGGTGCAGTGAGCAAGGGACTCATGTCTGAGTATACCCTGCCACACCTATAGTGGCCAAAAACGATTCAGAAAAGGGGGTGGTGATGAACAGAGTGTCTGAATTAAGCAGACCACTCTTACCCAGTCCAAAGATCAGGGCTCGATTCATCACCGTTATTTAGCTCACTGCACCATCCCAGCTCAGAACCTGGCTATATGCAAATCAGTCTGTCCCTGGCCCAGTGCATCATGGGGACAGGGCAGGATAAACTACCAAGCCAATTCTTCACCAGAAAGGAGACCAGCTTCCGGGGACCGGTTTCTGGCATTTCAGCCGTCGTCGGCCCGGCTTGCTTGAATCCTAATGGTGCAGTGAGCAAGGGACTCATGTCTGAGTATACCCTGCCATACCTATAGTGGCCAAAAAAGATTCAGAAAAGGGGGTGGTGATGAACAGAGTGTCTGAATTAAGCAGACCACTCTTACCCAGTCCAAAGATCAGGGCTTGATCCATCACCGTTATTTAGCTCACTGCACCATCCCAGCTCAGAACCTGGCTATATGCAAATCAGCCTGTCCCTGGCCCAGTGCATCATGGGAACAGGGCAGACTAAACTACCAAGCCAATTCTTCACCAGAAAGGAGACAAGCTTCCGGGGACCGATTTCTGGCATTTCAGCCGTCGTCGGCCCGGCTTGCTTGAATCCTGATGGTGCAGTGAGCAAGGGACTCATGTCTGAGTATACCCTGCCACACCTATAGTGGCCAAAAACGATTCAGAAAAGGGGGTGGTGATTAACAGAGTGTCTGAATTAAGCAGACCACTCTTACCCAGTCCAAAGATCAGGGCTTGATCCATCACCGTTATTTAGCTCACTGCACCATCCCAGCTCAGAACCTGGATATGCAAATCAGTCTGTCCCTGGCCCAGTGCATCATGGGAACAGGGCAGACTAAACTACCAAGCCAATTCTTCACCAGAAAGGAGACAAGCTTCCGGGGACCGGTTTCTGGCATTTCAGCCGTCGTCAGCCCGGCTTGCTTGAATCCTGATGGTGCAGTGAGCAGGGACTCATGTCTGAGTATACCCTGCCACACCTATAGTGGCCAAAAACGATTCAGAAAAAGGGGTGGTGATGAACAGAGTGTCTGAATTAAGCAGACCACTCTTACCCAGTCCAAAGATCAGGGCTTGATCCATCACCGTTATTTAGCTCACTGCACCATCCCAGCTCAGAACCTGGCTATATGCAAATCAGTCTGTCCCTGGCCCAGTGCATCATGGGAACAGGGCAGACTAAACTACCAAGCCAATTCTTCACCAGAAAGGAGACAAGCTTCCGGGGACCGGTTTCTGGCATTTCAGCCGTCGTCGGCCCGGCTTGCTTGAATCCTGATGGTGCAGTGAGCAAGGGACTCATGTCTGAGTATACCCTGCCACACCTATAGTGGCCAAAAACGATTCAGAAAAGGGGGTGGTGATTAACAGAGTGTCTGAATTAAGCAGACCACTCTTACCCAGTCCAAAGATCAGGGCTTGATCCATCACCGTTATTTAGCTCACTGCACCATCCCAGCTCAGAACCTGGATATGCAAATCAGTCTGTCCCTGGCCCAGTGCATCATGGGAACAGGGCAGACTAAACTACCAAGCCAATTCTTCACCAGAAAGGAGACAAGCTTCCGGGGACCGGTTTCTGGCATTTCAGCCGTCGTCAGCCCGGCTTGCTTGAATCCTGATGGTGCAGTGAGCAGGGACTCATGTCTGAGTATACCCTGCCACACCTATAGTGGCCAAAAACGATTCAGAAAAAGGGGTGGTGATGAACAGAGTGTCTGAATTAAGCAGACCACTCTTACCCAGTCCAAAGATCAGGGCTTGATCCATCACCGTTATTTAGCTCACTGCACCATCCCAGCTCAGAACCTGGCTATATGCAAATCAGTCTGTCCCTGGCCCAGTGCATCATGGGAACAGGGCAGACTAAACTACCAAGCCAATTCTTCACCAGAAAGGAGACAAGCTTCCGGGGACCGGTTTCTGGCATTTCAGCCGTTGTCGGCCCGGCTTGCTTGAATCCTGATGGTGCAGTGAGCAAGGGACTCATGTCTGAGTATACCCTGCCACACCTATAGTCGCCAAAAACGATTCAGAAAAGGGGGTGGTGATGAACAGAGTGTCTGAATTAAGCAGACCACTCTTACCCAGTCCAAAGATCAGGGCTTGATCCATCACCATTATTTAGCTCACTGCACCATCCCAGCTCAGAACCTGGCTATATGCAAATCAGTCTGTCCCTGGCCCAGTGCATCATGGGAACAGGGCAGACCAAACTACCAAGCCAATTCTTCACCAGAAAGGAGACAAGCTTCCGGGGACCGGTTTCTGGCATTTCAGCCGTCGTCGGCCCGGCTTGCTTGAATCCTGATGGTGCAGTGAGCAAGGAACCATCAGGATTCAAGCAAGCCGGGCCGACGACGGCTGAAATGCCAGAAACCGGTCCCCGGAAGCTTGTTTCCTTCCCAGTGTAAGAATTGGCTTGGTAGTTTGGTTTGCCCTGTTCCCATCATGCACTGGGACAGGAACAGACTAATTTGCATGTAGCCAGGTTCTGAGCTGGGATGGTGCAGTGAGCTAAAAAACGGTGATGGATCAAGCCATGATCTTTGGACTGGGTAAGAGTGGTCTGCTTAATTCAGACACTCTGTTCATCACCACCCCCTTTTCTGAATCATTTTGTCCACCATAAGCGTGGAAGGGTATACTCAGATGTGAATCCCTTGCTCATTGCACCATCAGGATTCAAGCAAGCCGGGCCGACGACGGCTGAAATGCCAGAAACCGGTCCCCGGAAGCTTGTTTCCTTCCCAGTATAAGAATTGGCTTGGTAGTTTGGTTTGCCCTGTTCCCATCATGCACTGGGACAGGAACAGACTAATTTGCATGTAGCCAGGTTCTGAGCTGGGATGGTGCAGTGAGCTAAAAAACGGCGATGGATCAAGCCCTGATCTTTGGACTGGGTAAGAGTGGTCTGCTTAATTCAGACACTCTGTTCATCACCACCCCCTTTTCTGAATCATTTTGTCCACCATAAGCAAGCAACAGTGTAGGAACAAAGAAAGGCACTGGCGGAAAGATTATGCAGAGGAAGCCAAATCCAAGTATAAAGAATCAGTGGCTAAATACAAAACATTAATCTGTGAGGCAAAGAAAAAATATTATTGTGAAAGAATAGAATCAGCTAAAAATTCGAACAAATCATTATACGAAACCACCAAACAGCTGGCTGGTTTCTCTGCTGATTTGACACCTCTCCCCTCCCAATCTCTTTGCGACGATCTGTCTAACTTTTTCTTTAGTAAAGTTGAGGACATCTATCGGGTCTTCGCAAATAACGCTAACATCTCTCCAAAACCTCCCACCATGGTCCTACCTTTCTGCAGTTCAAAGATGTTACCTGCCTTCAGGTACGGAACATCATATCTTCTATTAAATTGGGCTCTGCCCTAGACCCATGTCCTTTGAAAGTCCTGCGCCCGATTACTGAAGCGGTTTTCCCGGCCATGACTGCAATCTGCAACTCCATGTTTTGCACAGGCACCTACCCAGAGATTCTAAAAAAGACCCTTATAAAACCTCTCCTCAAAAAACCCAACCTCGATAAGGAAGAACTTAAAAGTTACCGTCCAATTGCTAGTCTCCCACTCGTGGCTAAAATAGTTGAAAAAATCATGAATCTTCAACTATCATCCTTCATCGAGGAACACAAACTACTGGACGAATCGCAGTTCGGCTTCCGCCAATTCCACGGAACAGAGACCGCCCTGGTTAAAGCGGCGGACAACATTAGATCCATCCGGGATGCAGGAGGAACAGCATTTCTGATCCTGCTGGACCTATCGGCGGCCTTCGACACGGTCGACCATGTCACTCTGGTCGATCGTGTCGAAAGCATGGGCATCCTACGCAATGCCAAGAATCTTCTTGCCTCTTTTCTTGCGAACAGGTCTCAGGTCGTCACTATTGGACCATTTGAATCATCCCCCTTGTCACTGCCATGCGGAGTTCCTCAAGGCTCATCCCTGAGTCCGACACTATTTAACATGTATGTGTCGGACCTTGCCAAAACCATCCGGGCACATGGGATGAGTCTTACATCCTACGCAGATGACACTCAGCTGGTCCTCGCTGTCAAGAATGATGGGCCTAAAATTGCCAGCAATTTCAATCAAGGCATGCTGGCAATTGGGAGCTGGATGGCTTCCAATTGCCTGAAATTGAACACCGATAAATCGCAAGTTGTCATTTTTGGCAATCTATCCCCGGAATGGTCCCCCCTTTGGTGGCCGGCATCCATGGGCCAGCCCCCAGATCTGATTAGTAAGGTGAGGAATTTAGGAGTCATGTTTGACAATCGCCTGAACTTCCTACCACACGCAAATCAGATCTCCTCTTCAGCTTTCCACAAATTACGGCTCATAAAGAAAATCTTGCCTTTCCTACCCGAGAATGCCGGCAAAACCTTGGTGAGCTCCCTGGTTTTGTCTACATTAGACTATTGTAATGCTCTGTTTTTAGGTGCCCAGGAGAGAGTGTTACAAAAAATGCAGCTTATTCAGAATGCAGCTGCCAGGCTCCTTTGGCGCATTCCCAAACACCAATCGGTGTCAGCAACCATAAGACAGTTGCACTGGCTGCCGGTAAGAAAGAGAATCAAATTCAAGTCTCTCTGCTTAGTATATAAGGCTTTACACAACGTCGGACCTGCATTTTTCATCCAAAACCTCACTCCCTACTGTCCCTCCAGAACGTTGCGCTCATCCAGCTCACATGAACTGGTGGTACCGCGTACCAAATCTGTCGCATGGGGAGACAGAAGATTCCTTGTAGCCGCACCGAAACTCTGGAACACCCTGCCACACTCGATTAAAACGAGTACCTCCCTCTTGTCTTTTCGCAAGCAACTTAAGACCTGGCTTTTTAATCAATAAACCCTAGCTCCCATTGTTGGTTAACACTGCAGAAACTTCAGCGCCGAGATGCCCAAGGGCCTTCGTTCGCGCTTTATAAGTGTTTTAAATAAATAAATAAATAAGCATGGAAGGGTATACTCAGATGTGAGTCCCTTGCTCATTGCACCATCAGGATTCAAGCAAGCCGGGCCAACGACGGCTGAAATGCCAGAAACCGGTCCCCGGAAGCTTGTTTCCTTCCCAGTATAAGAATTGGCTTGGTAGTTTGGTTAGCCCTGTTCCCATCATGCACTGGGACAGGAACAGACTAATTTGCATGTAGCCAGGTTCTGAGCTGGAATGGTGCAGTGAGCTAAAAAACGGTGATGGATCAAGCCCTGATCTTTGGACTGGGTAAGAGTGGTCTGCTTAATTCAGACACTCTGTTCATCACCACCCCCTTTTCTGAATCCTGTACCAAACACAGCAGCAGTGTTTCCGACCAGCTCCTACCCCACCCGAACCCCTCTTCCCTTGCAGCCGGTCAGACTTAATTGCCAGGGCCAGATTGAGTTACCAGTCCGGCCCTGCTTTCTGCCAAATTTGGGGTAATTCTGTTCAGCAGTTCGGGATGTAATAGTGTTCAAAAAATGAAAACTCCCCATAGACATAACATGGGAAAAAAGTTTTTCTCGCCCCTGCTTGACACATCACCCCGAAACTTTCAACACAACGGCTGAACCAAAAAGGGGAAGTCTTTGTAAGAATGTCATGGAGATTCGTCATATATGTTTTACCTACTCGCAGTTGCCAGTAGGTATAGTTAGGACCGAGTTTCCATAGGAAAAGCATTTTTTGTTTTGTTTTGCCAATAACTTTAGTGAAGTTTGAAGAATCTTCAGAAAAGTTTCAAAACTAGTATGACAGCTGGTTCAGCTTGTGTTTTCTAAGTTTTGGGGTGGTTTGTGAAGTGGGGGTGCGAGAAAATGGGGGTCCCAAAATGTGTTTTCCCCCAAGCAAATTTCCACATGACTACGGCCCAAACCGCTGGACGGGTATGCACCAAATTTGGCAGAAATGCAGCTTTTGGTCCAGAAAATGACCTTTTTGCGAGACGAGTCCCACAAAAACATTTAATAAAAGAACAGGGGCAGTGTAGGAATACCCTGACCCCTTAGCTTTGGTCAAAGGGTCCCAGAGGGACCCCGACATGTCCAAAAAGCACTTTTAAAAAATCCATAAACATTTGAAGGAGCAGCAAATCCATAGGAAAAATAAACAAAGTATCGAGCATTGGCTTCTGCACTTGTTTTGAATACAGTCCCCAGGTGGGCCAGTTCCCAGGGGTATTTTTTTTTAAAGGAGAGGGGCACACAGGGCCTCCCTCCTGAGGTTCATTGAGCCCCAGGGACCACCACATCCCCGGGCTAGAGAAAGATTAATGGGGGAGCGGTGCAGACCCCCACCAAGCCCAGGGGACCACCACCTCACTGGGGCTAAATAATACCCACAAGTAAGTCCCCCACAGCAGGATTGTTCAGACCTCGCCGGAGGGCCCACCCCTGTTCTCAACCACTCTGCAAAGAGGCCTCCTGGTACACTACTGGTTGGGGGATGAAGTCCCCTTGCGAGCTGAGGGTCGCTGGAGGCCAGGAACATCTATCGTTGCCACAAATAAGTCCCCCACAACGGGATTGCTCAGACCTCGGCAGAGGCCTGCCCCCTTTCTCAACCACTCTGCAAAGGATCCTCCTGTTGACATACTGGCTGGGGAATGAAGTCCCCTTGGCTGCTGAAGGTCTTTGAGGGCAAAGAACGCTTATTGTTGCCACAATTAAGTCCCCCACTGCAGGATTACACAGACCCAATCAGAGCCCCGTCCCCTTTTTCAGCTACTCTGCAAAGAGGCCTCCTGATGCTAGGGGTGGGCGGAATTTGCGTAGTCGCTCTAGGCAAAGCTCCGCGAAATGGTAAAAAATCTTCGCAAGCACGCAAAAGTTCTGCGAACACGAGTTCGCAATGCTTTTTTCCTGTTTGCGAACGCTGTTTGCGTGTTCGTGGTGAAATATCTTGCAAAAACGCATTTTGAAAGTGCGAACAAGCAAAAAATTCTGCGAAGCCACAGATTGCGGAATTTTTGGCAATTCCGAGTTCTTTGCGGAACGCAAAATTATGCAAATCCTGCAAGCCGAACTGAATATACCGCCCAGGCCTACCTGATGCACTGCTGCTTGGGGGATGAAATCCCCTTGGCTGCTGAGGATCATTGGGGTTCAGGAACCCCTATTGTTGCCATAAGTAAGTCCCCCACAGCGGGATTACTCAGACCTCATCAGAGACCCCACTCCCTTTCTCAACTAATCTGAAAAGAGGCCTCCTGGTACACTACTGGTTGGGGGTGAAGTCTCCCTGGCTGCTGAGGGGGTTTGCCCAGACCTCCGCAGAAGCCCTACCCCTTTTCTCAACTGCTTTGAAAAGGGGCTTCCTGGTGCACTACTGGTTCAGAGATGAAGTCTATGGGTGAGTGCGCAGGTAAACTCTGCTCCGCCGGTGGTTGGAGGAGATTTTACAACCTCTTTATTCGAAGTGGAGCACGGAGTGGCAAAACTCCACATACTCTGCCGGCAGAGTGGAGTTTACCACTCACACCTATCAGAGACTCACACACCCACTTACAGACCCACTCACACACCCACATACCTATTTAAAGCACCACTAATAGTTTCTAACACCCACTTACAAACCTACACAGACACTCCTACACCCACTGAGACACTCATGCAGTCACTTGCCCTCTTAGTCTCAAATGTTAGTGGTCACAGTTAGGAAATAAAATTTAAAAAACTTTCAAATTCACTTAAAAAAACCTAAGGTTACATGGATGCCATATTTAAGAAATAGAATTTAAAAAACTTAGAAATTTAATGAAAATACCTAAGGTTACTAGGACGTTATAGTTAGGTAAAATAATTTTTTTTAGACTTCAAATTCACTGAAAAAAACAAATGTTACAGTGACTTTATGTCAGACTCCACTCAGGATCCGGAAGATGCACATAAAACTCCACCTCCCGATCTCACCAACACACTGGTAAATAAAAACACAGTGGGTTCGAGCGATAGGGCGAGGGAAAAAACAGGAGACCAAGGAAGGGAAAGGAAGGGGGCAGCTGGGAAGGGATGGCTGAAAGACAAGAAAAACAGTGTACTGGTTATAACTGGTCACTTCGAAACCCCTATCTCTCTTCCTCTTCCTCTATTATGATAAAGGGTTCACCTTTCTTCAATCAACGCTCTCCACCTCCTCCCTGTACAATGGGTATGTGTATAGCTGCACCAATACTTCCTAAGGAATATAAACAACAATTATTTCTAATTCACCCCTGGAAGAAAGGTACAATTATTTGTAACATGGCTATACCTACCCCTCCTTGTAAAGATTGTGCTTTAAATAAAACGTGTGAATTTCCACCAACTAAGTGTTTCAAATCAAAAAATTTTAAACTCTTCCAACGAGTATGTCTGCGATGCCAGAAAGTACAATATTTTCCTTCAGGAATTACGGCAAGATGTAGCCTCCTACTACTGTCTTCCGCTCCCCTTCAACAACTCCAAATGTCTCTCAAACGACAAGGCTCCAAACACGGCAAGATGTAGGCTTTCCCACTATCTTCCGCTTTGGCAATTAACTTTGGAGACACTAGTGCCTTACTTCGTAGCGGCAGTGAGCAGAAGGCTGGCCCCACTACACTCCGCTCTCAGTGTGAACACCACAAGGATTCCAATACAATTCTAGGCAGTTATTATTTCACAGTCTAAGCATCACAGTTCATCATTTCCCAGCAACGCGTTAAACCTCACGCATTGCGTGTAACTCACAGCACTGGAGACGCTTCCTTACGGTCCGCTCTTATTCCGTGGCTCGTCTCTCTCCTTTCAGCCATGATGAGGAAGTGTCGGCATGGATATCAGGAGAACAAACAAAGGGACAGGAAACACCGTTCCCGCTTCAAAGGCAGACGTAAAACACTCTGCAATAATAGCGCGTTCCAAATTCACTCGCGCTGGAATCAAAAACAAAGCGGACAAAACTTCTCTGATCAAGATCCCAGAGAAGACAAGAAAACCAAGTTCCACTATGAAGCAAACGTACTGCAGGTCACAAAATCACGAACAGGAAGCAATGGGTCCACCCAGCCTATATAGGACCACGCCCCCTGTGTAGGCATTCTGGGAGTTGTAGTTTTTTACTGTTAGGTAGGCTCCTTGGCAGACCCTGACACTTTAATGTTAGTAAATCAGTTTTCTCTTGTGCAAAATGAGTGAAATTCAGTAGGTATAGTTACCTAAACTAACAATAACTTACTGTCATGCCCGAGAGTCCCGACGTACTGTCCCTTTTTAGAGAAAACACTATAAAATTCCCCAGAGCCCGTGGAGCGACGCTTTACGTTCTTGCGTCTAGCTCCGTGTGTCACTGTTCCGTCTTGTTCCAGTGTGCCTGACTTCCTGTTAGTCTTTCCGGTTTTCAATTGAAGTCGGAAGCCCTCCGTCCTTTCGTTCCTGCGGCATTCTACTCTGCTCCCAAGTTTTGCCCCGTTACTTGTGCTCTGTAAGCCACGTTTATCTGAATACTGGCTCCGCCCGGTGGCCGGGCTTCTTCTCCGCCATCCGGCCGGGCTACCTTTCCCCTCCTCTACTCCTTCGCTTGCTGGCTCCGCCCGACGGCCGGGCTTGTTCTCCGCCGTCCGTCCGGGCTACCTTTCCCAACCTCTATCCCTTTGCTCACTTGCTCCACCCGACGGCCGGGCTTGGTCTCCGCCGTCCGGCCGGGCACAGAGTGACCTTTTTTTAGGTATTTCGGGGTTTTTTTGTTGTTTCCTGAGCAGAACACCCGGTGGCCGGGCTTTGTCTCCGCCATCCGGTGGTATCGCTATTACTCTTCCCCGCATTTTCTCACTTGGCTGTAATCAGCTGGCCCCTCACGTTATTTGTTCCTGGCCAGCCTCAAAGTTGTGTTTGGGGATACTTGCATGGACTCGAGTGGGGCACAGACCTTCTACTTCCCAATCCAGAATCACGGTAACAGCGCTGTGCGCTACACATATGTTTTTGTTTGTGATATATATACATTGAGTCCTAAAGATATATGTTTTGCATCATAGGTTTCCAGGCAAGACAGTGGAGTTAGCGTCGGATTATGGTCCAGTCCATTTGATTGAGACAAAAGTCTAGGAACCCTCTACAGGATTCTAAGTGAGAGCTTTGCATTTTAGGACATTATTGCACATGCTCTTAGATGTATCAGGGTAGTTAATATTGTTGTGTTGTTCTCCATCATTAGCTCGAGCCGAAACCTATAACCACTACACGTCAGTTCTGCGGCTTAGCCTAATCATTCATGGTATGTAGAGATTGTGTACAAAAATAAGTTGCATTTCTATGTGTATGACAACTGTGATTAGAAAGCTTGTATATTTCTTTCAGCCCCACGCCCACCAGAGGTCCTTACAGTGTTCAAGCTACTTCACACAGAAGATTACAGTCAAGATATTTTCTTCCCCAAACTTTCCTTGTTTTGTCTCCCTGTTTTCCCCTGGCGAGCCTCTCGGTACTCTAGTGTTTGATAGAGTCGGAAGGCCGTAGGGGAAGGCTGAGGAATTATCTTCGGATTCTTGACGCTCCTGCGGAACCTGCCTGGAAATCATTACACTTACCCAGGGTGAAATGTATCATGCCATGCCATGCGTTGGATTACCTGCTACAATAAAAATCTACTTTACTCACTATCAAATGGAGGGCTTGGTTCCCATGCAGTGGAAAGCGTGTGAGTTTGCTGGTGATACATATATATATATGTGGGCTGAGCAGTGAACTCGACTCCATTTGCAGAGTTTGCAGAGTTTTCTCACTCAGTGCTCCATGGCGAATGCAGAATTCCCAAAAAAATCCCGCTCTGCAAAGCGGGGGGAAATTTTTCCTCAGTCACCAACATTAAAGTGGCAATCCTGAAAGAGAAAATTCAATGCTAGACCACCTCCCAGCGAGATTTCTCAACCCAGGAGGTCGTGGATGGTCGCTGGCGCTCATGTTGAGAAACCTTCCATTCACATTGAGGAAGCTGCGGTTGGAGTAAAACATCTACTTGAGCCGCAGAAAGAAGCTCTTGTGCTGTGCATGGGGCAGTTCGTGCTGATTTTTCAGCACTGGACAAACACCAGGTGTTAAAAATCAGCGCAAATTGTGCAACCTAAGGCACGCCGCCACTTGTTCAATTCCTCGAACTCCGCCCAGGCCTAATATATATATATATATATATATATATACATAAATAAATATATATATATATATTTTCATATATATATTCACTGAAAAAAAACCAAAGGGTACAGGGACGTTATAGCTAGGCTCAGATTTCACTATATTATAAGTGCTGAATTTCAATGGTTTTATACAAGTGATATCTGAGCTTAACTATAACGTCCTTGTAACCTTTGTTTTTTTTCAGTGAATATATATATATAGAAATAGATATATAGATGTAATATTTCAATTTTGCTATTAAAAAAAAGATTTCCTTCAACCCTTGTCCCATCCCTTCTCTCTCTGAGTCACCCCACACATTTCTGACTACTATGAACTTTCAAGCATCCTTATGAAACTTTCCCCTCCTTTTTAGCCATGCCACCCTATTAACAGGTACACATGACCACTACTTACAAAAACAACTTACTACTTCCCCTTTCAAATCCATTCCCTTCATTCTATCCCTAACTCTAAACTCCAAAAAACATACAAGAAATCAACAGCACAAACCTAACAAAACTAATGCAAACAAATATATATATATTACTAATCTACTAACTATTAAACTCTAACATTGGGTTCTGTAGAAGCGTACTTGTTGGGTCATATGTTTCTTTAAGTGGGGACGGTATTTACAAATATTTTATGTACCTTTAAAGGGTTAGTGTATTTACAAATGCAGCACATGCCACCATGGTTACTGTTCCATCTTGGAATGGTGGCATGTGAAGTACTGGAGAGTCAGTTATTGGATGCTGTCCCTCTGGCCGGTCGTTTATATGGATTTATCCGATTTACAATAAAGAAGACAATTTTAATGTGTTGGGTCTTATGTTTCTTTAAGTGGGGACGGTATTTACAAATATTTTATGTACCTTTAAAGGGTTAGTGTATTTACCATGGTGGTTACTGTTTTTTTAATGTGTTGGGTCTTATGTTTCTTTAAGTGGGGACGGTATTTACAAATATTTTATGTACCTTTAAAGGGTTAGTGTATTTACCATGGTGGTTACTGTTCCATCTTGGAATGGTGGCATGTGAAGTACTGGAGAGTCAGTTATTGGATGCTGTCCCTCTGGCCGGTCGTTTATATGGATTTATCCGATTTACAATAAAGAAGACAATTTTATCTGAATCAGCATCTTCTTTTCAGTACTACTCTCTGAAAAGCGCTTCAACACCTCGTCAGGGGCCGTAAGCACTCTATAAATACAATTTACAATTACAATTACTGACGGGTCTAAAATACTTTCAGCCATCTCACCCTGTAACTGGCCAACTTGCTCCCCATGAGAGAAGATGTGCTAGCATCACCGGCTCCATGGTTAACATGCGCTCGTTTCCATGGTAACAAAAGCATCATCTCTTTCAAAGGTTTGCTACAATGGTTGCCACGGTAACAAATCAGCATCTGGATTGAGCATCCAGGTCCTCTAATAGGGCAGTGGCTCTCACACAGTGGATGGCCCATGCGGTGCGCGCACTCAAAACAGGACTTGGTTCACTGTTTGCTCAGTTTCTTTTATTATTGTTAGCAAGTTGGGGAATTATGACCAGGGACGCAAGAGTCCACTAACCTGGGGGGGCTTCAGCCACTCAGGCTGGTCACTGTTACTGTTCATGCTGTTTCTTTCAAGGAGAAGTCACTTGTTCACAGGGTGTGACTGGCAGAAAGGGGGTCTACTTAGCGTTGGATACCATCCACACCGTGTCCCACCTACGCCCCGCATTCGCAGTGAATTTTATTGACACATGATGGGAACAAACGCTACTCAGCGTACCCCACACTTTAATATCCTTACATGGAATATGCCTTCCATGGCTAAACCAGCCAATCATTACTGCATTTATGCTAATCTCAAACACTGCCACACACACGTTCCCATGCTGCAAGGAATGCATCATGCATTGACAGAGCGCCATAAGGTGCGCACGAGACGGAGCGGGCAGGTATACGGCATAACTGCATCAGCCTTCGCTTTTGGAGTGATTCGATGGATCGCCCAGTGGTCCTGTATGTAGTGGACACTCACAGAGTGGATACCAAAGGCTGCTTTGTTATCACGGAAGAACAACTTGATGGGGTTGCCCTTACACCGGTGGCAATGTATGCACCTCTCTAACACTAATCAATCTGGTTTTCTGGACACCCTTACTCCTGCACTTTTCTGGGACCCGGAGTCACCAGGACTATGGGGTGGCTGTAAAGACGGTAGGACACGTAAATAGTGTTGAAAGGAGATTTATTCCAGCATCAATAGCGCAGCAGAGAAACACCTCTACTCTCTTCCCTCAGCTCTCCAACTGCTCCACAATCTAGAACACACAACAGTGGAAGCTTGGAGCGAAGGGAAGAGCGAGGCAAGGCACGAGAGAGAACACAAGAAAATAAACAATAAATACATACATAACACATCTTCCTCCTTGTAAAACAAAAAAGAACAATAAGGATTCAATTTTACAAACCTAACACATCTCCCTCCTGATAAAACAGCAAAAAAAAACAAGATACAATCTTACAAACATAATCAGACATCCATTTTGGTTTTTGACAAATGCGCTTATCACAGCACTTTTGATCGACATTAAAATTGCTATGTTCCACACAAATAGGCAAATTTTGAGTGTCATCAGAAGGTATAATAGCATCATCACTTCTTTTAACAACATCATTATTGACATTTGGAGAATTGTCAACTTCAGAAAGTGCTTCCGTATGAATGTCCCATTCAGAATGAGGATCAAAAGGACGAGCAGCCCCCAAAGAAACTGAATTCTCAGACCACTTAGAAGAGGGATGAAAAATTGCTACTCTTTTTAAATTCCAAACTTTACCATCTGTCCATTTTACAGCATTTTTAAGAACTTTGATAACCCTCATAGGTTTAAAGAATGTAATTTCTCCCTTACAAACCTTTCAAGGTTTCTTAACTCTAACCCATGAACCAACTTTGACAGAAACAACTATGGTGTTATGTTGCAAGTTATACTTATCATGGTACTTGTTACTCTTGTCAATAATTCTTGAACTAACAACTTCACTAGGAACAGTATTAGAAGCAGCTTTCAAAAGCCACTCAGGATTGCATTTAGTTCTCGCACCACGGCCTCTCATTACTTCAAATGGGGAAACCTCCAAGGAATCATGAGGAGTAGTTCGATAGATCCACATGGTTTTGAAAATCTCCACCTCCCAATCACTTTGATTCTGAACAGCTAATTGAATGGAATTTTTTAACACTCTGTTGAATCTTTCGATCATGCCGTTACCAGAAGGATTATAGAGTGAGGTGGTCCTGTAATCCTGTCAACAACCTTAATAACTGGCCATCTCAAAAAAATGTCTATAAGTGCAAACACATACTTCTTTTCAGGACCAATGGGACCCATGATATCTATGGTAACAGTATGCCAAGCTTTGCTCGGACCAAAAGATTCCCCTAATTTAGGTCTCAAAGTAACTAAAGATTTGTCAGAATTGGAGCATGGTAAACAATCTCAAACTACTCTTTCAATTAAAACATCAACACCCGGCCACCAAAACCATTGCTTAACTCTTTGTTTTGTTTTAATGATACCACAATGTTCTTCATGGCAGAGTTCCACAACCTTCAATCTTAAAGAACTAGGAGGAACCACTTTATCACCTCTGGAGATTGAATTATAAGTGACAGCGAGTTCTTGCCTAACTTCCCAAAAATCTTTAAGCAAATCAGGAATTCTGCTCTTACAAGGCCAGCCTTTGTTTATAAAACTCAACAATTGTTGCAAAGATGCATCCATCTTATAAGTTATCAACCATTCATCTTAATTGAGAACCAAAGCAACCTGCTCCACATCCAAATCAGAAGAATCACACTCAAAAATGTCAATCGGTAACCTGGACAGAAAGTCTGCAATAACATTCTTTTTGCCAGGCACATAAACAACTTGGCAATTATAATCCTGTAAACGTAGAGATAATCTTGCAATTCTAGCAGAAGCGTTAAGAATACCCTCCGTTGTCAACAATTTAACATTTGTGATCAGTACGTAATAAGCAAAATCTACCCCACACAAAGGATCTAAAATAATCCATAGCCCAGGCACAGGCAAGGGTCTCTTTTTCAATAATGGAGAATTTCTCCTCCGAAGGAGACAAAGCATGTGAAGCGTAACCAACAATATTTTCCTTTCCATCCGGTCTTATTTGGGACAACACACCACCCAAACCCTTATTGCTGGCGTCAACTGTGATATCATTCTCAAATTCTGGATCCAACCCTTTAAGAGCAGGGGCATTGACAATAGTAAATTTAATAAAAATCAAGCTCAGCCTGGCATTCCGAACTCTAAAAAAACGTAACTCTATTCTTGAGGAGTTGTCTGATGTTGTACATTTTTGAAGAAAAATTGTCAACAAATCTAGAGTAGAACTCCGCAAGTCCTAAAAAAGACCGAAGCTCTTCTTTGTTCTTTGGATTTGGTGCATCACGAAATGCATCTGTCAAAGAAGACTTAGTTGAGATACCATCTTTACAAAGAGTCTGACCCAAATTTACATTTGTAATGGTCAACAGTCAGGCCCTTGGATTCGAGAATATAAAGTACCTTATTGAGAATTTTGTCATGTTCATTCCTATCAGTACCAAAAACGAGGATGTCATCCTGAAAACACCTTACATTTTTCATCTTGCCAAATAGGTGATACATCAATCTTTGAAATATAGCAGCCGTAGAGGCCAAACCGAAAGGAAGCCTTTTATATTGAAAACAGCCAAAAGGTGTGATGAATGCTGTCAATTGTTTGCTTTCCTCGGCTAGTGAAATCTGATGATAGGCAGTAGATAAATCAATAGATGAAAACCATTCAGCATCCTTCACAAGTGACAACATTTCGGAGATTTTGGGAAGGGGAAATTTGCCTACTACAATGTTATTATTTAAATGCCTGAGGTCAATACATAATCTCAATTTGCCATTACTGTGTTTGGCAACCACAATTGGAGAAATCCACTCAGCAGACTCTATAGGCTCAATTACGTCAGCTTTGACAAGTTTATCTAACTCTTTCTCTACATCGTCCCTCAGGAGAATAGGAATGTGTCTACCTTTGTGCACCTTAGGACAGGCATTGGACTTTAAGACAATTTTGTGTTCAAAATCATTGCGATTACCAATGTTCCCATAAAAAACTTTAGGAAATTTCTTTAACAACTCTTCACACATTAAATCCTTTTCATTGAGAACCATGACAGGTTCTGGACTGTTAGGGTTAAGAATTATGTTTAACTTGCCCTGGTTCTTCCAACCCAAGACAGAAGGACCTTTCTTAGCAACATACAATTTGCTAGAAGTCTGTCTGTTCTTAAATTTAAAAAATAATGGCCTGTATCCAACCATATCGATTTTTTCTCCAGAAAACCCTTCAGGCTGGATATCCGAAACAAAAAGTTTGTTCCCTAATCTATTGGCGAAAAGAGATTTCCATGTAGCTTCATCAATAATAGTATAAGGGGAACCATAGTCCGCATACATCTGTACAGTAATCTCTCCTATGATCATAGATCATAAGGGTTTCTTACATGACTTGTTGTTGTAATCATTTATGTTCCAGACAAAATGGTCTATAGAATCATCGCAAGAATCTTTGATGGTGAGTTTCTTAACCCCTTCGATGCTGATGACGAGCTCAGCTCATCATCAGCCACGGGGGGCGTGTGCGGATGATGAGCTGAGCTCGTCATCTAACGCGGCTTTTGAAAAAAAGCCGCACAGAGCGAAAATAACCGCCGCAGCGATGCGGTTAATACCCTCATCACCGTCACTGGATTCAAAGTCTGGTTCGTCTAAGCATTTGACTCTTCTACCAGCCCCCTTTTTTGTACAAGCCTTGGTAAAATGGCCAATCATTCCACAGTTAGAACAACGCTGTTTCAGAGCAGGGCACAACTTACTTGAAGCTAAATGTGAAGGACTATCACACCTATAATATCTGAAACCAGAGTTACGGTAAAACTTTTTCTTCTTATTCAACTAAAATTTATGTTTAACAGGAATTAAAGGTTTGGAATTAGATGCATTTGCCCTAATCTTATTAACAACTTCAGCCAAAGTTTCAGCAACAGCAGCATCTTGTTTGAGGTGTTTAGCACTACGGCTAGACATTTCAGCTTTCCTGACAATACTAAGAATGTCTTTAAGTTCAGCATCACCATTTATCCACAGTCTGTCTTGCACAGCTGGGTCTTGATTATGCATAACTACCTGATCTCTAATAAATTGATCAACTAAATGATCAAACTTACAATCTTGTGCAAGTTTCCTAAGCGCTGACACATATTGATCAATAGTTTCATTACTTTCTTGTTTACGCTGGAAAAAACGAAATCTTACAATACCAATGCATACTTTTGGTCCAAAATAAGTATCAAAATCATTCACAATAGCATTGAATACATTAACATCACCACCCCCCAATGCTTTTGTCATTTCCTCATAAGCTTTAAGCCCACCAGGACCCAAGGAATGTAGTAAGAGTTTCTTTTTCCTTTCAGGTGTCATTTTACCTTCCTCATCGATAGTATCAATAAAGTTAAGGAAATAAGCCTTCCATTCTGACCATTTCATGCATGGTTCGGATCCTGCCGGCCAGAACGCCTGAGGGGGTTGTATAGAATAATTTTGACTTGTCATGTTGAAGAGTTTGAAATAAACAAAGCTATTAAGTAACAAAACAAAAAAATATAATGAATCTAGTGTATATTGAGTTTGCACAAAAATCAGATGTGCAAATAGTTATGTGCTTCCCAGAGTGTGCACATCACTGGTGCTAAAATTAAATAAACATTGGGTATGCACATAACATGCACTTAAACTTGCAACCTTAAAATATGCACAACGCTGAAATTAGAATAATAAAAATGTGTGCACATCACCATATGCTTTGTATTAATAATTAACTATTCTCATCAATATTGAGGGTGTGCACATCACCGTGAACTGCATGGAGAGCGATCTGCATTAAAGTCTTTAAATTAGCTGGCGCTCCTTGAAATCATCGTAACACGCGTCTTGGTGTAATTCAAAAGGTGCGTAGCAGCAATAATAACCATAAGTAGAAGGATTACTTTTGCGTAGAATATACGGGTGTCCGTCTCACTGAAACGGCAATAATATCCACACCCAATATGGCGGCACGTAGAGGTCAACGTACGTGACCCGAGCGTAATGCGCAGCACGTCAATCCCTCTCTGACGAAGAATGCAGAAGCTTTGAGGTGAACTCTGCTGAGCTGTGATGGAACTCTCTTGAGCCGAGGTAAGGCGCTCGCGCTCGAGAGTAGGCAGTTAAACTTTGAAACACAATGTTAATGAAGGAAGAGAACAAATCTTTGAATAGAATAAAGTTAACAGGTATATACGACCTGTAAGCGATCCAAAACACCAACGTGGGAGAATCAGCAATAAATGACAACCAACCGATGCAGGACGCTTGAGTAAATCATCCAAGTCTTTAACGACGAAATCCACGTTCGACAAAGACAAAATCCAGACGAAGTCTGATGAGCGTGAGTTCGTATTTCCACAAGTCGCCAATTTGTAAAGACGGTAGGACACGTAAATAGTGTTGAAAGGAGATTTATTCCAGTATCAATAGCGCAGCAGAGAAACACCTCTACTCTCTTCCCTCAGCTCTCCAACTGCTCCACAATCTAGAACACACAACAGTGGAAGCTTGGAGCGAGGGGAAGAGCGAGGCAAGGCACGAGAGAGAACACAAGAAAATAAATAATAAATACATACATAACAGTGGCGATTTTAGTAGTGTGAACAACAATCAAGAACCCAGGAGGTCTACAGGCCAAGCAAATAGCTGGCTGAACTAACAAGTATAACTTTATAACAGTTGGTGCTGCAGTCACCATGTAACAATATATATAGAGAAGAGAAAGCAAATGTGCAAGACACAAAAGAGTGGTGATGTCGAAGACTCAATTAGAAAAAACTGGTCAGACCGGATCCAGTACACATATTATTTGTGAATAACCATCAGAACAACCAAGTGATCAGTCCTATCGTTTGGTCGTTCACACTGTGACCAGGCGGGTCCTTAGATCATCTAGACCTCATGCCACACAGTCATAGTGAGTACTGGGTATGGTCTACAGTCAGAATTGGAACTACCAATTGTTGGTCTGATTCTGATGGCTCATAAGAGTGGTGAGAATACAGTGCAACGCAACAAAAGAGTGGTGAATCTAAAATAGGGTGATATGTCTAAACAAATACTTTAATAGAAACTAGGCACATCCCCTAATTTTAGTAGCGTGCCAGACATTGACTGCAACAGCTCTATCCTGCAATTGTCACACGCCATCTGCTTCCGCGCGACATAACACTTTTGCAGCTGGCTCACCCGATGACTTTTGCATGATGCTTGGTCACCCACTAGATTGCAAATTTTCATTCTACTCCCCAGTCTATAGCCTACATACTAGGTTGGACCTCCTTCTTTGCATTGACCAATTGGGTACCCAAATAATTTGTTGGATGCTTGGCACGTCCTCTCTCGGATCAGTGCCCCCTACACGTGACCATACAATGAGATAGATTGTGCCCCAAGAGTCACTCCTGGAGGCTCCAAATGGAGGCTCATCTTGATCCTCTATTTTGGGAGGGCCTGGCGCAATGCATTGCCCAATACTTTTTGCTACACAAGGGGTCAACTCAGTCCTGGGTGATCAAATGGGACGCACAGAGAGTGGTTGGACGGGGTCACTCCATGACTGCCACATGGGAGGTACACAGGCACCTACCTGCAAGAGGAACTAATGTCCCTTGAACAGGAGTTGTACCCTGTGGGGACCGGGGAGGCAAATCGAGCAACGATGGTCGACCAACTTCAGCAGCTGCTTAAGCAATGACACAAAGCTGAGGCACAGCATGGCAAGCATGATTATAAACGACGCCGAACTGCGTTTCACGCTGAAGGGGATCGTTTGGGGAGACTACTTGGCTTATTAGTGAAAGAGGAGCAATGGGGATCCCCAAAAGGAGCTATCAACTCTGCAGTTGTCACAATGGCCACAACACAACCGGCCATCAGCGCCGGGGCCGATTCACAGAACTAATCTGAAACAAAATCCTAAACTTACTACTTTTGGTATTCACAGAAGGCATTTAGTAGTAGTAAAGATAGGATTCCTACCTTTTCTACTTCTAAATGCCTTTTGTGAATACTGAAAGTCGTAAAGTTAGGATTTTGTCTCAGATTACTTTTATGAATTAGTCTAACCGTGTTTGGGAAGTCCTATCAATCGCTGTATCGTGCAGCAGACCTCTCACCTCTGAAGTGAACATGTGGCTACTTACGTGCCCTACTACTGACTAAGCTGACCGCGCTGCAGCAGGCCGATTTTGACGAGCCCCTCCAATTAGAAAAAATATGGGAGGCCAATGCCCAATTGCCCGCAACAAAACACAAGGCATGGATGGGCTACCAATTGAGTATCACTCCACGTGTCCCTCCCATGTTACCCAACATTTATTAGAGATGTTCAATGAAGCCAGAGCAAGGGGCCAACTCCCGGAGTTGCTTTGGGAAGCGCTGATCATGGTCTTACCCAAACCTGGCAGAGACCCACTTGACGACCGCTCGTATCACCCGCTATTGCACCTGAACCTTGATTATAAAATCCTCAGAAGAGTACTGGTAAATAGACTGCAGCCCATGGTCAGCACCCTCGTCCATGTGGAACAATCGGGATTCATCCCTGGACACAACAACTTCCAAAACATCTGACGCTCATTGCACCTCATCCAGGACACAAACCATCCTCCCAATGACGCCCCTCCCCCAGGGCTAACGATCGGGTGGTGGGGTCCCTGGACATTGAAAAGGCATTTGATACTTTGAGCTGGAACTTTCTACTTCTGACTCTTGAAAGAATGGGGTTTGGCCCAGGTTATTTAGTATGTATCCAAACACTGTATAAGAACCCGACCGCGAGGGTCCCTACAGGCCAGATAATATCAGACAGATTCATAATCCAGAGAGGTGCCAGGCAAGGGTGCTCACTTTCCCCACTGATCTCTGCCCTGGTGATGGAGTCATTGGCCTGCCAATTGCATCAACGCGCACATCAATGGGACACCCCAGATTTATGCACACATCATATCATCTTGCTATATGTGGATAACTCCCCGGTTTTCCTCCGTGAAGTGAGGACCTCCATTCCAGGATTGATGCAACTGCTGGAATGGATTTGGGGACATTTCTGGTCTGAAAGCAAACTTGCCCAAATCATGTGAGTTCCCTCTAGCCCCCGTACCCGAACATCACAGAGGTGCCCCAATTGGCTGCCAACTCTGGTGGAGCTGCTGCTACAGCACGTTTAAATATCTAGGGGTCCACATCTACCACTCACATAAGGACACTTGGGAAGTCAATGTGGACAAAGCAGTGACCTTTATCTGTAAATCTTCATCATATTGGCGATCCCTGCCTCTCTCATTGCTAGGCCGAGTGGCGGTATCCAAATGCTGGTACTACCCCGCCTCCTGTACTTTTTCGCCACACATCCAACTACTCGGAGAGGGGGGGGGGGGATTGGGAATTCTAGGGATAACAAGTTTTTACACATGGCTGACGGACCTGAGCTGTCGCATTGCTGCATGAGCCGCGCCAGGTGACAGTGGCTAGACGGTACTGCCGCAGATTTGTACACAACAAAAACACCCATATTCCATATTCTCCATCTACAGAATATGGCAGCTACCGGGATTTCATAAGGAGTGCGGAGGTATGACACTGTGCCGTGGTGGGAGGCGGGGATCGGTCAAGGAGGGGATTTCTACCTCAAAGGCACCCTCATGACATTTCAGGACATATGGACAAATATGGCATAGGGGCTCGCCACTTCCTGACATACCATAGTGTATAGCGGATCCCAGTTTCCGGCGACAGGGTAGGTCATAGTCTGAGCGCACTTGGACGCTGACCCAAATTGGTGTCCATTTTGACCACCAGACACTGTTGCAAGTAATCTTAGACAACAGTTAGGTTATCAACCAGAAATACGTGGTACGTAAGTTGTACTCTACCACGCTGTGTAGATAGTATTCATTTTTGATCCTGAAGAAGTGCCCCGATCCTCCTGAAACTTATGGCATGAAACATGTCGATCCACTGAGAGTAGGACACAGATAGCTAGATACATTGCCTCTAGCTCACTGCCACTCTCTGCATATTTTTATTCAGGCAGTCTACCTTCAGAATAAATCATTGTTAGGACTGACTGAGCTGTTTTAAATCACTTTCTTCCCTCTCACATCTACACACACTAGGCCTCTTACCCCCACTGCACCCACCGGCAGGAACAAAAGATCCCCGCCAAAGAGCCCCGGTTTTGGTGCCCGACAGGTATTGCAGCGCCGACCTGACGAGGGGCAGGCTCATATGATGAAGCATGACACCTGGCTTGCTGGGTGTGTGAGAGCCCTAGTTCTGACAAGGGAACTCCCTCCCTCCTTTTATTTTCAGTGTGGGACTATACTTGAGCCCCCTCTCCTCAGTATCTCTCCGTCCCTGTTCTTTGGACTCAGAGGAACTCCATACCCTTCTTGTACACAGTGCTCTCGCCAAGCCATAGCAAACAGCAATGCATCGGGGGTGAGCACCCCAACACACTGTAGGAGCCGGCGGGAGATCGAGATTCATTTTTCAAAAAATTGGCGGAAGTCGTGGCTCCAGCGCAACTACAGCCCAAACTTTTTTTTTTTAAATGCTTTTTGGCCCTGGGGGTTCCACATGGACAGTAACCTAGAGCGTCAGGGTGTTTATACTTTACCCCCTTTTCTTTTTTTAAAATGTTTTTCATGTGACTCGGTTCAACCGAGTCACAAGATGGTTCTCAATACTTCCTGGTTTGAAGTGTTGGCAGCCAATTAGATATCAGTATGAGATCGGGACTCGTCTCTGTGGCTGCAGCATCCATTTTGTGATGCCAGGGCTCTTTTAAACTGTTACCGGGTATACCGGTGTGGACATGTCTCTCCCTCTAGAAGGATGGAATTACACCCCCGCCGCCAGGACTGGCGGGGGAGTAGGATTCCAAAGTGTTTGACACCAAACATGGCATGTTTCTGTGCAGCCATTCCAAAGTTAGCATTTACCGCAAGGTTATAATGCACTTAAGAGTATATGGTCTGGCTGCATCACAGAACAGCCCAGACAATAGGTTCTGAAAGCTGCAGAGGGCCCTACTCATGCATGGGCACCCTCTCACACAAAACCCAGCACCCTGCCGTCAGGATTGATAAGGCCTGCTATAGGGGTGACTGATAGGTGTATGTGTGTAGTAATTTAAGGTAGATATAGGTGCAATGTTATTTTCACCTCCAGCTGGACCCAAAACAAAGGCCAAAATGAAGGGACCATCAGGGCTCCTTTTGTTCCTGTATCCTGGCTGGGCGTGTTCTGGAATGCAAGGAGCAGAAACAAAGGCACACAGCTCGGTATCACTTCCATGGCACTTAAGAGAGGCATACACTTGACTTTGCTCAGTCCCTGTATATAAGTGCATGCACTGTACGAATATCACATGTGTTGATATGTCCCAGTATTTATGCAAGTAAGAATTGAAATATCAACATTTTATTTCTTTTATAGCGCTACTCATCCCAATGCAGGGTGTCAGAGTGCTTTACATCACACATAAACATTCTGCATTGCCAATAAATCATGCAAGTGCATAAATCAATTTACAAGATGTGCTATATAGGACAGTGAGGGTTACAAGGTGTAGGAGTCACATGTCCTTCCTAGCTCACTGTGCTGTATTAAATGAATTACAATTTGTGAACTGCAAGTAACAAAAGGATCTCTGTCATAAAAAAATTACTTAACTATCCACTTAAAATGAAAATCTGCTGTGCATGTCACATAATGTGTTTAGAAGGTGATACTTAAGCTTCTATGCTACTTTGATTCAAGATTTGGACTCGACAAAACACAGATCTCTCCAGCAAATGCTTTAACCTCCAGAAATACCATACTATTATTATTGTTTCCTGAGGTCTAACAGGTGCAGAAAGATCTCTGCAGTAGGTGCTTAAACCCATAAGATATTTTAAGATGCAGAGTTTGCAACCAATTAACCAGTACAGATCTACTATCATGTTTCTCCTTGTTGCCAATTTCTTTGTGGAAGAGTTTAAAAAAAGAAAATTGGTCCGGATTTTGTGCTGGGGTTGCACCACTTTTTGGGCAAAAACTCAATGCAAAGTCTTGTAATACACTTAAATGTACTCATGATACACCTGCTAAACATATGTGTGAGGTCTTAATATCTGATGTCACTTCTTGTGAGGTCACTTCCTGTGATGGCACATATGGGGTCACGTACCATGACGCGATGCGCTGTAACATACTGCCTTACTTGGTTAGTACCCCCACTTACGTTTTTTAGGACTTGTGCCCTGGTTGTAAGTGTAGGAATGATTTGACCCCAGTATAAACAAAGAGATCTCCCAGATAAACAACCCCTGCCTGGTGCCACTTTGCAAAGTACGTATATGTAAAGACTTCGGTGAATTCCGGATTATCACATAATATTGTATAGACCTGGCGGGCACGTAATTGCAAATATCGTTTAAAACCTTTTCAAATCTTATTCAGATTTCTGCAACTTCTTAATCTATTTTTCTTGAAGAATTTACCTCTGTTGAATTTGCCCCCTTACTTCCGCTTACTGTTCCCCTGAGATGTTATACGCAACTAGTTTAATCAATCAACATTTATATAGCGCTGCAAATCGCCGGTGAGGGTCTCGAGCCAGTGGAGATGCTAACTGCTGCGTGGTGTTCTGTTTATTCAAAAAGCTAGGTCTTGAGTGATTTCCTGAAAACCCTGGAGTGATGAGGCGGCCCTGAGGTGCCGGGGAAGGTCGTTCCAAGCTTTGGCTGCTAGGTGTGGGAAGGAGCGTCCTTCGCTGTTGACTCAGCGGATCCAGGTTGTGTCTGCGAGGAAGAGGGAGGTGAATCGCATGTGTCTGGTCGGTTGGTGGAAGGTCATGGGTTTGTTGATGTGTACTGGTCCTTCACTGTGTAGGGCTCTGTAAGCTTGGGTTGTTGATGTACGCTGGTCCTTCGTTGTGTAAGGCTCTGTAAGCGTGGTTTGTTGATGAATGCTGATCCTACGTTGTGTAGGGCTCTGTACATGTGGGTTGTTGATGTACACTGGTCCTTCGTTGCATAGGGCTCTGTAAGCGTGGGTTTGTTGACGTATGCTGGCATTCGTTGTGTAGGGCTCTGTAAGCATGGGTTGTTGATGTATGCTGGTCCTTTGTTGTGTAGGATTCTGTGAGCGTGGGTTTGTTGATGGATGCTGGTCCTTCATTGTGTAGGGCTCTGTAAGCTTGGGTTGTTGATGTATGCTGGTCCTTCGTTGTGTAGGGCTCTGTAAGCTTGGGTTGTTGATGTATGCTGGTCCTTCGTTGTGTAGGGCTCTGTAAGCTTGGGTTGTTGATGTATGCTGGTCCTTCGTTGTGTAGGGCTCTGTAAGCGTGGATTGTTGATGTACGCTGGTCCTTCGTTGTGTAGGGCTCTGTAAGCTTGGGTTGTTGATGTATGCTGGTCCTTCGTTGTGTAGGGCTCTGTAAGCGTGGATTGTTGATGTATGCTGGCCCTTTGTTGCTTATGGCTTTGTATTCGTGGGTTTGTTGATGTATGCTGGCCCTTTGTTGCGAAGGGCTCTGTAAGTGTGGGTTGTTAATGTATGCTGGTCCTTCGTTGTGTAGAGCTCTGTAAGCTTGGGTTGTTGATGTATGCTGGTCCTTCGTTGTATAGGGCTCTGTCTGCGTAGGTTTGTTGATATGTGCTGGTCCTTCGTTGTGTAGGGCTCTGTAAGTGTGTGTTTGTTGATGTATGCTGGTCCTTCGTTGTGTATGGCTCTGTATGCATAGGTTTGTTGATATGTACTGATCCTTCTTTGTGAGGGCTCTGTAAGCGTGTGTTTGTTGATGTATGCTGGTCCTTCAATGTGTAGGGCTCTGTATGCGTAGGTTTGTTGATATGTGCTGGTCCTTCGTTGTGTAGGGTTCTGTAAGCGTGGGTTTGTTGAAGTATGCTGGCCCTTCGTTGTGTGGGGCTCTGTATGCATAGGTTTGTTGATATGTACTGATCCTTCTTTGTGAGGGCTCTGTAAGCGTGTGTTTGTTGATGTATGCTGGTCCTTCGTTGTGTAGGGTTCTGTAAGCGTGGGTTTGTTGAAGTATGCTTGCCCTTTGCTGTGTAGGGTTCTGTAAGCGTGGGTTTGTTGAAGTATGCTTGCCCTTTGCTGTGTAGGGTTCTGTAAGCGTGGGTTTGTTGAAGTATGCTGGTCCTTCATGGTGTAGGGCTCTGTAAGCGTGGTTTGTTGATGAATGCTGATCCTACGTTGTGTAGGGCTCTGTACATGTGGGTTGTTGATGTACACTGGTCCTTCGTTGCATAGGGCTCTGTAAGCGTGGGTTTGTTGACGTATGCTGGCATTCGTTGTGTAGGGCTCTGTAAGCATGGGTTTGTTGATGGATGCTGGTCCTTCGTTGTGTAGGGCTCTGTAAGAGTGGGTTTGTTGATGGATGCTGGTCCTTCATTGTGTAGGGCTCTGTAAGCTTGGGTTGTTGATGTATGCTGGTCCTTCGTTGTGTAGGGCTCTGTAAGCTTGGGTTGTTGATGTATGCTGGTCCTTCGTTGTGTAGGGCTCTGTAAGCTTGGGTTGTTGATGTATGCTGGTCCTTCGTTGTGTAGGGCTCTGTAAGCGTGGATTGTTGATGTACGCTGGTCCTTCGTTGTGTAGGGCTCTGTAAGCTTGGGTTGTTGATGTATGCTGGTCCTTCGTTGTGTAGGGCTCTGTAAGCGTGGATTGTTGATGTATGCTGGCCCTTTGTTGCTTATGGCTTTGTATTCGTGGGTTTGTTGATGTATGCTGGCCCTTTGTTGCGAAGGGCTCTGTAAGTGTGGGTTGTTAATGTATGCTGGTCCTTCGTTGTGTAGAGCTCTGTAAGCTTGGGTTGTTGATGTATGCTGGTCCTTCGTTGTATAGGGCTCTGTCTGCGTAGGTTTGTTGATATGTGCTGGTCCTTCGTTGTGTAGGGCTCTGTAAGTGTGTGTTTGTTGATGTATGCTGGTCCTTCGTTGTGTATGGCTCTGTATGCATAGGTTTGTTGATATGTACTGATCCTTCTTTGTGAGGGCTCTGTAAGCGTGTGTTTGTTGATGTATGCTGGTCCTTCAATGTGTAGGGCTCTGTATGCGTAGGTTTGTTGATATGTGCTGGTCCTTCGTTGTGTAGGGTTCTGTAAGCGTGGGTTTGTTGAAGTATGCTGGCCCTTCGTTGTGTGGGGCTCTGTATGCATAGGTTTGTTGATATGTACTGATCCTTCTTTGTGAGGGCTCTGTAAGCGTGTGTTTGTTGATGTATGCTTGCCCTTTGCTGTGTAGGGCTCTGTAAGTGTGGGTTTGTTGATATGTGCTGGTCCTTCGTTGTGTAGGGTTCTGTAAGCGTGGGTTTGTTGAAGTATGCTTGCCCTTTGCTGTGTAGGGTTCTGTAAGCGTGGGTTTGTTGAAGTATGCTTGCCCTTTGCTGTGTAGGGTTCTGTAAGCGTGGGTTTGTTGAAGTATGCTTGCCCTTTGCTGTGTAGGGCTCTGTAAGTGTGGGTTTGTTGATATGTGCTGGTCCTTCGTTGTGTAGGGTTCTGTAAGCGTGGGTTTGTTGAAGTATGCTTGCCCTTTGCTGTGTAGGGTTCTGTAAGCGTGGGTTTGTTGAAGTATGCTTGCCCTTTGCTGTGTAGGGTTCTGTAAGCGTGGGTTTGTTGAAGTATGCTGGTCCTTCATGGTGTAGGGCTCTGTAAGTGTGGGTTTGTTGATGTATGCTGGTCCTTCGTTGTATAGGGCGCTGTCTGCGTAGGTTTGTTGATATGTGCTGGTCCTTCGTTGTGTAGGGCTCTGTAAGTGTGTGTTTGTTGATGTATGCTGGTCCTTCGTTGTGTATGGCTCTGTATGCATAGGTTTGTTGATATGTACTGATCCTTCTTTGTGAGGGCTCTGTAAGCGTGTGTTTGTTGATGTATGCTGGTCCTTCAATGTGTAGGGCTCTGTATGCGTAGGTTTGTTGATATGTGCTGGTCCTTCGTTGTGTAGGGTTCTGTAAGCGTGGGTTTGTTGATGTATGCTTGCCCTTTGTTGTGTAGGGCTCTGTAAGTGTGGGTTTGTTGATGTATGCTGGTCCTTCATTGTGTAGGGCTCTGTAAGTGTGGGTTTGTTGATGTATGCTAGTCCTTCGTTGTGTAGGGCTCTGTAACAGTGGGTTTGTTGATGTATGCAGGCCCTTCGTTGTGTAGGGCTCTATAAGCGTGGGTTGTTGATGGATGCTGGTCCTTTGCTGTGTAGGGCTCTGTAAGCATGGGTTTGTTGATGTATGCTAGTCCTTTGTTGCGTGGGTCTCTGCAAGCGTGGGTTGTTGATGGATGCTGGTCCTTCGTTGTGTAGGGCTCTGTAACAGTGGGTTGTTGATGTATGCTGGCCCTTCGTTGAGAAGGGCTCTGTAAGCGTGGGTTGTTGATTATGCTGGCCCTTCGTTGAGAAGGGCTCTGTAAGCATGGGTTGTTGATGTATGCTGGTCCTTCGTTGTGTAGGGCTCTATAAGCGTGGGTTGTTGATGGATGCTGGTCCTTCGTTGTGTAGGGTCCTGTACACGTGGGTTTGTTGATGCATGCTGGTCCTTCATTGTGTAGAGCTCTGTAAGCGTGGGTTTGTTGATGTATGCTGGTCCTTCATTGTGTAGAGCTCTGTAAGCGTGGGTTTGTTGATGCATGCTGGTCCTTCATTGTGAAGGGCTCTGTAAGCGTGGGTTTGATGATGTATGCTGGTCCTTCATTGTGTAGAGCTCTGTAAGCGTGGGTTTGTTGATGTATGCTGGTCCTTCATTGTGTAGAGCTCTGTAAGCGTGGGTTTGTTGATGTATGCTGGTCCTTCGTTGCATAGGGCTCTGTAAGTGTGGGTTTGTTGATGTATGCTGGTCCTTCGTTGCATAGGGCTCTGTAAGCGTGGGTTGTTGATGTATGCTGGTCCTTTGTTGCATAGGGCTCTGTAACAGTGGGTTGTTGATCTATGCTGGCCCTTCGTTGAGAAGGGCTCTGTAAGCGTGGGTTGTTGATTATGCTGGCCCTTCGTTGTGTAGGACTCTGTAAGCATGGGTTGTTGGTGTATGCTGGTCCTTCGTTGCATAGGGCTCTGTAAGCGTGGGTTGTTGATGTATGCTGGTCCTTCGTTGTGTTGGGCTCTGTATGTTTGGGTTTGTTGATGTATGCTGGTCCTTTGTTGCGTAAGGTTCTGTAAGCGTGGGTTGTTGATGTACACTGGTCCTTCGTTGTGTAGGGCTCTATAAGCGTGGGTTGTTGATGGATGCTGGTACTTCGTTGTGTAGGGTCCTGTACACGTGGGTTTGTTGATGTATGCAGGTCCTTCGTTGTGTAGGGCTTTGTAAGCGTGGGTGTGAGAAAGTGCCATCTTTCTTGCATTGGTATGCCCCTACTTTTTGCTGAACTGCTGATGTGCTTTGACTGAGTGTGCCCTGGGCTCCTGCCAACCAGGTGCCCAGGGCCTGTGTTCTTTACCTAAAACTGTGTTGAAACTAAAACCCAATTGGCATCTCTGGCCACCTAACAGCCCCTAGTAAATGGTACCCTAGGTACCCAGGGCATGGTTACCAGAGAAGTCCCCTAATGGCTGCAGCACTTATTGTGCCACCCTTAGGGGCCGTGTACCCTGAGACCCACACACTGCCTTTGCAGGCTGAGTGTCTGAGTACAGAACTAAACAAAAAGTCGACATGGCACACATCCCTATATGCCATGCCCACAAACACACTGCCCTGGCATACATCAGTCACCCCTCTACTGGGTGCCCTATGCCAGTGGTGCGCCTGTGCCCCTACAGTACCCAGGCCCATTCCTGGGCACTGTAAGTGCAGTGATGCCATTAAGAGTATATGGTGCTGGGAGTTGGTCATTACGAACTCCACAGCACCATAATGGCTACACTGAAGACTGACAAGTTTGGTACCAAACTTCTCAGCACATTTAATCCGCCCTGATGCCAGTGCAGGATTTAATGTAAAATGCACCAGAGGGCATCTTAGAGATGCCCCCTGAAAATCTAACCTACAATCCACGTCTGGGCTGAGTGGCTGCAGAGGCTGCCACACAGCAGACATGTTGCTGGACCCCTGGATGAAGAGCCCCCGCTCTCCTGGGCCTGCAACAATGCACATCCTGGGCGAGGTGCTAGGTCTCCTCCCCCAGGATGGGCAGGTTAGATCTTCAAAGGCATGCCGCCTCTGTGAGCTTCCCCAGACCATTTGCTGTACTGAGCAACTGGCCCCCACCAGTTCTAACCCACACTCTGGTGGGAAGACTGGCGGGAAACCCTACGTCAGGAAGGGGAGTGTGCCAGCCTGTGCCAACCCCATCCCTCAGGTGGGAGAGTCGAGGTGAGGAACGACCCGGACTCCGGCCCCCTGCCCAATCACAGCTAGGCTCCTGCCCTTCTCCCACAGGAGAGGAGCAGGCTAGGGGGTGTACCCACCCCAGGACAGGGACCTATTGGTCCCTGCCCTTGCCCTACCTGTAACGCCCCTAAATTTAGTATTTAGGGGCACCCTAAACCTTCCTTCCTCAGATCCCGATAAGAAAAGAAGACCCGCCGTGCAGCTGCTAACAACAGGACGACACCCACTGACTTGGCCCCAGCCCTACCGGCCTCTCTATCCTGGAACCTGCTCCTGCTTAATCCCGGCGACTCCTGCAGATAGCAACCTTGGGACACCCAGAGGACCTGCCTGCCTTGACCCTCTTCAAGACTGGCACTCCCATAAGCAGAGGAAGCACAAGACCAACCCACTCTGCACCCGCCAAGCCCCGGCCCGAGTGATCCAAGACCACGAGGACGTCCCCCCAGCAACTGGGACCTGAAGTCCAGTGCCCAAAGACCCTCCTCAGTGAACCAGACGTCGCCTGCAGCCTCAGAACCAGGGTCCCCCCCAACCGCGACCAGCCGAGGGTAAGATTTCCCGACGCCCAAGGACACCCCTGCACCCGGCGCCCTGCGACTCACTGTGCCTTCCTTTGGGGTACCTACCTCTGCTCCAAGATCCCAACTTACCTCTCGAAGTGGTGGTCGCACCTGAAGAATCACCGTCCCTGAGCCTGCAGCCTTTGTTCCCTTTTTAGGTCTCACCTAGCGTATTGCCTAGCAATCGCTCTGAGAGAGATATAGAGAGCTGCTCCGGGAAAGCTTACCAAGGGGCTTTTCAATGCTGATTATCGACAGTGCATGTGCTTCGCGCACGCGCTCGCCATTTGGTCCCCCCCCACCCCCATCAGACAACATTTGTCTGTGTGCCTCGCATCACTTCAAAGGCTCCCACCCCATCACACTTCAAAGGAATGCGCTCCCCCGCCACAGCAAAGCTGAGAGCTTGTCTTAACATTTCATTTAGTTGCTGCGCAAAACATGGTAGTTGACATATAAGTATTAGCTTTTACCGTACATCATTTTAATAATACTGAACAGTATAGCTTACACCAGAAATGCATTTAAATATTTTTTTATTGATATGCTAAAAACATATAATTTGTATGTGCATGTTTTATGCTTTATTAATAAAAAACAAGAACATGAAGTTGTACCCTCACCATTACTGCTATCACAGTACCAAAAGTGCCCCTCCGCTGTATCCTCGCCTTCACTACTATGACACTACTACACCGTACTCCTCTGCTCTACTCCCGTCATTACAATTATTACACTACAACACCGTGTCCCTCCGCTGTATTCCTGACATCACTGCTATCACACTACAATACCGTACCCTCAGCTCTATCCCCGCCATCACTACTATCGCACTACCACATCATGCCCATCAGCTCTATCTCCGCCATCACACTACCACACTGTGCCTTCCGCTGTATCCTCTCCATTACTACTATCACATAACAAAACACTGTGCCCCTATTTTACTTATCAACAAACTGCTAATCCACCGGGTATATGCCTTTGTATATTAGCTATAACTTATACCAATACTGGCATGCACTTTCCCTCGCTACAAAAACTGCCCCCTTTGCAGTGCCTGCAGTAGTAAAGCTTGCTTTTGCAATGCGAGCCGTGAACATGTTAAAAAGGGTTCCAAAGACAACCGGTAACCAAAGACCCTTTTATGTTGCCCGGCGGTATCGCCTCTATGACCCACCGATATTAATCAATGAAGAAGCAGGCGCTGGAGACTGGAAGGCAGGAAACGAGGATTTTATTCTCTCCGGAGGAGAACACATCAATTCAGACAGCAAGTATCGTCACGAGGTGCTCTAACCACATCTCTGAGGCCTGGCCTCTTATACTAGGGTTTATGACCTTTATTGCACATAACACATTCTCGCAATACTTTAGTACTTGAAAGAACATCCTCGGAATCTCCCCTTCAGACCCGTTCCCACATACATTTACAGTTGGATTCCCCACCCCGGTCACAACAGGTGATGGTTGTCGCACAGCAGGGCATTCCGACGATTCACGGAATGCATGGGGTTGATCGGATCTCATAGAGTGGGGGCTTTGATCGGCTTGAGGGTCTTTTGATGGGGAGGGGAAGCTTCCTACTGTACGGGGTAATAAACAGCATCCGCAGAGCCAGGTGGCGGCCTGGGAACAGGGAAGACAAACGGGGACACAGGAAAAGGGGGTTTGCATCAAAAGGGTTTGAGGCCATGAAAGGAATGAGGGGAGGTGTCGCGCTGGGAACAGGATGGGATTCCGTGGTGAAGCTGCGCTGAAGAGGGGTTTATGACCCAAGGCATGAGAGAGCGGGGGTTGTCAGCGTGCGGGGGAATGCTTGCGAGGTTAAGAGAGAGAGAGAGACGCGCTGGCTATCAGCGAGGGGCAGGGAGGCCATGGTGCTCAAAATGGCTGCCGCTTACGCGCACGAATGGGCTTGGAAAGGGGCAAGATGGCGCCGATAATGTTCACCAAGTTTGTATTTATTTTCCACAGTCCTCCCTTTAACATTTCCAAGACATCTTGCTGGCCTATTTCCTATCTACACCTATATGCAGCGATCATAAGTAAGGGAGAGGGGACTTAGGCGAAAGAACTGTACATAAACATCACATTATAAACATCATATTGAAAAATCTCATCATTTAGTAGGCGGGTTCATCGTTAAGTTGGTTGCAAAAAAAGTCATCGTAATGCAATATCAGACTAGAATTATGTAGCGAGGGCGTTGGGTACAGATCATAGAATAAGAACTGGTAAGTTATCATATAAGTAAGTCCTTTTTGTATACGGCGGGTGCATAGTCAGTCCAATGGTGGTTGGGAGAGAAATGAGATACAGTAAAAATATATATATCAGAGTTCTCGTTGTCCTTTGTCGTCTTCTGTCGGCACTGTTGAGCACCTGGATTACCTATCAACAGAAATGTTCATGTGGATTGAGTCGTTGGGGGTCTGCGGGTAGGGGTGCATTCTGTTTGGTTTTCGTCAGACCTCGTAGGAGGAATGCGTTACGGTTTTGGAGCAGGTGCATCTTCTTCCGCAATGCAGAGCATAGATTTGCAATGGAAAATGCAATTGTTCCAGAAGTGTGAGATCTGTTCGTTTCTTGAGTCTCTGTGGTGGGCATTGCCTGTTGCTTCCATCATCTTCAAGGTGCTTGGTAGCGGGCAGAACCACAGACTTTGTTTATCTTTTCTTCGGGGGCGACCCTTGGTGGAGTTCTAGGTCACCGTTCTGGGATTTAACATAGTTCGTGGTCTACTTAGTCGGAGCTCCCTCCCTTCTGACGCAGGGAGTACTCTTCTCTGGGTAGCTCAGTAGGATTTGGAGGAACTTGGGAGTTCGGGTGGAAAGGTGCGGGTGTGAACAGTCCTTATGGTAGGTCGGAGGAGGAGGGGATGGAGCAAGGCCAAGTCGGGAACAGATCAGGGGGACGGAGGGTTTGCGACAGGCGGGTCCGTAACCATGTTCAGAGAGCGGGGACTTTTTGGCACACGTTGATCATAGAGCAGGGGCTTCAGGTCAGCCCTTTCCTTAGCTTTGTTTGAAACAGTGCCCCGTCCTGCGTCTCCTTACTGCTGTGGTCTCGCCTCGGCCTCCGTCGCTGATGTTCCACCATCCGCAGTCAGGCCGCGTGCTCCCACATCCGGTCTCTTTCCCCTCCGACAGTGATACCCTTAAATGAGTGTTGAAAAGACAGTCTTTAGAGATTTTGCAGAAAAAGGTAATTACATAAATCTATTTTCTCTCCCAATACCAAGCAACTGGGGTAAGCACTCGCTACATTTGAGATTTTTGCGGCTAACGTATAAACAATTGATGATGGATTTGCTGGATTTCTTACAACTTCCTTTTGTTGGCTAATTCTTTGGCGCTTTGATGATTATTACGTTCATTTGTCATATGTCTATTATAGTAGATGTCAGTTCTTCTGGCAGAGACCCATTTCCCTAGTACGAGTCTTGCAAGGCTAGGCTGGTCTTCAGGGCCTTGTATTTTACAAAAAGTGCAACGTGCTAATCACCATAGTCTGATAGGCATCCTTCTGAGGGATGAACATAGGCTAAACAAGTCTTCATTACATCAAAACATCTTATTTTCAGCAAGGCTTACAGCAACAAGGTCTTTCGATTTTCGATCTAATTTTTAACTTTGCATACATCTTTCTAACTTTCTATATAAATCCTCGCAACCTGGTTACTACAAAAACTCGGGGGGTGGTTTGCGATAATTATTAAACTTATCCTCGGGGAAGGTGGGATCTTATGAAAAACGATTAGGAACACAGCGAATCGGAGCAAGGGGCGTTTTTCAAGTTCTCGTTCAGGGCAGCTGATACCAAACTGGGGGCATTTTGGGTAGATGGGGGTGTCTCGATCATTTCTTACAGCTTGGGGTACGGAGACAATTTGCAATGGGGATGGTCGCATTACCACAGACACATTTTATCATAGAAGCCACTGACAAATAGTTCCCTGAGAGTGGGTCAAATTTAGGGAACCTTAGTCGTCTTACCTGTCCCTTTCCTACTGGCCAATTTAAATTTCATCCATATTTAGCAGAAAAGGAGAGGTAGTAACGTGGTACCGATACAATTTTATTTAGGACAAATTTGTGCAAATACTTGTGGTATTTGGGGCCAATCAGGAGGTGCACCAGGTTCGCCAATTAGGTGCCAGTTGCTAGGAAGAGGGAAAGTGTGGAGGGGTGGAAGAGTGAGTGAGAGAGAGAGAGAGAGAGAGAGAGAGAGTAAGAGAGAGAGAGAGAGAGAGAGAGAGAGACAGACAATAGGCCAAACAGTACACGTGGGACATAGAGAATGACCGTGTATTGTTTGGGCTATTCAGTGCGTTACCCAACGTTAGACGTTTCGGGTCTGTGTTAGGATGTAAAAAAAGCATGCAGTTTTGGGACAGAAAAGCATTAGATCTAGTACAAAAAGGTCGTGCATTGGGTAGGGCGTCCTTTTTGTGTCGTCTTGCAGCGGTAGTCCGTTTTCATGCATCGGGCGTGACGTGGTTCCAGATCCCTTACGATACTCTAATCGGGATTCTAATGTAACCTGCAGAAGGAAAAAGGAGGGAAAGGGGGAGGTGGGGGGACAACATTTGAACACATCAAATGTACGGGCACGAAAGTCCTTTACTTACCGCATACTCGTACTCATCTCTTCGGGATATAATCCCTTAGGGTTTTAGTTTCCGAAAGTCAAGGGGGGGCGGGAAATGTGATAGGTGGTTCATGGGGAGGTTCGAGGATGGCATTAAGGATCGTGTGTAGAGAAACGCTTAAAAAGGAATCAGAGGTGCCTAGCGTGAGGTACCCGGTTTTGTAGATGTATCCGGCCTTCGGGATCCTTAAATCATTCCCAAAGCTGTGATGTTCTAAGGCATATCAGTTCTTCGTTCAACCCTGTACCTTAGTACCTTCGACCACCATATCTTTATAACACTTTATCAATCACACCGTTTTACTTTACCCATTCTCAGAAGTCGAGGTCCTTCTTCATACGTCAGTTCCTGAGCTTAGTCGCATATCTTGGAGGCAGCGTATCATACCTTTGATTCGACCATCAACCCAGGGCCGAACAACCATTTCTCGGATAACCTTAAAAAAAGAGCAGAACAGTTGCGCACAGAAAAACCCTCCCACCGATACCCGCATTTACAAAAGTATGCGATGCCTATCCGTAGCTTTTTAAGACCTTTATTTGTAGATTTATTCAGTACGTAAAATGTGAGAGCGCAATTCATATTTTGGCCTGACATGTCGTCGATGGAAGCACATACAGTGGGGGGTTATTTTGTAGCACAAGAACATGTAAAAAAGGTCTAATTAATTATTTGCAAGTAACCAAAAACATTTCATTGCGTGACGAAGGAATCAGGGGCATTTCAGTTCATAAATGGAAACACAGTCAAGCTCATCGTAATCACATTTCCTAGATGTAAACCGCGGGTGTGCATCATAAGCGACGTTATGTATCAGTTACAACAAATATCAAAAATAAATTGTTCATTGAAATCAACATTTTACGGAACCCTTCTTAAATGTTCGCCAAGTGAACCCTCCTCCCTTTAACATCGAGTGCGCAATGGTTCGTATATATATATATATATCTCAGTACATCAAGTTTCATTAGCTAAGGAACACCACGAGGCATCCGTTAGTTTCCATTGATACCAGCGCCATTTTGGGCGAGGCCGGTTTAGTCCGGAAGTAGCATCAGGGGCAAAATATCCCCGACAATTGGCGGTTGGACCAGAGTCCCTTTCGGCAGTTCAAAAGAAAACTGTGCTAACAGAGGGGCTGGTGGTGTGGACCGTCAATCAAGAGAGGGAGGGGGTAGAGTCTCTCTTACCGGGTCATGTTGATGTTCAGCCGGAACTTGCTCGAGTTCGTTAGCCCATAATGTTCCTGGGTGGTTCAGACGGAAGCTGATGCAGACACGAGAGCACCGCCATCTTGTTGCTAAGCCGTGGTTATTTCATTAGTGATCAATGCAGCTGTTCCCCTCCGAAAGCCTGAAGGGGCCGAGGGCTCTTGGGACTTTGGTAGAATCTTCAAAGTCGAGGGGATGTTTGTCGATGGTGGGGGCTTGCGCCCAGGTGGGCAAGTGCCCGAGTTGCAATTTCGGACAAAGTTACTCCAGCGGCCTAGACCCGCCTTTTGAGGGCCCAGACGCCATTTTGAGACCCTGTGGCAGCCACCTTTTCCGTATCCATCAGGAGTGGAAGAAAACTTCTTGTGATGGCGAAAGACAGAGCATCATGCGGCTGGAGCAGGACATTTTGGTTCGGGGCGCCAGGGTGCAGCAGTGGAGCCTTCATCTGGGGAGGTGAGGGAGGCTCACCCGTGCCGTCTCCCTCTCCCGGCGCATCCTACACTGTCCCTTGGAATCAGGGGCGCACATGATGACCACCCTACACCCCTGATTCCGACTCTTGGGGGACCACTGTACATCCGGTGCTCCGTAAATATGCCCGTCGGACATTGTATGTCCTGTGCTAAGGAAATATACCAGTCGGGTCTTGTATGTCCTGTGTTGCGGAAATATACCAGTCGGGCATTATATTTCCTGTGCAGCGTAGGTATATGGCCGTCGCCCGGCTGGAGGACATCGGCGTCGGGCCAGGGCAGGGAAGCCTCCTACCTGTGGAGGTGGAAGAGGCTCGTCCGCGTCGCCTCTTCCTCCCTGCCCACCCTGCATCCGTTCGATGGAGAAATTCGTGATGGCCGGACCAGGAGATACAAGGGAGGGGGTCATTTTCATCCGCCCCCTCCCTACTCGCGGTCCGGGGGACGCCATCCCTGGAAGGGTAGTATGGGAAGACCATTTCATTGCCTGCTGTGTGGAGTCTCCAGTACCTTCTCGCCAGCGATCTCTTTTTGGCCCATGGTTGCTGGCAGGCCCCGCCCCACACGTGCTATGTGTTTCGGATGGGCGGGACCATCGAACTGTTACATTGGAAGACTTCCGGAGTGAGCATAATATGTTTTGTATTTTTCCTATTAGTAAAGTTTGTTTTTTAGAGAGTTCTACTAGTTATTCTATTTACTGTTGGTTGTGTGTTTTACCGTAATTAAATCCTAAGTTATATAATAGACGCTTGGCTTTCTTGAGTCTTTTCTCTAACGGGGGGTTGTTTACACTGACCTGCAGTTGTGTTTGTTTTTCAGAGTGGGGGAGCAACAGAGAGCAATCAGTCCCAGAACTCTAACATGTCATTAAAATTGGTCTGACGAAATCTGTGCCACCGAGCATAATCAAACGGGGTGGTCCTGTCTGTTCTGTCTGCACTAGTCTGATTGGTTTTTATCTCACGCCTTTTTCCTTTCTGTCGGTCTGTCCTTTCTGTCAACCCTCCATTCTTACCTATGCTCTGCAAAGTCGGACATTGGGTTTTCCAGTGCCCGAGACATTTACAGAAAGCACATTGGTTTTGTTTTAAATCTGTCCGTCCTGTGCGTAATGTCGGGGGATTACCTTCGGGTCGTTGTGTTCCGGGGTTGGCTTGTCGGCACATCCCTTTACACCGTTCGCTTTTCATGTCTACTCCTCGGGACTGTGCCATCGCTGGCCCTTCCCTTTGCCTACTAGACGTTTGGAGGGTTGTCCGTCGTGTCCCTTCACCTTTTCTAAATTCGTCGCCTTCCCTTCGTCGTGCAGCTTCTTTGCGCCACATACCGAGACTATCGAGCATAATAGGTGTTGTTTCATTCCTACGAAGGGCTATTTCTACCGTTTCTATTTTGTCAAGATCAAAGGATCCTCTCAGTGGCCACTGTCTTTCTCGATCCTTTTTCGTATATTTATGCCACAGCTCACTGTAGGCTATAGCGATTAATCCATGCTTCATGAACATGTCCTTATTAGGGGTGCCTTCCAGCAGGCCGGATGGTTCATCTCTAATAAGCGGTCCGGGCTAAACAGGCTACTAACCAGTGGGGAGAAGACAGGCATGACGGATCACAATGGGATAATAGTCAGCACTACCTATCTTATCACTGCGCGCAAAGACTAGATAGAATATTTCTATTCTACGTTGTTTGCACGTAGTGAATACCTCATGAACCAATTCTGAGCAATCAATGTTAGGTCAAAAAATAAAAAATCAATATGGTCAATGGGGAGAATAAGTAGGCTCGCAAAGGTTCGCGTCACCTACCCTTTCACTATCTGTAAAGAGGGGACCTATTTTTCCCTGTTTGCAGACAGAGAATCTCCAGAAAACAATCTATAACAGTTAATCAATGGGGGGAAGGGGCAATTGTTCAGTGGGGGAGAAAGATAGGTCCGACGGGTGCGTACCTATCCTTCGCTGTTTATAAAGGGAGAGCCTGTTGTTTCTCCGTTTGTAGACAGTGAATCTCCAATAAATTAACAAAAAGTAATACTAGTATTTTCTCAACAATTATCAATCACTTTCAATTATCTATCACTTTCGCAATTCGTCGTGTTTACACGACCTTACCCGGACCGCATGGACAGTTTCTCGTCTTCCGAATCCAGCGCCCGATCGTCCTCTTCTCTTCGTACTTCTCGTGGCACTCCTGATGGTTCCCAGTCAGGACCGCAGATCACTCGAGAGAGGTCTGTTCGGAACCAGTGAAGTTCGGATGATCGGCTGTCAGACGAGGGTCTATCGGACAGGGTACCTTCCGATCGTTGCAGTCGTTCACTCTGTCGTCGGGACCTCTCCCACTGGATCCACGAGTCGCTGATGGGCCCCACGTTGGGCGCCAATTGTTAAAAAGGGTTCCAAAGACAACCGGTAACCAAAGACCCTTTTATGTTGCCCGGCGGTATCGCCTCTATGACCCACCGATATTAATCAATGAAGAAGCAGGCGCTGGAGACTGGAAGGCAGGAAACGAGGATTTTATTCTCTCCGGAGGAGAACACATCAATTCAGACAGCAAGTATCGTCACGAGGTGCTCTAACCACATCTCTGAGGCCTGGCCTCTTATACTAGGGTTTATGACCTTTATTGCACATAACACATTCTCGCAATACTTTAGTACTTGAAAGAACATCCTCGGAATCTCCCCTTCAGACCCGTTCCCACATACATTTACAGTTGGATTCCCCACCCCGGTCACAACAGGTGATGGTTGTCGCACAGCAGGGCATTCCGCCGATTCACGGAATGCATGGGGTTGATCGGATCTCATAGAGTGGGGGCTTTGATCGGCTTGAGGGTCTTTTGATGGGGAGGGGAAGCTTCCTACTGTACGGGGTAATAAACAGCATCCGCAGAGCCAGGTGGCGGCCTGGGAACAGGGAAGACAAACGGGGACACAGGAAAAGGGGGTTTGCATCAAAAGGGTTTGAGGCCATGAAAGGAATGAGGGGAGGTGTCGCGCTGGGAACAGGATGGGATTCCGTGGTGAAGCTGCGCTGAAGAGGGGTTTATGACCCAAGGCATGAGAGAGCGGGGGTTGTCAGCGTGCGGGGGAATGCTTGCGAGGTTAAGAGAGAGAGAGAGACGCGCTGGCTATCAGCGAGGGGCAGGGAGGCCATGGTGCTCAAAATGGCTGCCGCTTACGCGCACGAATGGGCTTGGAAAGGGGCAAGATGGCGCCGATAATGTTCACCAAGTTTGTATTTATTTTCCACAAACATCGTTCAGCTGTCTTCTTTGTGTATTTTGTAATATAATGCATTAGTTAATGTTGCTTTTTTTAAACTACTGATCCATCAGGTATAAGGCCTCTTTTAAAAGGTATAAACAATTCTCCTGCTGCAAGAAGGTCATATTTGCTTTTAGTGCTTTCAATCTTATTATGGATTTGTGAGAACAAATCTATATTAGCTATGTATTATGTCCACACTGGCATGTACAAATCTGGAGATTAATGTGCTCCATGGTTGCCAAGACTGCTGCTTTGTGGTGCCTGACTTAGTGATTAACTTGTTTTCTCCTGTCAGTGATTTGTTCCTCATACGTTTCCTTCCAATCTGGCCATATCTCCCACACAACTTAAAGCACTTTCTATAACATCCTCCTGTGTGCTGTACCTTTTCTCTTCCCGCAAACCCCTATTTCCCCTTAAACTCTCCATTTTTTTTAACATAAACTCTCCAGTTCTCCTTTCTTGTTTGTTCTTATTCCCCCCCCACCCCCTTATGTTACAACTGGTTTTAATACAACACAAAGCATCCACCAAGGCCATAATATCATGGTGTGCAGAGGACTTTTCGAATAGGCTACAAACAGGGCTGTTTCGTGTAAGGGACATGTTTCATTGACTGACTCTCCCACTCTCTCACTGACTGACTCACTCACTCACTCTCACTAACTAACTCACTCTCACTGACAGACTCTCCCACTCTCACTGACTGATTCTCCCTTTCTTTCACTCACTCACTCTCTGTAACAGGCTCTCACTGACAGACTCTCACTGACAGACTAACTCACTCACTCTCACTGACAGACTCTCACTGACTCACGCTCACTAACAGACTCTCACTGTCTCACGCTCTCACTAACTGACTCGCCCACTCTCTCTCACTCACTGACTGACTAACTCACTTAGTCTCACTGACAGACTCTCCCACTCTCTCTCACGCACTGACTGACTCACTCACTCTCACTCACTGACTGACTCACTCACTCTCACTGACTCACTCTCACAGACTGACTCACTCTCACTGACAAACTCTCATCCTCTCTCACTAACTCACTCTCCCACTCTCTCTCACTGACAGACTCTCACTGACAGACTCTCCCACTCTCTGACTGACTCTCCCACTTACTCTCAACCACTGACTCACTCACTCACTCACTCTCAACACATATTGCATTACAAATCCAATAGGTGTCAAATTTACGGAAGTTTAAGCTATTGGCATTGTAAATAACAATGCTATTAATTTCTCAGTTTTCAAAACCAACACAAATAAATAAATTGTCATTTACACTGCCAATAGCTCAAACTTTCCTAATGCGAAACCTATTGCATTGCAAATGCTTGTTACCTTTCCCGTTGAATAACATTGAGCGCCTGGCGGCTCAAAAGCACCCAGCACCCAGCCGCCCGAGTGCCTCTGGCTGTGCATCCTGTGTCCTAGCCTACTTCTCCCATTTGCCCTGAGCAAGTAACCAGGAGCCCAGCTCCCTCAGCCGCGTGGCCAGCTAGCCAACAGCCACCAACCGGAGGCCCCCTGCCTCTCATTGGCTAACATTGGGCCAAACTACCTCTGCACCCGGCTTTCCCTGTGCCGGTGAGGGTGAACCAACTGTACTTACCTGACCTTGAGGGACCGCTAAGTCTATGCCCAGAACGTTAACTTCACCAGTCAACTACTCACCTGGAAAACGGTAACTCAATTACCTGCCATTGGATAACATTGACTGGTTTGACTCGAAAAATCTTCTGTGTGAAGTTTTGAAAACTTAAAATATTCCTATAAAATCAGCCGAATTACGAAGAACTCACCTGTGACCAGGAGAGAAGACAGTACCGTACCTTGTAGCCCAGTACTGAACAGCAAAAGTAATCCTAACCGGATTTACTAGTAACCTGAATTTTCTCCCTAGGAATCTATTGTCTGCTTTTCTGTGAAATTTCTTCTGTGTCTACTTTTAAAAACTTGAAATATTCTTTAAAAATCGTACCAAGGGGGCGTGGCCAAGATGGCGGAGTGAGCAGACGTGCTCTGTCGAAGCTCCCGCCGCCGGCCGCTATTTTCAGCATTTTCACAGCGATTGCCCCGACCCGAGCACTTCCCTGGCGGACCTGAGGCCGGCGTTGCCGCGGGGGTGTGCAGGACGGTAGCGCTGCCGGTTCCCGGCGTGGAGCCCCGGCTGACCCGGCCCAGGGACTTGGCGGCTCCGACGGCCTGAGGGGAGCGGTGCAGGGAATCGAGGCCGCAGGAGGCGGAGCCAGAACGCCGACTCGAGTGCTCTTGTGCTCGGCGGCTGCAGCGACAGCGAGCCCGGCCCGCGCTGCTGAGCGCGAGGCCCCTGTGGTCCCTTGTCGGGGGCTTCTGCGGGCTCGCTGCACCACCCTGCTGCCCGACGGAGCGCCCTAACGGCTGAAGACAACGGCGGAGCCGACCTGGGGGACGAGCGAAGGAGCCCGAAGGAAGGAGGTGAGGAGCGGAGGCAGACGGGCGCCCCCCCTTCCCCCCCGGCCCAGCGGACCTACCCTTTGACGTGGGATCGTCGGGGGGCAGAGGACTCCAGCCGGAACCCCCCGCGAGCGGGACCACTGGCAGCGCGGCGAGGCAGTCGACAGAGGCGGCCGAGACCGCAGCTCGCCTGCGCTGGGCCTGGCCGCGTGGCCCCCCGCTGCCGCCGGTCCCCGTTGGCAGCACTGCCCCCATCCGTTGCTGGGACTGCGAGCTAGAACGCCCGGCGAGGGAGGTAGCGGCCTATCGGCCTGAGGGGCAACGAGGAGATCCGCGGGGACCCCCGCACGTGGTGTGAGCCTAAAGAGACTCCTGCTCTGTCCGCATCGGCGGCGCTGCCTCCGGGGCCACCAACACCGACAGCCACAGACCCAGCGACCTCGGCCCGCACAGAGGTGGACGAGGCCCCTTGTCGGGACGAGGCCTCTGCAGACCTGCCGCGCTCTCTCAACCCCTGGGCAGTGCAACACTGAGAGCCGCGGGCGCCATCTTGGGCGGCTGCCCGCCCTGCCTGGTCCTCGCTCCCTCCCTCACCGCTAGTCCCGGCGACCCTGCTCCCATCACGCGGCCCCCGCCGAGCGCTGCTGCGGCTTCGGGGGGCAGTGACAACGCATCATTCAACGGGGAGGCAGCAGGCTTGGAGAAATAAAGAGGCGCAGCCCCGTGGATCCTCTCGCCCCGACGGCCTCGCTGGTGGTCGCCTGGGCCCCCTAGGGGCGATCCCCCGCGCTGGGCCTGGCACCCGCCAGAACACGGCGCCCACGCATCACTCAAGAAGCACTGGTCGTCCCGGGCCCGGAGAGGCGTCCACGAGGCCTAGGGGCCAACCCGCGGCTGGCAGAGGAGGAGGTCGGCGGACGCGGCTGGGGGCCCTGGGGAGGCATGTCTGGCGGGAGACCCAAGAAAGACCGCACCATAAAGGATCTTTTCACCCCCACCGCCATGGGGAAGCGGAATGGCCCCACGGTGTCCAGCCTCCGGGGAGACACAGAAAAGAAAACGGTGGCCGCGTCTCCCCCCGAGGGATCGGACCCAGAGGGCCCGGTCACATGGTCCTTTCTGGAGTCCCTGTTCACCGGTCTGAGGGAAGACATCCACGCCCTAAAGAAGGAGCTCCAGGACGAGATCAAGGAGGTCCGCCGCGACACCGATGCCATAGGGGAGAGAGTGGCAGACCTGGAAACGAAGAGCGACGCACGAGACACCGAAATAGAGGCCCTACGGCAGGAACTGGCCCGCATACATGACCAACAGGTGGATCTCCAGACGCACGCCGAGGACCTGGAGAACCGCTCCCGGCGACATAACATCAGGATCAGAGGAGTGAAACTGTCCCACGGACACGGAAGACCTCTTTCAGTTTACGCAGGGTCTCTTCAACCACATTCTGGGCCGTCAGGCGGACGCCCCCCTGCGACTGGACAGGGCCCACCGGACAGGTCCGCCGAGGGCCGACGCAGCTCACCCACCAGACATCCTGGTGTGTGTGCAGGACTTCAGGACAAAAGAGGAGATCCTGAGCAAGGCGCGCCGATTGGAGAAGATCACCTTTGGCGACCACTCCCCGACGTTGTACCAGGACTTAGCCACGCTTACCCTGGAGAAGCGGCGCACCTTTCGACCAGTGACAGCGGAACTGAGAAAACGCAACATCTCCTACAGCTGGGGGCACCCCTTCCGTCTGGTGTTCAGGCTTGGCAATGTACTTCATCAGCCGCGTTCCCTCAGGGACGCCTGCCGCGTGCTGGGCCTAGACGAGCCGGTGGTCGACGACGGATCACCGGGAGAAAGGGCCTCCAATGAAGCTGCCCCAGGACGCTGGCAACAGCAACGGCGCAGACGCAAGCCGAGACGCCCCGCGGCTACTGAGATAGAGGAGGGACAGAGGGCTGCGGTGGAGACCGTGGCGCAGGGTCTGGCGCAGGCGAACAATGGCTGACCGCTGGGAGAGCGACACACTAGTTCCACAGGACATGGTTGGGTCGGGCTAATCTAGTCCGGCGGCGGGGGCGAGAGCAGAGTGCTTTTTGGCCTTCCCTGATGGAGACTCTGACTCTTCGCCTGCGGCGGAGTGCTAAGGGTGGGCCGACCTGCTCGCAATGTCGCCACTGCTCCCATTCTACGGACTTACTTTACCACGGGTCCAGTGGCCTCGTGCCTGGACCTGGGACAATGTTGGACCAAATTTCTTTACCAGTTGGGGAGGAGGGTTGGGGGGTGATGCAGGAAAGGGGTATTGGGCGGGAAGGGGTTGCACCACGGGAGAGGGGGATCCGGGAGGAGGGGGTTGCTCCAGTTGAGCTGGGGATGGCGGGGGCAGTTGGGGATGGGGGGGAGTTGGGGGATGAGGGGGAGGGGCGGGGGGGCTCTCCTTGTCCAGGGGGTTCTGATACCACGGATGGAGCCGGTAGGACTCCCAGCGCAGTGTCTTCCACGGTCCGTTGGCCCGCAGCCACAGCCTCCGGGTGGGGATTGGCATCTTTATTATTACCCCAGACATGACACGACACCTAACAGTGCTCACGCTTAATGTGCGGGGTCTCAACAGTCTGAACAAGCGCAAGGCGATCCTATCCTGTCTTGAGCGTTCCAAGGCGGATATCTGCCTACTCCAAGATACACACCTTGTTCGCAGCGACCAGCACAGACTCAAATCGCGCGCCTTTCCATGGCAGTTCTTCTCCTCATCCCTGAAGAAAGCAGCCGGGGTGGCGATCCTAGTGGCTAAATCATTCGAGGGGAGGGTCCTCCAGAAAGAAGCCGAAATTAAAGGGCGGCTTCTACTTTATAGCTTCCAGATTGCAGGCCATACCTTGATGGTGGGTTCAGTCTATGGCCCGAATGAGGGGCAGGAAAGATTCTTACATACGGCGCTAGAGACCGCTACGTCCACTACACACACTCACTTACTACTGGGTGGAGACCTCAACATTGTATTTCATAGCACGGCAGACCGCTCAGGCCAGAGATCCGGGCAGGTGGGGGCGCTCACAGCGGCAGGTCACGCAGACATAGCAGACTTGGGCCTCATAGATTTATGGCGACACACACACCCCCAGACGACAGCCTACACGTATTACTCGGCGGCGCACAAGACGTATGCGAGGCTGGATTATTTTCTGGGCTCCTCTCAACTGGCGCTGCAGGTCGAAGAGGTGGAGATACTGCCAGCCGCGCTATCGGATCACTCCCCAGTGGTAGCGACGCTTCGTGTGGGAGCCATGCCGGCTCCACAACGACACTGGAGGCTGCAAGATGGCCTCTTGCAGTTGCCTGACACCCAAACCCGGCTCACAGCCGCGATTGACCACTTTTTGGAGCACAACGCCAATGATGACACCACAAAGGCCACTCAGTGGGCAGCCCTCAAAGCGGTCCTACGTGGGGAACTTATCTCCATAGCCACCGCCAACAACAGAGAAAGGGCGCTAAAGCGTGCGGAGCTTACCCAACGGGTGGCGGAACTGGAACAGATGCACCAACGCACAGGGGCGGCAAGGGCATGGCGCCAATTATGCGCCGAGCGGAAAATGTTGGCAGCCTTAGATCAAGACGTGGCGGAATACGCCGCTATGCGCCTCAAGCACGTCTATTACACCGGAGGCGACCGCTGCGGGAAGCTTCTGGCGAGCAGACTACGGGCGCAAACCCAACGGCAACAGGTGCGCTCTCTCCGGTCGGCTAATGGCGGCCAGATTACGGAGGACGCGGCGATTGCGGCAGCCTTCGGCAACTTTTATGCGGCGCTATACGACGCGGACCACCTGGACCCAACTGCCGGCCCGACCTACTTGCAGGGTGCGGAGCTCCCCACCCTCACCCAAGCCCAAGCGGACTTTCTGGAGCGGCCCATAGGCCTGGAGGAAGTCATCTCTGCTATTGCCCGCCTCAAAGTGGGGAAATCCCCGGGACCCGACGGCTATACTGCGGCATTCTACAAGACCTTTTGCCAGCAGCTTGCCCCCCTCTTGCGCGACCTGTTTAACACCTTTGACACGCCTGGTGCCATCCACCCGGACCTGCTAGAGGCGTCTATCTCTGTAATTCCCAAACCGGGCCGTGACCCGGCGGCATGCGGCTCATACAGGCCCATCTCGCTGCTGAATGTAGACTTGAAGCTCTACACTGGCATACTAGCGGGCCGCATCGCACCATACATGCAGCAGCTGATAGACCCTGACCAGGCGGGCTTTATCCCTCAACGGCAGACCAGCGACAACACCAGGCGGGTGCTGCACCTCATTGAGGCCGGGTCGCGCACTAAGCCGGGCTGCATGCTCCTCACCATCGATGCGGAGAAAGCATTCGACAGAGTGCATTGGCCCTACCTCGACCAGGTTCTCCACCACTTCGGATTTGGGGAGAAAATCCGCCATCGCATCTTCAACTGCTACCGCCGGCCCAACGCCGCGGTAAGGGTGAACGGTCATACCTCCCCGAGATTCGACATTGGCAGAGGCACGCGCCAGGGCTGCCCTCTGTCGCCGCTCCTATTCGCACTGTATATGGAACCGATGGCTCAGAGGGTGCGGCAGCATGCCCTCATATCTGGTATCAAATTTGGTGCCGACACGCACAAGATCAGCCTGTACGCTGACGACGTTTTGCTGTCCCTCACTGACCCGATGCAATCCCTGTGTGCCCTCTTTGTGGAGCTTCACACCTTTGCCCTGGCCTCGGGTTTTAAAATCAATGAAGCGAAATCCGAAGCCCTGAACATCTCCCTAAGCCCGGACGTGGTGGCCGAGATTAAGTCCGAATTCAAAATAAAATGGTCAGATGCAGCCGTCCCGTACCTGGGCGTTCGCCTGGCTCCTACTGTCCGGGGTACTGCGCGAGTCAATTATGAGGCACTCACAATCAAACTCCGGGAGCAGCTCCGGCGTTGGAAGCCGCTTACACTGTCGTGGCTAGGCAGAATTGCCGCAGTCAAAATGACACTGCTACCGCAGATCTTGTATCTGTTCCAGACGCTCCCCTTAAATCCCCCGACGGGTTGGCTTCAGCAAACCCAATCGGAGTTGTCGCGATTCATTTGGAACGGCCGGCGACCAAGGTTTAAGCACACTCTCGCCACTCTGCCCCCAGCGAACGGGGGGGTCGGTGTGCCCGACCTCACCCTGTACTTCCAGGCGGCGCAGCTGCGCACCTTCGTGGAATGGTTTCAACTGGAGTCCGGCAAGCACTGGCTCTTCCAGGACCAGGCGGTGGCCGGCCGTACCCTTCAAGGCGTGCCTTTCCTGCCACGCCGACACCGGCCCCCTAACCTGTACGCCTCTGCAATCACAAGCACCGCCCTGAGAGTGTGGGATAGAGTGGCCGTGGCCAGGGGACTGACCACCTTTCCCTCGCCTATGACCCCTATTTTTGAGAATCCGGACTTCACGCCGGGCTTAGACGTCGGAGCGTTTACGACGTGGCGGACGACGCCCTGTAGAGCGGCGGGACACATGTTCGACCTCAAGGGGGTCCTCCCGTTCCAGCAGGTCAAGGCGGACTACGGTGTGGCCGAATCGGAACGCCTACAGTACCTGCAGGTGCGGCATTGGGTGCTCCACCCCTCGATCCGGCCCGGGGCCCAACGGCACCTCACGCCCTACGAACGGTGGCTGCTGACGCGCACCTCGGACAAGAAATTGATTTCGGACCTTTATCAACAGCTACTTCTCACTCAGGCACACACGTACAACGCGGGTCAAGCCAGGTGGGAAAGGGATCTAGGGCGGCAGCTTACTAGGAAAGAATGGGAGGGGGTGTACCACAGGGCCAGACACTCGGCACACCACACCGGGCTCACCGAGACACTAACTAAAGTAGCCACATACTGGTACCACACCCCTGAGAGATTGCACCACTGGGATGCCCGAGTGAGCGACAGATGCTGGAGGGGGTGCGGGGAACTAGGGACGCTGGAACACCTGCTATGGAGCTGTGAGGCGCTTCGCCCCTATTGGGACCCTATCCTGGACCTCATAGACGCACAGCTAGATACACAACTGCCGCGCTTCCCAGCATACATTATTCTAGGCCTCCCGAACGCCCTCATGTATCCTCTGAAGTCCTGGAGGGGGCGACTGATAGCACTTGCGATAGGGGCAGCGGTCCAAAACATTGTGGCCCACTGGAGAGCAGTTCAGGCTCCGCAGCAATTGGGGTGGCTCCACCGGCTCTGGGCGATCCTGGGAATGGAGAAACTGTCACTGGCAGCGGCAGGGAGGGGAGCGGACTTTGCGGAGCTCTGGCGACCGTTCCTCGCCCTACTTACTGGGGAATTTCGTGAGGTGAGCTGCCCACGCTACCTGCGTCTGCTACGCCTGGCGGAAACACCTCTCCCAGAACCCAAGACACGCGCCCATAAGCGCACAGGCCCAGCGCGCGCAGCACCACTTGACCGTTAATGGAAGACAACAACCGACTGATTATCCCCGGAATTGGACAAGGAGAGGGGAGGGTAGGGGTGGGAAGGGTAGGGAGGTTGTTTACAGTTCTTTGTTTCTCTCAGGTTGCACTAGTACTGCATAGCTTCCACCGCTGTAGCACCTCTTATGACGCGGCCGGCCCAGTTGGGTTGTAGGCGGCTTGCTGTGTTAACAGACCATGTGCCCGCTGGCCTTGTGATGGGTGTCAGTGGGGTCGCTGACTTAGGCCTCCCCGGAGGGGTGACGGCTCCTAGAGATATCTCGGAGGTGCATATTGTTTGCCTATGCTCAATAAAAGATTTAATACATAAAAATCGTACCAACTACTGAAACGTAATTACTTACCAGTCTTAAGTAGAGACCCCAGTGCTGGACCTAGGAGCCCAGTCCTGGATTACAAAAGTAATGAGGACATACTTTACCTGTAACGTGAATTTTCTCCCATTGGATAACATTGCCAGATTTTCACTGAAAAGTTTCTAAGTGTGAACTTTTAAAATACCTTTATATTCCTTAAAAATCTTTGAAATAACCAAAACGTTTTAACTAACCTGGTTGCAACTTAGACCCCAGGACTGAATCTAGGATCCAGTCCTGGAAATATAAAAGTAATCTACAAAGTAATCAACTGTATTTTTGTAGGAAAACCCATTGAGCTCAATGGTAAATTGTGTTCAGAATTGTGTTGCCTACTGCAACCACTGTACCTTTTGTGTTTACAAAGTTTATTGCCTTTCTGCAAAATGCTCATCTGAGGTCACTCATATTGAGAAAAGTATATTTTGATATCTGTTGGTTCTAAAAATAAAACAACTATATCTTTTGATATAAAAACAATTGTCCTGGAGTTCAGTCCTTGAGTGTGTGAAACCTTTTGCTGACTGAGCGTGTACAACAAATGCTTTACACTGTCCTCTGGTACTGCCTTACTGCTCGACCAAGCTACCACTTTAGAGGGTAAGGTCACACCTGGATTTAACATCTGTAATACTTCTGGGGATTGTGGACTCTATACACACTGTACCTTACTTTGGTCCAGTATATATAGATCCACTTTCCCACGGTGGGTTGTTGATGTATGCTGGTCCTTCGTTGTGAAGGGCTCTGTAAGCGTGGGTTGTGGATGTATGCTGGTCCTTCGTTGTGCAGGGCTCTGTTAGCGTGGGTTTGTTGATGTATGCTGGTCCTTCGTTGTGAAGGGCTCTGTAAGCGTGGGTTTGATGATGTATGCTGGTCCTTCGTTGTGAAGGGCTCTGTAAGCGTGGGTTTGATGATGTATGCTGGTCCTTCGTTGTGAAGGGCTCTGTAAACTTGGGTTGTTGATGCATGCTGGTCCTTCGTTGTATAGGGCTCTGTCTGCGTAGGTTTGTTGATGTATGCTGGTCCTTCGTTGTGAAGGGCTCTGTAAGCGTGGGTTTGATGATGTATGCTGGTCCTTCGTTGTGAAGGGCTCTGTAAGCGTGGGTTTGATGATGTATGCTGGTCCTTCGTTGTGAAGGGCTCTGTAAGCGTGGGTTTGTTGATGTATGCTGGTCCTTCGATGCGTAGGGCTTTGTAAACATGGGTTTGTTGATGTATGCTGGTCCTTTGTGTGAGAAGTTGACCTGGTACATGATGTCCACTATTCTAGTGTGCACCTTGCAACAGTCCAAACCACCCTTATTGATGGTAGGTTGTAAAGTCAACCTTATAGAAAGCTATCCTAGTGGGAGCTGTGGAGAGCAGCCTTCAGGCTAAGACTTAGAGGCAAGTTAAGCAAGTTGTTTTACCAGTAATAATCTCTTGAATGATCAAATGAAAGCACACCACACAAGGTATATTTCAAATATATATGTATTTAATCTAAACACAACCCCTCTGGACTCTTTATGAGGTCAGAGGTAAAAGTACAATACAAGGAACTTAATTAGCATACGATAAGTTGCACAGTACACTTTTTGCCCTAGGGGCCTCACAAACCATATACTAAAATAGTGGTTTAAGAACCACGTGAGAGTTAGAAAGCAGGCCTAGGGCCTGTAGAACCGGATTTGATCCAACAAGCCTTGGCAACAGCAACCCATGCAAGATGTTGAGATTGGCTTCGGTGCAGACCAGCAAGGTCTGAGGGACTCCTCCTTTGGAGAGGAGTGGGAGCACGTCTGGAGCAACCAGGAAAGCTCAAGAAAGCAAAGATTGTCCTTCGTGGGGGCTCACTAGCCAATGGACTAGGAACCGTGAAGGGGCCTTGAGCTGAAATGCACAACAGTGGGCCCACACGACACTCGTGGAGTGTAGGCCTCTGAGCTTCAGTGCAAAAGGTGTTCGGGGCAGGGGCTTCAAATACCCCAATGCACAACTTTGGGATACCTTGGGAAGCAGGTGCAGTTGCAAAAATGCAGGATGTCCAGGAGTTCCAGTCCCACGTCTCTCATTTCCGCTACGGGTCTCAGCTTTGCTGGGAACTCAGGTCAGCATCAGAGATGTCTGGAAGTTTGTGTCATGTGTCACTGATTCTTCGGGGTCCGGTGGGAGCCTCAAAAATGCAGACCGGCAAAGATGCTTCTTGTTGCCTGTTTGAACAAGGTGATCACTCCTTGACTACAAGGGAAATTCTTCCATCTTCCAGTCAATATGGAATTTCGAAGGTCCAAAATTTATGTTTCAGAGTTCCGTCCAGGGTAATCTAAAATCCTAGGGACTGGGGTCCTATACTTATACTTATACCAAATTTAGGGGATGACTAGCTCTATGGTCCCACCTATGGGAGGTCCAGGGTTGGGGGTGGTTACAACCCTTTCCCTTTGTCCAGTTTCACGCCAGAGCTGGGGCAGAGTGCCCCAGCAACTGGTTTGAACTGGGAAATGCATGAAGCACCTTGTGTGCCCCAGGCAGTGTCTGAAAAGCTTTCACTGAATGCAGCCCACCCTGCCCCAATACACTAAAGCCTGTCTGAGGAGGTGCCAGCACCTCCCTGGACATGAAACCTATTGTCCAGGCCTCCCCTGCCGGAGTTTCGACCAGCAGCAGGTCAGACTCGTGTCTGTGGCAACAGCATCCATTTTGTGATGCTGAGGCTCTTTTAAACTTTAACCGGGTGTACCAGTGTGTACATGTCTTCTCCCTCTAGAAGGGTGGAATGCTACCCCCGCTGCCAGAATTGCTAGGGGGGGGTAGTATTCCAAAGTGTTGCACACCTTACATGAAGTGTTTTGATAAAGCCAAACCAAAGTTAGCATTAACCGCGAGGATTATAATGCACTTAAGAGTATATGGTATGGCTATATCATAGAACAGCTATAAGGAGATATTTCCGAAAGCTGCAGAGGGGCTCAGCTCATGCTAGGGCACCCTCTCACACAAAACCAGGCACTCTGCCTTCAGGATTGTCGAGGCCTACCATAGGAGTGACTTATAGGTTAATATGGGTCTATATATATATGGGTATAGGTATACTATATCACAGTAAGGGGTGCTTACACCACCTTACCCAGGCTGCAGGTGCAGACCTGTGGTGCCATTTTGGAAGGCTGTCCAGGGGTGGCATAATACATGCTTCAGCACCTGGTAAGCCTCTGGGGTATCTATGCCCTGGGTACCTAAGGAACCATATACAGGGGCTCACAAGGGTGACCCAGTAACCAATCTGGTATGTACCTAAAGTACATTGTATCAATTTAGAGAGAGAACAGCTGGGCTGTGGTCCTGATTAGCAGGGCCACAACCAGACTAAAGTAGAAAAACCAGTTAAAATCAGCAAAAAGTGCTGGACCATAAGATACAGATCCTACTCTCCTACACTTTGTTGTGTAGGGCTCTGTGAGCGTGGCTTGTTGATGTATGCTGGTCCTTCGTTGTGAGGGCTCTGTAAGAGTAGGTTTGTTGATGTATGCTGGTCCTTCGTTGTGTAGGGCTTTGTATGTGTGGGTGTTGGACTTGGCCCTGCTTGCAGGGTCATCCCGAACATTTTTGCCTTTTCCCCCTACCCTTTTTGCTGTATGTGCGTGATTGAATGCTGCATATTGGAGTGCAGATGTCTATTTTCACCAGTGAAGGATATGTCACTTTTAAAATGGATGCTATTGCTGTCTGCTTTGTGCCGCCTGCTTGCGGTGGGTCGGAGGTCTGGTGTTCGAAGTGACATGCTGCCCTACACCTCCCCACAGTGACAGTTGGGACTGGAACTGCCGGGAGCCTTGTAGAAGGTTCTAGCCCTTTCTGGTAGGTGGGGTGAGGGGGGTGTATATATAGGGGGGTTGTGCCTCCATGTGCTCAAACTGAACGTGGACTTGACTGAGAGGGGGCACTCTGCCAGGAGGTACCGCCGCAGGGGCCCGTGTGCTGGCCCCTGAGACCATCTGTACCCCTCTGCTGTCCACAGGGCCAGTGAGAGCCTTTGCTGGAGAGAAGACTTATGTCAGGAGGAGTGCCGCTTATGGGAGATGACTGCTTCTAGGAGCTGCTGTCCTGTACTGATGAGTGCCCACTGTCTGCTGATCTTGCCCAGCCTTGCCTGCATGCTCTGCTGCCCTAGCGGTTCGTGAGCGCTATACTTTGACTGCCTGTATTCCCAGGAGGTGAGGAGTGGGGGCACTACTTCCTTGTGTGCGACTCTGGATCCTCGCCAGCTCCCTATCGCCTAGAGGCACTACTTTCCTGATTGCCAGAAGAGGAGCTGATGCCTGCAGCGCGGTGCTGTCATAGCGCTATATCTCCATCCCCCAAAGAGAGGAGGAGCGTGGATCCTGCAGCTGAAGTCTGGTGAGGGAATCCCCCTGCATGTTCCCCTAGCACGTTGTGGGCGCTATATTTGGAGTGACTGTGCTCTTCCTGCTGCGCAGGGCTTTAAGTGGGATAATAAACCTGGGTGGGTCTCTCAAAGGGGCGTGGTCAGTGTAATTAAGGGCGTGGCTTAAAAACAAGTAAGCTAAAAATCTGTGTTTATCATAGTGTGCCACCCGACTTGTATTTTGCAATTCCTGCCATTGCGTCCAGATATATGATACAACAAGTAACATACCTACGAGTCAGGACTATGGGCTTTGTCAATGGTTGTTAGTTGCATATGATAAATAAGCAGCAGCTATGGCTTGTATATAATATTGATAACACTTCCACTGAAAGACCTGGTGACACCACGACAATGTTGCTGCTCCCGAGTTTCAAAAAGAGAAGGGAAAGCCAGAGAGAAAATTACTCTCTTTAAAGGATTTCCCTTCCTCTACAACGTTCACCACGCGCACCTGCCTGCTGACTGTTGTCACTGCAGTCTGCAAAAAAAGAAACGGACCGTCTGTGCCAGGGCACAAAACAGAGCCCAATAGAGACCCGTTTCGAAGCCTCTTAAAAAAAACTGCCGGTGCTCAGACCCGGTGAGACCCGGCCCACTTAAAGCCCTGCTGCTGCGTAGCACTTTCGAAGGGCTGCAGAGCTATCCAAGCCCCCAAAAAATTCTGTGCCGCACTCCAGCGCTGTGTGGGCACCACTCCCTACATTGCCAGAAGAGGAGCACTATCTTTTGTCCCTGAAGCTGGTGGTACTGTCTAGTGCCTGTTGAGCGCAATATATTTCATTACCCTAAGGAGGTGAGGAGCGTGGGCCCTGCAGCGCATGATGCCTGGGAGAGCTGTGTACTTAAAAAAATAGCAAGACCCTACCCTGCGTCATTCCCTCCTTCACGGGTGCCCACCCTGCAATTGCCTGCTTTAAAACTGCGGGTGCCCACCCCGTGTATTACCGCCCTTTTTCCTGTTTTAAAATACAGCGGGAACCTATCAATCAATCAATCAATCATCGCATTTATATAGCGCACTACTTACCCAGAGGGTCTCAAGGCGCTGGGGGAGGGGGGATCTGCTACTGCTCGAACAACCAGGTCTTGAGTTGCTTCCTGAAGGCGAGGTGGTCCTGGGTCAGGCGGAGGTGGGTGGGGAGGGAGTTCCATGTCTTGGCGGCGAGGTAGGAGAAGGACCGTCCCCCTGTGGTGGCTCTTCGGATGCGGGGGACGGCGGCGAGGGCGTGGCTGGTCGATCGAAGCTAACGTCTGGGAGCGTAGAAGTTGAGGCGGCTGTTGAGGTATCCTGGGCCTTGGCTGTGTAGGGCTTTGTGTGCGTGGGTGAGGAGACGGAAGGTGATTCTCTTGTTGACCGGGAGCCAGTGCAGGTCTCTCAGGTGTCCGGAGATGTGGCTGCGATGGGGGATGTCCAGGATGAGTCGTGCTGAGGCGTTCTGGATCCGCTGGAGTCTCTTCTGGAGTTTGGCGGTGGTTCCGGCGTAGAGGGTGTTGCCGTAGTCCAGACGGCTGGTGACGAGGGCCTGGGTGACCATCTTCCTGGTCTCGGTGGGGATCCAATGGAAGATCTTACATAGCATGCGCAGGATGTTGGAGCACGACGAGGAGACGGCGTTGACTTGTCTGGTCATGGAGAGGGAGGAGTCCAGGATGAAGGCCAGGTTGCATGCGTGGTCTGTTGGTCTGGGTGCGCTGCCTAGGGCGGGGGGCCACCAGGAGTCGTCCCAAGCGGCGGGTGAGGATACCAGGATGAGGACTTCGGTCTTATCTGAGTTCAGTTTCAGGCGGCTGATCTTCATCCATTCGGCTTCCTCTTTCATCCCTTCGTGAAGGTTGGCTCTGGCGGTGGCGGGGTCGTTGGTAAGGGAGAGGATCAGCTGGGTGTCGTCGGCGTAGGAGATGATGTTGAGGTTGTGCTGGCGTGCGATGTCTGCGAGGGGGCTCATGTAGACCTACCCCACGTTGTCATCACTAGTGGGTGCCTACCCCGCTTTTTGCATATTAAAGTAGCAGGAGCCCACCCCGCTTGTGTGCTTTTATTTGGAGGGAGCCTACCCCTCATTGCCTCCCTAAATCACAGTCGCGGACCCGAGGAGAAGGAAGTAGGAGACCGCATGTCGGCAGGCGCCTCGCCTGACTGAGGGCAGAGCTTGGAAGCCGGCCAGAGTCTCGCGGGCTCCACATCGACGTCCAGGGTCCCAGGGGGGGCCCGGGTGAAGTGGAGGCAGCCTGTCATTGGTGGGGCTCCTAGAATTAGAGAGCTCCGTCACTTTGCTACTTTGAAACCGGAGCGGGAGTCCACCCCGCCGGTTCGGGCCACCGCCGTTGAGAGAAGCTGCCAGAAAGGTGCTGCTGCTGGCGGGGCTCCGGAGGAGAGCCCTGGAGGTCCAGAGAAGCGAAGGAGAAGGTGAGCCGGTTGCAGTCAGAGGCCCCCGTCTGCCGGTGAGTGGGCTGCGTGTGCAGACTGTTGGGGGCCGGCCGAGGCACATTGTCGGTGCCTAAGATCCCGGGGGCGCAGGGAGTGGCACCAGAAGTGCCGGTGTTGGACCCCTTCCACAGCGGCACCGCAGTTGCGGGCCGCTGCCACGTGTGGGGGGGCATTTTGGTTAGGTGAGAGCCCCTGGAGAGGGGCTCCAACTTTATCAGCACTGATTCGGCTGCATAGCTACCCGCTGGACAGTGGACCGCAATTGCCACGTTTGGGGAAATAGTATTGTGAGAGTCCTTGTGGGGACTCCGGCCGCATGTGTGGGGCCAGTACTCTTGTTGGGAGGTATTTCTTCACCTCCATAGTCCCCTAGAGGAACTCCAATGAGACCAGTGCTTTGTTGGCCCTACGTTCTCCAGCTGCACCGCGGGAAGGAGCGGGCAGCTGCCAAGTGGCGCACGTTTGTTGTAGGGCCCCCGGCGAGGGGCTCAAGAAGGTTAAGAGGGGCCAGGGCCTCTTGCGTCTATACCCTCAGGTTTCTGTAAAAGGTCATTTATGCCCCATGATATGCCCAAGGGGTTGCTCAGGCTTTATGATCATGATTCATGCCTAACCTGATGTTCCTGCCTGTGCCCCCTGCTAATATGATCGTACCCCATGTTATGCAGGATGGGACACATGCCCATGATTTATGTTAATGTTACTGATGCTAATGAGATTATGCCCACAGGTTTCCACGCCTAATGCTAATGTGGTGTTACCAGGTATGCACCATTATGCTGATGTTCGGGCCTAATGTTCACATTGGTGAGATGCCCTAGGTGCTTGTGTTGGTATGAAGTATAATATGCTTGCACGGCTAATGTTTTCATAATGATGATGCCTCTGTGCTCACATGTGTATGCCCCATGCAATTAGGCCTAATGCTAATGTTACGATGCCTACGTTTATGCCAATGCTAACTGTTTTTCATGCCGAATGTCATGATATGATGCTCGGTTACATGCCTTCATGCTCATGTGACTACACCCCGGTTATGGTTATGCATAATGTCTTTTTAGGCCTGATGATGTCACCTTTACACTTATGAGGAAGCTTACCGTCAGGTGCTAAGATGTTCTAGATTCACGCCTGATCTCATATGATTATGCCTAATGTTGCTGAGATTCATGACCGAATGTGTTCATGCCTCATGCTAAAGGGATATATGCAAATGTGACGTTGCTCAGTGCATGATTGTGCCATAGCTACTGGCCGTCGCACCTTTATTGTGGATGGACTTAACATTTATTCATTGTTCTCTGGTGATGGTTCTGGCAGCGGCCCGATCGGCCCTGCCCTGTAAATAATTCCTTTGTGAATTGCTACCCGGTGCCAGTTGCACAGTTTATCTGTACCTGAGATTGAACTCTACAACGTGATTTATAATGCACAAGCTATGTTTACACAACTTGGCGTGGAGTCTCTTTTGTAGTGTGCCTGGTGTGTCGCTGTGTGAGTGTGTGCTGTGCAGATGCTTTAGACAATGCTCCTGGTTTAGCCTACCCGCTCCGCACCACGCTACCCGATTTCTAACAGTGGGTTTGTTGATCTATGCTAGTCCTTCGTTGCATAGGGCTCTGTAAGAGTGAGTTTGTCGATGTATGCTGGCCCTTCGTTGCGTAGGGCTCTGTAAGCGAGGGTTTGTTGATGTATGCTGGCCCTTCGTTACATAGGGCTCTGTAAGAGTGGGTTTGTTGATGTATGCTGGCCCTTCGTTGCATAGGGCTCTGTAAGAGTGGGTTTGTTGATGTATGCTGGCCCTTCGTTGCGTAGGGCTCTGTAAGAGTGAGTTTGTTGATGTACGCTGGTCCTTCATTAGGTAGGGCTTTGTATGCGTGGGTTTGTTGATGTATGCTGGTCCTTCGTTGCGTAGGGCTCTGTAAGAGTGGGTTAGTTGATGTATGCTGGTCCTTTGTTGCATAGAGCTCTGTAAGCGTGGGTTTGTTGATGTATGCTGGTCCTTCGTTGTGTAGAGCTCTGGAAGTGTGGGTTTGTTGATGTATTTAGGTTCTTTGTTGTGTAGGGCTCTGTAAGCATGGGTTTGTTGATGTATGCTGGCCCTTCATTGTGTAGGGTTCTGTAAACGTGGGTTGTTGATGTATGCTGGTCCTTCGTTGTGTAGGGTTCTGTAAGCGTGGGTTGTTGATGTATGCTGGTCCTTCGTTGCGTAGGGCTCTGTAAGAGTGGGTTTGTTGATGTATGCTGGCCCTTTGTTGCGTAGGGCTCTGTAAGCGTGGGTTCGTTGATGTATGCTGGTCCTTCATTGCGTAGGGCTCTGTAAGCGTGGGCTTGTTGATGTATGCAGGTCCTTCGTTGCGTAGGGCTCTGTAAGAGTGGGTTTGTTGATGTATGCTGGCCCTTTGTTGCGTAGGGCTCTGTAAGCGTGGGTTCGTTGATGTATGCTGGTCCTTCGTTGCGTAGGGCTCTGTAAGCATGGGTTGTTGATGTATTCTGGTCCTTCGTTACATAGGGCTCTGTAAGAGTGGGTTTGTTGATGTATGCTGGTCCTTCATTGCGTAGGGCTTTGTATGCGTGGGTTTGTTGATGTATGGTGGCCCTTCATTGTGTAGGGCTCTGTTAGCATGGGTGTGTTGATGTATGCTGGTCCTTCATTGCATAGGGCTCTGTAAGCATGGTGTAGGGCTCTGTAAGCGTGGGTTTGTTGATGTATGCTGGCCCTTCATTGTGTAGGGTTCTGTAAGCATGGGTTGTTGATGTATGCTGGTCCTTCGTTGCATAGGGCTCTGTAACAGTGGGTTTGTTGATGTATGCTGGTCCTTCGTTGTGTAGAGCTCTGGAAGTGTGGGTTTGTTGATGTATTTCGGTTCTTTGTTGTGTAGGGCTCTGTAAGCGTGGGTTTGTTGATGTATGCTGGCCCTTCATTGTGTAGGGTTCTGTAAGCGTGGGTTGTTGATGTATGCTGGTCCTTCGTTGTGTAGGGTTCTGTAAGCGTGGGTTGTTGATGTATGCTGATCTTTAGTTGTGTAGGGCTCTGTATGTGTAGGTCTCAAAGAACAGAAGTCTAATATGATCGCAGAGGCTCGCCCAGCAATATAAGCCCCAATCCAGGAAAGCCCCGTCCCCCTCTAATAATGGGAACTTTTAGTGATGTCATCTATCTGTGTGCAATAATGAAATCTAGTTCCATGAAATAGGCATTTCGTACGTAATAGGTAGGGCAGAAAAATAGTAGAAAACTTTCGGAAGAATATTCATTTCAATTAACTTAATTCGGTGTTGACTTCTCAAAGCTATGTGAACTCCTTGGAGAGACCGAGGAGGGCAAGTAGCATAATTAACAAGTGCGCATTCAAGTGTGTGATTCACAAAATGTGACAAGAAATTAATGTAATATAACCATAGTTAAAAATATAAAGGAAAACGCATTCTGCACTTTAATATGCTCTATAATTGCAGAAATTTGAAAAATCTTAAGATGCCAGTGCCCCACCCACGAGACCGACACTTTCCTTCATGTTGGCTGTGTTGGGGACCATGCCCCACAAAGCCATTACCCCTGACTATGGCACAGTTGCAATTAGGGGGTGAACCTTTTGTTTGGGGCAATGGCCTCCTTTAGGTAAAGGGGCTGGTGTATAAGTGTATTGGGGGATGGTCATGGAGAGCAAGGCCAGAATCTTCATGATATGTGAGGGATGTTGGGGGTCGGGGGTATTATTGTGACGGTGTTTGAGATGAAGGGGGAGGGGCAGGTGTATGGGCGTCCGCAGAGGAGGGCAAGGAGGGGCTCTTACCTCCCCCCTGGAGCGCCCCTCCTTGCCCCCCTGTGCACGCCCATGTGCACAAATGCACCCTGGAGGGAGGCCTGACGCCTGGGCTAGTCCCAGAAAGGACATCATGGCAACCCCTCCAGGTGCTGGTGGTTGGGAGGGGGAGTGCTAATTCATCCAGGTAAAGCCATGTGCAGAGTGGAGATGCAGGGGCTCTAAGTAGGGGTGAAAACACAACTAAGCCTCAATACCAAGTAAATGGTCTTTTAAAGACCTGTGTGATGTACTCGGGTGCGGCTGTGTGTGTGCCCTGGAAGCTGTCTTAGCCAGGGACACACATTCGTATAACATTCACACCCTGCAGAATGACAAATCACTACTTCTAGCTGCCTCCTCATGGGGTGGGAGTGAGAAGATGTGTACAGCACAGGGAAAGGGATGGCCAGTGCAGGTGATGCTTTTCTTTTGTATAGGAATTTCTGCTGCCAGCAGGAATTACTTTACAAAGGATAAGCGTCGCCTGCACTGCCATCCCTTTCCCCCGGCTGTCTGTGCAATTGTATGGAATACAAATCCACAGCACTGTTCACCAGATGAATGGTAAACAGGGCCATGGATCTGTCTCTTTTTGCATCCAAGGGCACCTACCAGCAGCAGAGGAGGCCCAGGCAAGGAGAAACCAGGAGACATTTGACCCACACCTATCTACACAGTGAGACCTTCGGGAGGAGCTGGATGCCAGACCACAGTGCTGCTGATCAGCCAGACTCCACAGTATAGTATCAGAAGAGCAGGCAGCAGTTCTTAAGTAAGTGCCAGTCACTTTAAAGCATTCTACAGCATCAGCATTACCTACTGGCTGTGTATCTAGGTTACTCTAAGTGAACGGTGTTCTAGACCTACAGGCATGGAAATGTCAACGAGGACAGTCCCCTCCGAATATGCTAATGTAGTGTAAGCGTGTAGTGTACAGCTTTTTGGGGCCCAGGGGGTAACTTTAGGGTTCAGGTTAGGTGTGGGTTTTAGGGTCTCAGGGAGTAATTTTAGGGTTCAGGGTGGGTTAGGGATTAGGGTGCCAGGGGGTAATTTTAGGGTTCCGATGTGTATGGGTTTTGGGGCGCAGGGGGTAATTTTAGGGTTCCAGGCGAGTATAGGTGTTGGTGTGCCAGGGGGTAATTTTAGGGTTCAGTATGGGTTTTGGGGTACCAGGGAGATAATTTTAGGCTTCATGGTGGGTATGGTTTCTGGGGTACCAGGGGGGTAATTTTAGGATTCAGGGTGGGTATGTGTTTTGCGGTGAAAGGGGGGACATTTTAGGGTTCAGGGCGGGTAGGGGTTTTGGGGTGCCAGGGTGACAATTTTAGGGGGCCGGGCGCTTATGGGTAGGGTGCCAGGGGGCTAATTTGTGGGATCAGGGAATGTATGAGTTTTAAGGGGCCTGGAGGGGAATTTTAGGGTTCATGTGTGTTCTAATCGTTGTCCAGTTTCAAATGCAGAATTCACCACTTTTTTTTCTCAGCTTGGCCTGAGCATTACCCGATCCTGATTGTCTGCCATTTTAGCCCCGCCCCTATTGATTAAAATTAGCCACGCCCCTTCATTTGCCAGGCTAGCCCCCCCCCTGGAAAAATTTCTGCGGGCGCCCATGGGCAGTTGGAGATTGTCTGCACGTGGCAGTATGGAAGACACAGGCCTAGCGATCATGAATGGAGCAAGGGGCAGTGGCACCCCGGCTCAGGAGCGGAAGGAGCCCCCTGAACCCCAATTATAGCTCCATTTTTGCAAGAACCCAGGGAGATAAGGGTCCACACCCCTCGCCTGCACTGGGGACTAGGATGACCAACTGGCATGGGTGCAAATTCAGGACAGTGAGTTCAAAAATACAGGACAAAGTGTAAAAATTCAGGAAAAAAATTCAGGACAGAAGTTCAGAATTTAGGACAAAGGGTACTTTTTGCAGACACATCAGAGGAAGTCGGGCAATAGTGCATAAGTAATTAGACAACCAACACAAGTCAAAATAAGTTTCTTTTAGGTTGCTAGAACCTTGCACTCACTGCATCTGTTGTGTAAGGGAGTGAAACACACCTGCGTTTGCATATTAAAACAAGCATTAGGAATGCAGTAGGGCTCGGTTTGTTTGAGTTTGAGATAATGGCATTGTATATGGTAATGTGCACTGACAGCTGCTGATGATTGTGCCAATTGAAAGAGTGGCTGCAGTACTGTCAGCTGTTGGTGTGTGTGTGTGTTTAGTGAAAGTTGCACTGACATTGTTTGTTATGTGTGTGGGTGTTTAGCGGCACGGATGCATGGTGGAGTTATTTTTTTGGTGAACGCGTACATTGATGGTTGTTGGTGTTTGTGCATGGTGAAAGCATTCATTGACGGCTGGGGGTGTGGTGTTGTGTGTGTTGTTTTCTGTGTACTGGTGAGTGTGTGGTGGTGAGTCTGCGGGGGTGAGCCTGGGGAGAAAGTGAGGTGGTGAGTGTGTTATGGTGAGTGGTGACGAGTGTGTGGCGTTGAGAGAGTGAGGTGTGTGGTTTGTGTGTGTGCTATGTGTGTGTGGTGTATGTGTGTGTGGTGTGTGTATGGTATGTGTGTGTGGTGTGTGTATGGTATGTGTGTGTGGTGTATGTGTGTGTAGTGTTTTCTGCACACTCACACACTGCCCCTACACATTCACACACTGCTCACCCACACACTCCCAGTCACCCTGCATAGTCACACACTGTTTATACTGCACACTCGTTCTGCACACTCACATAATGTGCACCCTGCACCCTTACACACTGTCTCTGCAGTCACTCTGCACTCACTGTCACTCTACACGCACTCTGCACTCATTCACTCTGAATCTGCACCCTGCACTCTGAATTCTGCACTCACTGCACTCTGAATCTGCACTCTGAATCTGCACTCTGCATTCTCAATCTGTACTCTGAATCTGCACTCTGCATTCTCAATCTGCACTCTGCGTTCTCAGTCTGCACTCTGCGTTCTCAATCTGCATTCTGCACTCTGAATCTGCACTCTGAATCTGCATTCTGAATCTGCATTCTGCACTCTGAATCTGCACTCTCAATCTGCACTCTCAATCTGCACTCTGCATTCTCAATCTGCACTCTCAATCTGCACTCTGCACTCTCAATCTGCACTCTCAATCTGCACTCTGCATTCTCAATCTGCATTCTCAATCTGCACTCTGAATCTGCACTCTGAATCTGCACTCTGAATCTGCACTCTGCACTCTGATTCTGCACTCACAATCTGCACTCTGCATTCTCAATCTGCACTCTGCATTCTCAATCTGCACTCTGCACTCTGAATCTGCACTCTGAATCTGCACTCTGAATCTGCACACGAAATCTGCACTCTGAATCTGCACTCTGAATCTGCACTCTGAATCTGCACACGAAATCTGCACTCTGAATCTGCACTCTGAATCTGCACTCTGCATTCTCACTCTGCACTCTCAATCTGCACTCTGCACTCTCAATCTGCACTCTGAATCTGCATTCCCAATCTGCACTCTGCATTCTCAATCTGCACTCTGCACTCTGAATCTGCACACTGAATCTGCACTCTGAATCTGCACTCTGCATCCTCAATCTGCACTCTGCACTCTCAATCTGCACTCTGCACTCTGATTCTGCACTCACAATCTGCACTCTGCATTCTCAATCGGCACTCTGCACTCTGAATCTGCACACTGAATCTGCACTCTGCATTCTCAATCTGCACTCTGCACTCTCAATCTGCACTCTGCGACTCGCACTCTGCACTCTGAATCTGCACTCTGCATTCTCAATCTGCACTCTGAATCTGCACTCTGCATTCTCAATCTGCACTCTCAATCTGCACTCTGCACTCGCACTCTGCACTCTGAATCTGCACTCTGCATTCTCAATCTGCACTCTGCATTCTCAATCTGCACTCTACATTCTCAATCTGCACTCTACATTCTCAATCTGCACTCTACATTCTCAATCTGCATTTTGCACTCTGAATCTGCATTCTGCAGTCTGAAACTGCACTCTGAATCTGCACTCTGCATTCTCAATCTGCACTCTGAATCTGCACTCTCCACTCTGCACTCTGAATCTGCACTCACAATCTGCACTCTGCATTCTCAATCTGCACTCTGCATTCCAGTCTGCACTCTGCACTCTGAATCTGCACTCTGAATCTGCACACTGAATCTGCACACTGAATCTGCACTCTGCATTCTCAATCTGCACTCTGCACTCTCAATCTGCACTCTGAATCTGCACTCTGAATCTGCACTCACAATCTGCACTCTGCATTCTCAATCTGCATTCTGCACTCTGAATCTGCATTCTGCACTCTGAAACTGCATTCTGCACTCTGAAACTGCACTCTGAATCTGCACTCTGATTCTGCACTCTGAAACTGCACTCTGATTCTTCACTCTGAATCTGCACTCTGCATTCTCAATCTGCACTCTGAATCTGCACTCTTAATCTGCACTCTGCACTCTCAATCTGCACTCTGCACTCGCATCTGCACCCTGAATCTGCACTCTGCATTCTCAATCTGCACTCTGCACTCTGAATCTCCACTCTGAATCTCCACTCTGAATCTGCACTCTGAATCTGCACTCTGAATCTGCACTCTGCATTCTCAATCTGCACTCTGCACTCTGAATCTGCACTCTGAATATGCACTCTGCATTCTCAATCTGCACTCTGCACTCTCAATCTGCACTCTGCACACGCACTCTGCACTCTGAATCTGCACTCTGAATCCTCCACTCTCAATCTGCACTCTGAATCTGCACTCTGCATTCTCAATCTGCACTCTGCACTCTCAATCCGCACTCTGCACTCTGAATCTGCACTCTGAATCTGCATTCTCAATCTGCACTCTGCATTCTCAATCTGCACTCTGCACTCTGAATCTGCACTCTGAATCTGCTCTGTTGCTGCTGCTGCCTTGGCACAGTACCTGCTGTGAGTGTGTAAGGGAAGCTTGCACCACTGCTGCCTGTGATGTCCTTCTTGTGAGTGTGAGAAACTTGCACCGCTGCTCCCTGTGATGTCCTTCTTGTGAGTGTGAGAAGCTTGCACCGCTGCTGCCTGTGATGTCCTTCTTGTGAGTGTGATAAGCTTGCACGCTGCTGCCAGTGATCTCCTTCTTGTGAGTGTGAGAAGCTTGCACCGCTGCTCCCTGTGATGTCCTTCTTGTGAGTGATGTCCTTCTTGTGAGTGTGAGAAGCTTGCACCACTGCTGCCTGTGATGTCCTTCTTGTGAGTGTGATAAGCTTGCACCGCTGCTGCCTGTGATGTCCTTCTTGCGAGTGTGAGAAGCTTGCACCGCTGCTTACATAGATATATAGATATACATAGATATGCTCTGTTGCTTCTGCTGCCTTGGCACAGTACCTGTTGTGAGTGTGTAAGGGAAGCTTGCACCACTGCTGCCTGTGATGTCCTTCTTGCGAGTGTGAGAAGCTTGCACCGCTGCTTACATAGATATATAGATATACATAGATATGCTCTGTTGCTTCTGCTGCCTTGGCACAGTACCTGTTGTGAGTGTGTAAGGGAAGCTTGCACCACTGCTGCCTGTGATGTCCTTCTTGTGAGTGTGAGAAGCTTGCACCTCTGCTGCCAGTGATCTCCTTCTTGTGAGTGTGAGAAGCTTGCACCGCTGCTACATAGATATATAGATATACATAGATATGCTCTGTTGCTGCTGCTGCCTTGGCACAGTACCTGTTGTGAGTGTGTAAGGGAAGCTTGCACCACTGCTGCCTGTGATGTCCTTTTTGTGAGTGTGAGACGCTTGCACCGCTGCTGCCAGTGATCTCCTTCTTGTGAGTGTGAGAAGCTTGCACCGCTGCTACATAGATATATAGATATACATAGATATGCTCTGTTGCTGCTGCTGCCTTGGCACAGTACCTGTTGTGAGTGTGTAAGGGAAGCTTGCACCACTGCTGCCTGTGATGTCCTTTTTGTGAGTGTGAGAAGCTTGCACCGCTGCTGCCAGTGATCTCCTTCTTGTGAGTGTGAGAAGCTTGCACCGCTGCTTACATAGATATATAGATATACATAGGGTGAACAGACAAAATATCGACTCCAAAATATCGACTGGACATAATATCGAGTTTTAAATATAGACTGGACAAAATATCGACTGGACATAATATCGACTACAAAAATATCGTTTTTCAGGTAAGTGAAGTAATATCGACTGTATAAAATATAGATAGCAAAAATATCGAATTTTTAATAATATATAATATTTTATAGTGTATTTTTATGTAATAATATGTGTGAAAAGTGTGTATTAATGTTATAAAATATTTTATTAAATGGATTTTGTTTTTTTAATAATTGCGTTATGTAATTCTGTAGCGGGTTGTGAGTTTATAGGGGAATAGGGTGGGAAGTAATTTAATAATAATTAATTAATTAATATATGTTTGTAAATATTTATAATTAATAATTAATTGATAATTAATAATAATTAGTTAATTAGTTAATATAATGTTGTACATATTTTGAATTACTAATTAATTGGTAATTGATTAATTGTAATTAGTTAATTACATTAATTAGAGTACATTTTAATATATATAATTTTGTGTTATTGTTAAGTAATTAATTGGAAATAAATAATATTAATTATTAAAATAATTACAGCTAATGTGCTAATATATTTACTTTATTGTTATTGTTAATTAATAATTATTTGGTAATTAAATAATATTGATACATTTTGGGTAAAGGAGTATTTTTAGGGTTCAGGGTCAGTTTTTAGTTTTTGGGTAAAGGGGCATTTTTAGGGTTCAGGGTCAGTTTTCAGTTTTTGGGTAAAGGGGCATTTTTAGGGTTCAGGGTCAGTTTTCAGTTTTTGGGTAAAGGGGCATTTTTAGGGTTCAGGGTCAGTTTTCAGTTTTTGGGTAAAGGGGCATTTTTAGGGTTCAAGGTCAGTTTTCAGTTTTTGGGTAAAGGGGCATTTTTAGGGTTCAGGGTCAGTTTTCAGTTTTTGGGTAAAGGGGCATTTTTAGGGTTCAGGGTCAGTTTTCAGTTTTTGGGTAAAGGGGCATTTTTAGGGTTCAGGGTCAGTTTTCAGTTTTTGGGTAAAGGGGCATTTTTAGGGTTCAGGGTCAGTTTTCAGTTTTTGGGCAAAGGGGCATTTTTAGGGTTCAGGGTCAGTTTTCAGTTTTTTGGGTAAAGGGGCATTTTTAGGGTTCAAGGTCAGTTTTCAGTTTTTGGGTAAAGGGGCATTTTTAGGGTTCAGGGTCAGTTTTCAGTTTTTGGGTAAAGGGGCATTTTTAGGGTTCAGGGTCAGTTTTTAGTTTTTGGGTAAAGGGGTATTTTTAGGGTTCAGGGTCAGTTTTGGGTTTTTGGGTAAAGGGGTATTTTTAGGGTTCAGGGTCAGTTTTGGGTTTTTGGGTAAAGGGGTATATTTTAGGGTTCAGGGTCAACAAATAAGATTGTAAATTTTTTTTATTATTTTCATTTATTATTTAATTATTATAATTTAATTTAAGTATTTTTAAGTATATTTTAGTAATTAAAATTTAATATTATTTTAATTTAACACTGTTTTTAATAAAGTCGATATTTTTTACATCTATATTATTGTTAACGATATTTTGTACTCGATATTTTTGTACTTACCTGTTTGTAGATAGAAAGTCGATATTTTGTCTGTTGATATTTTGGCAGTCTATATTATTTCAGTGATCCATACATAGATATGCTCTGTTGCTGCTGCTGCCTTGGCACAGTACCTGTTGTGAGTGTGTAAGGGAAGCTTGCACCACTGCTGCCTGTGATGTCCTTTTTGTGAGTATGAGGAAGAAGGAGATCACAGGCAGCAGTGGTGCAAGCTTTCCTCACACACTCACAGCAGGTACTGTGCCAAGGCAGCTGCAGCAACAGAGCAAGACGCTCTGTGTAAAAAGCTTGCACCGCTGCTGCCTGTGATGTCCTTCTTGTGAGTGTGAAAAGCTTGCACCGCTGCTGCCGCTTATCACACTCTCAAGAAGGACATCACAAGCAGCAGCGGTGCAAGCTTCTCACACTCACAAGAACGACATCACAGGCAGCAGCAGTGGTGCAAGCTTCCCTTACACACTCACAACAGGTACTGTGCCAAGGCAGCAGCAGCAACAGAGCATATCTATGTATATCAAAACCATGCTTTTAATATGAATTCCAGCTGTGGGGGCTGAAAGAACGAGCAGGTTGGGAGAGGCGATGTCAGAGGCTTTGTGAGCTCCCAGCCTGTCGTTTCAAGTGGTGGGGGCTGCAGTGAGGAGCAGGCGGGGAGAGCCGATGACACAGGCCTCTGGGAGCCGGCATCTGGCGAAACGCCAACACTTAAACATGAAAAAATGCAGACGAACGCGCGCCTGCAAAACTCACTGCTGAATGGTGAACGCGCCCCGGCCATCTGGATTCACTTACCGAGGCACCCTGACAGCTCCTAATTGATATTTATGGACTGCCGCGCTCGTAACCGCCCGCAAAATGCAGGAAATACCCAACTTGAAATATATATGGCCTATTGCGTTAAGGGTATTACAAACACCGCACCGCGAGGACCAATCACCATGCAGATGGTAAAATAAAGCACTGAAAATGCTCGCGCACTGAGGAATGTTTCCTGCACGATCCAGAAACCCCTTAACAATACGGATCGCAGCTCCTCCCCACTTCTGACGAAGTGGTGACGTCGCCGAGCCCTAAAAAGAAAGGTCTAAGCCGAAGGCTTCTCAGATCTTACATGCCCGCACTCCCCCACTGAAAAAAACACTGGATCCGAAAAGCTGTCACTGGGCAGAGGGGCCCATTATCATTCTGTACGTGATAATTAGGCCGACATACAGAATGATAATGGGCTGATAGCAGTCTGTGCCAGGCCGGGAAGGAGCTGCTGCAGGCCACAGATCACAGCAGGAGCACGAGCTGGCCCCTGTGTGAGAGTTCAAAATTTGCAAACATTTGTGACAAGAATTTTCAATTCTATTAAGGACTAGGAGGCGAGGATTATGCTAGTCTCATTTCTTTATTGAAATGCCCAGCAGCCAAGTAAAAAACCACATTACCCATAAACACTTGGGTGATAACCATAGAGTCTTGTAGTATAAATAAGCGTACAGACAATCCCACTTCCTCTTTCTTTGGTGAGGAGAATCCAGGAAACAGTAAACAATCCAAAACAGTCAATGCAACAGCAGACTTCAGTCCATGGAAGGCGACGAAGGGAGACATCCCAAACAGCCGAAGGCAGAAAAACAGGAAACCTCTTCAGAGAAGACAACAGGCACTCCTACGTGGAACCGGAGGTGCATCACTTGGGATCAGAGCCTGAAAAGAGACACAAAGCCGTAATACACGTCCAATAAAAAACAGGAACATGTCGAAGTAAGGGTGGGAAAAGAAGACAAAGCAATAGAGACTGTTGTAACAGAATAATGCATAAACAATTGTCAGTATCACAATGTACAATCTACGGGTGGGATAATCCTCGCCTCCTAGTCCTTAATAGAATTGAAAATTCTTGTCACGAATGTTTGCAAATTTTGAATTCTATTGCAGGACAGGAGGCTCCGATTATGCTTGTTTAAAGCACATCCAACACCACAGAAGCAACCGTAGGTACAGGTTTAAAGTAAAAAGTCTTAAACACAGAATCTGTCGACCAATCAGCAGCTTTCATAAGGTCCCCCAAGGTGACTCCCAATGAAAAGGCCTTAGAGGCCATGGCCCCACGAGCCGAATGAGCACCAAAAACAGAAACATCAATACCTGCCTCTCCCATAAGCCACCGTACCCAGCGAGCCAATGTAGCAGGAGTAACGGGGCGGAAAGGCTTCAGCAATGCAATCAACAACTGACCTTGCATATCAGAACGAAGAAGCGAAGTACTCACCTCATAAGCCTTAAGGCATTGGACCACACAAAGGTTGGGACGAGCCGGAAAAGAAGGGTAAGAGATAATCTCAGTATCAGTTTTGGTGCGCCGGGAAACGCTAAACGTAACCCCTTCAGGAGTAAAACTCCGACCAGCAAGATCCAATGCGTGAACGTCTGAAATCCGTTTGCAAGAAAGCAAACACAGCAACATGGTAAGAATGGCCGAAAGTTGTTTGCGGGATAGCAGGGAATTGACCGGCCAGGCTTCCAAAAAACGCAAAACTACCGAAACGTCCCATAAGGCCACATATTTGGGACGCGGAGGAACCGCCATACGAACGCCTTTAAGGCCCGCTGAAATAGCAGAGCGGAAGTTGTTGATAGTACGGTACGCCAAACCAGAAGCTGAATATAGGGAAGCCAAAAAATTGACAATTAAAGAGACATCCGCTGATGTCGGATCAGCTTGCCGTTGAGCACACCAATCCCTCCAACGTTTCCAAAAACCTCTGTAACGTTTGTGGGTAGCTGGGGCCCAGGCGTTGCTGAGGAGTCTGGTAGCGTCCGTCGAAAGGCCTGACACAGCCCACCGTTCCCCGAAATCCGCCACGCCAGGAGAGGGAGAGAGCCTGACTGAACCAGGGGATGCGGATTCTGAAGCGGATCTAACAGGAGATTCCGCTTCTGAGGCAGAAGAAATGGCAATGCGCAAGTCATTTCCAGGAGAACAGGGAACCACGGTTGAGCCCGCCACAGAAGAGTGATCAGAATCAGCTCCGCCTGAAAACGTGTCACATAGGCCAGAACCCTGGGGATCATCATAAACGGAGGAAACGCATAACACAGGGATGTCGGCCACGGTTGAAGGAAAGCATCCGTCGCCAGAGCCTCCGGGTCCGGTCTCCAGCTGAAGAACCGGGGAAGTTGGGCATTGAGCCGGGACGCAAAGAGATCGATCTGACAAGGGCCCCAAATCCGTAGAAGTTGTCGAAACACACGCGGATGGAGTCTCCAGTCGCTGAAATCCCTCAGGTACCTGGAGTTCCAATCCGCCACCACATTGCGACAACCCGGAAGGTACTCCGCAATAACTGTGATCCTGTTGTGTAGACAGTAATGCCAAAACTCCTTGGCGATCTCCGCCAACAACCTCGAACGAGTCCCCCCGAGCTTGTTGATATAACGGACTGCTGATACATTGTCCATCCGGAGAAGTATACAGCAGCGGGACTGAAGTGGAGACAGACATTTGATCGCGAATGATCCCGCCAGCAACTCCAAACAATTGATGTGGAGAGAGCGTTCCTGGGGTGACCAACGTCCCCCGGTCGTGACCGAACTGCAGCGGGCTCCCCAACCCCACTGACTGGCATCCGACTCGATCACAATCTCCGGAGAAGATCCGAAGAGGGCCCTGCCGTTCCAGGCCTCCATGTGGTTCAACCACCATGTCATCTCCGACTTCGCCTCCTCCGACAGAGGGATGTGGTCGGAATAGCGAAGGCCCCTCTGAAGATGCTGAATCTTCAAGCGCTGCAACGCTCGGTAATGCAGCGGAGCCGGAAATATCGCCTGCATATATTAACATATACTTACCAATACTTACGTTGTAATGGTATGCGTTGTAAAGGTACCTGCGTTGTAAAAAAATGCGTTGTAAAAACATGAGTTGTAACAGTATCCGCGTTGTAATGGATGCGTTGTAACAGTAGTGCGTTGTAAAAAATGCGTTGTAACAGGTGCACACCTTTCTGGAGGGATAGAAGTTCGAACGTGGGGTATAATCCCGAATCCTGCTGACCTCCCCGCTGGGACTGGTACCCCTTCTGGGAGGGCTGTTGCTGACCACGGCCGGAGGAACGCCCCCTACTTCTTCCGGCCCTGTTGAAAACCGGACGAAAGGTCCGGCGCAGAGACGCCTGTGCCTTATCGAGGCCGCTGAAGGTATTCACAAAGTTGGTCAGCTCTTTTAAAAATGGATGTCCAAAAAGCAGACCCTGAGCCGCAGGGCCCGACTCTGAAGTAGCCAATTCTTGTAGCTTAGGGTCCAATTTCAGTAAAATGGAACGGCGCCGCTCGGCAGAGAGCGCACAGTTGGCATTACCCAACTGGCAAATGGCGCGTTGAGCCCAATTAATTAGCTCCTCCGGATCAACCATCCGATTGGTACTCTTTGCAAGAAAACCAAGGTCCAACATTTTGGTGAGGGGCCCCAGGAGATCCAAAACCTTGTCCTGGCAAGCCCGCCAGGACCTATCAAGACCCTTTTTGGGATCTTTCGCAAATTTTCACAGGTACGTCGTCATGGTGGGATCCACCTCAGGGGTCTCCGCCAGATGATCAGCCAAGTCTGGTCGTGGGCATTCAGACCGGAGACGGGCACGCACCTCCTTTTCAAAGGGCTGACGTATGTGCTGCTGGACGTACTCCGTCACAGCAGGGGAAGGAAGCCAAGCCGTGGACTGGGGGTGGACAATGTCCGCCGGCACAAAAGTAAGGACAGGTGGATGCGTCGACGCATCGACAAAATGTTCTTTACACTTCTTCTTCTTGGGAGGGGGAGGGGCGGGGTCCGAGGACGAAGAGGACTGCAGGTCATCACTCTGGTCCTCCTCCACAATAGTGGTAGGTTTGGTAGATGATAAGGACTGTGCCAACTTCTTAAAGTCCGAAGCATGCGGATTAGCAGGCGAAGAGGAAGAAGCCTTTTTAGCTGCAGGTACCCAACCCTGCTGTCTGGCATATTTAGTCAAGTGCAGCTTTAGAGGCGTTATGGCACGTACCAGAGCTTTATTCATGGAGTGTTGAACTCCCCGGTCTAAAGCCTCCACAAGATTCTGCTCCATGGTGTCCGGAGCCTCATCATCAAACTCCTCCTCCTCCTCATAATAGTATTCACTCATGGTTCACAGGTGTTGTGAAATTATGCCCACAAAGGAGGAAGGAAAAAATAAATACAAGCCAAAGGCTAATGCAAAGGGGAGTGAAAAAACCCTCACAGCAAGCTCAACTGTAGAAAAAACTACAGGCAAAATACGATTAAAGAGTGGAGGGTTGGCTCACTGTATCAAAAAACGTCACTCTAGGCAAAGCCTATGCAAAATTATTACAGCCGGAGTCTTTTTCCAGGCTCCGGCGTCAACAGGGGTTAATTCCGATGGCCGTGGGCGCTAACGTCGTGAAAGACGTCTGTCAAGAAGCTCCGGTACAATGTAAACACGGAGCGCCGGAAATGGCACAACGCGCATGCGCGAAGACCGGCTGCCAAACAGAAGAGAGGAGAGCTCGCGCAAGCAGCGCGAGGCCACCAAACCCCAAAGAACCACTCCACAAGCACAGAAAAGAGCGCAGGCACAAAGCGCCCGGCTCCTGGAAGGAGTAACCTCGCTCCCAGCCGCGAGTCACCGAAAACCAAAACGGGAGCAATAAACACAACGTGGCGAAAAGCGCAAATAGAGGGCACTACTAGGCACACACAATGCAGCAATGTAAGCACAAGAAAGCGCAACAACAATGATAATAAGGTAAGAGCACTTAACTGGCTGCGGAGCAGCAAAGAAAGAGGAAGTGGGATTGTCTGTACGCTTATTTATACTACAAGACTCTATGGTTATCACCCAAGTGTTTCTGGGTAATGTGGTTTTTTACTTGGCTGCTGGGCATTTCAATAAAGAAATGAGACTAGCATAATCGGAGCCTCCTGTCCTGCAATAGAATTACAGGACTCCCAGGCTGCTTGCAGGGGGCTGCTCACACCAATGTCTGAAATTACAGACAAAAGACGTCTGTGGAAGAAACCCTTACGGACAACGGACAAGATGCCCAAATTACGGGCAGTCCATGAAATTTGCGGACGGTTGGTGACCCTACTGGCCTGGGGACCAACCAGGGCTCGTGTGTGGCGCCATTGGTCAGGGGGTTGGTGGCAGACAGGACAGCTGTGCCTGCTGGGTGGGGGCCTGGTACAGGGCAGGCCCCATGGGTATAGACTGTGCCCCTGTGGCACAGATGTGATTTCGACTTAATATCTCATGTGGTGCAGGCTGCAGAAATGTGTATTTTTCGAGAAAGACGCTTACAAAGGTTTCCTCTGTTTGCGCTGCTTGCGTGCTGGGAACCACTCTCTGCAACATCGTCCCCGGCCTGGGAGGGGCTCAAGCCCCCAGGTTAAGGGCACAGGAGCCAGGGCTGTTTCTATGCACCGCCCACAGGGGCAGCAGCAAATGCGCCCTCTGCTAGCGATGCCACGGGCATTACCGATTTGTTCTATATGTGTCCTGCCGCACACTAAAAGTTATATTAGATGGACACAAAACTATGCTGAGGCATCAAAATACACAGCGGAGCGGCGTGGCGCCATTGCAAGTCTCGACATCGAACACCTGTTTATTATTTTTTTGCGCAGAGATAGCTCGCTTCTTTCCGCTTTAAGGTTAGAGTTCGCTCTAGGTGGGTCTTATCAAGGTATCTACCAACCACTCTGCACCTCCTGTAGAGTCCGACAGAATAAAAGTGTGTCTGCAGTTCCAATAAATGCCACTAGATGGAAACCATGGCGCATTATTATCCTTCTGTCTCTTTGTCAAGTCTGGGTAACTGTGCGGAAAAGTTTGTTTGGTTTTTAGGTCGAGCCGGGCAGCGCATGCGCTGCGAGGCATGCTGTATAGGGCATGCACTAGCAGCCGCGCCCACTCTCCGTCCATATTTGTAATTGGCTTGTTTGTTTGTTTGTTTGTTTATTTATTTATTTATTTAATGCAATTTCATATAGCGCAGACTTCACAATAGAACCAAGTACGCTACATGAGGAAATTTACATTCTAAGGCAGTGATTCCAAAACCCCCAGCCCACTTTTTAGTGCTACAAACTTTCCAGACCCACCTATCTTTAATGGAGAGGAGGCAGGTGATCTTTTTAAAATGTAAATAAAGCATCAGGTGCCAGCACACTTTCCAGTAAAACGGCCACTAAATTTTCAGAAACATACAGTTTTACTGATACAACTATATTGTGCACAAGTGACAATGTGTGAAATCGGGTTCTCAGTGAATATTTTTCATTTGGGCATCGCCTCGTAAAGTGTCTTGATTTATTTTGATCCTTTAAAGTCTTTTCTTTCCATCTCACTTCAGAATTACTAAAAACGCTTCCTTTGTGCTTTCCTATCCGCTGAATGTGTGCAGTTCATTTGAAGGTATTTACATTGTGTGGTGTTACCAAAAAAGAAACCACGTCCTACAACCTTTCTTTCTTTCACACTCCCTGTCCCCAGCGAGACTGTGACATCATTCACTTTACTGTTCTTTCTCTGACTGCAAAGTGAGATGAGCGTGCGAGCACCAGTCCCCATCTTAAAACATAAGCAGCACAAGACAGCCGGACATTTGACCTCTGGCGCTGAAGCGCAGCAAACGCGTCAAGATAAATACAGAATTAAAGGCATCTTTACTTATTGCTTGAACTTTGGCAACCTAACATAAATCGGTTTGCGAAAAACCGAGCTAAGGTTTATTAAACGAAGCCTGATGGGTTCTAGAGGGGTTGGTCGAGTGTCACACTGTGGAGTTGCACAACCACACCGTATAATACACCCCATGTCCACACACAGCAATGTTTAACAGAATAAAACCAAAGGTGCCCACGTGACTCCGCTAGTAACATCCGGTCAAACTGAAGTGATATTTAAAAAAAAAAAAAAGCTGTAGCGAGACACTAGATGTATTCTTACTTTTAAATGGTCTCGGAATGTTTTGTGCAATGAAATCTGTTTAACCCTAAAGTTGATTGCTAATAAATAGTGCCTCTAAAAAACTGTCGAATTCAAAATTTGCAAACATTCGTGACAAGAATTTTCAATTCTATTAAGGACTAGGAGGCGAGGATTATTGTTTTCTCATTTCTTTAATGAAATGCTCAGCAGCCAATAAAAATAACCAAAAAACTACATTTCCCATGAACACCAGGGAATGACCATAGAGAGTAACGTATAAAAGGTCCCAACATTAGTCCTTCTTCCTCTTTCTTTGTGGAAACAGGTCCAGTTCAAAATAAAATCCCATGTAAATCAATAACAACAACTCCAAACACGCTGCAGAAATCCAAAGAATCCTGAAGTAGACCACAGAAGAACTGTGGGTCCAGAAGCCAGGAGGAGAACGACACTCCGGAGGAGGACGAGTAACATCACTTCAGATCTGAACCTGAAAAAGATACAGAGCCGTAACATCCAAATATTGCAAGAGAGTCAAAAGCAATCCAGGGGGGGAAAAAACAAGGAGTAATATATTTGCAATGTCATGTAAACAGATTACAATACATTATCATGCAAATAAGAACAATGGGTGGGATAATCCTCGCCTCCTAGTCCTTAATAGAATTGAAAATTCTTGTCACGAATGTTTGCAAATTTTGAATTCTATGTCAGGACAGGAGGCTCCGATTATGCTTTTTTAAAGCTGGTCCACCACCACAGAAGCAACACTATCAATAGGTTTATAATAAAACGTCTTGAAAACAGAATCAGAAGACCAGTCTGCGGCCTTCATAATGTCAAACAGTGTAACACCCATGGAAAAAGCTTTAGAGGCCATTGCCCCTCGTGCAGAATGCGCACCAAACACAGACACATCAATGCCCGCCTCAGACATAAGCCCCTGCACCCAGCGCGCCAGAGTAGCTGGAGTGACAGGGCGAAAAGGTTTCTGTAAGGCAATCAACAGTTGACCCTGCATGTCTGAACGGAAAGAAGCAGTACTCACCTCATAATCCTTAAGGCATTGTACAACAGAAAGGTTGGGACGAGCGGGAAAAGAGGGATACGTAATGGAAGCCGTATTAGATTTAGTACGTCTAGAAAGACGAAAAGTAACACCCTCAGGAGTGAAACTGCAACCCGCAAGATCCAAAGCGCAGACATCCGACACACGCTTGCAAGAAACAAGGCATAATAACATTGTCAATTTAGCAGATAACTGTTTACGGGATAACAAGAGATTCGAAGGCCAAGCCTCCAAGAACCTTAGAACAACAGAAACATCCCATAAAGAGACATATTTTGGTGTGGGAGGTTTCGCAAAACGAATTCCTTTAAGTAATCTGGAAATAAAGGGATGCTCACCCGCAGGTTTGCCATCGATCTGGATGTGGCCAGCTGAAATCGCAGAACGAAAACTATTGACCGTCCTATAAGCTAGACCTGAGGTGGCCAAGGACGCCAAAAAATTAATGATCAGACTGATATCCGCTGAATTGGGATCAACTTCCCGTTGAGCACACCAATCTCACCATCGCTTCCAAGCCCCTTTATATCGTTTGTGAGTATTGGGAGACCATGCCTCACTAAGGAATTTGGAAGCGTTGCTAGAAATGCCTGGGATCGTCCAGTGATCCCCGAGATCCGCCACGCCAGCAGCTGAAGAGAGCCGGATAGAATCAGGGGATGCGGATCTCCCTGCTGGGGAAGAATGAGCGGCGGAGCGCAACACATTTCCAGGAGAACCGGGAACCACGCTTGAGCCCTCCAGAGAGGAGCAATCAGAATCAGATCCGCTCGAAATCGTTTGGTGTAAGCCAGAACTCTGGGGATCATCAGGAATGGTGGAAAGGCATAGCACAGAGTCGATGGCCACTGCTGAAGAAAAGCATCCGTGGCCAGAGCTAGAGGGTCCGGTCTCCAACTGTAAAAGCGAGGGAGTTGCGCGTTGAGGCGAGAGGCAAACAGATCTAAATGACACTGGCCCCACCGCCGAAGAATGGCACGGAACACTCGAGGGTGAAGCCTCCAGTCGCTGAAATCCCGAAGATGTCTGGAGTGCCAATCCGCAATCTGATTGTTGCAACCCGGAAGATACTCCGCAATAACAGTGATCTTCCGCTGTAGACATAAGTGCCAAAAATCCTTGGCTATCTCCGCCAACACCTTGGACCGAGTCCCGCCCAGCTTGTTGACATAGCGGACTGCGGACACGTTGTCCATCCGGAGAAGAATGCAGCAACTTGGTTGAAGGGGAGAGAAACACTTGATCGCAAACGAACCCGCTAGGAGTTCCAGGCAGTTTATGTTGAGAGACAACTCCTGAGGGGACCAACGACCCCCCGTCGAGACAGACCCGCAACGGGCTCCCCAACCCCACCGACTGGCATCGGATTCTATCACCAGTTCCGGCGACGCACCGAACAGGGCTCGACCATTCCAGGCCTCCATGTGGTCCAACCACCATTGCATCTCCCACCTCACTTCCTCCGTAAGAGGAATCTGGTCCGAGTATCTGAGACCTTTCCGGAGATGCTGGATTTTCAGCCGGTGCATCGCTCTGTAATGTAGAGGACCTGGAAAGATCGCCTGAATGGAAGATGCTAACAGACCTACTACACGTGCCAACGATCTCAATGACACAGTCTGTCTGGAAATAACAGATGTCAATTCCCTCTTGATGTAACGCATCTTCTGGCCGGGTAATAGAAGCTGGCAAGCAACCGAGTCGATCTGGAAACCCAGGAAAACTATAGATTGGGTCGGAGCCAAAACCGATTTCTGAACGTTGATCAGAAAACCGAGAGACTGTAAAAGATCGATGGACCACTCCAGATGCTGCAGAAGTTTGAGTGGACAATCCGCCATAAGGAGAATATCCTCCAGATAAATAATCAACCTGACCCCCCGAGACCGCAGATGTTTCACAACCGGTCTCAACAGTTTCGTGAAGCACCGTGGTGCCGACGAGAGACCGAACGGGAGAACCTGATATTCGTACCAAACTCCCTGCCACTGAAACTGGAGAAAACGACGATGAGGTCTATAGATTGGAATCGACAGGTACGCATCCTTGAGATCTAGGCGGACCATCCAGTCCCCTTCGCGCAGGAGATCCCTCAAGAGATGGATACCCTCCATCTTGAAATGCCGATAGACTACCCCTCCGTTGAAGTCTTTCAGGTTGAGAACCAGGCGGGACCCGCCTCCTTTCTTCTCGACCAGAAAGACTGAGCTGGCAAACCCCGTCGGATGATGGACGGTTTGAAGAATTGCCCCCTTCTTGAGAAGGGCGTCTATTTCTCCGGAGAGACAAGCTTGATCCTGAAGGGAAAAATGCAAACAAGGGGGAGGACGGGTCTGATGCATAGGGTGATAAAACTCTATCCTGAACCCTTGAACTGTTTCTAGCACCCATGCATCGCTGGAGATCATGCGCCAATTTTTGAGAAAAAATTGAATGCGACCCCCCAACATCACATCGCATGCACGAATCAGGCTCACCTGCAGAGTTGGAATCCTGGAAGTGTCCTTGCTGTCCACCGGAACAGCCTTTGCCATACTGGCCCTTTCCTTTTCGTGAGGGGTAAAAGTTGGCCCTGGTGGAATATCCGACGTCGTATGTTCCTCCTCGCTGAGAGGTGTTGCCTCTCTGGGACTGGTGAGCGGAACCACGGCCGAACGAACGTCCCCGACTTCGTCCGGCCTTTGCAAAAACCGGACGCATAGCACGGCGCAAGGAGGCCTGTACCTTGTCAATACCACTGAAGGTGGAGACAAACCTTGTGAGTTCTTTTAGGAAAGGCTGACCAAAGAAAAGACCTTGTGCCTCGGGTCCAGACTCCGAAGTTGCCAATTCAGACAGTTTAGGATCCAGTTTTAAAAGGATTGACCTGCGACGTTCAGCAGGCATAGCACAATTGGTGTTCCCCGATTGGCAGATCGCCTGTTGGGCCCACTCAATTAACTCATCTGGGTCCACAAGGGCCGAGGCCTCCTTCGCCTTAAAGCCCAGATCTAGAATCTTGGTGAGAGGTCCAAGGAGGTCCAGCAACTTGTCTTGACAGGACCGCCAAGATCTGTCAAGGCCCTTCTTCGGGTCCTTTGCATATTTTTTCAAATACGTGACCATCATGGGGTCAACCTCCGGAGTCTCGGCCAAATGGTCCGACAGATCAGGTCTCGGGCACTCAGAACGCAACCTAGCACGAACCGAGGCCTCAAAAGGTTGCCGAATGTGCGCCTGAATATAGGCGGCCACAGCAGGCGAAGGCAGCCAGGATGGTGAATTCGGATGAACAATATCCGCTGGTTCAAAATTGAGTACAGGAGGACGTTCTGGGGCGTCCACAAAATGCTCCTTACAGACACGCTTTTTTGGCGGAGGAGAAGCATGGTCCGAAGATGCGGAAGATTGAGCGTTGTCTGAGTCGGTATCATGCAGTGCAGAAGTAGTGGAAGGCGCAGCCGCCATGGTTTTAGCCAGTCTCTGGAAGTCAGTCTTATGGGGATTAACTGGAGACTTCGCAGTTTTCTTAGAAGCAGGCAGCCAACCCTGCTGCTGTGCATACATATTCAAATGACGCTTTAGAGGGTTAATTGCACGTTCCAGTGCTTTGTTAACCGACTGTTGAACACCTTTGTCTAATTGTTCCACCAAATTATGCTCCAAGGAGCCTTCCTCCTCATCCCCATAGTAGTAGTCGTCATCTGCGTCGTAGTAATCAGCCATTCTACACAAGGGTAGGAAATTAATGCCCACAAGACGACTACAGCAATATTGAGTGTCAGAACACAAGTCAAGGGGGAGTGTTAGAACCCCACAGCAGGCTTTGATAAGAAGCAGGGGCAAACCTGACTTCAAAGCTCAGAACACTCTAGGCAGAGCCTATGCGACAATGTTGCAACCGAAGCCTTCACCAGACTCCAGTGTCATACGGGGTTAGTAATTTGGAGACAGGCTGTGGGCAGGGACGCCTAAACTACCGTCGTCACTCAACCAGCGCTGAGGAAACCCCAGAAACCGGAAAGAAGGCAGCGCGCATGCGCGACCGCCGCCTGTCAGCCAAAGACCGTCTCTAGAGCGCTCGCGCTCTCCCAACAAGACGGAAACCCCTGCTCCTGCTCCACAAAAAGTCCGCAAGCAGCTAGGAAGAGCCCGGACCAACAACGGAGGTGAGACACACTCTCCAAGAAAAATACAAGCCGCGCGCCGACAGCAAGGCAAAACACACGCGAAGAGACGGAGACCGAGAGCTCCAAAGAGTCGGAACACAATGCGCTACTGCAAGACGCGATATACAAATAAGCCAACACAGCAAAACAGTAAGCAATTAGCAATACTAGGCAGAAAGATATAATGCACTTAACTGGCTGCGGAGCAGCAAAGAAAGAGGAAGAAGGACTAATGTTGGGACCTTTTATACGTTACTCTCTATGGTCATTCCCTGGTGTTCATGGGAAATGTCGTTTTTTGGTTATTTTTATTGGCTGCTGAGCATTTCATTAAAGAATTGAGAAAGCATAATCGGAGCCTCCTGTCCTGACATAGAATTAGAAAAGAGACGGACATGCTTCCCTGTAAATAGGTTTCACAATGTAGTATCCGAACTGTTCAGAAAACGCCAAGACAGAAGGAAGCCGTGAAGCCACGGCTAAAAGTGTCCTAATCTTTGTTTTGTTAGAGTAGCATGCGATGTATCCTATTGCGTCGGTTCTAGAACATTCTAGATTTAAAATGTAAAATATATTTTATATCTCTCCTTCTGATTTTCTGTTTTTAGATCTTTTGTTGATATATCTCTCACTGTACCGTTTTCTTCTCCTCGCCAATGAGCCGACTGCTCTCAACATCTTATTTATTAGTTGTATTTGCTGACCCCAGAAGCTGGGCGTGTTGCGTCAGACGTGATACAACGCGTCCTCCGTGTGTATTACATGTGATAGCGCCTGCTTTGCATCTACCTTGAGTGGGAGCCCTTCTTTCATTTCATGGATCTTCAAAGCTTCCACGGCATCAAAGCGCCGCGGCTTCTAGGCGCTGCACAGCACATTCCTATGTCTTACTTGTGGGAAGGATTCAGGCGTTTTTCTTCTTTTTTGTTTTACTCACTTCTTTGTTCTTCTTGGACACACGTCGGCTTTGTTTGAACTCTTGTGCTGCGTTGCAGCCAGTTTTGGTTATGAACGCCGCACTTCTTGCCGCACACATCTCAAGCGGTGTATGCACTTTAGAGCTGTAGAGACAGCGGTTTCTGACTCACGGTAGACAGCTGTGGTGCTGCTCATCAATGCATGGGGCAATGCTGCCCCCTAATGGAGTGACAGGTAAAAGCAGAGAATCCAGGGATAGTCTATAAACTATAAAGGAAGCACACATGAAGATGCTTCAGTGTTGGCGGAAAGGACATTCCCAGAGTTTGCGGAGATGGGTGAAATGTTTTACTTTTCAGCTCCATTACCTTAAAGGCCCCTGATCACACGTTTACATTAAATATGCCATCATCCGCACAACATCTAACAAGTGGAGAAAAAAAAATTTAATCAGGCCACGAACGAACAACTTACCTTCAGTAGAACGAACAACTTACCTTCAGTAGCACGAGCAACTTACCTTCAGTAGTACAAACAACTTACCTTCAGTAGCACGGGCAACTTACCTTCAGTAGAACGAACAACTTACCTTCAGTAGAACGAACAGCTTACCTTCAGTAGAACGAACAACTTACCTTCAGTAGTACGAGCAACTTACCTTCAGTAGTACGAACAACTTACCTTCAGTAGTACGAACAACTTACCTTCAGTAGTACGAACAACTTACCTTCAGTAGAACGAACAACTTACCTTCAGTAGTACGAGCAAATTACCTTCAGTAGAACGAACAGCTTACCTTCAGTAGAACGAACAACTTACCTTCAGTAGTACGAGCAACTTACCTTCAGTAGTACGAACAACTTACCTTCAGTAGTACGAACAACTTACCTTCAGTAGAACGAACAACTTACCTTCAGTAGTACGAGCAAATTACCTTCAGTAGAACGAACAACTTACCTTCAGTAGAACGAACAACTTACCTTCAGTAGTACGAACAACTTACCTTCAGTAGTACAAACAACTTACCTTCAGTAGAACGAACAGCTTACCTTCAGTAGAACGAACAACTTACCTTCCGTAGTCCGAGCAACTTACCTTCAGTAGAACGAACAACTTCCCTTCAGTAGAACGAACAACTTGCCTTCAGTAGAACGAACAACTTGCCTTCAGTAACGCTCTTTCTGGTGGAGAGATTTTAGTCACAAAGTCCTCACCTTTGAATATTCTCCAAGCTCTGATGGATCTGCACACTCTTGAGCAGTACCTCTTGCACCCTGGTGGGTGGCGCAGTGCAATCAGAGTACTTGTAAAGCGCGCTACTTACCCGTGAGGGTCTCGAGGCGCTGAGGGGAGGGGGGGTGCCGCTACTGCTCGTAGAGCCAGGTCTTGAGGAGTCTTCTGAAGGCGAGTAGGTCTTGGGTCTGCCGTAGGTGAGTAGGGAGGGTGTTCCAGGTCTTGGCGGCGAGGTAGGAGAAGGATCTGTCACCAGAGGTTGTTCGTTGGATGCGGGGGACATCGGCGAGGGCAAGGCTGGCGGAGCGGAGCTGGCGCGTGGCGGTGTTGAAGCTGAGTCTGCTGTTCAGGTAGGCTGGTCCGGCGTTGTGGAGTGCTTTGTGTGCGTGAGTGAGGAGCTTGAAAGTGCAGCTTCACACTTACACCGTTACTCGCCAGATACGACAAGGGGGTTCAGGGGCGTAAAACAGACCACTGCTTCCCCCGCGGTGCAGGGGGGGCCACGAGCTGCAGGGGGGCCTTCAGCACAGTACCTAGCCCTGAGCGCTTTCTATTAAATCCGAAGCAGGGACTCCTCCATGTACATTGCAGGGGGGCCTCTTAAACTTTCGTTACGCCACTGTGCGGGGCCCATATAGGCGCCACTCCCACCCATGGACCGCAGTTGCTTTCAAGCCTGTCTGGGCGCATAGCTCCAACTGTAGTGTAGTTCCTATTTTCCCAATAGGCCCTGCGCATTGGAATAACATAAACAGTAGTATTGACGTAGAAGTGCGGGTCTTCCACGTCTCCACTGACTATGTTAAACTTAATTGGGTTTGTTACCAACTAGCTCAGAGGTCACTGGAAACTTTCTTGACTGAATAGGAAGTGATCAGCTTCCCTGGTACAGACAAGAAGGGATTCAGTTTTCCAACAACCGCATAAACATGACAACTTCGCTCCTTAGAATAAGAGTCAATCTCTAGAGTCGTGTGAAACAATAGACAGTTATTTTACTCAGTCAGTTGTGCAGATTACTTTCACCAAGATGCAAAGAAATAGAGAGACAGGCGTTTTCAATAAAAAGGTATTATTTATTGAACAGTCTTTCTTCTCATGCAAGAGAAATGAATTGCCACAATTGCAAGACTAGTTATTATAAAAAGTGCGTACAGTAAAATGAGGATCGCGAAATAATACTGTAAAAGCATTGATATGGTTTCTTAGCCATACAATGGTTAAAATGAATAAAATATATACATTCATATATACATTTGACTAACGTACTCAACTTGTGCTTCTAACTACACCTACCTCAGTGTACCTGACCTAAGCCTAATACTTGGGAGGGAGTAAGGAAGTAGCAGTTTTAGTTAAGTTGGTTTTGCCAAGGTTTGCTTCAAGAATTCTCTCTAAGGGTTTAGTCAACACCATACCTCTGAAATAGAATGTTGGAGGTCTTGTATCTCCTTCCAGGACTCAATATCCCAGTCACTCGCAAGAGTAGGCTGGAAACGCCGGAGCTGGATTTTCTCGGCAAGAGAAAAGGCAGCGTCTCAGCGCGTCGAGGAGGAGGAGGGGCAGCGTCCGTGGGCAGCTTGCATCTGCTGGGCTCTGTAAGGGACAGCTGTTCTGCTCCTATGTTCACCACACCATCGCTATCATCAATGTCGTTGAGGCAGCGTTTGCTTAAGGCAACGTTGGTAATATTTATACCTGAAAGGTGCCTGGTTTGATGTAAGTTTTTGGACATAAGACGTCAATAAAGATGTCACTAGGAAGTGATCGTCTCTCAGTGCTCATTAGAGTTCTATTACTAATCAAAACATAGCAAGCGGGGTTTTCCCAGGTTGCTGAGTTTTATCTTGTTGAAGAACACGGAGTGTAATCTAGGAATCTTAGATAGTGGCTTCTGCTGTGTCATTTGCTCTAATGAGCTGTAGAGGAAGCTGCAGAGTAAGAGATTCTGAAATGTGGCTCTGATCGTGTTAGGCCAGAGACGAGTTTCTGAAATATCACTCTTGATCGTTTATGCCATTATAGGGGAATAAATGGATAATAGCCGTATAGGGGCATAAGGTCACAGTATTGATCGGGGTCCTAGATTAGAACGCGACACCCACTCCACGAATTTATGTCCATCAAATTACTAAAAACTATAGCAAAAGATGCATGTGTAACAATACCCACCCCAAAATACATTTTTGCATTTGAAATGGCGTATTTGAAATACGTGGTAATTTTGGTACTGTACGTCTTTAAGCATAGAAATCATTCAAAATTATAGCATATGTAATAAATGAACGATTTTGCGAAAAAATTACACATGAAATATCTCTTAATACAGAAAAGAAGGGCGAGATAATTTCATCACATATAAATGCATTGCTGTAAAATGTGCTAGAGGCTGATGTAAAGTTATTATGTCTCTAGATTTACCTAAAAATAGAAGCTTCTGTTCTTTATGAATAGGTCTACTTTAAGCAAAGAATTTCGTGCCAGAAAAAAAGGTAAATATTTTTTAAAAGTGTTCAATTCAAAAAAATTCTTGTTGAACGGGGGAATAGAGTTCCAACGCTTTTCAGCAGTTTTTGTTGATCAAAACTGAAGGCCGAATTCAGAGTTCATGGGAACGCTGTGTGTCGGAATGCTTTTCTAAAATTATTGTTTCTGTTCGGGGGAGAACATCATATCAGACAGGCTCTCAAAAAATTGGTCTACAAAATCAGGTGACAGTTAGACCAAGTTCGATAGTGCTGTAACTTGGCAGGTGTGAGAATGATTGCTATCATCAAAGTCTGGATCATCAATGCTCACAGAAGGTCGTACCTGGGTGATGTTGCTTTTATTTCTCGCTCCACTGTTACCACCTAGTCGTAGCACAGGAGTCTCAACGAATGCAGTCATCAGGATTGGTAGCCGCTGGGGACAACACAATGCGTGAGCCGGTATAGGACTTAGCAAAGTATCGATATCCATTGGTACTGCTGATGGAAGTGCAAGACAGATGTCCAACACGCACTCATCTCCGCATAGCATACATCGAAGCACAGGTAAGATACAGGTCTGCCATATCGGTCTGAATGAAAGAAACCAGGTCATGTTCAGATCTCTCAGCCTGGCCAATCCAAGGACTCTAGTTATTCGGTCCCGGTAGCGTACTGCTAGGATCGTTTCTTCCATCCTTGTCGGGGTCATGTCTGAGTTTTGGCATGCCATATCGGAGCAGGAGGGTCAAAAATAAAATGCCTGCTACAAGTCCCAAAAATAGGGGTATGCCGCCAAAGACTGAATGGACAAAATTAGGAATGATTCCTAGAATTGCTTTGAATGGTGTTAGCAGTCCCGAAAAAATCGCCTTAAATATGCCTGGGATGCCTGTGGCACTAGGCATGTTAAGGAGTTGGCTAAGCATTTCTGTGAAATGCACGGGGCAATTTGTTGATAAAAGGTCATGAATCTCTGATGTTGTCCTTGCAACTTGGAGTTCATACGTCACTTTTGATGACGTGATGGGCACTGTTGTCTGCAAAAGCACAGACTTCATTCTGCTTAAAGTATCAATTCGTATAGAAGAGAAATTCAAACTAGGCCATATGGGAGTCTCAGTGTCTCCAGGGCCGTTTGGAAACAATGCTTGCATACAGCATTTGACCATGGAAGTTACGCTTACGAGATATGCTTTCCCTGGCAAAAGGCCACAACAGCTGTGATCCGTTATCAGAATGTAACTCCCGTTCGAAAGCTGCATAAAGAAAGGCTCTATCTGCGTTGCAGGTGTGACATGTTGGTGGCATGAAAGGTTGTTAGAATTTCCTTCACAGGCTCGGTGTAAATTAATACCCTGGCACAAAAGTATACCGCTTAGTGAATGTTTACAGTTTTCACCACTAAGAAATACATTTTTGTTGCTGTCACTATAGCATGTGTGTGTGTGTCTGGTAATTTCCATGCTGACTTAATGTATCCTTTACCCAATCGTTCATACTGGCCAGTAGGTATGTATTCAAGGCAATTTTTAAATCGGAAAGTTGTTATCGGAATTGTGATAATCCCGTGTATTATCCATTCAATGACAGGACTTTCTGACATTGTCAAAGGTAATCTCTCAAGTTTTTCGATGCTCAGGATTGTATAGTCTGCTCCTTTCTGTGCCAAGCTGATTTGTTTATCAGTAAGGTTAAAGATGGCACATAGCCTGAACGAAGATTTTGCAGCGTCCAGCCTAACTGTACAATAGAACGCGATTGCGACTGGCCATGCTGTAACATTAGCAAGTCTTTGTCTATTATATCTATGGCAGATGATACAATATTGTCCAACGAATATATTCTGGAGGACAGAGTCATTAACCCATTGTCCACTACAGAAATTGATTTTTCCAAATTAATACGATCAATTTCTCGTATTTTTTCAGCTGTTTCAATTTGTGTGACTTTCCAAGCCTCGTTGTATGCTGCATAGATGCTGGCCGCTATGAAGCGTTTTTGACGCTGTTTGCGTGGTCCCATAATAAAATCGCGCAAATCAGCACCATCTTTAAGTACAGATAAGTGTTGCTTACTTTCAGCCAGTGTGGATGATTCTAGCCATTCAAGGCACAGTTTCCCTACACTGTATCAATCAATCAATCAGTGACACTTATAGAGCGCGCTACATACCCGTAGGGTCTCAAGGCGCTGGGGGGGGGGGGGGGGGGGCCGCTACTGCTCGAACAGCCAGGTCTTCAGCTTCTCCCTGAAGGAGAGGTGGTCTTGGGTCAGGCGCAGGTCGGTTGGGAGGGAGTTCCAGGTCTTGGCGGCCAGGTAGGAGAAGGACCTTCCTCCTGTAGTCGCTCTTCGGATGCGGGGGACGGCGGCGAGGGCATGGTTGGCTGATCGGAGGTGGCGTTTGGGAGCGTAGAAGTTGACTCGGCTGTTGAGGTAGCTCGGGCCTTGGTCGTGTAGGGCTTTGTGTGCGTGGGTGAGGAGGCGGAAGGTGATTCTCTTGTTGACGGGGAGCCAGTGAAGGTCTCTCAGATGTCCGGAGATGTGGCTGGTTCGTGGGATGTCGAGGATGAGTCTGTATGTTGTTACTATCCCTGGATGTTGTCTCTGGGAGTATCTAGGGTCTGGTCTGGACATTGTTAACCCCTGTGTTTTATTCAGGAATCTATCTTGACAGTTGTTTGTGTCAGTAGGCCAGATTAACCACTTTTCCCAATCAGGATGTGTTCTGTTTAAATGTAAAATTTTAGATACGTCTATCTCAATATCTGTTGTTGCATTATCAGGTATTGGCTTTGGAATAGAAGGTTTGTTAAGGTCTTTGATCTTAGCTAGGCCAAGACAAGTTGTTTGGTGAATTGTTTCATTTGAAAACATAATTTGTTCTGGGATCATGCAGGCTCTAAATAATGCTTCTAGGCCTTGTACCTGCCAATCTTTTGTACCCCAGATTGTTTTTGTTTCAATGTTATTTTTCCAATAATCAAAACCAAATGTCATCATTTTTTCATAAAATGCTTCTGAATATATCAATTTAGTATTTGTCAGCATAGTTTTCAATCCTGTTTTATCTAACAGTTTATAATCAAACGTTTCTGCATCACTGGTGTTAAACCCTGAGAAGTACTGAAATTTCTCATAAAATGTTTAAAACTGCTTTTAGGTGGAGTAGCACAATGTTCCCATTGGTTATATTTAAAAACATTTCTAGGTTGTGCAGTTTATGCAAGTGGTGATCACCATAGTGTGTGTAGCAGAACATCTGCTCGTAATTAGATGAACCTTGTAAATAATCATGTTCTGTAAATCTTGCTGACAACACTAAATCTGACATCATATTATTAATACTTTCAAAATCCCAATCATCAAAAAATTGACTTGGTTTTACAAAGTCACTTAGGGAAACCTTGAACTGATGCGACCGGACCATATATTTCATAGTCAGTTTTGTCCCATACTACCCCGCCGGGTATTGGAATGGCTGTGACATTTACTATTGACAGTTCTCTTTTCCTCACGTGGGATGATCTGTGTGGTTTGAGGACTAAGTTGATGTTCTGACTTGCTGTGTCCATTGAACTGTATTTTCCCTCAATGAATTTTCCCAAACAAAGTACCATGATGAGCCAAAGCAGGAGGAAAAATACACCTAGACCAAACCAGAACTCTAACCATGGAGAAACAAGGTAAATTTCCTTGAGTTGATGAAAGAGTTCTGTTGCTTTTTCTTTAAAAGTCTTTGTTTCTGGCATCACTTCGGGGTCGTTTTGATCCTCAGAAAAGTTATCGAAGTTGATGAAGTAGCCAGAGGCAGTTCTGTCAATTGTTGGAATTGTCTTTCGGTAGCACATTCTGATGCCACATCATTGTAGACTGGTGTTTCTTGACGAACTGTTTCAATCTGTGTTTCAAGAGGCACGAGTTCCATGGCATTATTGCATAGTCCCTCTCTGTGCACTGCAGGTTTATCGAATGTGATTAGTCTTTCAGTTTGAACCTCTTGGATTGTTGCAAGTTTGGGTATTCTGTTTCTCTGGAGTCCACTGGGCCTACTGTTGATTATAGGCCACATGCTTGTGGTTTTACCAGGTCGATTGATACAACTCTGTTCTCCTTTTTACCAGCAAGGGGCGGTAGTACTACTGATCTTGTTCCGTTGACTGCTAAGACAGGTACTGCTTTCCTGTAAGAAGGCCCAAATTCCTTCTTCACCGCTATTTTTTACTCTGACTAGATCCCCAATCTTTGGAATCCAGACAGGCCTTGCTGGGGCTCGTGGTGCCTCATCAGTGGTAGCTGGCTGTTGTTTTACCTTTATGTTGCTTAAGGATTTTCTAGTTTCATTCAAGTCCTGTAAAACAGCCAAACGGTCTTTGATGTCAAAGTCTGTATTCTTATCTTTTACCACTGATACCTGACTATCTAAGTCCTGAATGTGCATTCTAGTTCCGAACAATAGTTCGTATGGGCTGAAACCTTTTAGAGAATTTCTTGGCAAATTGTTAAGACTGATCTGGACACTTATTAAATGTTTGACCCACCCATCACCCGAACCTAATACCTTCGCTGTTATAGATTGCTTTATGTCCCGGTTTTTTCTTTCTACCACACTGTTCCCTTCGGGGTGTGACGGACAAGAATACCGCAAGCCAACGCCCATGCTGGCCATGGCCTCCTTATAAGCTCGAGAGCTGAAAGCAGGACCCTGCTCAGAATGGAACATGGCAATTGCGTATGTGCCGATAAAGACCCGCAGATCTTTTATAACCGTTCTGGCGTCAGCCGAGCGCTGGGGGCCACATTTTTTAAGTGGATTTTGTCTTAACGATTAATAGGACGCTGGATGGCATGTAGACAGCATTACGCTGTTTCTAATTGGTAGCCGGGCAACAGACTGGACCAGTTCACTACTGCGATCCCTGTCACAGTCGGGACAGTTCTTTACATATATTTGATGTTGCACGCTCATTCCCGGTCACCAGTATACTGATTGTAATTCAGTCAGAGATTCCTTGATCTTTTTGTGCCTAGGACACAATCCCATGTGTGCGTCTGCTATTAAAAATATTCTCCTGTTCATGTTTGGAATTACCCTATCACCCACTCCAGGGATTCGAGCAAAAGGAACGGAGTTTGCATCAATTACGTATGCATAATTGAGTGGATAGTTCACGGGTAGTGCTGCACAGTCGCTTTTTACGGACGTTTTTACTGCCAGCATGGGTTCCCCGTCTATGTATTTTTCTGAACGCTTTTTTGTGGCTACGGAAGCCGGTTCAGTTGCTTCCGCTGTGGCTGTATAAGCCAATGAATTCCCTGCAACGTGAACGCCATCACGTTGATGACTCAGAGTGTGTATCACGTGAGTCTTTTGTAGTTCTTTCTGTAAAAGAACTACCTGTTTCCAAAGCATTTTATGCTTGATTGTGGCACCTGTGTCATCTTTGTAATCATTTTGAATCCAGCTCTGCAACTTGTTATTGTAAGAGTTGACGCAAAAATGCGAATCGCACACGATTAGTGTCGGGAATTCACGTTCTGCATTTTTAAGCGCCATCTTTAAAGATCTAATTTCAGCTCGCTGAGCCGAACAGTTTCTAACTGATTCAGTTTTTGTTATTTTCGGTCTGAATTTACCGCACAGCCAACGACCTTTAACAATCGCACAGGCTGCATCGTAGAATTTGTTCTCTACGTTAAAATGCTGTACAAATCTATCTGTATAGATTATACAGGCGTACTGTGGGAGAGGCAGAAGTTCGATTGGCAGAGGATATTCTTCTTCATAAGTCAATTCATTCAGTTTTTCGAATTGCGGGGCGAAATAGTATTTCACATCTTCCGCTCCAAGAGAATCTATACACTGTATCCATTTCGGATCCAGTGACACTGTAGGCAGGTTTACTGGGCTGAATCGCGCCTCGAAGGCGGATTCCGCTGTGAGGATATTAAACCTTTTGCCATGTGCTAGTTCTCGTTCATTCGCTAATGCAGTTTCTACTGCTTTCACAGTTTTTTCTGTGGGGCTGAATGTTTTTTCTGCTTGTGTGTACAAGTGAGATTTAATTGAAATTGGTACTTTTTCTCCCTCATTAGAGGTCAGGTACGTGAATCCGCATTTTCCCGGGATTACTTTGATTACAAGATCGCGTGTGTTGTCACATGTATCTAATTTTGTTTTTGCTAACATGTCTGTTTGCAGTGATCTCAAAATTTCTGTGTGTTTTTGAGTCCAAGTGATTGGTTTAAAATCAGGTTTAATTAGTTCGTAGAGAGGTTTAACTCTCTCCGCATAATTTAGAATGTAAGTTCTACTGAAATTCAGGCAGCCTAGAATCGATTGTAAGTTCTTCAGCGTTTTCGGTGCTTGGAGTACAGCGCACTTCTCTAAGAAGTTATCCGCTAGGCTTTTTCCTTCACTTGACAATTCGTATCCTAAAAATAATACTGTCAGATGGGCAATTCGAGACTTTTTAAAGTTGAATTTGTAACCCTCTGCTGCGAACCCAAGTATTATGGTGTTCACTCTTTTCAAGTGAGTCTCCAAGTCGTCGTCTGTGAGATAGATATCATCTACATAAGATAATGCCTCATCATCATATATTTGTAGTAACTCTGTTACTCTGGCTGAAAATAGTCCTGGGCTGTTCTTGAATCCCTGTGGGAGCCTACAGAAATTTTTCTGCGACCCCATTACTGAGAAAGCGGTCAAGTATCTGCTTTCTGGTGCAATATTTTGACAAAAGAAACCATTTGATATGTCTAATGTCGTTTTATATTTTTTCCTAACTATGTTATTCATTAGTGCAGCACTATGCGAATTTTGTACTGCAAATGTTTTGCAACATGCATTAAGGTGTCTGTAGTCCAAAACTAGACGATATGAATTGTCTGGTTTGGAGACAGGAAACAAAGGATTGTTCATTTGAGAGGTGCATGTTTCAATCACCCCCTGGTATTCAAGTTGATCTAAAATCTCCCTGACTTTTTTTTAGCTTCTTGCTTAATGGGATACTGCCTTTGTGCAGTCGGTTGACTTTTTAACTGGATTTTGTGAGGAGGAGAGTCCTCATCCCATCCTACATGATTTTTATATAATGCTGGTGCCTGGGCTACTGCCCATTTCCTTGCATATATATATTTTTTGTGAATCGGAATGTGATTCGAGAAGGCAGCCATAATCATTTCTTCGCCACGAGGGCACTCCCTGACAAACTCTGGGGGCCAATCTTTTTCAGCTAACAGAATGTCATAGCCTTTTGAGAGTTTATCCCAAAATAGACCCCTTATTTTCCTAGTCTTATCACCCTCTATACGCAAGGTTATTTCGTATATCTTCTGGGGCTCGCTAACTCTGGTGTCGGCAGTTTCTACTTGAATGTATTCATTCGTGTCCACTGTCTCCAGATGACTCATCAGGATCTTGCGAGCTATGGTGATTTTTGCTGCACTGTCTAGCATTGTCTGTGCCCACTCCCTGTTTTTCAACTGTGTCCTCAGTATTCTCGGCATGTTCGATTACTCTAATACTGGCTACCTTCTTTATTGGAAATTGAGATTTTTTACTTTGAGCAGGTTCCTTGTCTTTGGACTTGGTGTGCTTTCCTGGGTCTGACCGTCCTCTTCTTTCCGATTTCTGCGAAAAAGATCGAGAGGGACGTGTATCAATACTTTGATATCTATCAGGCTTCTTCAAATTATCCCTATTTCTAAGGTTATATCTTTTCTCAGAGGGCTCCCTCTGGGGAGACTGGTGTTCCCGAGTCGGAGTTCTTTCCCTCCGTCGAGGAGACCTTCCTCTGGACTGGAAAACTTTTTCTTTGGGAGTGTTTGAATTATTTTTAATAAATAATTTTTCAGGATTTTCGAGCATTTGGGGCTTTACTGGTTTTCCACCCAAGCTGTCTCTACCTAACTCTTCATAGCATTTTTCTATGATTCTGGCAAGCTCAATTGGTTGATCTGTTATATCTGTTTCCTTCAACTTCTGGCGGATCGTTTTATCCTCCATTGTCAATTGAACTAACTCTCTATATGCCTTAGTTAATTCTCTTATTTTAACTAAGAGTCCTTCACTTGACATTTTATCAATGTCCGGATGTGGTGTGTAGCTGGCTAGAACCGGCCACGCTGCTCCTGGTCTACCTAGTGGACCGAGCCTGGTAATATGATCATTATGTTTTAGGGCGCCTTTAAACCAGAGCAAATGCTCTTGGAATTTTAGCGTACTCATCCGGTGGATCCCCTACTATGTAGTAGTGGAACTCGTGTGTTGCGGCGTTTGCCGCTGGAAATTTTATCCAAGAATAGAATACCTCTGTCTGCCGATATTCGTGTGCCTCTATCACGAAGACGACTGTGCAACTTTGTGTGGTCAGTCCATTGTCTATAAGTTTTGACGTTATAGATTTTCTTAAATGTGCCGGGATGATTATCGCACCCGGTTCAGTAGTCCCTGTATTATCGGGACCCTGCTGAGTCGCATTTACTGCGGCATCAGTTCCGTTGTTTTCTACTGACATTTTATAAATGCAGGTTTTGCAGAGCAGGTCTCCTAGGAGACAAAGATTAGGTGCACAATATTTTGGAACACTGTATCCTTCAACGTTGAATAAACCAGAGCTTTACATAGGAATCTCTTCCTACTAAGTTTGGGCGGATTTTAACCTTTCACCCACTCCAGACGTCTATTGGAGTATTTACGGTAGAAAGGGGTTTGTGTGAAAAATGCACAACTGAGTTACTCTAACGTCTTGCGTTAGTTTTATCGCCTTACCAAACGTTGGGCGCCATGTAGTGTAGTTCCTATTTTCCCAATAGGCCTTGCGCATTGGAATAACATAAACAGTAGTATTGACGTAGAAGTGCGAGTCTTCCAGGTCTCCACTGACTATGTTAAACTTAATTGGGTTTGTTACCAACTAGCTCAGAGGTCACTGGAAACTTTCTTGACTGAATAGGAAGTGATCAGCTTCCCTGGTACGGACAAGAAGGGATTCAGTTTTCCAACAACCGCATAAACATGACAACTTTGCTCCTTAGAATAAGAGTCAATCTCTAGAGTCGTGTGAAACAATAGACAGTTATTTTACTCAGTCAGTTGTGCAGATTACTTTCACCAAGATGCAGAGAAATAGAGAGACGGGCGTTTTCAATAAAAAGGTATTATTTATTGAACAGTCTTTCTTCTCATGCAAGAGAAATGAATTGCCACAATTGCAAGACTAGTTATTATAAAAAGTGCGTACAGTAAAATGAGGATTGCGAAATAATACTGTAAAAGCATTGATATGGTTTCTTAGCCATACAATGGTTAAAATGAATAAAATATATACATTCATATATACATTTGACTAACGTACTCAACTGGTGCTTCTAACTACGCCTACCCCAGTGTACCTGACCTAAGCCTAATACTTGGGAGGGAGTAAGGAAGTAGCAGTTTTAGTTAAGTTGGTTTTGCCAAGGTTTGCTTCAAGAATTCTCTCTAAGGGTTTAGTCAACACCATACCTCTGAAACAGAATGTTGGAGGTCTTGTATCTCCTTCCAGGACTCGATATCCCAGTCACTCGCAAGAGTAGGCTGGAAACGCCGGAGCTGGATTTTCTCGGCAAGAGAAAAGACAGCGTCTCTCTCAGCGCGTCGAGGAGGAGGAGGGGCAGCGTCCGTGGGCAGCTTGCATTTGCTGGGCTCTGTAAGGGACAGCTGTTCTGCTCCTATGTTCACCACACCATCGCTATCATCGATGTCGTTGAGGCAGCGTTTGCTTAAGGCAATGTTGGTAATATTTATACCTGAAAGGTGCCTGGTTTGACGTAAGTTTTAGGACATAAGACGTCAATAAAGATGTCACTAGGAAGGGATCGTCTCTCAGTGCTCATTAGAGTTCTATTACTAATCAAAACATAGCAAGCAGGGTTTTCCCAGGTTGCTGAGTTTTATCTTGTTGAAGAACTCGGAGTGTAATCTAGGAATCTTAGATAGTGGCTTCTGCTGTGTCATTTGCTCTAATGAGCTGCAGAGGAAGCTGCAGAGGAAGAGATTCTGAAATGTGGCTCTGATCGTGTTAGGCCAGAGACGAGTTTCTGAAATATCACTCTTGATCGTTTATGCCATTATTGGAAAATAAATGGATTATAGCCGTATAGGGGCATAAGGTCACAGTATTGATCGGGGTCCTAGATTAGAACGCGACACAACAGCAAATTGGCTTTCACCAAAATCAAATTCACAGACTTGGCCTCATATTAACTTAATTTACAGCCCAATTCACAGAACAGGGAGGATTAGTTAAGAATCTGCGGTTAGTAGACACTCCACCAGAAACAACATTATCAAAGGTCAGTAACTTTTTTGTTTGTGGCTTGGGAGGTGACGGTTCACTGACACAATATCGATGTAGAAAATATCGAGTAAAAAATAAACAAAAATATCGACTCCTTTACATAAACAGGTGAGTACAAAAATCGACTAAAAATACTGATGTAAAAATATATAGATGTCTAAAACAGACATATAAATATAAAATAAAATATTTTATTTTGTTAGTATTATATTTAATATATATTTATATATATATTTTAATAGAATATAAAAAGTAAAATTAAAAAATAAACAAACCTAATAATTTATACATGTATATTTACTTTAAAACGAATATTTAAACTTTAAAAGTTTAAAAATATATATTAATGATTTACAATATAAAAAAACAAATCTATAATAAATTAAAACATTAAACTATTAGAAAAATATTTAAACTTACATTTCACAATACAATCACTGCAACAGTAGGGAGAGTGTTGGAAACCAAACATGTAAAAATAACTACTCCCACTGCAGTGAGTGCAAAAGTAGAATAAGTGTTGGATATCGGAGGAATTAAATTTACTATTCCAACTCCAGTGAGTGCAGGAGTAGGGAAAGTGTTGGATAGCGGAGAGGTAGCAATTACTATTCCCACTCCAGAGAGAGCAAGAGTAGAGTTCAATAATGGAGGGGAAAAAATTACTATTCCTACTCCACTGAGTGAAACAGTAGGGGAAGTGCTGGATAGCGGAAGGGTAAAAACTAATATTCCAACTCCAGTGAGTGCAACAGTAGGGAAAGTGTTGAATAGTGGAGGGGTAAAATTTACTATTCCAACTCCATTGAGTGCAACAGTAGGGAAAGTGTTGAATAGCGGAGGGGTAAAAATTACTACTACCACTCCAGTGAGCGCATCAGTAGGGAGAGTGCTGGATAGCGGAGAGGTAAAATTTACTATTCCCACTCCACTGAATGCAACAGTAGGAGAAGTGTTGGATAGCGGAGGGGTAATAACTGTTGTTCTCATTCTAGAGAGTGCAACAGTAAAGAAAGTGCTGGATAGCGGAGGGGTAAAAATTACTTTTCCCACTCCAGAGAGTGCAACAGTAGAGAAAGTGCTGGATAGCGGAGGGATAGAAATTACTATTCCCACTCCGGTGAGTGCAACATTAGGGAAAGTGTTGGATAGCGAAGAACCAAAAGCGCAAGTTACTACTTGTGTAACGATATATCTGTAAGAGACATTAGTTAGTGATAGATTCCTTACCTTAGAATATCCCCAGGCGTCAGGCTGGATCCAGAAACTTTTGCGTAGCAATACCCCTGCGCGCCGGTAGGCGTCGTCTGCGGCTCCGCGTCCGTCGTCGGCGTTTGTGAGCGCCGGGATGACGTCGTCGGAGTACTTAGACGGCGCCCATGCGCGCTGACGTCAGTTCTGACACACAGCTTTTCCGCGCCAGATACGCAGAGCCATGATAGAACTAACACTGGTGCCATGAAACTAGGGCCCTGAAAGGGGATGACCTTAACCCTAGATATCGGTTCGCAGAACAGGGAGGATGGGTGGGTCGGTAAGGAATCTATCACTAACTAATGTCTCTTACAGATATATCGTTACACAAGTAGTAACTTGTGCATCTGAAAGAGACACGTTAGTGATAGATTCCTTACCTTAGAATAGATACCCCAGCAATACCAACCCCGGTGGTGGGTCTGCGAACCAATATCACACCAGAAAGTCCTGGAGGACGGAACGGCCAAAGAAGCCATCCCTCCGGACTTGACTGTCCAGGCAGTAGTGTCTTGCGAACGTGTGCAGCGAGGCCCACGTGGCTGCCTGACAGATGTCCTGCAGGGGGACACCTCGGCCCAGGGCAGTTGTCGTTGCCGTGGCCCGAGTGGAGTGAGCCCGCAATCCAGCCGGGGGCTCCTTCCTCGCCATGGAGTAACATGCTTGGATACACAAGATGATCCACCTAGAGATGGTCCTCTTGTGCACAGCCTTACCCTTCTTCGCGCCCACGTAACCAACGAAGAGTTGGTCATCCACCCGGAATTGGCGTGTGCGATCTAGGTAGTAGGAGAGCGCACGTTTTGGATCCAGACGGTGGAGCTTCTCTTCCTCTTTCGAGGGATGCAGAGGCGGAAAGAAAGTGGGCAAGGTAATGGACTGCCCGATGTGGAAGGCCGTGACAACCTTGGGCAGAAAGGAAGGTCGTGTACGTAACACCACCTTGTCAGGATGAACAGACAGGAAAGGTGGAGAAGAAGAAAGAGCCTGGAGCTCACTCACTCTCCTGGCAGAGGTGATGGCAACCAGGAAGGCAGTCTTCAGAGTAAGGAGACGAAGAGGACAGTTATGCAGTGGCTCAAAGGGAGCACACATCAGATAAGTGAGAACAAGATTCAAGTCCCACTGGGGCATCACGAAGGGAACAGGAGGGAACATGTGCGTGATGCCCTTCAGAAATCTACTTACAATAGGGGACTTGAATAAAGAAGGCTGATCTGGTAGCCTCAAGAAGGCTGATAGAGCAGAAAGGTACCCTTTAAGAGTGCTCAGAGCAGAGCCCTGCTGGGCAAGGGAAAGAAGAAAGAGCAGCACTTCCGAAAGGGGTGCCGAGAGAGGATCCACAGCCTTTGCTGTGCACCATGCCACAAATCTGTTCCACCGGCAGGCGTATACCGACTTTGTGGAGGGACGCCTGGCTGCCAGAATGATATCACAGACTTCAGGAGGCAAGTCAAATGGCCTCAACTGCCGCCGCTCAATCTCCAAGCTTGTAGGTGGAGACTGGACAGGTTCGGGTGCAGGACCGTCCCCTGCTGCTGCGACAGAAGGTCCTCCCGAAGAGGCAGACGAATCGGGGGATCGACTGACACGCTGAGTAGCTCGGGATACCAGTATCTTCGTGCCCAGTCCGGAGCCACAAGGATAACCTGGGCCCGGTCGCGCCTGATCTTCTTCAGCACTCTGGGCAGAAGTGGTATAGGCGGAAAGGCGTACAACAGACCGCAGCTCCACTCGCGACGAAAAGCGTCTCAGAGCGAGTGCCGCCTTGGAAATTCCAACGTGCAGAACTGATGACATTGCGCGTTCTCTTCTGTGGCGAATAGATCTAACTAAGGCTCTCCCCACTGCTGAAAGAGACCTTGCGCCACGTCCGAGTTCAGACGCCATTCGTGATCCATCATGCACAGGCGGCTGAGTTCGTCCGCCCTAGCATTCAGAGAGCCTGCCAGGTGTTGAACCACCAGGGTCACGCCCTGATGTTCCAGCCACTGCCAGAGGCGCAGAGCCTCCTGGCAGAGGGTCCACGACCCCACCCCGCCTTGTTTGTTGCAGTACCACATGGCGGTGGTGTTGTCGGTGAACACTTGCACTACGCTCCCCGGACAGAGGGGAGGAATGCCTTCAGTGCTAGACGAATCGCCCGCAGCTCCAGAAGGTTGATATGGAGCCGGACTACCAGAGGCCTCTGATCTCCGCCTCTCCCATGTGGCCTCCCCAGCCCTGGAGGGACGCGTCCGTCACAACTACGTGCTCCGGTTGGGGTAGGGAGAGGGGTCTGCCACTGACCCAGTCGCGGTCCGTGAGCCACCACTGCAGTTGTCTCGCAGTGCCCTCTGAGATCAGGACATGATCGGACAGGTTGCCCTGATGCTGGGCCCACTGAAACTTCAGGTCCCACTGCAGAGCCCGCATCCGCCACCTGGCGTGACGCACCAGAAGGATGCAGGAGGCCATCAGTCCCAGAAGCCGCAGCGTCAACCTGACCGAGACCCGGGATAACGGCTGGAAGATGGGAACCAGAGCCTGAATATCCCGAACCCGCTGCTCGGGTGGGTAAACCCGAAACTGCACCGAGTCGAGAACCGCTCCGATGAAGAGGAGCTTCTGAGAGGGACACAGGTGTGACTTCGGCACATTGATGGAGAACCCCAGCAAGTGCAGGAGGTCGGCCGTAGTCTGGAGGTAGCTGACGACTGTCTGGGGCGAGCCCGCCTTCAACAACCAGTCGTCGAGGTAGGGGAAGACTGATACCCCCTGCCTGCGCAGATGGGCTGCGACCACCGCCATCACCTTCGTGAACACCCGTGGGGCGCTGGTAAGGCCGAAGGGGAGCACGGTAAACTGAAAGTGCTCTTGGCCTACCGTGAACCGCAGGTAACGCCGGTGGGCCGGCAGGACGGGGATGTGGAAATAGGCGTCCTGCAAGTCCAACGCTACCATCCAGTCTCCTGGGTCCAGGGCAGCCAGGACCTGAGCCAAAGTGAGCATCTTGAACTTCTCCGTCCGGAGGAAGCCGTTGACGTTCCGCAGATCCAAGATAGGGCGTAGGCCCCCTTTGCCCTTCTTGGGCACCAGAAAGTAGTGGGAGTAACAACCACGTCCTACTTCTGGCCCAGGAACGCGCTCGATGGCCCTCTTGGCCAAGAGGGCCGAAACCTCCTCTTGCAGAAGTTGCAAGTGATCCCCCGACACACGGTGGTATTGAGGTGGCATGGATGGAGGGGATGACTCGAAGGGGAGGGAGAAGCCCCTTCAGACAATCTGCAGCACCCACCTGTCCGAAGTGACTGTATGCCAGTGGGAGAGGTGATGGCGAACCCTGCCTCCCACAGGCGTCACATGGGCCTGAAAACTCGGACTAGGAAGGTTTTGAGGCAGGGGCTGCTGAGGGAGGTGTGGACTGGCCTCGCCGCTGGCCCCGACCACCGCCACGGCGGTTCCCATGTCCGCCACCGCGCTGTTGGACATTCTGCGGTGTGTGGCTGACGGTACGTGGTGGGGCGCCCCTTCCGTGGCCACGAAAGGAGCGAAAGGCACCCGATTGCTGGCGTGGGGCCGTAAGGCCCAAGGACTTGGCCGTAGCCCTGGAGTCCTTGAAACGTTCCAGCGCATGGTCTGCCTTGTCGCCGAAGAGGCGACGGCCATCAAACGGCATGTTCAGGAGGGTGGCCTGGACATCGGCCGAGAAGTTGGCGGACCTCAACCAGGCGTGGCGTCGAACCGCCACCGTCGTTGCCATCGCCCTGCCCAGTGAGTCCGTAGTATCCAGCCCACACCGGATAGAAAAGCGTGCTGCATCTCGGCCGTCCGCAAGGGCTTGGCTGAGTTTAGCCTGGACCTCCTCCGGGCATCTAGGCAGCACCTCCGCAACCGTGTCCCACAGGGTGTGGGTGTAGCGGCCCAAGAGACAGGCGGTGTTCACAGACCGCAGCCCTAAGCTCACAGACGAGAAAACCTTCTTCCCGAACTGTTCATATCTCTTGGATTCCCTGTCGGGCGGGGCCGACGGGAATGCGGTTTGGGAGTTTGAGGCCTGGATGACCAGACTCTCGGGGTGGGATGGGTGGACAAAAAGCATGGGTCGCCCGGTGCCGGGCGGTAGCGTCTGGCCACGTTCCTGTCTACAGGGGGGCCTGTGGCGGGCTTGGACCAAGTGCCCAGAAGAACGTCACACAAGGCCTCATTGAACGGCAGGAGGGGCTCCGCGGAGCCTGACTGCTGTTTGAGGACCTCAGTGAGGAGATTAGTCCTCACGGCCGCGACGGGGAGCTGAAGGTTTAAGGCCTTAGCTGCCTTCGTCAACACTACGCTGTAAGCAGAACCCGCCTCCGAAGCCACAGTCGGGGGCAACGTAAATCCAGTGTCTGGCGAGGTGTCAATACCACTGGCCTCCCCAAGCTCATATGTCCAGTCCAGTCCTGATGTGACTGGCAATCACGTGCCAGAGGGTCCTCGGACCCCTCCCATTGCTCCTCGTCACCTGGGTCCTGGAGACCAGGATTAACAGCCAGGGCCTCCTCGTGGAGATAAAATTCTCCAAAGGCCGACGGAATCGGCGCCCTCCCGACTAGGACCGTAGGAGACATTGGGGGCGGCAACCACATCGGCTGCCGGGGACGACACCTGAAGGGACGGCGCCGGCGAGGTCGTAAGGTCGACCGGCGAGGTCCCGGATCCGGAGCCGGATCCAGCGAGGTCGTGCGGCGCCGGGACCGAAGTCGCCAACGGCGCCGGGGCCGAAGCACCCGACGTCGTCGGGACCGAAGCGCCCGACCCGGAAGGACCTCCAGACGGAACCGATCGGCCCGAAGGCGCCACGGGAACCGACTGAGGAGGGAGGGCCCTCATGGCCATGAGGTACCTCTCGACCTCCTCCGGCGTCGCGCCGTGCCCAGGGACCCGAAGGTGTGGGGCAGGCGGCGACGACTGCGACTCCCGCGGAGCCGCGTGGGCGGTGTCGCCCGAGTCCCCGGCCGCATCGTGCGAGCGTCGGGGCGGGTCGGAGGATCGATGGTGTCGCTCCGACCTCTCATGCCTCTTACCTGAGGACTTGGAACCAGACGATCGGTGTCCACTTCCGGAACGTCGATGACTCCGACCTCGCGACCTGTCCCTCGACCTCCCGTGGGACCGGGACCGGGACCTGGAGCGGCGCGGGGCCGACTGCCACAGCTCGAGACGCTTGCGGGACCGCTCCCGCCTAGCCTTCGACGTCAGGGCCCGGCAGTCGGAGCAGGATCGATCGTCGTGGTCGAGGCCTAAGCACTTCAGGCACCGGCGATGGGGGTCCGTGACCGACATGAGTCGGCCGCACTTCGAACAAGGCTTGAACCCGGGCATCCCTGGCACCGATAGTCGAGAAGTCGACAAAGAGAAAGATCAAAAGGATCAAAAAATTTCAGTCAAAAATTGACTGGGGGTAGAGCTTCTTCCGGATCTGCGCTAGCTGGCGCGGAAAAAAGAAGAACTGACGTCAGCGCGCATGGGCGCCGTCTAAGTACTCCGACGACGTCATCCCGGCGCTCACGACGCCGACGACGGACGCGGAGCCGCAGACGACGCCTACCGGCGCGCAGGGGTATTGCTAAGCAAAAGTTTCCGGATCCAGCCTGACGCCTGGGGATATTCTAAGGTAAGGAATCTATCACTAACGTGTCTCTTTCAGATATTACTAGTCACACTCCGTTAAAACAATTAACCTCAAAAATATAAAAAATTACAAACCTCAAAAATAAAAATTTTAAAAATGAAAGAAAATATATTAAACATAAATAGAACATAATATTAATTATAACAAAAACCTACAAATATTATATAAAATAAAAAGAAGTGAATAAAAAAATAATTCTTTTAAACTAGAAAATATTTTCAAACGAAAAAATTATAAAAATATAAATGCATTTATTTCCTACCCCATTACACCACACCAATAAAAAAAACACTTCAACATTTATTAAATGTATTTTCATATCAATAATCAATTGAAAACATTAATAAAAAAACGATTATAATATTCATAACACACAACAAAATTAAACTATAAAATAACCAAAAAACAATTAGCCCTTTAGAAGTAAAAACACAAAAAATAAATTACTCAAAGTAATGATCAAATAATTAACATTAACTATGTTAAACACAAATGACTTTTCATCCTTTACTCCGATAAACACAAGACACACCTAAAATGAATTACACAATTACCATAATTATTACCAATTAATTAATGAAAATTAATTAACCAATCATTAATACATACATTAAAAATAAATTACTTCCAAACCTTTACACCTATAAACACCACAACATACCAAAAATTAATTACACAATTACCATAATTTCTTACCAATTAAGTAATTACAATTAATTAACTCTCAATTATGAATTAATAATAAATTACTTAACACATTTAACATTAGAATATCTCAATAAAACAAATATTTATAAATAAAAAATAAATCAATACATTTCATATAATTAAGTTACTTCCCACCCTATTCCCGTATATACCCACAACCCGGTACAGAACTAAAAAAGCAAAATAAAAAAAATAAGAAGTACTAAAAATATAACATATTAAACACACAAGAAATTCTTATACAAAAAACATACATCACATACTTATAAAATATATACTAAAATACATAACATTAATACAAAAACAACATTTTAAACTATATTTTCGCAAACTATATTAAACACTTCGATATTTTTAACATCAATATTACTTACCTTAAGTTGATATTCTTGACCACAATATTCTTGCTGTTGATATTTCTGAACCACAATATTAATGATTCGATATTTGTGAAATTCAATAATATTTTAGTATATGTTCTGTCTCTGCACAGGAGGTGACATTTCCCTAGCACAGTGGAATCATTTTGTCAAAAAACAGACTCAAAGGAAGGAGCGGTAGATACAGATCCGGTGGTGAGGAAACAAAGAAGATGACGTCAGAGCACAGGAGTGGTGACTATGTGGGCCCACAAGCCAAAAAGTTTCCTGCAGAAAGGTTCCTGAACCAGTCTGACACTTGGGGACTTTGAGAAGTTGAGGAATCTGTAGTCAGTCTCTATCAGAAAAGTTATTCATGTTTGGTCAAATTTTCTGATGGATACTAAATTAACTTTGTTGATTCCTTACATCTTGAACCCCGTCAGATGCCTGACTAGTTCCAGAAATTATAACCGCTCTTGTACGATGCCAAGTGGTACCACGGCCCTAGTCTTGCAATAGCTCCTTTAGTGACAGGAGAGCCCTACATTGTGTGTGCCAAGGCTACAAAGAATTGTTCTCCTCTCCTGAGGTGTTTTGTCTTTTCAAGGTAGTACATTATTGCTCGTCGCACATTCAGTGTGTGAAGGGACTCCCCTGCCTGTGTCTTTGGAAGTTGGCAAAAGGCCAGTAAGTGGACAGTCCGATTATAATGGAAATTTGTTGTCCTGTTTAGTATGAATCTTGGATTAGTTCTCAATATAACTAAGTACTGGTTTATTCGGAGATGCGCTTCTTGTGTGGCAAGAGCTTGAAACTTTCTAACCTTTCTCGGTGTAATGATCATGATTAGAAAGGCCGTCTTTAGAGTTACGAACCGGAGTTGCACTTTTTGCATTGGTTCAAAGTGTGACGCCATTGGTTGAGCAAGCACTACATTCAGATTCCAAGTGGCCATGGGGGTGTTGCTTAGCGGTATTTCTATCTTTTCTCCCTCTAGAAAACATTTTAGTAGCGGTGTGAAGAAACGTCTCCCCTTGCGTATGACACCATAGCCACTGGATGGACCTTTAGTGAGCAGCAGGAGAGTGCTTGTCACGCAGGTGGGAAAGGTATGCGATCACGATGGTATCTTGTGACCAATCCCTGCAGTTACCCTGCTTGTTGCATCAGTGTAAGAATCTCTTCCATTTGTTGATGTTTCATCATCTTGTTGTCGGCCGTCTTGCTTCTTTAAGTATTTGCATTGCCGTTGTCAGTAGGTTAGGAGGACCCAATTCTAGGTCTTTAGAAGCCCTGCTGTCAAACAGTTTCTGGTTCCTGATGGCAAGAATGAACCTCCTGGGTTGTCAGCAGATCCTGATGGATTCAAGTGTTATGAACTGGCCCTACAATATCTCTGAGAGATCCGAGCTAGTTATGTGATTCAACAATATTATGAGATATACCGTATAGAGAGTCCAGGGTTCCCTTACGTGTGGACAAGGGTTGCTATGCAATCCCAAAATGCTCTATCAGGGGGTAGTGTGGTCGAGTAGCCTTAGACTTAATAAAGAAGAGTGCAAGACATTTGAAAAAGACTCACAATGATCAATAAATGACACACACAACTCAAGAAGGAGATACACATCAATTAACAAAAATACCAAGTATCTTCATATATATGTTTAGGCATCATAGAAAAAACGTTAAGGTAAGTACCTTTTTAAATATAAATTCTTTTCGCTTTAAAAAGTGGACACAGTGAAATTCCTGAAAAGTTATCCTACGGGAGGAAGAACAGCTTCTGCAAACAGGTATAGTACAGCGACCTACCAGACCTATAGAAGGCTGGCTTCCTATACGGTGCACACTTATTTATGTGCAGCACCTTGCACTAATCCAGACAACCCTTATGGTGCTTTTAGTGGTCTTAGACAACCGTAGAAAACTCTCTAAGTGGTAGCTGTGGAGAGCAGCCTTCAGGCTTGGTCCAGAAGAAGTGTAAAGCAGCTTGTTTTACTAGTACTTAATCATATAGTGCAGGTTAAGTGAAAAAGAACCACACAGTGCATTTTAAAAATATTTATTATAAACACTCACTAACACATTGCAATATCTCCTCCCCGGAGATAAAATAACAATACTGCAGTAATAGAACAGGTGAGTAGCACAAATACACAGTGGTCTCCAGGGGGAGCCCAAACCATCAACGAATAAAGTGAAATGAGAACCACAACCTAAGTCGAGACTGGACCCAGAAGACTTAGAAGAGCTGGAGACCCAAGGAACCATGCGTGGTAAGTACCCATGAACCCCACGGAGGCCGTGTGCAGAGTGGAAACGCAACCTTGTGCTCAATGCAAGTCAAGGGGAAGTCACAGTTGCATTTTTCAAGAAGGACCCTTCCCAGAGGACCCTGAAGAAACCCTGTGGAAGATGGAAGGTTAGAGTCACCCCACCGTGGATACCCCAGGAACCACTTACACCAGGGAATCTGGGTGCATAGGTGCGAAGTGACGCCAGGAACTGCAGAGACAACAAAAAAGGACTTCAGAAAGATGCCGCTGGAGAAGAAGGTGAAAGAGTTTGGTAGAATCCAAGGGTGGATTCAGGAAGAGAGGTACCTGCAAGTTGATGGGACAGAGTCTATGCCACTCAGGAGTGACCAGGAGGCACAGGATATGAATGTCCATTGATGTCAGAAGATGCAGGAGAGTGGACAGTGACCTTGGCGCCGCAGCAGTGAGGACCAAGCAATGCTGTTGAAGACCAGGAGTTGTTCACAAGCAGTCACATGTCGGATGCCAAGAGCCAGGGGTCGGTGTCTGGCGGCAGCATCAACAAGTCTTGGCAGCGGCAACAAACATGGTAGATGAAAAAGTTGCAATGTCGTGACAAGCAAGGTCCAAAGAACTCACCAAGAGTCAGAGCAGTCCCCGATCAAGCAGTGGAGACCACTGGAGCCAACGAAGACCCTCAAGAGGACCCACAAGCTGGAAGCAGAGGAGTCGCAAGATGACCTCGAGCAGCTCACCAATGATGCAGTACCATGGTGCAGATGATGTGGTCAGGACGAAGATCTTGGTAGCAAGAGATTCTGGAGCTTCTTGGAGCCTGAAGATCACCACCGCAACATTTCCTGATGCCTGGAAATAAGCAGAAGTCAGACCACTGACAAAAAAAACCTCTGCCGACCCCAGAGAATTCAAAAACTACCGGCCAATCTCCCTGCTCCCATTACCCGTGATGGTACTGGAAAAGATCATCAACAACTACATCATGACACACCTGGAGCAGAACCAGCTACTCAATGCCTCCTAATCCAGCTTCCTCAGCAATCGCAGCACCGAAACCATCCTGATCACAGCCACCTATGACATCCGAACCCTCCTCGACCGAGGAGAACAGCAGCTTTGATCCTCCTCGACCTCTCGACAGCCTTCAACACCGTATCCCACCACATGCAGATCAAAAGACTCCACCACATCAGCATCCAAGGGGACGCGCTCAGATGGATCACCTCCTTCCTCACCAGAAGAACCCAGAGGATCCACCTCCCATCTTTCATCTCTGAACCCAAGGAGATCACCTGCGGTGTCCCCCAGGGCTCATTCCGCAGCCCACGCTGTTCAACACATATGTGACCCCGCTGGCCAACAGCATCTGATCCCTTCGGTCTCAAAATGATTCCATACGCAGACAACACCCGACTCATACTCTCACTCACCAACAACCACCACCAGAACCAACTTCCACAGATGCATGACAAACATTGCCGACTGGATGAAGAACTGCTTCATCCACAGACAAGACAGAAGAACTGATCTTTGGCAACAGTAGCAACACATGGAACGACTCCTGGTGGCCATCAGACCAACCACCTGCACCCACTCCCTCCGCACCACCCAAGAAACCTCAGAATCATTGACAAGATCACCATGAAATCACAGATCAACGCCGTCGCCTCCACTACACTCAAGTGCCTACCTCTACATGAGACGCACCATGACACAGGCTCTCACCACCAGTGGACTGGACTAGGGCAACACCCTCTACGTAGGAAACACCGCACACCACCTACAGATACTTTAGACCATACAGAACACCGCAGCCAGGCTCATTCTCTGCCTTCCCTGACTAACCCACATCCCACCCCATCTCAGGCAACTCCACTGGCTCCCCGTAAAAAGAGATGTCAATTCAAGCTGCTGACCCACGCACACAAGGCTCTACACAACCAAGGACCTGCTGACATTAACCGCAGCCTGAACTTCCACCAACAGTCGAGAAGACTGCGCTCCACCTCCCTTTCACTTGCCCATACTCCCCGCATCTACCGAAGCAGCTGTGGAGGACGCTCCTTTTCCCTCATCGCAGCAAAGACCTGGAACAGCCTCCCCACACACCTTCGGACCATCAAGTCACTTCGGACTTCCCAATGCCTCACAAGACCTGGCTGTTCGAATAAGTCTCCAGGGCCTGGATACCTTAAAAGTTGAGCAGCCAAGCTTTATAAATCATGATTGATTGAACCGCTGCATGATGAGTAGTCTTTGGTGTAGTTTTCGACGAAGGATGCAGACAGGCGGGCAGGGTTGGTACCATGTCAGCTGCTTCTCTCCTCTTGCAGCTCTTCAGTATCCTCTCTTCCCTTAGGTCATCAGGATCTGCTTCTCTGGTGCCAAGGACTCATGTAAATACGGAATTTAGAGATGTTACAGGAGTGTAGGGTAGTAGCCAAAGGGCTACTGACCCTTGGGGTCACTGCCCCCATATGACCACTTCCTGTGGAAAGTGGGCATAACCTGGTCTCAGAATTCCTAATTATGCCATCACAAAGATGGCTATTTCTGAAAAATTGTGTCCACCTCACAGTAGCCCACTTGAAGGGTGGTACTATCCTGGCGGTGGCACGCCCACCTGACTAGCTAATTTTCCCATCTGTCCAGGTGCCAAGGGGGTCCCGGACAAAGGGGTCGGCTTGCTCTGCTGTGAGGGAGGAGCCAGATTGTGTACGTTGTGATGGTCATACAGAAAGTTGGTGGTCTGAAGCATTTCCCCATTGTTATGTTCTTTGTGTTCTACCATTACATTTTCTTTTGAACCTCATCTGCAACAACCACAAGATTGTCCCATACCCCAGGTGTCTGCAACCACTGTTATAGCCACTCTTCTATTGGTCTTGTGTGCAACTTTGGATGCGGCAAACCGGGGGAATGCACAAATCCCTCATTCCCACCATTTCCCTCACTATCGGTGTTCATTCTTCTGGTAGAGGCAACTGATCTATCATTGCCTTATCCTGCTTGTCCACTGGGAGGGCTTTTGTGGTCTGTAAATTCCAGATTGTTCTCTTCCTTTCTGATTGTACTGATTTTTTTTTGTTGATGGAGAGCTCCAAGTTGTGCAATGTCTTTATGACCTTGTTTATGTTTTTGCATTGGTTGAATGTATTTGCCATTACCTGCCAGTTGTCCAGGTATGGGTGGGTACACAGGTATTCCTCTTTGCCTGAGGGGTGCTACCACCATGGCTAGGCATACTGGAAATATATGCATGCTGATTTTCTCCCAAATGGTAAAACCTGGAACGGATATGTGTCCTTTTCACTGTGAGTCTCAAGAACTTTTTCAGACTTCAGTCCTTTATTAAAAAGACCGGCTCCACAGGCGTACAATATCTGAGTTTGAGGGAGTATACCAGCCTAGGCCTCCAATTAAAGATAAGGCATCTAACAAACTGGGAAAATTGTGGGCTACAGGAGCTAAGACATTTCGTTATTCAAAATAGGGTGATTGCTTGGCAAGAGGTGATGACAAGGGCTAATAACCCTAGGAGACCCATCTTTTTTGAATATTTGGAAGTTGTTCACTTTAAAAAAAATATTAATGGCCTTTTTCAGTCTCCTAACAAATTGGTGGTAGCCCTTTATTGGGCCAAAATCAATGGCATAGGAAACCGGTATAGGTTGCTACACCGTCAGGAACAAACATCATTGATAGAAAGTCATCTGGGTAAAATAGGCCGTGAGACACAATGCACTTTTTCATGTAAGGACTGGGAAACCCTATGCCATCTAGAAAGCAGATCCCTGCGCGCGGCCAATTTTAAAAGGATGGCATTTTTATCCCGCTGGCTTGCCTACTTGACTCCCGAGGCCCTGGGAAAAGATACCTGGAGATTGAAAACACGTGTTTTAGATGCCAAGACAATTGTCAGGGCGGGTGGCACAACATTTTTTTTACCTGTCCACGGCTAGAGCCCTTTTGGGAGGCAATTTTTGCGGATATAGAGCTGGCAATCAGGAAGAGAATTCAGCCTGAGGCTGAATCTGCCCTATTTGGTATAAGCAAAGATAGAATGATCTTAACTAAGGCTGAGGAAATGTTTTTGTTTATCTCTTGTACAGTAGCCCGCTACTTAATCCTTCAGAACTGGAAATCCAGTGATGTTCCCTCCCAATTTAAGTGGTTCAATACAATGAAAAGGACTCGCAATTTCGAAAAAGCATATGCAAGTCAGGTTGGAGCCATTAGGAAATTCGAAAAAAATTTGAAGTATTTTGGAAACCTAGAAGAGTTAAAGGGGGTGATTAACACTTGATACTGATATTGATATTGATACAGAGGTTGAAATTGTAGCAGATTGTTGCGATTAGGAGCACTAGCACTTTTTCCTTGGTGGTTGCACTTTAGAATGCATTAGCACTTTTTGAGGTTGTTGCACTTTGTAATATTTGCACTTTTCTGCAGATGCACTTTATCGCAGGTTTTTGCACATTGTCTCTTTTTAAATTACTAATGATGATATTGGCTGCTACAGTTTTATCGTTTTTAATCTCCTCTTGGAAGGAAGAAGTTATTTAATGTTTTAAAAGGTTACATAATTGTGTCGTTGATTTTGATCGCAAAATGTATATCATGTACCTAAAGCTCTGCTCAATAAAAAACATTAAACATTTTTTTTTTTAAAAGAGTCCCAAAAACTTTGCAAAGCTTGTTCGTAGGAATGTGAATGTATGGATCCTCGAGGTCTACAGTTGCCATGTAGTTCCCCTTCCCATAAGGAAATGAGCTCTTGACAGGAGCTCATCATGAATCTTGTCTTGATGGACATACGCAGGGTCTTTAGATCGAGTATTGGTCTTAGTGTCTTGTCTGGTTTTGGCACTAGGAAGTAGATAGGAGTAAACCCCTTTTAGTCTTTCCTGTTTGCTGTACTAATTCTAAAGCTGATTTCCTCAACAGTTCCTTTACTGTCCCTGTCGCCGTTCTTCCCCTTTGATTTTCCTCTTCTTTGGCGGTATTGTGGGAGGTGACTTAATTAGCATCCATTTGTAGGAGGGGATTCTTCTCCATTCCCCTAAGAAACCCACACTTGTACTGGTGAAGTGTGTAGAAGCTCATTTCTTGATGAGCCACTTATTTGTAGTGTTTCCCCCTCTTCCTCTGTCTCGTCCATGAAAGGACTGCCTTGAGCTCGATCCATACCCCCCCTCCCCCCCCCCCCCCCCAGCTCATGGGTGAGTAGCGTGCTTACAATTCCCTGATTGATTGACCTCCACCCCCATGCGGCCTGCAGAAAATATATCCTGCTATCCCACAGCTTCAGTCATCTGTTCCTTCTGTCTCTTCTACTTCAGTTTCTTCTACTGTTGATCAAGCTGTTGCAGCAACAGTGCCTCCCGCCCTTTCTTTGACTTCGCCTACTATGAATGTCAGTCTCCTTGATACGACTATTGTTTCAGTATCTCTCTCGCCAGCCCTCACACCTAAGACACAGCCACCAGCAACGTTGGTGCCCGTTTCTTCTGTTGCTACTCCTTCTGTGTTCCTCCATCCCTGACATTACTGAGTAGCGGAACGCCTAAATGCGGACTATCGGAAGGAGACTGGCCGACAGCTAGGGAGTGACTGGGGTGGATATTGATACAATCTGAGGTGGGCGATGAAGAGAAAAAGTTGGTAGCCAATCAGGCTGCTCAGTGGGCTCGTAGCCCCATTTACAGTGTGGAAGATGTGTGGAGTGGGATGAAAGATTAGAAGCCATTCGTGCAGCAGCATGCCGGCTACTTTGATTGGACTGTGGGAACAGTGTTTCAATGATGTAGCACCCCAGATTATTTATCATATTAGGGACCATGTATATGCTGCTGGTATGGCACCTGGTGAGGTTTTTGGTAATGTTGCAACGCTGGTGGCTTATTGAAGTAGGCTGCTTGAGAAGAGCCCGAAGATAGTGTCCGTTTCCGATTAGGGAAGTCCATCCCATATACCACACTCAATTAACGGAGCTACAGGATCAGCAGAATACTGTTATTAGACCAAGGGTAGAGGCCCATTTCCAAGAACAATGGGTTTATACTCCATGGAAAAGGAGTGAGGTTTTCTCCCTGAAGACTCAGTTCCCCGGAAAAGTCCTACTGCATATTATAAGGAATTGACAGAGGCCGCTTCATTGACAGTGATGACGCTTGCAGATATTAAAATGTTCTTTGGTTTACTGGTGCCAGTTGATATTTGGAGGCAGGTGCACACACAGGACCACATTGTGGAATTGAGTGGTAGCTGGGATCAGATTTAAGCATGGGACCAGGAGAGGAAGCCTACGGTCGAGATATTAGCTTTGCCTGGCCGAATTATTACCTATTTGCACTTTTATTTAAGTATGGGCGAATTTTGCGGATCTGCGGTTCGCGGATTTGCGCGAAATCGCAAAACAATCTGCGAATTAGCAGATTTTCCCACGAAATCGCGGATTTTTTTGTGATTTGCACTGGAGTACTTTCTACTGGCTAATCCAGTAAGTGCTATCTCGTTGGGTAAATGTATAGTGCTTTTCCTACACTGCAGCTGCGTAAAGGGCCAGAAGATTTGTCTCCACTGACCATGTGTGCCTGTAACTTTGCCAACACGCCAAAAGGCGCCGAGGTCCCTTGAGTGAGCTGTCCATCATAGTTGGGAAAGGGCGGGAAGACGTTTGATACCCCTAGTGTGTGGTGCGGGGCTTCTATGTGTGTCAACATGCCTCTTGTGTATAAAGGGTCAGAGAGCGAGCAGGGCAGCAGGTGAATATAAAGCAGCCTCCTGGTCACAGGAACTACACGGGGGTTGCGCTCGAGAAACTCAGGGATTCAAAGACCTTCCTCGAGTATTACAGCTAATTTTCGACTGCAGATATGGGGTTAAAGCACACTTGCCCAGCCTCGTCCGTGCTCACTAATGTTTTGGGCTGATTAAAACGTTACTGAATTTGAGCTTCAACTCAGGCACCTGCTATATCTGTAAGTGCTTCCTGTTGAGGTTTAATTTTTGTGACAGGAGCCTCGTGCTAGAATGATTCCTGTCCTGCATAGTTATCCACGAAGATGCCACAGTTTTGTGCAATACCTCTACTCAACTGGAGTACTTTCTACTGACTAATCCAGTAAGTGCTACCTCGTTGGGTAAATGTAAAGTGCTTTTCCTACACTGCAGCTGCGTAAAGGGCCAGAAGATTTGTCTCCACTGACCATGTGTGCCTGTAACTTTGCCACTGCGCAAAAAGGCACCGAGGTCCCTTGAGTGAGCTGTCCATCATAGTTGGGAAAGGGCAGGAATACGTTTGATACTGCTAGTGTGTGGTGCGGGCCAAACGAGCGGGGCTTCTAAGCGTGTCAACATGCCTCTTGTGTATAAAGGTCAGAGAGCGAGCAGGGCAGCAGGTGAGGAGAAAGCAGCCTCCTGGTCACAGGAACTACACGGGGGTTGCGCTCGAGAAACTCAGGAATTCAAAGACCTCCCTCGAGTATTACAGCTAATTTTCGATGGCAGATATGGGGTTAAAGCACACTTGCCCAGCCTTGACCGTGCTCACTAATGTTTTGGGCTGATTAAAACGTCACTGAATTTGAGCTTCAACTCTGGCACCTGCTTTATTTATATGTGTAAGTGCTTCCTGTTGAGGTTTAATTTTTGGCCCACAGGAAGCACTTACAGAGTTAAGGCAGGTGCCAGAGTTGAAGCTAAGTTTATAACCATTTTAGAAAGGCGCTGGCAAGCTGCCAGAGTTGCTTACTTGCAAGTTGCAACTCTGGCAGCTTGCCGGGGCCGTTCTAAAATGGTTACCAAGTTAGCTTTCTTCAACTCAAGCACCTGCCTTAACTGAAACCCGCCCGTGAGCGGATTTTTTGGCAATTTCACGAGATTCGAGGATCGCAAAATTGCCAAAAATCTGCAAATTCCACGAGCGAACGGATTTTCCGCCCATAGTTACTCTTATTACACCGAGGAGGGAAGATTGGGACAAGTTAATGGCATGTCGTCAGAAGAGAGATGAAAGTATTTCAGACTTTCTCCACTCGATTTGAAGGTGTGTTTTGGGATTTTAGCCAACAGGATTTGTCGGTGGTGAGAGGTGTCCGATTGTTCATTAATAGATTTGTTGCAAACCTGCTTCCTGAGATTGCGACTTGGTTGCAGGACTCGGAAAGCACTTGGACCACCTCCTTCCCTTGCATAATATGGAGTATTGCGCAGTATGATGAGTACTGGGAAGAGAAGAAGGTGGAGAAAAAGCACAAAGAATTGAAAACAAAAGTGTTGTTGCAGCAGGCTTCAAGGGAATGCTACAGGACGTGGTGGTATGGCCTGAGAGCTACCTCGTACTAGTTGGAATACTCTGCCTGTAGGGCCTAACCAGTGTGCGTATTGTAAGGAGGAAAGCAAACACAAGATGAAGGACGGAGCGCAGAAACGCACAAGTTACTACATGTGTAACGATATATCTGTAAGAGACATTAGTTAGTGATAGATTCCTTACCTTAGACTCCTTACCTTAGAATATCCCCAGGCGTCAGACTGGATCCGGAAACTTTTGCGTAGCAGTACCCTTGCGCGTCGGTAGGCGTCGTCTGCGGCTCCGCGTCCGTCGTCAGCGTCGTGGGCGCCGTGATGACGTCGTCGGAGTACTTAGACGCCGCCTCCGAGTGCTGACGTCAGTTCTTAGCCACAGCTTTTCCGCGCCAGAAGCGCAGAGCCATGACAAAAACCAACACGGGTGCCATGAAACTAGGGCCCTTAAAGGGGATGACCTTAACCCTAGATATCGGGTCGCAGAACGGGGAGGATGGGTGGGTCGGTAAGGAATCTATCACTAACTAATGTCTCTTACAGATATATCGTTACACAAGTAGTAACTTGTGCATCTGAAAGAAACACGTTAGTGATAGATTCCTTACCTTAGAATAGATACCCCAGCAATACCATTCCCGTGGTGGTGGGTCTGCGAACCAATAATCACACCAGAAAGTCCTGGAGGACGGAACGGCCAAAGTAGCCGTCCCTCCGGACTGGACTGTCCAGGCAATAGTGTCTTGCAAACGTGTGCAGCGAGGCCCACGTAGCCGCCTGGCAAATGTTCTGCAAGGGCACACCTCGGCCCAAGGCAGTTGTAGTGGCCGTGGCTCGAGTGGAATGAGCCCTCAGCCCAACAGGGGGTTCCTTCTTAGCCAAGGAGTAACACGCCTGGATGCACAAGATAATCCACCGGGAGATGGTCCGCTTGTGCACCGCTTTCCCTTTCTTAGCGCCCGCGTACCCAACAAAGAGTTGATCATCCACCCGGAACTGTTTTGTGCGATTCAGATAAAATGAGAGCGCATGTTTTGGGTCCAGACGGTGGAGCCTCTCCTCCTTTCTCGAGGGGTGCGGAGGCGGAAAGAAGGTGGGCAACGTGATGGATTGCCCAATGTAGAATGCCGTGACTACCTTGGGTAGGAAGGAGGGCCTTGTCCGTAATACAACCTTGTCCGGATGGACTGAAAGGAAAGGAGGCTTACAAGACAGAGCCTGGAGCTCACTCACTCTCCTGGCAGAGGAGATGGCTACCAGGAAGGCAGTCTTCAAAGAAACAAGGCGAAGAGGACAGTTGTGAAGTGGCTCAAAGGGAGCGCACATCAGAAACGTGAGAACCAGGTTCAAGTCCCACTGAGGCATCACAAAGGGAACAGGAGGAAAGGTATGAGTGATGCCCTTCAGGAATCGATTAACGATAGGGGACTTGAACAAAGAAGGTTGGTCAGGCAGCCTCAGAAAAGCTGAAAGATAGCCCTTGACAGTGCCCAGAGCAGAGCCCTGCTGGGCAAGAGAGAGAAGAAAGAGGAGAACCTCAGAAAGAGGGGCATTGAGGGGATCCACAGCCTTTGCTGTGTACCATGCCACAAATCTGTTCCACCTGCAGGCGCATACCGACTTTGTGGAGGGACGCCTGGCTGCCAGAATGATGTTGCAAACTTCAGGAGGCAAGTCAAATGGCCTCAACTGTCGCCGCTCAATCTCCAAGCATGGAGGTGGAGACTGGACAGGTTCGGGTGGAGGACCGTCCCCTGCTGCTGCAACAGAAGGTCCTCCTGAAGAGGCAGACGAACCGGGGGATCGACTGACATACTGAGTAGCTCGGGATACCAGTACCTTTGTGCCCAGTCCGGAGCCACAAGGATGACTTGTGCCCGGTCGCGCTTGATCTTCTTCAGCACTCTGGGCAGAAGTGGTATAGACGGAAAGGCGTACAACAGACCGCAGCTCCACTCGCGACGAAAAGCGTCTCCGAGCGAGTACCGCCTTGGAAATTCCAACGCGCAGAACTGATGACATTGCGCGTTCTCTTCGGTGGCGAATAGATCTAACCAAGGCTCTTCCCATCGCAGAAAGAGGCCTTGCGCCACGTCCGAGTTCAGACGCCATTCGTGATCCATCGAGCACCGACGGCTGAGTTTGTCCGCCCTGGCGTTCAGAGAACCTGCCAGGTGTTGAACCATCAGAGTCACGCGCTGATGTTCCAGCCATTGCCTGAGGCGCAGAGCCTCCTGGCAAAGGGTCTACGACCCCACTCCGCCCTGTTTGTTGCAGTACCACATGGTGGTGGTGTTGTCCGTGAACACTAGCACTGCACTATCTCGGACAGACGGGAGGAATGCCTTCAGTGCCAGACGAATCGCCCGCAGCTCCAACAGATTGATATGGAGCCGGGACTCCGCCGGAGATCAGAGTCCTCTGATCTCCGCCTCTCCCAAGTGGCCTCCCCAGCCCTGGAGGGACGCGTCCGTCACAACTACGTGCTCCGGTTGGGAAGGGAGAGGGATCTGCCGTTGACCCAATCGCGATCCGTGAGCCACCACTGCAGCTGTCTCGCAGTGCCCTCCGAGATCAGGACATGGTCGGACAGGTTTCCCTGATGCTGGGCCCACTGAAACTTCAGGTCCCACTGCAGAGCCCGCATCCGCCACCGTGCGTGATGCACCAGAAGGATGCAGGAGGCCATCAGCCCCAGAAGCCGCAGCGTCAACCTGACCGAAACTCAGGATAAAGGCCTGAAGATCGGAATCAGAGCCTGTATATCCCGAACCCGCTGTTCGGGCGGGTAAACCCGATACTGCGCCGAGTCGAGAACCGCTCCGATAAAAAGGAGCTTCTGAGAGGGGCACAGGTGTGACTTCGGTACATTGATGGAAAATCCCACCTGGTGCAGGAGATCCGCCGTAGTCTGGAGGTGGCTGACGACTGTCTGGGGTGAGCCTGCCTTCAACAACCAGTCGTCTAGGTAGGGGAAGACGGACACCCCTAACCTGCGCAGATGAGCTGCGACCACCGCCATCACCTTCGTGAACACCCATGGGGCGGTGGTAAGGCCGAAGGGGAGCACGGTAAACTGAAAGTGCTCGTGGCCTACCGTGAACCGCAGGTAACGCCGGTGGGCCGGCAATGTGGAAATACGCGTCCTGCAAGTCCAACGCTACCATCCAGTCTCCTGGGTCTAGGGCAGCTAAGACCTGAGCCAGTGTCAGCATTTTGAACTTCTCCTTCCGGAGGAAGCCGTTGACGCTCCTCAGATCCAAGATAGGGAGTAGGCCCCCTTTGCCCTTCTTGGGTACCAGGAAGTAGTGGGAGTAGCAACCACATCCTACTTCTGGCCCAGGAACGCGCTCGATGGCCCCCTTGGCCAAGAGGGCCAAAAATTCCTCCTGCAGGAGCCGCAAGTGATCCCCCGATACGCGGTGGTGTTGCGGTGGCATGGCTTGAGGGGTCGTCTCGAAGGGGAGGGAGTAGCCCCTTCGGACGATCTGCAGCACCCACCTGTCCAAAGTGACAGTGCGCCAGTGAGAGAGGTGATGGCGAACCCTGCCTCCCACTGGCGTCACAGGGGCTGAAAAGCACGGACTAGGAGGGTTTAGAGGTGGATGCCGCGGGGGCAGGTGTGGACTGACTCCGCCTGGGTCCCTGACCGCCTCCACGGCGGTTTCCACAGCTGCCGCCGCGCTGGACGACAGTTTGCGGCGAGTGGCTGGCGGCACGTGTGGGGGCGCCCCTTCCCTGGCTACTAAAGGAGCGAAAGGCACCCGTTTGCTGGCGCGGGCCGAGAGGCCCAAGGACTTGGTCGTAGCCCTGGAGTCCTTAAAGCGCTCAAGCGCGTGGTCTGCCTTGTCGCCAAAGAGGCGACGGCCATCGAACGGCATGTCCATAAGAGTGTTTTGGACGTCTGCCGAAAAATTGGCGGATATCAGCCAGGCGTGGCGTCTTACCGCCACCGTCGTAGCCATCGCTCTGCCCAGCGAGACAGTAGTATCCAGCCCACACCTGATGGAATACTTGGCAGCGTCCCGGCCCTCCACAAGGGCTTGGCCGAGTTTGGCCTGTACCTCCAACAGGCACTCTGGCAGCACTTCCGCCACCGTCTCCCACAGAGAGTGGGTGTAGCGGCCCAAGAGGCATGCGGTGTTGGAAGACCGCAGTCCCAAACTAAGGGACGAGAAGATCTTCTTGCCATAGTTCTCATACCTCTTGGATTCCCTGTCCGGCGGGGCCCTTGGGAATGCGGTCTGGGAATTAGAGGCCTGGATGACCAGACTCTCGGGGGTGGGGTGGGAGGACAGGAAACATGGGTCGCCCGGAGCCGGGCGGTGGCGTCTGGCCTCGTTCCTATCCACGGGCGAACCCGTAGCGGGCCTGGACCAAGTGCCCAAAAGAACGTCCGTCAAGGCCTCATTAAACGGCAGCAGAGGCTCCATGGAGCATGACTGCGGCTTAGGGACCTCAGTGAGGAGGTTAGTCCTCACGGCCGCGACGGGGAACTCAAGGCCCAAGGCCTTGGCAGCCCTCGTCAACACCACACCATAGGTAGCTCCCTCCTCCGAAGCCACGGTAGGAGGAGAGACAAATCCAGTGTCTGGAGAGGTGTCCAGGCCACTGGCCTCCCCAAGGTCTCCTGCCCAGTCCATGTTAGACTGACACTCCTTGGTCAGAGGGTCCTCAGACCCCTCCCAATCCTCCTCATCCCTCATCTCCTGAGATTCAGGGTCGTAATTGTATGAGGTCGGCTCGTAGAAGCTAAAATCTCCAAACGGCGTTGAGATCGGCGCCGATAGGCGCCGTCCCGACGTCAGAACCGAATGAAAGGAGGCATCGGGGACGGTGCCGGAGGGGACACCACACGGACCGACGCCGGGGGGGTTGTAAGGTCCACCGGTGACGATCCAGAGCCCGATGAAGGTCCAGCAGCACCCTGCGGCGCCGGGCCCGAAGGCGCCAACGGCGCCGGTGCCGCTGGACTCTGCGGCGCCGGGCCCGAGGGCACTGGCGGTGTCGGGTTCGCTGGGCCCGAAGGCGCCGCGGAACCCGTCGGAGGAGAAAGGGACCTCATGGCCATGAGGAAACGCTCAATCTCCTCCGGCGTCGCGTTCAGCCCAGGGACCAGAGGGTATGGGGCCGGACGCGGCGCCCGCGACTCCCGAAGAGCCGCGTGGGCGGTGTCACCCGAACCCCCGGCCGCATCGCGCGAGCGTCGGGGGGAGTCAGAAGAGCGATGATGTCTCTTCGACTTCTTATGCTTCTTACCTGACGACTTGGACCCGGAGGAGTGGCGCCGACTCCCGGAGCTGTGACGGCTCCGTCCCCGCGACCTGTCCCTCGGCCTCCCGTGGGACCGGGACCGGGACCTCACACGGCGCGGGGCCGACTGCCGGAGTTCGAGCCGCCTGCGGGACCGCTCCCGCCTGGCCTTCCTCGAAAGGGCCCGACAGTCGGGGCAGGCCTCGTCATCATGGCCAACGCCCAAACACGTCAGGCACAGGCGCTGGGGATCCGTGACCGACATGGTACGGTCGCAGTCGTCGCAATGCTTGAAGCCGGGCATCCCTACAGGCACCGTCGGAGTCGTACAGACTTCAAAATGGATTAAAAAGATCACCAAAAAACTTAGTCAAAAATGGACTAGGGTAACTGCTCTTTCCAGATCTGCGCTGGCTGGCGTGGGAAAAAGAAGAACTGACGTCAGCACCCGGAGGCGGCGTCTAAGTACTCCGACGACGTCATCACGGCGCCCACGACGCCGACGACGGACGCGGAGCCGCAGACGACGCCTACCGACGCGCAAGGGTACTGCTACGCAAAAGTTTCCGGATCCAGTCTGACGCCTGGGGATATTCTAACGTAAGGAATCTATCACTAACGTGTCTCTTTCAGATTTTTCAGACTCACCTCAAGTCACAGATCTAGGTTGAATCCATCATCAGTCTTTAGCTCACTTTGCCACCTCAGTTCAGACCCAGCTATATGCAAATCAGTCTTGACCCTGTGCCTCATGGGAACAGTCGGACCCGAACTGCCAAGCCAGGTCTTCTCTGAACCGGGAACAAGCATCCTGGGACCAGTTTCTGGGTAACAGCCTTCATCAGCCAGGCTAGCTTGAATCCAGTGGCAAAGTGAAGAAGGGACCTACGTCTGGGCATACCCTGACAACTTTGGGTGAGCAAAGCAAACACAAGGAGATGATGGACGGAGCGCTGAAACTTTTCAGACACTCAGTCACAGATCTGGGTTGAATCCATCGTCATTCTTTAGCTCACTTCGCCACCTCAGTTCAGACCCGGCTTTATGCAAATCGGTTGGGACCCTGTGCCTTATGTCAGAAATGATAGATTTCCAAGGGTTCAATGCCACTGAATTTTTCCGTTCTTTCAAAATCCGTAATATTACGAAGGACAAAGCGATACCAGTGTTGGTGGTAAACACAACAGCTGGTTTCTGTGTTCAGGCCGTGGGGAAGGGGAAAGTGGGAGAGAGTAGCTGCAGTTACACATATACGTGGAGTAAGATTAGTAGCCTGCCTTTGCTCCCACCATATAATGTCTATTTTGTTTGTGGATCTCAAGCTTATGTTTGGCTTCCTAGGGGGTGGTCAGGTATTTGTTACCTCTTTTCTGCTTCCCCCAGTGTACATAGCCCCGTCAAATTACCATAAGGACCGTCAATTGCAGCGTAGGAGTGCATACCTGCCCGGATTTAGAAGGGTTATTAACACAGAAGATCTAGATCAGACCAATACCACTTTGCAACAGTTCACAGACGCCATGACGGGTATTGTACTCTTTTGGGTCCCGGTGTCCAATAGTCTTAATATTCGTCGGCTCACAAGAGTTGTAGACAGGGTTATTATTACAACAACAGGGACACTGACTAATATCACAGCTGACCTCCAGGCTACGAGGCGGGTTGCCTTACAAAACCGGATGGTGTTAGAAGTCATCCTTGCTGACCGTGGAGGGGCCTGTTGCATCGTTGGTAGTAGCTGTTGTGTATACATACCAGACCACACCCTTAATGTGTATGCTGCCATCCACAAGTTGCACAGGCTCTCATCCGACATACACCAAGAGAATGATACTTGGACTATCTGGATGGTTCTGGGGTCTATTCATGTCCTGGGGTTGGAAGATTCTTATCTTCCTGGTTGCAATTGCTGGTATTATTTTCACCTGTTGCCTTTGCATACATTGTCTCCCTGCTTGCTGTGCTTATTGTGTAAAGACTCTTGACACCCAAACCAAAGATTTCAGTGCATGACACTAAGACCATGGTCATGATGATGCAGTATATTCAATAGATGAAGGCATTTTGGATTATTGATAATGCATGTATTAGCTCGTAGTGGTAGCCCTTATATTCTGTAACAAGTTACTTGCTCTTAGATAGTAGTGAAATGATTTAGTGAATGCTAAAAGGAGGGTCTGTTGGAATAGAAATGTTTTAGCAAATTCTTTAATCATTGCATGTCTTACGTTCGCATCTGCGGCATCATTTTGTATTCAGCCACCATTTTGAACCATGATTGAAACGAACTTCTGTCTCACTCTGTCCGCCTCCGCAGAAAGCAGCTGCAATATTTTTTGTATTTCTCCAAGGTTGAACTTAGCTTTACTAATGAATAGACAGTTTTGTCATCACATACCTTTCTTACTAGATAGGGCTGCACCCACCCTTAGAGCGGCTGGTACAGGCAGAGTAACTGGACGATGAGATAGCATGTACCCGGTCCCGGGATCACAACTAATCTTTCTGTATCTCCTTTGTTCACCAGCTACCAACTGGAAATTTCCCATTGGGCCATGTCTTTAGTTATTTTGAAGATGTCCATTAAGTGTTACCATGTTGGCGGAGGTCAGTCCCTCTGCAGCAATCTAAGGAGGCTAGTCAGACCGGACTCCACTCGAGTGTACCTCTAATAAATACCTTTGGTTTGTATTCTCTACTGTCTGACCGAATATTCATTTGTTAGGAAGGCTGAGAGGTGGTCGCGAGTGACCAGGGTGGCCGTAATCGGGTCACTTCCTTCATCGACGTTCTTAGCCTTTGATTTGCCTCTTCTTTGGCGGTATTGTGGGAGGTGACTTATTTAGCACCCATTTGTAGGAGGTGGTTCTTCTCCATTCCCCTAAGAAACCCACTGATGCTTCCTTCTAATATTGACTTATGTAGAAGCTCATTCCTTGATGAGCCACTTATTTGTAGTGTTTCCCACTTCCTCTGCCTTGTCCGTGATAGGAGTGCATTGAGCTTGATCCATACTACCACTGTGGTGGTGTTGGAGTACTTTGTTGGCTGAAGGTTGCATGCCTCCTCTTGTGGGAACTCTTTCTCCGGGTCATGCCCTCTATGAATGGACTTTTGTACTGTAAAGGTGCTTTGGCGGTCTCATTGTCCTTTTTCATGCACTGAAGGGCTTCTCTGAAAAGCATTTTTGGCATTGTGACTTGTATTGCTGCTTAAATCCTGAGACTCTAGGCCAGACATGTCGGTGTAGAGAGGTAGCCGTACATAGTTGTCTAGTGGCTCTGCCTGCAGTATCTTTGCTGAATTGAGGACAGTGTTACTAATGTTCTTGCCCTCTTGCAGCATCCGATTTGTCCTCCTTGAATTCTTCTGGCAGATGTTGCATGATTTCTTTCATCTCCCATTGTTGGGATGGTACATCTGTTTAGTAAGTAGTTTCAGTGGGCTATAAGCCATTGTGTGGCAGATGGCCCTTTGAACTTTCTATCCACCATGCCTGCCCTCTTGCTTTCCTTATCTGGTGGCGGACCTGTTGATGTGGGGTTGTAAGCCCTCTTGCCATGATTAGAGAAACTGCTGGCACATTTGCCCCTCATATAAAGTGGGGGTCCCTGGTGGAAAAGAAATACTTCTTTTATACCCTCTGAGTGATGGCCCTGGTTGCTGCTGGTTCCTTGAAAACCTCTTCATTGGTCTAGTACACTTGGCAGCATTGGGAGGAACAGTTTTTTCTTTTGATCTGGCAGGAGTGTTTCGAGGGGAGAAAAATGCCGGTTTGCTTCTCTTCAATCTGTACTCACATACGTGTTTCCCACACTCTTACTGACCATGTTGTATGAGGAGATGTAATCATGGAAAAGGGTTTTGATGGGTAGGAGTCCACCCTCTCATACTGGGAGTTACTGTAAATATCTTGCCAGTTATCTATGAATGAAATGAAATGAATGAAACTTATATAGCGCACGACTTACCCTGGGGCATCTCCGCGCTTGCTTAGGGAACCCGTCCTGGTATTCCCCTGTGAGATAACCCTGGCAGGGTATCCACAAGGTGAAAGCCAGGCATCCCACCGCGAGGGGCCGTTGTGGAGATTAAGCAAGCTATTGCCCAGAGTCACAGTGTGAACCCGTGAGTCAAGAAGGCACCGGAGCGAGAATTAACGAGTCCGTGGAATTTTGAGCCCAAGACCCGCCGAGGCGGGGAATTGAACCCTGGTCCAGGGCCGAACTCAAGCTCCAGGTCTGCCGCCTCTAACCCCCGAGCCACACTTCTCCACTTCTATAGATTCCTCCTTATGCGATGGCGGCAGATCCTTCTCCTACCTCGCCGCCATGACCAGGAACGCTCTCCCCACCAGCCTACGACAGACTCAGGACCTGCTGGCCTTCAGAAGTCTTCTCAAGACCTGGCTCTTCTACCAGTAGCGCCCCCCCCCACTAGCACCTTGAGACCCTCACGGGTATGTAGCGCGCTTTAGAAATACATTGATTAATTGATTGATGGTCCCTGGTCCTGGAACTGTTCCTCTTCTTCCATTTCGTAAATGTCTTTTACTCTTCCTTTGGCTCTGGAGTGAGTTGTGGCTCCAGTTCCTCTATTTCTTGTTCATCTGCTTGTTGTCCGCGTTTATTCACTTTTTTCAACATCAAAACAGGGGCGCCCCTTGGAGTCTACATCAGACCTTTTGTTGGTGTCAAGCCATTTTCAATGTTTATGTAGACCAGATTTTGGTTGGCGGCACTGAACTCGTTTTTGGTGGTGAGCCTGCTTTCAGCTTGAATTTTTGTCCGCTCTTTGGGTACATCATCAAGCCGGCCTTCCCCGATTCAGCTTTTTCCCTCGCATGCTTTTGATCCTTCTTCGAGTGCAATGCTAGTTGTAAGGGATTTATTCCAGTGTTGTCCTTGGTCTTGAACCTGTGGGGCTCTTTCAGCCTTCAGACACACAAAAAACGAACGCACGTTAGGTGCCCATCTTCTTGAGGGCTTCCCACCTTTCCCAAAAAAAAAAAAAAAAAATACAGGATGGCCTCACATATCCCGTAGTCGTCATGCTTCATCAACCTGAGCTCGCAAAAGAATTCTCTAGTGGCAGGCTGACCATTTCTCAAAGTGTTTTAAGAGGGGTTTTTGCTGGAAGAAGGGGAGGGCTGTCTGAATAAAAATCCCTAACTGCTGCCAAGGTATATAGTCAGCGACGGCCCGTGTAGGGCGTTCCATCGGGCGGTGACGTGTGAGGGAGTGTATAAAATACAGGAAACGGACGATTACAGGTAAGTAACGTAAACAATAAATAAAACAAATTTTGTTGCACGCCCTGCATCGCATTTGGCGTTGCAGTGCGCGCAACAAAATTAGTTTTATTTATTTTTTACGTTACTTACCTGTAATCGTTAGTTTCCCGTATTTTACACACCCCCCACCCTGCCCCTCCCCACGTCACCGCCCGGTGGAACGCCCTACACGGGCCGTCGCTGTATATAGTTAAAATATTATTTGTGGTGGTGGAGGACTGATTAAAAAACAGACGAGTCTTATTAGGTACTCCTGTCCATTCTAGGTCAGCCGTGCCTGGCCTTTCGGCATCAAGATTTTCGGTGTAGACTTGGTGTGTTATGTGTCCGAACTCCTCAGCTCGTTCCCGGTGCCCTTGTGATGTTATCGTGCTCTCTCTCCTTATGCCTCTTCTCTGGCTACATCTTAATAAACCCCTCAAGCTCCTGCTTTTCTCCCTTGGCCTCTTTGGTGTCTTCAACGATGTCCTCTTCCTCACTTGACAGGCCCCAGTCCTTAGGGACCCCTCTTTCCCTATGAGGTTGTCATGGCATAGTATGCTCACCTCTGATTCTGTGTAGCTGTGTCTTGGCAAAAACTCTGAGCAAGCTACACGCTTCTCTGAACTGAGGTCTTCTGGAAGGCGAAGGTTACACCCCTCATGACTGTCCGTTTGCGCTTACTTATGATGGCACTTTAAACAAAATGTAACTGGAGTGTGCTCCATACTCCTTTCTCATTCTCCGACACACGTGGTCTCACTGTTTGGAAGGTTCCTCGCCTCTTTGGGGTTTCTTTTCATTTTTGTGGTGTCCTTTCTACTATCCAACAACGCTGTAGCAGTTCCTGTTTTTGATGGTTTTCCTGGTTTCTCTCAGTGATTTTGAATCTCTGAGATGCAGTCTCATTCCCAGCTACTACTGAATTCCATTCCTTGCTTCAAGAGCAAACACCAGAAAAGAGAATCACAAGGACAGGCATAGCCCACACAGCAGATGGTTGAGGACACCCACACAAGAAAGAAGAGACTGTAAAGAGCAGATTCTAGACCCAACCACTAGATGCGGAATAATGCACAGTATCTGAATCCAGAAAAGATTCATGTCACAAAGCCACTGCTTAGAAGCCATCGTGTCTCCAGACTAGCTCAGAAACTGAGAAAGCCTGCAATACTTCACTGCTGCTTGCACAGAGGATAAAATATCTACTTACAAAACAGCTGAACTGTGCCTGCCAGAATAGCCTGGATACATGGGAAAAGCAAAATATAGTTTACTGAATGCCCTGTGGCAGGATATAGACAGAATGCCCAGGAACCACAACGCTCACCCCAACATATTCGACCACGGTAAAGGAGCTGCTCTAGCATCTTCACCAGTCAAGAAGGGAAGAGACTGCTCGGTCCACAACCCACTCCATGCCTGAAATGTGTCTGCACTCAAGCCCCCCTCAGCTACAGATGGACTTGAAAAGACTTCATCACACAAAATGGGACTTTGTTCAGTTGACTGTTAGCTTCTCCAGCAACGCTGTTAAGTTCCACAGGATATTGCTCCATTCATATCCCAGTCACACCTTAAATCTACATCCAATCAGTTAGCAGCGGCTTTTGGCTGCTTTGGGAGCCAAGGTTCCATGAGATCCCCCGTCACCACAAAATCTTTCAGTCACTTTGCTCTTAAAAAGGGTATATCGTAGGTACCAGCCCACCGCTGACTACACAAAACAAAAACTGTGACCCCCTAACTAGGGACCAATGATTGGAAATCCGGCACCACCAGAAACACCAAAGAGGTTTCTAGAATGTGTACCTTGTCTGGGTGGTGAGATTTTGGCATTACACTTTTGGGATTTCCATGTTCACCTTCATTTTGATCCAATGATTTAAGACTATCTTGAGGACAATGACAGAGAAAATGGGAACAATATCACTTATTAAAAAATATCCATGACCACCCAAATAGTCCTCAAAAATATTACCCTGGCCATAGGGATTAATGTCAGTTTCCCAGTGCCTGCCACAAGAGAGCACTAAACCGGTTTGGTTCTCTGACCCAGACGATAATGGGCCATTCTGATTTATTTTTACTTACCTGCAATTGAAGTCCTTTTCTTGTTATTACAGTGGAGAAAAGACATTCATGTTTTAAAATGTTATTTAAAGCTTTTCAAAATATTAAGAATGTCAAAACCATCCAAATTACAGTAAGCCTCAACAGCTTACTTCAGGGAGTTTGTACTTGAAGGGAGTAAGTGACCATTTACAAAGGAATGCGATATAGTGTGGCCCTGGGACACCAGTGGCAAATGGCAGTAGCTCTACAACTATTTCCCAGCACCTCTCATTGTCCGAAGGCCTCCAAGAAAAGCTCTCCCAGTGTATCTGCATCAATCCTTTTTGGGATCTGGAAGCACATCTTCCAAGGAGTCTGTGTCGCAATGTGGGAGTTATTTCTTTTCACTCACCAATATTGTTCTTGTTCGTACCACTAATCTGGCAACATAATCTCATCTTAACACTGCGCATTCAGGGCATTGAAGGTCCCGGATCAAGCCTCTTTCCTCTGCATGGTAAGAGCTACCTTCTTCATAGCAAGCTTGATCTCTATCTTGACGTAATGCATGATTATGCTTTGGACATTCAGATGATTGGTTTAGTCAGAAAGCAGTGTCCATTATTTTGAAGTTTTAGCTTTGGTCATTTTAAGAGGTCAGAAACCACATGGAGGCATACGTCCCCCAATTGTTTAATTTGGTGTCCGTCTGTGACATCGACGTGCTCCCTCCGGAAGCTTCCACCTTCGGTCACCATCTTTGGATTTTTTTTGTGCTTATTCCTCTTGTGTCATCTTCTTGGCGGAGGTGGGTGGGTTCGCTAGTCAACCCAGAACAGTCTTCAAGCTGCAAAACTACAGACGGGTAAGAAACTATACGTTTTGCAGCATGAATCTTTTGTAGATTCACCATGCTGTGCATAGACTTTGTAGCGGTTTGCTAGTCAAGTGGTGGCTGGGTGGAAGATGAACGCTGGTTTGTGAATATATGTAGAAAGACCTTTTGTCCCACTTGCACCTCTTTGATCATCTGAATGTCCGCACAGTAGTGGTTTGTGAACGTGTGCACTGAAGACCATGTTGCTGCTTGGCAAATGTCCGGAATTGGTGTGTTTGCTAGGAAAGCAACTGTTGCTCCTTTTTTCCTTGTCAAGTGAGCATGCAGTGCTCCTTGCAAGGTTTGACCTGACTGTTTGTGGCACAACTGTATGGCTTGTGCAATCCATCTTGCAATGGTACGCTTTGTGACTGGTCGTCCCAGAAAACTGTCTGCAAATGAAAAAGAATTGCTTTGTTTTTCTGCATTCCTGTTCTCTCAATGTAGTACATGACCACCCTTCTGGAGTCTAGGGTGTGGAATGCTCTTTCTACTTGTGTCTTTGGGTTTTGGAAAAAACTTCGTATTTGTATCGTTTGGTTAATATGGAACTTAGAAACCACCTTTGGCATAAAGTGTGGATCTGTTCTCATGACAATTCTGTCATTATGTATTTGGAAGTAGGGCTCTTGTAGTGTTAGAGCCTGCAATTTACTTACTCTATGTAGTGATGTTATTGTACTAAAAGCACTGTCTTTAGCGTGAGCATGTGTAAAGTTGTCTTGTGTATTGGTTCGAATGGCGCCTTCATCAGTTGAGCTAGTACCACGTTGAGGTTCCATGTGGTTGGTGCCATCCTCTTTGCTCCTTCAAAGAATCTATTGACCACTTGTGATGTGAAGAAACTCCTCCCTGTTTCTCCTCTCGTGTAAGTTACGATTGCTGCCAAGTGCACCCATATGAATGCGTAGCTTAGTTTCTCCTGCAGCAAATATGTCAAATATTTTAGTACTGTGGACTCCCTTGTGATCTTTCTTGAAAGTTTTCCCCTATGGCACCAAAGTGAAAAGCGTTTCAAATTTGCTGTGTAATACTTTCTTGTTGTAGGCCTTCTTGCCTCTCCGAGTACTGCCATTGTGCTCTCTGGTAGTTTGAGGTGAGAAAATTCTAACTCCTCGGGAGCCAATGCGCCAGGCTTAGGCTTTCTGGATCTGGGTGTATCACCTTTCCGTTTTACAGAGTTAGAAGGTTCTTCCTGTTGGGGAGCTTGTGCGTTCTGCCTCATGACATTTCCATTATCAGTGAGATCCAGGTTTGCCTGGCCCACTGTGGTGCTCAATCAATTGATCAATCAGGGGTTTATAAAGCATACTACTCACCTGTGTGCTGTGTGTGTGTGTGTGTGTGTGTGTGTGTGTGTGTGTGGAGGGGAGGGGGGGGGGAGGGGGATATGCAGCTCCGGCTAAGTCGAAGAGCAAGGTCTTGAGGTCCTTCCTGAAGATGTGCAGGTTAGGGGAGCATCTGACACCGAACGGGAGCTCGTTCAAGGTTTTGCCTGCGATGTATGAGAAGGCCCTTCCTCCTGTTCTGCTTATGCAGATGCGGAGTGTCTATGCTAGGGTGAGATCAGTGGATCAGAGTGATCTTTTGGGTGCATGGAAACAGACTATTGTTGAGGTATTTTGGTGCGATGTTGTGGAGGAATTTGTAGGTATGGGTGAGAAGCTTGTAGGTTACTCTCTTCTCGACCGGGAGCCCGAGTAGGTCTCGAAGGTGTTGTGTCGTGTGTTCACCCCATGGGGTCCGAGGGCGAGTCTGGCCGCGGCGTTCTGGATGGTTTGGAGCTTGGAGCTTGTGTAGAAGGGTCCTGTTGAGGCCGGCGTAGTGGGCATTTCCGTAGTCTAGTCTGCTGGTTATGAGTGCGTGGTGACTGTTTTTGTGTTGGGGGGGGGGGGGGGGGGTCCATTTGAAGATCTTTCAGAGGATGTGGAGGCAGTTGAAGCTGGTGGAGGCGACGGCATTGATCTGGCGAGTCATGATGAGAGAGGAGTAAAGGATGATGCCGAGGTTCTGCGCCTGGTCATTCGTGTGGGAGGACTCCCAAGGGCAGAGGGGCACCACATGTCGTCCCAGGTGGAGGTCGAGGGTCCCAGGTTAAGGACCTCCGTTTTCTCAGTGTTGAGCTTCAGGCAGCTGTCCTTCATCCATGCCGCGACGTCTCTCATTTCTTCCTAGAAGCTGATCTTGGTCTCTTTGGGATCCTTCGTGAGGGAGAGTAGGAGTTGGGTGTCATCAGCGTAAGATACTATGTTGAGCACATGCTGTCTGACAATGGCAGCGAGGGGGGCCATGTAGATGTTGAAGAGCGTGGGGCTGAGCGATGATGCCTGCGGTAATCCGTAGTTGATCTCTAGGTTTGGAGATGAAGTGGGGAAAATGGGGGGGGGGGGGGCGGATCATCTGGGTTCTGCCCGAGAGAAATTATATGATCCAGTTGAGGGCGGTTCCTTGTATCCCGGAGTCATGCAGTCTGGCTGCAAGGGTGTGGTGTGAGACAGTGTCGCAAGCCGCGGAGAGGTCTAGTAGGATGAGTGCTGCGGTGTCTCCCTGGTCACGTAGCATGCAGATGTAGTCGGTGGCTGCAAGGAGGGTGGTCTTGGTGCTGTGGTTGATGCGGAATCCGGACTGGGAGGCGTCTAGGATGAGTGCTCTTCGATAAAGGCAGTCAGCTGGGCATTTACGACTCTTTCGGCGATTTTGGCGGCAAACGGGAGCAGGGAGATGGGCCTGTAGTACTTCAGGTCCGTAGGGTTGGCCGTGTGCTTCTTGAGGAGGGGCTTGACTTCTGCATGCTTCCAGTTGTCAGTGAAAATGCCGGATTGGACGTAGGGGTTGATGGTCCGTCCTAGTTCGGGGGCGATGGCGGCCTTCTGGTAGATGTAAGATGGGCAGGGGTCTGTGGGTGCTCCAGACCTGGTTTTTATCATGGTCGTGGTGACGAGTTCAGCCGTGGCGGAGTTCCAGGTGGTGATGGTCGGCTAGTGGTCAGCAGAGGAGGATGGGGTTGTGAACGGCGTCTGATCGCTGAAGTGGTTGTAGAGGGTCTTGATCTTCAGATGGAAATAGGTGCTGAGCTTGTTGCAGAGTTCCTGGGATGGTGTGACATTCGTGGCCTTGCTGGAGGGGTTGGTGAATTGCTGTACGACGTTGAAGAGTTCTCTGGCGCTTGTTGGGTTGGTGTCGAGTTTGTTCTGGATGAAGGTCTGCTTGGTGTCCCTTATGAGCTGGTGGTATTCCTTAAGGGCGCTCCTATGGTGGTTTAGGTCTTCTGTGGTTTTCCGGCTTCGCCATATTTTCGAGGCGTCTGTGGATGCGCCTGGCGAGTTTGAGTTCGGTGGTGAACCAGGTGGCCCTCAGGGGCATTGTTTGGCAGGGTTGCAGAGGGGGGCGATCTTATCAGCGCATCTGGAGATCCATCAATGGAGTTCTGTGGCTGCGGAGCTGGCGTCAGTCGTGGTGGGGGGGGGGGTGGTCTAGGAGAAGGGTGGAGTTGAGGTGCTCCTCTGTGATTTTGCTCCAGTTCCTTTGAGGCGGGCGTGGTGCCGATTTGGGTGCGGTGGTGGTGTTGAAGGTGAAATGTGCGCAGAGGTGATCGGTCCAGGGGGCGGGGTGGTGTGGCTGAAACAGACATTTTGTGCTCCTGTGAAGATGGGGTCGATGGTGTGTTGACGAGCTGCTTCAGTCCGAGGTGACGAGCAAGTCCTCTCGCCCTCGGGTCCTTCGCTGACGTTGTCTTCTTCCTCGCTGGAGAGACCTAGGTCTCAAAGCGATGGTGGTAGTCCTTGACCATGCATGTTGTAATTCACCCTCCTTTGCCTTTCCTTCACCCTCAAGGATTTCAGGGTGAAGGCTGAGCACTCATTGCAGTCTTCTGAGCGGTGGTCGAGCGGCAGGCAAAGGTTACAGACCAGGTGCTGGTCCTTCTGCACGTACTTGTGGTGGCAATTGTCAAAGAACTTGAATGGTGTTTTGTCCATTACAGCGCCCAGGGAGCCCCCTGTGTGCGCAATCTGTTGGATGTCGAAGTTTTGGTTTTTTATCCTCTTCTCTGCGTCCCGATCGCTGGTTCAAAGGCTGGTGTCGAAAGTCATTTTCCTGTTCTTTCGTCAATTTTTGTGGTTTCTTCTCTCCAAAGTTCTGGAGCTCCTCGCGTCTCGATCCAGACCCAAAGGCGGAAAAAAAAAATCTGAACATGGCGACCAAAGGTGGGAGCTTCCGGAGAAAGCACGTCAACGTCACAGAAGGACACCAAATGGTGGTATGTCGACGCCCACCAGGCCATATAAAAAAAAAGAAGAAATACTACAGTTCCTAACCCAATCACTAGATGGCAGAATAATGCACAGCATAGTGAATCCAGAAAAGATTCACAGTGCAAAAATTGGTAACTGACTGGAATATTCCTTTCTACCAATGAGGTTCCGCGATTCTGAACCCGTTCAATAAAGGTCGTCGCATCTAGACGATTTTGGTATCAGCGAACCGCAAATGACGAAAGCGATATGTATGAGTGTTTGTCATAACCGATCAATGGAAACACTACGTATTCAGGGATTTCGTTTGAACCTTCGGGTTCCATTTTGTGTACGGCAGCCATTTTGTGGTTGCCCACACATAGGCCGATGACTACGGCCGAACGAGTCCTTGGGACACGTACACATTTAGCTGACTTGTGTGACCTGAACGAGTCTACTCCCTTGCCCGAGGCTGAACTCGTTGAGCCAGTTCCTTGTTAGGCAGCTGATCAGATAGAGATCAAAGAGCAGGACATTGCTGAGTTTATGGTACATGCACACACCCTTCTATCTTGTTTCTCATCTGCTTCTGTTCCTTCCTTTATGGCTTAATTACTGATTTGGGTTGAGGTCCTTTATTATGTGTTCGTCCGGCCTGTCCGAGCAGGAATGTTGGATTTTGCCTGGTCATTTCTGGTGGGCTGGACAACGAAAAATGGGTTTGTCGTCATGCGATATGTTTGAAATGTCACTGTTCGAGTGGTTTGTTTGTATGTAATAGATGCTAGCCAGGAATGTGATTTTTAGCATAAAAGACGATGCTCCGCTCTATGAATTTGTGCAGTCTCTAGCGAACCACCCGTGTTGTGCTTCGTAGACCTCTGTTCCCGGTTGCAGCCAATAAATTTGGTCTTTGACGTCACCAAGAAGTGTCCCGTGTCTGTTTGCCAAGGCAGGGGAACTCGAAGACATCGGGCGTTTTCCCTGGCGCCGCTGGGTTCTAAAACCCGGTTCTTCAGTTGGCGCCCAACATGGGGCGACTTCAGCGGTACCGGTCCAAGCCTGAAGATCGTGAGGAGCTTTGCGTGAAAATTCTGGAGAAAGGCCTGCCACTTCATCGACCCCTGTATGTCGCCGTGGTCCGAAAGTCTTTGCTGCGAGGTTCCCCGCTTTCCGACGGCTACGAAGGACTGCTGCCCTGACTGTCGCCCTGTATTGGAGCCATTAGACGATTTGTAAAGCGAGACGATAGACGGGTCTTCTGGCGACGCCATCGACATCTCAGTTAAGTATGAGTCGAGCATCTCCCAGTCCTTAGTTTTGTTTTGGTATCCCCTTGGGATTCTTTGATTTGAGACCTGCAGGACTCAAAGCCGAGGGACTCGTGTATTCGCGAGACTATCGTCTTTGATATTCCCTTGAAGTTTGAAGCTAGACTAGTGAGCGAAGATGCCTGGTCTTATCAGACTTGGAAAGATATTTTGTTGTGGTTGTAATAGGGATTCCAGATTGGATGACTCATGTCCGGTTCCTCAGATTGGAACTCAGACCTATGAGCTCTATATAAAACATGGAGTGGGCCCCATTGCGTATAATGAAGTATGGATTAGGTATACCAGAAAAGACGGTGTCCTACAGTAGCCCCGTTATGGTAGCTTTGAAACAGAGATTTTAGACAATCTCGAAGTTAAACTGTTCAAGAAGAAAGCCCGGCCGGCAATGTTTGACTCTCCTGCTTATGGCGAAAGGAAGCCAAACAGAAAGAAATTAAGTTAGCGAAGAGAAATAAACAAGAAAAAGGTATGTCAATGGTGCAAGCTGCTATACAGTTTAGGGATAACGAAGAAGAACAAGAAAGGAACAGTTGCTTAGGCAACGTAAACTGGCGGTAGACAAGTGCTATCCAGTTTTGCCGTCTCAACAGCAAGAAGTAAAGAAAGATCTTGCGAAGGATCCTTTAATGTCACACCTATTGAGTTCACCACCCCCTTATGTGCAGAGTGCTACAGCACCTCCGCCTCCTGTAGTTGCGCAACCTGCGGTTGCTTTGCCACCTGTGGTTCCTCAACAGCCAGTTCCTCTTCCGTTGGTTCCTGTTCCTTTGGTGCAGCCTTCTCAAGGGCCACCGCCTTTGCTACTTCCTACGTCTGCTACTCCTACGCCTGTATTGTCCACTCCTTCTGTTACTGCTCCTGTCCATGTTTCTGCTCATCCTGTTTTTCCTCCTGTTCTTTAGTCAACTTCTCCGTATGTTCGACAGAGAATGACCGATACTGTTGCCGGTCTCTTTTCTCCTCTTTTTGGATCATTGGGTATGTCTCCCGTTTCAGAGCGTAAGCAATTGCGTAGCCAATTGCCTGGTTCCGATGAACGGACAGTGTTGGATCACTTAGCGCGTAAATGGGTTACGTACCCTTTGCACTATAATCTCGAGTGTGTTATGGATGTCTTCCGTCAATGGGGAGCACCGACACAGCGATATGTTTTTGATATGATGTGTTCTTTCCTTCGTGAACAATGGGAAGATGGTGAGTTAGGACAAGCTCCGTCTGATTTGTTCCGTATACGGTCTGAGTTTGCGAAAGGAACTCTAGTGGGTATTGAAGTTGAGAAAGCAGTTGCGACGTTGTCGTCGTTTAGGAGTGAATCTCCTTCTCAGTGACTGTTTGAGCCCGATTCTTCAGTTAGGAGAAAGGCGCGACAATACCAGGTGCGAGAGGTTCCCCCGGTTTGGAGACCGGGTGATGCAGCTGCTAATCCAGCTATTGCGCCACACTTTCAGCGTGTCTGGGTACATGTTCCATGGAAGCGTGCTGAAGTTTTAGCCCTTAAGCAGACTTTGCCTTATGCACGTAAAAATCCTGCAGGGTACTATAAGGAATTGGCTCAGACTGCGGGATCATGCATTATGAATTTGGCTGATATAGACATGTTTGGAAATGTAGTTCCACAGCCTTTATGGGGATTGATTCGTCATACGGATCATGCGCAAGAATTAGGTGATACATGGAATAATCTTAGGGCCGCAGATGCTAGACAAGTTGGCGGTGCTAAACCAGAGGACGTGATTGCTGAACTCCCTGGTAGGATTATTGATTATATGAAGACTTTGATGCCTGCTATGCGTGTTAATTGGGACAAGTTGTCTGCGTGCAAGCAGAAGAGAGATGAAAGTGTGTCCGACTTTTTCACTAGATTGGAAGAGACGTTTGTCGACCATAGTGGTCAGGATATAAGTACGGAAGGTGGTCAACGGTAGTTAGTTGACAAGTTTGTGCATAATTTGCTGCCAGAGTTGTGTAATAAGTTGAAGGATTCTGAGAGTGCTTGGGCTGTTTCTACGTCAGCGCAGATTTTGGCTACTGCCCAGTACTACGAGAATAGAAATAAGGATGAGAAAGAGAAAGCGGATAGGAAGACTAAGGAATTGAAGACTAAAGTTCTTCTACAGCAAGCTTATCCGCCCCGTAATAATCAGCGTGATTATCAGCAACCTCAGCAATATCAGAGAAACTCGCAAAGGTTTGAGTCTTCTCAACAGCGTTTTCCTGAAGGCCCTAATCAGTGTGCGTATTTCAAAGAAGAGGGTCATTTGAAGAGTAGTTGTACGGTTTTGTTACAGCGCACGAATGGTGCTTCTAGTGTAAGAGGTCGAGGTGTTCAACAAGCTCCTATAGGTAGAGGTAGTGGTCAAAATGCGCGTCCTTTGCCTCCACAGAATTCTATGAACAGCTTTGATCAGCAGAATGGTGCGTCTGGTAGGACGGCTCAGTACTATACGGACGATTACTACATCGAAGGTGAGAATGTGGATGGTAATGATTGCTAGGACAGCCATAGACAAAGAGAGGGAGTTGTTTCAGTTCCAGTAGATCAGAATGGACCTTATGTTGAAGTGATTGCATCAGGTGTGTCAGAGCCTTTTCTGTTGGATACTGGTGCTGCGAAGAGTTCTATTATGCACTCAACTCTCAGGCGCACCTTTGTCTGACTTAACGAATGTTTCAGTAGGTTTTTCTGGCGCCCCGGTTCCGAATCAGATTTCTAGTCCGTTGTCTATTTCTGTTGGACCTTGTGAATTCGAAGCACCCCTTATTTTGACGACAGGTTGTGGTGAGAATTTGTTGGGATTGGACTTGTTGAAGAGATTGTATGCGACGCTATATTGTTCTCCTTCAGGAGTACAGCTTACATTGGGTCAGAGAGTGATCTCTCCGATGTATTTATCTAAAGATCGACTTCAACTGAATTGTCTTCTCTCCCGGATTCTCTTTGGGCTACTGGTCCGAATGATGTGGGTCTCCTAGAAATTCCGCCATATGTTGTGACGTTGAAAGCGAATGCCTGATTGCCTCGTATTCCACAATATCGGATTTCCAGTGATGGTGAAAGAGCACTTCTGGCGATCATCTATGATCTGATTGAGAAAGGTGTGATTGAGGAACCGAGAGGTAATGTGTGCAATAGTCCGGTTTTGCCTGTTCTGAAAAGAACTGATTCTTCACAGCCTCCTGTAAATAGGTTTGTGATCGATCTCCGCAAGGTGAATAAGATTGTAGTTCCGCAATTTCCTGTTGTGCCTGATATCACTGCTTTACTGACTTTGATTCCGGCTTCAGCCACGTGGTTTTCGGTGATTGACTTGAAGAATGCTTTCTTCAGCATCCCGATTGCCGTGGAGAGTAGGGATATTTTTGGCTTCTCTTTAGGAGGACGAAGTTTCCGGTTTAAGCTCTCTCCTCAAGGCTATTGCGAGAGTCCATCGATCTATAGTCAGGCTTTGAAAACACAACTTGATTCAATTGTTTTACCCGATGGTGCTGATCTTATCTAGTACGTTCATATGTTAGTTGCTGCTGACAATGAAGAGATTTGTAGAGAGGCTTCTTTGTCGTTGTTACGTCATTTGTCTGATTTCCATCATAAGGTTTCTCTTTCGAAGTTGCAATATTGTCGACAAGAAGTTACCTACTTAGGTCACCTTATCGAAGGAGGGAAGGAAACTGACCCCAGAAAGAATTCAAGCGATTGCGAAAATGAGTGTGCCTACGACAGAGCGAGAAGTACGTGCTTTTCTGGGCATTACGTCGTACTGTAGACAGTGGATCCCTAATTTTTCATTACTTGCGAAGCCCATTATAGCTCTTACTGTTAAGGAAACTCCAAATCCTATTCCTTGGACTGACGAATGTCAGAAGAGCTTTTCAGAATTACGTGATGCGTTGTGTTCGGCTCCTGTGTTGGGTACTCCCGACTACAGTAAGCCTTTTACATTGTATGTCCACGAGAGAGAGGGATGTGCATTGTCAGTTTTGACTAAACAGTTTGGCGATAAACAGTGTCCATGTGCTTATTTTTCGTCGACTTTGGATCTGGTAGCTAGAGCGTTGCCGAATTGTCTGAGAGCTACAGCAGCAGCGGCTGTTTCGATTAGACAGTCAGCTGGTTTAGTGATGGACAATACACTGATTGTGATGGTTCCACATGCAGTGGATACTTTGTTGAATCGTACCAAGACACAGCACTTAACTAGTGCTCGGTTGTCGGGTTACGAATTGACACTTAGAGAGTTATGTGCATATAAAGAGATGCAACACGTTGAATCCAGCTACGTTGTTGCCAATTTCAGTTGACTCAGATGTTGTTGAACAGCATGATTGCTTCCTTAGGACAGAGGAAGAAACGAAAGGGAGAGTAGACCTTAGGGATACTCCTCTTCCAGAATGTGATGGTACCTTATGGGTTGATGGTTCGTGCTTCAAGCTTCCGAATGGTGATACGACTGCGGCATATGCTGTTACGACTTTGCATACGATTGTTGAAGCTGCACGTATCCCACATAATTCAGCGCAAGCAGCAGAGTTGATTGCATTGACAAGAGCGTGTGTGTTGTCGAAAGGAAAACGAGTGACTGTGTACACCGATAGCCAGTATGCGTTTGGTGTGGCTCATAGTTTTGGACGTTTGTGGAAAGAACGTGGGTTCCTGACTTTGCATGGAACTAAGATTCAGCATGGTCAGTTGGTGAATGAACTTCTTGAATCTCTTACTTTGCCGTTGCAAGTTGCGATTGTGAAATTCAGTGCGCATAAGAAAGTTACTGATGATGTTGGTTGTGGTAATGGGTTTGCAGATGAAGTCGCGAAAGAAACTGCGAGAGATGTGATGAGTCGAATGTATGTTGCGGGTCCGGCGAGATGGGTTCCAGATAGAAGTATATTGAAGATACGATTGGAAGTGTGAAATCCATCCAAGCTGAAGCTACAGAGAAAGAGTTGAATGAATGGAGAGAAAGCAAGGGTAAATTGGATTTGAATGGTTGTTGGATTGAGTTGTCAGAGCATCAGCGATGGTTGTTACCCGATGCGTATGTACTTCCAGTGGTTACGATGGCTCATGGATTGGCTCATATCAGTGTGAAAGGGATTTGTAAGTTGTTCGCTCCAGTATGGCAGAATGCTGGTATTCCTAAGTGTGCCGAGAATTTGGTTAAGAACTGTATGGTGTGTTTGATGTACAATCCTGGTAAGGGAACTCCAACTGGTCATTTTGCTCCTCCAACGTACCATTCGAGGCTTTGCAGCTAGATTTCATCCACATGGAGAGGTGCAACAACCTGAAATATGTGTTAGTGGTTGTTTGCTCTTTTTCAAGATGGGTGGAAGCCTACCCTTTGAAACAGGGGTCTCCAAACCGGTCCTGGAGGGCCAGATCCATGCCAGATTGTTTGGATATCCCCATTGAGATACATGTAGTAATTAAAAAATCTGGCATGGATCCGGCCCTCCAGGACCGGTTTGGAGACCCCTGCTTTGAAAGATAACACTGCCTTGTCCACAGCGAAAGCCCTTATTAAGGAATTTTTCCCTAGGTATGGTTTGCCAAGAATGATCTGGAGTGACAATGGGAGTGAATTTGTGGGTCAAGTGATGAAGAGAGTGTGTGATGGGTTAGGAATCCGGCAGAAGTTCCACGCTGCAAATCACCCCCAATCAGCTGGCCTAGTAGAATGCTATAATGGCACCCTTAAGTTAAAACTAGCCAAGATTCAGGCGAGTTCTGGTTTACAATGGCCAGACGCCTTGCCATTAGCCCTTCTGTCCACTAGAATGACTCTGCATTCACGAATGGGACCTAGTCCATATGAGGTGGTGTTTGGTAGCCCGGCAAATATTTGGGGAGTGCCGAGGCCGACAAAATTTAGTGAGATAGAACATCCTGTATTGCTTGACTACCTGTATGAATTGAGGGCTAAATTGCGTGTTTTGCATCAACAGGTTCAAGATACACTGCCACAAGCTTCTCACGACACGCCATCGAACCTGGCACCTGGGTGTTGGTAAAAAACTTCCAGCAGACCATGAACGAGCAGCCCCGCTGGAACGGCCCCTACTTCGTCCTTTTGGCCACCTGTTCCGCAGTACGAGTGCACAGTAAAAAGAACTGGATCCACGGCGTACATTGTAAGAGGGCTCCTTTGCCTCTGCCGTACGACTGGTGGGTCCAGAAAGGACTTCCTGATTCTGAAACTGAGACCGTGCCTCGTTTTCTGCCTTTTAGCGATGCCCGTTTGATTGGAACGAACGCTAAGCAAGAAAGTGACGATCTTCTGCAAGAAGCTGTGCCTCTGTCGAATCATTTGAACACTTCTGAACCTGAACTCTTATTCCGTGAACAGACATTGCCTGGCAAATAACGTTATAATTTGCGACCGAGAGTAGCTGGACAAATAAAGTAAAATTCTTTCTTTTACTGATTTTTAAGGTTAAGCTCTCCTCCGAGGAACTATTTTGATTTTTCGAACCGCCATCCGGGTTCAGCTGTAGGGTCGCGGTGCCAAGTCTTTGGAGTGCAAGCCGAAGACGTTAGGTTGACTGTTCTGGTTGGTCTGAGGGAGTTTCCCTAGACTGACAGACGCATTTCTTAGCACAGAACACCCTACCGCCGCGAGCAGCAAGATTGAGAGGATGGAGTTTTTCGAGATGGAGAGACCTGTTGAAAGAATAAGCTTCAAGAACAAAATCTGTAAAATAATGAGCAGAAAACGTTTTTTAATATTGTGTTTGTTTATGCTGTTTAGCTTAATGATGTTTTTAATTGGATATGTGACATTCTCTTTTCAAGTGACGTTTGTGCCCACTATGCAGCCTATGCCTCCTCCTACTGTTTCTTCACATTCTTTTCACCCTCTGCCTGAACATGAAACTGTTAGAAGATTGGAATTTGCTAACAATTCCTTTGTTCAGCTCCTGTATCAACACCAGCTAGTAATGAACACGATAAATTGTTGGGTGTGTGGCCTTATGCCCCATACTACTGATAACGGTATTCCTTACCTGGTTTTGCCTTTTAGCTATAATGGTTCTATTTGGGCATATAGAACGATGTTCATTTATGCTCATGGAGTCTATCCCCAACGTTCCGTGAAAGATAGTCCAAAGACTAGTACTCTGGTCAAAGGTATAGTTGACATAATTAGGGGAATTAGTTCCTATGAGACTATCCCGAGAGATGAGACACAAGCATACATTGGATGGAACGTTACTGGATATGGAGTTAGTCTGAGTGTTAACCAGCGAGCGAAGAAATCCTCTCCGATTTGGATAGTGCCCCATCAGGGTCAGTATTGTCTGCAAGGTAATGGCAAGAATCCGAGAGCTCAGTTAGGGAAGAGCGTCTGCCCTGAGACGTATGTTTTTGCTTCCCAGACTTCCCCAGCGTTCGTAGCAGCTAAGGGTACCGATTTCATCTGTTACGATAAAGCGTACACATGGTTGCCCCCTGACTTTTCGGGCACATGTTTTGTTTCGTTCCTGTTGCCTCCCACATTTACAGCTGCGGCAGATTACCACAAGACGAGAGTTGCTAGAGGTGTCTTCAGTAAGGAAGATACCGCAGGACAAGAATTGGGAGATTTTCTGACGGGTTTTCTACCGTTCTGGGGAGCTATGGCTAATAGCAGGAATATTCGACAGTTGACAAGAGTGGTTGAGTCCACCATAGTCGAAACAGCTGGTGCCCTTAGTAACTTGACTGCTGAGCTCCAGTCGGATCGCCTTATGACTCTTCAGAACAGAGTTGCGCTAGATGTCATACTTGCAGATAGAGGAGGGGTATGTAAATTGATTCAATCGAGCTGCTGCGTTTTCATTCCAGACAACGCTCCGACAGTTTTCCAAGCCATTTCCAGGCTACATAAGATCTCCGAGTCAGTACATATAGACGAGGGAGATTGGTCGTTGATGGGATGGGTCTGGGGATTGTTATCCACGTGGGGATGGAAGATTCTGATGGTCATTGGGGTGATCTTAGCTATCCTTTTCCTGTTCTGTCTTTGGGTACAGTGTGCTCCTGCTATTTGTGGCCTTTGTGCTACTTCGTGTGCAAGGAGACCTGTCCAGAGAGAGTTGCTAAGTACTAGGATGATGCTACAGCAACATCTTGATGATCTGATGAATATAGACCTGGATTCAGATTGACATGGGTTTGGGTTTGTTGCCTATGTAAGGGCAAAAGGAGGGTCTGAGAATCCGTGATTCTGAACCCGTTCAATAAAGGTCGTCGCATCTAGACGATTTTGGTATCAGTGGACCGCAAATTACGAGTGCGGTATGTACGAGTGTTTGTCATAATCGATCAATGGAAACACTACGTATTCAGGGATTTCGTTTGAAACTTCAGGTTCCATTTTGTGTAAGGCAGCCATTTTGTGGTTGCCCTCACATAGGCCGTTGACTACGGCCGAACGAGCCCTTGGGACACGTACACCTTTAGCTGACTCTTGTGTGACCTGAACGAGCTGACTCCCTTGCCCGAGGCTGCCCTCGTTGAGCCAGTTCCTTGTTAGGCAGCAGATCAGATCGAGATCAAAGAGCAGGAGATTGCTGAGTTTATGGTACATGCCCACACCCTTATACCTTGTTTCTCATCTGCTTCTGTTCCTTCCTTTATGGCTTAATTACTGATTTGGGTTGAGGTCCTTTATTATGTGTTCGTCCGGCCTGTCCGAGCAGGAATGTTGGATTTTGCCTGGTCATTTCTGGTGGGCTGGACAACGGAAAGTGGGTTTGTCGTCATGCGATATGTTTGAAACGTCACTGTTCGATTGGTTTGTTTGTATGTAATAGATGCTAGCCAGGAATGTGATTTTTAGCATAAAAGACGATGCTCCGCTCTATGAATTTGTGCAGTCTCTAGCGAACCACCCGTGTTGTGCTTCGTAGACCTCTGTTCCTGGTTGCAGCCAATAAATTTGGTCTTTGACGTCACCAAGAAGTGTCCTGTGTCTCCGTTTGCCAAGGCGGGGGAACTCTAAGACATCGGGCGTTTTCCCTGGCGCCGCTGGGTTCTAAAACCTGGTTCTTCACCAAATGGATGCATCCCAGAACTTCTGTCGAAATACCCTTTTTTGGGGGCACCAAGGGCATCTTACTATAATGGCTGTAGCCAGAAGGGAAATGTAGAGGATACAAATTTCTTTCTCAGAATTAATTTTGCCACTAAGAACACTTCAGAGAAAGCATTACTGTTGATAGAAAAAGGATGACAATGCAAAAAGGCCAATATGATGAAAACAACCAAAACGAATCTTTAATGATAAAAAATTAAATATGGACTAGAATTATAGGCAAAAATACAATGGATCAGCTAATTATCTAATGATCCGCCTCAGTAAAGAGGAAAGGTGGAAAGAGTAAACTATGAATATGTGTCCTTTGAGATTACAAGGTCTTCCCGAGGGATCCAAATACATGCTGCGCTTTTTCTTCCTCGTTTTATAGAAAAAAAATCGTAGCGAAATTTCAGAGCCTGACTCAGACGTTTATCAACTGCAATGTTTCATTGGATGTTATAAAAAATGCTGCTAATTCAGAAACTCAAATCTTTCTTTTTTTTTAAACCCTCTTGTTCAAAGAGTTGTAGGATCCTAACAGTAGAGGGGGAACCTAATCATACATTCAGTGAAGATTCCCATAATGGATGCATTTTTATGTTTTCCTTTGTTTTCAAGAATGGGTTCCATGGTCCTCCAACTCAGTAGGGCACCATTTCAAATGTTTATGTTCGGGAGATTCCATGACTTAGAAAACTGGTTTAAGTCTACAACTCACTGACTAGGCCAAAAATACAGGCTATTTATTGCAACACATTACAAACCTCTATGAAAGCTGTTTTTCAACTCTGGATTTCCAAAATATACGACCAAAGGAATTCAGTTTATCAAGGTAAGTATTTTATTATCAAAATTATTACATCTCTTCTGAAAGATCAAATGTTACAGCACTGTGTAAAAACCACAGTCGAGTTGATCAGCAGCCGCCTCCCCTTTCGGAAAGCCACTGTCTGGGCCTCTGAAACCTTTTTCCATTTGCTCCAAACTTGTGAAGCGGAATAATTCTAGGTCCGAGCTGCAGTAGTTAAGTAGTCCCTCAGTGTATGCTCCAGAGAAAGGGGAGGATGCAGCTCAAAGCTCAAGGCGCCTGGTCTTTACACACATTTTATACAGTATACAGGGAAACCCAAAACAAGGGGGACATGATTCCATTCCTAACACTCTCACAGTCGTACAGTTTTAGAAAAATGTGATTTCTGTTTCAGTATTTTAAAAATATCTCCCTTAGGTCAAACAAACACCTGATTTAAATTTTGAAATAAAGATAAATTCTGTAACAGTCACGAAAAAATGACGACTGTGCATTAAAGTTGTGAAGAGAGAAAGCTATAGAGACAGAGAGGAGGGAGGGAGGGACTCCACCATTTTCTGTTTGACAAGATAATGGAAAGTCACTGCAGCACCATGGATTATAACTTTTGTATATTAGCTAACCTACAATGGTTATAACTGAATATAAAAGATAAATAAAAGAACTAATGCCAGATATTACAGTAAACAAGTGATAGAAATAAGCTGGCAGGCATATGGAATTTACCAGACTGAGCATGGCCTGATCCCATCCCAGGGCTGATACTTGGAGGTATTGATATGATATGAAGAGCAGCTGAAACGACACTGATACTGCCCGCCACATCTGGGCTGTGGCAGTAAGCGTTGCCTCAGAGGCCAGACTCCCTAATAAGGAATCCACGCCACTGCCATCCACTCGTTCCACGTCATATGCATGCAGTTATCCACTCCATTTATTATGTATCCGACCAACACAACCACAGCAGTCAGACTTCTTTGCATTGCATAGACTTGGGACCCAATGCATGCACGTGCGCAGCTATAGTTCTTACCACCAGCCACAGCACTTGCTTACTGGAAAAAGGACTATCCATTCATATTACCTTTTACACCAGCTATCACCTGGCCAAGCAAACAGTGAATGTAGAGTGCGCACACAAACGCACTCGCTGCCTGTACCAATGCAATACTCCCAGGCTCTCAGCGAATGGGGGTAGTTTAGGCCTTTAAACATGCCCGTCTGTCCACAAATGGAATGATCTTCTACAGATTAACCAACCCTCCCCGAAAAACACGGTTATAACCCGATGCTACAAATATAGGTGCTCTTAAGCCCTCCCTGTCACATCCCCCCTCCCCGTTACGTTTTTATTCATTTTTAATTGTTTTGATATAAAACTTTCCTTACTGCACAAGTGACTACAGGAGGTTCTGGTGGTGAGAGAATGTGCACAAAGCAAACCATTCTCCCTTGACTTACAATCTTTCCCATGATTCAGATTTCGGAATTGTCCATTTTGTCGTGAGCCCTGGATTCTTTTCAAGTCTCTGCTTTTTACAATTTCCATCAACGCCAGAGGACAACAGTGCCTGAAACCTGCCAGCTCTGGCCTTTGCTCCCCGACCAGCGTAAAGTGCCCTGTGTGAAACGCTGGAGCAGGGGAATGTCTGGAGGCAGCAAGCGTAGGCTGTGGCTTGGTATTGACTGGCTGTTGCCTCCCTTAAACCCTAGGACAGTCCAGTCTGAGTTTTTACACCTGAACTTTGAAGGTGCTGCAATCTGTATTGGTGAACTCCTGCCCCACGCTGCGCATAGTGCTGTGAACTGTTAACAGTTGATACCCTGGAGGTGTAAAGAGAGGGCTGCCCAGTAGTCCGTGTATCTGGCTGGCTGGACCTGCACACCTGTGAAGCGGAGGAGGTGCTGGGTGGTGACACAGAATCCAAAAGTGAAGTGTCCGCACTTGTGGGATGTTCTGGGCTTGCGGCACTGCCAGATCGGCTATGAAGTGAGGTTCTTCTCGAGATAGTGCTCGTGCTGCTGCTGCCAGGAGGCTGCTGGTTGTTGAAATAACCAGAGTTCACTGCACATGGAGCAGAGGAAGAGGAAGAGGAGCTAATGTCTGTACAGCTTGAGTGGGCAGGGCTGGAATCACAAGTTGGGGGGACAGAAGATTCAGAAGGTCCATGTCCTGCCCTTTGCACAGAGGTTCGATAGCTGTAACTGGGGGATGCAACTGTGGGTCCTCTGTACGGAGAAGAACTCTGTTGAAGGATATTCAGGGATTCAGACTGTGGACTGTCACACTGAAGAAGCTAAAAACAAATGAAAAAAATGTGTTAAATACCTTTTCACTGTATTATATTCATGTGCAATACATAGTTTTTAGAAACAGCACAACACCTACAACTACACAAACCACTTTTGTGGGGCGGTTTCATGCTCAACCAGTGAAACAGAGTGCACCATGTGAACAAATGTTTGTCTCAGACTTTGAATGACCTGTAGGTGAACCAGTGGAATTATGGCAAAAGTGAAACAACATTCAAAAGTGCACAACATTTCTTCCCAACATCATCTTTCATAGAGTTTCAGACTTTCAGTAGAGAACAGTGGCTATCTGGGAAAGAGCCAAAAGGAAATCTCAATGACAGAGCATCTTCAGCAAGGCTGTTCTCATTTAGTGTTCAGGTTTGTGGTCCTTATCGTGGCAGAATGCTATCCAAATGTGCAGCACGTCTTCCAAGTATCTGCCATGCAGATCTTCTGAGAGAAATGCTTCTCGCCGATGACCAGACACTGTGATACAAGACACAATCCATCTGGGTATGCGTGTCTTCTGAATTACCCCTTGTGGAAAGACCCACAAGTTACACAGAAATAACAAGAGACTTCAGGCAGCACACCAGGGGTAATACCCAAGACCTCCTTTTAACATCCAAGGTGTAATAAGTTCTCCCTAATGTGGTTTCTACTTTCTTAAGGAATAATTGTCAGGTTAACATGAAAATCTGATGACACTAGGGACAAAATGTGGGTGCACCGTTTACAACACCTTGTACGATGTGATTGACAGCATGTTACACTCACACATGCTCAATAACATTCAGGACTCAAAGGTGAACCTCAAATGTGACATGATCTGCACCTGCTGCCTTCCAGAGGCACCATTCTGACCCGAGTGCACACCAGTGCATGCTTTTCATGGGCCAGACATTTGACAGGCAGGACACTTTCCCAGAGGGCCTCTCAGATCTCAGCTTTCAATTCATATCGTAAACAGAATGGAATGCCACTCCGATATCTACAAGACATATGGCTAACTCTGCTCCATTATACTAGTCTCTCCAAACTGAAACTGCTATCTGAAGCCCCTTAATATATGTTTGGAACACAACAGGAGCATTGCAAACTGCCAAAAGGACAAGTTACTGACCTTCGGTAATGCCTCATCTGGTAGAGATGCCTTACCTTTGGATTTTTAGGCATCAAGACAGAGTCCAGAAGATTATTTTTTTAGTAATACCCCTACATGATGGCAGGTGGCATTGGTCAACTCTACGTGACGTTGTCGGCGCCAACTGTGACGCCTGCATCACCAATACAGGCACCATCTTGGTGTGCTGACGTCAGTTACTTTTCATGACTTTCCACGCCAGAAGCGCAGAGCCATGAAGTGCACTAGCATTGGTGTACTTCTGAGCAAATAGGTCCCTGAAAGGGATTAACCTGACCCTAGAAACCAGTCCACAGTGCGGGAAGGATGGGTGAGTCTGTAAGGAATCTGCAGCTATATCATGTCTCTATCAGCTAAGGCCTAACCGAAGGTAAGTAATTTGTCCATCTAATAGACATCTAGCTGCAGATTCCTCACCAGGCAATACCATCCCCATAGGAGGGACTAACGACAAGTTTAGAACAGGAAATTCCTGCAGGACTGATCAGCCAAAAAGGCAGTCTTTGCAGACTTAACTGTCCAGGCAGTAGTGCTTGGTAAACGTGTGCAGGGGTGCTTATCCCCCGGCACTCTCTGAATATTACAGTTGCCTTTAGTGTGTGATATGACCACGCTGCTGCCTTAGAAATGTTGATGAATGGAACTCCATGTTGCAACGCCGTGGTATAAGCTGTAGCTCTGGCTGAGTGAGGTTCTTTAGGAGGCTGCATTTTAGCCAGAGTGCAGCACATTTTGATACAGAGGATGGCCCATCACATGCTAGTCCAAGTTTAGAAAGTGGGCAAGGTGATAGATTGCTCCATGTGGAATGGTGTTACCACTTTGTGAGAAAAAGGCCTTCGTGCGAAGCACCAACTTAACAGGGAAGCGGTCCGGTAAGGATTGGACAATAGAGCCTGCAACTCACTCACTCTCCTGGCAGAAGAGATTGACACTAAAAAGGTTGTTTTAATAGTGAGCAGTCGGAGGGGACAAATGTGAAAAGGTTTAAATGGAGCACACATTAGAAAAGTGCAAACCAAATTAAGGTCCCACAGAGACATAAGGAAATGGGAAGGAGGGAGCATAGGTACAATGCCTTTGAGGACTCTACTTACAATGAGAGATTTAAATCATGAGGGTTGGTCTGGGAGCCTTAAAAAAGCAAATCGGGCGGCTAAGTACCCTATGAGAGTACCAAAAGCAGAGCCCGGTTGGACAAGGGTCAAAATAAAAAGCAAAATTTGAGAAAGGGGAGCAGAAAATTGCTTAATGCAAAAGTTACTACTTGTGTAACTATATATCTGTAAGAGACATTAGTTAGTGATAGATTCCTTACCTTAGAATATCCCCAGGCGTCAGACTGGATCCGGAAATATTTGCGTAGCATTACCCCTGCACATCGGTAGGCGTCGTCTGCGGCTCCGCGTCCGTCGTCTGCGTCGTTAGCGCCGGAATGACGGAGTACTTAGACGCCACCCATGCGCGCTGACGTCAGTTCTGATACACAGCTTTTCCGTGCCAGATACGCAGAGCCATGATAGAGCCAACACTAGTGCCATGAAACTAGGGCCCTGAAAGGGGATGACCTTAACCCTAGATATCGGTTCGCAGAACGGGGAGGATGGGTGGGTCGGTAAGGAATCTATTACTAACGAATGTCTTACAGATATATCGTTACACAAGTAGTAACTTGTGCATCTGAAAGACACGTTAGTGATAGATTCCTTACCTTAGAATAGATACCCCAGCAATACCAACCCCGGTGGTGGGTCTGCAAACCAATATCACACCAGAAAGTCCTGGAGGACGGAACGGCCAAAGAAGCCATCCCTCCGGACTTGACTGTCCAGGCGAACGTCTTGCGAACGTGTGCAGCGAGGCCCACGTAGATGCCTGGCAAATGTCCTGTAAGGGGACTCCTCGGCCCAAGGCAGTTGTTGCCGTGGCTCAAGTGGAATGAGCCCGCAATCCAGCAGGGGGCTCCTTTTTCGCCATGGAGTAACATGCCTGAATACACAAGATGATCCACCGCGAAATGGTCCTCTTGTGTACCGCCTTTCCCTTCTTCGCGCCCACGTAACCAACAAAGAGTTGGTCATCCACCCGGAACTGGCGTGTGCGATCTAGGTAAAAAGAGCGCACGTTTTGGGTCCAGACGGTGGGGCCTCTTCCTCTTTCGAGGGATGCGGAGGCGGAAAGAAGGTGGGCAAGGTAATGGACTGCCCAATGTGGAAGGCCGTGACAACCTTGGGCAGAAAGGAATGTCTTGTCCGCAACACCACCTTGTCCGGATGAACAGAGAGGAAAGGTGGAGTAGAAGAAAGAGCCTGGAGCTCACTCACTCTCCTGGCAGAGGTGATGGCAACCAGGAAAGCAGTCTTCAGGGTAAGAAGACGGAGAGGACAGTTATGGAGCGGCTCAAAGGGAGCACACATCAGATAAGTGAGAACAAGATTCAAGTCCCACTGGGCCATCACAAAGGGAACAGGAGGGAACATGTGTGTGATGCCCTTCAGAAATCTATTTACAATGGGGGACTTGAATAAGGAAGGCTGATCAGGTAGCCGTAAGAAGGCAGAAAGAGCAGAAAGGTACCCCCCTTAAGAGTGCCCAGAGCAGAGCCCTGCTGGGCAAGGGAAAGAAGGAAGAGTAGAACTTCAGAAATGGGTGCAGAGAGAGGGTCCACAGCCTTTGCTGTGCACAATGTCACAAATCTGTTCCAACTGCAGGCGTATACCGACTTTGTGGAGGGACGCCTGGCTGCCAGAATGATATCACAGACTTCGGGAGGAAAGTCAAATGGCCTCAACTGCCGCCGCTAAATCTCCAAGCTTGTAGGTGGAGACTGGACAGGTTCGGGTGCAGGACTGTCCCCTGCTGCTGAGATCGAAGGTCCTCCTGAAGAGGCAGACGAATCGGGGGATCGACTGACATGCTGAGTAGCTCGGGATACCAGTATCTTCGTGCCCAGTCCGGAGCCACAAGGATAACCTGGGCCCGGTCGCGCCTGATCTTCTTCAGCACTCTGGGCAGAAGTGGTATAGGCGGAAAGGCGTACAATAGACCGCAACTCCACTTGCGATGAAAAGCGTCTCCGAGCGAGTGCCGCCTTGGAAATTCCAACGCGCAGAACTGATGACATTGCGCGTTCTCTTCTGTGGCGAAAAAATCTAACCAAGGCTCTCCCCATTGCTGAAAGAGGCCTTGCGCCACGTCCGAGTTCAGACGCCATTCGTGATTAATCATGCACAGACGGCTGAGTTTGTCCGCCCTGGCATTCAGAGAGCCTGCCAGGTGTTGAACCACCAGGGTCACGCCCTGATGTTCAAGCCACTGCCAGAGGCGCAGAACCTCCTGGCATAGGGTCCACGACCCCATACCGCCTTGTTTGTTGCAGTACCACATGGTGGTGGTGTTGTCCGTGAACACCTGCACTACACTCCCCCGGACAGAGGGGAGGAATGTATCCAGTGCTAGACGAATCTCCCGCAGCTCCAAAAGGTTGATATGGAGCCAGGACTCCGCCGGAGACCAGAGACCTATGATCTCCGCCTCTCCCATGTGGCCTCCCCTTTCCTGGAGGGACGCGTCCGTCACAACCACGTGCTCCGGGTGGGGTACAGAGAGGGATCTGCCACTGACCCAGTCGCGGTCCGTGAGCCACCACTGCAGTTGTCTCGCAGTGCCCTCCGAGATCACAACATGATCGGACAATTTGCCCTGATGCTGGGCCCACTGAAACTTCAGGTCCCACTGCAGAGCCCGCATCCGCCACCGGGCGTGATGCACCAGAAGGATGCAGGTGGCCATCAGCCCCAGAAGCCGAAGCGTCAACCTGACCGAGACTCGGGAGAACGGCTGAAAGATGGGAATCAGAGCCTGTATATCCCGAACCCGCTGTTCGGGAGGGTAAACCCGAAACTGCGCCGAGTCGAGAACCGCTCCGATGAAAAGGAGCTTCTGAGAGGGACACAGGTGCGACTTCGGCACATTGATGGAGAACCCCAGCAAATGCAGGATGTCGGCCGTAGTCTGGAGGAGGCTGACGACTGTCTGAGGCGAGCCCGCCTTCAACAACCAGTCGTCTAGGTAGGGGAAGACTGACACCCTTAACCTGCGCAGATAAGCTGCAACCACCGCCATCACCTTCGTGAACACCCGTGGGGCGCTGTTAAGGCCAAAGGGGAGCACGGTAAACTGAAAGTGCTCTTGGCCTACCGTGAACCGCAGGTAACGCCTGTGGGCCGGCAGGACGGGGATGTGGAAATAAGCGTCCTGCAAGTCCAACACTACCAGCCAGTCTTCTGGGTCCAGGGCAGCTAGGACCTGAGCCAAAGTCAGCATCTTGAACTTCTCCTTCCGGAGGAAGCCGTTGACGTTTCGCAGGTCCAAGATAGGGCGGAGGCCCCCTTTGCCCTTCTTGGGTACTAAAAAGTAGTGGGAGTAACATCCACACCCTACTTCTGGCCCAGGAACGCGCTCGAAGGCCCCCTTGGCCAAGAGGGCCGTGACTTCCTCTTGCAGAAGTTGCAAGTGATCCCCCGACACGCGGTGGCATAGCGGTGGCATCGATGGAGGGGTCGCCTTGAAGGGGAGGGAGTAGCCCCTTCGGACGATCTGCAGCACCCACCTGTCCGACGTGATAGTGCGCCAGTGGGAGAGGTGATGGCGAACCCTACCTCCCACAGGCGTCACATGGGCCTGAAAACTCGAAAGGTTGAGGCGGGTGCTGTGGAGGGAGGTGTGGACTGGCCTCGCCGTTGTCCCTGACCGCCGCCACGGCGGTTTTTCCTGGCCGCCACCGCGCTGTTGAACATTTTGCGGCGCGTGGCTGGCAGCACGTGTGGGGGCGCCCCTTCCGTGGCCATGAAAGGAGCGAAAGGCACCCGTTTGCTGGCGTAGGGCCGAGAGGCCCAAGGACTTGGCCATAGCCCTGGAGTCCTTAAAACGTTCCAGTGCATGGTAGAGAAGTTGGCAGACCTCAAACAGGCGTGGCGTCGAACCGCCACTGTCGTTGCCATTGCCCTGCCCAGTGAGTCTGTGATATCCAGCCCACACCGGATGGAATAACACGCTGCATCTCGGCCCTCCGCAAGGGTTTGGGCGAGTTTAGCCCGGACCTCCTCCAGACATTGTGGCAGCACGTCTGCAACCGCGTCCCACAGAGTGTGGGTGTAGCGGCCCAAGAGACAGGCAGTATTGACAGACCACAGCCCTAGGCTTACAGACGAGAACACCTTCCCGAACTGTTCGTATCTCTTAGATTCCCGGTCGGGCGGGGCCGACAGGAATGCGGTCTGGGAATTGGAGGCCTAGATGACCAGGCTCTCAGGGGTGGGTGGACAAAAAGCATGGGTCGCCCGGGGCCGGGCGGTAGCGTCTGGCCACGTTCCTATCCACAGGCGGACCTGTGGCGGGCTTGGACCAAGTGCCCACAAGAACGTCACACAAGGCCTCATTGAACGGGAGCAGAGGCTCGCTGGAGCTTGACTGCGGTTTGAGGACCTCAGTGAGGAGGGTTAGTCCTTACGGCCGCGACGGGGAGCTCAAGGTGTAAGGCCTTGGCCGCCCTCGTCAACACTACACTATATGTAGACCCCTCTTCCGAAGCCACGGTCGGGAGGGGAGACAAATCCAGTGTCTGGCGAAGTGTCAATACCACTGGCCTCCCCAAGCTCATATGCCCAGTCCTGTTGAGACTGGCACTCCAGTGCCAGAGGGTCCTCAGACCCTCCTAATCTTCCTAGTCACCCGTTTCCTGTAAAACAGGATTAGTAGACGGGGCCTCCTCATGGAAATAAAAATCTCCAAAGGCCGTCGGAAGCAGCGCCCAGCAGCGCTGTTCCGGCGCCAGAGTCGGACCGTAGGGAACATTGGGGACGGCGTCCACAGTGGGCGCCACCCGTGGGGCCGGCGCCTGTATAGTCGTGAGGTCGACCGGCGACGACCCGGATCCGGAAACAGATCCAGAGAGGTCCTGCGGCGCTGGGACCAAAGTCTCCGGCGGCGTCGGGGCCGAAGCACCCGACCCGCTAGGGCCTCCAGTCGGGACCGTTGGGCCTGGAGGCGCCACGGAACCGACTGAGGAGGGAGGGACCTCATGGCCATGTGGTACCGCTCGAGGATATATGATGTTACAACGCATACTTTTACTCCGCATACCATTACAACGCGGTATTTACAACGCATACCGTTACAACGCATAGCGCTTTGGGGTGCTGGATAGTGGTAAGTATAATTTACTATTCTAACTCCAGTCCCCGTGGACCCTAGGGAAGGTGTTGGATAGTAAATTAAACTTACCTCTTATCCTAGAGCGCCCCCCAGCGCAATGCGTTGTAATGGTATGCGTTGTAATGCCTGCGTTGTAGTGGTAGTGCGGAGTAAAAAATGCGTTTTAACAGGTGCATACCACCCCTCGATCTCCTCCGGCGTCGCGCCGTGCCCAGGGACCCGAAGGTGTGGGGCAGGCGGCGACGCTTGCGACTCCCGCGGAGCCGCGTGGGCGGTGTCGCCCGAGCCCCCGGCCGCATCGTGCGAGCGTCGAGGTGGGTCGGAGGAACGATGACGTCTCTCCGACCTCTCATGCCTCTTACCTGAGGACTTGGAGCCTGACGACCGGTGTCCACTCCCAGAGCTGCGATGACTCCGACCCCCCGACCTGTCCCTCGACCTCCCGTGGGATCGGGAGCGGCGCGGTGCCGACTGCCGGAGCTCGAGCCGCTTGCGGGACCGCTCCCGCCTAGCCTTCGACGTCAGGGCCCGGCAGTCGGAGCAGGTGCGGTCGTCGTGATCGAGGCCTAAGCACTTCAGGCACCGGCGATGGGGGTCCGTGACCGACATCATTCGGTCGCACTTCGAGCAGGGTTTGAACCCGGACATCCCTACCAGCACTGATAGAGTCGAAGACTCGAAGAAAGATAATGATCAAAAAGATCAAAAGTTCCGTAAAAAAATGACTAGGGGTAGAGCTTCTCAGGATCTGCGCTAGCTGGCGCGGAAAAAAGAACTGACGTCAGCGTGCGTGGGCGGCGTCTAAGTACTCCGACGACGTCGTTCCGGCGCTAACGACGGACGCGGAGCCGCAGACGACGCCTACCGACGCGCAGGGGTATTGCTACGCAAAAAGTTCTGGATCTAGTCTGATGCCTGGGGATATTCTAAGGTAAGGAATCTATCACTAATGTGTTTCTTTCAGATAGACCTTTCTGTACAATATTTTACAAACTTGTTCCACCGGCAGGGGTACACTGTCTTGGTGGAGGGTCGCCAAAAAAACATTGCAAACTTCGGGAAAAAAGCTGAATGCCATCAACGGTCACCGCTCAATCTCCATGCAAGAAGGCGTAAAGTTGACAGGTTTGGGTGAAGAACCTTCTCCTGCTGCTGCAACAGAATATTCTCCTGAAGGGGTTGGCTGATCGAAGGATCAATGCTCAATTGGGGAAGCTCAGGATAAAAACAAGTTACTTACCTGTAACTTTAGTTCTCCCATATTGGAAACCTTCATAGCTTCACATGCGTCGAGTTGGGAATACCCAGTACATATAAAAATAGCAATGCAAAGCAATTACCAATTAGAAATCAAGCCTAGGCCCATTAGAGTTTTGTAACACATCCATCTTTTTGTAAAAGACCAAATAAAATCAACAACCAATCAGATTAGCCTCACACTCTAGAACCTTCCTGAGAGAACCTCAGACCTTTAGATTTTCGTAGCTGTAGCGCCACAGGATAACCATATAGATGCAGAAGTCCGAGCTTTCTCGGGGGAGGAGGGTGGGTCGCATGTAAATCTATTAAAGTATCCAACACTGGAAAACTAAAGTTACAGGTAAGTAACTGGTTTTCTTACTCAAGAATTGGAACTTTCACAGATTCACATGTTTGAATCAGATAGCTAGCAGTCATGAGCACATCTTTTGTTTTTCGTTATCAGAAACAAAGATTAACACTGCCCAAACCAGATTAAAGAAAGTGAAAGTAATACACCTCTGAGCAATTCAGGCTTGTCTGACGCTTTTTTTTTTTAAGTTGAGTACTATAAAACCAACACACCAAGATTTAAAAAGTAGTAGAAGCAGGGAAACAGTAATAAGATCAAAGTCCATATGCAAGCAAAATACCTAAGTATGCATACACAGATAGTCAAAACCAAATACTTTATAAAAGAATGTGTGAAGAACTTAATGAGGAAAAGGAGGAAGGGATGAGAGGGAAAGCTCATTGCTTACTTAAACACGTTCCTCAGGACTGCTTGGCCCACTGCAGCGTCACTGCTAGTCGAAGCATCCAAGCAGTAATGTCTGCTGAAGGTATGGATACTCTTCCAGGTCGCTGCTCTGCAAATCTCCGGATAGGTAGCCCCGCAAAGAGGGCTATAGAGGAAGAGATTTCCCTTGTGGAGTGAGCATGGACCTTCCCCTGGAGGGGCTTTCCAGCTAACTGATGACAATATTGGATAGAGCTCGAAATCCAACGTGCAACCCCCCTGTTTGGAAAGGGGAAATCCTTTTTGAGGAGCACTGTAAGCCACAAATAGCTGAGGTGACTTCCTGAAATATTTAGTTCTTTGGAGATAGAATTTCAAGCAGAGCTGAATGTCAAGTGAATGAAGTGATCGCTCAGCCGGAGTCTTAGGTTGAGGGAGCAAAGTCTTCAAGATCACAGGTTCATTTAAGTGAAAATCCGAAAGAACCTTCAGGATGAACTTAAGGTTGGTATGAAGTACTACTGTCTCATTCTTAAACTGAAGAAAAAGCTCCTAGATAGTGAGAGCCTGCAACTCACTAACCCTTCCAGCTGATGTCAAAGCAAGAAGAAGGGCCACCTTCCATGACAGGAATTTCAGGTCCGTTTTATGTATAGGCTCGAAGGGATGTTTCATGAGTTGAGTCAAGACCACATTAAGGTGCCACAGCGGTGGGGGAGGCTTCACTGGCGGGAAGGCTCGAAAAAGTCCCTTCACGAATTGCTTAACAATTCTTGCTGACCACAGTGAAGGGCCTGCAGATGTCCTTCCGTAGCAAGAGAAGGCCGCAAGATGAACTTTAACCACATCGCTGCTGTGGTTATTTTTCCCCTGTGCTGGAAATAGCTATTCTCCTATATTCATGACGAGCTCAGCTCGTCATCAGCACAGCTCAACTGTGCCTCATGACGAGCTGAGCTCGTCATGAGCATGGAAGGGGTTAATAGATGAGTGAGTCAGGCCAGCCTTTGCCCAGGAAAAGATCCAAGGTAGGATTTCGTGAGCCGAAGAAGAGAAAGGGTGAACTCCTGATTCGCGGCACCAGAGACAAAATCTCTTCCCCTTCATCTTGTAGGTTTTGCTAGTACTTTGAGCAAAAACCTGAGCAAGGATTTCTCTACATTCCGTGGAGAGCTTTAAGTTGAGAAACTCTCTGTGCTCAGGAGCCAGGCTGACAATTACAGGGATCGGGGATCCGGATACAGTGCTTGGCCCTGGGACATCGTCAGTAAGGATGGAATCGGATTCAAGGGAACGGGCTGCTCTAAAGATAGGAGAAGGAGCTCTGTGTACCAGTACTGGCGCAGTCAGGACGGTGCTATTATGATCATCTTGCAGGGTTGCGTTTTCAGCTTTCTGAGAAGCCACGGTATCAGAGGAATGGGGGGAAAGTGTAATCATAGGCGTCTGACCATGCCATAGAAAAAGCATTCCCAGAGGATCCCGGATGGTGATGCCAGCATACAAAGAACCAGCATTTCTATTTCTCCGGTGTGGTAAAGAGATCAGTCCATATCTTGATAATGCTGGTCTTGCAAAGGGTTCAGTGACCCCTCCTAATCTTCCTATATGTCTAGCCCTTCGGAATAGGACGGAGGAAGCGACCTAGAACCAAAGGATTCTCTCTGCACAGATCCAGCTCCTCAGGGATAAGAACGGGGCTGGCGCCACCTGCGTCATCAGGAGTCTTGTTGTCAGGACAGGTGCCAGGGAAGGTTGCATTGGCACGACCAGCGACAGTGCGGAACCCGACGTTGGGGCCCAAAGGCGCACCACCAGGGTCAGGTCACCCAAATATGAGGAATATGGCATCATAAAATTCTTTGGGCTGGGCAGTGGTCGCTCCCACTCCCGTAAAGGTGGGGCGGCGCAGAGCCGATTCAGGTGCAGGTTTAGAGGAACGAGGCCTAGAAAGCAAAGACTCCTGTAACGTCGGAAGACGGACAGGAATTAGTCGAAGCACGCTTTGACTTCTTGTGTATTTTGTGCTTCTTACCGGACCGACTTGACGACTTCAAGTAGGAGGACAAAGACTTAGGACTCCCATGGTCCTCTCGACCCGGACCAAGAATCAGAACTCTGAGGAGAACAATGCTGTTCTGGGCACTTGAACACAAGCAGTTTAAAGGACCGCTCCCCCAAAGCTTTTGGAGCCATGTCCCAGCAGTCTGAGCACAACTTCGAGCTGTGGTCGCGCTCCAGAGACAAACCAGGTGTGGGTTCGTTACGGACATGGCGCGGTGACATTCGCGGTACAGCTTGAACACGGACGTCTTCTTGGACACGTTAGGAAAACCTACACAGCAAGAAAGCGGTCAACAAAATGCCGAAAAAAGCCTGTCAAAAAGTGAAAGAGGGTAGCTCTTCCCGATCTGCGCTGGCTGATGCAGAAAGAAAAGGAAAGGACATCAGCGCGCCGAGGTGGTCCCTATAGAGGGGACATAGATGTCAACTGATCAGACGACATATGCCAGAGCAAACTGACGATATCTACCGTCACACAAGGTTATTGCTCGAAGGAAAATCTTCTGGATCCAGTCTGACGCCCATGAAACTTAAAGAGAAGGCTAGATGTCTCGATCAAATCTTGCATTTATTTCATGTGCCAGTGTGTGGTGAGCATACCTTTCATAAGACAGAATGTCACGGCAGACTGCTTGGGTTTTGTACGTATGAACTAAATTGTTATGCAGATTTCTTCTGTGTTTTTAGGCTACACCATGACTGACCGACAATACATAATCTTTCCGTTGGAAGGAGTTCAAAAGGTGAAATTCCGACTACACACTGGAAGGCTTAACCAGAAATGGCTGGAATTTCTTAATATATGTGTGTGCGTGTGTGTGTGTGTGGTGCAGGGTTGGGGGTGGAGGGTGTTTGGGTGAGAGACAGAAATAAACTTGTGAAAAGAGAATTAGTGCCTGGCTCGTACAAAGCTCAAACTATACTCTTGCCGGTGGATGAAGAGATATAGGCCTGTCGTCGGGCTACCAAAAAAAGAATAAAATCTTTAATAAACGAAGAGTTTCCCATTCTTTAAATATTAAACAAACAAACAAAAAAGATATCAGGTTGGCTGCAGAGCCTCTTGGGATGCAGTGGTTATTGGGTGCAATGACAAGTGGGCACAGGTCAGGCCTTGTACTGGGGGGGTTGGACACAAGGCGGGCACACGACCAAGAAGCAGGTTTGGCTTTGTTCATTCCCGGCGACGCACAGTGGAGGTAAACCAGGATACAAAAGGTGCCTGCACCTGGGTGTCTGAATATTTCCCCAGTTCTTCTTAGGCCTTTGGTTTTAAATAGATGCTGTGCCTTTGGCTATATGAAACAAGGCATAAAACCACCTTTCGATGTTATGTCTAAAATATTTTGTTACTAAACCACTGTGCAATATCCCACTCCAGCCCTAAATCTCAACCCTCCTTCAGATGCAGATGGATCTGTCTTTTTGCCCTACTTATCAATGCCTAGATTACCTCATACCTGGTAATTGTATCTGGAAGGGCTGTAAACTGCTGGTCCTTTGGTGACGTCAGAGCCATGCATATCTAACAGGTCTCCCTCCACAGCATCTGCAAATTAAAAAGAGCACATTGATTAGGCCAAACATTTTGTAACTGACCTGTTTGTGACACCTGAACAAGTTACTTACTTTAGGGAATTTTACAGTGCATATTCAACTAACCACAAATGTCTCCCCTTCTTAACATCCCCTGGTGCCAGGTGGGTTGCAGAATTCTTGCTAGCGATGGCTCCTGGGCACCAGCAGGTGGTATCAGCAACCATGCATTCCTGTACCTCCACAACACACACAAATGACCGTGGGGGTCCTCAATTTTGGAGCCTATCCTGCGAGGTTTATCTTGGATTCTTCCGCGCCCTCAGACAAGGATCAGCCATGACAGATTAGGAACATTGTGCCAAATCGGATTTAGAACGGCAGGAGTCTATTTAACCAAATGGGGAGTGAGGGCTGGAAGGAATCTGCAGTTAAGAGTACCCACTACAAACAGCGTAACTGAAGGGACGTAACTTGTTCTTCTAATGAATACTTCCAACGACAGATTCCTCACCTTTTAAATAGATACTAAATCAGTACCTTCAAAAAGGTTAAAGGCCAGAGGACTGGACTCACCAAAGTCCATCAGTACCAAGTGGGACAAATTAACTTCTCTGTAGAGGTATACCGATGCGCCTAAATTTTCACGAAATATTTTCTGAAGGCATGCTCCAAATCACGGCATGGATGAATCAAAATTTCCTCCAGCTCAATCCAAGCAAAACATAAATCATGCTATTCACAGAGGCAGTCAATAGCTGGTCCCAGAGTTGGTAGCCGGAAGAGCTAGGTATGGCTCCAACCCCAAAACCGAATTGTAAACAATCTAGGGGTGCTTGTTGATAACATGCTAAATATGGAGGCGCATATTGCACTCGCAAAACGATCCTGTTTCCATGCCCTTAGTCTTCTACGTAGTCTTTCACTTCCTTCCCCTTACTACCCGTAAGACTCTCATACACTCATTGGTACTAAGCCGGCTGGATTTCAGTAATGCCCTTCTGATTTCGGCTAAAGATTCCGCCTTACAAACCTTACAGGTGGGTCAGAATACAGCAGCACGCTTAGTTACCAACTCCCCGCGTCGCACTCCCTCGCTCCCCCTTCTTCACAAATTGCACTGGCTCCCTGTCCGTAAACGTATCCATTTCAAAATCTGCTGCTTAGTCTTCAAAGGTCTCCATCAGATGGGCCCAACATATTTATCAAGCAAGCTGACTATATACACTCCCTTGCGCAAGCTCCGTTCAGAAGGCAAAGGTCTCCTAGTCATCCCCCGCTTTAAGAAAACCAAATGGGGAGGTAAAGCCTTCTCCTACCTTGCGCCTAAAATGTGGAACCAGCTACCCGAGACACTTCGTCTAACCCACAATTACTTCAGTTTCAGGAAGAAGCTGAAGACATTCCTGTTTTAAGGGATATGACCTCACCTCTATAGTCCTTAGCGCGGAGACACCCCATGTGGGGCGATTCATGCGCTCTATAAATCTAAATAAAAAATAAATAAAAATAGTAGCGCTTGAACATATACATGTACTCCAATGTACCAACTTCATAAATGTCCAGTATTAGAACAATTCTTTCCGAGGCAATTTTAAGTAGCTCTGGCTCAGCTGGAATTAACCTAAAGGCCCTCAGGGGGCTCATTGGCCAGGTCATTAAATGTTATTTATGCACCTAGTTAATTTATGTACAGTCCTTCCATAAATGACTCCGTATCTCTTTGGGCACTTAAATTAAAAGCAGAGAGCTCTCTTTGGGTCGAGCAGTGAAGCCTCTCCTCAGAGGGACATGGTGGGCAGAAAAAGGCAGTGAGGAGAAAGGGCTGGCCCAAGTGGAAGGGAGACATGACTTTGGTCAGAAATGAGGCACAAGGCCGTAGCTCCAATTTATTAGGAAAGATGGTGGTGTATGGTGGGTGCACTAAAAAAACACCTGAAGGTCACGGACAGCAAGCAGAGGTAAATCCAATGAGAAACACCCTTTAGATACTTAGCAGCTGAAGACACCTGTGCATGGGCTTAAAAGGCCTGCACATCAAGAACATAAGGACCAACAGTCTGGTGAGAACAATATTTAAATTCCATACTGGAGAGGGTGGTATTCTGGGAGGAATTATTCTTTTGAGTCCTTCCATAAATGCTTTATTGCAGGTACTATAAACAATGACACTTGTTGTCTGTTTTAGAAGATATGCTGCTATAGCAGCAAGATGTAACCTGATTGAGGAATACGCTAAGTTAGATCTTTGCCGATGTTACAGATAGCATATGAGGTTTTGTATGGAAACATCTAAGGGATTGATGTTATTTGTACAATATACAACAAACCTTTTCCACTTTGCTGCATAACATGCTCTAGTGGTAAGGAGTCTTGCTTCTTTTATGACATTCATGCAATCAGGTGATAAATTTAGATATCCAAATTCTAAGACCTCAGGAGCCAAATCGCTAGATTGAGCTGCATTGGGTCAGGATGCATAATCTCTCCATGGTTCTGTGTCAGTAGATGTGGAGACAGTTTTAGTTTGTGATGTGGTACTACTGATAGCTCTAGTAGCCTGGTGTACCATGGTTGTCTTGCCCACGTTGGTGCGATGAGAATCAATATGAGAGAATGTTGCCGTAGTGTGCGCACCACTAATGGAATTAGTGGAAGAGGCGGAAAAGCGTGCGCAAAGTTGTTTGACCAGTTCATCCATACCACATTGCCTTTGAATAATGGGTGTGGGTATCTGGCGGCAAAGCTTGGGCATTTGGAGTTGTGGTTTGTAGCAAACAGATCTATCTCTGGTTGACCCCACTTTTGAAAAAATGGCTGAAGAACTTGATGATTAAGATCCCATTTGTGTATCTGTTGTCTTTGACGACTTAACAGATCTGCAACTTGATTGTGAACTCCTGGTAGATGTTCTGCTAATAAGAAAATGTTCTGAGGAATAGCCCACCTCCATATGCTCTGCGCCAGCTGGGAGAGCTGTAGGGAGTGTGTTCCTCCTTGTTTTTTAATGTAATACATTGCTGTCATATTGTCCGTCCGGACTAGTACAACTTTGTTTGATAGGTAATGCTGAAACTATTTTAGAGCTAGAAAAATCGCTAGTAACTCCAGATGGTTTATGTGGAGTAGTTTTTGTTGCATTGTCCATGTACCCTGTACTGAGTGATTTTGTAAATGCGCTCCCCATCCTGTGAGAGAGTAGTCTGTGGTTAGTATTATTTGTGGAACAGGTTCTATAAACGGCTGGCCCTTGGATAGGTTTTTGGTGTTCCACCATTGCAGAGCGCGATATATGTCCGGTCGTCTACCACCACCATATCGGTTATTTGTTGCTGAGGCTGATTCCACTGACTTGCCAAGCACTCTTGTATGGGGCACATTTGTAGTCTTGCATACGGTACTATGAAAATGCAAGATGTGTTCGGTTGGACCAAGGGCTGTCTTTAGCACCTTGGCTGCGCAGGCTATTCCTCTGCTGTGCTGGGCCATAATGATAATGGGTGTGGCCATCACTAGCTCCGCTCGTCATGAGCACACGAGCACCGTGACTCATGACGAGCTGAGCTCGTCATGAGCACCGAAAGGGTTAAAGGAGCATGTCAATCAAACAGCTGGGTCCTGTTTCCATGTAATTGGAATCCTTAGAAGAGTGTTTCCTTTACTGCCAGATGCTTCTAGAAAGACCCTTGTCCTGGCTCTAGTGTTTTGCCGCCTGGACTACTGTAATGGGCTACTAATATCAGCAAACGACAACTTGCTAAGTAGACTCCAGGTGGCTCAGAACACCGCTGCAAGGTTAGTTCTTAATGCCTCGCCCAGAACCCCCTCCCGTCCTCTTCTGCAAAAGCTTCATTGGCTACCGATCCAACAACGGGTTAAATTCAAAACCTGTTGTATTATCCATAACAGTATTTATGGCTCAGGCCCTCTGTACCTGGCTGAGAAGTTTGTCCCCTACAATCCTGTACGTACCCTCCGCTCCAGCAATCAATATCTACCACAGGTTCCTTCTATTAGAAGGGCGAGACTGGGCGGAAGACCTCATTTTTGGATCCTAGTCTCTGGAACAAAGTGCCTGCTACCCTCAGGTTATGCACTAATTATCTAGCCTTCAGGAAACTGTTGAAGACCTTTTTGTTTTAAATATAGCGTCTCCCTCTTTTTAAGATCCTGAAAGCACTGCTCCTTCTGCCTGTTGGGTGAACTCAGCGCAGAGATACTCCTTCGGGAGTCGAGTCTAGCCCTATACAAGCCTATAAATAAATAAAGATGCCATCATTCCTATTAGTTGCATGAACACTTGAGCTAGTAGTGAGTGTTGTGGCTGGAATCTTTTGATAAGATCCTGCATAGTTTGTATTCTTGCTGGGCTGGGGTACGCTATTGCCTTGGAGTAATCTATTGTAGCACCCAGATACTGCTGAGACAGGGATGGTTGGAGATGGGACTTCTTTTGATTCACTGTGAATCCCAGTTTGAGAATGTGGAAGTAAGGGTCCTTGAGATCTAATGTGGCAAGAAAGTCTCCCTTCTTTAGCAACGGTAGAACCTGTTGTAGTGTGACCATATGAAAATGGTCTGATGTACACTCCTGTGTTTTGATGTTGTTTTGGGACTGGTTCTATTGCATTCTTTCGCAGTAGAGATTCCACCTCTTTTCTTAGCAGCATGAGATGTTCCTGTGACATGGGACGTTGTCTGGGTGGTGTTGTTGGAGGAATGGAAGTGAGCTCTAGACAATAACCTGACTGAATTATTTGTCTTACCCACCTGTCTGTGGTGATGAAATTCCAGACAGGTAGGAACTGTTGTAACCTACCCCCGACAGGAGCAGAATGGTCTGGGGGAATGGAAGGGAAGTCACTGTTTGGGAGTAGATGTGTTGCGATTGTTGTTTCCGCTACCTCCGCCCTTATTATTGTTTCCTCTATAACCTCCTCTATAATATCCTTTACTGGGCGAGGTTTGGTTGGGCACTTTAAAAGAAGGAGGTTTTGTCGGTTTGGAAACCCTTAGAGGCGCCCCTATATGAGGAGCGTCGAAAGGAAGGTCTATGGGCTTGTGTTTTTAAAGCTCCCATGGATTTTGCAGTGTGTGTATCTTTTTTCATCTTTTCTAGTGCACTATCAACTGATGGCCCAAAAAGATGATGTTGGTCAAATGGCTGGTTTAAGATACTGGCTTGTACTTCTGGTTTAAACCCAGCGATGCGTAACCATGCAGGTCTACGTACCAATACCCCTGTATTTATTGCTCTAGAAGCTGTGTCTGGTGCAAATCTTATGGAGGTATTTGCAATAAGTTTGCCTTCCTGTATTAGGTCAGAAGCCCTAGTTTTATATTGCTCTGGCAAGTGTTGCATGAGAGACTCTAACTCATCATAATGAGCTCTATCATATCTTGCTAACAAAGCTTGAGTGTTAGCAATCCTCCAGACATTGGCTGCTTGTGAAATGGTGCATTTTCCTGAAGCATCTAAAAGCTTAGACTCTTTGTCAGGGAGAGGAGCATCCCCTGTTGTCTGCGAGTTAGATCTTTTTCTGGCATCTGACACTACTAGTGAGTCCAATGGCAACTGTCCTTTAATGTATGCTGGATCAGTTGGAGCCGCTTTGTACTTTTTTTCTAGTCTGGGGTTAATTACCCTGGCTCTGACTGGGTCTTTAAATATTTCAGGTGCATGTCTTACAGCTCCACCAAGTATTGGAAGTGTGGCTGTGGTCTTAAGTGACGACAGTAATGTATCCATAAGGAAGTCTTCTTCCACTGGATCTATATGTTAAGTCGACCCCATGGAAAGTGGCTGCTCTATGAATGAGCTGTGTAAACCCAATAGTGTCATCTGGGAGAGATGGTCTAGATGGGTATACATCATCTTGTGGCAGATCTGCTGCATCTAGTGCATCATAATCTTCCCAGGAATACCATCTGGGTCATCAATGTCATCCATGTGATGTTCACTGTCTATGTCTTGTGAGTAGCTATCCCCATATCCCCATCATCCTCACCTTGTGGTTTAAGACTATGTGTACTAGATGGTGAATGTACAGGAGAAATATCTACTGGTACTTCTACTTCTGGTGAAGGAATCCTCATTGGTGAAGTTCGAGCATGCTTTTTTGGAAGATCTGGCGGTGGTTTAGGATATTCCATTTTCCTCTTCTCAGGCACTGAAGTGATATGTCCAGTCTTTGGATTAATATGAAGAGTCTTTTGCTTTGGATCCGGTTTAAAAAGCTATTCTACTGGCAAATCTTTTTTCTGCGTGGATTTATCTCGTTTGGGGCTGAAATGCTTAGCTTTATCAGTGTCTATTGTCTTTGGAGCAGGTTTTGGTTCCGAAGACTTTTTCCTAGGATCCGTGCTCTTTGGATCCAGAGTTTTTGTTCCCGGAGTACGTTTAGACTCATCTACCCTCGGAGCCGAAGTATGTTTCGGTACCGGAACCGTCTTCGGGTACACTTTTTTCGGAACCGGGGTGGTTTTTGGTTCAGCAGCTTTGGGAACCTCTTTCGGTGCCGAAGCACAAGTTACTTACCTTCGCTAATGATATATCTGTAAGAAGCAGTAGTTAAGTGTTAGATTCCTTACCTTAGAATATCCCCAGGTGTCAGACTGGATCCAGAAAGTTTTGCGTAGCAGTACCCCTGCGTGACAGTAGGTGTCATCTGCAGCTCCGTGTCCGTCGTTGGCGTCGGGATGACGTCGCCGGAGTACTTAAGACACCACCCTTGCGCACTGACGTCAGTTCTTATACACAGCTTTTCCGTGCCAGAAATGCAGAGCCATGATAAAAACAGACACTGGTGCCATAAAACTAGGGCCATCAAAGGGAAGAACTTTACCCTAGATATCGGTTCGTAGAACGGGGAGGATGGGTGAGGCGGTTAGGAATCTAACACTAACTACTGTTTTACAGATATATCGTTACTGAAGGGAAGTAACTCATGCATCTGAAAGAAACAGGTTAGATTCCTTACCTTAGAATAGATACCCCAGCAATACCAACCCCGGTGGTGGGTCTGCGAACCAATGATCACACCAGAAAGTCCTGGAGAACAGATCGGCCGAAAAAAGCCATCTCTCGGGACTTGGCTATCCAGGCAATAGTGTCTAGCGAACGTGTGCAGCGAGGCCCACGTAGCTGCCTCACAGATGTCCTGCAAGGGAACTCCCCGACTAATGGGCAGTAAAAGCAACCGTGGCCCGAGTGGAATGGGCACGCAGCCCCACAGGAGGCTCCTTTTTAGCCAGTGAATAAACAGCCTTTATGCACCAAACGACCCATCGAGAAATGGTTAGTTTGTGCACCGCCCGTCCCGTCTTAGCGCCCACGTAACCAAGAAAGAGCTAGTCGTCCACCCGGAACTGGCGTGTGCGGACTAGATAGAATGAGAGCGCACGTTTTGGGTCCAGACGGTGGAGCGTCTCTTCCTCTTTCGAGAGATGCAGAGGCGGAAAGAAGGTGGGCAAGGTGATTAACTGCCCGATGTGGAAGGCTGTGACTACCTTGGGCAGGAAAGAGGGACGCGTTCTCAAGACAACTTTGTCCGGATGGACAGAGGAAAAGAGGTTGAGAAAATAGATCCTGGAGCTCACTCACTCTCCTGGCAGAGGTGATGGCAACCAGGAATGCAGTCTTAAGAGTTAGAAGGCGAAGAGGGCAATTGTGAAGTGGCTCGAACGGAGCGCACATCAAATAAGTCAGAACAAGGTTCAAGTCCCACTGAGGCATCACGAAAGGAACAGGAGGAAACATGTGAGTGATGCCCTTCAAGAATCTATTTACAACAGGGGACTTGAAAAGAGAAGGCTGATCTGGAAGCCTTAAGAAGGCTGAAATAGCAGAGAGGTAGCCTTTCAGATAGTGCTCAGAGCAGAGCCCTGCTGGGCAAGAGAAAGAAGAAAGAGGAGAACCTTTGAAAGGGGGGCAGAAAGGGGATCAACAGCCTTTGCTGTGCACCATGCCACACATTTGTTCCACCTGCAGGCGTATACCGATTTTGTGGAGGAACGCCTTGCTGCCAGAATCACATCACAGACTTCAGGAGGCAAGTCGAATGGCCTCAACTGTCGCCGCTCAATCTCCACGCATGGAGGTGGAGACTGGACAGGTTCGGGTGGAGGACCGTCCCCTGCTGCTGCGACAGAAGGTCCTCCTGAAGAGGCAAAGAATCGGGGGATCGACTGACATGCTGAGTACCAGTATCTACGTGCCCAGTCCGGAGCCACAAGGTTGACTTGGGCCCGGTCGCGCCTGATCTTCAGCACTCTGGGCAGAAGTGGTATAGGCGGAGAGGCGTACAATAGACCGCAGCTCCACTCGCGACGAAAAGAGTCTCCGAGCGAGTGCCGCCTTGGAAATTCCAACGAGCAGAACTGACATTACGCGTTCTCTTCTGTGGCGAATAGATCTAACCAAGGCTCTCGCCACTGCTGAAAGTGACCATGCGCCACGTCCGAGTTCAGACGCCATTTGTGATCCATCATGCATCGACAGCTGAGTTTGTCCGCCCTGGCGTTCAGGGAACCTGCCAGGTGTTGAACCACCAGGGAGACGCCCTGGTGTTCCAGCCATTGCCAGAGGTGCAGAGCCTCCTGACAAAGGGTCCACAACCCCACCCCGCCCTGTTTGTTGCAGTACCACATGGCGGTGGTGTTGTCCGTGAACACTTGCACTACACTTCCCCTGACAGAGAAAAGGAAGGCTTTCAGAGCAAGCCGGATCGCCCGCAGCTCCAGAAGGTTGATGTGGAGCCAGGACTCCGCCGAAGACCAGAGGCCTCTGATCTCTGCAACTCCCATGTGCCCAACCAAGGAGGGACGCATCAGTCACAACTATGTGCTCCGATTGGGGTAGGGAGAGGAATCTGCCGCTGACCCAATCGTGGTCCGTGAGCCACCACTGCAACTGTCTTGCAGTGCCCTCCGAGATCAGACGTGGTCGGATGAACAAGTTACTTACCTTCGGTAACGATATATCTGTAAGAAACATTAGTTAGTGTTAGATTCCTTACCTTAGAATATCCCCAGGCGTCAGTCTGGATCCGGAAACTTTTGCGTAGCAGTACCCCTGCACGTCGGTAGGCGTCGTCTGCAGGCGTCCCCTGCGGCTCCGCGTCCGTCGTCGGCCGTGATGACGTCGCTGGAGTATATAGACGCCGCCTCCGCGCGCTGACGTCAGTTCTTTGCACACAGCTTTTCCGCGCCAGGAGACGCAGAGCCATGAGAGAACCAACACTGGTGCCATGTAAAACTAGGGCCCTGAAAGGGATGTCCTTAACCCTAGGTATCAGTTCGCAGAACGGGGAGGATGGGTGGGTTCGGTAAGGAATCTAACACTAACTAATGTTTCTTACAGATATATCGTTACCGAAGGTAAGTAACTTGTTCATCTGAAAGAAACACGTTCGTGTTAGATTCCTTACCTTAGAATACATACCCCAGCAATACCAACCCCGGTGGTGGGTCTGCGAACCAATACATTCCTACACCAGAAAGTCCTGGAGGACAGAACGGCCAAAGAAGCCATCCCTCCGGACTTGACTGTCCAGGCAGTAGTGCCTCGCAAAGGTGTGCAGCGAGGCCCACGTAGCCGCTTGGCAAATGTCCTGCAAGGGGACACCCCGGCCCAGGACAGTAGTAGCAGCCGTGGCCCGAGTGGAATGGGCCCTCAGCCCAACAGGAGGCTCCTTCCGAGCCAAAGAGTAGCACGCTTTGATGCAGAGAACTACCCATCGAGAGATGGTTCGTTTACAGACCACCCGTCCCTTCTTCGCACCCACGTAGCCAACAAACAGCTGGTCATCCACCCGGAACTGGCGTGTGCGATCCATGTAAAATGAAAGCGCACGTTTTGGGTCCAGACGATGGAGCCGCTCCTCATCCTTTGAAGGATGCGGAGGCGGGAAGAAGGAAGGGAGGGTGATGGACTGCCCGATGTGAAAGGCCGAAACAACCTTGGGCAGGAAAGAAGGTCTAGTCCTCAGAACCACCATGTCAGGATGAATGGACAGGAAAGGGGGTTGGACAGAAAGAGCCTGGAGCTCACTCACTCTCCTGGCAGAGGTGATGGCAACCAGGAAAGCAGTCTTTAGAGTCAGGAGACGGAGAGGACAAGAATGAAGGGGCTCAAAGGGAGCACACATCAGAAAGGTTAGAACCAGGTTCAAATCCCACTGGGGCATCACAAACGGAACAGGTGGAAACATGTGAGTGATGCCCTTCAAGAATCGAGTGACAATATGGGATTTGAACAAAGAAGGCTGATCAGGAAGCCTCAAGAAGGCTGAAAGGGCAGAAAGGTAGCCCTTGATAGTGCCCAGAGCAGAGCCCTGCTGGGCAAGAGAAAGAAGAAACAGAAGAACCTCCGAAAGAGGGGCAGAAAGAGGATCCACAGCCTTTGCTGTGCACCATGCCACAAATCTGTTCCACCGACAGGCGTATACCGACTTAGTGGAGGGACGCCTGGCTGCCAGAATCACATCACAGACTTCAGGAGGCAAGTCAAATGGCCTCAACTGCCGCCGCTCAATCTCCAAGCATGGAGGTGGAGACTGGACAGGTTCGGGTGGAGGACCGTCCCCCGTCCCCTGCTGCTGCGACAGAAGGTCCTCCTGAAGGGGCAGGCGGATCGGGGGACCGACTGACATGCTGAGTAGCTCGGGATACCAGTACCTTCGAGCCCAGTCCGGAGCCACAAGGATAACTTGGGCCCGGTCGCGCCTGATCTTCTTCAGCACTCTGGGCAGAAGTGGTATAGGCGGAAAGGCGTATAACAGACCGCAACTCCACTCGCGCCGAAAGGCGTCGCCGTGCGAGTGCCGTCTTGGAAACCCCAACGCGCAGAACTGATGACATTGCGCGTTCTCTTCTGTGGCGAATAGATCTAACCAAGGCTCTCCCCATTGCAGAAAGATGCCTTGCGCCACGTCCGAGTTCAGACGCCATTCGTGATCCATCGAGCACCGACGGCTGAGTTCGTCCGCCCTGGCGTTCAGGGAACCTGCCAGGTGTTGAACCGTCAGAGTCACGCCCTGACGTTCCAGCCATTGCCAGAGGCGCAGAGCCTCCTGGCAAAGGGTCCACGACCCCACTCCGCCCTGTTTGTTGCAGTACCACATGGCGGTGGTGTTGTCGGTGAACACCTGCACTACACTCCCGTTGACAAAGGGGAGGAATGCCTTCAGTGCCAGACGAATCGCCCGCACTCCAACAGGTTGATATGGAGCCGGGACTCCGCCGGAGACCAGATGCCTCTGATCTCTGCCTCTCCCAAGTGGCCACCCCAGCCCTGGAGTGACGCGTCCGTCACGACGACGTGCTCCGGTTGGGGAAGGGAGAGGGATCTGCCTCTCACCCAATCGCGGTCCGTAAGCCACCACTGCAGTTGTCTCGCAGTGCCCTCCGAGATCAAGACGTGGTCGGACAAGTTGCCCTGATGCTGGGCCCACTGAAACTTCAGGTCCCACTGCAGAGCCCGCATCCGCCACCGGGCGTGATGCACCAGAAGGATGCAGGAAGCCATCAGTCCCAGCAGCCGCAGCGTCAACCTGACCGAAACCCAAGATAGCGGCTGAAAGATGGGAATCAAAGCCTGAATATCCCGGACCCGCCGTTCCGGAGGATAAACCCGAAACTGCGCCGAGTCCAGAACCGCTCCGATGAAAAGGAGCTTCTGAGAGGGACACAGGTGTGATTTCGGCACATTAATGGAGAACCCCAGGTCGTGCAAGAGGTCTGCTGTCATCTGAAGGTGGTGGACGACTGTCTGGGGCGAGCCCGCCTTCAACAACCAGTCGTCTAGGTAGGGGAAGACTGAAACCCCCAACCTGCGCAGATGGGCTGCGACCACCGCCATCACCTTTGTGAACACCCGTGGGGCGCTGGTAAGGCCGAAGAAAAGCACGATAAACTGAAAGTGCTCCTGGCCTACCGTGAACCGCAGGTAACGCCGGTGGGCCGGCAGGACGGGGATGTGAAAATAGGCATCCTGCAAGTCCAACGCTACCATCCAGTCTTGTGGGTCTAGAGCAGCCAAGACCTGAGCTAACGTCAACATCTTGAACTTCTCCTTCCGGAGGAAGCCGTTGACGTTCCTTAGATCCAAGATAGGACGTAGGCCCCCCTTGTCCTTCTTGGGTACCAGAAAGTAGTGGGAATAGCAACCACGCCCTACTTCCGGCCCAGGAACGCGCTTGATGGCCCCCTTGGCCAAGAGGGCCGTAACTTCCTCCTGCAGAAGTGTCAAGTGGTCCCCCGACACACGGTGGTTCTGCCTGCGGTGGCATGGCTGGAGGAGTGGTCTCGAAGGGGAGGGAGTAGCCCCTTCGGACGATTTGCAGCACCCACCTGTCCGAAGTGATCGTGCGCCAGTGAGCGTGGTGATGGCGAACCCTTCCACCCACTGGCGTCACATGGGGCCGAAAGCACGGACTAGGAGGATTTTGAGGCAGATGCTGCGGGGGGAGGTGTGGTCTGACCCCGCCGTTGTCCCTGACCGCCGCCACGGCGGTTTCCACGGGCGCCACCGCATTGAAACGATTGTTGCGGCGCGTGGCTGGCAGCACGTGTGAGGGCGCCCCTTCCTTGGCCACGAAAGGGACGAAACGAACCCGTTTGCTGACGCTGGGTCGAGAGACCCAAGGACTTGGCCGTGACCCTGGAGTCCTTGAAGCGTTCCAGCGCGTGGTCCGCCTTGTCACCGAACAGGTGACAGCCATCGAACGGCATGTCCATCAATGTATTCTGGACATCAGCCGAAAAGTTGGCGGATCTCAGCCAGGCGTGGCGACGAATCGCCACTGTCGTTGACATAGCTCTGCCCAGCGAGTCGGTCGTATCAAGACCACACCGTATCGAATATTTCGCTGCATCTCGGCCCTCAGCCACAGCCTGACCGAGTTTTGCCCGCACCTCCATGGGGCATTCTGGCAGCAGTTCCGCGACCGTATCCCACACAGAGTGGGTGTAGCGGCCCAAGAGGCAAGCGGTGTTGCAAGACCGCAGGCCCAAACTAATGGACGAGAAGACCTTCTTGCCAAACTGGTCATACCTCTTGGATTCCCGGTCGGGCGGGGCCGACGGGAATGCGGAGTGGGAGGTCGAGGCCTGGATCACCAGACTCTCAGGAGTGGGGTGGGTAGACAGGAACTTGGGGTCGTCCGGACAAGGACGGTGGCGCCTGGCCACGTTCCGATCAACAGGCGCACCTGAAGCGGGCCTGGACCACGTGCCCACCAGAACGTCTGATAAGGCTTCATTAAACGGCAGCAGTGGCTCCTGTGGGCATGACTGCGGTTTGAAGACCTCAGTGAGGATGTTAGGCCTCACGGCCGCGACGGGGAGCTCAAGGTGTAAGGCCTTGGCAGCCCTCATCAGCACCACTGAATATGCAGCTCCCTCCACCGATGCCACGGTTGGAGGAGAGATCAAACCAGGGTTAGGAGAGTCGTCCAAACCACTGGCATCCCCCAAGTCACCTGTCCAGTCTGGGTCATACTGGCACTCGCGTGACAGAGGGTCCTCGGACCCCTCCCAACCTTCACCGAACTCTTCATCCTCTCCGTATTCGGAGTCAACGATGTAGACCGGCTCCTCGGGGTTCATGGGCCCCATCGGCGCCGGGACCGGCGTCGAGCGACGCCGGTCCGGCTCCGCGTCCGGCGTCGGGGAAGGTAGGGGAACGGCGCCGCCCGGAGCCGGCGCCGGAACCCCGCCGCCGGCCGGAGCCGGCACCGGAGAACCGGCGCTGCGCGGGGGCGGCGTCGGGGGTAACCCCGATGGTAACTGCGCCGGGGAGCCCGGAAGACCAGCCGGCGCCGATCCCGAAGGCCCTTGCGGCGCCGGGGCGGAGCCGTCGGCGGCGCCGGGGCCGGAGCACCCGACGGCGCCGAGGCAGGGACACCCGAACCGCCAGGGCCCCCAGACGGTAGCACTGGGCCCGAAGGCGCCGTAGGCCCCGTCGGAGAAGCGAGCGCCCTCATGGCCATGAGGAACGCCTCGATCTCCTCAGGCGTCGCGCCGTGCCCAGGGACCGGAGGGTATGAGGCAGGCCGCGCCGGCGACTCTCGCGGAGCCGTGGGGTTGGGGTCACCCGAGCCCCCGGCCGCGTCGGGGGGAGTCGGGGGTACGATGACGACGCCCCGACTTCTTGTGCTTCTTACCTGATGAGCCTGACGAGTGGTGTCGACTTCCGGAACGCTCGGCGCGGCTCCGCGACCGCTCCCTCGAACGCTCTCTCGACCTCCGGCCGGACCGGGACCGCTCCCGGTCCCGACGTGGGGCCGACACCCGGAGCTCCAGTAGCTTGCGGGACCGCTCCCGCCTAGCCTTGTTGGTGAGGGCCCGGCAGTCGACACAAGAGTCCACGTCGTGGTCGGGGCCCAGACACCGGAGACAGAGGCGGTGATGGTCTGTGACCGACATCGTGCACTCACAGTCATCACAGTGCTTGAACCCAGGCATCCTATCAAGCACAAAGAGAGAAATAACTATCGAAAAACTTGGTCAAAAGACCGGAGTACTGCTCTTCAGATCTGCGTCCACTGGCGCGGAAAAAAGAAGAACTGACGTCAGCGCGCGGAGGCGGCGTCTATATACTCCAGCGACGTCATCACGGCGCACGACGCCGACGACGGACGCGGAGCCGCAGGGGACGCCTGCAGACGACGCCTACCGACTCGCAGGGGTACTGCTACGCAAAAGTTTCCGGATCCAGACTGACGCCTGGGGATATTCTAAGGTAAGGAATCTAACACTAACGTGTTTCTTTCAGATAGGTTGCCCTGATGCTGGGCCCACTGAAACGTCAGGTCCCACAGCAGAGCACGCATCTGCCATCTGGCGTGATGCACCAGAAGGATGCAGGAGGCCATCAGCCCCAGAAGCCGCAGCGTGAACCTGACCGAGACTCGGGATAAAGGCTGAAAGATCGGAATCAGAGCCTGAAAATCCCAAATCCGCTGTTCGGGAGGATAAACCAGAAACTGCACCGAATCCAGAACCGCCCTGATGAAGAGGAGCTTCTGAGAGGGACACAGGTGTGACTTCGGCACATTGATGGAAAACCCCAGCAGGTGCAGGAGGTCAGCCGTAGTCTGGAGGTGGCTGACGACTGTCTGGGGCGAGCCCGCCTTCAACAACCAGTCGTCGAGATAGGGGGAAGACTAACACCCCTAATCTGCGCAAATACGCTGCGACCACAGCCATCACTTTTGTGAACACCCGAGGGGCACTGGTAAGGCCGAAGGGGAGCACGGTAAACTGAAAGTGCTCGTGGCCTACCATGAATCGCAGGTAACGTCGGTGGGCCGGCAGGACGGGGATGTGAAAATATGCGTCGTGCAAGTCCAACGCTACCATCCAGTCTCCAGGGTCCAGGGCAGCTAAGACCTGAGCCAAAGTCACCATCTTGAACTTCTCCTTCAGGAGGAAGCAGTTGACGTTCCGCAGGTCCAAGATAGGGCGCAGGCCCCCTTTGCCCTTCTTGGGAACCAGAAAATAGTGGGAGTAACAACCACACCCTACTCATGGCCCAGGAACTGGCTCTATGGCCCCCTTGGCCAAGAGGGCCGCAACTTCCTCTTGCAGAAGTTGCAAGTGATCCCCGACACGCGGTGGTACTGAGGTGGCATGGCTGGAGGGGTCGCCTCGAAAGGGAGGGAGTAACCCCTTCGGACGATTTGCAGCACCCACCTGTCCGATGGGATGGTGCGCCAGTGGAGGAGGTGATGGCGAACCCTGCCCCCCACTGGCATCAAATGGGCCTGAAAGCTCGGACTAGGAAGGCTTTGAGGTGGATGCTGCGGGGGTGGATGTGGACTGGCCTCGCCAATGTCCCCTGGCACCGCACATGTTAGTCTGCGGCCCTTGGCTGGCAGGACGTGAGGGGGCGCACCTTCCTTGTCCACGAAAGGATTAAGTTTGCTGGCGCTGCCCCGACAGGCCCAAGGACTTGGCCGTAGCCCTGGAGTCCTTTAAACGCTCAAGCGCACTGTCTGCCTTGTCGTCAAAGAGGCGACGGCAATCAAACGGCCTGTCCAGGAGTGAGTCCTGGACACCAGCCCAGAAGTTGGCGGACCTCAGCCAGGCGTGGCGGCGAACCGCCACCCTTGTGGAAATCGCCCTGCCCAGCGAGTCCGTGGTATCCAGCCACACTGAATAGAGTACCACGCTGCATCTCGCCCTTCCGCAAGGGCTTGCGCGAGTTTTACCCGGGCCTCCTCCGGGCAATCCGGCAGCACGACCGAGATTGTGTCCCACAGAGAGTGGGTATAACGGCCCAAAAGGCAAGCGGTGTTACCCGACCGCAACCCCAAACTAAGTGAGGAGAACAGCTTCTTACCGAACTGCTCATACGATTTGGATTCCCGATCAGGTGGAGCAGTCGGGAATGCGGTCTGGGAGTTCGAGGCCTGGATAACCAGGCTCTCGGGGTGGGGTGGGTGGACAGGAAGCTAGGGTCGCCCGGGGCCAGGCAGTGGCGTCTGGACACGTTCCCATCTACAGGGGGGCCTGTAGCAAGCCTGGACCAGGTGCCCAACAGAACGTCAGTAAGGTCCTCATTAAATGGCAGTAGAGGATCCGAAGAGCTTGCCTGCGGTTTAAGGACCTCGGTGAGGAGGTTAGTCCTCACGGCCGCAACGGGGAGCTCAAGAGCCAAGGCCTTGGCCACCCTAGTCAACACCACGCTGTCTTCCGTAGACACGGTTGGAGGGAAGACAAATCCAGTGTCGGGCGAAGTGTCCAGACCACTGGCCTCCCCTAGCTCAAATGCCCAGTCCTGATACAACTTGCACTCCTGTGCCAGACCCCTCCCAATCCTCCTCGCCTCCCATCTCCTGATAGTCAGGTGAAAAGGATGGGGCCGGATCATAGAAGAATTGCTCTTCTCTCGGCGTCGAATGCGGCGTCGAGCGACGCCAGATCCGGACCGAGGGAGGGACCGGGGACGGCATCGGGGGCGGCACCCTGGGGGGTCGGCGCCAGTGGATGGGTCATAAGGTCGACCATCGGCGACCCGGATCCGGTGGGGCCCTGCGCAGTCGGGACCGAAGCACCCGATGGCGCCGGGGCCGAAACACCCGACGGCGCCGGGGCCGAAGCACCCGACGGCGCCGGGGCCGAAGCACCTGGCCCGCTTGGGCTCCGAGACGGGGCCGCGGGGCCCGAAGTTGACACAGCGGGACCCAACTGAGGAGAGAGCAACCTCCTGGCCATGAGGAAGGCATCGATCTCCGGCGTCGGATTCAGCCCAGGGACCGGCCGGTATGGACCTGGCAGCAGCGTCGCCCGAACTCCCGGCCGCATTGTACGCGAGTAGGGGGAGTCGGAAGAGCGATGTCGTCTCTTCGACTTCTTGCGCCTCTTACCTGAGGACTTTGAGCCGACGAATGGTGTCGACTCGCCAAGCTGCGATGACTGTGGCCCCGCGACCGGTCCTTCGACCTCCTCCTCGACCTGGACCGTTAACGGCGCGGGCCGACTGCCTGAGCTCGAGGCGCTTACGGGAACGCTCCCGCCTAGCCTTCGTCAAGGCCCGGCAGCCGGGGCACGACTTGTCAATAAAGGCACCGACGGTGGGGGTCGGTACCCGACATCAGGCGGTTACAATCGGCACAGGGTTTGAACCCGGGCATCCCTATCGGCACCGAGAGTCTACCGACTCGGAAAAAGAATCCAAAAAGGATTGAAAAAGTTAGTCAAAAAGTGACTAAGAAGTACTGCTTTTTCCGGATCTGCACTTGCTGGCACGGAAAAAAGAAGAAGAGCAAGGGCGGCGTCGAAGTACTCCGGCGACGTCATCCTAACGACGGACGCGGAGCCGCAGACGACTACTTCCGACGTGCAGGGGTACTGCTAGGCAAAACTTTCAGGATCCAGTCTGACGCCTGGGGATATTCTACGGTAAGGAATCTGACACTAACCTGTTTCTTTCAGATCTTGCTTTAGGTTTGACCACTTTCGGTGCCAAAGGATGTTTTTTGTGCTGGTGTTAATTTTGGTTTAAGGACCTTCTGCTTTTCGGGACCGACAGCCTGACTCGAGCCCGAGTCGACTGGAGGCTTTTTTATATTCTTCGCTGCTGAGCCAGAAGGTGGGGCGTCGGAAGGTTTTGGTCGGTGTGCACCTGACCCGAAGGTGGAACCGAAGCCTTTCCCGGTATGGTGGGGTGAACAGGGTCGGCGTCAGTACTTACGACCTGTTGACCAGCTTGAAGATCGTCATCTTTGGATTGATCCTCTGTTCCAGAAGCTGAATCCTCTGCTTCGGAAGCGATGTCTTCGTGCTGCTGTTCTTCGGCGTCTACTTCAATTGGAGCCTCGTCTATGATGAGGTCTGGTGTCGACGAAGATGACTGCGCCACTACCCTTCGAGCTTGACAGTCCCGGATTGTTTTCTTGGACCGGAATGAATCGTAGGCCTCACAGTCTCGACGCTCGTGCTCTGGAGATAAGCAGAGATTGCAAACCTCATGAAGATCGATGTGAGAGAATTTGTGTCCACACCAAGGGCACTTCTTGAAGGGTGTTCTTTCCATGAGCCAAAGGGCCAATGGCGCAGTTGGGTCAGAAGGCCCCGACGAATGCTGGAATCGAGAAGTGAAGCCTCTCTTCGACGCTGGTAACTGGAATCAATGTCGACGCAGATGGTATTATGATTGATTTATGGATTCGAAAATAGATCGGTAACGGGACCGAACGATGAACACATCCAAGCCCGATGGCGGAAAAAAAACCAATCTGAAGATGGAGTCGATGCCCATGCGTACTACAGTCTAAGGGAGGAGTCATCCAACAGACAAACACTCTTCCAAGACAACAACAAAGTGTAATTATCCGGGCCCACCACCAGATGGTGATCTAATGCAAAAGTGTGTGGTCTGCAGCCCATATGCCTCAAACAATAGCTTTCAAGCATCAAAAAGAAGCATTTCCTTGGATGTGGAATGATAAATCATATAGCAAAAAGCATAAGGCGAGAGTAACACTTCTCTGGGAGGAGTCAAAGAGCAATGTGTATATTTGAAAGAACTGGTCCAGAGGACTTTGTTGTAAAGCAGGGTAGAACAGAGGAAGGCAGGAGGGTGGATCGCAAGCAGAGTGTAAGGGGAAAGGGTGTAAGGGGAAAGGGGTTAAGGGGAAAGGGGTTAAGGGGAAAGGGGTTAAGGGGAAAGGGGTTAAGGGGAAAGGGGTTAAGGGGAAAGGGGTTAAGGGGAAAGGGGTTAAGGGGAAAGGGGTTAAGGGGAAAGGGGTTAAGGGGAAAGAGGTTAAGGGGAAAGAGGTTAAGGGGAAAGAGGTTAAGGGGAAAGAGGTTAAGTGATCAACATGAAATCATCAACTGAAGGAAAACAGTAGGGAGAAATGTTGCAAACAAACGTACAAAATATCATGGTATTTTTGCAAGTTGGTCACTGCATTCCTCTTTGTGATTGACAAAAGGACATTTTACAAACCATGTGATGTTTTTTATTCTAAATGCAATTTTACTAATATTAATTGTATAGTTCTTCATAGAGCAGTTTTCAGATAGCAATATTTTAAATATATGTAAAAATACTGTATGGAGCCATCGCACAGGGAACCCAATCCACTTTGCAGGCCCTGTCGGCAGGAACCACTGGTGTTTGATATATGTGGCTGCCTTGTGGGTCACATGGTATTACTGACGCATGCAACAGCTTAAAAGGACAGCCACATGTGGGACAGCAAGGCACTATCACAGCCTGAACCAATGCTCCTGGTTTAGGAGGAAGGCATTTAACGTACGAGTTACTTACCTTCGGTAACGATGTATCTGGTAGAGACGATCTAGGCGCAGATTCCTTAATGCAGAAATATCCCCAGGCGTGAGACAGGATCAGGAATTTTTTTTGCTGCAGCATCCCTGCGCGCCAGGGGGACGGCACCACGTGACTCCGTCCTGACATCGTCCGCGTTCTGGAGGTCAGCGAAGATACATAAGTCCCACCCCGGCGCACCTACCTCCGTTTTCTTCAGATAACTTTTCCACGCCACAACGCAGAGCCATCGCAAGCAAAACTGTGAGAATACTGGAACAGTGTGCGAAAAAAACAGCTAAACAGAAAGGGAAGAAACATTTGATGAGGAACAGCACCATCCAGAATAGTGCCAGGCCCTATGGCACCAAAATTGCACAGCAGACTAAGAAGTCTGCAACCATGCCCGGAACAGAGGAAGGGCGAGTCGTGAAAGAATCTGCGGCTAGAATCGTCTTTACCAGATACATCATTACCGAAGGGAAGTAACTCGTACATCTGATAGAGACTACTAGCCGCAGATTCCTTAACGTTGAATAGATGCACTAGCCATACCCAAGGGGAAGGAGGTCTGCAAGAGGACCCCCGAGCCTGAACAACAGGGCCCCAATAGGGGATGAGTTATAGGGATAGGGAGAAAACCCAGTCCCCCACCAAAAGTGGAAGAGAACTCGCCTTCTAGAAGGAACAACGACCCTACAGGGTGTTAATAAGACAAGAGATGCCACCCAGCGCCTACCAAGCAGGAGGCGGCAAGGACAAGGCGAAAAAAAAAAAGGGGGGGGGGCAGTGCACCCAAAGCCCAGTCAAGGTACTTGAGACCCCCACCAGAAGTACAGGCAGCGCAGAGGAGTACCGGGGAAGAGAACTACCCCAAGACTCCAAGGAGAAGAGGTAGAAACGAAGACAAAAGCCTCAGCCAGAAACACACAGTGAAGAGGACAGCTGAACCTATCACAGCTTGAAGTAGACAGCCAAGACAGAACGGCGCCTCAGGCAATAAGGGCAAGCGCGAAAGAAAGACGTAGTCTCATCAGGCTCCAGCAGAATAAGAAGCAGGAGCGCCAAGGCCCCTGGCCGTAGACCAAAAGAGCAGGCAGATGCAGCCGGCCGCTGACAAGCGCCCCCAAACTGAACGCCCAGACTACGCCGGGCTCAGACAAAGACCAGGACAGAAAAAATTCCGAACGACCCCTAGAAGGAGACCGCTCCGGACTGAACCGATCCACGCAGAAGCGCGATAAGCCAGAAAATAAGAGAACAAACAAGTAGGACGGACCAAGCCGTCAACACTGGAAAGAATCTTTTCTGGAACATCAGACGGAGGGCCAAACCAAACAGCTGGCAAAAGAAAGAGCAAAAACACTGCAGCACACCGCCGTGGATGACAAAGCCATGCCCAGGCAAGACCAAGAAGCCGCACCAGCGGAATACAACACCACCAGGAAAGGCGAGGAACCCACAAGGGGAGTCCACACCTTCCCAGCGAAAGACAGAGTAATTCAATAGCTACAAGTACCCCACAAGGGGTATGACACGTCCCAAAGAAATTATGGGAACCTCTCTTAGGGAAAAAAATCCTGCATCAGTGAACAAAACTATAAAACCTGCAGCAGAAACCACAGAAGGCTTAGTAAGCAGCCAAAAAGTACACTCTTGCCAAAAAGGGGCTGAACCAGCAGCCGACTGAAGAGAAGGGCCAACCAAGGGACCCCGAGGGCACAGCAAACCACACAGAAAGTGTAACAGTCACTCCAAACACCAGATTCCAGGATCAAGTGGGTTAACACCTCCAACATAGACCCAGAGGATCAACAAACCAATCTACTGATGAGGAGGAGGGGGACGGAGCCCCACTAGAAGACGCTAAATGGCGGAGTCCGCATGAGTGTTAAACAGAAGGACCCCTTCAAAGGGCAGGTTAACCAGACGCTCAATAATATTTTCAGGAAAAACGGCATCACGTAGCCAAGCATGGCAACAGAGATCCACAGAAGTGGCCATAGCACAGGCCAAGAGCATCAGCAACATTCAAGGCCGCACGAAGAATAAACGCGTCCAACTCCCTACCATCCAACATATGGCACGCAGATCTGCACGGGCAACCTCATGGGAGACATGAGAAAGAAGGGACTCCACAGAGTCCCACAGGCTAGAGGTAGCCCTAGCTAACACAGTCAGAGTGTTAAGCGCTTGCAAGGCAGCACTGGAAGAAGCAAAGACATTACGCTCCCCTGAATCCAACCACCGGGCCTCCTGAGACGGAGCGAAAAACACCACAGGCAAGGACAGAAAAGCCTACCATAGAAGAGAGCCTTGAGTAGAAGGAAAGGCAGACTGGGTCGTGCGGAGACGGACGGTGGCGATGTAGGCGCCTGAGGCACTGGATCACCCGTGTCAGGACGACCAAGCCCCCAGAAGAGAATTATGGAGCGACGGCTCAAAAGAAAGGAACAGCTCCCGTCCACCAGAGCCTCCTGGAGAACTTCCAAAAGTTTGTCCGTAGGAAATGGAGTGACAGGTTCACCCAGCCTCATTATACCAGCGGCTGTGGAAATAGCCTGAACATAGGCAACACTGGCCTTAGTAGGGCGCCGCGGAGGAGAAAGCAATTCCTCTGTGGGCGACGGCTGCAGACGGGGTCGTCCGTCCGAAGTCTAAGGGGAAGCGGCCAGCCCGGTAAAAGGGGGGATCCACAGATGAATGGGGAACCTTAGGGGCCCCAGGGGAAGGCGGAGAGGCCTGTGGAAAAGCTAGCCGCGAGCCACGGAAAGAAGGGTTTGAGGATTTAGGTTGTGGGGATGGCGAGGACCCCTTCCTGGAAGATGCTGGTGAAAAGGCAACAATACGGCACCCTGTCTCCAGGGAGGAAGACACCAACAGATGACAGACCTCTGTAGAGGAAGGAACCTCAGGAGACTAATCAAGAACCAGACGCCGGCGTGGCTCCGAGGTATCAGTCACCTGACCGGCGTAGATCGGCACCAGAGTGGGCATTTGCGGTTTTGGGTCGACCTCTGCCACCACGTGCTCCCCAGGAGAATGGGGCGGGGTCGACACCAGTACGGCGATGGAGCGGTGCTGAAAAGACACCGGCTCGGCCTCAGACGGGGCAGCCGCCCGCGTCGAGGAGGACTCTGAAAACACCCCAGGTCCCATCCTCCACCCGTGACTCCTGCGGAGCCGGGGAGGAAGGCTTCCTGGGCAGAAACAGCACTGGCTCAGCCTCTGGTGAGGCAGTCACCTGCTCAGAGAACCGAGGGGGATTCTGGGGCAAGCCCAGAGTCCCGGCGATCTCCTGCAACGCCACAGGGAGCCCCGTAGGGATTTGCGGCGAGGCAGGGATGCCAGGGGCCGAAGAGGGGAGCCCCGAAGGACAACACCTAGACACCATCCTCCTACGACCTGAAGCCGGAACTTTTGACGACGGGCCGGAGCTGTCGGCGACTCCACGGAAGTTCCAGTGCGAAGCAAGGGATCTGCTGTCTCAGGAGGTGGAGGCCAAAGAAGCCTGCAGGGCCGCCGCATAGGCTGTCATTTGGGCCCTAGTCACCCCATTGCCGTGAAACGCCAGGTAGGAAGTCGAGGTTGCACAGGTGGGGGCACACGTCCCGAGGGGAGACAAGCTGAAGTACCTACCAGCCGGCGAACCACGCGCTTGGGGCCGTAGCGAGGGACGATGTCGCAGACGGAACCGGCGGCTCCTTGCTTCTGAGGTAGGGGACAGACGCTGGGATGACACCGACCTGTTCAAGCGTGCCGACAGCAATTTCATCTGGCGCTCCCGCTGTGATTTAGGCTTAAGGTGCTGACAGGCATCGCAATCCGTCGAGTCGTGGTGCTCACCCAGGCACCACATGCAAATCGGGTGCGGGTCCGTCGCCGACATGGGACGTGCTCAAGAGGTACACGTCTTGAAGCCCGAAGGCATTCGCACACTGTTACACTAACGCCAAAGCGTGAAAAAGAAGGGAAGGCCTTTAAACAGGCCAGGACTCAATCCGGATCCGCGTTGCACGCGGAAAAGAGAAAAATACTGACATAGGCGCGCCGGGGTGGGACTTATGTATTCTCGATGACGTCACGAACGCGGACAACGTCAGGACAGAGTCACATGGTGCCGTTCCCCCGGCGCGAAGGGATGCTGTGGCAAAAAGTTTTCCGGATCCAGTCTCATGCCTGGGGATAATTCTACATTAAGGAATCTGCGGCTAGTAGTCTCTATCAGATATAGCAATGCGTACAGTTCTTTCAGGGTTCACATCAGTGAACAGGTTCATTCATGTCACATCAAGCAATTATATCTTCAGAAACTTGACAAATAACATCTAAAAGTGTGGCAGATGAGTCTACCTTTTGGACATTTCCGAGCCTCATACAGATTTAAAAACAGTGCCTTAAAACAACATATAGCTCCAAGTGCCAGGCTACTGGCTAGGAACTACAACAAGACAAAATATCCACGGGTCTGTCAACTACTGATGAACTACAAGCATGTCATGCAAATGAATACCTCTAGTTTTACCTGAAAAAGTCCTTTTTAAAAGGACGGAATCCCATCACTCACCGAAGTGACATGCTTCATCATCTGGGATCTCCTCTTGGTTTCAAGACCTAGTGCAACCAAGAACTACAACCCCCTCACTGTGAGGGAGGAGCTCAGAGATGTTTTGAACGGTAAGGTTGGAATACCTCAAATCCCTCAGATGTGAAGAATTTAATTTGTTAAGGTGATGGGCGCAGTGCAAAATGTGTGAACAGTGATGTGAAAGTTAAAATGGACTATCAGGAGAAAAAAGTGTTCTTCAATATCTACCGATGTCCAAATTAAAAACAGTGCAGATTCAGTTTTGAAATAAAAACTGCATATGTCCAAAAGCATGGTCTACATCCCCAAGAGCTTCAAAAATCACTGGATAGACGTTGCACTGCCGGATACTATGACCGTGGCAAGCAAGCTTTCACGCAGCGTCTTTTGTTTGTGATGAAGCTGATCATTTGGGATTAAACTGGCATGGGAGACTGATTCAAAAGAACTTTAATGCAGAGTATGAAATGTATTGTTTTTCACTCACCCAATTCTTTCTCCGAAAAGCAGTCTCTGATAGGGGAACTCTCGCCTCTCTGAGGAACCTTCACCCCACTACGCAACACCCGTTCCAGAATGCCTCTTCCCTCCCGAAGCCGCTCCACAGATGTAGGTACCATCCTGAAATAAAACAGACCGTTGTTTGTATGTAAAGTTTTCACTGCGTTTGTCAAGTCAGAAAACTCTACATGGTATGTAAAACTGTTAATCATACAAACAGAAGCTGTTTGGAGTGCATGCCAGTATTTGTATACATTTTGATTCTTGAGTTTAATTACAAATATTTTAAGTCAGATATGGAGCAAGGTACAAGAGTATAGTTTTACGACCCTTAACTTTAAATCCTTTGCAGCTTTATAAATTAGAAAGAATGTGGCTAAAAAAAACAAACAAGGGAAATAATAATGTGTTGGTAGTGTGTACTAGGCCACTTGCCTAGTACACACTACCAATGGGGCAGCAGAATGGCGCTTAAATAACCAATATTCTTTATCAACTCATTGGTTCTAACTGTATTCATCCTGGATGAGAAGTTTAAGACGGCCCAGCAGTGATTAGAATAAAAAACCTATATATTATTACATCTAAAGTCTAGTCTTTTAAGCTAGATAAGACTCCATCCAGGAAAATAAGTCCAGCAACCCATAAAGATCAGTTTTAAACCATCTTGGATATTAAAATTAGACCCACGAAACATGGTCCAAATATTTATTTTCTTTTTGTAAGCAGCCTCGGATCATTGCTGGCTCAAATAATGTGCTTTAAGATGTATGTCCATTTCCCAAGAATACATAGTTAAGTAGCAGAGTAAAACAATGAATCGTCTTCTAGGCTCACATATGTGGAAACCAATATGCTACTTACCAGTATGCATCTGTCTTTGGCATGTAGGGCTGCTGACATTCATAACTGTGCATAGATCGCCGCCTCGTGTTGGGTCCGGATGATCGCACATTGTTGTCCTGGAAGAGTCTTCGAAGTATCACGAGATAGGTGGCTCCTCCCCTGGACTACGGTGTGCATGGGCATCGACTCCATCCTCAGATTGTTTTTAGCCATTGTGGCCCAGATGGAGTGAAACTAAGTGAATGATGACCATGCTAGAAGTATGTGTGAATGCTGCAGCCGCTACATGCGCCGGGGAGGAGGGCGGGCGATATGAATGTCAGCAGCCCTACATGCCAAAAACAGATGCATACTGGTAAGTCGCATATTCGGTTCGAGGCATGTGGGCTGCTGAATTCATATCTGTGCATAGAATACATAGCAGTCCCTCCATTAACGGCGGCCGCCTGTGCCAGCTGCAGCAGTTTGGAAAAGTGTTTTTAGAACAGCCTGCCCTACAGCTGCCTCCTGTTTGGAGTGCACATCAACACAGTAGTGTTTTGTAAATGTGTGTGTGGTAGACCATGTGGCTGCTCTACATATGTCTTATAAAGGAATATTTCAAAGGAAAGCCATGGAGGCCCCCAACTTTCGGGTGGAGTGGGCCCACGGTGGAATGGTCAGAGTGCGCTTGGCTTTCTGATAGCAGATCTGAATGCATTTAACGATCCACCTGGCTATACCAGCCTTGGAAATGGGGTTACCTTTGTGTTGTGGCGCAAAGGCAACAAATAGTTGTTTAGTCTTCCGAAAATCTTTGGTCAAATCAATGTAGTACATTAGGGCCCTCTTGACGTCAAGTGTGCGGAGCATTCTCTCCGCAAGTGACTCTGGATTTTGGAAGAACACAGGTAGTTCTATAGTCTGGTTGATATGGAACTGAGAAACTACCTTAGGAAGGAATTTAGGGTTAGTGCGAAGCACCACCCTGTTGGAATGAATCTGAATAAATGGCTCTTGGATAGTTAGTGCCTGGAGTTCACTAACTCGTCGTAGCGACATAATCGCTATAAGGAAAGCCACTTTCCATGTCAAGAACTGAATCTTGCAGGAATGCAGTGGTTCGAAAAGGGGACCCATCAGCCTGGTGAGGACCTTATTTAGGTTCCACTCGGGAGCTGGTGGCGTCCGTGGAGGAATGACTCGTTTGAGTCCTTCCAGAAAGGCTTTAATGGCAGGCACCCTGAAAAGTGAGAGGTGCGGTCTGTTTTGGAGATAAGCAGCCTTGCGGATAGATGTATACGAATGGAAGCATAGGCCAGATAACATTTGTACAGATGTAAAAGATAACAAATGATGTTCTGAATAGATGCATCCAGCGGGTTAATGTTGTGGTCTGCACAATAAATGACAAACCGCTTCCATTTCGCCGCATAGCATGCTCTGGTGGTCGGCTTTCTTGCCTCCCGGATTATGTCCATAAAGTCAGGAGGTAAGTTGAGGTAGCCAAACTCTAAGACCTCAGGAGCCAGATCGCCAGGTTGAGCTGTTGCGGATCTGGATGCTGAATGTCGCCATGGCTCTGCGTCAAAAGCCTGGGTGTGAGCCGCAGCCTTTGATGTGGTACCACGGACAGTTCCAGAAACGTGGTGTACCATGGTTGGCGAGCCCACGTCGGAGCAACCAGGATGAGTGCTGCTTCAGCTTGCGTGCCACCAGCGGTATTAGAGGTGCTGGGGGAAAAGCGTACGCAAATTTGCCTGACCAGTTCATCCATATCGCATTGCCCTGCGACTGTGTGTGTGGGAACCTGGCGGCAAAGTTTGGGCATTTGGCGTTTTCCTTTGTGGCGAACAGGTCTATCTCTGGATGACCCCACCTTAGGAAGTACGGGTTGAGTACTGATGGAAGTATCTCCCACTCGTGCATCTGGTGGCTGTACCTGCTGAGCAGGTCCGCCATCTGATTGTCCTTGCCTGGGAGGTGTTCTGCCATGAGGAAGATGTTTCTCTGAATGGCCCACCTCCACATGCTCTGAACCAGATGAGACAACTGTGGAGAGTGTGTTCCTCCCTGTTTCTGAATGTAGTACATGGCCGTCATGTTGTCCGTCCGGATCAACACGACCTTGTTGCACGGATGTACTTTGAAAGATTTCATTGCCATGAAGATAACCATCAGTTGGGGCGTGGTTTGGACGCCGATCGGGATGGCGGCGTGAGCTTGCAGCTCCGCGCAGGGTCCCGCTATTTCTCCTGAAAACTGCATCTGGGGCGACCCCTGGTCGGCGCAATTTGTCTGCGAAGTGTTGGGGAACCACTGGTGAGCGGAGGAGCCCTCTTCGGGGTCCGTTAGCCCCACGGAGACCTAGTCAGACGACGTGTGAGGAAAAATGGAAAATGGCGGCGGCGAGGGTCGATGGTCTCTGAACCGAAACTGAGCGGACTTGGCATCGGCTAACTGGGTGGCCCGCCTGTGCGAGATCGGAGCTGCAGGATCTGCTGGCATGGACCTGGGGAGTGGGGGAGATTGGTGGTCACCGTTGGATTGGACTACTGGGGGCCGCGCTCATCTCTACTTTCCCCCCCCCCTCCCCCCTCCACCCCTGTTCTGGCGACAGTGGGAAGGACGGAGCTAGAACTTTTGATCCCTGGCGTGACAGGCACTGCAGAGGCTCTCTATCACGTTCGCTGCTGGGGCGCACGTCCCCTGGATAGGGATTATCGGGACCTGGTGAGGTCCGGCCTGCCAGTGTGGCTGCGACAGAGACACCTAAGATGGCGGCTGAGAGTGGAGCGGCCATCACGGGGCAGAGCCGGGAGGATTCGGCCGCGCTATCCCAGGTTGGCGAGGCCTCCCCGCCGATGATGGATCAGGAGCAGAGACTGAATCGGCGCCTGGATGCTATTCTGGATGCCATCACCTCGACCAAGGAGGCATTGCAGCAGGACATTGCACAGGTCGCCACGGGGCTGGGGCTCCTGAGAGCAGATCATGCTAAGTTGGCGGACAAGGTTAAGGACCATGAACAGCTGTTGTTGGACCTGAAACCGGCGGTGGTGACCGCGGAGCACAAGATAACGGACATTTTGGCCCGGCTGGACTCGTTGGAGCGGCGAGCGGAGGATGCTGAAAGCCGCAATAGGCGGAACAACGTGCGGGTCGTCGGCCTGCCGGAAAGAATTGAGGGGGAGGATGCAGTGGCCTATATGGAGGATTGGTTCCGGACAGTGGTGGCACCGGAGGGACTCCCTTCTTTACGTTGGAGCGGGCACACAGGGTGCCTGCTCGGCCACCAGCGCTTGGCCGCCCACCCAGACCGATGGTGGTGAAGCTCCTTCATTACAAAGATCGGGACCTCCTCATCCAGAAAGCTCGGGCCTCGGGCCCGTATGAGGTGGAGAACAGCCGGGTCACGATCTTCCCGGACTATACTCAGGCGGTCCAGAAGAATAGGGCATCCTTCTTGGCGGTGAAAAAGGAGCTGCGGGAGGAAGGCATCCAATATTCCTTGCTCTTCCCGGCCAAGCTGCGGATTATCCTGGATGGGACCACTCATTTCTTTCAAACTCCGGATGAAGTGTGGCTGTGGCTGGAATCATACCGAGCTGGTACGGACAGGAATAGCAAGAGTCAACGTGCGAAGCCTAACCCGCCCAAGGTCCGGAAATCTCAGAGGATTCGCTCCCGCACTAAGCTTTAACGAGAGAAACGAGAGGCCCAAATGGCTGCGGACAAAAGAGGGGCGCTGGCAGCGACGGCGGCCATTACGAGGTCACAGCGGGAGAGTGACGTGGCAGCAACGGATTCTGGAGAAGACGGTGGCAGGACTGGAGAGGAATTTTCAGAGGCAGAGAGCTTAAAGGGGCCGGTGGTCACCCCCCAAACGTCTGATGAGATTTTTCATGGCTGATTCTTCTATGGGACTCGGGACACTGTCTGGTAGGGTGGCATCCTGTTGGCGCTGGGTGGGTTGCCTGGTAGGGTGCAGCATCAGCTTTGCGGGATGGAAGGCGCGGGGTGCGGGCTCTGCCTGCCCGGGGTCGGCGGTAACTCACCCCCTCAGGGCCCTTACGGCCTTCTGTGGTGGCGACCACAGATTAGTCGGATGTGTGTGTTGTTTGAGGTTTGGATCGGGGCTCACACTGGGTTTGTAGGCTCTGTCCTGGGGAGTGGGGTTTGGGGTGTTTTTCCTATGGCTTGTTTGGGGGGGGCAACCGCTGTGATGTGGGCATGGAATGGCTATACTTGAACTGGATTGCTCAATGTTGGTATGGGGACGTTACCTAACTTGAAATGCCTAACGTGGAATGTCCGAGGACTGCGAACTATGGTCAAACGTCACAAAGTGCATGCTTATTTGGTGCGGCGGGGGTTCAGGTTGCCATGTTGCAGGAGACTCATCTCACGAAACAGGAATGCATCGCACTACAGAAGAGGTGGCGGGGTCAGGTCTTTGGCACTACTTACTCCGCGTTTGCTAGAGGGGTACTGATATGGGTGCGGGCGGGGATACCGTTCCAGGTGTTGAATCAATTGGTGGATCCTGAGGGCAGATATGTGGCGGTGGAGGGGAGGTTGTATGGCCGGGATGTGCTATTCAGCTGCATTTACGCTCCAAATGTTGATCAGGCCCGCTTCTTTGATGGTCTGTCCGGCTCCTTGGCCTCTTTCTTAGCGGGGCCTCTGATACTGGGGGGGGGACTTTAATTCGATCACAGATGTGGCCTTAGATAGATCCCACCCACCACTCGTTGACTCCCCTGTACGTAAGTTAGCCGCACACAGGAAGGATTGGCAGGAAAGATGGGGATTGCTGGATGTGTGGCGGGAACAGCACCGGGATAGTAGGGACTAATCCTTTTTTTCAGCCCTCCACGCCTTGCATGTGAGGATTGATTCAGTACTGTGCAGCGGGTCCTTAGCCCCATTGGTCTCCCATACGGAGTATCTGGCCAGGACCATATCGGATCATAATCCTTTGCTGATGCATATCCAATGGCAGAGAGCGCGCTCCGCGATTCCAACATGGAGGCTCCGGCCCGACACCCTGGAGGACTCTGTGTTCAGTGACGCAGTCCAGCGGGGCATAGATCAGTATTTTGGCGAGAATGAGGGGACAGCTTCTTGTAGGTCCACTGAATGGGACGCTATGAAAGTGGTGGTGAGAGGAGTATGCTTGGGGAGGTTCTCGAATGCTCGAACGTCGGTGTTGAATGCGCTTGCCAGTGCGGAGGAGAAATTGAGGGATTTGGAGCGGCGTAGGCTGGACCGGCCGGATCTACAGACCCGGCTGCTGGAAGCTAAAGAGGTGGTGGCCACCGAAACAGAACGGTTACGGTGCTATGACTACAGAAAATATGCCATTAGAGTTCATGATGAGGGATAAGGTGGGCACGTTACTGGCTAGACTCGCTAATCCTGAACTCAGAGGCTGCCCGGTCTTGAGCATCAAAAATGAACTGGGGGAGACGGTCTATTCCCAAACGGCGGTACTGGAGTGCTTTAGGGCCTACTATGCTGAGTTGTACGAGAGTCAGTTAGGAGTGGGGGTATGCGAAATAGCGGAATATTTGGAGTCAGTGCAGCTTCCGGTGCTTGATGACGACGATGCAAAGGACCTGGGAGGACCTGTCACGCTGGCCGAGATTCGGGCGGCCATTAAACACATGGCGAGGAATAAGACACCCGGGGTGGATGGCCTGCCCATAGAATTTTACCAGAAGTATGCTGATAGCTTGGCGCCCAGACTACTGGTGGTATATGAGGAGGCTCATAGGTTAGGGAATCTGCCCGGATCGCTGAGGGAGGCATTGATAGTGCCGTTGCTAAAACCCGGCAGGGAAGCGACTGATGTGAGGTCTTATAGGCCCCTGTCCATGCTGACAGTGGACTATAAGATACTAAGCCGGATCTTGGCCACCAGGTTGGCCCCACACATGACCAGCCTGGTGCACAGGGACCAAGCGGGGTTTATCCCCACGAGGAGTACAGCATTAAATATTCGCCGTCTGATAGGGATACTGGATGGCACGGTGGAAACGGACGGTACCCAGGCGGTGCTGTCTGTGGACATTGAGAAGGCTTTTGATAGTTTGGAATGGGTTTATTTGGATGAAGTCCTAGTGAGGTTCGGCATAGGTGAAGGGTTCCGCCAATGGACGAAGGTGTTATATTCCTCGGCGACGGCGCGAGTACGACTGGGCAATCTGGTATCAGCGGCTTATCCTGTTGGCAGGGGGACGAGACAGGGGTGCTCCCTTTCCCCTCTTCTGTTTGCACTGGCGATGGAACCACTGGCGGTACGAGCCAGGTCGGGAGACATGTACGCAGGGATTGCGAGAGGTGGCCAGTTGCACTACATTGTACGCGGACGATTTACTACTATATATGGAGGATACGGAACGGGCTCTGGAAGGGGCGATGGAGATGTTGTCTGAGTTTGGCCGGTTGTCGGGCCTCAGGGTTAATTGGACGAAGACGTGTGTCTTCCCGCTTAGAGCGACCACGCCCTGCCCCGCCCGTGATATAGGGGTGGTTTGGGAGCCATCTTGCTTTACTTATCTGGGAGTCCGTATTTACCACAAGGTCGCGGACTTATTAGAGGGCAATATTGGGCGGTGCGTACGGGCCCTGAGAGGTTGCATGTCTTTCTGGGCGTCCCTCCCCCTGTCGGTGTTGGGTAGGGTGGCTCTGCTGAAGATGGTGGCGCTTCCGCGGCTCTTGTACTATTTTTGCACGCTGCCCATTTGGATTCCCCAGAGGGTCTTCAGGGATCTGCGGACGATGGTCATTGACTTCCTTTGGGGGCACGGCCGCCGTAGAGTGGCACTTAACACGTTGCTCCGTCCTAAACTTGAAGGGGGGGATGGCCGTCCCGGACTTTGAGTTGTATTATTTGGCCGCGCAGCTTCAGGTTCTCACACAGCATGTGGCTAGGGTGTTTAGAGGACCGGAACGTGACCGAGAGCAGGGGATACAGCGCCATGTCTTGGCCTATATCATTCTGCAGCAGAAACTGGACTTGCGAGGCCTTACTATGGAGGAGCGGACGCTCAGGTTGTGCTGGCAGAGGAGTCTGAGGAGGGCGAAGGCGGCCCGGCCGTATGCACCGGAGATACCGATAGGCATGCTGACTGCGCTGCCGCATGGGGGCAAATGGTCTCCATTGTTGGAGTGGGAGGAGCTGGGACTGCAAGTGGTGGGGGACTTGTACGTTGATGGTACGTTGGTGCCCTTCCGCACGCTACAAGAACAGTTTGGGCTGCCGGAGGGGAGCTTCCTTTTGCACGCGGCTGTGGTGGCGGCCATGCAAAAGCATTGGAGAGAGGGGCTCATTGAACCGGGCACGACTATGGCTTGCCAGTATGTAGTGATGGCCGCCGGCACCTTTAAAGCGGTGACCTGCCTCCATAATAGGATGTTGCATGAGGGGTTGGAACCGCTCCTGGGCCTGAAAGCGAAATGGGAGGTGAGCATAGGCAGGCCCATCCCGGATACGGTGTGGGGTCATATCCTTAAGCGTACGTGGAAGGGCACGAGGAACGCGCGCTTTCAGCAGGTGCACTTTTATGTTTTGCATAGGGCCTATTTGACGCCGGAGAAGATCAAACGATACTTTCAGGTACAGGAGGCGCGGTGTCCGAGGTGCATGGCGTTGGAGGCGGATCTGGATCATCTGTTATGGGGCTGCCCGAAACTGGAGGACTATTGGGAGGAGGTTGGGGGACTCCTCAATGCAGTGACCGACAGGGAAGTGGAGTTTGATATGGCGTCGTGCTTGTTGCTCTGGTTCCCACATACAAAAAACACTAAGATGACAAGCAAATTTATTGACCTGGGACTGATATTGGCGCAAAGGGAGATCACCTGGCACTGGAAGTCCAGGGAGGGGCCGTCGGTGAGGAGGTGGACGAATGAATTGCTGAGGTGGTCTGAATGCGGGAGTGTGCTCCGTATGAGACAAGCGGTCAAGCTTGACAACGAAAAGAGCCTGGAGTCAGCACGGGCGTGGGAACTGATAGTGCAAGCGCTGCGTGACTCCCTGGTGGACGATGAGGACTGAATGGTTGAGGCATGAGGACACTGCGAGGCTTACGAGCGTGGAAGTATAAGTAGATCTGTAGCGGGACTCATACCGGAGTTAGGGGCGCGGCACACATCATTAGCGGTTGCTGGGGGGGGGAGGGCGCAGGTGTTGTTCTGGGGTTGTTATGGGGGTGGGGGTCAGACACCGGGATCCAGGTTGGGAACGGAGGAACTACTGGGCTGTGACCGCCTCTGCGGTTGTGGAGCATGAACAGATAGCGGAGCAGGGGCGGAGGCGCATGGCACTGTCGCGACAGGGCCCCACAGGGTCTGGGGGGAGGGATCGCAGTATCGCCATGAGACCGGGCTGCTAGCTTGTGATGGACGGTGTTGGGGTTGGGTTAAGGGTTGGTGGGGTAAAATGCAGATACATGAAAGGTTTTCGACCATTGTCCCTCAGGGATGCGCACTGTGATGTCTTGCTGGCAATCTAGAACATTATGCCGCCCGGCCCCTGGGATACGGGCTGAATGGCTGTGTATACACTATGATACTCGGACTATGCGGGGGGACACCACGAGTGTGCTGGTTGATTTATTGTATGCAATGGTTTCTAATTCTGCAATAAAAACAAATTAAAAAAAAAAAAAAAAAAAAATGAAGATAACCATCAGTTCTAGAACATTGATGTGCATCTTCCTTTGCTGTGGCATCCATAGTCCCTGCACAGTGTAGTGGAGTACATGAGCTCCCCAACCCCGGAGAGAAGCGTCCGTCGTCAGAATGATCTGTGGCACAGGCTCTTGGAACAGTCGTCCCTTGCAAAGGTTTTGTGGATTCCACCAATGCAGAGAGTTGTATGCACGACCGGTCACCAACACTAGGTCTTTCAACTGTCCATGAGCCTGAGTCCACTGACGTGCTAAGCACTCCTGAAGCGGACGCATATGTAGTCTCCCATGCGGGACTATGGAGATGCAGGAGGCCATCATGCCTATCAACTGCATGAACACTCGCGCTGGAAGCGAGTGTTGAGGTCTGAATTTTTGTATCAGCGATTGAATGCTGCTGACCCTCACTGAATTTGGCTGTGCTGTGGCTGCCAGAGTGTTTATCGTCGCACCCAGATACTGCCGTATGTGGGCGGGTTGCAGGTGGGACTTTGGGTAATTCAGTGAGGATACCAGATCGTGAAGTAGGTGAAGGGTGTGGGACATGTGGGCGGCACACTGCTGGGCTGACTTTGCCTGGATGAGCCAGTCGTCCAGATAAGGGTAGACGTGAATGTTTTGTCTCCTCAGGTGTGCCGCCACCGTCGCCAGGCACTTCGTAAACACCCTGGGTGCCGTGGTGACCCCGAAAGGTAGAACCTTGAACTGGTAATGTTGATTTTGGATGGTGAACCGGAGGTATTTTTTGTGTGACGGGTGCAGCGGAATGTGAAAATACGCATCCTTCAGATCTAAAGTTGCGAGACAATCTCCCTGACTGAGCAACGGTAGGACTTGCTGCAGGGTCAGCATGTGAAAGTGTTCCGATAGAATGTACTGATTGAGTGGTCTGAGGTCCAGTATGGGTCTGAGGGACCCGTCCTTTTTTGGTATTAAGAAGTACAGTGAGTAAACTCCCGTGCCTCTTTCTTTCACAGGCACGAGCTCTATTGCCCCTTTTTGCAGCATGACGAGGACCTCCTGCTGCAATAAGTGCAAATGCTCGGCGGACATAGGACGGTGTCTTGGGGGTATGTTGGGTGGAGTGGATATTAACTCCAGACAATAACCGTACTGTATAAGCTGCGTGACCCACCTGTCTGTGGTGATGGACTTCCAGACTGGCAGGAACTGTTGAAGTCTCCCCCCGACAGGTGTTGCGTGGTCGGGGGGGCAGTGACAAGGCGTCACTGTTTGTTAGTGGCGGAGGATCTGGAGTTGTTGTTTCCACGACCTCTGCCTTTTCCACGATATCCACCTCGACTCGGTTTGGTGTATGTGGTCTGCGTGCAGCCTTTATAGTACTGTGTGGTTTGGGAGAGCTGGCCTCTGGAAACACCTCTAGTGCTTGAGCGACGAAAAGAACCACCCCAGAACTGCTGGGACTGTAGAGCCCCCATGGACTTAGCAGTTTCAGTGTCCTTCTTGATTTTCTCCAAGGTGGTGTCCACCTCTGGGCCAAATAGATCAGGGTTTACTGTCTGATTGAGAATGGTGGTCTGTATCTCTGGCTTGAACCCGGAGATTCTGAGCCAGGCATGTCGTCTCAGCAGGACACTAGTGTTAATAGCTCTGGCCGCAGTGTCTGCCGCGTCCAGTGCACATTTAATAGAAGCATTTGATATGAGCTTCCCCTCTTGGATGAGCATCTCAGCTGCCTCTTTGTATTCGTCTGGCAGGTGCTGTAACAGGGTCTCAAGTGTGTCGTAATGTGCCCTGTCATACCTGGCTAGAAGTGCCTGTGTGTTTGAAATGCGCCAGATATTGGCCGCTTGAGCTGCCACCCTTTTCCCTGATGCCTCAAACACCTTAGATTCCTTATCTGGGGGAGGAGCATCACCCGTTGTTTGAGAGTTAGCCCTCTTCCGGGCATTAGAAACATCAAGAGAGTGCAACGGCAGCTGTCCCTTGATGTAAGTAGGGTCTCCAGGCGCCGGTTTATGCTTCTTTTCAATTCTGGGGTTCATCACCCTGGCTCTCGTAGGCTCCTTAAAGATTTCCCCAGCATGCTTCAAGACACCCTTCAACATAGGCAGAGTCTTGACAGTTCTCACTGATACGGAAAAGGTGTCAAAAAGAAAGTCCACTTCAATGGGGTCAGCATGGAGCTGGACGTCATGATTCTTCGCTGCCCTTTCAATGAGGGCATTAAACGCAGCCGAATGCTCAGTAGGAGACGTTTTTACAGCATACATCTGAGTGTCTGGGGTAGAATGAGGATCACCTGGGTCGGCAGCAGCTGCCCAGGGTTCACTGGTATCATCTGGCTAGGTGTATACAGGATAGCTGTATTCATCATCATCACCTTCCCCAGTGTCCACATCTGATTAAGTGGGTGAGACATCATGGCCATGTGGAGAAACCGGTTCCACAAGAACAGGGGTCGAAGTAGAATCCTTTTTCTTCTTCAGTGGAATTTTATAGGACTCCATTTGCTGTTCCGGGGCGATTTTCCGCTTATAAAGGGAAAGTCTGCCTGTTTCGGCATCAATAAATTGTTCCTGTTGCTCTTCCAACGAGGATTGTCGATGCTTTAAGGCCGGGACCACTGTTGTCGACTTCGGCACAGAGGACACCTTCTCGGGCACGTTGGTGGCCATTTTAGGGGCGAAAGCCTTCGGCGCCACTTTCGGCGGCAGCGTGAAGTGAATGGGCGTCGTCGCCTTCTGAGGTTTATCGACAGGCTTCGAAGGTTGAGGATCTTATAGGCCCGACACTCGAGGCCTTGTCCTTGATGCGCTTTAGGGAGTCTGCCACTTGCTTGGAGAATGCGGCGGACGGCTGCGTCGACTCGACGGAATCCTTTCAGGCACCACTAGACGTGGACTCGTGGGTCGGTCCGCTCTTGGCCTTGTCTTGTCGACGCGGAGTCTCGAGAACCTTTGGATCACTGAGCCCTTTGTCGGTGTCGACCGTTTTCGGCGCAGATTTGGTCGGCTCGACTGCCTTGACCTTTGTCTTCGGCGTGCCAGACTTCGTCTCGACGCCCTTGAGTTGTTTCGTCGGGTCGATAACGCCCTTCTGCTTCGTCGGTGCCGACAGGTCCGAGAACTTTGAGCCGACCAAAGCAATACGCACTTTTGGTTTCGATGGAGGCATCCGTGCTTTCACTTGCGTAGAGACCGGTGTTTTTACTTTCGGTTTCGATTTCGCAGGGTGCGGCTCCTTCGCAATGTCCGAAGCCGAGCCCGAAGGCGGGGCCGTAGAACTTATTGGAAGATCTTGGGTAAGGCCTAGTGGCGATCCCTCGACCTGAGCCTTCCGAAGAGTTTCGGCCCCAATGTCAGTTTGAGTTAGCTCCTCGCTCGAGCTATCTTCCATGGCCCCAAAGGCCCCGTCGTCGTCTCCTACCTAGTCGACGACTTCTTCCGCGTCGAGCATTTTAACATTCGCGTCGTAGTTGGAGTCGACCTCCGACGCGGGATTCGACAGGTTCTCACGAACCTCCCGGTCAGCTCCTTCATCATCCCCGGCATCGAATATGTCCACAGGCGCCGGTGCAGTCTGCTGGACCTCCTGGCGCGCAGCGCGACGAGGCAGAAGAGTCTTCTTGGATCGAAAACGGGAACAAGCCATGCAGCTGGCTTCATCATGATCCAGCGACAGACACTTGTTGCACACCGGGTGGACGTCGATTTGGGGATACTTTGAGTTGCACACGGGACATCTCTTGAACGGACTCCGTTCCATGATGGTTCGTCGATAAGGCCTCTGGCGTCGACTGTGCCTTCAGCGTCAAAAAGCACGCTGCTCTTCTGGAAATCCGGCTCGGAACTGAGCTGGAAGAAATCGGGCACCGAACGCAAGACTATACAGACGAAAACCTAAAGGCCTTTTGGCCTTGAGAAAGTTTTATATCGATTCCGACTAGAGTGAACCAATATACATCCAAACCCAATGGCGGAAAAAAACAATCTGAGGGTGGAGTCGATGCCCATGCGCACTGTAGTTCAGGGGAGGAGCCACCTATCTCGTGATACTTCGAAGACTCTTCCAGGACAACAATATGCAATCATCCGGACCCAACACTAGGCGGCGATCTATGCACAGATATGAATTCAGCAGCCCACATGCCTCGAACACATAGCCTCTTGAGTCTGAGGGGTCCCAGCCATTGGTACTAGGCCGGAAGATTCATGCCATCCCCGTAGCTGGTCTTGATGCCAGACTCCCCTAGGAGTGGTGGGCTGCCTCAGCCTATGGACATTTTGGTGTCAGACTGACCATCAGGCATGACTAGAGTATGTGGTGTGAATTTTGCATTGGGCCTCTAGGTTGGCTGGAGATGTCCCACTGGCTCAAGGATCTTAACCCCTTGCCAGCGGCCGGAATTCTGCTCCTGTGTGGCACATTCTGAACGCGGGCGTGGTCATGACGGCCCCAGCCGTTATCAGCATACGAGCACTGTTTGCCATGACGACTGGGGGCCATCAGCATGGAAGGGGTTAATCTCCTTTTTGACGTCAGCACCGAAGAAGTATCTCCCATTGCTTGAAGGTTTGGGAGTGCAAAGGGGCTTTGCGCTTCCTCATGTGTACCGAGCACATCTTTGGTAGCCAAAAAGGGGTTGGCGTGTCAGACAGCACTTGCTTCCGCATGTAATGGGGTGTCCACCTTTTCTACCTACGAAGCCGGGGGATCTCTTTACAGCAGAAGGCGAGAGAGGCATTGCAGGTTGTCTTAATATGGTCTTTAATGAAGCAGAGAATGCTAATCTCATGGTAGTCAGCATAGGGGTATTCTGCATTACACCTAGGACAAAAGTAGAATGGAGTACACTCCAGAACGTCTTCCTAGGTGCATTCTCATGAGCCCTTTTTAGAGACAGGAGGAAATAGTAGCTCGAGATTGCAATGCAGGGAGGTGCCAGGGGCGCTGGTAATCTGTCTGAACACCCGTCTATGCAAATGTACGCATCCCTTGATGCAATAAGCCATTTTTCAACACAAGGCTGAGAAGGGAACTGCTGGACCTGAAAACCTTAAAAACCCAGAGAGGCTAAATACAAAGACTTTAGAGAAGCGGTTGCAACTGTCTAAGTCGCATGGCATTGGAAAATCTGAGGTGGAGCGAGTGTGCTGTTGCATTGTTTACAAAGAATGGAGTCTTGTGCCTCAACCTTCTTTGAAGAACCACCATTTGCAAACATCCAGGCCAAACACTAGATGGCAGAAGTATGCAGAACCTAGGTATCAACAGCCACATTTGCCACAAAGACACAAACATATACATACAAGCACATATTTATAAAACATGATGATGCGCTGAGTGTAATATGCTATTTGGTACACTTGAGAGTAAATCACGAGGTGAAGCCTTGAGTGTGTTATAATGGCCCTCAGCCCCTCAATGCTGATTGAAAGATTTTGCGGCCATAGTTCACTAAAAGGAGGAGTGGGGAATTATATTGGAGAGCTGAACTGCTATTTTTTTTTTAATACTCATCTTTATTCATTGACTTTTAAGATTTCGATATGCAGTGAGTGATGTTTTCGGTTTAAAAATATGCAATAGCAAGCATTAACCATCCATTTATTTCATCATGGTAACTTCAAACATCTGCATGGCTTCGGATTAATCTGCAGACAGTGATACCGTTCAATCAAAGCTTTCTTTAACTGAAGAGGGATAGAAGCAGCACAGGCTTCCACACTCATTTCAAGACTTGTGTTCCAGGATAGCAAACCCTAAGCATTTCTTTACTTTCTTCCTAAGGCAGTTCCAGCTACTATGCATGATTTAAAAGTGTGAGCTACATTAAATTGCAATATCTGACAGACAGATCTGCTCTGATTATCCAGACTCAACACTGTATAACAGTTTTTAATTCAGCTAATTGAATTGCGTTAGCCGAACAAAGTGACATAATGTTTAATTGTAAAAGAGGCAAAATAAAAAATAATCTGATCAGGAGTGCTGATGAATGTCTTAAGCAGTGTAAAGCAATATTTATTTATTTATAAGAATGGTTAAGATAGTATTTTTGCTCTTTGTAAACGACTCCTTCAAAAGAAAAGCAGACTCACCATCGACTGCTGGTGTTCTCCGAAGCTTTGCAGTGAGATGTCGAGGATCCTCGAGGGTCTGGTGGGCTGACCTCATCTAACTGAGGAGTAAAAGAGTGGGACGGGGAGGTAAAGCCACTCTGTGGAGATGAGGGGATTTGGGATGTTGACCCCTGTGAGCTTGGAATGTCCATGTCGGGAATAGTAGCATTGCTGTTTTGACGGGTGGGAGTCCCAGAACATCGCATTAACTCCCCTCCAGAGCAAGACGTGCCGTCTTTAGCTTCCTGTTTCCGCTTCCGATACTCTAACAGAGAAACCTACAAAGTAACACAAATAGATAGAATGTAAAGCTTGGCAAAAAAAATAACAATGTTTCAAGGTATATGTTCACTGTAGTAGGAAGGAGAACTCTATAGGAAGATGAGGAATAACCACAAACTCCACTGCAGCTGGAGTCATTAAATCCAAGCAACTCAAATTGCAACTTCGGGTAATACGGTATAAGCAAATTATTGTGCTCTAGAATAAAGACAATCCGTATCGGGAAGCCCCTCCATCCACAAACACGCAGCTCTTCAATGAGAGTGAAAACTATACGATTTGTTAATGTGATTCAACACTACTTCAACACATTTATGTAAAGTGTTTCAATATCTGGCAGCATCATCATGAACCTGTATATTTCAAACAGAAGTAATCATGCCCACCTATTGTTGGATGGCACTTTTCTAATGACAATCTCAAAGAAACATTTCTTTACAGCCTTTGCTATTTGTTACTCCACATCTTATTTTGGAATCCCAAAGTTTGTTCCCAGTATTGGTCCATGTCAAAAGTTTATTTTCACATTCCAAAAACTTGGGTATAGGAATTGGGGTGCTGAATATATTGAGAATAACTATCATATGGTTTTACTAAAATATAGAACAAAAATCTTCTGGAATGTCAAAGTAAACTTGTGACATGACTTTACACTGCAAACTCAGTAAATAATACATTGGTATGTTTATTTGAATTTTTGTATCATAAAAGTAGCATTCTGCAATAGGTGTGCACAGTTACTACTATATAAAACATACATGTCCATGCTGCATGAATGAGGCGTTGGGCCAAGGTCCAACCGGGGCACCACTGGGAACCCTATAATGGTAAACTACGCAGTCAATCAAAGAAAAATAATTCTACCGGTCAGGAGTGCTCATGCCAGAGGGACATGGTAGTGGAAGGTACAATCGCCACACTGATCATGAACATGAGGAAGGGCTAGCTCACCATGAAGACTATTTACAGCTTCCACTAAGGAGACCTTGGTAACTTAAATGAGTTCACAGCAGAAAGTGAAACAGTGTAAACAAGACAAGAAATCCCAACTTTGTGCCTCCTGTGCATTCACAAACTGCTTTCTCACTTTGCCCTCCGTTCCACCACCATTAGCAATGTTTAACTTTTCCATATGCTTCTAGCCTACTACTCCCCCTCTGTCCACTACCAGCTACTCTGGGCAGGGCACACACTGATCTCTCGGTTACCACTATCTATGCGGTGACAAGACTGTCTGCCTATAGTTTACAGACAGTTTTTCATTCTACCGCCAGGGAAACTGTGCTAACTCCTCTGTGTGCCCCCTGACCACCCATACACTATTATAACTACTTCTACTACTTGCGCTGTGCCAACTATGGGCTTTCTACCACTCACACAGCTTTTACTGCTACCACAATAGACACTTCCCCAACTCCAATGTGTGCCACCTGACCACTCATACACTGTTCATACCTTCTACTCCTAACGCTGTGTCAACTTTGGGGTTCCCACTGTAGGAAGGTGGCTCCGTATATACTATGCCAAAGTAAGGTATAGTGTGCACAGAGTCCAATGGGTCCCCAAAGATAGCAGAGGCTAAAGCAGATAATACTAAAACCTCTATTTGTGGTAGTGGCGTTGATCAGTTAGGCTTATCAGAGGGCAGTGTTAAGCATTTGTTGTACACACTCCAGCAAGAAATTAACTCACACACCACATGACAAAAACCCAACGCGAATGGTTTGTAAAAATATTACTTTGATACTTTTATGACAAGAACCAAAGATACTTTGTTGCAGTAAAGTAAAGTTTTAAAACGGGCAATACTTTTCAATGCAGAAATTGAATACTTTGTGTAGGACTCCAGTAAGATAAATACACATTTTAGAAATCGCAATTCTTTGCAGATCAAGAAAAGCATATTCTTGGCGCAATATCTCAAACGCGCAATGTTATCCTATGGGAGGTAAACAATGCGGTTTTGCAAGTAAGTGCACATCGTACAATTCCAGTCTTCGTAGTTTGAGGTCAGCAGAGAGCAAGGTTCTGGTGAGCACAAACACTCCACCACCGCTGGCACAGGGGCAGCCGGTTACGGAGGTCAAATCCTGAGTTAGGGCCCAATGGAGAATGGAAATGCTTTAAGACACGATGCTTGCAGGTACGTAAAGCGACAGTTGGGTTCAAGCTTCAGAGGTTTAGGCAAGCACGGGGGGCAAAAGGCAGCACCAAGCATACACCACCAGCGGCACAGGGGGCGGTCGGGTGCAGCGTGCAAACACTGTCAGGTGTCCAATGCATGTCAATGGAGGAACTCTTTTGGAACCAGGCTGCAGGCGTAAAACCGGAGGCCGCACGAAGAACACCAGTAACAGTAGAGGTAAGTTGGGAAGCTGTGGGTCGCAGGGACACAGTTGGTTGAGCTCCCCAAAGCCCAGGGGCTTCAGGTGCAGGGGTGTATTTTGACGTCTGGTTTGTCTTACCAGGGTCAGTCGCGGTTGAGGAAAACCTTTGAATGTATACTGCATGCGTTGTCGTGAAGTCCAGGAGGGGTCAGTCAACACTGGGCATGGTCAGAGGATCGCTGGGGAACCTTTCCGGGACTGGTGGCCCACCTGAACTCAGGCCGGAGGCGTTCGGTGCAGAGTGGTCAGGAATTGCAGTTCTGGAGGGCACCAGAGTCCTTTGTCTTGATTTCTTGGAGATAGATCCGCTGTCCTCTGCAGTTCTAATCTTTTTTGAAGGCAGGCAGTCCTCTCAGGGGTTTTGCAAGTCGATGGCTGCAGGACAGGCGCCGTTTTCTATGCAGAATCTGGAAAGCTGCAGACAGGCCAGAGAAGCTGGGGCCAAGTCAGTGGGTATTTTCAGTCCTCTCTGCACGGAGTCTTTTTCGTTCTCTCTCATCTTAGGTCGGTAGGAACTTAGGATTAAATTTTAGGGGTGCCCCTAAATACTCAATTTAGGGGTGTTGCAGGGGCTGGAAGGTTTACCTTTAGGATGACTACAACTTTTGTATGTCCATTCCCTTTGGTCAGGGGCCTACCCTAATCTTACTGGCTAAAATCCACCAAAACAAAATGGAAGATTTTCAAAGGAGGAGCGTCTCTTCAGCTCAGGACACCTTAAGGATGGCCCTGGCTGAGAGTGGACACACCTTTCCTGCTTACAAATGTTCCCACCAACCTTGCTGCCAAAAGTGGGGCTTGGTCAGGGGGGCGGGCAGCTCCACTAGCTGGAGAAACTCTGGTGAGCATAACAAAGGGCAGGAAGCCTTTGAGGTTCACCACCCTTCAATACCGGTCCTGCTTGAGGGTAGCTGTAGAGCACCTCCACCCAGGGCAGGCTTGTTAGAACGAATAGTTTCTTACCTGTCGGTGTAGTTTTGTAGCTTTAAGATCTTTCTGGATTCACTATGCTGTGCATATTCAGCTATCTGGTGGTTGGGTCCGGAATCGTAGTCTTTTTTTTCTCTTTTTTTTTTCGTAGCCCAGGTGGGCGTTGACGTCCCACCATTTGGTGTATTTTCGATGACGTCGGCATGCTTCCGGCGGAAGCTCCCACCCTTGGGCGGCATCTTCGGATTTGTTTTTTTTTTGTCCTTGTAGTGAATCCATGGCTAGGTTTGTTAAACCTTTCTCCAACGTAATTCTTTTCACGTATCTTGTAAGCTTTAACGTGCATTCTATTCCATGCGTTTCCACCTTCTTCTCAAGCCTTCTGCCGGAGGCGGGTGGGTTCGCTAGTGAATCCAGAAAGATCTTCAAGCTGCAAAACTACACCGACAGGTAAGAAACTATTTGTTTTGCAGCGTGAATCTTTCTTGATTCACTATGCTGTGCATAGATTTTGTAGCGGTTTCGTTAATTTTGTGGCGGCTGGGTGGAAGATGAGCGTTGGTTGTTGAATATATGTTGAAGCACTCTTTGTCCTACTTGTGCTTACTTGTTCATCCCTACATCCACGCAATAGTGCTTAGTGAACGTGTGCACTGAAGCCCATGTTGCCGCCAGGCATATGTCCTGAATTGGTGTGTTGACCAGAAAAGCAATTGTTGCTCCTTTCTTCCTGGTTGAGTGGGCCTGTGCCCCTCCTGTTAGCTCCTGCCCCGCTTGCTTGTGGCAGAATTGTATTGTTTCTGCGATCCATCGAGCTATGGTGTTCTTAGTTACTGGTCTACCCAGGTAACGGTTTGCGAAGGATACGAAGAACTGTTTTGTCTTCCTGTGTTCCTTCGTCCTTTCAATGTAGTGCATCACTGCCCTTCTTGCGTCTAGAGTGTGGAGCGCCCTCTCAGCGCTTGTCGTGGGGTTCTGGTAGAAGCTAGGAATTTGAATACTCTAATTCATGTGGAACCTTGACACCACCTTTGGCATGAAGTGCGGGTCTGTTCTCATCACGACCCTGTCACTGTGCATCTGGATGTAGGGTTCCTGCAGGGTTAGTGCCTGTAGTTCGCTCACCCTGCATAGCGAGGTGATTGCTACCAGGAAGGCCGCTTTCATTGTCAGCATTTGCAGTGATGCCTTGTGGATGGGTTCGAAAGGTGCTTTCATGAGCTCTGTCAGCACCACATTCAGGTTTCAAGCCGGCGGCATCCTTTTTGGTGGCGCTATTCTTTTAGCCTCTTCCAGGAATCTTTTTACTACTCGAGATGTAAAGAAGCTTCTCCCTGTTTCTCCTCTTGTGTATGCCACAATCGCTGCCAGGTGTACCCTCCGCGAGGATGAGCTTCGCTTTTATTAGGTGCGTGAGGTATCTTAGCACCGTTGATTCCCTGGTCAGCTTTCTATGGAGTTTCTTGCAGCACCATTGAGTTAATCTTATCCATTTTTCCCCATAGCACTTACGTGTGCTAGGCCTTCTTGCCTATCGCAGCACCTGCAGGGTGCGCTCTGGTAGTTTAAGATGTGCAATGTGCAAACTCTAAGTCCTCAGGAGCCAAGCTGAGAGGCTGAGGCTCTCCGGCTCTGGGTGTAGAACTTCTCCGTTTTCCGTGGAGAGTAGGTCTCTTCTTTTTGAGAACTTGTGGGGTGGGCCCTGCGCCATCTCCATTATCTGTGAGTACCAGGTCTGCCTGGCCCATTGTGGTGCCACAAGGATGAGCGTCATGTTGCTCGTCATGCATTTGTTGAGAACCCTGGGGATCAGAGGTATCGGGGGGGAAAAGCGTAGGCAAATGTTTTTGACCAGCTTATCCATAGGGCATTCCCCTGGGACAGGGCCTCTGGTTGTCTGGATGCGAAGTACTGGCATTTTGCATTCTGGCGTGTTGCAAATAAGTCTATTGTCGGAGTGCCCCACCTCCTGAATAGCCTCTCTGTTTCCTGTATGTTGAGTTGCCACTCGGGGGATGCTGAAGTCTGCCTGCTGAGCCAATCCGCTTCTACATTGTCCTTCCCTGGCAGGTGTATGGCTAGCAGGTCTATTTTGAGTGGTATTGCCCATCTCCAGATTTCCTGTGCCAAGCTTGACGGAGGGAATGATTGAGTTCCCCCCTGTTTGTTTATGTAAAACATCGTTGTGGTGTTGTCTGTTTGTATCAGCACCTTCTGGCTGTACAGGTGTTTCTGAAAGGCCTTGAGGGCAAGCAACACTGTTTTCAGCTCCAGGTAATTGATGTGTTTGACCGCATCCGCTGGGCTCCACAGACCGCTCACTCTGAGCCTGTTCATGTGTGCGCCCCTTCTGGGATGTGTCTGTGGTGATGGTCACTGTTGGGTCCGGTGGCGTTAGAGGCTTTCCTATTGTTACCCTTTCTTTGGTCCACCACTTCATTTCTTCCTGCACCTTGTGCGTTACAACCACTAGATCCTCCCAACTTCCTGTAGCTTGTGACCATTGGTGTTGCAGCCACTCTTGGAGTGGTCTCATCTGCAGGCGTACATTGGGGACCAGGTGTATGCATGACGCCATCATTCCCAAGATCTTGCTCTTTGTCCTCGCTGTCAGAGCTCACCCCTTCTGGTAGTGGCGTGTCTCCCTTAGTAGGCTGAGTGTCCTCTTTTCGCTAGGCAACACCCTGCATTGAACGGTGTTAAGGGCTCCCAGGAAGATCTTCACTTGCTCCGGTTGCATCGAGCATTTTCCCCAGTGTATGGAGAATCCCAGGCTTGCTAGCGTTCTTGTGACCTGTTCTGCATGATCATTGCATGTCCTGTAAGAGCTTGCCTTTACGAGCCAGTCGTCGAGGTAGGGGTACACGTGTATCCCCTCTCTTCGCAGATGTGCGGCCGCTGCTGCGAGGCATTTGGTGAATACCCTTGGTGCGGACTTTAGACCGAAAGCCAGGGTTGTGAATTGGTAGTGATCCTGGTTTACTGTGAATCTTAGCATGTGCTTGTGCTGCCTGTTCATGGGGATGTGCAGGTACGCATCTTTGAGGTCTATGGTGGACAAGAAGTCCCCGGCCTTTATCTGTGGAATGACCTCTTGTAGGGACGTCAGCTTGAATTTTTGTGTTTTTACATATTTGTTTAGGAACCGTAGATCCAGGATGGGTCTTAGGCTTTCGTCCACTTTTGGCACCAGGTGTAGTTTGAGTACACTCCCCTGTTCCGTTCTTTGAATGGGACCGGTTTGATGGCCTTTTTGAGGAGGAGTTCTTGAGCTTCCTCTTGGAGCAGTTGCAGCTCCCTTCCCGATTTCTCTCTTTTCTTTGGCTTTCTGTTTGGTGGTCTCTTTTCCAACTCTATGCAGTATCCAAACTGTACGATGTTGAGTATCCACTTGTCTGTGGTTATTTTCCTCCACTCTTGGAGGAAAAATCTCAGCCTGCCTCCCACTGGTGTTACATGTTCTTTTGTGTCTTGCCCGTGTAGCCCTCTCCTCTTTGCTTTTCCGTGCTCTTCCCTCGGAGGTTTTGAGTGGGTGAGCACCTTTTCCCGTGTGAAGTCACTTAGAGGGGGGTTGTTCACCGCCTCTCCTTCTCTGCCCCGTCAGTTTCCTCTCCCGCGAAAGGACTGGCCCCTGTTCTGGTAGTTCCAGTTTTGCTTCTGCGGGCCCTGGTGACTTTGGTTGTCACTCTGTTGACCCTGGTGGAACGTCTGGTGTGGTTGTCCTTGCTGGTTTCCACCCCTTCCGTTCGGCCTCCGCGTAGGAGTGCCTCTTCTAATCCCCCTGAATTGCAGGGCCCCCATGGACCTTGCAGTCTTGTTGTCTTTCTTTAGTTGGGGGAGTTTCTCATCAACTGGGGCTCCGAACAGTGTTTCCCCATTGAAGGGGGTGTTCAGGATGTTGTTTTGAACCTCCGTCTTGAAGCCTGAGATCCTAAGCCAGGCTTGTCTTCTCTATGTGATTCCTATAGCCATCAGCCTGCTGGATGTTTCAGCCCCGTCCAAGGTAGTCTTCAGGCACGAGTTTGCAATGCTTTTCCCCTCTTCCACGAGGTGAGCGGCTCTCTGCTGGTGTTCCTCTGGAAGGTGTTTGAGCAATTGGTTCATCTCGTCCCAATGCTGGTACTGGTGCCTGTTGAGAAGGGCGTTGGAGATTGCCATCCTCCAGTGCATTGCTGAGTTTCTCTCAAATTTTCTGCCTGTTAGGTCCATCCTCCTTTCCTTGTCAGGTGGAGGCCCAGATGTTGTTGGGACGTTGGCCCTTCTTCTGGCCGTTGCAGCTATAATTGAGTCTGCTGAAACTGTCCCCTGGATGTAAGGGGGTCCTGGGAGGAGAACGAATATGCTACTTACCAGTATGCATCTGTTCTTGGCATGGAGGGCTGCTGACATACATATCTGTGCATAGATCGCCGCCTAGTGTTGGGTCCGGATGACAGGGTCTCAAGTGTGTCGTAATGTGCCCCGTCATACCTGGCCAGAAGTGCCTGTGTATTTTAAATGCGCCAGATATTGGCTGCTTGAGCTGCCACCCTTTTCTCTGATGCCTCAAACACCTTAGATTCCTTATCTGGGGGAGGAGCATCACCCGTTGTTTGTGAGTTAGCCCTCTTCCGGGCATTAGAAACAACAAGAGAGTCTAACGGCAACTGTCCCTTGATGTAAGTAGGGTCTCCAGGCGCCGGTTTATACTTCTTTTCAATTCTGGGGTTTATCACCCTGGCTCTCGTAGGCTCTTTAAAGATCTCCCCAGCATGCTTCAAGACACCCTTCAACATAGGCAGAGTCTTGACAGTCCTCTCTGAGACGGAAAAGGGGTCAAAAAGAAAGTCCACTTCAATGGAGTCAGCATGGAGCTGGACGTCATGATTTTTAGCTGCCCTTTCAATGAGGGCATTAAACGCAGCTGAATCCTCCGTAGGCGAGGTTTTTACAGCATACATCTGAGTGTCTGGGGTAGAGTGAGTATCACCTGGGTTAGCACCAGCTGCCCAGGGTTCATTGGTATCAACTGGCTCAGTGTAGACAGGATAGCTGTACTCATCATCATCACCTTCCCCAGTGTCCACATCTGAATACGTGGGTGAGACATCATGGCCATGTGGAGAAATTGGTTCCACAAGAACAGGAGTCGAAGTGGAATCCTCCTTTTTCTTCAGTGGAATTTTATAGGACTCCATTGGCTGTTCCGGGGCAATTTTCCGCGTATGAAGGGAAAGTCTGCCTGTTTCGGCATCGATAAAATGTTCTTGCTGTTCTTCCAACGAACATTGTCGATGCTTTAAGGCCGGGACCACCGTCGTCGACTTCGGCACAGAGGACACCTTCTCGGGCACGTTGGTGACCATCCTAGGGGCGAAAGCCTTTGGCGCCACTTTCGGCGGCAACGTGAAGTGAATGGGCGTCAACGCTTTCTGAGGCTTATCGACAGGCTTCGAAGGTGGAGGATCTTTTGGCCCGACACTTGAGGCCTTGTCCTTGATACGCTTCAGGGAGTCCGCCACTTGCTTGGAGAAAGCGGCGGACGGTTGCGTCGAGTCGACGGAATCCTTCGAGGCACCACCAGACGTGGACTCGTGGGTCGGTCCGCTCTTGGCCTGGTCTTGTCGACGCGGAGTCTCGAGAACCTTCGGATCACCGAGCCCTTTGTCGGTGTCAACCGTCTTCTGGCATACAGTTGTGTTACCAAAAAGCTAATAAGACCTTAGGGGGTAAACCTAAGGCTCATTCCACCAGGGGAAAAGCTGCCACAACAGCTTTACTCCGTAATGTTCCGATTGCAGAGATCTGCAAGGCGGCCAATTGGAAGTCGGTTCATACCTTTGCTAAGCATTACTGTCTGGACACTGATGCCAGGGCAGATGCTCAGGTTGGGCAGGCTTCGCTGCGGAATTTGTTCGCACAATAGTGGTGTTAAGTTCTTTTCTCCACCGCCGCTTTGGTGTGAGGATGGGCTTGCCATTCTATTCACTAGATTATGACTATACACAGAGATCCCTTACTACAGAAGGAGTAGTTTCTGTAACTCCAGTTCTGTAGTAGGGGTATCTCTGTTATAGTCATTAGCGCCCGCCCTCCTCCCCAGTGGAGATAATTATTCATGTAAGGAATGCTACAGGTCTGGCGTGCTACGCCTTCAAAAAGAAATGAAAGTAAAAGGGACCTGCTGTGCATTCTGGGATACTGGGAGAAAGTTCTGGAAAGTTCTCTTAAAGGCACAGTATCCTATTTAAGCCACATAATGGCAGCCTATGGGGCTTGTCTGTCCATGCCTTCCTCTCTATCATTCCAGAGTCTTTTACTGGTAGAGGCAAGTTTCTCTATGGTAGAAACTGGGCAGGCTGTGTTGTGTGTGGTGTTGTTTGGTGGAATTTCTAGTTGAAGTACTTGACAGTGTAGCCTGTGGATATAGGCTGCATTATTGGTCTTTAAATTCTCTCTTAAGTGTCTTTGCAGTGTCTGCATGATATGACATCTTAAGAGATTATTTTTGATTGCCGGGGTCCACGCACATGGGCGGGACTATTCACTAGATTATGACTATAACAGATATCCCCTACTACAGAACTGGCTCCTTGTTTGAGTGGGGAGCAGGGTCTCTAAAAGGAGGTCTGTCTTTGGTTTTTCCTCATCTAGTTAGACTCCAAAAGATGTAGCCGCGTTCCTGATGACCATATTATAGGCCCCAATGTCATTTGGCGGCGAAGGCCTCGAAGGGTACGTGTCCACGGACTCTTCTAGGCTTTCGGTGTCTAGGTCCTGCCACTCCAGGTCCTGTGTCCCCGAAAATGACGAGCCGAGGGTCGTCCGCTGGTCATCGTTACCCTCCTCCTCGTATTATAGGCCCTCTTCCTCCAGGTGTTCCTGGGGCTCGGGTGTTTTCGGCAGCTCTTCGACATCGAACTCCTCCCCTTTTTCGATTTTGTCGATCGTCGTCGATGGTTTCGACGGAATCGTGAACCTCTTCATTTTTTTGAACTTTTTTTCTTTGCAGGATGTTTTCCATTTCGGCCTCGAGCCGTCTCTTTTCTCTCCAGCTGCCCGGCCTACTAGGCATCGAGTGTTTCGGCCGCTTTCTTCGACGTGGTTGTCGACGTCGAACCGGTTTTCGGGTCGTTCTCTTTCGAAGTCAAGCGGTCCTTTTCGGGTACGTGCTTCGACGACCATGGCTTTTCGCCTGCTTTCGCCGCCTGGGAGTCCTTTTCGAAGTATCCGCTGGGCTGTTTGTCCTTGGATGCAGCTGCGGCAGTCGAGACTTTCGGCGCCAGTGCTCCCTTGGAGGATTTACTCTGTTTTTTGAGAGTCTGACTCATGCTTTCGAGAGTCTGTCAGGGTTTTAGGGGTCGACGTCTCTCCTACCTCTTTAGATGTTTTCTTATCGGTCTCTACGACCGTGTAGTCATCTGCATCCCCGGCGACGTAGTCGTCTTCGTCGCTGGAGAGGCCCAGGTCCCGAAGGGACGGAGGTGGGCCCTTGTCTTGCATGTTATAGTTGGCTCTTCTCTGTCTCTCTCGAACCCTGAGTGTCTTCGGGGTGAAGGCGGAACAGGAGTTGCAATCCTTGCTCTCGTGGTCGACCGGTAGGCAGAGGTTGCAAACCGGGTGCTGGTCCTTCTGCACGTATTTGTGGTGGCAGTTACAGCAGAATTTAAAGGGTGTCTTGTCCATTCCTGAGCTCAGGGGGCCCCCCTGTGTGCGCATTCTCCGTTGGACGATGAAGATCTCGAAGTTCTCCTCCTTCGTCGTCATCCCGGCTTGGTGGTCTTGTTCCTTGTTGCCTTCTCCAATCTTTTTCAGTAAAATTCGTCTTTTCTGCTTCTTCTTTTCTCCAAAAACTCTGGAGCCTCTCGGTGACGATACAGACCCAACGGCGGAAAAAACGAATCTGAGGATGGAGCCCAAAGGTGGGAGCTTCCGCAGGAAGTGTGCCGACCTTACAGGCAGTACACCAAAAGGTGGGACGTCGACACCCACCTGGGCTACCAAAGAAAGAAGAAAAAAAAAGAAGGACTACGATTCCGGACCCAACCACTACACCGCGGAATAATGCACAGCATAGTGAATCCAGAAAGATTCACGCTGCAAAACCAACTCCCAAACCTAAGTACTTACCGTTAAACCGATAACCATAGTACTATGTTGACTATCTTGTGAAAATTGTTCCACGGGTGGAGTTGGATTATTTGAAACCTTAAGATACTGCACATGTACAAAAACGGATTACCTTACCTTTTATCTAGGAAATGTCCCAGTGTGATATCTAGGCATATCACACGGGGTAGAAAAAGTAACTTAAAAAGTAATCTGAAAAGTAGCCTACAAAGTAATCACAACAGTAACTGAAAAGTGATTTTAACTGTTGACTCACCTGTAAACAAACCAATTGCATTCTACTGCATGTTAACTGTATACAATTGCATTATTCTTGCAAAGTCTTTCACTTCCCTGCACCAGGCCTGGCTTGTTTCTAGAAATAAAATACAACTAAATAATATTTTGTATACAAATTGATCTGAGTTCAGTCTTTGAGTGTGTGACATCATTTCTTGCCCGAGTGTGTGCAATAAATGCTTAACACTGCCCGCTGATGAAGCCTTACTGCTCGCCCTCACTACCACAAATAAAGAGTAAGGTATCTACTCTTATCCCTGCCTACCTTTGGGGTTCCACTGGACTCAGTGCACACTATACCTTACTTGGGTATAGTATATACAGATCAAGCTTCCTACAACATCCCTAAAATGAACTAAAAAGCCTTTCACAAAAATTCATTTGTGCATTCTCTTAATGGAGTAAATGAGATCAAGCTTCAAACGCTTCAGCTGGTTGGCAATGTTTAGCATCATGTCTGAGAAAACAGTATGTTATTTTGCGGGGCTGGATAACACTTTATGGGGGAGGTGAACTTTGCATTAAGAAATATGAAAGCCAATGGAAAGAGCAATCCTTTGGTCCCCATCTATGCCCTGTGCCTCTGCATCCATTGGCTACTAGACATACCCCTACTTCTGACCACTCATGCAGGAAGAAATGAAAGTCCAAAGAGACCAGAAACGCCTGCTGGATTATCCAGGACTGCAACCCACTCCGCTTATCCTTCAATGAACGCACCTCGCCCCTGCTTCCTCCTACTTCCATTTATTAATATCAAGCTTCCTCTATACCATTAGCTGGCTCTCTGGGCGCTTCCATCATTGTTCAGTCACATTGTTCGTGCAGTCATTTGCAGGGCACCATTATTTGATTTATCAACCCCAGTGCACCGTTATTCTGACTGCCTCTTTCCATTCCTACTTTCATCGGTCTCAATTTATAAAAATGGTTACACAAAAAATCAACTTTAATATGCAACAGTAGGCATGAAATGACAAATAAATGTTTGAAAAAGAAAAGAGTGAAAACACTGCATGTAGGTTTGGTGGCAGCTTAAACTCTGCACTCCAGCAACAAATACTTGCCTTCTTCCTCTGCGGCGGGTTTTGTGGAGAAGCTTTCACTCCTTCGCAGGGTCTTTCGCTGCTGGGCGACATGGATTCTTGTGCTGTTTCCTTTAAAAATCCCTGCCCAAGTCTGCTAAAATACCCCTCAACAGGAGAGCCACAATACAGTGCTTCCGACTGCGAAGGCTTGGTCTCACCTCCCCGCAAAGGTCCATCTGCTCGTGGGACAGCGTTCAAAGGGGAGTAGGCATACATTAAATTAAACTCTGTCCGGAAAGTCTGATCCGAGCACCGCAGAGGCGTCTGTCCTTCCCCACTCTTGACAAGGAAGCCAGTTTCTGAAGGGGTGTTGCCGATGTACGGAAGAGGCGTGCCTGGGGACTGAGAAGCTAGTTCTATGACAACTGTGGTGTGGGGTGATGGGTTTTCAGGGCAGCCAAGAGTGCTGGGGTCCACATATCCAGCCTTCGAAGTATCTGCATCAGTCTGTAGGCAAGGCTGTGTGGCATGGTATAGGGAAGGTGTTAAAGCAGGAACAGGTAAGCGATGAAATCAAGGAGAAAGAGGGAATGAGAAAAAGAAAAAATACACATTAATGCCTTACAACGAATGGCAGAATGGCATAGCAACACAAAACGCAGCTTCTTGCATTTATCACCTCATTCATTAAGTATTTATAACAGGTTCCTCTTGTTTTAAATCTTTAGAGGGGTCATCCGGTGAGCGAGGTCACAATACATCTCAATGCTCCTAGCTGAGACAAAGCGACTTTCTCAAAAACCAATTTTTGCTGATTGTTAGGAATGCAGGACTGGTGACAGGGTGCAATTTCTTGGCTCTACACTGGATTCCCCTTTAAATTTAAATTATTGCATCTACCTCACCTGCATCCTGGACTTCTTAGACTAAGTTTAAAACTGGACCAAACTTGTTTTATTGCTGAATCTAAATTGTATTACCAGTACAGTTAGCACCACTAGAATATTTCTGCAGTCGAGGGACAATGTGCTTTCCCGGGCTGAGTTGTCCTTTTGTATCTGCATGAAGATGTACCAGCTTCACTAGCTTTATTATTTTGGAGTGGGAGGGAGAACGCACAACAAACACAAAGCAGCTTTGTTTGTTACTGCAGTGCATGCATTTTCAAAGCGGGACGGTTAAAAATATAACCAAGAGACAGGCAGCTCTAGTCTGTCCCTACCTAGAAAGAGCTTGCTGGCTGAGGAGGGTGAGATGTATGATAGTACTGTGTTTAGCACTTACTGCCAACAATTCAGGAAAAATGTGCTGCTCACTTCAAGTCTCTAATAAATTAAATGTGGAAGAAAGGTCCACAGACCTTGCGGTGGAACACAGGCCTTCTGTGGCTGCCAGCACAGAAAGAATCTGCAACAGAGAACCTGAAATGCTACTCCAGGTCTGATCTCCCAAAATCTGCCCTTTCACTGGAGGCCTGGGCTGCAGTGACTCCGATCAAGAATGTGTGTCAAATCACTGTGTACCCCACCACCACAACAGACTGGCTGTAATAATCTTAAATTCACTTCAAACGTACAGGTTGAAAAAATTGAATATCCTTGTCCAGACTTCATTTTTTCACTACTAAGCATTATCATTATATAAAAAAAAACATTGATTAGAAACTTCCATAAAAGAACTAGTAATACAGTGCTTAAATGACAAAAAAAATAGCTATTCAAGGATTTGTTGCATTTAACTTTGGAAACAAGATGCAATCTGAGCAGACGGGATTAGAAACTAAGTCTCCAACTACAGATATCCTGCAAATACTATATTCAATATAGAAAATCCTGCTTTAGAGCAGTCACCCTCCCAAAGGTACAGTAATCAATCAACCAATCCTATGTTTATAGGCAAGAGGCAAAGGGAACTGACTGTGTACCACTTACAGTAACTATAAAAGGACCCAGAGATGAAACCATGTGCAGGACTCGCTCTATGCACAAGGACTGTGTTTACTGTTCCTCTGCCACCATGCTGATTCGGGAACACCAGCACACTTCAGAGTGCTCTTCAGACCCATGCCACCAATTTCGCAATCAAAGTCAAATAGAATAACCAGTGCTTGCAGTTGGCACGACTGGCTGATTAAGAGTTTTAATACTTGGGTGCTGCTTCAACTTCCCCATCATATCATCTAAATCAGCAGTTTCATTTTACCAGATAAGAACGAGAGCATTCAGCAAATGAAACCCCTCAGTAAACATGATGTACTCTACTCTCTTCATTAAATGCTTGATGTGCCATCCAACTTTAAATTCATGTAATGGTTCCATAATATGTTAAATCATTTTCAATTTAATTGTGGAAAGTTCGGAATGGTAACAGACACATTAGGTAAAGAAACAATGTGGAGTACAAGGTCTACAAAGTTTAATTTGAGTTGCAAATTTGGACAGTAATTGAGAATTCAAATACTTCAAAAGCAAATGGGGATTGGGTTAGAATCACTGAACCTGGAAGACTTCACACATGTAGCAAAAGGATGAATGAGTAAAGAAAATCATTACTGGTAAAAAAAATAACATTATTGACCTACCCGACGTCTGGGGATGAAGGCAGGAATCCTAATACGAGAAGTACTCTTAAGAGTGAAAAGTACTGTGGAGCGTTTTACGACCTGATTATATAATTGATAATCACATAAGGATCATGTCTGGTCAAGCACATTATCTCAGACAAGCATACTAATGCAGAAAGTCTTGGCCACGATAACCACCATCATCATCACTCCAGCCATACTTGGACGCTTCGGGATACCCAGCTACTTGTTATACATAATGGTCATCTTTATCCACATAATCAGAGTTGAGATGTTCCCTAGGGGAAGGCATCATCATACATCCACAGAGGAAGATGACAGATTGAGAAGGCACAGGTAAAAGACGATCCCATCAATGAGGGGGTACTCCCTAAGACTCGTGGGGTTGAAAAGATGTGACCTGGATAATCACTATAGACACTAGGAATACTTCAAAGAGCGAGCACCAAACACTGAGACAATCTCCCATGCTGAATCAATCATGCACTTCAAGACTAAACGTGGGTTCTGAATAACAGTACCGCATCTACGCACTGACCTCCTAGCAACTTTTCTTTCCAAAAACGATCTTATCGATGGTGATTTATTATCTGCAAGACTTGCAAAACCTAAAGGTATCTGGGAGCCATCAAGGTCAAAGCCAGGGAGTCATAACTTTGAGCAGGAGAGCTTTCTTGGGTAATTAATCAAATCTTCAACGGTCTATGGGGAGCCCATTAGACCAAAGAACCCCTACTACTGATGTGAAGCTTACCACTAATAGAGAAGGTGGGACTTGCATGGACATTCGACCGAAGCATTTCACTTATGTCCTGCAATATGTTAATTTTTTTGTTTCATGTCCTAGAATCTCTTTTGTGGCACCAACATACTTGGAATCCCAAAAACCATCTGGCAAACAATGGCCAGAAACAACAGCGGTGAAATCTACCTCAGATAAAGATTTAACACACTAACATTTAGCGAAGATGTATAAATAACAGATCTTCGGGCAATCAACTGCTCTTCTAAAACCGAATATGCATCAAGGACATATCAGGAGTTTTGAATATATTTGGAGGCTCAATATTTGCATCTCCAACTGTCAATCATTTGTGGGAAGAGGCAGCAATGCATACATGGACCATTGCAGCCAACCAACAGAGTTGCGTGCAAGCCAAATATCTTCCACCCACACTTGAACGGGGATTGTCAAGTTCAGGAGTGGCTGGGGCAGTACAGCTGGGTGCCATAAGAATGTGTGAAAACTCTATTCTTAGTACAGCCTACAGGTCTTGAAGAGGTTTCATACAGATGTTACCATCGCTGGGGATGTGAGGCATTCCAGATTCACTTCACAAGCAAGCTACCACCAAAGATGTTCTATTTGAGAGAACGGATTCAAACCACCAACATGTGACGTTCAAAACGTCAATTGGAATTCAGCCATGTTGAATCAATCACACCAAAAGTGCTGCTTTCATCTCCAAAAAGGATGCAAGGGTGCCCAAGAACAAGACTGCAAGCAGAGACTGATATCAACTGAACCTTTATATGCCACAAAGGCCTGCCTGAATACAACCAAGGGCCTACGAGAGAATTCCTTAGAAGAAAAGCAAGTTGTATACGTCCGGTTCCAATCCTAGATGGCAGAAGTATGCACAGCGTGTATGTCTACAGCACTATCTGCCACAAACAGATGCTCACAGGGTAACATGTTCCATTGTGGCATGTGTAGCTGCAGATACACATGCTGTGCATCAACTGTAAAGCAGTCCTACAAGTGGTGGCTTAGCCAGAGGATGTTGCAGAAATCTGGAAAAGTGTACGTAGGACATCCTGGCAAACTCAATCTTGCTGTCTCGCCAGAACATGCACACAGTAATATTTTGTGAAGGTATGTGGGGTAGAACAGGTGGCTGCTTTGCAGATGTCAGCTAATGGTATGTTACCCGAGAAAGCCATGGAGGCCTGATTTTTCCGAGTGGAATGAGGTTTAGGAGGGACAGGAGGGTTCCTTTAGCTTTGGCAGAATATGTTTGTATGCATTTGACTAACCAACAGGCTATTTCTACTTTGTAATTTGCTTGTCCCTTGTGAGGCTTGGAGTATGGCACAAGCAGTTGTTGGGTCTTAAGAAATGGTTTTGTTCTATCAATATAGTGGACAAGTGGTCTTTTATCAAACATAAGTAAGGCACTTCCTGTTACAGATTCTGGTTTTGAAAAGAAGACTGTCAGTTCAATTGTGTAATTAAGGAGGAAACTAGATACCACTTAAGGAAGGAATTTTGGATTAGTTCCCAGTACCACTTTATCTTGGAAAAAAAAAGACTCTTATAAAGTGAAAGCGTGTATCTCACAGACTCGTCCTAGGAAAGTGAAAGCTACTAGGAAGTCCACCTTCCCAGATAGGAACTGGAGTGGGCAAGAGGTTCAAATGGGGGACCCATAATCCCAGTGAGGACACTGTTTAAGTTCCAAAGTTGAGGTTTAAGCACTGCGTCCATCATCTTGTGTTTGCTATGTTCCAAACTGGAACTAGTGGCGCCCTGGGAGGATTAACTTTTAAGGCCTTCCATGAACGCTTTAATAACAGGCCTTCTAAATAATGAAACATGTTGTCTTTTATGTAGCTAGGCAGCTACAGCAGCCAAGTGTAATCTGATTGAGGTATAGCAATGCCTGACTTCTGCAATTGTAGAAGGTAATATACAATATCTTAAATTTTAAGGCTTCAGGAGCAAGATTGATTTCCTGAGGATTCGGATGTCAGAGTGCCTTGGTTTTGTGTGAGAAGGTCTGGCTTGTTGGGGAGCTTTTAGCTTAGTTTACCAGGCCCTAGTGGTGGGTCTGCACTTTTCTTTAAGAATTGACATACACTCTTCTGGTAGGTTGAGGTAACCCAATTTTAAGGCTTCAGGAGCCTGATTGCAAGATTGATTTCCTGAGGATTTGGCAGTCATAGTGCCTTGGTTTTGTGTTAGGTCTGGCTTGTTGGGGAGCTTCTTGTGTGTGACTTGACAGTTAATAGTACTGTGAAGTACCAAAGTTGACGGTTCTAGGTTGGTGCTACCAAAATGAGTGTGAGAGGTGTCTATTTGAGCCGCCTCACCACTAACGGTAGGAATGGGAGAGGCAGAAAGGCATAAGCAACCATTCCAAACCAACTCATCCATAGCGCATTGCCCAGAGAGCACGGGTGTGACAGCCTGGTGGTGAAGCTTGGGCATTTTGTGTTTTTGGAAGCGGTGAACAAATCAGTTTGTGGGAACCACAAACCGTGACAGTACATGTGTAGGGCTTAGGGGTGCTTTTCTTAACTTGTGGCATGTTGATGCATCCTGCTGAGCAAATCTTTTAAGATGGTTGTCCACCCTAGGAATGAGCTGGATCAGGGCCGGACTTGGAACCACAACCGGCCCAGGCAAAGTGCTTGGCCGGCCCCCCTCCCCACTTGGAGGGTAGTAGGTGCCGCCAAGCTTTTTGCCGGGGCCGGTTTTCGGCCGATTTTGGTACAGGGCCGATTTTGCAGCTATGCTGCAAAAATGGCCCTGTAACAAAAATGACCCCCAGGGGCCCAAAACCAGCCCCCACCCGTGCGGCGCACCGGGGGATTGCCCGGTGCCCGGTATGGCCAGTCCGGCCCTGAGCTGGATGAGTAGATTGACTCCGATAGACTGCCCACTTCCGGATGCTCTTTGCAACTCTGGACAGCTGCACTGAGTGTGTCCCTATGTTTCTGTAAATAAAACATGGCAGTCATGTTGTCCGAACAGTGAGATTTAGATGTATTCCCCAACCTGTGATGGATGTATCTGTAGTGATTGTCACATGCGGAACTGGGTCCAGGAAGGGCCTCCTCTGTAACAAGCGGTTTGTATTCCACCACTGCAGACAGCGATAAATGCAGCCCCACTGCAACACTGGATCTTGTAGACGACCCTCCACTAAAGACCACTGTGCCACTAGGCACTCTTGTAGCAGGAGCATGTGGAGCCGGGCATAAGGGACTATTGCTATGCAGGATGCCATCATCCCTAATAGACACATTACATTTGTGACTGATACCCGTCGATGTGGCTGAAAAAGAGCTTTTTTTCAAAAGCTTGTACTCTGGTTGGGCTAGGGGTAAGGTTTTCCAACTGAGGCATCTAAGAGCGCCTAGAAAAGGTTGGACCTGTTGGGGTTGAAGATGGGACTTTGTCAAATTGATGATGTAGGAAACTGGGTTTTTGTTGCACCCTCCTCCAAACATCTCGTATTTGTAAGGCCACACTGATGCCAGTGTTGGAATTACTATACATGCGCACAGAGCGCGCCTTAGAGGTGCCCCCAGAAAACATACCAGACTCTTGTGTCCTTGCGGACTGGTTTCCACCAGACTTCCACCCAAGACACTGTTCTGACCTAGTGTGAGAGACTTTGCTCTGAGGCACCCAGAACAAACGCCTGTCCAGAAAGAGGGTGTAGCACCCCTTCCCACAGCATGACCTGCTGATTAGCCTCTTTGGGCCGGCAAGCTTCAAAGAAGCTGCTACCTTTGGAATGCGAATCTGGCTCTCCTCACAGAAGGGGAAGCACCCCCCTTGGCACGTGAACAGGCAGGAAAATGTGCTAGTCAGGTAGACGTTCCACCTCCAGGCTCGTACTACACCTAAGGTGGGCAACAGAGGTGGACACAATTTGTCAGAGGTAGCCATCTTTGTGATGGCATACTTAGGAATTCTGGGACAGGTGTCTACTTCCCACAGGAAGAGATCATATGAAGGGCGCAGTGAACCCAAGGGTCAGTAGCCCTTTGGCTACTACCCTACAGTCCCCTAAGAGAGAGAACACAGAAGAGCCGTAAAAGCAGAGAGTAGAGAAGCAGCAGCAGACTTGGTAACAACCCTGCGGCCGAATTGCATTAGTCTTCAAAAACTGCGCTAAAGTTGACTTGTCCTGCAGCAGTTGACTCCAGGACACAGAACTGCCTGCCTCGGAAAAAGACTCAAGATCTCCCCTGACCAGTGGACCTGGTCTGAAGAAACTCCAAAAGAGGAGTCTGAGGCGACCGAAACCACCACTACACCTGTTGCATCCAGCCCAAGTTTAAGTAGGCCACCAGTATCAACATGGTTCCCCAGCCCTCCAGGACTCTAGTACATCGTGGATTCACCCCTCCTGGATACCCAGACATTGCCTGCAGCCTCTGCACGCAAGCCACCTCAACCGCAACTGCTTAGATAAAGAAAAATCTGACACCGAAGGACTCCCCTGCACCCATGGGCCTTGGAGAAGTGGGCCAAAGGTGTCCCCCGCCCCTCCCCGAGCATCACAAGGCAGGAGCCCACTAGCTGGTTCAGCTCGACTGGCCTCATGGCCATGGCCTGCATCCGCTTTCTGCAGTGACCGATCTCTACTCAAATATATTGGGTTACCAAAGCTGTTTTGCGCCCTTCAACCGTCCGCTCTCCTGCCGCTGGTGGTGTACTGCTGCGGCTGTCTTGGACGCTGCCCATCACTCATCTTAACTCAGAGATTGGTCTTGTAAGTTTGCAGATCTTGTTCTTCCTCCCACAGGAGGACATTGCAGAACTCAGAAACTGCACTAATGCCCACTTTTTAAAGTGAAAAGAATTTAAATTTAAAAACTTACTTACCTGAATGTTTTTCTGATGGCAAATTATATGTAAATGTACTTGGTATTTTTATAACTTGGGGTGGATCTCCTCCTTGAGTTGCATTGTCATTTATTAATCATTGTGGGTATTTTGCGAATGTCTTGCACTCCTCTGTGTTATGTCAAAGGCTGCTCGACCACACCACGCCCTAAGAGAGCACTTTGGGACTGCATAGCAAGCCTCTGTCCACTTATAAGGGAACCCTTGGACTCTACACAGTATATCAGATTTTTGATATATCACATAAAAGAGCCATCATCCTACAGATGGTGAAACCAAGATGTGCAGGATATCTAGTGTGGTCTGGGTGTGAGCGAGACTGTTGCTGGGTACTGCTCTTTATCAGACGTCGTCTATGTAAGGGAACATGTGGATGCCACTCTTTTGAAGATGAGCTGCCACCACGGCCAAACATTTGGTGAAGACCTTTGGCGCTGAAGTAACCCTGAAGGGAAGTACTTTAAATTGGCTATGGTTTACCACTAGCATCCATTTTCTTGCTCTCCCGATTAGGAGGGCGTGCATCATCAGTTTTCTCGGTGTTTGCACGCTTTCTGGCAGTGTGTACCACCAGAGAGTCAGGAGGCAACTGGCCACAAATGTATGTATAATCCTCGAAGGATGCTTTATATTTTTTATCCACCCTGAACTGGCTCCAAAAAAACTTCGGTGGCTGGTGTAAGGATCCCTTTTAGAACTGGGAGATATTGGAGGGAGCATCAAACAGAGGAGAAATTATCCACTAGGAAATCATCCTCATTTGCTGAAGGAGCTAGACATTGTTAAATGTGGTAGCCCTGTGTGATACCTCATGATACGCAGTGGCATAAACTGGAGGAAAGGCTTGGCAGGATACAAGTCAGGGTCTGTAGGGCCCTCAATCATCCCAAGGGTCTAAGCCTTGCTGGTCATGAGTTGGGTCATCGGGGAGTCTTGGACTGTCCCCGTCCCCCTGAGTATTAAGAACTCCTAGGTTAATGGCCTAGTGACTCTAAAGGCAACACAGGAGGTATAGGAGGTAGAAGGGAATATAAAGGATTAGCAGGAAGCAGAGGAGAAGCAGATCTGTCATGCTTCATAGGCCTGTTGGGAGGCGAGGCAATTCGCGGGTTGATGGCCTCCTCAAATGTTAATTTTCTCTTATGAAGTGTAGGGTCCTTGTGCATCTGTGGAGGCTTTGCAAAGATTCTCCTAGTGGTTAGCTTTTTGGTCGAGTGTTGAGATGTTCTTGCAGCCTTTCTAGAATGACTGTCCAAAGTCAAAGGAAGCTGCAGAGGAAGCAGCAGTGAAAGAGGGTTTTGATGAGATAGATGGTCGATCTCCGCTCTGCATGATTGGGCTCTGCAGGTTTCGATGTTGAAGTCTATTTCAGCTCCGAAGTTTTCGGTGCAGGATGTCTCAGCTCTAAAGTTTGCGGATGTCTTGGCTCCGAAGTCTTTAACTCCACCCCTTTCGGCTCAGTGTGTGCTCAGGAATGCACCGTCAGATCCAGCTCTATGTTTCATAGGACTGCAGCTCCGAATATTGTATGGGTGTCGGGTTTGTCTCTGAATGTCAACCATGGGCAGAAGGCAGTGGCGCCACAGACGCTTCATAGGCATGGGAGCTAGTGGCCGACGCCTGTTGCTGGTGAGTTAGGGAAGCAAAAGTACTCAATGTGACATTTTGTTGCTGCTGGATAGACAGAGGGTGTTCATCCTCTATATCCTATTTGGAGTCCGTCTTTTCCTGCAAGAGGCGGGGTTGATTTTGAAGCCCAGAGCACCTGATTCTTCCGGATCAGACTCCTCACACTGCCCAAAGATGCCTGGAGGTTCTTCCACTTCTGGTCTATAGTGACCGAGGCATCGTTTCAGTAGTGTCTTTTTATTTTGGAACACAAGACATGCCAAACAGGAGTCTTCTCCGTGGTCGGGAGATCAGCAGAGACTACAAACTTCATGAAGGTCCGACTTCGGGTACTTGGTATGGCAGTTCGATCAGAATGGAGTCCTTTCGATCACAAAGACATTCTGAATCCCAAAGTTGGGAGACAAGAGGTATGGAGCCTATACAAAGTTGAAAACCAAGCACAACGATCGTAAATGACCATGTTGGGGACAGACCTCCAGATCAACACTAAAGGCCGTGAAAAGAAAAGAACTGAAGTCAATGAGCAGGGGTGACGCTTACATGAGGCTCCAGTCATTTACTTTTGGGGTAGAAGGGAGAGACCACAGAGCCAAAAGGCACCACCGATCACTGTTAAATAATTCTCTGGATCCAGTTTGCATGCCTGGGAATACCATGAAGTGAGTGAACTGCAGTTCGACGTATCCACTGGAAATGTTATACACTAGAACTGATAACCGTCATCTGTATTCTGATGGCTTGTTAGTTCTAAGCAAAGATAGCACTGCACTGATAAAAGCAGGTAGAGAAATGTTTCATATTATAAACGTCCTGTGCATTATGAGGAAGAAGGGGAAAGATGCTGGTGTGTTAGACAAGATTGTAGATCTTTGGAACCCAGCAACAGAATGAGATGTTTCTTTTCTATGTGTATCCGACAAGCTGCGCAGAGCCCAAAAGAAAAGGAAAATTTAAAGTTGCATATATCTGGATACCAATAAATGTGTTACGCTGAAGCAGGTAAGACTCAAGCATAGCCACTTATTTTTCTAACATGATAATGCACTTTCCTTGAAGGATGCATTTAAGTGATGCAACCAGTGGAACAAAGTAAATACAGGGCGTGTACGGATTGTGTCTGAAACAAAGGCAATTAATGGACTGCTTTTCATAACCCAACATATCACATTTAAAATACATCTGTATTTGGCAATACATTTTATAATTAAACTAGTAAAATTATACTATGTAATAAGACAGTTTTATATTCAGAATCCAGGTCTCTGGGCTCAAACAATGTGGTAGATGCCATCTAGTTTCCTTTTGAATGTGTTAAAGGGTTTCCTTTCTGAATCTGATTTGTATCTTTTATATCTGAAAGAGAGACGTTAGTGATAGATTCCTTACCTTAGAATATCCCCAGGCGTCAGACTGGATCCGGAAAGTTTTGCGTAGCAGTACCCTTGCGCGTCGGTAGGCGTCGTCTGCGGCTCCGCGTCAGTTGTCGGCGTCGTGGGCGCCGTGATGACGTCGTCGGAGTACTTAGACGCCGCCTCCGCGTGCTGACGTCAGTTCTTCTTTTTTCCGCGCCAGCCAGCGCAGATCTGGAAAGAGCAGTTCCCTAGTCACTTTTTGACTAACTTTTTGATCTTTTTGATCCATATCGAAGTCTTTACGACTCCGACGGTGCCGTTAGGGATGCCCGGCTTCAAGCATTGCGACGAGTGCGACCGTACCATGTCGGTTACGGATCCCCACCGCTTGTGCCTGATGTGTTTGGGCGTCGACCATGACGACGAGGCCTGCTCCGACTGTCGGGCCCTCTCGAGGAAGGCCAGGCGGGAGCGGTCCCGCAGGCGACTCGAGATCCGCCAGTTGGCCCCGCGCCGTGTGAGGTCCCGGTCCCACGGGAGGTCGAGGGACAGGTCGCGGGGACGGAGCCGTCACAGCTCCGGGAGTCGGCGCCACTCCTCCGGGTCCAAGTCGTCAGGTAAGAAGCATAAGAAGTCGAAGAGACATCATCGCTCTTCTGACTCCCCCAGACGCTCGCACGATGCGGCCGGGGGTTCGGGAGACACCGCCCATGCGGCTCCTCGCGAGTCGCGGGCGCCACGTTCGGCCCCATACCCCCCGGTCCCTGGGCTGAACGCGCCGCCGGAGGAGATCGAGCGCTTCCTCATGGCCATGAGGTCCCTTTCTTCTCCGACGGGTTCCACGGCGCCTTCGGGCCCAGTGAACCCATCTGGGGGCCCTAGTGGGTCGGGGGCTACGACCCCGACGCCGTCGGGTGCTCCGGCCTCGACACCGCCGGCGCCTTTGGGCCCGGCGCCGCAGGGCCCCACTATCCCGACGCCGCCGATGCCCTCGGGCCCGGCGCCGCAGGGCGCCGCTAGACCCTCGTCGGGCGCTGGATCGTCACCGGTGGACCTTACGACCCCCCCAGCGTCGGTCCGTGTGGTGTCCCCTCCGGCGTCGTCCTCGGGCGGCGCCGTCCCAGACGCCTCCTCTCACTGGGTTCCGGCGTCGGAACGGCGCCGATCCCGACGCCGTTCGGAGAATTTAAATTCTATGAACACACCTCATTCGCTTATGACCCTGAATCTCAGGAGATGGGGGACGAGGAGAGTTGGGAGGGGTCTGAGGACCCTCTGACAAGGGAATGTCAGTCTAACATGGACTGGACAGGAGACCTTGGGGAGGCCAGTGGCCTGGACACCTCTCCAGACACTGGATTCGTCTCTCCTCCGACCGTGGCTTCGGAGGAGGGCGCTACATATGGTGTGGTGTTGATGAGGGCTGCTAAGGCCTTGGGCCTTGAGCTCCCCGTCGCGGCCGTGAGGACTTACCTCCTCACAGAGGTCCTTAAGCCGCAGTCATGCTCCGTGGAGCCTCTGCTGCCGTTTAATGAGGCCTTGATGGACGTTCTTTTGGGCACTTGGTCCAGGCCCGCTACAGGTTCGCCTGTAGATAGGAACGTGGCCAGACGCCAATGCCCAGCCCCGGGCGACCCATGTTTCCTGTCCACCCACCCCACCCCCGAGAGTCTGGTTATCCAGGTCTCTAACTCCCAGACCGCCTTCCCGACGGCTCCCCCTGATCGTGAATCCAAGAGGTATGAGGCCTATGGCAAAAAGGTGTTCTCGTCCCTCAGCTTGGGACTGCGGTCTTCCAACACTGCATGCCTCTTGGGCCGTTACACCCACTCTCTGTGGGAAACGGTGGCGGAAGTGCTGCCAGAGTGTCCGTTGGAGGTACGGGCCAAACTCGGCCAAGCCCTACTGGAAGGCCGGGACGCAGCGAAGTATAAAACCGGTGCGGACTGGATACTACTGACTCGCTGGGCAGAGCGATGGCTAAGACGGTGGCGATACGACGCCACGCCTGGCTGAGATCCGCCAACTTCTCGGCAGACGTCCAAAATACTCTCATGGACATGCCGTTCGATGGCCGTCGCCTCTTTGGCGACAAGGCAGACCACGCGCTTGAGCGCTTTAAGGACTCCAGGGCTACGGCCAAGTCCTTGGGCCTCTCGGCCCCGTGCCAGCAAATGGGTGCCTTTCGTCCCTTTCGTGGCCAAGGAAGGGGCGCCCCCACACGTGCCGCCAGCCAATCGCCGCAAACTGTTGTCCAGCGCGGCGGCGGCCGTGGAAACCACCGTGGAGGTGGTCGGGGAAACAGGCGGAGCCAGTCCACACCTACCCCCGCAGCATCCGCCTCTAAACCCTCCTAGTCCGTGCTTTTCGGCCCATGTGACGCCAGTGGGAGGCAGGGTTCGCCATCACCACCCTCACTGGCGCACAGTCACTTCGGACAGGTGGGTGCTGCAGATCGTCCGAAGGGGCTACTCCCTCCCCTTCGAGACGACCCCTCAAGCCATGCCACCGCAACACCACCGCGTATCGGGGGATCACTTGCGGCTCCTGCAGGAGGAAGTGTCGGCCCTCTTGGCCAAGGGGGCCATCGAGCGCGTTCCTGGGCCAGAAGTAGGACGTGGTTGCTACTCCCACTACTTCCTGGTACCCAAGAAGGGCAAAGGGGCCTACGGCCTATCTTGGATCTGAGGAACGTCAACGGCTTCCTCCTGAAGGAGAAGTTCAAAATGCTGACGCTAGCTCAGGTCTTGGCTGCCCTAGACCCAGGAGACTGGATGGTAGCGTTGGACTTGCAGGACGCATATTTCCACATCCCCGTCCTGCCGGCCCACCGGCGTTACCTGCGGTTCACGGTAGGCCTCGAGCACTTTCAGTTTACCGTGCTCCCCTTCGGCCTTACCAGCGCCCCACGGGTGTTCACGAAGGTGATGGCGGTGGTTGCAGCTCACCTGCGCAGGTTAGGGGTTTCAGTCTTCCCCTACCTGGACGACTGGTTGTTGAAGGCGGGCTCGCCCCAGGCAGTCGTCAACCACCTCCAGACTACGGCGGATCTCCTGCACCGGCTGGGATTTTCCATCAATGTGCCGAAGTCACACCTGTGCCCCTCTCAGAAGCTCCTTTTCATCGGAGCAGTTCTCGACTCGGCGCAGTTTCGGGTTTATCCGCGCGAACAGCGGGTTCGGGATATACAGGCCCTGATTCTGATCTTCGGGCCGTTATCCCGGGTTTCGGTCAGGTTGACGCTGCGGCTTCTGGGGCTGATGGCCTCCTGCATCCTTCTGGTGCATCACGCACGGTGGCGGATGCGGGCTCTGCAGTGGGACCTGAAGTTTCAGTGGGCCCAGCACCGGGGCAACCTGTCCGACCATGTCCTGATCTCGGAGGGCACTGCGAGACGGCTGCAGTGGTGGCTCACGGACCGCGATTGGGTCAACGGCAGATCCCTCTCCCTTCCCCAACCGGAGCACGTAGTTGTGACGGACGCGTCCCTCCAGGGCTGGGGAGGCCACTTGGGAGAGGCGGAGATCAGAGGACTCTGGTCTCCGGCGGAGTCCCGGCTCCATATCAACCTGTTGGAGCTGCGGGCGATTCGTCTGGCACTGAAAGCATTCCTCCTGTCTGTCCGAGGGAGTGCAGTGCAGGTGTTCACGGACAACACCACTGCCATGTGGTACTGCAACAAACAGGGCGGGGTTGGGTCGTGGACCCTATGCCAGGAGGCTCTGCGCCTCTGGCAATGGCTGGAACATCAGGGCGTGACTCTGGTGGTTCAACACCTGGCAGGTTCTCTGAACGCCAGGGCGGACGAACTCAGCCGTCGGTGCTCGATGGATCACGAATGGCGTCTGAACTCGGACGTGGCGCAAGGCCTCTTTCTGCGATGGGGAGAGCCTTGGTTAGATCTATTCGCCACCGAAGAGAACGCGCAATGTCATCAGTTCTGCGCGTTGGAATTTCCAAGGCGGCACTCGCTCGGAGACGCTTTTCGTCGCGAGTGGAGCTGCGGTCTGTTGTACGCCTTTCCGCCTATACCTCTTCTGCCCAGAGTGCTGAAGAAGATCAAGCGCGACCGGGCACAAGTCATCCTTGTGGCTCCGGACTGGGCACGAAGGTACTGGTATCCCGAGCTACTCAGTATGTCAGTCGATCCCCCGGTTCGTCTGCCTCTTCAGGAGGACCTTCTGTCGCAGCAGCAGGGGACGGTCCTCCACCCGAACCTGTCCAGTCTCCACCTCCATGCATGGAGATTGAGCGGCGACAGTTGAGGCCATTTGACTTGCCTCCTGAAGTTTGCGACATCATTCTGGCAGCCAGGCGTCCCTCCACAAAGACGGTATACGCCTGCAGGTGGAACAGATTTGTGGCATGGTACACAGCAAAGGCTGTGGATCCCCTCAATGCCCCTCTCTCTGAGGTTCTCCTCTTCCTTCTTTCTCTTGCCCAGCAGGGCTCTGCTCTGGGCACTATCAAGGGCAATCTTTTGGCTCTTTCAGCCTTTCTGAGGCTGCCTGACCAACCTTCTTTGTTCAAGTCCCCTATTGTCAACAGATTCCTGAAGGGCATCACTCATTCTTTTCCTCCTGTTCCCTTCGTGATGCCTCCGTGGGACTTGAACCTGGTTCTAACTTTTCTGATGTGCGCTCCCTTTGAGCCACTTCATAACTGTCCACTTCGCCTTCTTTCTTTGAAGACTGCCTTCCTGGTAGCCATCACCTCTGCCAGGAGAGTGAGTGAGCTCCAGGCTCTCTCTTGTAAAGCCTCCTTTCCTTTCAGTCCATCCGGACAAGGTTGTTTTGAGGACTAGGCCCTCCTTCTTGCCTAAGGTGGTCACGGCCTTCCACATTGGGCAGTCCATCACACTGCCCACCTTCTTTCCGCTCCGCACCCCTCGAGAGAGGAGGGGAGGCTCCACCGTCTGGACCCAAAACGTGCGCTCTCGTTCTATCTGGATCGCACACGCCAGTTCCGGGTGGATGATCAACTCTTTGTTGGGTACGCGGGCGCTAAGAAAGGGAAAGCGGTGCACAAGAGGACCATCTCTCGATGGATTATCCTGTGCATCCAGGCGTGTTACTCCTTGGCTAAGAAGGAACCCCCTGTTGGGCTGAGGGCTCATTCCACTCGAGCCACGGCCACTACAACTGCCTTGGGCCGAGGTGTGCCCTTGCAGGACATTTGCCAGGCAGCTACGTGGGCCTCGTTGCACACGTTTGCTAGGCACTACTGCCTGGACAGTCAAGTCCGGAGGGACGGCTACTTTGGCCGCTCCGTTCTCCAGGACTTTCTGGTGTAATTATTGGTTCGCAGACCCACCACCACGGGGATGGTATTGCTGGGGTATCTATTCTAAGGTAAGGAATCTATCACTAACGTGTCTCTTTCAGATGCACAAGTTACTACCTGTGTAACGATATATCTGTAAGAGACATTAGTTAGTGATAGATTCCTTACCGACCCACCCATCCTCCCCGTTCTGCGAACCGATATCTAGGGTTAAGGTCATCCCCTTTCAGGGCCCTAGTTTTTTGGCACCAGTGTCGGTTTTTGTCATGGCTCTGCGCTTCTGGCGCGGAAAAGCTGTGGCCAAGAACTGACGTCAGCACGCGGAGGCGGCGTCTAAGTACTCCGACGACGTCATCACGGCGCCGCCGCCGACGGACGCGGAGCCGCAGACGACGCCTACCGACGCGCAGGGGTACTGCTACGCAAAACTTTCCGGATCCAGTCTGACGCCTGGGGATATTCTAAGGTAAGGAATCTATCACTAACTAATGTCTCTTACAGGTATATCGTTACACAAGTAGTAACTTGTGCTTTATGTAGACTAAATCAGTATAAAGGGCTCTGGACAGATATACATTGACTTAAAGCCACTTTCCATCAGTCTAACCTTCATGAAGGAAAACTCAAAATTTGCATTTCAACAGCAATAGTGTCTAGATTTCATAGTTTTCAAAAAGCAGTACAAGTTCTTAAGAAGGCCACAAAGCATACCTCCCACCTGCATGTTTACAAGCAATATTACAATGTTTCACATTCAATAATACCACCTTTCAAGCCTTTTTTGGAACAAATGCTATCACAGGCAGTTACTTCAGCAAATGCAGCTGTAGTTTAGAGTGACAGGAGAAATAAGTCTGAAATGAATTTTGTAGGCAGAGAGGACTCCTGTGCCTTGAAGCCATGTGCACAAATGAATACAAGTGTTAAAAGCAAAGGTGCCAAGTACACAAAGACAGAGGTAGGCAAAGCACTTCTGCCCTTTAAGTAATGGGGTCGAAAAGATCACCTCCAAATCAGGCCAGAAAGAGCAAACACAGAACTTCCCAACCTCAGTGTGCAGCGAGCAAACAGCAAACCCCAAACCAGTCTCTAGCAGGAAGAAGCAGATATCCCTGTGCCAGTGTCGAGAAGACATCAGCAGCCACCGAGCCTCGAGAGTGTTCCCATGTGTGCTTTTAGGTAAGAGAGCCAATTTGCTGCTAAACAGCAATGTGTTCAACCAGCATCAAATAATCCCACAACAAAACCAATAAACCCATTTTCAGTCATAATCAAAGTTTACATTTTCTTTCAACATTTTTAACAGCAGTATAACAACGTTTGACTTATTTCAATCTTTAAGACAAACCACTACCGTCAACAATTATATATGTATTCTCTTTAAACACTCTTCATTTGCCACAACCAATCAAAGGACAGTTTGCAACTATACCCTCCCTTAAGCCCCCGCCCCGATTCACACTCCAGCAATTCACATCATGATGGAAGAAACAGCCAAATTCAATCACCAACCACCTGCACCTCCCCACCTCTCTGGATAGGCTTGTCACCTATTCTCCTCCTCCCTAGCCCCACCCCCCCTTATTGGGGTGACGTTTCACATTCATGCATGCATCCACAGACACACTTCCTAGTGCGATTGAGATTGTGTGATAACTACCTCGGGTGACAGGGACTCGGGCATTGGCGCAGGGGAACTCTCAGGGGAGGATATGTTCTAGAGGAGGGAAAAGCATCTCGTTATTCATCTACTCAAAGTCAAGAAGCAAAATAAAACAAAAAAAGAAACAAAATAGAAAGCAACAACAAGCAAAGAAGTTAGCCACAGCTATTCTAGAAGGCAGAATGATTTGGTTATGCAACATAAAGTAGGAAACTGTTTTGAGAACTGATCTTCAGGTTTACTTGAAAGAATTAGAACAGGTCTTGAATGGTTAAAAAGGCTCATGAAGCGTTTTGAAACACATGTACAAGTTTAGTAGCAGCAGTTTGTTATTAGTGTTACTGAAACTCATGCCACCAGGAAGAATCCAAAGAGAGGGGAATGCATGGATGACTGAACGGAGCTACTTAATACTCCAAATGCAGATGGCACCGCCAGCATGAGCCTATCAAAAACTGGACAGGTAACAGTGGTAATATGACATGGGGCATGCTGTAGGAAGCCTAGCTTCACCCGAATAGCTGTGGTTAATGCCAGGCTCCAGTTAAAACAAACATTCAAATGAAAACAATGACAAGATAAGCCAGTGGGTTGAACTTCGCTTCCTGTCCCTGGAACTGCTGAAACATGGAATGAGGGCCATTCCAAGAATACAGGTAGACTCGCTTGGCCGCAGGCAGAGGGCTGATGCTTTGGCTGTAATCACTTGGTAGTAAAGGCCAACCTGAATGGATCCATGGGCTGTCCAACAATACCCTACACAAGGGAAACTAAATTCAGCCCCAACAGTGAATAAGAGTTCAAAACAACACAGTACCTCTTCTTAAATCCCAGAGAGACATGTAAAGCAGAAAGGGTTGGCACCTTTTTGCAGCCCAAAGGAGGAGCTCAGATCACAGAAATTAAGCTAACATACAGCGGAAGCCTACACTTAACTCTCTCCATGATGCCTAAAAATTCTTGGTGCAGCCTTGTTGAACCTTTTAACAGCCTAGCACTATCTCACCCTCGAATGTAGCCTTGGTGCATAGGAACCATTTGCACCAATAGCTTTGTAAAAACTACTTGTCTGAATTCTCCTAGCACCTGCTCATCCTAACCAGTTAATATCATTTAGCTTGCGACCGTCTAAGTCTCTAAGAGGGGCTTCATAGACGAGAAGTAGCCAGCAACAGAGATCTGGGTTCTGGTGCGAGCTTTGCATAAGTGCAGGTGGTTTACTGCAGTGAAAAGTCTGAGCAGATCTCAGTGTCACACCACCACCAATCACCAAGGTGAAACTGCAAGGATCATTATGACCAGTGTCCCAAAAGCAACAGACTGGCCAGACTATACTTGCACAGGTCTGGCTGCATACCAGTTGCAGTGATAAACGAGAGTGGCTCATAACATGTAGCACTATGTAGGGAATGCTCCAACCATGAGGAAGCTCAAAAAGCAGGTCTCTAACTGCAGACAACCAGCGGAGAAGCAACTATCCTGAAAACAAAAGACTCGCTGACAAGGAAATAACGGATGTGAATGTGAGTGCATAAAACAGGGACACAACTATCTTCATTTCGATCGCTACAAGGTTGACCATTGTCTCACTTCTACTTTGTTTGTACTGTCCGACGCCCTCTCTAGAGGTACTGATATTCTTTGGAATGGCCCTTTGTCCACATCCAGCTAGGTGGCTTTAGGAACTGCAGACCGTTTGGGTAAATGGTATTTTAATTCTGAATCATAGATGAAGGCAACTCAATGAAACACAAGTACAAAGCAGCTGAAATGAAAAACGGTTAAAGATGAGCAGAATTTCATGAAATATAGAAGCTAGCAACTAGATTGAGAAGCTGAAAGGGCCAGGGATCTCTGGGAGGGGTACGAGGAAGAGGTAGGTGTGCAGGTTGCAATCCGGTTGTGAAGTTAAATGATGCTTCCAAAGAGTCTAACAGAGGTTGACAAAATCATAGCAATTACGGAAATATCAACCAAAGCCCCATGGCATTGCACTAAAGTGGACAAAACGTTTTGTATCCTACCTTTAAAAGGGGACCTTCTTTCCACAGATTTCAAATATGTTCCAGGGACACAAAGCAAAAGGAAATGTAAAGTAGTTTTCAAGCATTAGGGCATGGCCCAGTTCACAAAAGAGACTGCACACTTTAAAGTTGGTCTTCCATACAGCTGTACTATGGCAAGAGGATGCTCTCTACCATTCACCTTTAAGTTTTCTAGACTCCCTACTGACAGCGGAATATAAATCCCAGTTTAGGTCTATAAGGAAAAAAATGATCTACAAGGGCATCTGGAACTCTCCCATTTTGACAACTCGCATGGGGGCTGCTTGCAGCATGAGGCTTCCATCTTCACATCCCTGGTTACAGACAGAGTCGTTGAGGGCAGAAATATATTAATGACTGCAAAGGATGAGGCTTACTGTAATGCCTCAATAGGCATAAAATCCTGCCTGCTACCAGGTATTCCACAACCGTGCTCTTTCACCGTAGGAGACCATACTGGGCCAACAACCAACGCCCCTGAAGTTTCTGAGGCACACAAACAGTTCTGAAACTTCATGTCCAGAGAACAAAACATAAAATGGGCGAAATAGTGAATGAATTAAATCACAGCTGGGGCCAGAAATGGGCAGCGTGAATGTTTGAAGGATGGGTGACGCTAAAAAACACACTGTTCTGTACTGGACATTGGAATGAGCACAAGTGTCCTATGACTACAACGAGTGTGTCTGAGCCCGATCAGGGACAGGCCCAGCATACAAACAGTGGTCAACATGTTGCCGTCAGTTTTCCTTCCAACTGCTCGAGACTTCGGCTCATGCGGAGTATTTACCTCAAACTGTAGCGGAGTATTACAGCGGCTTGCAGAGAGGGAAGGGATGGGAGAGAACATCAGGCCGTAACCATTGCGGCATTCATCCTCTCCGGGAAGGGATGAGCAGGGTGTGGCCATCAGTGGGCTCAAGGACTCACTGCCCATAACGATTTGGGGTGGAGGTGTGATAGGCGACAGCGGCCGTAGCAGTTTGTTGACCGTCTGCTCCATCAGATAGCGAGCCTTCCATTTCTTTAATGGATTTGAAAGATCTGTAAAGAATAGAGAAACGTTTAGTAACAGAAAGAGAACTTACAAGGACACCATGGATGCTATTCTTGCCCCATTTCATACCTTATGCTCATAACTTCCACTTTGAGGGCACAAACCTTTATCACAGTGAAATGTGTAACCTTTCCAATGTGGTGTTCTTTCACAATCGTACAGGGAAGAGGACAAGCATAGCAAACTATCACATTCTAATTAAACTAAGGTCTGGTGCTCCCTTCATAAGGCATTCAAAAGCAGACTACCATTGTATCTGCAAAACCACTTTCATAGCACACCGGTTTTAAGTAAATGTCAATAGGTGTAGCAATCTTATAAAATTGTTTTACTCCAATGAACTCTATGTCCATACCCGCGCTGTCTTTACTGGAAGAGCTGCAGACGTCGTTGCTTTGGTATAGTGACTGGGTTCTTGTTTCTCCTGTAGGAGACCATGCCTGGCCCATCCCCTCATCCAATGCTTGTTTTATCCATCGCTGCCAACAAAATATTAAAATTATTCACATGCACTTTAATAAGACAACCTGAAAATTACCTCAAGAGGCGGAGGCAAATGGTACCGCTCAGAAGTACGCACACACACACACAAAAGTTCAGCATATAGGACCACAGCGATGTGTAGATGT